>NC_091072.1:60617500-61867500 GCF_032405125.1 Capricornis sumatraensis | reverse complement strand
GAAATTATCAAAGATAAAGAAGGAAAATGACAATGATTTATAACATTGAAGTTTAGTGTGATTAAGTGCAGTTTATATCTAGTTAAAATTCTGTAATGTTTTAGTTTTAAATGCTATTAAGCAATTCTAGCTCATTGTTTAATAGCAACTAATTTATGCTTGTAGATGATTGTGTTCTATTTTAATCATTATCAAATAAAAAACATGTTTATTTTTTAAAATGACCATTATAACAGTAAGTATTCTGGCTATTTGGAACACAAGAAATCAGGATGCCAATCCAAAATCTGTTTTTCTCTCTTTTCTTTCCAGATAGATATTTTCCCAATCTTAAAAGTGTGTCAAGCCACAAACTCAAGTGTCATCTTTAATGCTTTCCCATCTCTTAACACAATGTAATATCTGTCACTGAAACTTATTGATTTCCTTTAACGTCTTTAAAATATATCCTTTTTTTTTTTTTCAATCCTCACTGTTAGTTCCTTAGCTCAGGCTTTTATGATTTCTCACCTGGCTTGCCACACAATATCGAAACTCTTTCCTTTAGTTTCCTCTTTCTTGTTTTCTGCAATCCATCCAACCTTTTGCTGTCAATAGTGTTTCTTAAGCATAAATTGAATCTATTTCACTTTGATGCTTAAAAGCATTAAACAGCATCCTCAAATCTAGAAAGTTATAGATGATTTATCCACTACACATCCTCCCACTCTCTTTTCCCTAAGAACCCAATATAATCACACTTAAGTCATACTGAAATATATGTACTTTGTTGAGTGTGTTTCTGTGTCTGTTTTTACACAAGATATTTTCTGTCAAACACAGCCTTACTTCTTTCAAACATCTCACCAACCCTGCTGTTATTTATTTGTTTTAAATAAAGTTAATGTTTTACTAGTTCTTTAAAATTCAACTCAGATATGATTGTATCTGAGAAGCTTCCTCTGTGTAATCCGTAATGAGATACGTGACCTCAGCACCTGGCCTGAGTATATCACAGTCCATATTATATTGCATTGCAGCTATATGCTCATTTGTCAAATTCCTCAATTTATAGCTCTTGATGGGAGGACATTTTTTCTAATTTTTGTATTTGCATAATCTTACAGAGTCAGTGTGGTTGGTAAATATATTTTGAATCTGGAAATTGGAGATAACATATCTTATCTGACTCTATCAAACCCTACTGAATAGCTATACTTAGGCCATCAGAAGAGTGATAGTCTCTGGTATTTTTAAAAAAAAATTTGTGTAAGAATTCATAGCATACTCTATGTTACATTTCTAACAAGACCTAACATCATTTTCCTAAAATTATACATTAACAACTGCTTTTCAGATGAAGCTTGATTGTAATATTATAAGCATGATCCTTAGACTATAGCTCCAATATAAATGTTTATAAAAGTGAACAATTATTGATTCTCCAGATATGAATTGCCTTCTACTCTTTGTCAGGTACTGGACTGGAGTAAACTCTAAAGTAGAAGAAAAATAGCACATAGATTTTCTATCTTTATGAGTCTATTTATCTTCATCTTCTATATTGGATAAAAAACAATGCAGTAAACCTAAAGTCTCTTCCCTGCATAGAAATATAAGAAGCCTGTAAAAAAGAAACAAACTAGTAGGTTAGACAAAGAATAAGTGAAAATGGTATATAAAAAAAAAAAAAAAATAAGGATTGTCATAATAAAACGACTTATTGAAGTGACCAGCCTCCTTTCGTGTATATTTAGGCCTTTTAAGAAAAAGTGGGTAACTGTCAAACTTATTTTGTAACATTGAACTACTTATGATTGTGACTTACAGATGTTTATACCAGCAAGATTATTGTAATATAGAAAGTAGGGTGACATTTGGCATAGGCCTTGATGGAGAATATTATTTTGGCAGGCAAAAAGATGGAGGAATAACTGTCTTAGTGAAGGTGCAAATGTGCAAAGTGAGACAGTGAAAACCTTCATATAGCTTGAGCAGGGATATGAAGTAAGGGAAGAACATGCTTAGCTCTAGAAAGGCAAGGGAGTTAGATTAACCAGCTCCTCCTACAACCCTTAAGTTGTAGCTTAAGGAGCTTGGAATTTATCCTGTAGGGAGGTGAGTAAGGAGTCTTACTTTTTATTCTGCAAATGATACTGTTAAAATAGCATTCTAGAAAGATTGATCTGGCTGGGGATTACATGATATATTGAAAGGAGAAAAAACCTCCTGTGGTGAGGGAGGGATTCATACAAGACATGCTTAGGGAAATAGAAAGAATAAAAGTATAGAATTTTAAATTTAACCATTTTGCTGAGTAGAATATACTATAATATGTGTTTCATGTCTGTTTAGCCTGTCTCTCTTTTACTGTTACCTAACGTTGCAATCAACAAATTCAGATAAGTTGGTGGTTTCAAACATTTGGATGTTTCGGGAGGCACCTAGTTGATTAACATGAGTGCTGTTTGCATAAAGTTGATTTGTAATTTGGAAGACACCTTACATCCATGTCTTTTCTTTGTCATCTCCTGGGAGGTAATCAAGAAAAATGAAAGTGACCTGGACAGAGAAAAATAACTGATTCCAGGAAAATGAGGAAAGTGAAAAATAGAAGAGTCTAGTTTGGGATTAAGCACCCTACTTTAGTACAGTCGATACAACTGAAGACGTTTTTTCCAAGTACATTAGCATCAGCACTTTATCACTCAGTGCAATTGATGGAATTAATGTGGAATTGGAACTGGCATCGAAGCCAATGAATGCAAGTATGAAAGTCTATAGCATTCAAAATAAATGAAATAATAAAGAAATGAGTCTTTTGGAAATTGTAGAGAGGTGGAAAATAGGGGACTGTGGAAAGCAAGCTGTCATTTTCAATTCAGACTATATTTACGTGAGAAGCAGTTCTGTCAGGTTACATAAAGATGGTTTTTTTAGATAGGTATGTCATCCAGGTGTGAGAAGCACATCCTGCTGTGTTATTAGGAATGGTTTTCTGGTAAGGAATACCTCCTACTGTCAGACATAATGATCAATCTGCTTTATGGTAACAGTATAATTCTAATTTAGTCCTTGGGCCAGATTTCAGTTAGGCACTTAAGAACTTGTTGTAATGTTAGTTTGCATGTAGTGTATGAGAATGTCTCCTTCGCCATATATGCTGCCAGAACAGAAGGAAACACAATCCCTAACTCTTATTTCATTGCAAAATCTCATTTTCTTGCCTTTGCCTACGGTTTTGTTGTTGTTGTTGCTATTGTTTTTACTGGTTATTTAGTCCTCTGGCTTTCACATAGCTATCCTCTTCAGAAATTCAACAATCTCACTAATGCTTCAGTTTTCATCATTGCAGAATGAAAAAGAAAAGATCGTTTAACATAGACAGGAAAAAGATAACTGTCCTAGTTCATTTGGGCAGTTATAGCAAAAGTATCATAAATTGGAAGGCTTATAAATAATAGAAATTTATGTATCATGGTTCTAAAGGCTGGGAAGTCCAAGACCAAAGTGCTAGCAAATTTGATATCTGGTGAAAGCTGGCTTCCTCATATTGGGGAAACTTCATGCTGTGTCATCAGATGATGGAAGGAACAAGAAGGCTCTCTAGAACATCTTTTATAAGTTACTAATCTCTTCCTAAGGATTATGACCTAATCACAGCCCCAAATGCCTACCTTCAAATGCCATCCCCTTGGGGAGAAGGGTTTTTACATATGCATTTTGAAGGGACACAAACATTGAGACTATAGCAATAACTCAGAGGTCTTTGAAACAGAGTTTTTGTTGCCTCCTTTTCTGATGATCCTACAGCCTGGAGAAAGAAAAAAAAAAAGAAAAAAAAAAAAAACTGAACTGATTTTTCAATCAGGATAGTTCTTGCTGTTCAAGAGCTCTTCTATAGATTGAATGGATTCTGACCTTACTATAAATTATAATCCTGTTTCTTAATTCTGCTTCTGGAAATCACAACATGATAATAAATAATAGAATAAAAATAGACAATTTTATAATTACTTATAATTTGCTAACATTCTATTTTTGAGACCATATAATTTAACCATTTCTTTATAAGTACTGTTTAAACACACTTTAAGCCTTTAACTGTGTGGATCACAATAAATTGTGGAAAATTCTGACAGAGATGGGAATACCAGACAACCTGACCTGCCTTTTGAGAAACCTATATGCAGGTCAGGAAGCAACAGTTAGAACTGGACATGGAACAACAGACTAGTTCCAAATAGGAAAAGGAGTACATCAAGGCTGTATATTGCCACCCTGCTTGTTTAACTTATATTCAGAGTACATCATGAGAAATGCTGGGCTGGATGAAACACAAGCTGGAATCAAGATTGCCGGGAGAAATATCAATAATCTCAGATATGCAGATGACACCACCCTTATGGCAGAAAGTGAAGAAGAACTAAAGAGCCTCTTGATGAGAGTGAAAGAGGAGAGTGAAAAGTTGGCTTAAAGCTCAACATTCAGAAAACGAAGATCATGGCATCTGGTCCTATCACTTCATGGGCAATAGATGGGGAAACAGTGGAAAGAGCGTCAGATTTTATTTTTCTGGGCTCTGAAATCACTGCAGATGGTGATTGCAGCCATGAAATTAAAAAACATTTACTCCTTGGAAGTAAAGTTATGACCAACCTAGACAGCATATTAAAAAGCAGAGACACTACTTTGCCAACAAAAGTCCAGTTAGACAAGGCTATGGTTTTTCCAGTAGTTATGTATAGATGTGAGAGTTGGACTATAAAGAAAACTGAGTGCAGAAGAATTGATGCTTTTGAACTGTGGTGTTGGAGAAGGCTCTTGAGAGTCCCTTGGACTGCAAGGAGATCCAACCAGTCCATCCTAAAGGAGATCAGTCCTGGATGTTCATTGGAGGGACTGATGTTGAAGCTGAAACTCCAATACTTTGGCCAC
This sequence comes from Capricornis sumatraensis, assembly GCF_032405125.1. NCBI lineage: Eukaryota > Metazoa > Chordata > Mammalia > Artiodactyla > Bovidae > Capricornis > Capricornis sumatraensis. The sequence continues at coordinate 61,862,583 of NC_091072.1, read as the reverse complement.
CCAATGCAGAGATCTGACTCATTTGAAAAGACCCTGATGCTGGGAAAGATTGAGAGCAGGAGGATAAGGGGCCAACAGAGGATGAGATGGTTGGATGGCATCACTGACACAATGGACATGGGTTTGGGTGGGCTCCAGAAGTTGGTAATGGACAGGGAGGCCTGGCTTGCTGCAGTTCATGGGGTTGCAAAGAGTTGGTCACGACTGAGTGACTGAACTGAACTGGATCTATATACTTATCCTTTGAGGTAGATGTCATGATTGCTATTAAGAGCTGAAGAAGTTGTAACCTAAAAAGTTTAAACAGCCTTCATCCAACTAGTAAATGACTAATGCAAGGAAAGAGTATAATTCAGTTCAAGGATAACTTTGTTAAGAATAGCACAGGGCTATCTTGTGTAGGTCTATAGTGCTGTGGGAAAGGTTCTTTGGAAGCAGTCAAAGGTCAACAAGTTGTAGGGGTCAAGAATGGACCAAATATTATAGAACTCTTTTACTAAGAGCTGTTCAAATTTTTCCTTCTTCTATAAAAATCCCCAACTTAATTGAAGTTCATACTATGAGGTTGCACTACTTATTTCCCTCTGAAATTCCCAGTACTACCTTGTATCATTTCATTTACTTATCCAAATACTTCTTTTTTTTTAATTTTTATTATTATTTTTTTTAATTTTAAAATCTTTAATTCTTACATGTGTTCCCAAACATGAACCCCCCTCCCACCTCCCTTCCCATAACATCTTTGTGGGTCATCCCCATGCACTTCTAATGTCACAATTTTTTTGGCCTACATGATGAATGCAGGCTCTGTATTGTTTCAGCCATGTTTCAAAGCTCATCCCATGTTCACAGTTCTTTCACATCTCTCACACTTTAGTTTAGATACAAGATTATTCTCCTTATACATAATCTTTAATTCTTTGTCCCTCTGTCTTTTAGTCAGAGTCATCTGATTAATCTCTTTTGCTAGGTAAACACAATTGAGCAACTGGATAGTGCTAGGGAAATTCTCTAGAATTTATGAATTGCAAATTGATGTTTAACACTGTCAGATAATTTTAATATATTTTCTTATTTTGTTGAGATGACTATCTTGTATTTTTCATCTATATTATTCAACTCTCCTGTCCTCCCACTCTTTGTTGGATGTTTGTTCCATAATTCCTAGAGAAAATAGAAAGAGTCAGCTAAGAGTTATCTATATCTTTGATCACCTAAAGCTAATAATTTTACTTTATATGTATTACAGTCCTTTCTGTTCATATTTATAGAATGTTTTTGTTCTATTCATTCCCTCCACTTGTGCTATAGAACTTTCCAATCAAATAGTATTGCATTGGCTTTATTTCATTTATAGTAATTCAGAATACTAAAAAAATCTGTTGTTGTTTAGTTGCTAAGTCGTGTCCAATTTTTTGCGACCCCATGGACTGCAGCACAGCAGGTTTGCTTATGTTTCACAATCTAGAATTCTCTCATTGAGTTGATGATTCCATCAAGTCATCTTATCTTCTGCTGCCCCCTTCTCCTCCTGCCCTCAATCTTTTCCAGCATAAGAGTCTTTTACAAGGAGTTCGCTCTTCACATTAGGTGGCCAAAGTATTGGAGCTTCAGCTTCAGCATCAGTCCTTCTAATGACTATTCAGGCTTGATTTCCTTTAGAATTGATTGATTTAGTTTCCCAAAGTGCATAACACCACCACACATTAAAAAAGTCCCTCACACAGTAGTTCAAGACCAGAAATGTCTCATCTACAAGTGACTTTTCTTCATTTGATGATTCAGAGACCAAGATTTCTTTTGTTCTCTTAATTCAGATGCCTTGGGACTTGTCATTAAAAGGGAAAGAAGAAAATGGAGAATGATAGGCATATCCATTACTTAAAAATGACACATATCACCTTCTCTCACATTCCATGGGTAAAAACTGTAATTTACACAGCCATACCAGGAAGTGAAGTAGACAATATAGTTTCTAATAACAGGCAACTACTTATGAAAGAAGCCTCTATGTTTTAGAATGATGATCAGAAAATATGGTGCACAATTAAGTATCTTTTCCATAAGGACTCAAAAAAGAGATAAGTAAAACTCTAATCTATAGAAAATATATTGATTTTTTCCCCTTTAAAACATAGAGAAAAAAAATTCAAAATTATGTACCAATAAAAGATAGATATCCACTGAATCATTGTACAGTGAAACTAATAAAGGTCAATTACATCTCAATGCAAAAATTAAAAACAAAAGCAAAAATAAGTCCCTTGCATGTTGGCTACAAGAAACCAGCTTTAAATATAAAGGGACATGTAAGTTAAAATAAATGGATGGAAAAAAATATAGCATAGTAACACTTCTTTTGGTTAAAAGACAATAGAAGTGGCTTCCCTGGTGGCTCAGACAATAAAGAATCTGCCTACAATGCAGGAGACTCAGGTTTGGTCCCTGGGTTGGGAAGATCCCCTGGAGAAGAGCATGGCAACTCATTCCAGTATTCTTGCCTAGAGAGTGCATGGACAGAGGAGCCTGGTGGGCTATAGTCTGTGGGTGGCAATGGATCAGACATGAATTAGCAACTAACACATTCATATTAATTTTAGACAGAGCAGACTTCAAAGCAACGAAAGTTACCAGCAATAAGGGCTTTACATGATCATAAAGGAGTCAATTCTCCAAAATGATGTCACCATCTTTAATGTGTACGTGCTAAAAACAGAATGTCAAACTACATGAGGAAAAAAACTGAAAGAAATTCAAAAAGAAAATAGTTGAAACTACTATCATTGTTGGAGACCTCAACACTCCTCTATCAGAAATGGACAGATCCACTCTCACAATGTACACATATATCAAATTACCATCATGTGTACTCTCAATATTTTATAATTATACATGTCAATTACATCTCAATAAAGCTGAATTTAAAAAAGAAATGGACAAATCCAGCAGGAAGAAAATCAATAAGGACACAGTGGAACTTAAAAACATTATCAACCAACTGGATATAAACAATATCTACAGACTACTTCATTCAAAAACAGCAGAATATGCATTCTTCTCAAGATCACGTAGAACATTCGCTAACATAGACCACATTTGAGGCTATAAAACACATGTAAAAAAACTATAAGAATAGAAAACATACAATGTCTTCAGACTAAAATGGAATTAAACTAGAACTCAGTAGCAGAAAGATAATGAGAAAATCCCAAAAGGTATAGAGATTAAACAAAACTTTTAAATAACACATTAAAAAAATATTAAAACAAATTTTAAAACATTTTGAACTGATATATATAAAAATAAAATGCAAGCTATTGGAGTTCTTCAGGCAGGAATAATGGAGTGAATACCCATTCCCTTCTCCAGGGGACCTTCCCCACCCAGGGATTGAACCTGGGTCTCCTGCATGACAGACAGATTATTTACCATCTAAGCTTCCAGAGAAGCCCTATAAAACTAGTAGAAGATAAAACAGAAGACAATCTAGATGACCTTGGGTTTGGTTACGACTGTTCAGATACATTAGAGATCTTGCATACTTAATTAAAGAAATAATTGATAGGTTTGGGCTTCAATAAAATTAAAAATTCCACTCTGGGAAAGCTAATGCAAGAGAATGAGAAGACAAGCCATAGGCTACAGTGTTTGCAAAAGACATATTTGATAGAGGATTGTTTTTCAAAATACACAAAGAACTCTTAAAACTTATCAATAAAACTATAAACAGCTCACTTAAAAGAGGACTAAAATCGTAACAGACACTTCATCAAAGCGGACACATAGAAATGTATGAAAAGATGCTCTACAAAATGTTTCTTCAGTAAAATGTAAATTGAAGTGACAACAAGATACTACTACTACAGTTGCTCAAATGATCAAAATCCAAAACACTGACAACCAGTTGCTGACAAGGATATAGAGCAACCAGAATTTCATTCACTGCTGGTGGGGATGTAAAAGGGTTCCACCACTTTGAAAGACAATTCAGTGGCTTCTCTTTTACAGATTAAATCTATTCTTCCTGTACCGTCCAGCAGTAGTACTCCTTAGTATTTATCCAAATGAGTTAAAATCTCATATCACACAAAAACCTGCATGAAAATATTTATAGCAGCTTTAGTCATAATTCCCCACATTTGGAAGCAACCTAATTTTCTTTTAGTAGGTAAATAAACAAACTATGGTACCTCCTAGAAACGGAATGTTTTAATGCTAAAAAGAAATGAGCTATTACATTATAAAAGACATAGAAGACTTTCAAATTCATTTTACTAAGTGAAATAAACCAATTTGATGATTCCAGCTATATGACATTCTGAAACTGGCAAAATTCCAGAGACAGTGAATGGGTCAGAGCTTACCAGGAATGAGAAAATGGTGGGTGGAGGTAGGGATGGATAGGTGGTGCATAGAGGATTTTTAGGGCAGTGGAAATACTCTGTATGGTACTGTGATGATAGGTATATGTCATTATACGTTTGTCATTATACGTTTTGTACCTTACAAAACCAAGAGTGAAAAGAAAGTGAAAGTTAAGTAGTTCAGTCGTGTCCGACTCTTTGTGACCCCATGGACTATACAATCCATGGAATTCTCCAGGCCAGATTACTGGCCTGGGTATCCTTTCCCTTCTCCAGGAGATCTTCCCAACCCAGGGATCGAACCCAGGTCTACCCGCATTGCCGGTGGATTCTTTATCAGCTGAGCCACAGGGGAAACCCAACTCTAATGTAAATTAAGACCTTTGAGTGATTATGATGTGTAAATATAGGTTCATCACCTGTAACAAATGTACCACCTTGATGGAAGATGTTTATAATGGGAGAGGCTGTGTAGGCATAGGGGTATATGGGAAATCTTTATAACTTCTCAATTTTTCTGTTTTTCTCAGTTTTGCCTAAAACTGCTCTAAAAAGTTATCTTTAAAAAAAGAAGGCAAATGTAGTCAACTGTTTTGAATGCCATTGAGAAATTGGATAAAATGAGAAGGGGTTAGCAACTATAAAGATTAGGAAGCTCTAAGTCATTTTTAACTTTAGCAAAGTTAGTTCTAGTAGGCATTTGGGAAATAAGTGTGGCTCTGCTGGAGGGAAAAGGAACTTATGGAATTGCTGATTGTATGTAAACAACACTTTTGAAAACCTTTCCTGTGATGATTAGTTCAGAAATGATGCAGTAAATTGAAGGATGGCATGGTTATTTTCAGTAAGCGTATGGATATGTGAGTAAATGAGTAAAAGGAGGTACAAACACAATGCAGATATTTCTGAAATTCTTTGAAATTGCTATTTGCATACAAAATGTCAGGTATTCATGACGTTGCATCTTTATCTCACTGAAAGATAGATTTATGGCTTTTTTGGCTGTTGTTCCTTTTTATAAATAATGAGATTTTCTTGATTGGAATGCTGTCAAGCCTTCAGAAACCTGCCTTGGCAGTGTGCCACTTCCTTCTTCTCACTTATGTTACCTCTTCCTTTTAAATAAGCATCCCACACAGATAGGCTTCTATAACAAGAGTTCTAATTACTTGACTTTGAAAAATCTAAACCAGATGTTTATCATTATATTTCACTACCTGAATCCAGGAAATTTAATTCAGAGGGATCACGACCATCTTTAAGGCCCTCCACAAAAGAAGGGAAACATAATCTAAAAATAATTGTATATACTTGTATATCTTTTTTAGACAAAAGATTTACCTATTTTAAAGGACCAGTTCTTAACAAGTTGTTTAACTCTTAGACAGAGTCACATAAAAATCTGTTGTTTTTTTTCTTTTTTTTTTTAATTACTAACCTCTCCCAAAGATCACATTCTCCAACTCAACTTCTTTTCTGAGCTCAGGAAAAGATATTTCTAAATAGCTCAAGATCAAATGTCATCTTCTATCGATTGTCAAATTATTCCCTTTTGTCTGATAGTGTGGATTCTGAGCAAGAAGCCTTGAAGGTGAGAGAGTGATGTGAAAGCACACTGGGGGCTGTTACCACCACGGCCTCTGTATCAAGCTGCACAATTTGTTCATTTCACAGTGACACCTGTCCTGGGAGTGAGAGGCTGAAATCTAGTTTACAGGTTGCTTGTTAAAGGGCTGTATCACCAGAAGCAAAAGGTGTCTTTTCCGAATTTGTTCACACATTGTATTTATAGCTTTTTTTTTTTTAATGAAAAACCAAGCATACACTTCCTGTATAATCCAGCAATAGTGCTCCTTGATATTTATCCATGTGAGTTCTACTTATAGCTCGTACAAGAATGCTGCATTGACTGGTGGTAGCCCTGATGCCCACTTTTTAGAAAAATGTCAAGACAACACAAATATGTAGCACCTATGTACAGAGCTGTCTGTTATTTTTTCCACTGCTTCTTTCCCTCTCTTTTTTTAACTCCTTATTTCACAATTCAAGAATTAACACATTTATTAGCATTCTACCACATGCACTTTCCTAGGAATCTTGTATACTTTTTCCTTTAAAATTCTCTGTAACAATCCTTTGATGTAGGTACAGTTACTTTCACTTAGAAGAAGAGGCTATTGAGATTCAGTGACTTTAATTAACTTGCCAAACTCCTAATAAATAGCTGAAACTGTTTTAAGTCCATGAGACTGAAAGCAAAATTTATTTTCTTCTCAATATGTATTTTAATATTTCCATGATCAATTTTCTTAGCATGGAAATGTCTCTTGTTGGTAAACTACTTGCAATATTCCTTTTAACATGCATAAACCATGCCATGCCATTGAATCCTCACAATAACAGTGTAGAGCAGAAAGGTCAGATAATAATATCTTAATTCCAAAGCTCAGAACACTAAGTCTAGAAAGACTAAATGACCTGTCCTTGGCTGCAGCCTCTAACTTACAAAAATAGAGCAAGACCACATCTTCAGATTCCTTTTTTCTTGCTCCATTCTTCTTTACTACACATACCTTGTTGAATGGATTTAATTTTTATATCTGAATCAAAAAGACTTTGGTATTTCCATTTGTAGCTAAAGATGATATAAATGGAACCAGATATAACCTGTTTGAAACAGTAAAAAAATAAAAAAATTTGGCCAAATAGATATTAATAATAATTTTCAAGCTATCAGGCTACAAAGGACAATGAACCCTAGGATGAGAAACAGATAATATGAGTCTTTTAATTTCTCTGTCTTGAGAGACATTCCACAGTGCTGCCCAAGAAGAGACATAGCTTGGTGTTGAGAGAGTCAATTTCTAGGTAGGTTGATAAGAAGTCTGGGGTCCTTGAGGAGGAAAGAGGAGTCTGGGGTTTTAAAAGAGGAGATAGGGATCTGGAGTTCTCAAGAAGGAGAAAAGGACAAGCTTTTTTCCCTATATTCCTTAGTCGTAGTCAAATAAAATGTGTATTTTCTTTAAGCACAGAGCTGATGATTACACAACAAAACAACTGAGCTTAAACTCTGTACTAAGGATTATATAAGGACTTCCCTGTAGCTCAAATGGTAAGGAATCTGCCTGCAATACAGGAGACCAGGGTTCATTCCCTGGGTCAGGAAGATCCTCTGGAGAAGGGAATGGCAATCAACTCCAGAGAATTCCATGGACAGAGAAGCCTTGTGGGCTACAGTTCCTGATCAACAAAGAGCTGTTAGACTGAGAGACTCACACACACACACACACACACACACACACACACACACACGCACACACACACACACACACACACGGATTATATAACAATGTATCCTGCTTGAGGATAGTTTCTCCTTCTTGAGAATCTTCTGACTAATCCTGTTATCTTAAAATATATATTATGGGAGTGGATCTGGTAAAATCTTTCTATTGTTGTTAGTTCTAATCCTGTCACCTTAAAATGTAAATTGTGGGAGTGGGCCTAGTAAGATCTTTACAACCTTGAGACATTCTTCTGATTTATTGTAATAACCAGTTAAAAAAGTATGTAGCTCCCTTGCTAAGACTAGTCAGGGGGCACTTTCCATCCCCCTTCTGAGGTCTATGTCAGAAGCTTTCTCTGTGCCTTTCTATACTTTAATAAAACTCTGCTACACAAAAGCTCTTGAGTGATCAAGCCTGGTCCCTGGTCTCAAAGCTAAATCTTCTTTGGAGATCATGAATCCCACATTGTTCACCATCTGAAGAGCCAAGGTGACGAACTTGTAGGGACAAAGGAGAACTTCAGAGGTTTCTCTCCAGTCTGTGGTGGAGTAATGGTCAATGAATACATATGAAAAAGTTACACTAGGCTGGGGAAGAACCAACAAAAAAGATCAGAAGAAACAATCTCTAAAATTTACACATGACCAAAAGTAATTCCTTTTACCTTCAGTCAGAATGGAAAACCTTAAAATGAATAGGATGTTGGATAGAGTTCAAGAAGGATTTGGCCTCAGTGGGAGTGTGAATGATGAAAGAGTAATTAACACTTGACTAAAGGTGACCTGGCCTCTACTCAGTTCAGTTCAGTTGCTCAGACGTGTTGACTCTTTGTGACCCCATGGACTGCAGCACTCCAAGTCTCCTTGTCCATCTCCAACTCTCAGAGCTTGCTCAAACTCATGTCCATTGAGTCGGTGATGCCATCCAACCGTCTCATCCTCTGTCGTCCCCTTCTTCTCCTGCCTTCAATCTTTCCCACCATCAGGGTTATTTCCAGTGAGTTATTTGGCCATCAGGTGGCCAAAGTATTGGAGTTTCAGCTTTAGCATCAGTCCTTCCAATGAATATTCAGGACTGATTTCCTTTAGGATGGACGGGTTTGATCTCCTTGCAGTACAAGAGGCTCTCAAAAGTCTTCTTCAACACCCTACAGTTCAAAAGCACTGTAGGGTTCTACAACACCCTACAGTTCTTTGGCACTCAGCTTTCTTTATAGTCCACCTCTCACATCCATACATGACTACTGGAAAATCCATAGCCTTGACTAGATGGACCTTTGTTGGCAAAGTAATATCTCTGCTTTCAATATGCTGTCTAGGTTGGTCATAACTTTTCTTCCAAGGAGCAAGCATCTTTTAATTTCATGGCTGCAATCACCATCTTCAGTGATTTTGGAGCCCCCCAAATAAAGTTTCTCACTGTTTCCCCATCTATTTCCCATGAAGTGATGGGACCAGATACCATGATCTTAGTTTTCTGAATGTTGAGTTTTAGTCCAGCTTTCTCACTCTCATCTTTCACTTTCATCAAGAGGCTCCTTAGTTCTTCTTCACTTTCTGCCATAAGGGTGGTGTCATCTGCATATCTGAGGTTATTGATATTTCTCCCAGCAATCTTGATTCCAGCTTGTACTTCATCCAGCCTGACATTTCACATGATGTACTCTGCATAGAAGTTAAATAAGCAGGGTGACAATATAAAGCCTTGACATATTCCTTTCCTGACTTGGAACCCATATGTTGTTCCATGTCCAGTTCTAACTGTTGCAGCTTGACCTGCATACAGATTTCTCAGGAGGCAGATCAGGTGGTCTGGTATTCCCATTTCTTTAAGAATTTTCCAGTTTGTTGTGATCCACACAGTCAAAGGCATTGCCATAGTCAATAAAGCAGAAGTAGATGTTTTTCTGGAACTCTCTTGTTTTTTCTATGATCCAAGGGATGTTGGCAATTTGATCTCTGGTTCTTCTGCCTCTCCTAAGATAGCTTAATACCGGGAATTGAAAGGATAAAGTTGTTTACAGTTAATCTAAGTGCTATCCAGACTAATAGTTATTAAAACACAAATATATCTAACACATAAGATATACAATTCTATAATTTATTTTCATTTATTTCTTGTGTATATGTTAGGGATAAACTTGAAAGTGTTTCTGCATCCTTTGTTTAAAAAAAAGAAAATCAAGACCTTCTTTTCTCCAACTATCTCCCTTTTACCTTTCTTGAAAATAAGTTGTATATGTATGTGTCAGTCATTTCCAAACTCTATTCTGCTTCTTTTATCGATCTTTCTAACTTTGTGTCAGTGCCACACTATCTTGATTATTGTAGCTTTGTGATAAGTCTTAGAATTGTGGAGTGTTTATTCCCTGAATTTCTTTTTTTTTTTTTTTTTTTAATTCTATTTCAAAGTTATTTTGGCTATTTTAGGTCCTTTTCGTGTTCATATGAGTTTAAGATTGTCGCTTTTCATACACATCATACACATACTCACACAAAGTCTGCTGGGTTTTGATAAAGATTACATTTAACCTATCTATAGATCAGCTTCAGGGCAGTTGTCACTTAAAGATATTGTCTTCCTACCATGAACATGGTTGGTCTCTGTTCATATAGTCCTTAAATTTCTTCTAGCCATATTTTGTAGTTTTCGTTTACATGTTTTATAGATCTTTGGTCTGATTTATCCCTAAATAATTCATATTTTGGTACTATTGTTTCTCATATATTAATATCAACTCCATTTGTTTGTTATTTATATATAAGACCAAAACAGAACAATTTTTAATAGTGATCTTGTATCATGAAAATAAGGTAAATCCACTGGTTTTAGTATTTTCTGTTGTTGTTGACTCCTTTAGATTTCTACAAGGCAGATCATTTCATTCGTGAGTAAGAATAATTTCACTTTTCCTCGTCTCATCTGGTAACTTTTTATTTCTCTTCCTTACCTCTTTGTACTAGTTATGCTGCTGCTGCTGCTAAGTCACTTCAGTTATGTCTGACTCTGTGCGACCCCATAGACAGCAGCCCACCAGGCTTCCCCGTCCCTGAGGTTCTCCAGACAAAAACACTGGAGTGGATTGCCATTTCCTTGTCCAATGCATGAAAGTGAAAAGTGAAAGGGAAGTCACTCAGTCATTTCTGACTCTTAGCAACCACATGGACTGCAGCCTAGCAGGCAGGCTCCTCCACCCATGGGATTTTCCAGGCAAGAGTACTGGAGTGGGGTGCCATTGCCTTCTCCTGGTTGCACTAGTTATAATACAAAATAATATGCTGGGTAGAAGTTCTGAGAATAGAAATTGTACTGTTGCGAATCTTAGAGTAAAACATTCCATCTTTCATCATTATGTATGATTTTAGCAGTAGTTTTTTTCTGTTTGTTTGTTTTCATGTATACCCTCTTCTGCTTTAACTAGACAGATTGATTTCTGTTACCTAGGAAATCTGATTGATACAGCTATTATATAAAGTAAACAGGTACACTTTTTGTGAAATATAAAGTACTTCTCATTACAGGTGGATCCATCCTCTCTCTTATTATGTTATGTAAAGATCCTTACATTGGGGCTAGAGATAGGGCTGCTGTAATAAGATACTATAAGACTAGACAACTTAAACAGCAGACTTTTACTTCTCACATTTCTGGAAGTTTGAAGAGCAAGATCGAGGTGTTGACTGGTTTAGTTTCCATTGACATGCCTTCCTTGGCTTGAAGACAGCTATCTTCTTGCTTCTTACCCTGTCCTTAGGAACTTTTCTGTGTGTGTGTGTACACATTTCTGTCTTTTCCTCACTGTATAATAACCCCAGTAATAACTGAACTAGAGTCCCACAGTTCAAATTAATTCATTCATTATTACCTCTTTAAAGGGCCTATTTCCAAATACAGTCACATTGGGAGAGCCAGGTTTCAACATAAATTTGGGGAAGGGGGAAGATGCAGTTAAGTCCATAATGATCATATTATTAATTTCTAGTTATGTGTCTTTTTGTTGTTGTTGTTTGGTTGGCTTTTTGTTGTTTTTTATTTTGGTGTTTTCAGTTCAGTCAGTTTAGTCGCTCAGTTGTGTCCAACTTTTTGCGGCCCCGTGAATCACAGCACGCCAGGCCTCCCTGTCCATCACCATCTCCCGGAGTTCACTCAGACTCACGTCCATTGAGTTGGTGATGCCATCCAGCCATCTCATTCTCGGTCATTCCCTTTTCCTCTTGCCCTGAATCCCTCCCAACATCAGAGTCTTTACCAGTGAGTCAACTCTTTGCATGAGGTGGCCAAAGTACTGGAGTTTCAGCTTTAGCATCATTCCTTCCAATGAACACCCAGGGCTGATCTCCTTTAGAATGGATTGGTTGGACCTCCTTGCAGTCCAAGGGACCCTCAAGAGTCTTCTCCAACACCACAGTTCAAAAGCATCAATTCTTCTGCACTCAGCTTTCTTCACAGTCCAACTCTCACATCCATACATGACCACTGGAAAAACCATAGCCTTGACTAGACTTGGCAAAGTAATGTATCTGCTTTTGAATGCGCTATCTAGGTTGGTCATAACTTTTCTTCTAAGGAGTAAGCGTCTTTTAATTTCATGGCTGCAATCACTATCTGCAGTGATTTTGGAGCCCCAAAATGTTTCCACTGTTTCCCCATCTATTTCCCATGAAGTGATGGGACCAGATGCCATGATCTTCATTTTCTGAATGTTGAGCTTTAAGCCAACTTTTTCACTCTCCTCTTTCACTTTCATCAAGAGGCTTTTTAGTTCCTCTTCACTTTCTGCCATAAGAGTTTTGTGTTTTAGTAGAGGATAAATATCCAACTTTATTTTTTTACTGTTTTTTTGTCTGTTCCACACAGCATGTGGGCTCTTCGTTCCCTGACTATGCCATTGTGCTTCTGCAGTGGAAGCACAGAGTCTTAACCACTTGACTGACAGGAAGTCCCTAATTTCTAGTTATACAGCTTATTGTAGTTATTTTTTATTGAAATTTAGCTGACTCTCATATATTCCAACAATTTTAAACATATTTATGTAATTTTACAGCTCTATTACAGTGTATTAGTATATTGCTGTATTATCTGTCTTTATCTTAAGCAATTAACTTGAGGGAAATAACTCGAAGTTTTGTACCACAAAAGTGATAAAGATGTCAATGGCATAGGCTTTGCAATTAAACATATCAAAATTTTATTTCTGGTTTCATTATTAAAAGCCTCAACCTCTAACATCAGAAATAATGGGGTTGAATCTTGACTCTGCTTCTTAGCAGTTTTAATTCTTGTTCAAGTTGCTTTAACTTGCTCACTCTTATATCCTAATATGTAAAAGAGAAACAGCTTGCGACTGTTAAGTGCATGTAGATGTAACCACTTAATGAAGTGTTGTTGGAACACAGTTAATGCCAGACACATTGTTGTTGTGGTTACTATGATTACTTCTTTTCCTAAATTATGGGGACAACACTGTCTAAGCCTGCTGGATTGTCTGTTACTTGCTCAGCATCAACACTTTTCCATTCTAACTAAAGCTGGGAATTGCCTCCCTCAGAATTCTCTTTGGGGTGCAGGTCCAAGTTAGAGTTTGTCAAGAAGAACTCATGTAAGATTAAGCAGTAGGTGTAAGTCAGACACCATGGCTTTATTCAGTGAGCTGGTTAGAACAGTAAGACAACTTTGCAGATCTTTCTTTGAACTTTCGCTTGTGATCCTCCATCTGAGGCATGGATTTTTCCATCTGTACTTGTGCTTCATGCTGAAGAGGTTAGTGACTGTTCTGTTTCCTAGCCATAACCTACCTGACCTTCATCATTAAGGCTTTCCATCATTAAGCATTTTTAGTCATTATATTAGCCCCCATTTTACCTGTCATATGTGAAGGATAAACTAGTATAGGGTCATGGGGTTATTAAATAAAGTAGAGAGGAGGCAATGTGCTCAATCATATCCGACTCTTTGCAACCCCATGTACTGTAGCCCACCAGGCCAGAATTCTGAAGTGGGTACTATATCCTATTCCAGGGGATTAGATATATTAATACCCATCATAAAAGATACTTATAGTGCCTGACACATGGGACATGCTCAGTAAATTAATTCCTTTCCTCTTTCTATGCCATATTTCATGAGCATAGATGTAACTATAGCTTATAACTATATATTATATATGTATACATTAAATTTTATAATTATTCTTTAATGTTGCTAAATCTATTACTACCATTTTATAGACTGGTTACCTGAATTTAAGTTAACTTGCCCAATAGCTTAAAGAGAAAAATAATATATTAGACCTGGAATTTAAACCTAGGTCTGACTAATTCTAAGCCCCATATACTTTTCCATGATTCCATTTTGTCCACACAGATCAAACTTAATGAAAGATTCATGTTTCACAGAATATGAATTCTGCTTCAGATGTCACTTACAGATCAGCTTCTGATTATCCTTAAGAAATGATAGTGGAAAAGATCCAGTCATAAGCTAGATAAGCTCCGCAGAGAAATAAAATTTTAATGTCTAGAAAAAGAGACAAGAAATTTCTGTCCTTTTATTATAGCAATTAGTTTCTAAATACTTGATATTACAAGCTTTGTAAGACTAGAGATAATTTCAGTATTTGTTCTGACTTTGAAATTTTGAACATGTATGTAAGATTTTGCCACCATGAACAATATTTTAGTTAGGGTAATTAAAGCTGCTGTAATAGTTACATCCCACATTATCAGAGGCTAAATGCAACTGAAGTTTATTTTTCAATCATGTAAGTCCAAACAAGTGGATCTGGTAGGTAGACTGTCCTCTTTTAAGACATGATGTAGAGACCCTAACCTCTTCCACCTTGTGCTCTTTCTATATTGAAAATGTGGTTTCTAGTGTTGCCTTGCTCTTCTGAATGAAGAAAATAGAGTGGGAAAAACCTAGAGGATTATGGTGAGAGGGATTTAGGGGCCCGGCCTAAATGTGATATGTGTTGTTTGTGCTCCATAAACTTTAAGTCAGCTACATTGTCAAACCTGCCTGCTAAGGATACTGAAAAATACAATACAGCCATGTGTACAGAAAAGAGAAATGAGATTGAAAAATCAGAAAGGAGACTGCCACAAAATGTAATATCATTTTCCTGAAATCAAATATATTCTAAATCTAGAAATTTAGGAGACAACGATAGCTTGAAAAAATGTTATGCATAGAAACTTAGATCAGTTCCTGCACTACAGTTCAATAAAGAGTGAAGTCTATTGGACATTCATAGAAATAATACTGGTAACAGTGTTTCTGGTTACACTGATAAAACTAAAATATAATAATAAGATTAAAATAATGACAGATGCCAGATCATTTCCTAATACCTTTACAAAATTTTTAAGTGAATCCTCTCAATAATTCATGAGATAGATTCTAATGACTTCAGTGTTCCATTGAAGAAACTGAGATTTACATAAATTGTTCACAGTTGTACAGCAACATGGTAGACACAGATTTGAGCACAAATATTTTGGACTCCAGTGTCACGCTCTACACTGTAGGTAATCCCTTTTATAACTTCACATTTTAAATTAAAGTACTTTTGATCAATTAATAATTTTAAATATCACAGCTAATAAAATCAGAATGGTTTATTTTTCCTGTTGACAATATATATTTAAAACAAGAAGTCTTATGTATTTTTATTGTAGCAGATTAAAGAAGCAAAGCATGAAACTAGGTATTTTTTCAGCTTCCTGCTATTCTCAGGTGTGTGTAATTTCAAAATATTCTTTAAAGCATGAAGCAGCAGCTGTTGCTGCTGCTGCTAAGTCACTTCAGTCATGTCCAACTCTGTGTGACCCCATAGATGGCAGCCCACCAGGCTCCCCCATCCCTGGGATTCTCCAGGCAAGAACACTAGAGTGGGTTGCCATTTCCTTCTCCAATGCATGAAAGTGAAAAGTGAAAGTGAAGTCAGTCCCGTGGGACTCTTTGGGACCCCAAGTAGCTGCATGAAACTACAATGATTTCTTTCATAAGAAACAAGAGCTTTCAAGGAAATCTTTTGAGAAGGTGCCTTGGGCCAGGGTGTGAAATAGAGGAAGTGATGATGCATGCCTGATGGCAAATTATTGTTTGTTGTTGTGTGATCACTCAAGCAATTGTTGGCGGAAGAGCTATGCTACCTGTTCCTTTGGCTCAGCTCACCCAGGCCATATGTCCTTTCAATGGATATTTTCAGATTGTTTTCACTTTTCAACAACCTTCAGAAGGCCGTAGCATCATGATTCATATTTGCATGGTAGTCCCAACTCCTCTATTACATACTATGTTTGGCCTTTTTTTTTTTCCCCCAAGAGTTGGAAAGATGTGAGTTTACTTTGCAAAAAGAATTTCATTTTCTTAGAACGGCTTCTTCATATCTGAATATACAGAACTGGATAATGCCAATCTCAGTTTGATAATATTCTGCTATTAAATCATCATAATTGATAATGTTCCTTTCATTTTTACTTCAAGTCAACATTGTTTTTCTGCTTAACATGTTGCATAAATAAAAGTCAGAAACTTGTTAATCCACAGATTATTTAAATACATTCTTTGAAAATAATCATATATTTTTGATGGCAAGAGAGCTAATTGGGATCAATGGCTGGGTTTACATTCAAATTTTTTTTAGGAATGTGCAGGGTTCCTATAAAGGAAGTGTGAGGTTAAAGTTATTTGTCTTTAAAATTAACAAGTACATATTATTGGGTGATTTTTCTCCCCCTTCATTTACTATAATAAGACCCTTGTGAAGATAAAACTCAGGAGGAAATATACTCAAGAGTGAATATCTCTTATCTTTTGCTTCAACACAGAAGACCCATTAAAAAAATCAATTTGGAGATCTTAAGGCGGTAGCATGGCACTCTCTGTAGGGATTGTGAGACCTGGTGTGACATTGCTAAAAGAAGAGGATGACTTGAAAATAAGCTTTTTTCAACTAAGGCATTTGGTTGTTAGCACAATTATTAATATAAGTTAAGCAATACTACATAAAGTAAAATGAGTTGTTATCTTTTAATTACCTCAAATAAGAAAAAAAATGTATTGATTAACTGCAGCATAGAGTCATACAAAATATTCTGAAATGGGAGTCTAGAATACATTCTAATGATCTTCACACTGATACTTTGCCGAATTCCATTTTCTGTGAAATGTCATGAAAATTATAATCTTATTTCCATGCAAAAGTACATTGATTTAACTTTTCAAATACATTTCTTTAAGATTAAATATTGTAAAAAATTCTTCCTTTAAAACTCACACATAGAAGTTATTATAATATTACAATGGGTATGTACTGTTTTGGAATGCTGTATAACAATTAAGTTGGAATTTGTTTAAATTCTATATTTTAATTAACATAGAATATAATTTGAATATTTATGTTAAAATTTGATAATAACTTGGGTATTGAGTTTTATTTTCTGAAGGTTTTGCTAGAGAATGTCCTTGGTCTTCACATGGTTGACTATTTAAAGCTTAAGTGTTACGATATCTGAAACACTCTGAAAGTGTTCAGTAAAATTTAGGTAGATGGTAGAAAATATATAAATATAGCAAATATGGCAAAGTATTGATCATTGTTGAACCTAGGCTGTGAGTATGGAATAGTAAAATTTCCTTTAACTCTTGTATTTTGAAAATATTAATAATAAAAATCTTGAAAACTAAAGTAATTATAAATCAGAAGAAAAATGTCTTGTACAATTATATATGTAATGCAAAGTTTTACAGTTTGGAGGTAAATATTTTCTTATGTTCTCCTGCAAAAATAGCATAGTAAAATAGTTAAGGATGATTCTGTTTACTCATTATCAGCAGGATCTCTATTTGCAATTTTTTTTGATGTTATACTCCTTCCTGTACTTCTACTTTTGTATACTTGCAAGTGTCATATTTACTATAAATGATTTTAAATACTCAGTGATATCAATGGATGTATGTGTGAATGAACTTTAATTATAGGGTAATCGTTCAAATGAGTAATTGACATTAGGAATTCACTCAGCCTTTCAAAGAATTTAAATACTTAATCGTTGTTGGTTAGTCACAAACTCCTCTCTGACTCTTTGCAACCCCATGGACTGTAGCCTGCCAGGTTTCTCTGTCCATAGGATTTTCCACAGAAGAATACTGGAGTGGGTTGCATTTCCTTCTTCAAGGGATCTTCCTGACCCAGGGATCAAAACTTACATCTACTGTGTTGGCATTGACAGACAGGTTCTTTACCACCAGCACCACCTGGGAAAGCCTCCAATAATCTGTACACCTAGGCAAATATCTTGTTTATCAAACCACAATTTACTGGTCATGACTTGCTTGAAGATCTCCCCTTCTCTATTGTCTACCAATCCTCAGTTATGAGGTCAACAACTACTTTGCTCAAAACCAGTCAATTTTATACCATTAAAAATCTGCTTCAGAAAACTTGAACCCAGATGATAAAACCCTATAACCTGTCACTTCTGACTTCTTACTTTAGAGACCCTTCTAAGATCCATCAAGGTGGTGTTTTTGCTTACCCAAGTGTTTTCTAATCAACCTTTTATAGATTGTCTAGCAATATTTGGGGATATTCAACAACCTCAAAATAAACTCTCATTTGAAGAATCAGACTAACAGGTCAAAGTGCAAGGACTTTACTGATTTGACCAAAAATATCATATGACCACTTTTTATGCCTGCTTGCAAATTTATGTTTGATGTGGTAGAACTTGATCTGAAACTAGCTTTTATCAGACTATAACACGTATTGGTTAAGCTTGTGTGGGAGAAACATATAGCCATTCACTTGTCTCTAATGCTGTATATTTACTAAAACTTCAGGGAAATTGGGAATGGTCAAATTGGCTTAGATCAGTTTGCAAAGGCTAGGTAAATGACATAAGCGTTGTATCATAAATAGCACTTGCTATTACTGAAATGTGTATTCCTGATGTGAAGTCATGACAAGGAATAATATTGCTTATATATATCTTCTAGTGTTTTATCCTCTGTAGGAAAAGACAAGTATCTTAGTAAACAAAGGAAAATATGTTAATAAAATGAACTAAAATCAGTATCTAGGGAACAAGATTAAAATAATAGCTTTAATGTCCCATTGTCAGAATGTTGCTATACCATCAGATAACCTTAAACACAGATATGTTTCCTTATGCTTCCTAGCTGAGTCACTTCAGTCAGGTCCAATTCTTTACGACCCTGTAGACTGTACCCACCAGGCTCCTCTGTCCGGGATTCTCCAGGCAAGAATACTGGAGTGGGTTGCCATACTCTCTTCCAGGGGATCTTTTCCACCCCGGAATTGAACCCAGGTCTCCTGTAGCTTCTGCGTTGCAGGAGGATTCCTTACAGCTGAGCCACTGAGGAAGCCCATATTTTCTTATATAGACACTCAAATTTGACTATATGACTTAAAGTGAATAGAGTGTTGTATTAAACTAAAATTTTAAATAATTTTTATCTTTGAAAATCAAAAACCCACAAGAATCTAGCATAAGGTAAGATTTTAATGATAATACATATCTGTGTAATACTTTAAGGAGTTCATGATCTGAGCCACAGTCAGCTCCTGGTCTTATTTTTGTTGACTGTATAGAGCTTCTCCATCTTTGGCTGCAAAGAATATAATCAATCTGATTTCAGTGTTGACCATCTGGTGATGTCCATGTGTAGTCTTCTCTTGTGTTATTGGAAGAGGGTGTTTGCTATGACCAGTGCATTTTCTTGGCAAAACTCTATTAGTCTTTGCCCTGCTTCATTCCGCATTCCAAGGCCAAATTTGCCTGTTACTCCAGGTGTTTCTTGACTCCCTACATTTGCATTCCAGTCCTCTATAATGAAAAGGACATCTTTTTTGGGTGTTAGTTCTAAAAGGTCTTGTAGGTCTTCATAGAACCGTTCAACTTCAGCTTCTTCAGCATTACTGGTTGGGGTATAGACTTGGATTACCGTGATATTGAATGGTTTGCCTTGGAGACGAACAGAGATCATTCTGTCGTTTTTGAGATTGCATTCAAGTACTGCATTTTGGACTCTTTACTGACCATGATGGCTACTCCATTTCTTCTGAGGGATTCCTGCCCACAGTAGTAAATATAATGGCCATCTGAGTTAAATTCACCCATTCCAGTCCATTTTAGTTCGCCGATTCCTAGAATGTCGACGTTCACTCTTGCCATCTCTTGTTTGACCACTTCCAATTTGCCTTGATTCATGGACCTGACATTCCAGGTTCCTATGCAATATTTCTCTTTACAGCATCAGACCTTGTTTCTATCAACAGTCACATCCACAGCTGGGTATTGTTTTGCTTTGGCTCCATCCCTTCATTCTTTCTGGAGTTATTTCTCCACTGATCTCCGTAGCATATTGGGTACCTACTAACCTGGGGAGTACTTCTTTCAGTATCCTATCATTTTGCCTTTTCATACTGTTCATGGGGTTCTCAAGGCAAGAATACTGAAGTGGTTTGCCATTCCCTTCTCCAGTGGACCACATTCTGTCAGACCTCTCCACCATGACCCGCCCGTCTTGGGTTGCCCCGCAGGCATGGCTTAGTTTCATCGAGTTAGACAAGGCTGCGGACATAGTGTGATTAGATTGACTAGTTTTCTGTGAGTATGGTTTCAGTGTGTCTGCCCTCTGATGCCCTCTTGCAACACCTACCATCTTACTTGGGTTTCTCTTACCTTGGGCGTGGGGTATCTCTTCATGGCTGCTCCAGCAAAGCACAGCCGCTGCTCCTTACAGTGAATGAGGGGTACCTCCTCCTGCCACCCTTCCTGACCTTCAGCATGGGATGGCTCCTCTAGGCCCTCCTTCGCCCACACAGCCACCACTCTTTGGGCATGGGGTTGCTCCTTCCAGCCACTGCCCCTGGCCTCGGGCACTGCCTCTGATATCGGACATGGGGTGGCTCATCAGCCACTGCCCCTGGCCTCTGATGTGGGGTATCTCCTCCCAGCCATTGCCCCTGACCTTGGACGCAGGGTAGCTCCTCTCTGCCGTCGCCCCTGAACTTCGACGTGGGGTAGCTCTTCTCAGCTGTTCCTGTGCCTTTGCAGCCTGGCACTGTAGGCTGCTGCCCCTGACCTCAGACGTGAGGTAGCTCTCGGCCACACTTATTGTGCCCGCCTGATTATACAGTGGAAGTGAGAAATAGATTTAAGGGCCTAGATCTGATAGATAGAGTGCCTGATGAACTATGGAATGAGGTTCATGACATTGTACAGGAGACAGGGATCAAGACCATCCCCATGGAAAAGAAATGCAAAAAAGCAAAATGGCTGTCTGGGAAGGCCTTACAAATACTTGTGAAAAGAAGAGAGGTGAAAAGCCAAGGAGAAATGGAAAGATATAAGTACCTGAATGCAGAGTTCCAAAGAATAGCAAGAAGAGATAAGAAA
Source organism: Capricornis sumatraensis (assembly GCF_032405125.1). Classification (NCBI taxonomy): domain Eukaryota; kingdom Metazoa; phylum Chordata; class Mammalia; order Artiodactyla; family Bovidae; genus Capricornis; species Capricornis sumatraensis. The sequence continues at coordinate 61,841,505 of NC_091072.1, read as the reverse complement.
GTCTTCTTCAGCAATCAGTGCAAAGAAATACAGGAAAAGAACAGAATGGGAAAGACTAGAGGTTTCTTCAAGAAAATTAGAGATACCAAGGGAATATTTCATGCAAAGATGGGCTTGATAAAGGACAAAAATTGTATGGACCTAACAGAAGCAGAAGATATTAAGAAGAGATGGCAAGAATACACAGAAGACCTGTACAAAAAAGATCTTCATGACCCAGATAATCACGATGGTGTGATCACTCATCTAGAGCCAGACATCCTGGAATGTGAAGTCAAGTGGGCCTTAGAAAGCATCACTACGAACAAAGCTAGTGGAGGTGATGGCATTCCAGTTGAGCTATTTCAAATCCTGAAAGATGATACTGTGAAAGTGCTGCACTCAATATGCCAGCAAATTTGGAAAACTCAGCAGTGGCCACATGACTGGAAAAGGTCAATTTTTATTCCAATCTCAAAGAAAGGCAATGCCAGAGAATGCTAAAACTACTGCACAATTGTACTCATCTCACATGCTAGTAAAGTAATGCTCAAAATTCTCCAAGCCAGACTTCAGCAATACGTGAACTGTGAACTCCCTGATGTTCAAGCTGGTTTTAGAAAAGGCAGAGGAACCAGAGATCAAATTGCCAACATCCGCTGGATCATGGAAAAAACAAGAGAGTTCCACAAAAACATCTATTTCTGCTCTATTGACTATGCCAAAGCCTTTGACTGTGTGGATCACAACCAACTGTGGAAAATTCTGAAAGAGATGGGAATACCAGACCACCTAACCTGTTTCTTGAGAAATCTGTATGCAGGTCAGGAAGAACAGTTAGAACTGGACATGGAACAACAGACTGGTTCCAAATAGGAAAAGGAGTACGTCAAGGCTGTATATTGTCACCCTGCTTATTTAACTTATATGCAGAGTACATCATGAGAAACGCTGGACTGGAGGAAACACAAGCTGGAATCTGATTGCCGGGAAAAATCTCAATAACCTCAGATATGCAGATGACACCACCCTTATGGCAGAAAGTGAAGAGGAGCTAAAAAGCCTCTTGATGAAAGTGAAAGAGGAGAGTGAAAAAGTTGGCTTAAAGCTCAACATTCAGAAAACAAAGATCATGGCATCCGGTCCCATCACTTCATGGGAAATAGATGGGGAAACAGTGGAAACAGTGTCAGACTTTATTTTTCTGGGCTCCAAAATCACTGCAGATGGTGATTGCAGCCATGAAATTAAAAGACGCTTGCTCCTTTGAAGAAAAGTTATGATCAACGCGAGTCTGGGTGAACTCTGGGAGTTGGTGCTCGACAGGGAGGCCTGGCGTGCTGCGATTCATGGGGTGGCAGAGTCGGACATGACTGAGCGACTGAACTGAACTGTGTAGTACTTTCAAAATACTGACATATTGCTGTGACCTTTGGAAGAAAATTGTATAGTAATTGAAGCTTGTTTATCGAATTATCCTCCTCTCTTCTTGATTTCCTCAAGATCTTACTGTATGTAGAAATGGAGTTTTGAGTATTTATTCATACTAAAGTATGTATGATGGAATGCAGTCACAACTTGATTATTCATTTCAAGTATTTAACTGAGAAAAAGCTCTATGTGTGAAACAGTATGATGGGCTTGAGTGGATTTCTGTGGGTGGGATATATCAACAAACTTTAAGTTCTTGAAGTCTTTGGAGACAGATTTGTGTATCAACTGTGGCTCAGTCTTTTATTATCTGTATCACAATGGAAAATATTTTCCCCAGTTTTATTGAGAAATAATTGACATATATCACTATATAAGTTGAAGCAATACAGCATAATGGTTTCATTTACATGCATTGAGGATGGGGACTGAGGGATGTACCATGGGCTGAGAACAGTTGGATAGAACTACTGGCTTGGTTCTCTGTCCCAGTGAGACTATAGGGTGGCCTCTGTAGCTGCCTATTTTCCTGATGAAGCTTATGACATGGTTGGGACTGGACCCTGGATTCCGTAATGAGAGGGCCATGAATTAACTTATGTGCTCTGATAGAGCAGCAGGATGGAACCTGGGACCTATATAGCTCTTTGTTTGGGGACCTGGATGAGGCCAGAGTGTGCACTAAATTCCCTGGTTAGATGAGGCCACAGGTTTTGCTCTGCAGATGGGGGAAGCCATCAGCTTTGTTCTCTGTGTGAATGCCACTGTACATGGGGCCATTGAATAGGCTGTGCTGCCTCCCGCCATGCTCTGGTGAGGTCCTCTGGTAGAACAGGCTGAAGCCTCTATTCAGTTATGAGTAGGACTAGGCTTTAGGTTTTCAGTTCTGGGGCAGTGGGAGAAGCAGCTCTAAAGCCAGTAAAGATTTTTGTTTGTTGTCTGAACTCTAACTCAAGCCAACCCACACTCCAAGTCTCTGGACTGAACAGAGCCACTGGCTTTGCTCAGCAAACTATCAGCTCTACCCACCCACCTCTTGGCTCAAGTGCTGCCAGATTGCACAGATTGCGGACATTGTCTTCAGCCCTTCTGGTTAGAGGGGGCCAGAAGACACTCTCCACCACAGGGGGGGCTGTGATTTAGCTCCCTGCACAGGAATAGGCAACCTAGGCTCTAAAGCCAGCAAAACTCCTCCTTTGAGGATCCATATCAGGCAGATTTGTACCCCTTGGAGTCCTCCGGTTAGAGCGTACCCACAAGTTTCTTCTGTAGGTGAACAGAGCTGTTCGTTGGGAAAATGACTTGGGATCTGCAGGTATAAACTCAGTCTGCCAAGATCTGCCAAGATCCCTGTGATGCTTGTTGCAAGCCCCTCCCCTCTTCATCATGGCAGATCCCAGGGGTTAAGCCCCGCAGACTTCCCTGTAACCTCATGATGCAAGACCAAAGTAGAGGCCCCCAGCAAGTAGCCCACAGTTCTGAGGGGTGCTGCTCGTCCTCCCTCTATGTTTTGTTTTCCCACTGGGGGAACTGGATGCTCAGAAGAGATCTCTTCATGTGTTGCTGCACTGGCCTGGGGGGAGCAACATTATGGTCAACCTGCAGCTACTTCTCCTCCCCTTCTAATGCGGTCTGTTTCTGTCCTGTGGTGTGGTGGTGGGGGTGCTTCAGCCTCACTCCTATGGTCTGGGAGTCTCTCAGTGATATCCTGTTCTTTAACAGTGGTTATTTTTCTTGTGAAAGGCTGCAAAGTAAGAAACAAGCTGCATCACCATTTTGGTGATATCAGAATGGGCAAATCTTTTAATCTCTCTGAGCTTTAGTTTTCTTGTCTTAGAAAATTGAGTTACTGATCCTAAAGCTCTTATAATGGTACGAGGATTAAATAAAATAATTTATAGGAAGCATCTTGTATTCTGTTTCCTACTTTAAAAGATACCACTATCTATCTGGAGAGAGATAGAGAGATAGAGAAAGAGAGATAAACTTATAACTATGCAGTAACCAGACTCAATGTAGAGGTGTAACCCATTAATTACAATTACATGCAGTGGGTAGAAATTATTCTTTCCATAGTTTATGGGATTATGTCTTTTTGTCACAAAATGATTTCAGTGCTTCTGACTACTTGACATCATACCAATAAGTTGTCACTTTTGTTGCCTCTGTTTCCCATGGCATCACACAATTGTGAAAATCATCTTGTTTCTCACTTACCAAGGAATAATTTTTTTTTTTTTTGATCATGGAATTAGATTGCCCACTGAAATATAAAGAAGGTAATACACCATGGGTGAGAAGATGTAATTATCATAACTGCCTTTCTCTTCACCTTGTCCCTTGAAGTGTAAATTGTAATGAGATAAAGACTTGAAGTAGAAAGTAGCTCTGTGGGTTTTGTTTTTCATATGAAGAGAGGCTGAGTAAGGTTGAGCACACTGGCTTCATTGTCAGTTGAGGAATAGATGTTCTAAATATGCTCTCACTCTGAAACACCTTGAGCAGCCCCATGATTGCATAAATTAATCTTGTAACTCCTGCTGCTGATTTTAATGATGTCAATATGCCATTTATTATCTATTTTTATATTCTTTATTCTAAATATATACAGGAAAGTGATTTCTCTTTTGGTATTTTCATAGACTGCATTATTTCTGGAGGAAAAAAAATATAGGATACTCTTCCCTTTGAAAAAAAAATTTGTTTTGAAACAGAAATTTAGCAAATGAAACTTTGGTAAATCAAGAGAGCAGTATTCTGTCCTTAAATTATATATGCAAATTTACTCCTTTGATTCCTCAGTTAATTAAGGTAGAATCCTATTATGATAGGAATTGTTAGCAGCATCCAATCATACCCCTTACAAGTCTTTGTTCTTGCAATTAACTCCTTCCACTGGAAATGACTTCTCTCTTTTTTTTCACTTATAAATATTATTCACATTCTTCTGCAGGAAATCTTCCAGATCTCTCATTTTATATTTAATCTACTCTTTAATTCACTTGGAACATTTTTAGATTCCAAATTGGTCAAGACTGGCAGAGGAGACATGGCTTTGATCCTTGGGTTGAGAAGATCTCCAGAAGGAGAAAATGGCAACCCACTTCTGTATTCTTGCCTGGAGAATTCCATGGACAGAGGGGATCATAAAAAGTTAGACATGACTGAGCGACTATGTATGTGTTCCAGTTGGCCAAGACTATGCACCAAGTTACACTTTTTCTGAAAAAAAAAAAAAAAAAAAAGACTATGTTTCTTGACTTTAATTTCCAGCTATTTCTATTGGATCTCTAAATGTTATGGCTTTGTCACCTTTAAAATGAAAATGGTAATAGTATATATGTATAAGTTTGTTGAAGATTTAGGTAACACATACCTAGGATTTAACCAAGCACATAATGAACACTTGAGAAAGTTAAGCTATTATGATAATGAATGATACCTACAATTGCTATATTGGAATGCATGCCTCTAATTATTTGCTACTTAAATAATATACAGTTCTATATCATTCTGTAGATGACACTCTTAAATCTGTATTGGACCCCTAATAAAATGATGAATCTCAAGGTTCTAATAATGTCACTAGTTTCTTTCATGTCAACACACTCTATTCAAGTGCTAACTGCTCAGTCATGTCTGACTCTGCGATAACCTAGACTATAGCCCACCAGGCTCCTCTGTCCACGTAATTTTCTAGGCAAGAATACTGGAGCAGGTTGCTGTTTCCTACTCCAGGGGATCTTCCCAACCAAGGGAATTTGTGTCTCTTGCATTTCCTTCATTGGCAAATGGATTCTTTAGTACTGTGCCCCCAGGCAAGCCCCACTCTTTCCAAAGCTGTACTTTATTCAGAATTATGCACTTAATAGGAACTTGATATATACAATGTCAAATTGTTTGGGATAGTTATTAATTTAATAAACATTTATTAAATTCCTACTATGTGGAAAAAAATCTGTGACAGAAAGAAAAAAGTCTTATTTCCAGGAAATCATCTTTTAACAAAGATAAATCACATTAGCCAAGAGGAATCTCAATAGAAAATGACACTGCTTATGAAGTAAATGCAGCCCAATAAATTCAGGACATTCAAAATACACACATTTACTTAGCATGTATTTTTGGCTTTATATGCCATAGAGTTCCTGTTGCACCTATTTAACTCTATCATTGTAGCATGAAAACAGCCATAGAAAGTACCAAAACGAATATGTGTGGCTAATGTCCTAATACAATTTTATTTATGGATATAAAGCTTGAATTTTATATAACTTTTATGTCACAAATATGATTTTTTCCTTTGATATATTTTTGCTAATCATTTAATAATGCAAAAACTATTCTTACCTCATAGACTGTATAAAAACAGGTAGTTGGCCAGACAGGGCCCACAATCCACATTTTGCTGATCTCTGAGGGATGTAGTTGCATCTTGTTAGGCAGAACTGCTTTATCGCTTTTTGTGCTATGCTAAAAAGCCTACAGTGTTAAGTGCCAAAAGTAGATTAAGATAAGGTGCTCTGGAAATTTTAAGGAAGGCCGTACAAACAGTGAAGATTTTGAACTGACTCCAAGTTTACTACCAACAGGGAGCAATTAGCTTCATTCTTTTCCTGACTGGAAGCTGCAGACATAAATCAGGTTAGCCAGCTGATGAGGTGCACACTATTTGGTATACCAAAAAAACAAATGAAAATTCCCCAGACTGTTGTGTTCATGTTCGTTTATTTTGCTCAGTCATTATCATGTTCATATTTCCACAAACTTTTTCTAGTCAGTCTTGGTGATATATGTTGAATTGTTTAGAGTATTTGACTACATTTCACAAGTTAGGTAATCTTTTTTCTCCCTCTCTAGCCTCCCACCATTTCATCTTGAAAATGACCGAGATTTTCAGTGGTCTAGCTCTGGCTTTTAGTCATTGTGACCCCAATTTGAAAATTTTGCTGTCCTTAAATCTGACCCCTTCTTGTCTTGCCCTCAAGCCTTGGCCTCACACAAAAGACAAAATGACCCTTTTATCATATCTAGGCTGTAGTCTCCTTTCAACAGATAACATGGCAGTACCTTTGGAAAATATTTCCTGGGGTCTGTTTATAAAAAATTCTGTACAATGTAATACCTTTTTTCAGTAATTGGAATATGTCCATAGTCACAGCTAATATCTGAAATCTGGAAATGTGTGACCCTTACTTATTAACCTGTGATTTTCTTCTCTGGAGTGTTTTGTGGCTATGGCCACATTCATTTCATAAGCAATATCCTTTTTCCATTAGGATTCTTTTCTCTCACTGGGTTTAAAGAAAGAGTGATTTTCACTCCCACTGTTAGTCTGGCTTCCCTGACTCCTCCATGCCTTTGTTGTCTCTTTGAGCTTGTCTCTTGGTGTTATGGATACTTAAATAGGTCATACCCTATATAGGTATTATCTCCAGCTGAATTTTTTTTGTCTCCCTCAAATGTCAATAGCCAGCCTGATAATTCTCTAAAATATTCAGTGCTTTTCAGCTGATACATCCTGGTAGAAAATTAAAACATGATTCACTCTCAAAATAATTTTTGTTTTCTTTTTTCAACTAGAATATTTATGCCAAGATATTTCAAATTTACAAGCTACCCTTACTTTTCACCCCCTAAAATGATATTCAATAATATATATATCCAAATGCTTATATTTATGTGAATAACAATAATATGTCTTAACATCAATGCTTAGAAAAAGTATCAGGTATAGAATTCAAACTGAATTCAAAGTTTTAAATTTGTTTTTGTCTTTAAGCAAGTGATTTCACTTTATCAAATTTCTGTTTCCATATCTATAAATTTGAGAATTACAAGAACAATAACATCTACCTCAAAGGTATTTGTATTAAATGTTTTATAAAAGTCAATTATAACAATAAATAGTCTTGAAATGGAGTAGCCATCATGGTCAACAAAAGAGTCTGAAATACAGTACTTGGATGAAATCTCAAAAACAACAGAATGATCTCTGTTCATTTCCAAGGCAAACCATTCATTATCACAGTAATCCAAGTCTATGCCCCAAACAGTAACACTGAATAAGCTGAAGTTGAATGGTTTTATGAAGACCTACAAGACTTTTTAGAACTAACACCCCGAAAAGATGACTTTTTCATTACAGGAGACTAGAATGCAAAAGTAGGAAGTCAAGAAACACCTGGAGTAACAGACAAATTTGGCCTTGGAATATGGAATGGAGCAGGGCAAAGGCTAATAGAGTTTTGCCAAGAGAATGCACTGGTAATAGCAGACACCCTCCTCCAAAAACAAAAGAGACGACTCCACATGGACATCACCAGATGGTCAACACCGAAATCAGATTGATTATATTCTTTGCAGCCAAAGATGGAGAAGCTCTATACAGTCAACAAAAACAAGACCGGGAGCTGACTGTAGCTCAGATCATGAACTCCTTATTGCCAAATTCAGACTTAAATTGAAGGAAGTGGGGAAAACCACTAGACCGTTCAGGTATGACATAAATCAAATCCCTTATGATTATACAGAGGAAGTGAGAAATAGATTTAAGGGCCTAGATCTGATAGATAGAGTGCCTGATGAACTATGGACTTAGATTCTTGACATTTTACAGGAGACAGAGATCAAGACCATCCCCATGAAAAGAAATGCAGAAAAGCAAAATGGCTTTCTGGGGAGGCCTTACCAATAGCTGTGAAAAGAAGAGAGGTGAAAAGCAAAGGAGAAAAGGAAAAATATAAGCATCTGAATGCAGAGTTCCAGAGAATAGCAAGAAGAGATAAGAAAGGTTTCCTCAGCGATCAATGCAAAGAAATAGAGGAAAACAACAGAATGGGAAAGACTAGAGATCTCTTCAAGAAAACTAGAGATACCAAGGGAATATTTCATGCAAAGATGGGCTCAATAAAGAATAGAAGTGGTATGGACCTAACAGAAGCAGAAGATATTAAGAGGAGGTGGCAAGAATACACAGAAGAACTGTACAAAAAAGATCTTCACGACCCAGATAATCACGATGGTGTGATCACTCACCTAGAGCCAGACATCCTGGAATGTGAAGTCAAGTGGGCCTTAGAAAGCATCACTACGAACAAAGCTAGGGGAGGTGATGGCATTCCAGTGGGCTATTTCAAATCTTGAAAGATGATACTGTGAAAGTGCTGCACTCAATATGCCAGCAAATTTGGAAAACTCAGCAGTGGCCACAGGACTGGAAAAGGTCAGTTTTCATTCCAATCCCAAAGAAAGGCAATGCCAAAGAATGTTCAAACTTCCGTACAATTGTACTCATCTCACATGCTAGTAAAGTAATGCTCAAAATTCTCCAAGCCAGGCTTCAGCAATACATGAACTGTGAACTTCCAGATGTTCAAGCTGGTTTTAGAAAAGGCAGAGGAACCAGAGATCAAATTGCCAACATCCGCTGGATCATGGAAAAAACAAGAGAGTTCCACAAAAACATCTATTTCTGCTCTATTGACTATGCCAAAGCCTTTGACTGTGTGGATCACAACCCATTGTGGAAAATTCTGAAAGAGATGGGAATACCAGACCACCTGACCTGCCACTTGAGAACCTATATTCAGCTCAGGAAGCAACAGTTAGAACTGGACATGGAACAACAGACTGGTTCCACATAGGAAAAGGAGTACGTCAAGGCTGTATATTGTCACCCTGCTTATTTAACTTCTATGCAGAGTACATCATGAGAAACGCTGGACTGGAAGAAACACAAGCTGGAATCAAGATTGCTGGGAGAAATATCAATAACCTCAGATATGCAGATGACACCACCCTTATGGCAGAAAGTGAATCGGAACTAAAAGCCTCTTGATGAAAGTGAAAGAGGAGGGTGAAAAAGTTGGCTTAAAGCTCAGCATTCAGAAAACTATGATCATGGCATCTGGTCCCATCTGGTCATGGGAAATAGATGGGGAAAAAGTGGAAACAATGTCAGACTTTATTTTTTTTGGCTCCAAAATCACTGATATGTTGATTGCAGCCATGAAATTAAAAGACACTTACTCCTTGGAAGAAAAATTATGACCAACCTAGAAAGTATATTCAAAAGCAGAGACATTACTTTGCCAACAAAGCTCCATCTAGTCAAGGCTATGGTTTTTCCAGTAGTCATGTATGGATGTGAGAGTTAGATTGCGAAGAAAGCTGAGCACTGAAGAATCGATGCTGTTGAACTGTGGTGTTGGAGAAGACTCTTGAGAATCCCTTGGACTGCAAGGAGATCCAACCAGTCCATTCTGAAGGAGATCAACCCTGGGATTTCTTTGGAAGGAATTATGCTAAAGCTGAAACTCCAGTACTTTGGCCACATCATGTGAAGAGTTGACTCATTGGAAAAGACTCTGATGCTGGGAGGGATTGGGGGCCGGAGGAAAAGGGGACGACCGAGGATGAGATGGCTGGATGGCATCACTGACTTGGTGGACGCGAGTCTGGGTGAACTCCAGGAGATGGTGATGGACAGGGAGGCCTGGCGTGCTGCTATTCATGGGGTCGCAAAGAGTCGGACATGACTGAACAACTGAACTGAACTGAAATAGTCTTGAAAGATTGTTCCTTCTCATAAAATTGTAGAACTTGACTCTTCCCAATTAACTTTAGCTGCAGAAACATTTACAAGGAATGGATGTTTAGAGATTTTGTGGGGTGAGAAGGAGAAATGTTTCCATCACTTCTCATATACCAAACTATGGTATATGGTGGAGGTGGTCTGGTATTCCCATCTCTTTCATAATTTTCCACAGTTTATTTTGATCCACATAGTCCCCTTTATGCATCTTTTTTTTTTTTTCCTGAAAGATTCTTCTCTTGTTAATTGTCAACTCATATCTCTATCCCACAAGACCCCTTAAATCCTCTTTATTATTCCTCAAATGTCAGTCCTAGTGATTAGCTTATCTTTCCAATTAGGACACTGAAAGTCCAATATTCCATTGACCCTATCTCCCTGTGTGCATGCTTGCTCAGTCACTTCAGTTGTGTCTGACTCTCTGCAACCGTGTGGACTGTAGCCTGCCAAGCTCCTCTGTCCATGGGATTCCGAGGCAAGAATACTGGAGTGGTTGCCATGTCCTCCTTCAGGGGATCTTTCCAAACCAGAGATGGAACCTGCATCTCTTATATCTTCTGCATTGGCAACAGGATTTTTTACCACTAGCGCCACCTGGGAAGCCCAACCCTATATCCCTAGGAACATGTTTTAATAGCCATATTTTCAAGCATGTTTCCTGGTAGTCTCATCGAAGCCTGTCTTCTGTTCCCTGTACCCAGTACCTCAAGAGGCTTATCAGAATGTTCAGTGTAGGAAGCTTGTCTTTTCTATCTGCAAGTCAACTGCTCTGATATTATATCACATGGTGGAAGGAATGTGAGTGCAAGAACTGAGCCCAATGTCTAAGTAAAAGAATATTTTTGACCAGAAAAATCAGAACTTGGCATGAATTTGTATAATCATTTGTTCATTCCATAAATTCTAACTTGACAAACTAAATTTTATTCATCATTAATAACTGGTACTTTCTTCTACAAAATAGAATTGGATTTAAGAATATCCACCACCTTTATACACAATGACAAAACCATCCTACTGGGAAAACATTACTTATTTTTGATATCTTTCTTTCCCCTTATATCCAATTTCATTGCCTATCCCATCCCTGGAATGGAAAGACCAAGCAGAACACTTCTAGGCTTGACATCACAATACCTCCTCTAACATTCGCCTACATAATAGTTCCCACAACCTCATTTTTTCCTTTCCAAAATAATAACTAGATCCTAGAAGTACATTTATATTAATTGATATCTAATTCTTCCTCTCAAGTAAATCCCTTTGCATTTCATTGGGTATGTTTGGAATGGTGAGATTTTTACTGAAAAGTTTGGACATTTTGTGAGAGACCTTTTAGGTCAAACTTCCGATTTATGAGATAATGACACTCAGGCAGTCTATTTTAAGGGCTAATGTGAAATGTTCCATCTAATTGGGTTTGTTGAATGTGGCACCATTTGACTACAATGAGAGCAGAAATTTAAAGGCTGGTAAAGGTTAGGATCACAGACTTCTCAGTTGAATTGAGAACTTTAAATACATTTTACTGTTGTAAGTAATTAAAATATGTTGTTTTATTATAAGGAAATGTTCAGAAATGTCCCACCATAATGTAGTTATTACTATAGTTAATATGTGTTTGAATCACTCTATGTATCTTATTTTTCTAACATTAGTAATCAACTTGTTCAATGAATTTTTTGTTATTTGTGAGATTTTTGCTAATTTGCAGGATACAGTGGTGATGAAAATATTGTTGTTATATTTGTAGAGGTCCTTAATCTGTGTACGTGGGTGTATGCTCAATTTCTGTCATGTCTGACTCTTTGTGAACCCCCCCCCCCGGAATGTAGCCCACCAAGGTTCTCTTCAGTGGGCTTTGCCAGCAAGAATCTTGGAGTAGGTTGCCATTTCTTACTTTAGGGGACCTTTGCAACCAGGGATCAAACTTGCATCTCCAGTGTCTCTTGCATTAGCAGGTGGATTCTTTACCACTGAGTCACTTGAGGAGCCCCCTTAATCTGTGTAAAAAGTTTAAATTTAACATTTTGTTTTTGTTATTCCAACACAAAATTTAAAATTCCTGATTGAAGACATTTGTACAGCAATGAAGCTTCAAAGTCAATCGATCTTCAAAGTATGCAAATGAATTGTCAGGGAAAGTAAAAGTAATGAAAATAATGGCATGTAACAACAGATTGCTAATGCAAGAAATATTGCTCTAAACCCGTTACTTATTAACTTCTTTAATCCTCACAATCCAATGAATTTTGCAGTGTTCTCGTTTTATAGAGGAGGAGACTGAAACAGAAGGATTAATTCGCTCAAGGTCACACACAAAGAATTAAGTGGTAGAATGATAAAATGTGACTTTCTTTTAAATTCCCCAGCTCCTAAATCAACTTTAAAGCCACAAGAAATTCTAGAACAATAGCCAGCAGGGCCCTTTTACCTGGGTCAAGGGACTGTTTTATTTCTGTTTCCACATTTTACAGACATAGGAAACTTTAGAAAGAGCCACTTATATACACCTACTTTTTGCCCCTATTGGATGCTCACGTTTCTTTTTTTTTTAAATTTTCGTTTCATTATAGTTTCTAGAGTACTGTTTATGTGCAGCCTTTATTTTTGGGTGCCCAGAGGTATAAAGAGGCTTCCCTGGTGGCTCAGACAGTAAAGAATATGCCTGAAACGTCGCAGCCCTGGGTTTGATCCCTGGGTAGGGAAGATCCCCTGGAGGAGGGTATGGCAACCCACGCCAGTATTCTTGCCTGGAGAATCCCCATGGACAGAGGAGCCTGTTGGGCTACAGTCCACAGAGTCGCAAAGAGTTGGACATGACTGAGCGACTAAGCACACACACACATGGTTACAAATTCTGTAGTGATGATAGGTTTCATGGTACGTTAAGTTTGTTTTCCTTAATAATGGAATTCTTGTATTCTCCAATATGTTAACATGTACCATGATTTCCCAAGAAAGAGGTTACACTCTAAAGAGTTTCTCATATTTATCTTCACTTCATCCCAATTCTTTGTGTTTGTAAGTGTGCATGTTGCATATCTTAAAGGTTCTCTGGAAGTCACTCTGGAAAAAAAATGAACTGAATGATCTCAATTAAAGTGTTTAGAAAGATTGATAAAAATGTATGCTAATTATGTGGATATTAAAACATCTAACTTTAGTAATTCTTAAAATGGGAGAGAACAAATATTTTAAATATACAGAAGAATATAAGAAAGAAAAAAATTGCAAAATCTTTTGAGAATCCATGTTAATGTTGGGATTTTCCTGAAAACCAATTTCCATGACATCACTGCTTTGCCCTTCTGCTAACATGTGAAGGAAAGCACTAGCAAGCCACAACTCATTTCTATAATTTTATCTACATTCACTTTTCTTATTATTATCACTCTGTTCAAATAATCATATTTTGAAAATATGAAGTCCAGAGGACCAAACACCTCAGTTCAGTTCAGCCGCTCAGTTGTCTCCGATTCTTTGCAACCCCATGAACAGTAGCAAACCAGGCCACCCTGTCTATTACCAATTCCTGGAGTCCACCCAAACCCATGTCCATTGAGTCGGTGATGCCATCCAGTCATCTCATCCTCTGTCATCCCCTTCTCCTCCTGCCTCAATCTTTCCCAGCATCAGGGTCCTTTCCAATGAGTCAGCTCTTCTCATCAGGTGGCCAAAGTATTGGTGTTTCAGCTTCAGCATCAGTCCTTCCAATGAATATTCAGGACTGATTTCCTTTACGATAGACTGGATGGATCTCCTTGCAGTCCAAGGGACTCAAGAGTCCTTTCCAACACCACAGTTCAAAAGCATCAATTTTTCGGCACTCAGCCCTCCTCATAGTCCAACTTTCACATCCATATGTGATTGCTGGAAAAACCATAGCTTTGACTAGGTGGATGTTTGTTGGCAAAGTAACATCTCTGCTTTTTAATGTGCTTTTAAATATACTTTTCTTCCAAGGAGCAAGTGTCTTTTAATTTCATGGTTGCAGTCACCATCTGTAGTGATTTTGGAGCCCCCCCCCCCCAAATAATGTCTCTCACTGTATCTATTGCCATCTATTTGCCATGAAGTAATGGGACCAGATGCCATGATTTAGCTTTCTGAATGTTGAGTTTTAAGCTAACTTGTTCACTCTCCTCTTTCATTTTCATCAAGAGGCTCTTTAGTTCTTCTTCACTTTTTCTGCCATAAGGATGGTGTCATCTGCATATCTGAGGTTATTGATATTTCTCCCAGCAATCTTGATTTCAGCTTATGCTTCATCCTAGCCCAGCATTTCTCATGATGTACTCTGCATATAAGTTAAATAAGCAGGGTAACAATATACAGCCTTGACATACTCCTTTCCCGATTTGGAACCAGTCTGTTGTTCCATGTCTAGTTCTAACTGTTGCTTCCTGACCTGCATACAGATTTCTCAGAAGGCAGATTAGGTGGTCTGGTATTCCCATCTCCTAAGAATTTTCCACAGTTTGTTGTGATCCACATAGTCAAAGGCTTTGACATAGTCAAATGCTTAAGACTCTCTAATTTTTATTTCCTGGGCAAAATTCATAAAAAAGAAAAGATGGTAAATAACGTGTTTCTGTTTGTCTCCTCTTTCCCAAGCATTATATTCCCTCTGACTCTGAAAAGAATATTAAAAAAAAAAAAAAAAAAACTAACCTTCAAGGAAAAATATGGTACTCATTTAGCTGAATGATGTCTCTTAATGATGATGAAATATATAATTTCCTCTCCTAGTTTGTTTTTAATTCCACTCCTGTCAAATATTGCTAGTAGTAAAACCAAGGGTGTTATGAAATTTTGATTAATTTACTGTATTTCACATTAAACTTAAATTTCAGTAGATTTTTTATATATAGACTAAATAGATATTGGTGATGAATTTTCTTTATGGAATGAATCTTCTTGCTATACCTGGTGATTGGTTCCATATGCTATTATCCCTGAAATAAAACTGTTTCATTGTCTTTGTAGCATCCTGTAGAGAATACATCTCTCCACCGAAGAGATTTCATTCAGTTCAGTTCAGTTCAGTTCAGTCGCTTAGTTGTGTCCGACTCTTTGCGACCCCCTGAACCGCAGTGTGCGGGGCTTCCCTGTCCATCACCAACTCCTGGAATTTACCCAAACTCATGTCCATTGAGTCAGTGATGCCATCCAACCATCTCATCCTCTGTCATCCCTTCTCTTCCTAGCCTCAATCTTTCCCAGCATCAGGGTCTTTTCAAATGAGTCAGCTCTTTGCCTCAGGTGGCCAAAGTATTGTAGTTTCAGCTTCAACATCAGTCCTTCCAATGAACACCCAGGACTGATCTTCAGAATGGACTGGTTTGATCTCCTTGCAGTCCAAGGGACTCTCAAGAGTCTTCTCCAATACCACCATTCAAAAGCATCAGTTTTTCTGTGCTCCGCTTTCTTTATAATCCAACTCTCATATCCGTACATCACTACTGGAAAAACCATAGCCTTGACTAGACGGACCTTTGTTGAGAAAGTAATGTCTCTGCTTTTTGATATGCTGTCTAGGTTGGTCATAACTTTCCTTCCAAGGAGTAAGCATCTTTCATGGCTGCAATCACCATCTGCAGTGATTTTGGAGCCCCCCAAAATAATGTCTCTCACTGTTTCCACTGTTTTCCCATCTATTTGCCATGAAGTGATGGGACTGCATGCCGTGATCTTAGTTTTCTGAATGTTGAGCTTTAAGCCAACTTTTTCACTCTTCTCTTTCACTTTCATCAAGAGGCTCTTTAGTTCTTCACTTTCTGCCATAAGGGTGTTGTCATCTGCATATCTGAGGTTGTTGATGTTTCTCCCGGCAATCTTGATTCCAGCTTGTGCTTCTTCCAGTCCAGTGTTTCTCTTGATGTACTCTGCATATAAGTTAAATAAGCAAAGTGACAATATACAACCTTGATGAACTCCTTTTCCTATTTGGAACCAGTCTGTTGTTCCATGTCCAGTCCTAACTGTTGCTTCCTGACCTGCATTCAGGTTTCTCAAAAGGCAGGTCAGGTGGTCTGATATTCCCATATCTTTCAGAATTTTCCACAGTTGATTGTGATCCACACAGTCAAAAGCTTTGGCATAGTCAGAGATTCCATTACTTGACCCCAAATTTGTGCACATTTTATTTCCATGTGCTTTGTTCCCCTGAGAGACTGTTTGGCCTTTGTTTCTGAAGTTTCTGAAGAATGTGAAAAAGGTAAAGAAAGGAAAAGTAGTTTGTAGTTAGTGATCTTTGCTAAGCAATTCTAAGGGCTTCCCAGGTGGCACAGTGTTAAGGGATACACCTACCAATTCAGGAGATACAAGAGAGGCGAGTTTGATCCCTGGTTCAGGAAGTCTACTTCAGTAGGAAATGGCAACCCACTACAGTTTTCTTGCCTGGGAAATCCCATGGACAGAGAAGCCTGGTGGGCTACAATTGCCAAAGAGTCGAACATGGACACGACTTAGCGACTACATAGCAGCAAGCGGCAGCATTAAATGCAGCCAAGTTCTTGCCTCAGTGAGTTAAATGGAATGAAGGGAAGCCAAGCTAATGTCTATGTGTGGTTTCAGTTTGACCAGGGCATTATTCACGCCAGTGAGCAGTGAAAGGTTTATTTCCTCAGAAGGTTTTAACAAAACATTATATGCCTTAGAGGCTGTCCCAGTGGTATCTTATATAAACTTAGTCTAGGTCTTGTCATGCTCAGAGAAAACTTCTGAAACTCACAATGAAAAGAGCATTTCATGTCTTTGTGCTGTTTGTATGTCTCAAGCCAATGTGCTGAATTGTCTTTCTTCTCAATGATATTCTTTTTGTCTGTACAAAAGGGCCTGCTTCTTTCCTTCCATGAAAGCAATTTTCACCTCACTATTTTTCAGCATCACTGTCAATGTTACTTTGTTTAAATAATCACACTTTGGTAATTTTCTGATACTTCTAAATGTATCCTTTACAGTTCATTTCTAAAGCTGTGTGTAAGTTAGATTTTAGTTGGTTAACAAACTACCTCAAATATTTAGTTGTTCAAAACAATAACTGATTATTATGCTTGTGAGTCATTATACTTACTGATTTGGGTCAGGCTCAGCTGACCTTGACTAGGTTCACTGAGGTGTGTGCAGTTACCTTGTGGTAGGGTGGGGGATACCTCGTCTTGGGTGACCTTTGCTAGGTGCACTCAGTTCACTTTCTCACGATAATCACATCATTCATAGTCTAGCCTGGAAACATTTTCATGTAGTGGCAGAGGTCCATGAGAGAAAGTTGGTTTGTGTAAGGATTAATTTTATACTCTGCTTGAATCAGCTTTGCTAATGTCTCACTAGCTGAAGTTTTCAAATGTCCAGACCCAGAATCAGTGATGGGTACTACCAAAGGCATGAATAGAGGTAGGCATGAGATATTAAGTCCATGATTGCCTTCTACCACAAGCTTTATCTGACTAAGATAGAGATGCTAACAAAAATAACATATAAAGCTAGTCACTGTAAGGAACATTAAAATATGGAAATAATGGAACAAACCTAAGGGAGTGGTAAAATAGAAGGTGATACATCCATAGATAAAGACCATGTAGTCACTGAAAAGCTTTTTGAATAATGTCAATGATGTAGGAAAGTATTTTTAATATTTTAAGTGAAGAAAATGTAAAATTGTATATTTAGGAAGGTCTAACAGTTTAAAACATTTATACATATGTGCAGGAGTAGAAACAATAGAGAAGAATCACAAAATTAACAATAATTGGTGAGTACAGAAAATTTTTATTTTTTATTTCAAAATTTTCATGGTAAATATATATCAATATTTTATAATCAGAAAATTATATAAAATAAACATCATATAAATAGTAGCCTGTCATCCAAATTCTAAGATGACATCCCAAATTCCCTCCCCCTGCTACACACACATGCCATGTAATCTCTTCTCCTTGAGTGTTGAGGGACTGTTTATTATAAACGTCACTTGCATGATGAAACTATGTTATATAACAAAACCTGAAGGATTTCAAATATGTAATTAAGGTCTCAAGTCACTTAATTTTGAGTTAATTAAAGTGAGATTATTCTGCGTAGGTCTGAGCAAATCAGATGAGCCATTAAAAGGGACTGGGCCCTTTCTGCAAAGAAGGGATTTAAAGTATAGGAAAGATTCTCTTGCTGGTTTCAAAAAAATAAGATTCCCCATCGTGAATATCATCTATATGGCTAGGAATTGATAGCATCCATTAGGAGATAGAAAAGATACTCCATTGCTCTACAAAAGAGAAAAGGGACCTAAGAGAACCTAAGAACTCTAAAAAGACAACCCACAGCCCTAATAAACTGAATTCCACAAACAACTGATGAACTTGGAAGAGAGCCTAGGGCCTCAGAGAAGATTGCAATCTTGAATTGTGTTTGGCGTTGACTGGACTCCTGGCCCACAAAAACTGAGAGAATAAATGTGCTTCATTTTAAGATGCTAAATTTGTGGTGATTTGTTATCTATCAATAGAAAACGAATACATAGCCCTTTAGGGCCAGTACCTTTTTGCTTTTTCATTTCCTAGGCTTTCTAGATATTTGCTGCAAGTAAAAGAATATCACTCAAAAATCATGTCATCATCATAGACTAGTTGACTAGCATTATTGCATAGCATTCATTCTTAAAATCTGTCAGAATCACAATTTAACCTCATTTGTTTGCTGAATGAGTCATCAAGTGAGTCACAAGACTGAGTTTGTACTACATGGACAGTCAGAGAACAGCAGAGTCATGAAATTTATGTGTCATCTGACTACCATCACAGATGTAGAACTTTATTGGGTGGATCAATCAATATTTCATTAAACAATATGTGATAGAGAATGTTTCCAAGGGCATAATTAGTAGCATAAATATTCAACAAATTTAGAGCCATGTAAATATTTTCCACATGAATAATGTGAAAAACCATCACAATTGACAGTAACAACCCAGAACTTGACAATGTATAATACTTGGTGTTCCTTCTCTTTTCATTACCTTTGGCAGATAATTATCTTTCTCTCTAAGCCCCAGCTTAGCGTCCAAATGAGTTTCAAGACAGTACCCTAGGCAACTATATCCAATTCATCTGATTTGGCCTGGGAAATAAAATCAATTTTCCCTTGAGAACATAGCATTTACTCCATGATTTAAATAGCCTAACTTCTTCTAATGAATTTCAGCAATTGAAGACTAACTAGATAAAATCTGTTTCACCCATTTTCATTACAGCTTTAAAACGAGCTAATAGAATTTGTTATAATATGTTCAAATTGAGAGTTAGTGTTTATGAGAAAATGGTACAAAATGTATTATGTTGATTTCTTTTTCCTGGTGGTTTACCTAGTCCAAAGTGACTGAATATCCTTATAGTTTAACTATGAATTAGGGCCTGGCCACAACCATGTTATCACAAGACTGACTCCAGACAAACTCTTCAGACAAATCTCAGTGGTCCTTTATTCTTTTTACTTTTCCAAGATCATTTTCTGTGCAATGTTGGATACACTCTCATCTCAATTTATTCCCATATGAAATGAGTGGTTTAGACTGCAGTGGTGATTCTCAAAGTATGGCCGAAGATCAGCAGCATCAGCATTGCCTCAGAAGTTGTTATAGGTGCAGTTTTTCTGACTTCACCTAAGACTTAATGAGTCAGAAATTCTGAGATTCACACTGGGTAGTGATGTGAGTTTTAATTTGATGTCTGCCAGGTGAACTAGAGTATCTCTGAGAAACATATGATTTTTATTGCTTCTAGAAGTTTTAAGTTGTTGCAAACACACTTTTCACCTTTGGTTTTTAAGAGTCCCATTGTGTTCTTGGCTTAGTGGAAGATGAGGATTTCTAGTTTAGGGAAGGGCCAAGGTCACTCCTCTTTGGGAATGGTGTCATGTCTGAAGTGTTCCTTTTAAAATCACAAGATTGCTTGCTTTTGACCTCAACACAGTTTTCTTCTTCTCTACTTCCCAAAGGTCCTAGCCACCTATGTCTCCCATCTTGTTATTCTTAGCTCCAGGAAACCACATTCCTAAAAGCAGGGTTCTTAGTTTTGATATAAATTGAAAGCAGCCTCTGCACTGTAAATAGATTTAACTTGTATATCAGAAATGCTTGCAAATTTATTGCTTATTGTCATTAAAAATAAAACACACAAAAAAAGAGGTTATTAGCTTTGGACTGAGACAAAACTAAGACTGAATTCAGAGTCTATGATTTTAAATTGTGTAGTGTTTTGCAAGTTACCTATCTCTGTCTCTTCCCTTACATTCTATAAAAATAGAAATATTGACAAGTATGAAATTAGACAACATGAATGCAATTATCTGGCATGCAGCAGGTGCTCAGTAAGTTGTACTTTGTTCTATTTCCCAGTCTCCACAATCAGGGCTTAAATACCAGACAGTTCCATTTTCCAAAACCATTTGCTGTCTGAGCCTGCTTGTCCACATCTACAATCCCTACATTCCAGACATACAAACTTCTGCCTACTGGTTGGAGACTAACTTTATGACACCCTCATTTTCATTCATCAGGGTACTCCTTTTGAGTATTCTTCCACCTCCCAGTCCCTTTGCCAACAATGACCTCTGGTTGGTGGTGAACAGTCTAATCTGTGGGAGCATCTGAGGTAGCAATGATAACAACAATTTTAAATAATAATGAAATTACATTAGCATTTATTGAGAACTTACCATGTGTCATGTGCTCTACATGTAACAATAAATTGGTTTCTAAAAGCAACCTTTGACATGGATAGCATTATTGCCCCCATTTTATGGGTAAGGAAGCTGAAACACAGAGAAAATAAGTGAAAGTGAAGTTGCTCAGTCGTGTCCGACTCTGTGACTGTAGCCCACCACGCTCCTCCATCCATGGGATTCTCCAGGCAAGAATGTTGGAGTGGGTTGCCATTTCCTTCTCCAGGGGATCTTCCTGACCCAGGGATCAAACCCAGGTCTCCCGCATTGCAGGCAGACGATTTAACCTTTGAGCCACCACTGTCCCCAAACAAGAAAGCTGAGTAATGACAGAGCTGGACTATAAGAACGTAAATAAAACAGAAGTTCTTGCAATCTAAATCTTCATGGAAAATGTAAAAAATAACTAAGCACCTAAAGCAAAATATTTGCAACAGGAATATGGCATTTTAATTCTTTTAACAAATATTAACAAAACCTGCAAAATGAGCCATGCACAATGTAGGGTCAATGTACCATCTTTAGAAAGATGGTAATGATGACCCTGTATGCGAGACAGCAAAAGAGACACAGATGCAAAGAATAGACTTTTGGACTCTGTGGGAGAGGGAGAGGGTGGGATGATTTGGGAGAATGGCATTGAAACATGTATACTATCATGTAAGAAATGAATCGCTAGTCTAGGTTCAATACAGGATACAGGATGCTTGGGGCTGGTGCACTGGGATGACCCAGAGAGATGATATGGAGAGGGAGGTGGGAGGGTGTTTCAGGGTTGGGAACTCATGTGTACCCGTGGTGTATTCATGTTGATGTATGGTAAAACCAATACAGTATTGTAAAGTTAAAAAAAAAATTTTTAATTTAAAAATTAAAAAAAATTAAAAAAGAAAGAAAGAAAAAAGATGTAAGCAGGAGAGACAAGCTATTTTATATCATAGCTCTAATAATTTATAAGCAGTAGGATTATATATTTCTTATATATTAAATAAGAAACCACAAGCAATATGTATTTGAGGTGCAGGATGTGGGAGAAAAGGATTGGACTGTATTTTACATAAAGTGGACAGAAAATGATTTTTGTGGAAGTTGTATTTACCCAATCAGATTTATACTCTTTGGAAGATTATTCAGACTATTGAGTAGATGTGTAGTAGAGACATCAGTTAGGAGGCTGTTGTCCAGGTAAGGGATGAGTGAGGGTGATAGCCCAGAAAATGTGAGGCCAGATATTCTCAAAATGTTTCCCTAACCAGCAATGTCAGGCCATACTCTGTTTGCTGAATCAAAAGCTCTGGGAATGAA
Organism: Capricornis sumatraensis; assembly: GCF_032405125.1. Classification (NCBI taxonomy): domain Eukaryota; kingdom Metazoa; phylum Chordata; class Mammalia; order Artiodactyla; family Bovidae; genus Capricornis; species Capricornis sumatraensis. The sequence goes on along the minus strand of NC_091072.1, from coordinate 61,819,475 downwards.
TCCCAAAATTCTGTTTTATGAAGTTCCCCAGGAAATTCTGATGAATGCTAAAATCTGAAAGCCACTAGTTAGCAGGAGAGGTGACAAGACAAGAAGATGGCAAATAAGCCACAGAAAAGAATCAGGATGATTAACTTTGAGTTTTGCTTGCTTATTTTTAGAGGAGAGAGTAAGCAACAGACTGTACTCACTCCAGAAGATTAAGAAAGATGAGAGAAGTTTCTCTTTGCAATTAGAAAACTGCAGAATCAGCATTGGGGATGGAGCTAACAGTTCCTCAGCCATTTCTGCAACTCCAGCTTTGGTGTACTGCTCTTTACTTGACTGCTCTTTCATATTTTCCTTGTCCTTTCTCTTTTTTGTGTGCTATATCTATTTCCAATTTTCATTTATTTGTAAAGTTTAACAATTTTCTTCCTCCTTAGCTCATCCAATCTATGAGCTAAAAGCCAAAAGCCTAACTAACCTTTTTTCCTTTGGTATCATTTTCTAAACAAATGCAGTTCTTGTCCAATGGAGAATTCTGGATCAGCTATTGAGAAAATATTTTTTCACCCCCACTGGCTGAAAAGGTCAGTTTTTGCTTTCAAAAAGACTTGAAAATATCTTAAGAATAATTTCAGTAACTATTAGAATATTTAGAAAAATTGAAATTAAAAGTTAAAATCATGTTTAAATGCTCCCAAAGACAGTCTTTAACAATATTAAAATTACTAGCAGCCTTGATGGATTTTCATATGCATTTGTTTGGGACTTCAAAGAGTATAATTTCAATTTATAAAATTTATTGCTACTCAAATGAGTTTTTATGAATATCCTCTCAAAGTCTTACATCAAAACAACAGTGATCCCACTCCAAGTTTGTAAAAATTATCTTTTGAATTTTGATGTCAATTAGTACTTATACTTTAAAATCTGACACAGAATTGAACTGACAGCTTAATAATTTATTATTAATATTGCAACAACATTGTACCTCTTTTTGATATTGATGTGATAGCACTGTATAACACAATTCTTTTATTTTAGAACTGTAGTTCTTTTATAAGAATGCTGCTCTGTTAATCATAAGTGTGGCAGTTCATTGCTTGGATTGCAGCATGAAATGTAATTTATTAAAATCTGTTTCAGGCAGATCTGAGACAGGGAGTTCAGTATTTATTAATGTTTTCTCCATTTTAGGCTTAGGGAACACTGAATTAAATACAGTAAAACTTGTGACACTCTTCACATTCATTTCTTTGAGGCATAAAAAGAGGTCTCTATCATCTCAAATAGACTAAAATAAAGATGAACTTCTGATAGCTGACATTTTGGTGCTTTTTCATCCTCTAAAGAATTGCCCTTATAATTAAGTGCTAAGCCACGGCATGTCGTTCAGACAGTAAGATGGATTTTATGCAATTCTGATTCTGCATAGTCCAACCAGATGACTGAGTTGAATTAGATTAACTAATATGAGACTGGTTCCAAATTGTGAAAAGAGCATCTTCAGGCTTCATATTGTCACCCTGCTTATTTAACTTATATGCAGAGTACATCATACAAAATGCCAGGCTGGATGAAGCACAAGCTGGAATCAAGATTGCTGGGAGAAATATCAATAATCTCAGATAAACAGATGACACCACCCTGATCAGCAGAAAGTGAAGGACTAAAGAGCCTATCGATGAAAGTGAAGGAGGAGAGCAGAAAAGCTGGGTTAAAACTTAACATTCAGAAAACTAAGAACATGGCATCTGATCCCATCACTTCATGGCAAATAGATGGGGAAATAATGGAAACAGTGAGATACTTTATTTTTCGAGGCTCCAAAATCACTGCAGATGGTGACTGCAGCCATGAAATTAAAAGAAGCTTGCTTCTTGGAAGAAAAGCTATGATCAACCCACATAGCATATTAAAAAGCAGAGATATTACTTTGCCAACAAAGGTCCATCTAGTCAAAGCTATGGTTTTTCCAGTGGTCATGTATGGATGCAAGAGTTGGACTATAAAGAGAGCTGAGTATCAACGAACTGATGCTGTTGAACTGTGATGTTGGAGAAGACTCTTGAGAGTCTCTTGTACTGCATGGAGATCCAACCAGTCTGTCCTAAAGGAAATTAGTCCTGAATATTCATTGGAAGGACTGATGCTGAAGCTGAAACTCCAATACTTTGGCCCCCTGATGCGAAGAACTGACTCACTAGAAAAGACCCTGATGCTGGGAGTGATTGAAGGCAAGAGAAGGGGACGGCAGAGGATGAGATAGTTGGATGGCATCACTGACTCCATGGACATGAGTTTGAGTAAGGGAGTTGGTGATGGACAGGGAAGTCTGATGTGCTGCAGTCCACGGGTTCACAAAGAGTCAGACACAACTTAGTGACTGAACCGAACTGATGCCTCACATATCTCTTTGCATTTATTTCCATGCAACATTGAACACAGTCACTTGTCCATTAATTTCTCAATAAATAACTGTTAGATCAAAATGAACCTGTCAAAAATGATGAAGATTCTTGGATTTTACCCAATTTCTCAGCTAATGAGATACCTTGCCCCAGTTTCATAGATGCTGGCGGAAGGCAAGAGACCCATGGGATAGAGACAAAGGCCTTTTTGATTTACTCTCAGGCATGAACTTCATGTTTTCATCAGGCACTCCTGCCTCCGAAGGTCTATGGAGTCCATGAGAAATAGCCCAGGAGAATGCTGCACAATGAGTCTGCATCATAGGTATGGAGCCCCAAGCTTACGTTTTTCCCAGTCTTACTGGAAGGGGAAAGATGTTATCTATATTTTCCTGGTCAATAAACAAACGTGTTCACCACTTACAGGGTTCACAACTTACAGGTTGCTTACTGTATAAACACTCTTGAAAAGACAGCATAGGCTGAAATTGTCATACACCGTGTGAAAATACTATGGAGAATGGCCTCCTTACCATCCACACCCTCCCCCCAAAATCAGAAACATCTACTGGAAAATAGAGGCTATTTCTTAAACTCACTGAAATGGCATTTTGAATATCCTTTACATTTAAAATGTAATCATGTTTTCTTATAATACAGTTTTTGTTTTCTATAGATTTCATCCTCAAATATTTACAGCTGGAGACAAAAATTTGTTCATAGTCTGTAATTAAGTACCATTGAATCTGGCACATTATCCTACTTTAAAATCATGTTGCAGATCACATACTATTAATCTCCATGGAGATAGCTGAGCTGCCAGTCACCTCTTAAGTCCACCAAAAAAAAAAAAAAAAAAAGGGTGGAATGTGTAAAAAAAATCAGAGCGTTTGGGAGTCTACAAAAAGATTCATTTAGTTGAATTGACTTGCATATTTCCAGCAACACTGAGTGGAAATAGAAGTTCATATGCCAGTAATATATGTTTTGGTCCAGTATGTGAAAGTTTGTTTCTTTGCAGCAATACAAATCAGACCGAATACCAATTCATTCCTTCGTTTTTTGTTTCTTTATTTCCTCCAAGCTACTTTTGTATATTCTATCTGGATATTTAAATCATGTTAAAGTTTCAGTGCCTCAATATTTCATTTCCATTACAGTCCCCAAGGTTCATCAATTTTAAAGATGGATTACAAATCTATATCAAGTTGCTCCTGGGAGACATCGTGACCAAAATAGCTTACTTGATATGTACATCCAATTTCACTCTTTCTCTGTGCTAAATTTTATAACCAGGGTATTCCAAATGGATAAAAGCAATATGGGACTTGTAGTGAATGTTTGCAGAAATAAACTTTTTTGAATACATGTTTGATAGTTAACTGTTAGGAATGAGGTAAAAGAGCAATGAAAAGCATATTTCTAAAACACCCAAACTGTGAAAAATGTTGATATACAAGCAAAGTCTGAATATAATTGCCAGCAGTTTGAATCTGAGTTTTTTTTTTCAAATACAGATTTATAGAGAGAATGTCAACTAATTTCATGATTCTAGAAGAAATCTGTGTGTGAAGGAAGATGATAAAATGAATAAACCCTAAAATAAAAGTTCATCTGGCTGTGTGACATGGTCATATATGTTATTTTGTTTTGTCTTTACGTCAGTTTTTTTTTAATGTGCAAATTATAATGGAAATCTTTATTTTATAGCTACTAAAATGGATTCAGAGAGTTTATGTGCTTTTCCAAGGCTGCAGAGCTATTAAGTAATAGTGTTCTTACTGGAGGTCCACATTTCCTGTCCAGCTTATTTTCACTGTATTGCAAATTAACTTTTCAGTAATAACAGTTATTCTTCTTAAACATTCAATATGTGTCTGCCACTATGTAAGACATTTGCTTGGTCTAGCTCATTTAATTTTCATAACATCTTTATCAGACAAGGTCATTTATTATATTTGATTATATCCAGTTGATATTAATGAATTTTACAAGGCCACAAAGAGAGCAAAATGTTAATACCAGACTCAAACGCTATGAATTTCAGAATCAGAAATCATCATTGAAATGCAATCTGAAAAATTAAATCAACAACCTCTCAATCACACATATACATATCACACACTAGGGATTCTGAACTACTCATGTCAAAAATAACATACATTTTTAAGACTCCATGAACCACTTAAACTTCGATAGAAACTCATTAACAATGTAAATTCAAACATGCTCTTTTTAGCCAAAGGTTAAACTTTGGAGGAAAATGTCAACAAAGAATCCTGTTGATTAATAATATTTGTAATGCATAGTGAATAAAGTATCATCAAGCAAAGCAAGGCATCTCTTTCAAAAGTCATTTTGAAATATGTTAGCAAGTGAAATATTTTCATTTCAACTGCAGACTTAACATTACATTCACTTTGTATAACAGCATCCAATGCTTATTTGATCTGGCTGGTGATTCAGAGGCAGGAGCTAAGCCTAGGCTCTATTTATTATTCTCTGCAAATTTCATATGACTTTGTGATACTCTGGAAACAAAACAATTATTATTCATCTCCCACAGGGAAAGCCAAGTTGTATATAATTCTGTAGCAAGTCAGCTCTGTTTCTACAGCAGTGTTATATAAGGAGAAGAGTTTTCTTGCAATTTTGTCAAGGAAAGAAAAACAATCAGAATGCATTCAAGTTCAAAATCCTTCAAATCTGTCACACCAGCATCTATTACATCTTGATATCACATTTTAATGCAGTAGGAATTCAGAGAAAATTAGCCTGTCCTTCTAAAAAAAGAAAAATACTACAGAAAAATTCTTTGTTTTAGCTTTACCTTTTCAGAGATAGATAAGATATAATACAGTATTTACAAAAAGCTGTATCAGAAAGACTGAGACAATAGGTCAAATTTATGATTAAAGAAATAGAGAAAAATGAATTTTTCTAGGTTAATATATGAATTTTAAAATTTGAACTATTGAATTATATGTATGATAATATTAACTGTACCCAGGACATTCTTATACATTTTTGTGATAAATAAGTCACATTTTATGGGAAAAGGAAAAGAAACACTCCAGTGGCCCTTTTCCCAATTTATTCTTTGGACCAAACTTTCACCAAATCAGTTGCATGGAAGTCATTACACACTCTTACTTAATGTTTAAATCTACGTGTTGAATGAATCTAGTGACAATTTTCACAGTATTCCAGTAGATGTGATATAGGTAGAAACATTTTTCATTCTTCTTTATGAATGAATTTATAGTAAAATATTAAATAAATAAATTTTATTTATTTTTCTTCTTTCTTGTATTCCTAGATGACAAACAGAATAAATCTCTTAATTTAAATATTTTTAATTATAATAAGATGTTAAATGAATAATTTTATAGTGCAAATAAAACATTCTAATTTTTGAGTCATGCCAGTTTCAACAGTTTCATCTGGTTTAGTGATATCTAATTGTAGGTAGGATTATTTGAATGTATACTTTAGTAGAACTAATAGAATAAACACAAAATTTTTTCCAACTGTAATAAAGTATGTGTTTTGCCAAGAAATGCAACAATATTTGTAAAATATGACTATAGTAGAGCATTCATGATAAACTTCCATTTATTAGGCCACAAAAGACCCAACCCCTAAAATATTCTAAAAACAGGAATAGTTGATCATGTTCTCTGATCACAGCGTAATAAACTATACATCTGAAAAATACAGAAAAAAAAAATTCCTGTTCATCTATTGCTGTGTCTGACTCTTTGCAACCCCATGGACTGCAGCACACCAGGCTTCACTGTCCTTCACCATCTCCATGAGCTTCCTCAAACTCTTGTCCAATGTCTGTGATGCTATTCAACCATCTCATCTTCTGTCACCTCCTTCTTCTCCTGCCCTCGATCCTTCCCAGCATCAGGGTCTTTTCCAATGAGTCAACTTTTTGCATCAGGTGGCCAAAGTATTGGAGCTTAAGTTTCAGCATCAGTCCTTCCAATGAATATTCAGGGTTGATTCCAATTAGGATTGGCTGGTTTGATCTCCTTGAAGTCTAAGGGACTCTCAAGAATCTTCTGCAGCACCACAATTTGAAAGCATCAATTCTTTGGCATTTGGCCTTCTTTATGGCTCAACTCTCATATCTGTACAAGACCACTGGAGGAGAGAATGGCACATCACTCCAGTATTTTTGCTTTGTGAACCTCATAAACAGTATGAAAAGGCAGAAAGATATGACACCAGAAAATAAGCCTTCCAGATCAGAAGGTGTCCAATATGCTACTGAGGAAGAGTAGAGACATAGCTCCAGAAAGAATGTAGAGGCTGGGCCAAAGCAGAAATGATGCACAGTTGTGGATATGTCTGCTGGTGAAAGTAAAGTCCAATGCTGTAAAGAACAATATCGCATAGGTACCTGGAATGTTAGGTCCTTGAATCAAGGTATATTGGATGTGGTCAAGCAGGAAATGACAAGAGTGAACATCTATATTTTAGGAATCAGTAAACTAAAATGGATAGGAATAGGTGAATTTAATTCAAATGACCATTATATCTACTATCATGGCCAAAAAAGCCTTAGAGAAAATGGAGAGCAGCCCTCAGAGTCAACAAAAGAATATGAAATTCAGTACTTGGGTGCAACCTCAAAAATGACAGAATGATCTCGGTTCATTCCCAAGGCAAACTATCCAACATCATAGTAATCCAAGTCTATGTCCCAACCACTAATACCAAAGAACCTGAAATTGAATGGTTCTATGAAGACCTTCCAGAGACGGCAATGGCACTCCTGTCCAGTACTCTTGCCTGGAAAATCCCATGGATGGAGGAGCCTGGTAGGCTGTAGTCCATAGGGTCGCTAAGAGTCGGACACGACTGAGCGACTTCACTTTCACTGTTCACTTTCATGCATTGGAGAAGGAAATGGCAACTCAGTCCAGTGTTCTTGCCTGGAGAATCCCGGGGATGGGGGAGCCTGGTGGGCTTCCATTTGTGGGGTCTCACAGAGTCGGACACTACTGAAGCGACTTAGCAGCAGCAGCAGCATGAAGACCTTCTAGAACTAATACCAAAAGAAGATATCCTTTTCATCATAGGGGATTTGTATGCAAAAGTAAGAAGTCAAGAGATACCTGGAGTAACAGGCATATTTGGCCTTGGAGTACAAAATGAAGCAGAGCAAAGGCTGTGCATCTATAAATTCTATCAAAACAAATCATGAAAATGTCTCCTAAGCAACTCAGATGCTACAGAGAATGTTCAGTCACAAATTGCCCACTCTTTAAAGACAATCACAGTTGAAGCCTGACATACAAAAGTATATAGACAGCTAAATAAATCTCAGAGGAAATGCATAATCTCATACATAGACCCACAAAAAAGAAGGAAAAATAACTCAGGCATTTAAGATACAGTGAAAGGAATGGAAAATTAAAGATAAGGATGGGAAAGCATAATGAAGAAAATGGCTAATGCTAAAGCAAGTAATAATGAGGTAGAAAAATGCAAAGGAGAACCAAAAGGGAACAATTCCTTGTCCTTATTCAGTTCCCAGTTTGAAGAGATGCCGTCTGCTGCCTTATCTTGCAAATATAAGAGAAAATTCTGAAGACCAACGAGGTTGGCAGTGCAGAGAGATAAAAGACTCTGGCATCTTCATTTATTGAATACATATTTATTGAGTAGTTATTCTGCTGTGGATATGATTCAGTCTTGGAAAAAAAATTATAAAAATGTTTGTCCTCAGGGTGCTTATATTCCAGTAACATTAGGGAAGATCAAGAAGCAGCAACAACAACAACAAAAGGGTTAATAAAGCAGATTTTATACTATCCAGAGATCTCTGGGCAGTGGGAGTCGGGGGTGGAGTAGAGTAAGAAGTTACATCAGGAAGCTGTGGATGGTTATGATTTTAAATAGGTTGACCATGGTAAATCTCATCGGGAAGGTGATTTTTAAGGGGATATAAAGGAGGTTCAGTTCAATTCAGTTGCTCAGTCACATGCGACTCTTTGTGACTGCACGGACTGCAGCATGCCAGGCTTCCCTGTCCATCACCAATGCTCAAAGCTTGCTCAAACTCATGTCCATCGAGTCAGTGATGCCATCCAATCATCTCTTCCTCTGTCATCCACTTCTCCTCTTGCTTTCAATCTTTCCCAGCATCAGGGTCTTTTCCAATGAGTCAGTTCTTCACATCAGGTTGCCAAAGTATTGGAGTTCTAGCTTCAGCTTCAGTCCTTCCAATGAATATTTAGGATCTATTTCCTAGGAGGCAAAGACACTATCTATCCAACGGCCTCATGGGAAGTATTTACTATGAAACTAGCAATATGATCACTTGGTCACAAGTTTTTGTAAAAATTTCAAAAATTAGATTTTTGCTAGCTTCAGTTGGATAAGTTCACTCACTGTCTCTTAACTTTAAATTCTCCTCTAGTATACCCCTATTTTTATATGGTTGTGTCCAGGTGACAAAGGCATTTTTGGAAAACCAGCTAAATAAAAGGTGAACAAGGATACATTTAAAATGATTTCATATGAAATGATTTTGGTGGTATATACTCAATCACTTCTACTTATGCTAGCCACACCTTCACAGGAATAACTTCCAATAAATAACTCTGTGGCTCATGGAACTGATACTTTATGAGTTATAACCTAAAGGTGAAAGACCAGAGACAATATAATGTTATAAATTAAAGTGCCCATAATATTGTCTTATTACTGTAGCATCTAGAATTTTTTGTATTTGTGGTATTTTTCACCTTCTTAGGAATTATAGTTCTTTTATTAATTATAACAAATATTTACTTTTACCATATTTTATGTTAATAATATACTGTTTTCCTTTAGAGGATTCCAAATTTTATTTGTTTACACAAAACTTAAAATTGCCCCTAAAAATAGGTGCATGTCTGATGTTTCTGTGGCAGTAGGAGGGTCACAAAAGTATACTACAATAGTTTTTTGATCACAGTGAACAAAGGGAAGGGACACAGTAAGAGATTAACTCAGAGTGGCTTTACATGTCCACTCATATAGGCAGTCAGAAATATACTGCCAGACATATGTAATTTTACAGTTTAAAGTAGCCACATAAAAAAGTAATATAAAAGCAAATTAACTTAGCAATGTATTTTATTTAATCCAACACATGCAGGAAAATATCTTATAAAATATCTTACATTATTATCTTAATGTAATCAACATATAAGCTATTAATGAGATATTTTACATTCTTTTTTGTCATACTAATTTTCTCAAATCCAAAGTACATGTTATACTTGAACCATCATTTGAAGCAGGCACATAAAAAGTTATCAATAGCTGTACATGGCTAGTGGCTGCTGAAATAGACAGCACAGCATTAGAACATTGTAATTTTAAATTAAATGGACAGAGAGTGGAGGACTGTCAGCAGAGATGTGGCATGATCTGATTTACGGTATGAAAGAATCACTCTATGTTAAGAATAGACTGTAGAGACATATAACTAGAGAAACAGATTAGGAGGCTATTGCAATAATTCATCAGGGGAGGATGGTATTTTAGGTCAAGATGATAACAGATCTAGTAAAATATAGTCAGATTTTGTATGTGTTTCAAAGGTTAATACATCAGGATTTGCTGATGAATAAAATGAGAGAAAGGGTAAAATGTTATGAAACATAGACATATGATAATTCCATTTATTGAGATAAGGAAGATTTTAATGAAAACGTCTTAAAGGGTTTTGTTTGTTTATTTTTGTGTTTTTTTTTTCTTTAGTGATATTGTTGAGTCAATAAACCAACTAACCTTAACTCTTTATGTGAGATTATAAATCTCTTTATTTTGTAAATCATTTTGAGTTGTGTTACTCTCTTTTACGGCTGAAGGATGAATGCACATATTATTAAAGGTGGTGATAAGTTTGCATTTCATTTTCTAGATTTTTTATAACCCTATACCCCAGTAAACAATACGTAAACCTCATAAGTTAAAAAGGAAAATTTGGATAATGACTGATACTGAATGCTATGTAAATAAGATGACTATATGCTTATTTATACTTGGGCAAGGCTAATTTATACCTGCTTTCTCAGTATAATTATTGATAGCAGTCCCTTTCATTCTCAAAACTCCTGGTTTGTATAATAAGTTACATACTTGCTGTATATCACCTATTACAGCAATACTGTCATAGTACAAACTACCCCCAAACTTAGTGGCTTAAAATAACAACTATTTATTGCTTTTCATCTTGTCATGAATACAGGATTAGTTGAATGGATGTTTATCGAGCCAGTCTTGATACTCTTGGCTAGACTTATCTTTCTGAGGTCTACTGGCAACTTGGTTGGTACCTGACTGGTCCAGCATGAGCTCAGCTGAGATGACTTGTTTCTTTCACTTGATCTTTCCTCTTCCCTAAGCTTGTTTGCATGGTAAATTCAGAGTTTCAAGGGGATAAATAAAATTTGTACAAGCTCAAATCTAGCACACCATCACTCACAATATCTTGTGTGTGCCATGTGCTGAGTTGTGTCTGACTCTTTGTGCCCCCATGGACTGTAGCTCGCCAGCCTCTTCTGTCCATGGGATTCCCCAGGCAAGAGTACTGGAGTGGGTTGTCATTTTCTCCTTTAGGGGATCTTCCTGACCCTGGTATTCAACTCATGTCACCTGTGTCTCCTGTATTGCAGAGGGATTCTTTATCCACTGAGCCATCGGAGTGTACTACTATTATATTCTGTTAGCTAAACAAAAGCTCAAGGCTGGCTCACTATCAATGAGAAAGAAAACAGCTAAGTTACAGGGAAAAAGTTGTTAGATAAAGTCTGGTTATTAGTTGGGTGTGTCAATGTGATATATCAGTTATATGAATGTGTGTGTATATATAAGTATACATATATAAATATACCAAATACTTTACATATATATGCATACATGTATAAAATATTTGCTATTTGCCTCTTCCTTAAGTTCCCTTTTCTCTAGTCAAGTATAAATGCATTTTCAAAACTATTAAAAATTTTACACATTTAATATATATATTTATATATTTCATAAATACTTCATATTCTGCAGTCTCTACAATGGACTCACTAAAATACGTTTGTCACACTACTAACTCAATATTCATTTCCTTTACATGTTTCTCCATGATATATTTCCATGAAAACTTACAAATTCCCCTAAATTCATTTTATTTGATAAAGATGGAATTATATTTTTATTTGCTTCTTCTTAATGTGTGTTTTTCCCTCCTGTATAAGTAAGTTTGCCAGGGAAATATCAGACAAGACACAATCATCTAACAAAGCTTACCAGAAAGATGATTTGTATTTTAACATTCAAATGATTATTTATTTGGAAACTACTGTATGCCCTTTATGAAATATATAACATTTTTGATAATTATAAAAATGTATTTCTGAAAATGTGTTAACTTTCCCCAAGTAAATATAGAAGAAAAAAATGAGGTTTCTCTTTATTTCCTTTCAGCTTTAGCAGGCAATGTCTGTTAAAACAGTATATTTTCATTGATTTTAAACATTAACAATTATTTATTTACATTTCTGCATTTTAGAGTAAATGATCCAATAAGCTCTTATATAGTTATAGAAAACCCATGAAAGCATGAAATATATGTATTCAGGGGGAATAACCATTTGGTATGTGCCAGTAATCCTTTAGTATAGTAAATGGAGGAATGGAACAAACATATATTTGGTTCATTTGGCTTTTCCATGTGTAAGAGGTGCACACAAGGAAATGTCTGTACTGTTTGTCTATTCCTCTATAATGAACCCATCTGTAACAAAGAACAAAAAGCTGGGTCAAAATGAATCAGTTGTTGCTACTATTTTAGTTATCGAAGCCATGAAAATCATAATAACCAAGTAAAAATATGATATTCTTCAGTTCTTCATCTAAGGAATTTCATATTACCTAGAAATATGATAAAATGGTATTTTATAACAAGTAAAATTTGCCTCTCAAGAGCAAAATAGATAACCTACTCATCATTGTTGGCATTCTAGTTACACAAGTGCTTATCTCTTACAAACCTAATTATCTAATTATCAAAACTACAAAATACTGTATTCTGTTAGTGTAGTTGATTCCAGAAAGAAGCTCTTTGCTTGTGATATTCAAATGAGAAAAACAGAGATCTAAATAGGACAGTATCTATAAAATCAAAATGCAGTGGCTCACAAATATCTATCATTATGTGAACTTTTCTAGAGAGATTGTCATGGCCCAAGATTTTGGAATTAATATTTTGTGAAAATAATCATATTCATTCCCTTATGTCTTAGAAAAGCCATCCATGGTAATATTAAATCATTTGTCTTCTTATTCTGTGTCTATTATTGTGTGTGTGTGTGTGTGTTTCTTCTCTGTGTAGGAGTTCAAAGTCTCTTAGATCCTTTGAAATAAGTATAAACCCAAGTTTTCACATCACTTAGTTGTCCCATAATGAGTTTACATTCTAAGTTTAACCTCTGGTAACTAATTAAACAGTTACTTTCCATATTAATATCTTGATTCTCTGTGGGTTTTTCCCCCCCTAATATTAGGGAATTACTGTTCATTTTTTGAGGTACATAATGGTATTATGGTTGTTTTTATGAGATGCATGCTTACATGTTTAGGGGTGAAATGCCTGTGAGTTACTTTCCAATCATTCAGTAAAACATACGGCATGTTAATTTTTTAATTATGGATATCTGGTTTGTTTTGTTATTCTTCAAGTTTTCTGTATATTTGAATATTTTCATAATAAAAATATTTTGAGAAATAAGACTATTTGCTTAAAAAAAAATAAAACCTTGAAAGCTTGGTTCCAATTACTCATCATATGTAAAAATGATAGAAAATTTTTACAATAGAAAAAAATTTCTATTTGTAAAAATAGAAAACAGAGAGATACAAGATATTTAGCAATGTACTTCTCCCTACCTTTTTTCCCCAGGTCTTGAATTCTGTCTTTCTCAGAGTTTGGAAGAATGTTTTTCTCAGCAATTATTTGACTTTCAGTTCCAGCAGAATAATTGCCCAGCTGACTTCAGGCCAAATGATCTAATGAAAATCAAGTAAATGCTTGTTGTTGTAAGCTCCCAAGTTTTAAGGTGGTTTTTCCTACAAAAGTAGATAATTGCTAGGTCCCCACCCCATAATGGAGAAGGCAATGGCAACCCACTCCAGTACTCTTGCCTGGAAAATCCCATGGATGGAGGAGCCTGGTAGGTTGCAGTTCATGAGGTTGCTAAGAGTCAGACATGACTGAGTGTCTTCACTTTCACTTTTCACTTTCATGCATTGGAGAAGGAAATGGCAACCCACTCCAGTGTTCTTGCCTGGAGAATCCCAGGGACGGGGGAGCCTGGTGGGCTGCTGTCTGTGGGGTCTCACAGAGTCGGACATGACTGAAGCGACTTAGCAGCAGCAGCAGCACCCAGAATATTTGAACTGTGTTTGGCAGGAGCATTTTTAAAGTTCTTCAAATGATTCTAATATGAAGCTCATGTTGAGATCAATAGCCTTAGAAAATTGAGAGATTTATCCATAGAAATACTAAATTAAAATATTTGAAAAAGTTTACTTTCAAAATTAGGAAGTACATAGCTTATTATATAATAAATGGCTTTAGGGACCTATTTCTGAACAAAAGCCTTTATATTAAGTTTATTTTTGAATAAAATAATAGAATGGTTACTTATATGTGAACAATTTTAGAAAGGGATTTAGTGAGTTGACGAAGAACAAACGATCACAATGAAGTAAGTTGCTTATTTGATATTCTGTTAAATTCGTAGGTAGTGATTTTGTTAAATTACTAGGTTTTATTAAATTATTTGATATGGTAACATTTTATTAAATTATTAGACAATTTTGGACAAGTAATTTGCCTTTCTTTTTTGGGGGATAGAGGGTTGAATGTCATTCTTTTATTCTCAATTCAATCCTTGATTATCTTTTCCTAGTTTTTTTGTTTATTTTCATGTGTCTTTTCTTTCTTTTCTTAATTTTTTTTAACTTTTAAAAATTTTAGCACAGTTAAGGTATATAGCAAAGTGATTCAGTTACATGCACACACATACACACATACTTTTTTTTCAGAATTTTTCCCCTTATAGGTTATTACATCACATTGAATGTAGTTCCCTGTACTATACAGTGGGTCTTTATTGTTCATCTTTTTTATATATAGTGGTGTGTGTTTTTAATCCCAAACTCCTAATTTACCCGTCTCCCCTGTATCCTTTTTGGTAACCATAAGTTTGTTTTCTATGTCTGTGAGTTCATTTCTGTTTTATAAATAAGTTTATTTATATACATTTTTAGACTCCACCTATAAATGGTATCACATGCTCTCTGTCTTTTATCTGCCTTACTTCACTTTGTCTGATCAGCTCTGGGTCCATCAATGTTGCTGCAAATGGCATCATGTCATTTTTTATGACTGAGAAGTATTCTACTCTCTCTATATATGTACCACATCTGCTTTATCCGTTCACCTGTCAGTGGACATTTAAGTTTCTTTTATGTCTTCACTACTGTAAATGGCACTGTAATGAACATTGAGGTGCATGTGTCTTTTCTCCAGATATCTGCCCAGGAGTGGGATGGAAGGATCATATGGCAACTCTAGTTTTAGTTTTAAACTGTTTGTTTCTATACTGTTCTCTGTATGTTCTCCAAAATGTACTAATTTACAATTCCACCAACAATGTAGGAGGTTTTCCTTTACTCTGTGCCCTCTCCAAAACGATGTTGAATAAAAGCAAGAGTAGATACCCTTGTATTGTTCCAGACGTTAGACAAAATGCTTTCAGATTTTCACCATTGAGTGTGATGTTAACTATGGGTTTGTCTATATGTTGAGGTAGGTTCTGTCTATGAAGAGTTTTTAATCATAAATGGATGTTATTTCTTAGCAAAAGCTCTTTCTGCATCCATTGAGATGACCATATGGTTTTTATCTTTCAATTTGTTAATATTGTCATATCACATTGATTTGCAGATATTAAAAAAAATCTGTCATCCCTGGGATAAATCCCACCTGATGATGCAGTATGATCCTTTAAGTGTACTGTTGCATTCAATTTGCTAGTATTTTGTTAAGGATTTTTGCATCTATATTCATCAGTGATATTGGCCTGTAATTTTCTTTGTTGTGTGATATCTTTGGCTGGTTCTCATATCAGGGTGATAGAGTGACCACATACAATGAATTTGGAAGTGTTCCTTCCTGTGTATTTTTTGATATTTTCAGAAAGATAGGCATTAACTCTTAACTCTTCTTTAAATGCTTTACCTATGAAGCCATCTGGGTCATGTCTTAGGGCATGATAAGCAGCTTGGTCTGGTCCAAGTTCCTAGGAAATTACTGCTTTTGCCCTTGGTCCTGGTGCATGTGAGTGTCTGAGTGTGCCTTCAAGAGTGAAGTCTCTATTTCTCCCAATTTGGGGGAGCTTCTACAATCAAGCCCCACTGACCTTCAAAACCGAATGCTCTGGGGGCTCCTCTTCCTGGTCCTGGACCTCCAGGCTGAGAGGGCCTGACATGCAACTCAGACTCATGTGGGAGAATTTCTGTAATATAATCATTCTGCAGTTTGTAGTTCACCCACCTCAGGCATTTGAAATTTAACCATATCAACAGTCCACCCCTCCTACCAGTCTTGTGGTTCTTTCTTTATGTCTTTAGTTGTGGAAGATCTTTTCTGGTACGTTTAGTTTTTTTGTTTTTTTTTTTTAGCAAGTGTTCCTCTGCAGATTGTTGTGATTTTGGTGTGCTCATGGGAAGAGGTAAACTTAAGGTCCTTCCCTGCTATCTTGGCTGCTCTCTTGTCTTTCTTTAATAAAACATTTTCCTAGAGTCTCTTAGTCTATCCCAGTGGACAAGATACAGAAAAGCTGTGATAAAACAGAAAGGGCCTTTAATTAGCTTGTGGAATTATTATCAGTTGAAACATTGTGCAAGTTTAATATCATTGATCCCATCCTATCCAGCAAGTTTTTTAAAAATCATGTTAAAGATGAATAATAGCTTATTAGATTTTGTTAACACTGATGCAAAAATAGACATATAAGGAAGTAGAATCAAAATTCAAAAATTTCCTCATTGAATATACATATATATGTATAGATATATATATAAATTTTACCATCTTTCTCTTAGAGAATTTATCTATAGTCCCTTACTTTGTAAATTAGAATGCCCAATCTTAGATCAAAATTAGAATTACCAACTTAATTGAAAGCTAAGGCTTTTTCAGTCCCTGATTTCGGCATGCTCCAGGTATGAAGTCAGCAGGTATGAATAAGGAGAGTGTAATCACCTTCCTTTTTCCTCATTTAGGCTCTTCCTCTGGTCCCATCAAACACCTTCCTAACTTCTGTTTTTGGCCCTTTCAGGTTTGGCAACTTGGAAAGGAAAGAGAAGAGAAAAAAAGAAGAATCCTCCTGACATAGTAAGTACAGTATGCATTGTCCTGCATTGTTTGACACTGACTTATTTTTCCATGAATATTTGCCATAGATAGGTCAGGAGACTCCATACCCTCAGCAAGAGGAATCTCTCTTCTGCTGTTCACTAAGCAAGAATCAAGAGGTTCTGTTTTGTTTGTTACTTTCTCCATTATTTCTTGTATCCTGGTGATATCATCATTTTCTTTCTACTAAGGTTTTATGCCTCCCTGTGAAATCCCTTTTGACAAGACCTGACAAATATAACTTTTCTCTTATATGAATGGCTCACAGCAACTCCATGAGAAGCATTTATAATCCCTGTTGGGAGAATTTTTTAAGTTTATGCGCCCCTATCTCCACATAGTTACCGCTCTTTTGTTCCATGATGAAAGCAGCTAGCACATATATCTTTAACTCACCAGACCTCCCAGATAGGAATAAAATGCTAATTTGCTATGTCAGTACAGGAACACTTGTAAACTCTTCAAGAATCCCTTTAAACTCTCTGTCCTTAGGATGGATCCTCTCATTCTTCTCTCAGTTTTAACTCCAATTCTTCAATAACCTTGATATTATCAAGTAGGAGTCATCTTTGACTTCTCCTTTCTCAGTGGTTACTAGCATATGGTTATGTTAATAATTCTGTTAGTTTTTCTAGATTTGAGCTACTTTTCCTCCTTTCTACAGCTCCTCAAATCATCCAAACTATCACCATCTCCTACTAAGATCTCCTAGCACCAACTCAAAATGCTGACAGTTTCTTCCCATCTCCTTTTCCTGTTTTATTTTTCTTTATACCATATTCTCCACCTGTTTTTCTCTTGTCACTAGGATATAAGCCCCTTGATATCAGGAGCTTTATTTCACAGATTACATCTACTTAATAGTGCCTGGTGGATAGTTGGTCTTCAGTAACTATTTGTTGAGTAAATAACTGAAGCAATTTTAATTATCAAAAGTTGTTATAACTTTCTTGGTCATTTTGATTAGGTTTTTTTTGATGCCAAATAGTCTTATTCTTGTAAGACTCTAATAAGTCAATTTGGTCAACTCTGGCTGATACAAAAGTGTCTATTTAAAGTAAAATAAACCCTTGCAGTTGTTCCATTATTTTAATGTAAACATTATGAAAGAGATTGTATTAAGTGATACCTAATTACCCAGGTGGTTTGTGGTGTTTCTGAGAGACAGATTTCTTTACATGTATGGTTTGTAGTAATTTCCATAAATGTTAGTGACTGGTGTTCTTTTTAGCATATCTTTTCACTCAGTTTAAAATCTGTTACTAAGGCATAATATATATTGGCATGATAAGATATCCTATCTGCTCAATCTTCCTAGTTAGTCATGGAATTTTTCTTACAGTGTCCAAAAATGTCTTAGAAAAGCTATTGTGTTTCATTGTTGAAAATCTGTTTTTTCATGAGCTGGTGGAGGGCAAATGGTTGGATAAAGAGACAATGAAACTAGGAGAATGATGTTATCCTTTAGTTGTAGTTCCAATTTCAGATAAATATATAGAGAAATTCAAAGTAGACATGGGTTTATTTCTGAAGAAGAGGCACTAGTAGTACAAATTCTCACACTAAAGAAAACAGTGGCACAGCTGTGTATTGGTTTATTTAGCTGTGCCTACCATGACACTTTGTGTTTCTTCCTGTAAGACCATTTCTCAGTGTCTGACTCTTCTCCCACACTGTGAGTTTCTCAGTTACAGACTCATTTGTTTCACCATCAAAATGAAGAGTCCATAGAAGCCTTTATGTTAAACCTTGTAATTAAATTTACTTGTATATTTCTTATTAATGATTTATACTTTTTAAACCTTGCCGTGATGATTCTGAAAAATCATTTAGGGATTGTCTTTTTGGAATTATCTTATATATTTTGTTGCCCTAAAAATGAAGGCATTTTTATTTTATCCTTTTTTTTTTTTTTCTTTTTGCTTGTGTGGGTATTTTTTTATACTAGGCATTAATTATTTTTGTAATTTCAAATACAGATTTTAAAAAGTCTAAAAACCATTATTGCTTCATTGTCTTAACATTTCTTCCTAAATGGCTTTACATAGCAAATATTTACTGAATGCCTGCTAGGTGTAAGGGCTTCCCTGATGGTTCAGATGGTAAAGAATCTGCTAGCAATGAAGGAGGCTCAAGTATCATCCTTAATTGGGGAAAGATCTCTGGAGATGGGAATGACTATGCACTCTAGTATTTTTGCCTGGAGAATCCCAGATAGAGGAGTCTGGCGGGCTACAGTCCACGGAGTCAGAAAGATCCATGGGGTCGCAAAGACAGACTGAACGACTAAGACTTTTTCACTTTGGTAGGCGGAAGGTCCTATATTATATTTGTTGAGAAGTACCTGTGTGCTTAGTTGCTCAGTTGTGTCCCACTCTTTGCAGCCCTTTGGACTGTACCCTGTCAGGTTCCTCCGTCCACGAGATTGTTCAGGTAAGAATACTGAAGTGGGCTACGATTTCCTTCTCCAGGAGCTCTTCCTCACCCAGGGATCAAACCTGGGTCTCCTGCATTGCAGGTGGATTCTCTACTTGCTGAGCCATCAGGGAAATCCTTGAGAAGTACTAAAAAAAAGATTTTTGTGTGTGTGTGTGTGTGTGTGTGTGTGTGTGTGTGTGTGTGTGTGTGTGTGTATCTATATATATGCTATCTTTAGCTGAACCTCAGCAAATGTGGTCTGGAACTTATCTAGAAGATGTTTGTGTGAGTGTACGAGGGGGATGGTTGAAGAGATTAAAAAAAGCTATTCAGACCTTTTTATAACTTTCTTCATGGCAGAAAGAGTGACCACCGCCCCCCCACCCCCACCCATAATGAGCTTCTGTGACACTTCTTATGTTACTTGGAATGTTGATGAACAAGTCCTTTTATATTTGTAGAATAAAACAGAATGAAAATGCTAAAATGGTTTCCAGGCAAAAAGATTCAAACAGGGGATTTTTGTAGATATTGCTTATAGATGTGTGCCAGTCTCTAAAACTGGCAGATACCTTGGCATACTTTGCTTAAAAATAATACATAATAGTCACAATCTGCTTATTCCATCTGTTGCCTGTGAGAGAAAAATCCATTACACATAGTGATCAGGATTATCAGGTTACATTTTGAGGATTTTCTGATGCTTTCCCATGATATTAAGAAATGTAAAACAAATCAGGCTGAAAGAAAATGTGCTCTATTAGAACCAATGTGCTGGGCATCAACTCTGAGATGTTTTTAAAATGGGCCATCAAATGCAGCTTGAACTGAATAATAAGAATGGGAAAGACTCCCATGGACCATTGAGTGTTAAAAGCAAGGTTGAAATGAGTAAACAACTTATATGATTGAAACACCTAACAAAAATGATGTTTTGGGGCTCAATAATTTGAATTAATAGCAGAAGAGAATAATTTTTGAGGAGAAGATATCATTAGATGCCAAAGAGTGAGATTAGCTAAATTTAGTCTGGGTGTTTGGATTTGAAGATTCAGAAAGCAGGGCAAAATCTTAAAGATGCCAGTAAAGAAAGACCAATTAAACTGATCTTATAAACTAACTAAAACCATTTCAAATTAAGGGAGTTAATTCTTACATCATGCTTCACTTTAAAACTAGCTGCCTATGAAAATGAGCACAGTTTTAAATAGCACATCTGTAAAGCTTTGGTCAAAGGGGACTCAGACAGTTCACCTTCTTCGTTCTGGAAGTTTATTTACGATGCTCACTGATATTGCAACTTCTTCAGAAAAATAACATATCTTTGTGCCCATGGTAGATCAATTTGAAGTGTTTATTGTATTTTTTTTTAATCTGAAGAGAAAACAACCCTTTTTTCCTGACCTTCTCAAATACATTTTCTTCTTTGTTAAAAGTCTAAAGGCAACAGAAATTGAACCACAACAAATTGAGAACCTGCCCTGAAATCCCACTATAATACATTACGGTTTTAATAGAGATATAGAGGTTTCCATGAACCTGGAGCTTTCTTATTTTTATTTTTGCTTTCTTGTTTGTTTGCTTTTGATTCCCTTGCTCTTTTCCAATTTTATATATGTATGTGTATTTATTTATATATGTACAAAATGATTCTTATATTCAGAAGCATTTCTGTTAATGAATCTGTTTTTCATTGCACTTATTTTCTTTCAGTCATTTAAATTTCATTTAAAAATGAAATAATTTGTAATTTTGATTAGGCAGAACAATAGGTCAATTGTAAAATTATACATTCTTTATTTGAGTATAAATCTTAATATATGTGGGATCACATTGTTCTGTATTTTTTAACATTAAGTTTTATACAATGTAATATATTTATATATATATGTTCAATTCTATAGTGCACCTAAATTTTTTTTTAAATGCCTTTTAATGTTTGTAAGCGTATTGGTCACTTACTTTTGTTTTCTACTAATCATTTACAATTGCTTTGAACTATTAGCTATAATTCTTTCAAACAAGGTAAAATACTTAAATGAATGAGAAAAAGCACCTATAAAGTATGAGATTGAACACCCACTATTTAAAGCAATGATAATCCCAGATTGTACAACTGCTGTGTTAGTATCTGATTGCTACTGTAACAAATTACAATTAATTTAATGTCTTAAAACATCACATTTATCTTAAAGCTCTGGAAGTCAGAGGTCCTAATGAGTGAAATGGAGGGCAGCATCAAGGTGTTGGTAGACGGCATTCTTTCTGGAGGTTGTGGGGGTGAAATCCCTTTCATTGCCCTTTTCAGTTTTTAGAAGTTACCCATCCTTAGCTTTTACCTCTCTTCCAGCAAATTATATCATCCCAATTTCTGTTTATGTTGTAACTTCTTTTTCTCTGACCCTGACCTTTCTCCATTCCTCTTATAAGAAACCCTGTGATTACCTTGGACCCACCTGAATAATCCAATATAATCTCTGTCTCAAGATCCTTTAATTTAATCACATTTACAAAGCCCCCTTTACCATATAAGGTAATATAT
This sequence comes from Capricornis sumatraensis, assembly GCF_032405125.1. Lineage (NCBI taxonomy): Eukaryota > Metazoa > Chordata > Mammalia > Artiodactyla > Bovidae > Capricornis > Capricornis sumatraensis. Next base: position 61,797,634 of record NC_091072.1, on the reverse strand, counting down.
TTACAAGTTCTGGTGATTAGCCATACACATATTTGAAAAATATTTAGTAACCTAAAAACTTGGCAATAGTGAACAATCAGCTTCTAGATTCAGGTTGTGCAAAACTATATTTCAGAGTCTGTCTGTTGACCTCACTATATCTTAACTCTATTTTGACTCACCCCTTTGAATGGCCTTGTAGTAGTAATTCTCTTTGGTTTCTTGTGTTTTGGGGGTCACGATGCATGATGGCTCCTGGAGAAGGAAATGGCAACCCACTCTAGTATTCTTGCCTGGAGAATCCCATGAACCGAAGAGCCTGGTGAGCCCCAGTCAATGAGGTCACAAAGAATTGGACACGACTAATCCCTAACACTTCAACACATGCATGATGGTTAAGCTGACAAGAAGAGACAGATGTTGTCACCAGACTGTAAATATGCAAATAAATGTCACAATATAAATATGGCGCCATAGTTATGAGTTTATTTAATTATGGCTCGGAGAACTCCAGGGGACCCTCAGTGTCCACCTGGTCCTTAGCTCATTCACTGTGTTCCTGATTCAGTATCTCTCCCAGTTTGATCTCTCATAGTGTGAATTTGTCTGCATCTCTGATCCCCTGATTACTAGTCTCACACAGAAAGCTAAGTATCTCTTGCGGATTCCTATAAAAAAAACTGCCTTCACTGACATAACTTGGAAGGGACAGTCATGAGTCTCTGTTGGTCCTAAGGATTATGTTTGCAGATCATTACTTTAGTCACAGAATATTTCAGCGCTGCCCTACAGATCCTGCTGCACCTGACCCCCCTTAGAGAGAAAGGCCCCACCACTGATGGTGAAGGACAAACAGCAAAAGCTTTTGACAGTCCGTGTCCAAGGCACATTCTGAATGACAAGTACAGCACCAGTTTATTTCAGTTATTCTTGCTTTTCCAGAAAGTCCATAGTTGGTGAGGAACCCCTGCAAAGCTGCAAAGAGAGAAGTGTTCAAATCTTATAAGGATATAAAGTCTATACACCTTCTCCTGGAATAATCAGAAGTGATTATCTTAATTTAGAAATTCATGGAGTATGTTCACAGGAAGGTACAAGTTGAGAATGATGGAAGTCTACCATATGGGGAAAGGGAGTTGTTATTTAAAAAGATGAATACAAAACACTTTAGCAAATTTTGCAAAAATATATGATCATATCCAATACTGATAGAGCCTTTCTAAGAAGGAGTTGACAGAAAATGAGCTGTCTGACAGTCAATTCACCCCTGGATATTTCTCTCCCATTCACAGAAAATTAGCACCTTGCTTGCTCAATGTATGCGTGCTGTGAGTGCCAAGTGCTGTGCATGCCAAGTCACTCCAGTCATGTCCAACTCTTTGCAGTCCTATGGACTGTAACCCACCAGGCTCCTCTGTACATGGGATTCTCCAGGCAAGGATACTGGAGTGGGTTGCCATGCCCTCCTACACTCACTGTATAGTAAAAATGAATAACTCATTACCAACCTCCTATTATCTACCCCCACACCCCGGCTTTTTTTAGAGATTCCAACCATTACACCAGCCTTATACTACTGCTTAAGGACGCTGTCCCTTCATATTGCTATGAGCAGCAAAAGCAGATGCTTCTCTGCTCTTATCCCCCAAAATATACAAGCAAAGATAATTGTCAGCACCTCACCCAGAGAAATAAGCAAAGGGTGATTTCTTCAGGCACTAACATAGCCAGTGTCCAAGATAAATATTAACCACCACTCCCTAGCTAATGCCTGCTGCTGCTGCTGCTGCTGCTGCTGAGTCACTTCAGCTGTGTCCGACTCTGTGTGACCCCTTAAATGGCAGCCCACCAGGCTCCGCCATCCCTGGGATTCTCCAGCAAGAACACTGGAGTGGGTTGCCATTTCCTTCTCCAATGCATGAAAGTGAAAAGTGAGTGAAGTCGCTCAGTCGGGTCCGACTCTTAGTGACCCCATGGACTGCAGCCCACCAGACTCCTCCATCCATGGCGTTTTCTAGGCAAGAGTACTGGAGTGAGGTGCCATTGCCTACAACGTGTAATTTCATGCTGACCTGAGTCACAGTTACTGATCGAGAGCCGTTTCAATTTCTGGGTCTCTGTAATAATTGATTATTCTGCCCTTTCATCCTGCTCAAGAATTGACCATATGTAAAGATTGTATGAAGATTAATGCAACATTAAGACTTTAATGTAATATGTTTTAAAGCAACCAATTTAGTATGTGTTTAACTATATAAATGAAGAAACTATTATATCACTTAATATTTTCAAATGAATGGCTTGTATGTTTTCACATCATTCCTATGTAACAAGCATAATTGTGAATATGCAGTTGTGCTTGTGAGATAATAAAATAAATTCTTAAGGGCAAAAGAAAATTAAACAAACAGGAAAACGTGGTTACTGTTTTAATTCTATGTGTTTTTATGTTTAAAATGGCTTAGATAAGTTTAACGTTAAAAGCAGCTGGGAAGGAATTGGTAGTTCTAGGGACAGCAAAATTTTTTCCCTGAATCTCTAATTTAGGAAAGAGATTTCGGGCTTCTTTTAGGCCTTAATTTCTCCTCTTTAATTCTCCTTACTTTATAATCCTGAAGGTCTTTAAATGTAGTAATGTTTATCACTCCTTGATTGCAGTTCTGTGATTACTTTGTGAAAGTAGAAGCCTCATTCCATTTACAAGGCAATGGGGGATAGAGGAAGGTATCTATGTTAAGTAAGAAAGAAAAAACAAGACAAAGTAGCTTCCTGTACAGTTCTCCACTGGTGCTATAAACCTTGCAGAAGCAAAGAACAGAGATAACAGTCTCTAGGGCACATGATGTGCAAGGACATTGAGTTAAAACCTGGGGATATAATTAAACTCTTAATATACTGTTAGCTTATTTGAACAATGGAAATAAAAATACTTGAATTACCTAACTTATAAAATTGCTTTTAATATACTACCTTGAAATACTTTTTTTTTTGTCCATGATATCATAGATTTACCAAGTATAAGGCAAAAAGATAATATTTTCACTGCAGAAACACATTTTCATTTAGAAATGTTCTTATCCAAATGAATGTTGTATCTATTCTTAGTGATCTTCCAAATTTGGTGTGGAAAAAGTTCATCCAAGACCAGTTTTAAATGCTTGTCCTTCAAGTAATTTCAGCTGAGACTGAAAAACATATCCATGTATCTTTTTAAAAAATATACTGACTCATTCTATTGGATATTTCTGAAAGAAAATATATCTTAGGAATAAAATGTTTATATTAATTGAAAACATGAAAACCTTCATTATAATTATTTGATTCTATTTTATAAAAATTTAGCAACTATGATCCAGAGAGATGATATGGGGTGGGAGGTGGGAGGCGGGTTCATGTTTGGGAACTCATGTACACCCGTGGTGGATTCATGCCAATGTATGGCAAAACCAATACTGTATTGTAAAGTAAAATAAAGTAAAAATAAAAATTTAAAAAAAAATTAAAAAAAAAATAAATTCAAGCTCACATTAAAAAAAAAAAAAAAATTAGCAACTAGGACACTGCAATGCTTAGAATATAATCCTGTCTTGCAAAACGGGGTGAAATACACAGTTGTATAAAGGACAAATATAACTATCCTTAAGGTCAGGGATCCCCAACCTCCAGGATCTAATGCCCAATAATCTGAGATGGAACTAATGTAATAATATGAGAAATAAAGTCCACAAAAAATGTAATGCACTTGAATTATCCTGAAAGAATTCCCTCCTTGTTTTCCCCACCCTCATTCCTCATTCCATTCCTCCATGGAACCATTTCCTGATGCCAAAAAGTATGGGGACCACTGCTTAAGGTCATTAGCTCTGAAATCTTTTGGAAAATCATTGTGCCCCCAGTGAAATGAATAAAGAATATCTTTGTCATCTCATAGGCTGTAATTGATAATTTTATAGCTAACAACAACTATTTTTTTAACTTGAATAAAATTATACTAATGCTTACTTCTAGAAGTCTTGTAGAGGTGGTATGCAATGATATATAAATATATAAATTGCCTGATATAGGTAAGATACTGTACAACTTTAATACCTTTAATCCTTTATTATCATGTAGCAATAAAGTAAATACATCTAAGGATCACAATAGGATATGTATATTTTGCTTTATGTGTGTTTTATCTCCCTACAGTTTAGGTTAGTTAAAGCTTGAATTATTTCAGATCTTGAAAGATTAGATAGTGTGATTGTAGATAATTTATTTTGCTTCAGATGTCTTCTATAAATTGGATATTAGCAGTTTCCACATTAAAACTGTGCACATGATTTTTTTTTATTGTTATCTGCCAATTGGTGATAAGTGGTAAACAAAAGAATAGCGATTGTTTTGTATCTCATTCTGCCTCCCAAGAGGGCACCAGAAATAAAAGAAAGAGATAGGAAAAGATCAACCTCCCTGTTAACATATCTATGAATCCAGATAACATTAACCAGTAGAAACACAATTTGAAATTCATGATCTATGGAATGATTAAAGTAGGGTACCTCTAGTTAGTCAAGGTTGTAAATGGTTCAGTTCAGTTCATTTGCTCAGTTGTGTCCAACTCTTTGCGACCCCATGGATTGCAGCACGCCAGGCTTCCCTGTTCATCACCAACTCCTGGAGTTCACTCAAACTCATGTCCACCAAGTCAGTGATGTCATCCAGCCATCTCATCCTATGTCGTCCCCTTCTCCTCCTGCCCCCAATCCTTCCCACCATCAGGGTATTTTCCAATGAGTCAACTCTTTGCATGAGGTGGCCAAAGTATTGGAGTTTCAGCTTTAGCATCAGTCCTTCCAGTGAACACCCAGGACTGATCTCCTTTAGAATGGGCTGGTTGGATTTCCTTGCAGTCCAAGGAACTCTCAAGAGTCTTCTTCAACACCACAGTTCAAAAGCATCAGTTCTTCGGCACTCAGCTTTCTTCACAGTCCAACTCTCACATCCATACATGACCACTGGAAAAACCATAGCCTTGACTAGACAGAACTTTGTTGGCAAAGTAATGTCTCTGCTTTCGAATATGCTATCTAGGTTGGTCATAACTTTCCTTCCAAGGAGTAAGCGTCTTTTAATTTCATGGTAAACAAACTTAAATTTTAAGCATTTATGGGACATGATTCACTGAGAGATGTTTGTGTCAGTTTTATAATTATCAGAGTATATAATGGACATACTTTATTAATTAGCTATCTTTGTGGAAATTTTTCTCTGCTTACAATGTTCGGAGATTTTGTCTGTTAACTCTGGACCAGGATGTGTCCCAGTGTGGCAAGAAAGATTGTGGAGATCTGGTGATCTCAGATATTCTTGTATTTTATTGGGTAATTTATGGGTTTTGAGTCTTTGTTTATTCTATATTGAATTCTCCATTTTGCCTGATACTATATTATCTTTTTTCCCCATATATGTTCAACTCTATCCAGCTATTTCATCATGAATAAAAATGGGTATCTAATATGAAATGAGCTTCCCAGGTGGCTTAGTGGTAAAGAATTGCCTTCCAGTGCAGGAGACATGGGTTGGAATATTCCCCTGAGTTGGGAATATTCCCTGGAGAGGGAAATGACAACCCACTTCAGTATTCTTGTCTGGGAAATCCCATGGGCTGAGGAGTCTGGTGGGCTAGAGTCCATGGAGTCGCAAAGAGTTAGACACAACTTGACTACTAAACAACAACAATATGAAACATGTCTGCTTTTCTCTCCCTATAGATATCTATATAGTAATGTTTTGTTCTTTCTGACCTGACTACAGGTCATTTATTCAACCTAAAATTTGAGTCAGTCATGGTATTGGGAATTGAAGCTATAATGGCAAATAATACAGATTTTTTGCCTGACACCATGAGATTATGGTCTAGTAAGCAAGACATGTATTAATGTAATATAATAATTCTTAAAGTATTTCCAATTTTGCTATGCTCTAACCTAATATATGGAGTTAGGAACATTTCCTTAGTGAAGTGTCATCTAGAATAAGACCTAAATATTAGACAAAGTGGAAAGAAAGATGAAAAAGATGGTTACAGACCAAGAGAGAAGTCTGAATGGAGGCCCTGAGAATAGTACATAAGGACTGAAGGCAGGTCACTTGGCTAAAGCATAGGGCCTGATAGGGTGAAGAAGGGGAGTGCTAGACTGGAGCTAGGTGATGGAAGGCTATGCATGCCATCTGAAAGGGCTATGGCCTTTAACCTCAGAAAGACAGAATACCATGGAAGAGATAGTACGTTCAAAAGCGGAGACATTACTTTGCCGACTAAGGTCCATCTAGTCAAGGCTATGGTTTTTCCTGTGGTCATGGATGGATGTGAGAGTTGGACTGTGAAGAAGGCTGAGCACCGAAGAATTGATGCTTTTGCACTGTGGTATTGGAGAAGACTCTTGAGAGTCCCTTGGACTGCAAGGAGATCCAACCAGTCCATTCTGAAGGAGATCAACCCTGGGATTTCTTTGGAAGGAATGATACTAAAGCTGAAAACTCCAGTACTTTGGCCACATCATGAGAAGAGTTGACTCATTGGAAAAGACTCTGATGCTGGGAGGGACTGGGGGCAGGAGGAGAAGGGGACGACAGAGGATGAGATGGCTGGATGGCATCATGGACCCGATGGACGTGAGTCTGGGTGAACTCCGGGAGATGGTGATGGACAGGGAGGCCTGGCGTGCTGCTATTCATGGGGTCTCAAAGAGTCAGACATGACTGAGCGACTGAACTGAACTGCACATGAAAATATCTATAGGAAAAATTGATTTTAAGCTATAAAGTAGTTTAAACTTGTACATTAATTTGTTCATGAATTCTAAAATTATAGAGATGGTGTCTGCTCTGTGAGTTTACTGTGTTCAGTAGGAAACATCAATAAGAGAGGATCTTGATCTTAAAGAGTTTACATTCTCAGGGGGGCAAATATATGGACTGATAAACTGCTTTACAGTGAGAAAGGTGATATAACAGAGGAGAGAGGAAACCACTGGAGGGGAGACTCAATATACTTAAGGCAGTAGAGACTAGACTTCATAGAGAAGATAAATCTAGGGAGATTAATTTTAAATTAAAATGAGTAAAATGCTATAAAAATGAGGTTCAGCCTTTAATAACTGAAAGATTAGCATAAGTGTATGGATAAATGAGGAAGAGTTTGGCATGTGATCCAGTGAGACTGGTTCAGTGGCTGGGACACAGAATAGAAGAGAAATATTCATGAGCTCATGTAGCCTTATATTCCAAATTAATTTTATTAGCATTAAATTTTGTCAGGATTGAGGCATTAGCCTTGAATCAGCTATTCAGCTCAGCTAGATTATCAAATAAATAAATTAAATAAGTTTATAGTATAATTAGCTATTTATCCCATTACCTTTCATAGTGAAATCAAGCCAACAACTAATTAAATAAGATTAGTCTTTTCAGGGAAGACAGAACCACATTTTTATTTCTCTTCAGAATTAATGAAACTTTCCATTCAGCAATATGCATTTCATCACCAAACTCAAATTCCCCCTGGGCTGCAAGACATCAGTATTTGAATATTTATGATGATATTGAAGTATAGCCAGTGATTGTGTTTTCTGTTATAAAAGTAACAGTAAGAACAACCATTTCTTATGTATTATGAGTTTGCTGCCTGCTACCAGAACCCTTAGGGAAAAAATTCCATTAAAGGAAATCAATTAATAAACATGTGTCTAGCCACACCATCACAGTCATCATTTTAAAATTACATTATCATTCACTTTCTTTGATAGAAATGTAGTTATTGTTATAGATCATCATCACAAAATCGATGTTTTGAGCTTCAAAAATATATGTCTCTTTTGGCTTTAAATTCATCTGCTAGTAGGAGTCTGGTGTTACTTCAGTGTATTAGTATGAAAATATATCCATGAATATTCATTCATGAGCATCAGCTTCTCAATTTAGCTAGTTAGCTTTTTAGTATAGTTTCTTTCATTTTACTTGGCCACTATCCATTATTACTTTGCATTTACACAGCTGCTTTTCTCTAAGGAACCTAAAGTACTGTAGTTTAATTGTCCAAAAGAAATGGTGTCAGAATAGAGGAAAGGGAGGTAGAAAAATGTGTTTCCTGATTGTCTCAGGGAATTGGGAAATATTTAATTTTAATTCTGGCTTTAAGCCCAGACAGTGAGGCTGTGTCTACACAACTGAGTTTGTATGTGAGACTTCTAAATTTTGCATGTATGTAGAGTCCTCTTTCAAGAAATTCACAACATTATTCTACCTAAGCCAGTAGTTCTCAACCTGGAATGTTCCTCTTCTCTCCATCCACCCCACTTAGTGAAATTGGGCGACGTCTAGAGAGATTGCTAGGTTGGGAAGGAGTTATATTGTTATCTGGTGGATAGAGGTCAAGGATACTGCTAAAATCCTGCAATGCACACAACAGTCCCCCACACAAAGAATTATCCATCCAAAATTTCAGTAGTGCTGAGATCAGAAATCTTGATAAGCCTTAATACTATAAGCAAACTTAATTTCTTTTTTACTTATTGAAGAAGTCTAATACCAAATAATCATGGCAGGTGCCAAATACAATGGTTATTTTACTGAAATATCATTTGTAGGAGGGAGAATTTCTGTGTGTGGTATAACTTGTATCCTTAACTTATCTCTAATAATTCCTGCTATTTATCTAAAGTAATAAAGGAACTCTCTTCTGATTCTAATTTTATCTGAAGTGTCTGAAACCCTCCCTACTTTTTTGTGGAGTCAAGTTATCTTCTGACCAGTGTTCCCAAGTTAACCCATACAAATACTAGCAGGGCCTCTTATTTCAAGTAAAGGAGATTAACTAATCATTGTCATTCTTTTCCCCGCAAAGGAATCCAGTGCCTTCCTTAAAATATCCAAGAACAGGGAGTGTACTAGAACTGAAGTTTTTATAGGAAAGAATATATTAGCCCAAACATATACACAAAGTAATCATTTAAATTTAGAACTTTATTTTCAATTTTCACTTTTAGAAGTTTGTTAAAAAATGGGAAGAAATGTCGTATTGTTTGTAACATTTGGATATAGTATATGTATATAAGATAGTTTAAATTTTTGTCTCTGCTGCTACTGCTGCTGCTAAGTCACTTCAGTCGTGTCCGACTCTGTGTGATCCCATAGACGGCAGCCCACCAGGCTCACCCGCCCCTGGGATTCTCCAGGCAAGAACACTGGAGTGGGTTGCCATTTCCTTCTCCAATGCATGAAAGTGAAAAGTGAAAGTGAAGTCACTCAGTGTGTCTGACTCTTCGCAGCCCCATGGATTGTAGCCCACCAGGCTCCTCTGTCCATGGGATTTTCCAGGCAAGAGTACTGGAGTGGGGTGCCATTGCCTTCTCCAAGTTTTTGTCTCATCACTTTCAAATTTTTTCATGCAATATATTAATACTGTATACTGCAATGTAAGTTTATGGATGGCTAAGTATTCTTGCCTAGAAAATCCCATGGACAGAGGAGCCTGGTAGAGTATAGTCCATGGGGTCCCAAAGAGTTGGACATGACTGAGTGACTTCACTTTCACTTTCACTTTCTAGACTAATAGGTAATTCTGATTGACATTCTTTTCCCTGCAAAGATAAGCTTTTTTTTTTTTTAACTCATTAAGCATATAGTCTGTGACTCCTTCTAGAATGTGTCCCTCCACCTCAAGAGACATCTTAATTCCTTAAGCAAATAGGATTCCTGTAGATACATCCAACCAAGCTATGAACATATTCAGACTGGTCGATATCTCACAGGGTTACATAGTTTAGAATTAGTCTAGGATTTATAACCACATAAGATTCAAAAGAAAAAAAAAAAAAAACTATCATTTCAGATGTAAAACTAAAAAGAAAGAGAGCAGCTTGCAAGCAATTACTAATCATCCATAAGTAAAACATCTGGTTCCAAATGTGGCCAGTTTTTTCTACTTATTTAGCTCTTACACAGATACTCCAGTCATCTTTTCTTATATGTTGATTTTTTAGAAGCATAAAAGTTGGAACTATTTATGTTCATTTGATCATTTTGAATACCCATGTGTTATGGACTGAATTGCATTTTCCCCAGATTCATATTTTGAAGTCCTCACCTCAATGTGACTGTATTTGGAGATAGGATCTCTATGGATAAAGGACATAGCCTATTTTCCTGTATCACCTAGAATCATATTATCGTTGGTGGTTTAGTCACTGAGTCGTCTTCAACTCTTGCGACCCCATAGACTGTGGCCTGCCAAGCTCCTCTGTCCATGGGATTCTCCAGGCATGGATACTGGAGTGGGTTGCCATTTCCTTCTCCAGGGGATCTTCCCGACCCAGGGATCGAACCTGGGTCTCCTGCATTGCAGGCAGATGCTTTACTGAATGAGCTACAAAGATAAAGCATTAGGTGACAATTATTTTTTGAGTGAAGGATATTTTCTTGAATGCAAATGACTCTTTGCCATGACATTTCTATCATCCTTTTGCCATGGTTTTAAAATACCAAGTTGATCTAATAACAGGAGTATGGCATGTAATTTCCATGGATATAGTTTTATTTATCTCCTACATTTATCTAAATTGGTTTGCTCAATCATCCTTAGGTATACTTTGCAATGTTTACGGATTTTATAAGGTTTCAGACAATTAACAGCTTGCAATACTATTGGTTTCTGATAGAAATGTCTTCAATAACTTAATGATATCTGGCTGACTGCTTACATTTCTAATTAGATATTCTTTGGTATATATAGGTGGATCAGTGGTTAAAAGCTAGTTTATTCATCTAATTATTTCTTTTAAAAAGGAATATTCTGTTGAGAAGCTATGGAGCATACGTATTCTCCATTATCTTCCTCTAGTAGGGTATCTCTCACTAATGAGTAAATTAAGCTTGAGCTTTTGGACTGTAGCACTATATTGCTCTATGATAAGGCCAATTTGCTTCTTTTGTGAGCAAAAAAAGTGAATGAGCTGCTGTAAAATTCCTTAAGTGCAGAGAAAATGACCTTTGCTATTCAGGTTGGGAAAGAACAAAAGCAAAGGATGAAATAGGAAGGAGACTGACAAATAATCCCTCCTACTGAGATGCCTATAGCAACTGATGAGGCAGTATTGCTAATGAGCTCCTTAGAGGTGGCCCAACTGAAGCATATTAAAAATCTAGTGAGAAGAAACCGATCTTAGGTCTTCAGCTAGAATTTCATTAAAACTTTCTGACAAGATGTGACAAATAGTGCTCTATTTGTGGTTGCACAGACTTCAACCTCCCCAAGCTTGGACAGCAGCAAGAGTAATAGAGCAATGATCATAATAGCTATCATCAATTAAATGCGTCCTAGATGCCAGGTACTGTACCAGGCATTTTATGGCATCATTACAGTAAATATTTTCATTACCTCTGGGAGTCAGAATTATACTTCTATTATAATGATTTTATTTTTAAGGCAAAAAAAAAAAAAAGAGAGAGAGAGAGAAGTTACTTGCTCTAAAGTACACTTAGGTAGAAATGCTAAAATTTGAACTACATATATATCTGAAGTGCTTTCTAACTAGGAGTTGAATACAGTCAGGATACATTTATTGAGAACAAAATATAATTGAGGCTCCAATTGTACAATTCTGAATAAGTTGAAAAATATGCTCTCCCCAAACAACTCTAGAGCAAAGCTTATGTCTTCAAAACTGAGAAGTTTATATTTTAAGGACAAAGCTTTGGTCCTCTCCAAATTATGAGAAAACTGAGGAATTCCTTGTGTCCGAAAAATTATACAGCTGACATTTGAACAACCTGAGTTTGAACTGTGTCAGTCCACTTATATGCAGATTTTTTTCTCAGTAAATATTTTGGAGAAATTTTTGGAGATTCATGACAATTTGAAAAAAACACATATACCACAGATATACCAGATATACCACATAACCTAGAAATATCACAGAAAAAGAAATGTTTATGTATGTCATGAATGCATAAAATAGATAAAATTACTAGACTATTATATTATTTACTATAAAATATACACAAATCTATTATAAAAAGTTAAAATTTATTAACACCTATACAAATGCTGATATGAAGGCATTTGCAGTAGTGAGATGTAAACAAATCCAGAGATGCATTAAATCATAAGTGCATAAAATTACTCCAGTACTTTGGCCACCTCATGCGAAGAGTTGACTCATTGGAAAAGACTTTAACCCTGGGAGGGATTGGGGGCAGGAGAAGAAGGGGACAATAGAGGATGAGATGGCTGGATGGCATCACTGACTCGATGGACGCGAGTCTGAGTGACCTCAGGGAGGTGGTGATGGACAGGGAGGCCTGGTGTGCTGCGATTCATGGGGTTGCAAAGAGTCTGACACGACTGAGCGACTGAACTGAACTGAACTGAACATGCTAAAGAAAGTGAAAGTTGAAAGTGAAAGTCAAATTGCTCAGTCGTGTCCGACTCTTTGCGACCCCAAGGGCTCACGCTAAAGAATGTGAAAGCTGAAAGTGAAGGTTAAGCCGCTCAGTCATGTCCGACTCTCTGCGACCCCGTGGACTGTAGCCCACCAGGCTTCTCGGTCCATGGGATTCTCCAGGCAAGAATACTGGAGTGGGTTGCCATTTCCTTCTCCAGGGGATCTTCCCGAACCAGGGATTAAACCCAGGTCTCCCGCATTGCAGGCAGACGCTTTAACCTCTGAGCCATCAGTACACGCTAAACTACTACTAGTTTTCTAGCCACCTCCTGTTGCTATTGTGGTGAGCTCAAGTATAGTATCTGCTATGTGACACTAATTGTCTCTGCCTGAGGACTTTATCACTCCAGTAAATTATAAATCTCAGTAAAAGTGATCTCTTGTGTTTCTTGTGTATTAGTATTTTTCATCATGTTTTGTGCAAAAATGTAAACTTTGAATAACACCATGGGACTCATGAAGTGCCACCAGTGACACAGGAAGTGCTCCCAAAATAGAGGAAAGTCACAGTATTAGAAGAAAAAGTTGAATTGGCTTGACATATACCACAGGTTGAGATCTGCAGCTGCAGTTGCCTACCATTTCAAGATAAATGAATTCAGCATAAGGACCGTTATGAAAAAAGGAAAGGAAATCCATAAAGTAATTGTGCCCAAGTCTCGAAATCTCCCAGTGACCACCAGGGAGCTGATATCCAATGCAAAAGCAAGAGAGTTTTTATTACCAAGCTCGAGCTGGGGCTCCCACTGATACCGACACAGCGGCTATAGGGAGGAGCCCCGAGTTCTGGGTTACATTGCTTATATAGGGTATTCTTGCGTGAGAAATTTGAAAAACAGGAGTTTCCGGGTTGGGAGACATCTAATTGGTTACCTTCTGTGGAAGGGTTAGGTGTTGGTTTCTGATTGGTTCTTATTTTCCCGGGCTGGCCCCAGGTTCTGATTGGTTCCCATTACCTAGGTAGATTACGTTAAGTCAGGAGATTTTGGTCTGGGGTCCGATTGGCTCGAGGGTGGTGGGGTGAGGTCAGGGGATTTCCAAAGGCTCTTGGATTTTCAAAGGCTCTTTTCCTGGAACCTTACAAAATGGAGTTTTTCTGTTAACAAAATGGAATAGCTTAGGTCCTTCAGTAATTGCCACAGCTACTCCAGCACATGCAAAAACTTGCAATTTTTTTTGAATATTCTTTATCTCAGACTGAAAATGAAGCTCTTATATGGATGCAGGATTGTTATAAGAGACACATACCTATAGCCTCTAAGTCAAGAAAAAAACGAAGTTATTATATGACAACTTAAAGCAAAAGGAAAGTGAAGGATCTAAAGATGAAGAATTTAATGCTACCAAAGAATGGTATGATAATTTTAGGAAAATAATTGGCTTTAAAAAATCAGGTAACATGAGAAGCAGTGTCTATTGACCAAAATGCAGCAAAGTTCCCAGACACCATTTAGAAAATCATTGAGAAGAAAGGGTTGAGAAGCCTGGACAGGTTTTTAAAGCAGATGAAAGTACCCTCATTTAGAAAAAAAGTGCCACAAAAGACTTGTTAGTAAGAAGATAAATAAGCACCTGGATTTAAGGCAAGAAGTTAACTCTCCCACTTTGTGCAGATGCAGTCAGGCTTATGGTTAGGACTACCCTTATCTATAAGCTTGCTAAGCCTGAAGCCTCGAAGGGAAAAATTAGCACTAGCTGTAAGTCTTTTGGTTGTACAAGAAGAAGGCTTGGATAATGAGAACCCTTTCTCTGGATTGGTTAGGTTGATACTTTGTCCCTGACGTCAGGGAGTACCTTGCCAGTAAGGGATGGCCTTTAATGTTTTCTTGATATTGGAAAATGCCTCTGGTTACCCAAAACCATGAGTTCAAATTGAAGGCATCTTATTGGTCTCTTGCTCCCAAACACAACTCTAATTCAGCTTCCACGTCAGAGAATTGTGAGGACCTGTAAGACTCATTGCATGCAGTTCTCTGTGGAAAGGATTGACAGCGCTCTGGAAGGAAATCCCCTTACAGAGACCATCATGAGAATCTGGAAGGATTACACCTTTAAAAATGCCATTGTTATACAAAAAACCATTCAAGTAATGAGGTCTGAAAACAATAAATTCCTGCTGAAAAAAACTGTATCCAGATGTTGTGTATGAATTCACAGGATTTACAGCAGAGCCAATCGGGAAATCATAAAAGAGTGCCTCTAAACCAGTGCCAGACAATGGGGAAGATGACATGAAAGAACAGTGTCAAAAACAAATTGACATTAGACAGTCTGACAAAAGGATTCTAATTATTCAAGAGTGCTTTGAATGCTTTGAGTGCTTCTTTTACGATGTGAACTCTAAGGTCACTGAAACTAAAGAAGTGGAGGAAGAGGGGTTGTATAGTAGAAACATTTGTAGAGAAATGAAAAAGCAAAAAATAATATATTATTTACTTTTGATACCAATGAATGCTCATCATGTAAACAGCACAGTGAGCTTCAAATATATTGGTTGATATTTAGATACAATAGAGTATTGTTATCAAATTAGATAACAAAGCATTGTGTTTATTATTCAGTGACATTATCTCTAGGCTAAACAAATGAAATATAAACATTACAACTCTAAGCACCCACAACAACATCTGTAATCAACAAAAGCAACATTATAAATATTAGAAAATTTAAAATGATATATTTTACCACAGCAGATAGAAGAGAAAATAGCCAAATGACCAAAAAGTAAGTGTAACCAAAGTAAGTTTCCAAGTGTCTCACTTGTTGATGTAATATCAGTACCTATCTTTGTGAAAGACATTTTCGAGCATGAAATGTATAAAGTCTCATTACAGATGAACATTAACAGATGCACATTTTCCAATCAATTTGGATGATAGAGAACAGTAACTTGGGACTCTAAGCAAAATACCCCTCAAATTTTAATTTTTGTCAGTAATAAATCTGTATCTCTCTCTCACACACACACATCACATACACGTAATTGTTATCAATCACTATTATTTAATTTGAACTTCATCAATTAAAGCAATTGTGGAAATGTTTTCTCTCCTGTCATATAAGTTCCTTATACAGTATTCTCTTCTTGCCTTTTGATCTTGTTGCTGTTTGGTCACTAAGTCATGTCTGACTCTTTGCAACTCCAAGCTCCTCTGACCATGGAATTTCCCAGCATTTCCTTCCAGGGGCCTCTTAACCTACAAAGCCTAGACTATTTAGCCTGGCTCCTTTACTGAGTGTTTGCCAATACCCATCTAAAGAACATAAAATATTACTTTCTACAGAACAATATTTTATGCTACATAATTTAAATATTTTAATTCTGCACTTAATTCTTAGTTGTTTTTAACCTACAGATTAGGTATACTTTTATTATTGATTTATACATTTAAAAAAAGTTAGACATAATCATATTATTTAGTATCTTTGCTATCATTCTTTTTAATGCCTCAGACCTTCCTTTTTTAACACTATTCTTCTTCCTTAAGTATATCTTTCAGAAGGATTTTAAGGATGAATTTTGCCTTTATTCTTAATGTATAATTTTGCTGGCTATACTTTGAAATTTATTTTCTTTCAGCGTTGGGACATATTTCACTCTGTCTCTGGGCTTCCACTGAGGCTGCTGAAAATTCTATTAGCGCAATATTTTCAAATACCCAAAAGGTTTCTAAACTTCAAAGTACTAATTACCTGCCTAGAGGGTATACCATGGCTAATTTTAGCAATAATCTATAGTCCATAAGTGATTTAATATCTTAAACTCCAAAATACCTTGCCCTCCTTTTCAATTTTTTCTATATTTTTAATCTGAGCTATAGAGAAATTTTAGGTTATAGTGAAATTTTCAAATATAACACCATTGCTGAAAATTTATCCAAATTTTATACTCTGGATAATGATGATTGATAATGTATAATTAGGTAATAGTACCTTTCCTTTGTGCATTCACATACATAAGTGGTTTAATTTGATTACAGAAATTAAACTATTGCAGACTTCTTTTAGATATCTTGTTCCATTTATTCAGGCAGCAGTCTTAGATACTTGTGGTAGAGTGTAGATTTGAAAACTACACTAGTTTTCAAAAATTGTTGCAATAGTATCTCCCACTGCATGTTTGTCTTATATTCTGACTTGGACCCTTCTTTTTGAATTTGGATGTGCTTGTGATTATGATAGATACTGTAATTTCTGAGCTAGAGATGTGATTATGATAGACACTGCGATTCTGAGCTAAGGTTATAGAAATGATATAATACCCTCCTGGTTGATTTGGGTGCTCACTATTGGATCCCAGTCATAGTGACAAAACCTTGGAGCCTTGCAGACAGGCTGCATGTAGCTGGTTCAGTTGAGAAGCTAATTGAGATTCCTGGT
Organism: Capricornis sumatraensis; assembly: GCF_032405125.1. Lineage (NCBI taxonomy): Eukaryota > Metazoa > Chordata > Mammalia > Artiodactyla > Bovidae > Capricornis > Capricornis sumatraensis. Next base: position 61,780,790 of record NC_091072.1, on the reverse strand, counting down.
GACAGTATGGACCACCAGGCAGAGGGAGGGAGTCTTCAAATTCCTTCAGCCCAAGTCATTGGGTTACTCCCAGCATATAGAGTCCTGTGGAGCAGAGATAGGTTGTTCCCACTGAAGCCTGTGACAAAAAGCAAAATGCATGTGCATTATTTTAAGCCATTATCTTTGAGGTACTTTTGCACCCTGCCACAAATGACTAGTTATTATTTTCATCAATAAAAAAAATTGGTGTGAGTTTTAGACTAATAAGTGAATTGGCTTTTCCAAAGTTCACATGGTAACTGAGTAGGGATAGAGGATTCAAAGTGAAATTTTAAATTCTTCAAGCTCTGTATATATTAACATTTTTAATTTCATGTAGGACCTCAATAGTTCTTTCCTGATAGCTCAGACCCTAAAGAATCACCCTGCAATGCAGGAGACCAGGGTTAAACCCCTGGGTCGGGAAGATCCCCTGGAGCAGGAAATAGCCAATCACTCCAGTATTTTTGCTTGGAGAACCTCATGGACAGAGGAGGTTGGTGGGCTATAGTGCATGGAGTCGCAAAGAGTCAGACATGACTGAACGACTAAGTAAAAATGCAGGATACATATTGCTATTGTCCTCATTGATGGCAAACATAGGGCCCAGAGACATCAAGCCAAATTGTCCAAATTTGCATTAGTTATACTGGAAGAAACACAAGTTGGAATCAAGATTGCCGGGAGAAATATCAATAACCTCAGATATGCAGATGACACCACCCTTATGGCAGAAAGTGAAGAGGAACTAAAAAGCCTCTTGATGAAAGGGAAAGAGGAGAGTGAAAAAGTTAGCTTAAAGCTCAACATTCAGAAAACGAAGATCATGGCATCCAGTCCCATTACTCCATGGGAATTAGATGGAGAAACAGTAGAAACAGTGTCAGACTTTATTTTTGGGGGCTCCAAAATCACTGCAGATGGTGATTGCAGCAATGAAATTAAAAGACACTTACTCCTTGGAAGAAAAGTTGTGACCAACGTAGATAGCATATTCGAAAGCAGAGACCTTACTTTGCCAACTAAGGTCTGTCTAGTCAAGGCTATGGTTTTTCCAGTAGTCATGTATGGATGTGAGAGTTGGACTGTGAAGAAGACTGAGCGCTGAAGAATCAATGCTTTTGAACTGTGGTGTTGGAGAAGACTCTTGAGAGTCCCTTGGACTGCAAGGAAATCCAACCAGTCCATTCTGAAGGAGATCAACCCTAGGATTTCTTTGGAAGGAATGATACTTAAGCTGAAACTCCAGTACATTGGCCACCTCATGCAAAGAGTTGACTCATTGGAAAAGACTCTGATGCTGGGAGGGATTGGGGGCAGGAGGAGAAGGGGACGACAGAGGATGAGATGGCTGGATGGCATCACTGACTCGATGGATGCGAGTCTGAGTGAACTCCAGAGTTGGTGATGGACAGGGAGGCCTGGTGTGCTGGGATTCATGGGGTCTCAAAGAGTCGGACACGACTGAGCCACTGAACTGAGCTGAACTGATAAGTGGTCATAGCCCAGATTCAAAACTGGTATTCTCTCTCTCAAATATGTTTTAACCATTATACAAGCAGGCTTTTTGACCTCTTCCTCTTTGCACTAATCCATGTCATCTTGACAGCTCTAGAATTATAAAAGTTTAAGAAAGGAATTGGGTTATCTGCTTTAATTGTTGGTTTAGTGGTCTTAAAAAAAAAAAGCCATAAGTTCACTCTGCTAACAAATACATATGTATCCAAAATATGTGCTCATTTTTCAGAGGGTTACAAACCCCCTGGAAGCCAAAATATTTCACTGAAACCCACAATCTCTTTTCTACATTATAAATGGACCACAATATTTCTGATGTGAAGAAAATTCTAAAAGAAGGAAATTTTACACTGTAATGACTAAAAATGAGGAAATTTACTGGAAGCAAAGAAGATATAAGATCCGTTAGACAGTTTCCCTATCTCCTTATTCATCATTGATAACATTCTCCTTTTTCTACAATAAGCTTAATTGAGGAATGCCCTTTGATAATACTCCTGGCTCCAATTCCTTCTTTTTATTGAGAGATCAGCCTTCAGTGTTAATTATGTATCTGATGATCTAGGCCTTGGGCCAAAACATTGATATTTAGCTGACATCTAGAATGTTTAGGTACAATGATAATGTATAGGTATTAAAAAAAAAAACAAAACAAACTTTGATTATATAATGGTTAAGAAAATGTATGGTAGTGAGGCTACTGGGTTTGAAACTAGGCTATAGCCATTTACTATGTGAGCAAATTTGGAAAGTTTTGTTAAAGTCTCTGAACCCTAGGTTTGTCATTAGTGAATTGAGAATATAACATTGTATATATTATTGAAGCCCAGCATGAAACTAGGTAATTTAATAACATTTCTGTAGCTAACCCTGGCAAATAATAGATTGTCAATGCCTGCATGCCTGCCAAGTAGCTTCAGTTGTGTCTGACTCTTTGTGATGCTATGGACTGTAACCCACCAGGCTCCTCTGAATACTGCAGTGGGTTGCCATTTCCTCCTCCAGGGGAATCTTCCTGACCCAGGGATCAAACCTGAGTCTCTGGCAGGCAGGTTCTTTACCACTAGTGCCACCAGGGTAGCCCCCAGAGCCACCTGGAAGCCTGAATGATACCTCAACTCTGTGTGTGTATATGTATGTGCATCCTGAAATAAGTTTATAATATAATCCTGTAACTTTGCAATTGTTGCTTTTCATTTCAGTTATACAAACAGTCTCAGTTTATTATTTTTTAATGTAAGGAATAAGATATGCATTTCAAATTTGTGAGAGCCTGACAATTTTTTTTTTCTTTCTATCTGCTCTTTGGCAAGGGAACAAAAAAAAGATACAGAGTTAGAGTAAGGTACAGAGGCATGTTTCCTCTGAGTGAGGCTGTTCAAATTTTATGCAAAGCAATCACATTAAGCTAGCAATAGCACCCATTGTTTACTAGTTATGACTACACAATTCAGTCTGTTAAATTGTAAACTAGCAATAGAAGGTCTACACGAATATGCTGATAGGCTAAGATGCAGAATGTAAATATCTAACATATGTTTAAATCCTCTGGTAGCTGAAGAATTATTTAGAAACATAAGGAAACATTAATAAACACACACATATACAGGAAATACCCCATTTTCAACTGCCAATTCAGTCTAATATGAGTAGGAATATCATTCTAATACCACAAAGTTAAATTGCATTGCACTTCCCTTTCTCAGCAACTGGCTAATTCAATCATAGCACATAGATTTTTCATCAGTTTTTAATTTGCTTAATTTTTATGAGCTGGTGGTTTAGAAAATTTCCCATTTTTCAACCCTAAGACTGTAGGGATAAAGCCATGTGCTATTCTTTCTGTGTCATTTTCATTTTAATATAGATTTTATAGTTCATTACCTGTCAATCAGTTTTAAATGGCACAGTATTCATTTTATCATGTTCTGTAAAACTGTTTTATGCTTCTTTCAATGTCTTACATTCATTTTAGACTGAGCCCTATTTATTTCTCTAAGAGCCACAGCCATCTGTAGCTGTGCACATTTGAACTTGTAGTTATTTTAGCAAATGCAATATTTTGCTTTATGTAGTATATTCATTTAGGATATCTATTCAAGCAAGTGAATTCTGAGGAAGCAGAGCTGTGTAAAGGCTTTATCTGTGGCAAGCTATTTCATGCCCTGTGTTTTTATTTGTCTCAAACTTTGAGGGATTAAATTTCAAACATAACTTAAAGTACTGACACAGTATACTTTGTCACTTGACTATTTCTAATCTAACAAACCATACTTATACAATTAACATTCAAAGCCATTGAGCAAGCAAATGTAAATTTTGAGACTCAGAGTTTTCACATAAATTAACACAAATATTTAACAAATGGAAAATAGGATATTTTTTAAAATTAGAAAGTATCTTTTTTTCACATAGATTTGTTCCTTTTTTCCACCATCACATGTTTTCTTCATTTGACAACATACTCTTCATTAAATAGATATTAGCTTTATTTCTCCTCTTTTAACTAAAAATATTAAAGAGGCTTTTAATGTTAAAAAATTAAATACATCATAAGTCAAACAGAAAAATTTAGAAAAATTTCCTGAGGAGCTAATTAGTATAGGTACAGTTTTACTGAAGGGACTATGTTTGGACTTTTGTTCTATGAAATAATGTTGAAATAATTTAAGAAGATATTTATGACATTCTGTTAAAATATACCAAAAGATTATTACAGTAACAGGAATTTGTGTGGAGTGCTGGTGAAGCAACTCCTGAGAAAAGCAAAGGAACAAAATCCTGACTTATAGCATTGGTGGATTTCCATAATGTAAATATTTCCACCACTGTCAATTTCAAGACAACAATATTTAAATAATCATCTCTTTTGTACTGAAAACCCAGATCAGCATACCCTGCTTCCTAAAATCTAACATAGAATTTCTTATTGGATGTGTAAATTAATTCCTTTAGAATAAAGAGAATTATTTCCTCACTACTCCAGGATCCTCAGCATTTTCTTTAATCAAATAACAAATTTTTCCTTCCAGAATTCACATGACCTACTGTCTCTCAGACCCTATTGCATTAGGTAAAGTCAATATATTTGCCATCCTCATTTTGCTTTTGCTCACCTCTCATACATTGGATTGACATTCTCACCTCTAGTCCATGACTTTTCTTGTCTTTGAAGTTCATTTCTAAGCTTGCTACCTCCCTGAAAATATTCCAGCTAGCTATATTTATTTTACTTACAAAGTCACTTCAGAAGTTCTATGCTTTATTTTTCCTCATTCTTTTAAAATACATATCACTTTTGTATCTCAGTTCAACTAGTTTATTTTTATAATTTTGTTATGTTGTAGGTATGTATCATAAAACTAGCATTTTGTTTGAGACATTTGCATGTAGAAATATGATATATTCTTTTACCTTTGTGTGTATAATCTTTTTAAAAGTAAATTTTTTTTCCAATGAAATTTTTTGAGTAATAAGATATTGAGTAGAATTCCCTGTTCTATACAGTAGGTCCTTGCTGTTATGTATTTCATAGTAGTGTGTATCTGTTAATCCCAAACTCCTAATTTATTCCCTCCCCACCAGTCCCTTTGGTGCATGCTTGCTAAGTCACTTTAGTCGTGTCCGACTGTTTGCTACCCTATGGACTGTATCCCACCAGGATCTTCTGTCCATGGGATTCTCCAGGCAAGAATACTGGAGTGGGTTGCTATTTCTTTCTCCATGGGATCTTTTCAACCCAGGGGGATCTTCCCGAACCAGGAATCAAATCAGCATCTCTTAAGTCTCCTGCATTGGCAGGTGGGTTCTTTACCACTAGCGCAACCTGGGAACCCTGTCCCTTTGGTAACCATAAGATTATTTTCTTTGTCTGTGAATCTGTCTCTAGTTTGTACAGTTATTTATGTAATATTTTAGATTCCACATGTAAGTGATATTACCTGGTGTTTATCTTTCTCTGTATGACTTCTCTTACTATCATAATCTCTAGGCCCATCCATTTTGCTGTAAATAGCAACATTCATTCTTTTTTATGGCAGAGCAATATCCCATTGTGTATATATATCACATCTTCTTTATCCACTCATTTACTGATGGACAGTTTGATTGCTTCCATGTCTTGGCTATTGTAAGTAGTGTTGCTATGAACTTTGGAATGCATGAATCTTTTCAAGTTAGAGTTTTCTCCAGATACATGCCCAGGAATAGGAATGTTGGATCATGTGATAATTCATAACTCTATTTTTAGTCTTTAAAGGAACCTCCATAGTGTTCTTCCTAATAAATACAGGGTAATTCTCAATAATTGCCTGACTTTCTCTAAGTACATTTCTAATATTGTCTTTATCAGGCTAGAAACTGTGCTGTCCATATAAATGCACTTACTAAAACATTTAGGATTCTTTTAGAATTAAAATAATTATATAAACTCTCTATTATAACCTTTCTTTAAGTTTCCCAGAAAAATTAATACAATTTTCAAAGAAAACTTTGACTTCCTTTATTTTATTAACTTCCTGATATTTTGTACTTTCTTTATTTTCTTGTTTATTGTGAATTTTATCTTTATAATCCACACTAAGGGACAGGGGCACCAAAGATTAACACCAATGACACCACAAAGTAGTATTACATGTTATTTTTTTTATTCCAAAACATACAGTGAAAACAGAATGTATCAAATATATTTTGTTCACTTTTATTTTACCCTAAGTGGATTTTCATATTTTTCACAAATGAAATATTTTCTCTTTCAAGGAACTCACATTCTGTAAAAACGGCTTGAAAAACCACTGGCCCAGAATATGTGATTGGTAGGGGAAGCTGAGAGGCTTGTAAAATGCAAATTGAGTAAGCAGTAGGAAGCAGTGTTGAGTTCGGAGAAATGCCAAAAGTATTTGGAAGCTCTTAACATAGGGGAATAATAAACACAACCACAGAAACAAAGCTGAATATATGTTTCATGTCTTTGGGATGAGTTTTTCTGTTGAGTATATCAGAACCATACAGAGAGCCAGCATCAGTAGATTTTAGTATCTGATACTGGGAATACATCAAGCCAAATGCTATAGGGAAAGATCCTGAGATTTAACAGTGCAAAGAAGCAATCAAGTTGCTGTTTTCCTTTCCTCCTCTGAAAAGAGACCACAGAGTTATGAGGACAAAGTGTATGCAGATCCTACAAATCTGATTTCAAATGTTGGGCCCACCATTTACTAGCTGTGTTATCTAGGTAGGTTTTCTTGATACTATGTAGGATACTCAGTTAAATTTGAATTTCAACTTACTGATAGATAATTGTCTAGTCCAAGAAGTGCTCAAATATTGAACATTTTATAATTGTACTACAAATATACATTCATTTGATATCTGAAATTCAAATTTAACTGGGCATTCTATATTTTTATTTGATAAATCTTGCAACCTTATATCTAGGTGAGTTATGTAATATCTCTAACTCTCATTTGTCTCATCTACAATGAAATAGCAATAATTGTAATGATGTGATAAAATTTATGATAATACACACTCAACATTAAAAAAACTGAAGAACATGGCATCTGGTCCCATCACTTCATGGCAAATAGATGAGGAAACAATGGAAGCAGTGACAGACTTTATTTACTTGGGCTACAAAATCACTGCAGATGGTGACTGCAGCTATGAAATTAAAAGATGCTTGCTCCTTGGAAGAAAAGCTATGACCAACCTAGACAGCATATTAAGAAGCAGAGACATTATTTTGCCAACAAAGGTCAGTATATTCAAGGCTATGAATTTTCCACTGGTCATATATGGATTTGAGAGTTGGACCATAAAGATGGCTGAGCACTGAAAAATTGATGCTTTTGAACTGTAGTATTGGAGAAAACTCTTGAGAGTTCCTTGGAAAGCAAGGAGATCAAATCAGTCAATCCTAAAGGAAATCAGTCCTAAATATTCATTGGAAGGACTGGTGCTAAAACTGAACCCTCAATACTTTGACCACGTGATTTGATAAGCCGACTCATTAGAAAATACCCCGTTGCTGGGAAAGATGGAAGGCAAGAGAAAAAGGGGACGACAGAGGACCGGGTGGTTAGATGGCATCACCGACTCAATGAACAAGAGTTTGAGCAGACTTCAGGAGATGGTGAAGGACACGGAGGTCCAGCTGCTGCAGTCCATGGGGTCGCAAAGAGTCAGACATGACTGAGCGACTGAACAACAGTGACACACACATATTATGTAAAAATACTATGTATGTACAACACCAGGTACAAGGGAGTTCTTATAATTCTTAATTAAGCAAGCTTTATTCTTGCCATGTAACTTTAAGAGACTTTATTTTTCTAAATTCCATATATGTTAGTGATGGTAACGATAACCCTGTATGCGAGACAGCAAAAGAGACACAGATGTATAGAACAGTCTTTTGGACTCTGTGGGAGAGGGAGAGGATGGGATGATATGGAAGAATGGCATTGAAACATGTGTAGTATCAAATAAGAAATGAATCACCAGTCTAGGTTTGATGCAGGATACAGGATGCTTGGGCTGGTGCCCTGGGATGACCCAGAGAGATGGTATGGGGAGGGAGGTGGGAGGAGGGTTCAGGGTTGGGAACACGTGTACACCCGTGGCAGATTCATGTTGATGTATGGCAAAACCAACAGTATTGTAAAGTAAAATAAAGAGACTTTACTTTTCTTCCCCTCCCAGCCCTGCTCCTTACTTTTGATGAAATTTTGAGCAAATCCAATCATTGTTATCAAATTATGATAGTGTTTCTGTTTGTACATGTGTGCTGTGCTCAGTCACTCACTTGTGTCCAACTCTTTGCTACCCCATGTAGAAAAACCAGGCTCCTCTGTCTATGAAATTTCTAGGCAGGAATACCTGAGTGGGTTGTTATTTCCTTCTCCAAGGGATCTTCCTGACCCAGGGATCAAACCTGTGTCTCTTACATCTCCTTTGTTGTCAGGCAGATTCTTTACCACTAACAGCATCTGAGAGAGCTTCTCTAGTCAATAAATTAAACATCAATTTTCATTTAGTAGTCTTTATACGGGGCTTCCCTGGTGGCTCAGCAGTAAAGAATCCACATGCCAGTGCAAGAGACATGGGTTTGACCCCTGGCTTGAAACGATCCCCTGGAGAAGGAAATGGCAACCCACTCCATAGTTTTGCCTGGGAAATCCCATGGACAGAGGAGCCTAGGAGGGCTATCATCCATGAGGTTGTGAAAGAGTCAGACACAACTTAGCAATTAAACAATAAAAACAACATTCTGGATGTAGCTTTTGATTTAAAGTTGAGGCCTTTCCTCTTCTCCAGGTTAGTCCTACCTCAGATAAAAGCTAGATATGACATTTTTTTTTTTCCCATCATCTATTTTTTCTAATGCTTTTCTCCTAGCTTTCAAACTATGGTTTGTGACAAAACTAAGGTACATGCAATGGGACATAAGGACAGGACAGGGGAAAGTCTAGGAGGGAGAAGAAGAGAAGAAGAATGTGAAAGTTCTTATTTGGCTGGTTACTGAAGAGTTATGTGTCTATTTTGTAGATATATCCTTGATAATCTCTATGTTTGGGAAGTATTTAAAGAGATTACTGGTCTCGTGACTCTTTTAATAGGTTGTTTGCAACCACCATCCTCAAAAGGTTATATATCCATTTCAGCAGGTCTGACTCCCCCTTCAGTCCCTTATTACATCTGTGCATCTTATTTTAATGGTAGGGTTGTGGTCTCAACATGTAAAAGTTCATGCTACTGAGAGAAAATCATCTAAGAAATCCAATATCTGAGGATCATTGTTTAATGCAGTATTAAACTGTAAAGTGTGCATCTTCTTTTAGTTTTTATTTTGTATTTTTGCAAATGGCATTTTTAAAATGTTTTCGATTGAATGAAATATTCTTTAACTTCCACAGTGCTTTAGTTTTCAAAAGTTTCAAACACATGTTTTCATATAATCCTGTACTATAAGGTAAAAATAATTCTTTTTTTTAAACCCCCATCACTATATTGACCCTCCCTCCTACCCTCTTCCCACTGGTAACTGCTAGTTTGTTCTGTATATCTGTTAGTCAGCATCTTGTTCTGTTTTACTCACTAGTTTTATTTCTTAGATTCCATGTGAAAGTGATAACATGTGATATTTGTCTTTATCTGTCTGACATATTTCACCTAGTATTATATTTTCTAGGTCCATCCATGTTGCCACAAACAGCATTATTTTGTACTTATTTATAGCTGAGTAGTGTTCTAGTGTATATATATATATATATATACACACACACACATACAGATATATATGTGTGTGTGTGTATATGTGTGTGTGTGTGTGTGTGTGTGTGTCTTTATCCATTCATCTGGACACAGGTTGCTTCCATACCTTGGGAATTGTAAATAACACTGCTATGAGCATTGCAGTGCATGTATCTTTGTGCTGGTGAGGATGTGGTCAAAAGGGAACCCTGCTGTGCTGTTAATAGGAATTTAAATTGGTGAAGCCACTATGGAAAAGAGTATGGCAATATCTCAAAAATCTAAAAATAGAACTACCATATGACCCAGAAGTTTTGCTCCTTTTATAAAACTCAAACAAAAAACAAAAGCGCCAATTCAAGAATATACATACATCTTATTTTAAATAACATTCATTATATTTTTGTTTTCCTTAATGTTTATCACCTATTTTAAAAGCTTAAAGCAGTGTTTATTTCTCAATGACATATTTTTAATATATTTTATCTCTGCCAAAAAGAGAGTAAGATCATAAAGACATAGACTGTTATATGATATTAATTTATTTTCAGCATCCTGATGTGTACTGTTGTTGAAGTGGATGTTTCAACTTCTAGTTGGCCAAATTAGGAATTGAGGTGTTGAATTTTAAAGAATGTCAGTTTAATTAATTCATAAAAAGAGCAGGGGAAGTTATCCTCTGAACTGTTCTTACAACACTTATGACAACAGATATGTATTTTTTTCTTCACCCAACAACCATTTCTTCCATTGACTAGATGTCCTGTGTCTGGTTTGGTTCTGACACTAACTATGCAAATTAGCACAGGTCCCACAGGTGAAGGCCTCAGTCCCATAGACTGTCCCCATTTCAGATTCTAATCACAGGTCTGGTCAATCCAATTGTCTATCAAAGCTTCCTCAGTTTGATAATTTGCTAGAACTTCTCACAAAACTCAGGAAGGTAATTTACTACTATGGTTTATTTTAAGAGATACAGCTCAAGCCCAACCAAATTGAAGACATGCACAGGGCAAGGTATGAAGGAAGGGATGGTCCATGTACCCTTTCTGGACATGTGATGTGTTCACTCCCCAGAAGCTATCTCAACTATTATAGTGTTTTTTTCTTTCTTTCTTTCTCTCTCTCTCTCTCTTTTAATGTTGATTCCATTATGTTAGCACAATTGATTAAATTGTTGGCCACTGATGACTAGACTCAACCTCCCCTCTGCAAGTGGGGCTGAAAGTTCCAAACTTCTAAAGTGTGAGGTTGGTTCCTGTAACAACCAGCCCCCATTCTGAAGCTATCTAGAGCCAACTAAGAGTCACTTAATTAGCATAAATTCAGGTATGTGGAAAAAAAGACTTGTTATGAGTACCAGAAGATGTTCTTATCAACAAAGACTTTAGAAGCTCTAGTTCAAGAACTGGGGACAAAGACTAAATATATGTATTTCTTATTATCACCATTCTTAGTTAGCTCAGGCTACTATAAAAAAATACCAAAGACTGGGTGGTTCAAACAAGTGATTTATTTCTCAGTTATAGAGGTCAGGCAGCATAAGATCAATGTGTTTGATGGTTTGATATCTTGTGGAACCCTCTTGTCTTGGACTGCTGCCTTCTCAGTATGTCCTTCTAGGGTGGAGACAGATAGACAGAGACAGAGAGACCTGGTCTCTCAATCTCTTCTTATAAGGGTAAGAATCCCATCATGGAGATTTCACTGTTATGTAGACCTAATTAACTCCTCCCAACTCCAAATGCCATCACACTGAATTGAGGAGGGGGACTCAAACATTCAGTCATAACAAAATGGTTATTCAATGTGTCAGTGCATAAATAAAAGTTTTTTAAATTTTCAGTTCAATCTCTTTTTATAATCAAAACCCCATAGAGAATCTAGTAGAAAGATAAATAACAGATTGCCTCTTCCCTTACTACAACTCTCTTGCAAAAAGAAGAATGTTTATTGTCATTAAATATTTACTAACTAAATGGAGGCATATAAGCATGAAATTGTGAATTCATGAATGAATAAAAAGATAGATGATGCCATTTAGGCTTGAAGTTAAATAGAAATGATTCAACTAAAATTTATTTTTAATCATGAACTATGAAGGCAGGAGGAGAAGGGGACGACAGAGGATGAGATGGTTGGATAGCATCACTAATGTGATGGACATGAGTTTGAGTAGGGTGTTGGTGATGGACAGGGAAGCCTGGCCTGCTGCAGTCTATGGGGTTGCAAAGAATTGGACATGACTGAGCAACTGACCTGAACTGATTCCTAATTATAAGAATTGTTTTATTTACTCATATTTTAAACAACATATTTTATTATATTACACACATATACCACATCTCCACAAATATTATCTTCTTGTATTTGTGCAGGTTTTTTTTTCCCCCTTGGGTGAATTAGCTTCCTTCAACCTCAATACTAAAACCTAACTTGTTGACATCCTCCTACACATCAACTTGTCAAGTTTTAAAATGTTATCCTATTCTCCAAGGTTCCAACCAACTCATTCAAATTAATGTTGTCAGTGATTTAATGAATAAGCTTTCTACTCTAGCATCCTTGAATGCTGAATACACTTGTCATAGCAAACTTGGACCTGAACAACAAAATAATGACCTTTCCTCCATATAAAACAAGTGTGAAGGCGACATCTATAATTCATATAGCCTGATTATTATCTCCAGTAGATAAAACAGATATATGTTGAGCCAAGCTCAGTCTCACTAAGACCTCATTTTCTGAGTTTTTGTGACCAGTGGCTCTCTGGTCCACTCAGGAACTGGGTATTTGAGATTCTCCCATATTTACTTAGCTAAATGGATGTATCTATATGATGTTTAAGGCACGTAACAAACAGATATAATCAGCACTTAGTTTACCAAAATTGATTCAAGTTAATGGTCTAAAAGAATAAATGTGTTAGAAAAGAGTTCTTGATGTTATAGTGTATTATTCAAAAGTACAAAAATGTATTCATTTAAAAATATTACATATAATTGCCATTGTATAAATGTACAGTTGTCATACCCTAGAAATAGCTCAGAATTATACTGTAGGTTGAAAGATTAAAAATATTGGTACAAGTTGTAAAATAGAGGCCTGACCATACCTTAAATATGCTTACTATTCTGCAACTAGAGAGGAATTAAAAAAAAAAAAAATACTTAGGAGATTGATACTTCAAAAACTTATCAAATATTGATGCTTCAAAACTTATCAAAAGAAATATTCTGTAACAAGCTTCCTTCAGAATTCTTAGTAAAAAAGAAAATTATGCCATTGAAGAAGATATTTTTTATGAAGGAAAAGTTTTAAGTAATGAAAAGGAAGAATTTTTTATCTCTGTAATTTAGAAGATTTTTTGAAGGAAACATATCAGGAACAGATATGCATATGAATAAAGTAAATTATTAAGATAAATGATCCTTCATCTGTGAGAAGATTAAGCTAAATGATCTCTGGTGTTTCAGCTAAGGCTAGTATTTTATGGTTAGTACATAAGGGACAGTTTACAGAGTTGAAATGGTAGCCAAATACTTTAAAATTGTGTGTTAATAAAAGATTAGTGTTTTTATTTTTCCTTCCTCATTCCTCACTGAACTTTGAAAGTAACCTGGGAAAATAATTATGAAATAGTAAAATTGAAAAAAAAAATCCTCTTTAATTTTTATGAGTCCACTTATATGTCAGCTTTTAAACCCAATCAGTCATTCTACAAATACATACATTTCACTTGCCTGAGGTGTGCCAGATTTCAACTGGAAACAAACAGAGCCAGGTATTTCATAATGAGAGGGACATGGTAAATGATAAAAGTCCTAAAGCCTGATTCATATATTTATAAAGCTTGAAAGTGAAAGTGAAAGTGAAGTCGCTCAGTCATGTCCGACTCTTTGCAACCCCATGGACTGCAGTACACCAGGCTTCCCTGTCCATCACCAACTCCTAGAACTTGTTAAAATTCATGTCCATTGAGTCAGTGATGCCATTCAACCATCTCTGTGATCCCATTCTCCTCCTGCCTTCAGTCGTTCCCAGCATCAGGGTCTTTTCAAAGGAGTCAGTTCTTCACATCAGGGGCCAAAGTATTGGAGTTTCAGCTTCAGCATCAGTCCTTCCAATGAATTTTCAGGACAGATTTCTTTTAGGATGGACTAGCTGGATCTCCTTGCCATCCAAGGGACTCTCAAGAGTCTCCAACACCACAGTTCAAAAGCATCAATTCTTTGGCACTCGGCCTTCTTTATAGTACAACTCTCACATCCATACATGACTACTGGAAAAACCATAGCTTTGACAAGACAGACCATGGTTGGCAAAGTGATGTCTCTGCTTTTTATGTGCAGTCTAGTTTGGTTATAGCTTTTCTTCCAAAGAGCAAGCGTCTTTTAACTTCATGGCTGCAGTCACCATCTGCAGTTATTTTGGAGCCCCAAAATATGAAGTCTCTCACTGCTTCCATTGTTTCCCCATCTATTTGCCATGAAGTGATGGGACCGGATGCCATGATCTTAGTTTTCTGAATGTTGAGTTTTAAGCCAAATTTTTCACTCTCATCTTTCACTTTCAGCAAGAGGCTCTTTAGTTCCTCTTCACTTTCTGCCATAAGGGTGATGTCATCTGTGTATCTGAGGTTATTGATATTTCTCCCAGCAATCTTGATTCCAGCTTGTGCTTTATGCAGTCTGGCATTTTGCATAATATAGTCTGCATATAAGTTAAATAAGCAGAGTGACAATACATAGTTTGACGTACTCCTTTCCCAATTTTGAACAAGTCTGTTGTTCCATGTCTGGTTCTAACTGTTGCTTCTTAACCTGCATACAGGTGCCTAGCTGTCCTCATCTCTGTGCCTAACTGTCCTCATCTATGAAAATTATGTAGTAATGGTGCTTATCTCATTAACTTGTAAAGCATTCAGCAGTATGGACCATGTTCATAATCAAGTATCTGTTGTTTTTGTTGCTGTTAGGCAAGAAGTCTCTATAGTTGGTTTTTTAATAGGGGTTGGACATAAATACTGGAAGTGGAAATGTTAAGTCTCTAAACAATTATGTGTGACTGGAGTGAGATATTTTGTTCAGAATGTGAATCTGATTTGTTAGAAATATTGAAATGCTGAATGGTTAAGAAAGAGAATGAGTCTATCACAATGATTTCTTTATATTTATTACTGTTATTAATGATTGTAGGAACTCTTGAGTCTATTCTCTTAACAAAGTTTAAGTGTACAACATGGCACAAGTTAATCATAGATACAATATGTTGGTTGATTTCTGTAATAGTTTAATTCAAGACACATTCAAATATGAAATAATTTTCAAAGAAATAAAAATAGCATATTTATATATATTAAGACAAAGTAAGATATAAAATTTTGTTGATTTTTCTGAACATAGGTAGAATGCATCTTTATTTTTATGACATATGCATGTCTTTAATCAGTTTCTTAGCAATATCTGTTTCTAGTACCATGGCAGTGGTATTTATCTGAAGACCTTTTTTTTCAGTATGGTCATAATGCTTTTAATTGTTTCCAGAAAATATTTCTTGCAACATTCTTCAAAGTTTTATTTTATAGCTGACCAATTTGAAATCGTTGACCTTTTCAACAGACCCTTCCTAAAAGACCATATCTTAACTGAGATAACATTCTCTCTAGCTACTGAGCAAATTGTTCCTAAATGTTGGATATAATTCCATTTTTATAACTAAATTTTATAAATATTTCAGCCTATTTATTTTCCCAATTATCTACCAGAAGCAAAATTCCTCAAATACCTTGTCAGCATTAAGTCTTTTAAATGTTACAAAAAGGACAAATGTTTCAAAATCATAGGTTTTATTCCATTTCCTTCAGCCTCCAATTATAAAGTTACACTTAAAAACAGGAGTTCCCTCTTACTGTAGTTCAGATATTAAACCTTAATTATAGTGTCTCAAAATTAAATCTTATAAACTAAATTCTCATCAGTTTGGTTCAGTTTGGTCCTTGTTTTTAAAGAATAATTTCAATATCTTCTTGTTTGCAGGCTTTATTTTTATTCATCACAATTCACTTAAAACTTCAAAATTTAAAATTTCCTGGCCTTGTTTCATTGATTGCTTTAATGAAGTATTTTTAACTAATTATAAAAAAGATACAACCAACATTTAGTGAACTAACACTATTGATTAGAGAATAGTTCTTCAAATCCTGAAACATTTCTAAAATCTGTTTAATGATGGGGCAGCAAAGAAATCACTTGCCCTGTCAAATCTTTTAACTGTTTTTCTTTTATGATCAGTTTTGTCATAATTTTTGGTTTAATTTTTCTATAATTATATTGTTATAAATTATAAATTTTCAAAAAATTGGTTTCTTTTAAGAGTGATTAAATATCTTACATCTATTGGAGCAGTCATAGATTGTATATACACCATGGCCAATTCCAAGTTTCCAAGTACATTTCTGGCCCACTTTATTTTAAATTAGTAGTAAGTATTAAAAAGTTCCATGAAAATAAAATTCACCAAAGTGTGTGTTGATAACATTATAGGAAAAAAAAAAGCAAAAATGTGTAAGTTTATCTTAAATACTGCTATTTTAAACTGAATTTGGAGCATTCACATATTATCAAATATTTTGCCACTGAAATATTGAACATTGAAAGCTTCCTCTGCATAAATTGATTGAGAAATAGCAAATCTATACTGAATTGACTTCACTAATTTTGTAATTGAAGTACTTAACTTTCCAGGTAGCTCAGTGGTAAAGAATCCACCTGCCAATGCAGGAGATATAAGAGACCTGGGTCTAATCCCTGGGTTGGGAGGATCCCCTGGAGGAGGGCATGGCAGCCCACTCCAGTATTCTTGCCTGGAGAATCCCATGGACAGAGGAGCCTGGCAGGCTACAGTCCATGGGGTCACAAAGAGTCGAAATGACTTCACACACATACTGAATTGACTTTACTGATTTTCTATTTGAAGTGCTTAATATCACTGATACAAAATGTTTTCTAAGTTCTTCTGCCAGTGAAGCCTATACATATGTGGTTATTACTTCACTTTTCATATGTGCACAGGAAACTGTAAGTGGATACAATTAGTTAAGAACATTCTAATTATGACCTTGAGTCAGGCTTTACTAAATATTCAAATATATGTATGTGCACAGAGGGAGTTACATGTTTACATGATCGTTTCTCTATAGAGGCCCGCAAATTTGAGATGTCACAAAATTTAAAACTGGTTGTGAATTAAACCCTGCTTAAAATGGCATTAAGTGAGGTGCCTTTTCTTTTTGAATGTTGACTAGTGAGAATTCCTTGAAAAAACATACCAGCTAAAGCCTACTTACCTACTTGTGGAAACCTTCCAATGTGTAAGTAAACGTCAGAAATATTGATAGAATGTTGTTTTATTTTCCTTTTATAGAAATTGGAGAGCTAAAGCTTGATGCTAAAAGAACTGTTCCACAGTTTTGTTTTTTTGGAGGCTATATATATATTCATGTATATTTTTAAACTCATTCTTCCTGGAAGATAGCCTCTGAGAAGCATTTCCTTATTTAGTTTTACAGATTGTCACAGACTGTCATCTAATCATCTTCATATCTTTTTTCTGAAAAAGGAAAATACATTTAATCTTTGAAGCAACACAAAACCTATGATGAATTGCAAATGGCCAGCAATTCAGTTCAACCTTGATTTTTGAATGGCAGCCTTACTTTGTCTTTCTATTCTTCCTCCCTGTTGGGTTGTCATTTCATTGTTTTCACTTCTGTGCTAATTTTAAATGAAGTGTGCAATCGTCTGTGAAATACTTTGTATTAAAGCTGTATGAAATATTTCTTTTTTGCTGCATCCTTTCAAAACTAATTCTCTATTTCAGATTGAAATTAGTGTCTATCCCCTTCCATCCTGCCTGGGTCAATGCCTCTTTGCCTATTCAGTTTGGAGTTCTAAACTTCATTTGACTTTTCCTACAGCTTTTATTTTCTCAGAACATCTGAATTCACTACTTGTTTCACCATTGTTCATTCTCCTATTCTATGACTTGATAGGAGTTAGATTAGTTGATTTTTATATTCTGTTTAGATAGAAAGGACAGAAGGATGAAAGGAAGGAGAGGAAGGGAGAAAGGAAGGAGTGGGGAGGAGGGAAGGAAGGAAAAGTGATAAAAGAAAGAAGAAAAGGTGTAGCTGTGTATTCTGAATTGTGGAAACAGATATCTATAACGTATTATGCTCTTAGGCCTGAAGTTTATGCCTCCCACCATCCACCCCTGTTACCTTTAGAGTATCTTCTTAATTTATTTCCATTTGAATTATCAGGACCTCAGTACCATTAAGAAAGGGTGCCCAAAGAGTATACCTGGTCATGAGTGAGTTGTGGTTGATAGAAATGCCTCCCTCAAAATTATCTACATTCTCATTCAGTGTCTGGGAATCCTGCAGTCATCCGTATCATCTGGCGGTGGTGCTTTAAATTCACTTTGAACCCAGATGGAGTCTGTGTGAAACCTGTGCCCGTTTGTCTCAGCAGGGCACCCTATGCCTCTCTATAGGCTTTCCTGGTGGCTAAGACATTAAAGAATTTGCCTGCAATGCAGGAGACCCAGGTTTGATACCTGGGTTTGGAGGATCCCCTGGAAAAGGGAATAGCAACCCACTCCGGTATTCTTGCCTGGAGAATCCCATAGACAGAGGAGCCTGGCAGGCAACAGTCCATGGAGTTGCAAAGAGTCGGACACAACTGAGCTACTCACACAAACATGCCTCCTTACAACACTTCCCACACCCTCTTCACCCATTCCTTTTATTGATCTGATGACACCAAGAAGCTTCAGGTCTAGTGTCTAAGGGATGTCACAGATCCTACAGCTGAGCCCTCATTCCAGGAGCAAGACTGATAAGGATCATCCCTGCTGGTTGGAGCATATATTTTTATTGCCAGAATGGTCCTAATGACTTGACTTAGGAGCTCTCATTCCTTTGGATTCCAAATGAATGATGATCTGGCTACCCATGTTTCACAGAGAAGAACAATGAAATTTGGACTTTTGCCTGTCAGTGATTAGACTCTGTGCTGCCTTAAATCTATAGCACCCCAGGGCACTGAATGTGATGGCAGACTTCCTTTATCTTTTGTCCCAGCCACTGGCACTAAAGGCTGTCTCCCCAATTCCTCCCCAGGCTCCACACTGTATGTCAGGCAGTCTTCCTATGTGTCTGTGCCATTTCTTATGGCTTATAAAATAGTTACTTCACAATGCCAAATGGGCTTTCACATGGATTTTCTCTCTTGTTGTATAGTAATAGCCTCCTCTCCTGGGTGGGTCTTAAGCATGTCAGACAAGGGCAGGACAATCCTTTAGCAAATGTGGCAATTCTTCTGGTTCCACACATGAGCCTTTCGTCTGTCCTTCCTGCTAGTGGCAATATGGAGGTGCAGAAGGCAGAGATGTAATCATTATTGGAGATTACATTCTAGGGGAAGGGATTATAGCCTAAAATATTCAAGAGAAGAATAAATGATTAGAAGCTGTATTGGTCCTTGTTTACACTGTAAGATTATCAGTGATAAATTTAACATAGTAGAGAAGTAAATTAACATTCATAATTTCCCCTATAATCTGAGTAAGACTGGCATTTGTTGCTATCATTAATGGAACACAGTTACTGTCTTTGAGACTTCTTGGAATCCATTATTTCTGGAAGTACAGTGGAGGGAGCAGTCATAAAAAATCATGCCTCTAGCATTAAATGTTTTGGGGGAACTGCTGAGGGATGGAAATCTGTATTGTTATAATGCAACCTGGTTCCAAGACTTATGTTGTAATAAGAGCATTGCTACCTTTTTCTCATAGTGGAAACAGGAAAATTAGTCAAAAATGGTACACATATTAATAAATAAGGTAAAGAGATATTTGTTCTTAGACCTTAATGTGAAGAGATGGGTCTTGGGTAGTATGCAGAATTTCCATGTGTACTAGTGAAACAGAAAAGCAAATAGGCAATTACCTCTAACCATTATTATCCCATTATTCTAAATTCTCTAAATTGATAAATTACTATACTACATATGGGCCCATAAATTTTATAATATTTTTAAAGTAAAAGTGTATTTATTGATAGGGGCCACACACAATATGGCATCATCGACAGTTTTATATTCTATGAATATTACACATTTGATATATCCTTAATCATATTTTTTTTTCTGGTTTGACTGGTAGTCAGTAATACTAGAAACTCAGTTGGATTTGACATGGTGCTAGGCACTCTAAGGGCTCAGCGGTAAAGGACCTGCCTGCCAATGCAGTAGATTCAGGTTCAATCCCTGGTTTAGGAAGATCCCCTGAAGGAGAGCATGGCAACTCACTCCAGTATTCTTGCCTGGAGAATTCCATGGACAGAGGAGCCTGACAGACTACAATCCATGGGTTTGCAAAGAGTCGAACAGGACTGAAGCAACTTAGCATGCACACACCTAGGCACTCCAGATAATCCTGTTTCCTAAGAAGGATCATACTGAATCTTAACTATAGTATTTCTGTTGGTCATTAACATCTTTTTTTTTAAATTATCACTCTTATTAATAGTCAAAAGAGAACTAGAATTTCATTAGGAGTTGCTAATCTTAGAAATGCCTCCTATGTTAATTTGCCTAAAATTTGATTTTTAGTTTAATTCACTTTGCCACTGTTAACATCTTTCTGTTTTCATATAGATGTCAATAATTGAGTGATTTTAAAAATCATCATTTTAGAAATATATAGATATCTAGTTGTCATGGTAAACATCTTGTTTTTCACTGTGCATTGCACAAATTTTTTTCATTCCTTTTGCCCTTTGTGGTTGGATCTAACACTAGATGTATTGATTTGTTACATCAAGTAAACATTTTCTGTGGATCAAAAAGAAAAAAAGAACAATAACTAGAACCTAGAACCATGTCAATATACACTGGGAACTTAACATGCTCATGGGTGGTATAAGCAAAGAGTAAAAACCTGAACATGAATAATTAATTAAATTTGTCTTTATTATAATGCAATGTTTATGCTGCTTGGCTATGTATTATGATAAGTCAGAAAAAGTAGAGAATTTTAATGCACGAAAATAGTTATACTACTTGGAATCAACAGTATTCCTCTTTTTCTAAAGTGTGAAGATTTCCTGCTGAGGACATTCTAACCAAGCACACACTCTGTTTTTGTTTGTATTTATTTTATCATTAAAAAAGAGATATTTTAAAACATATTTGACTCAGGCACCATTAGAGAGAGATAGAGAAGAAGAGAGAAGGAAATTATAGGGTGGGATGTAGAGTTTCCACAGGAGGCTAGTTTTCTATGTTTGGAATATAAATAAACAGCAAGAGAGGTTCTGAGGTTTGGCAGTACAAATTACAGTCCTTCAGTTGGATCCTTGAAAGGAACCATCTGGCAGTGTTAGCTGTGTGGAATCTGAAACAATTGATTGCATTGCATTAAATCTGACAACCAAAAGTTGCCTCTATTTTTGTATTGGTAACTTAAACTACAAATACTTGTAGTATGTATCTGATTTACAGAGTCTTGATCATATTCCTTTCTCTCAATGAATCCATGAATAGTTATAGGAACACTAGGATTTCCTGAGTTTCTCTTATGGGAAACATTGGAAAGGGGTTGACCAGAATTATTCTACTGAGATGATCATACAGTAAAGAATCATCTTCAAATGAAGATGTGGAAATTGAGAGGAAATTTGGAATAGGATGAGAGGATGGATTGTAATCAACCAAAAATATGACAGATAAATGCCAAAGAGTGCAACTTAGTTTAATTAAGTACAGAGTTTAATTTTAAGAGACTTGTTATATACTATTAATATGTTTTGTCACTGGTTTTGGTAAATTGCTTTATCTTTTTGAACCTATGATTTCTCTGGAAAGAAGAGGGCTGCAAGGGTTGAAGCAAATGCTGTAAAAGGTAAATTCCACTTTTATTTATTTATTTATTTATTTTTATCAATAACTTTATTTTTTAATTATTTTTATTTTATTTTTTTTACTTTACAATACTGTATTGGTTTTGCCATACATTGACATGAATCCACCACAGGTGTACATGAGTTCCCAACCCTGAACCCCCCTCCCACCTCCCTCCCCATATCATCTCTGTGGATCACCTCAGTGCACCAGCTCCAAGTATACGGTATCCTGTATTGAACCTAGACTAGCAATTCGTTTCTTACATGATAGTATACATGTTTCAATGCCATTCTCCCAAATCATCCCACCCTCTCCCTCTCTCTCAGAGTCCAAAAGTCTGTTCTTTACATCTGTGTCTCTTTTGCTGTCTCGCGTACAGGGTTATCATTACCATCTTTCTAAATTCCATATATATGTGTTAGTATACTGTATTGGTGTTTTTCTTTCTGGCTTACTTCACTCTGTATAATCAGCTCCAGTTTCATCCACCTCATTAGAACTGATCCAAATGTATTCTTTTTAAAGCCTGAGTAATACTCCATTGTGTATATGTACCACAGCTTTCTCATCCATTCGTCTGCTGATGGACATCTAGGTTGCTTCCATGTCCTGGATATTATAAACAGTGCTGCGATGAACACTGGGGTACACATGTCTCTTTCAATTCTGGTTTCCTCGGTGTGTATGCCCAGAAGTGGGATTGCTGAGTCATAAGGCAGTTCTATTTGCAGTTTTTTAAAGAATCTCCACACTGTTCTCCACAGTGGCTGTACTAGTTTGCATTCCCACCAACAGTGTAAAAGGGTTCCCTTTTATCCACACCCTCTCCAGCATTTATTGCTTGTAGAATTTTGGATCACAGTCATTCTGACTGGTGTGAAATGCTACCGCATTGTGGTCTTGATTTGCATTTCTCTGATAATGAGTTATGTTGAGCATCTTTTCATGTGTTTGTTACCTAAAGAAACTAAAGACCTATATATAGAAAACTATAAAACACTGATGAAAAAAATCAAAGAAGATACTAATAGATGGAGAAATATACCATGTTTATGGATCAGAAGAATCAATATAGTGAAAATGAGTATACTACCCAAAGCAATCAACAGATTCAATGCAATCCCTATCAAGCTACCAAAGGTATTTTTCACAGAGCTAGAACAAATAATTTCAAGATTTGTATGGAAATACAAAAAACCTCGAATAGCCAAAGCTATCTTGAGAAAGAAGAATGGAACTGGAGGAATCAACTTGCCTGACTTCAGGCTCTACTACAAAGCCACAGTCATCAAGAGAGTATGGTACCGGCACAAAGACAGAAATATAGATCAATGGAACAAAATAGAAAGCCCAGAGATAAATCCACACACCTATGGACACCTTATCTTTGACAAAGGAGGCAAGAATATACAATGGAGTAAAGACAATCTCTTTAACAAGTGGTGCTGGGAAAACTGGTCAACCACTTGTAAAAGAATGAAACTAGAACACTTCCTAACACCATTCACAAAAATAAACTCAAAATGGATTAAAGATCTAAATGTAAGACCAGAAACTATAAAACTCCTAGAGGAGAACATAGGCAAAACACTCTCTGACATAAATCACAGCAGGATCCTCTATGATCCACCTCCCAGAATACTGGAAATAAAAGCAAAAATAAGCAAATGGGATCTAATTAAAATTAAAAGCTTCTGCACAACAAAGGAAACTATAAGCAAGGTGAAAAGATAGCCTTCCAAATGGGAGAAAATAATAGCAAATGAAGCAACTGATAAATTCCACTTTTAAAATGCAATTTGTTCTATGCCACCCTTTCAAACTTTTGCCTGATATTTTCCAAATCCATTCTTATTTATCACATAATGTCAACGAAATGAGCTGAAAACTTAAGATTAAATTTATGTAGAGTGAAGAAACATCAATGCAACTTCAATGAAAGTTAAAATCTTGCTTGTATATGCTAATGTGAACAGTGAATACCTTCTGATTCCAAGATGCAGGATGTTGTTCCATCTGAATGAAAAACATCAGAAAATTCCTTCAAGAATTCTTTATTTTTGTTATTTCATAAAGGAAGTCAAAGAATTTTAGAGTTGTATAAAAGAAAGTTCAAGATCCTGACAAGCACTGTATTCTTTAATAATCACTGCAGACTATCTTGATATTGCTATTTTTATAGTACAATTAATAAATTATATTCAATATATTGATGTAGCATGAGTGCCTAGAATATGAAAAACTGTTAGTTGCTCAGTTGAGTCAGACTCTTTGTGACCCCATGGACTTGTAGCCTGCCAGGCTCCTCTGTCCATGGTATACTCCTGGAGTGAATATTGGAGTGGGTAGCCATTCTCTCTTCCAGGGCATCTTCCTAGTATATAGAAACACTCAATATATACTTGTGAATAAGTGAATAAATGCATTTGAAAGAGTAGATCAACAAAGTGTTAAAATTTTAATTTAGTCACATATTCTGGAGATAGAGCCATACAATTTGAAAGCATTTTGGTATTAGATTGATATTCAGTTTCATCTGGATGCTTTCCAGCATGAGAACTTCAGAATGATTGCCCTCTGTACAACTATTAAGCAGAAGATTCATTTAAGAAGTACTTAATAAAAATATTATAGGTGATGGGAAAATGAAAATAGTACTGTTCTTTTGCAATATGAATAGCATGAACTATGTTCAGGAACTAGTCCCTAGAAATTATTCTGAGATTAAGAAGCAGATCAAGGAAGTCATTGGCAACACCTGTGATTTCTTACAGGAAAGTTTGTCATTATGGATAAACCAAGCCAAGAAGCATGAGAGCAGATGGTGAAATGCCAAGTATGAAAAACTTCATGTCTCTCTCTAGTATCCTAAGCACATACGGACTTGGACATAGACCAACACTGACTACTGTGGGCCCACTGAGGAGCAAAAATTATCCAGCAATCATCACAGTGAGAAATAGAACCCTGGAGAGAAACTCCAACACTCCAGCCATCTCTATTACAAATCTGTCATGGTCTCTTGAAAGCCGTTTGGAAGGTAGGGAACCTGCCAGCGCATTTACTTAAAGTTAGTTTCATCCCTGAAGAAGGCTCTAGAAGAGCCATTCAGAGCGTTCCCCCTTTTCTTTCTAACTTTCCTATTGATCTATCTCAGTAGGTTAGTTGGGGATTTAATAAGATAGTTAAATAAGATTACTTGGAAAGATATGAAATGCTATTTGAGCTATTATACTATTTTTATTATCATAAGTTAAAAATGACCTAACAGTACCAAAGCTTTTCAAATTGAAGTTAGTTAGAACGATGATGTTGGTGGAAGTATTTTCTCTTTCTTTCAAGAAAATAGTGATATTTATATGTAAAGATACTGAATATTTTCTAGTATACTATGGCATTTAAAATGTATCAGTATATAAGCAATTAGTTATCTTTTATCTTGATTATGTTTGAGAAATGATAACTATATTATGTGAAATAACCCAGAGCCTCAATTCATTTGATTCTACACTAGAGAGAGATATATAAGAATCAATCAAGCGAAGAATGAATTCAGTAAAAATAAGTCTAAAGGAATCAATGGAATAAATAATACAGTCAAAATATGTTCTAGGTTCCTTTAAATTCACAAGACTGGAAAAAAGGGTATATATCAAATGTTTCCAAACTCACAAAACAAACAAAATTAAGGAAATATTTTAATTTATGGTGTACTTTCTTTTTCAATATGCTTTTCTAGAAGAGAAATGAGGGTTATCTTCTTTCTTTGGATTATTTAGACATTTAATCACAAATTCGTGTGTCTTTGTGTGTGTGGAGTTGGTGATGGACAGGGAGGCCTGGCGTGCTGCAGTCCATGGCGTCCCAAAGAGTCAGACTTGACTGAGCAACTCAGCACAATACAAAGCAACGCAGCACCACCTTAAACGATGCTTTAATGACCGTTCTTTTGCATGTCTCAGCTTTTTACCAAAACACGTACTGAGAAGTGGTGTGACTGACTTATATGACATGCATCATCACCTATCCAAAATAATGCCAAAATGCTTTTCAGTTTTAGATCTCATTCAGCATTGCCTACACACTTAATGTTCATGTAACTTTTGATTGCTGCCAATCTGATAGGTTTGGAATAAAATTGTAGTGTTTTCACTTACATTCTCCTCAATAGTAATGTAATTGAGCAAATGTTCTGCTTATTGCCAGTCAGCTTTGCTTTTCTATAAATTAACCGTTCATATGTTTTGAATTATTTATTTTTCTACTGTTTTTCTCTCTAATTTAAATGCTAATCCACTGTGATGCACATACACTATCACATTTGTTGTTGTTCAGTCGCTAAATCATGTCCAACTTTTTGCCACCCCATGGACTGCAGCATGCCTGGCTTCCCTGTCCTTTACTTTCTCCTGGAGTTTGTTCAAACTCATGTCCATTGAGTCGGTGATGCTCTCCAACTATCTCCTCTCTCATGCCCTTCTCCTCCCACCCTCAATATATAGGTTTACTTTTATACTTTGATAATTTTTTTAACCATATAATAGTCTATATATTTTAATTGCTGTTAAATTTATTCTTTTGTAACATTTTCCAAATTTTGAAATGTGTTATGCTACTAGCCTGAAGATATTCTCTTCAATATTTTTTCATGTCTTACCTTTAATCTTTATTCAAAATATGCATAATTATATATGAGTGTAAGTAAGTGTATGCGTGTGCGTGTGTGTGTAGTAAGAAGCAGTGTTTTTATTTTGTGTGTCTGTGTTTTTATTCCAAGAGGTTGCTCAATTGTCCAAGAATAGTTTTAAAAAATAACTTATGATTCCCTAATGATATAAAATGCTCATGCTATTATATGGCATGTTCCATATATGCATAGGTCTAGTTTGAAAATTTGAATGCTTTTCTTTTTACATTTTTTCCACTGCAAATACCACACTATTTTAATTATTACAGATATTAAATCTTGATTTTCCTTTATTGTCTTTTTACTGAAAACTTACTTTGATTCTCTTTAGATCTTTATTTTTTTAATAAATTTTCCTTATAAATGTTAATATATTCTTGGAATTGATTGGTTGAGAATTGATTAAAAATTGATTATAATATTGAGTCATCATGGCCATTAATAATGCATCATTTTATTTAATTGATTTTTAATATCCTTCAATAAAGTTTAACTAATTTTTATATAAAAGTCTTACATAAATTTTGTTAGAATTATTACTAGATACATATGATTAATGAGATATTTTTATTTTTTAAATCATTTCTAACGAGTCACAACTGGTTTAAGAGATTATATTGTTTGGCTATGTTTTTCCTCTCTTGTTCCATTCCTTTTTATGCATTTATGTTTCATTTTTTGCATTTTGTTTATTCTTTTGCAAATCTTAAAGATTTTAAAAGTTGTATCCTCAGGTCTACTTATCAATATAGAGGAGCAGCTGTGATGATGACCTAGTCCATAATTTTGAAAAAGAAACACCTAATATTTGCTTTGGGTGTTTCTTTATCCCTGTGCTTTGTGCTGGAATTTATTTTCGAGACAGTGATTTTGGACACTTCCAGGGCTCACTTCATTGATTTTCCTTCTC
The DNA here is from genome assembly GCF_032405125.1 of Capricornis sumatraensis. Lineage (NCBI taxonomy): Eukaryota > Metazoa > Chordata > Mammalia > Artiodactyla > Bovidae > Capricornis > Capricornis sumatraensis. The sequence goes on along the minus strand of NC_091072.1, from coordinate 61,753,432 downwards.
TCAAGGACCATGAGCACTGTCATGTTCAGTGTTTGAAAATTATTGTTTCAAATATTTTGTCTGCTTTCTAGTTTCTAGTGTGGACAAGCAAGTTTATTCCTGTTATTCCATTATAGCCTAAAACATATATAATTTTCAAAATAGTTTATATTTCTGCTTTCTTGGGATGTAGACATCTTGTATTTCATTGTAAAAAAGAATTACTTATTTTGGGGTATTCTTGTCACATTCCTCATCCTAAAGAAACTTTTAATTTTGGGAGTCTAGCTAATTTCAGGTTTATAGCTACTTGAATATATATACCATCTAGTCAAGGCTATGGTTTTTCCAGTAGTTATATATGGATGTGAGAGTTGGACCATAAAGAATGCTGAGCACCAAAGAATTGATGTTTTTGAACTGTGGTGTTGGAGAAGACTCTTGAGAGTCCCTTGGACTGCAAGAAGGTCCAACCAGTTCATCCTAAAGGATCAGTCCTGGGTGTTCAATGGAAGGACTGATGCTGAAGTTGAGACTCCAATACTATTGGCTGATACTCCAATACTGCTATGAAGAACTGACTCATTGGAAAAGACCCTGATGTTGGAAAAGATTGAAGGCAGGAGGAGAAGGGGACAACAGAGGATGAGATTGTTGGATGGCATCACTGATTCAATGAGCATGAGTCTGAGTAGACTCCGGGATTTGGTGATGGACAGGGAGGCCTGGCGTGCTGCAGTCCATGGGGTCTCAAAGTGTCGGACACAACTGAGTGACTGAAGTGAACTGAATATATATACAATTAAAATCACATTTTTCCTGTATGTCAGCCACATTGTACAAGTTTGACTCATAGTACAGTGACTATTGTTCAAGTGTCTTTCTTACTTGGCTTTATAATTTTTCATTTTTACTCACTGATTAAATATTTGTTTTAAATTATGAAATTCATGTTCTATAATGTTATTTTTCATCAATTATTTGAAATGAGTTGAGATGTGATTCATTTCAATTTTTATAAGAACTAAATATGTGCATAAAAAGAATGTGTATTTTCAGAAATAGTTGCAGTTCTCTGTGGCTCAGTGGTAAAGCATATACTTGCCAGTGCAGGAGGCACAGATTTGATACCTGGGTTAGGAGGATCCCCCAGAGGAGAAAATGCAGACCACTCTTTATTCTTGCCTGGGAAATCCCATCTACAGAGGAGGCTGGAGGGCTCCAGTCATAGTGTTGCAAGAATTGGACACTACTGAGTGACTGAGCACACACATAGACGTCTATGCCAACAAGCTCAAACAAATTTGTTATTTACATTGTTTAAGTATTTTCTATATTTACTTACACATATCACACATACATATTTTATGATTGTGTAAATAGAGATAATATAGTGATGTGTAATATCATTTCTACATACTAGTTGTAAAGAACCCACCTGCCAATGCAGGAAGCATAAGAGATGCAGGTTCAATCCCTGGGTCAGAAAGATCCCTTCGAGGAGAAAATGTAACCCACTCCAGTGTTCTTGGCTAGAGAATTCCACAGATAGAGGAGTCTGGCAGAGTGAAGTCCCTGGGAACTTACTGAAAGTGAAAGTCGCTCAGTTGCCTCTTTTTGACCTCATGGGCTTACAGTCCAGGGAATTCTCCAGGCCAGAATACTGGAGTGGGTAGCCTTTCCCTTCTCCAGGGGATCTTCCCAACCCAGGGATTGAACCCAGGTCTCCCACATTGCAGGCAAATTCATTACCAACTGAGCCACAGGGGAAGTCCAAGATTACTGGAGTGGGTAGCCTATACCTTCTCCAGAGAATCTGCCTGACCCAGGGATCGAATCGGGGTCTCCTGCATTGTAGGCAGATTCTTTACCAAGTGAGCTATTAGGGAAGACCTTGGGACTTATTAGTCGATGCCTTTATTTTATTGATACTTACTTATTTTGATTTTTTGAAATTCAGTCTGAATTACTGGCCTAGCAATTTTCAGTTTTTCTGATGTTGAAATATTTCCATCAGAAGCTATGATTTTGCCTCTATCTACAGTCAAATTGTAGTTGAGTTGGAGTTGGTGATGGACAGGGAAGCCTGGCATGCTGCAGTTCATGGGGTCACAAAGAGTCGGATAGGACTGAGCGACTGAACTGAACTGAACTGGACAGTTAAATGGAATCACACAAGCTTTGAAATGAAATTAGCCACTTAAAAGTTGCACTAATATTTTATAATAATGAAATATGTATTTCATTATTTCTCTGATTATTTTTCCTTTCCTTCCATGAATTATTTTGGAGTTTGTTTCTGTAGGTTTCAAATATAACTGGATTTTTCTTCTAAGTTTGAATACTTTATTTCAGAGAACACAATAGATAACAATTATATTCATATTGTGTTTTTACCTAACAAATTACAGAGGCATACCAACTATTCAGTCAGTAATACAACACTATGAAATAGCTAAGGCAGATAAAATTAAATTATTGTTAATGAAACTGTGGGCTCAGAAAGTTAGGGAATATTAAGCAACATGAAAGTGAAACTCGCCTAGTTGTGTTTGACTCTTTGTGACCCCATGGACTACACAGTCCATGGAATTCTCTAGGACAGAATCCTTTTCCTCCTCCAGGGTATCTTCCCAACCCAGGGATTGAACACGGGTTCCCTCATTGTGGGCGGATTCTTTACCAGTTGAGCCTCAAGGGAAACCCAAGAATACCGGAGTGGGTAGCCTATCCCTTCTCCAGTGGATCTTCCCGACCCAGGAATTGAACCCGGGTCTCCTGCATTGCAGGCAGATTACTTACCAACTGAGTTATGAGGGAAGTAAGCAGCATGATTAGGATTTAAATGCAGTTATTTTTACCCTAAACTTGGATTTTTCTTTCTTTCCAGTATGAAAAGCATAATTCAAATGTTACACTTTTCTTTCATACTTGTATATAGAAAACACGATTGACTGACACAGCTTCTAACATGCAATACCAATACATACAGATTCATATTCTCAGTCTTCTGTTCAATGTTAATAAGTGCCCCCCACCACTTCCTCATGGTCTTTTAATGTTCGTAGGCAAGAGAGCATGACTCTGAATCATTAGAATCTCATGCTGTATTGCATTTATTATGAATTATATTTATTAAAATTAACTAAAGCATCAGAAAAGTTTTTATTTATACAACTATAATTATTTTCAACTCTATAAATGTTAAGATTTTTAAGTATCCTTCAAAGAATTTGGATATTTAGAAATAATAGACTTTTAGGTTTGTTAAGCAAAAACTCTTAAAGCAAGAACTTACTTCAATCACTTTTATTTCTGTTCTGTTATCTGAAGAAATCACCATTAGCATTTTGTTTGTTCTCTACAATGCTGAACGTGTTAATCACAAATCACCTACATAAGGTAAAATAATGTTGACTGTGTTTTGAAAAGTTTTGTTATGTGGGTCTTGTGGGATTTTAGAAAAAATAGAAATATGTTGTAGTGAAATGTACATTGATTTTATGGTCCAGGCCTTGGCTTTAGGTGTGGCTTTACCAATGTGACTAGATGACCTTAAGCTTTATTTACTCATAGGTAAGATTTATTTTGGAGAAGGAAGTGGCAACCCACGTCAATATTCTTGCCTGGGAAACCCCATGGACAGAGGAGCCTGGCCAGCTATAATCCATGGGGTCGCAAAAGAGTCGGATACAGCTTAACGACAACAACAGCAAGATTTATTTACTAGGTTTCATTTACTCATAGGTAAGATTTCTAAATCTAACTAGGATAAACATTTATAAATAAGTATTAAAATGAAAGCAACACATCCAATCAATAGACATGTTGGTATCTTTTGCTTTACACAGCCATCTTGATCTTGGTATTACCATATACCACTCAATGTATAATGTAGAAGATGGTGATGCGACTTCAAGAGTGCCAGCAAGTTTCCCATGTCAACCTACGCTTTCAGCCGATGTCACCTGATGACTAGTAATCATTAGAGTTTCATCTTTTTGTCTTATACTTGGTTCCAAGTTAAAATGCAATTAAATAGAGAATGTTCAGTTCAATTCAGTCGCTCAGCCGTGTCCGACTCTTTGCAACCCCATGAATCGCAGCACGCCCGGCCTCCCTGTCCCTCACCAACTCCCGGAGTTCACTCAGACTCACGCCCATTGAGTTAAAATTCAATTAAATAGAGAATGTTAAGCTATTATAAGTCATTTGTGCCACTGTGTGAAGGCAGAGAAAGAGAAATTTATTTTTGAGGAAGAAGTGAGCTACTTTGGATCTTATTGCCCCAAGCTGGAACATTTGTATTGAGATTAGATATCATGTTAAAGACTTTTTTGGTCTTTGGTTATAAGAAACTTATTAAGAGGAAAAATTTGACAAAAAACTTTGCAACAAATAATGACTCTGTAAATTGAATGGCACTGAAAAAATTAACCTTAATAAAAGCTATGCATGCATGCTAAGTCATGTCAGTCGTGTCCAATTCTTTGTGACCCCATGGACTGTAACCCACCAGGCTCCTCTGTCCATGGAGTTCTCCAGGCAAGAACACTGGAGTGGGTTGCCATTCCATCCTCCAGGGGATCCTCCCCACCCAGGTACCGAACCCACATCTCTTATGTCTCTTGCCTTGGCAGGCGGGTTCTTTACCAGCACCACCTGGGAAGAGCCCCAAATAAATGATATATTTGACATCAAAACTACATCATAGAAAAGAGTGCAAAAATCATATTAATATTTAGATGTTATAAGAACATCCCTGTGATATGGAAAAACGTTCCTCTTAAAGTGAGGTTCAGATGTCAAAACATGACAGGCATCCCTTAGGACAATCAGTGAACAAATCATTTTGATTCACAAGAATGGGATGTCCCACGATCAGGGGCAAAGGATGGGAAGAAATCAGGAAAGAGAGCCAGCAAAATATGCAGTCATTTCTGGAGGAAAATCTTGCTGCTGAAGGAATTGAAAAATTTCACATTTGGCACCAAATGTAAAAGAAACAGCAACAGAGCATAAATGCTTGTATGTATTTATGTGGATGTATAGTGAATAATGAAAGGTACTCAGTCATGTCCAACACTCTGTGACTGAACAGTCCATGGAATTCTTCAGGTCAGAGTACTGGAGTGGGTAGCCTTTCCCTTCCCAACCCAGGGATTGAACCCAGGTCTTCCTCATTGCAGGCGGATTCTTTATCAGCTGAGCCACAAGAGAATCCCAAGGATACTGGAGTGGGTAGCCTATCCCTTCTCCAGCAGATCTTCTGAGCCCAAAAATCACACTGGGGTCTCTTGCATTTCAGGTGGATTCTTTACCGACTGAGCTATCAGGGAATCTATCAGGGAATATTAGGTATTTAATATTCCTATGTGGATGTAGGGGGGCTTTATCAGAAAACTAGAGAGATGATGGGCCAGAATATAGAGAGGAAATGAAGCTTACAGTTTGCTGGTACTAAATCAAAAAGTCAGTTATTGTTCAGTCAGTGGGGATACTAAAATGTTCCTTTAGTCTCTGTATGCATATTTTAATTATAATGATACTATTACTAATTTAATAATATTAATAGCAATAGCATTACACATTTAATCAAAAGAAACAAACACAATGGTGCACCATTGAGATTGTAAAGCTGAAACTTGCCTATATTTTAGAAATATTATGTTTGCCTCTTCTTCCACTACCCAGTATAAATCACTGAGTTCTGTGTTGAATATTTATTTAGTTTTGCTTATTATATCTTCAGTATATAAGTATATTAATATTCATCTCTATGAATTCCATATAATGGTACAATATTGCATGAATAGAGGCTTATTTCCCTTAACGTTATGTTTTTTGAGTTTCAAACACAGTGATACGCACAGTGATAACAGCAGCTTATTTATGTCTTTCGTATATACTATTCCACTGTGAGGAGGGCATGGCAACTCACTCCAGTACTCTTGCCTGGAGAATCCCATTGGGCTGCAGTCCATAGGGTCTCACAGGGTTGGACATGGCTGAAGCAACTTGGCAAACACGCATGCGCATTCCACTGCATGAATACACCAGAATTTGTTTATTCATTCTGAACTTGAAGAACTCTTGTATTGTTTTCAGTTTTAACCTATTTCCCTTATAGGTTATTATATGTTATTTAATATGGCTTCCTGTGCTATACAATAGGTTCTTGCTGTTTACTTTTTAAATTAACCTATTTATCTTAATTGGAAGATAATTATTTTACAAAATTGTGATGATTTCTGCCATACATCAACATGAATCGGCCGCAGGTATAATGTCCTCCCCATCCTGAACGCCCCTCCCATTTCCCTCCCCACCCAATCCTTCTGGGTTGTCCCAGAGCACTGATATAGTGAAAATATTTATTAATTTTATATATAGTAGTTTATCTGCTAATCCCAAATTCCTAATTTATTCCCCCATCCACCCTTTCTCCTTTGGTAACCGTAAATTAGTTTTCTACCTCTGTGAGTCTATTTCTACTTTTTAAATACATTCATTGTAATACTTTTTTTTTTAAAGATTCCACATATAAGTGATATCATATGATACCTGTCTTTTTCTGTCTGACTTACTATGCTTAATATGATAATCTCTAGGTCCATCCATAGCTTCAAACACTATGCAGAGTAACAAATTCTTATGGTTATGTATTTGTCTTTCAAATGACACTTCTCTCTTGATTCTGTCTGTTCAGATAAGGAAATCCAATTAGGCAGGGCTAAACAGAGTCCATCTAATAACTGCTTATATCATAAATGAATAGTATTTAATTCCTTAATTAATTTTATGTTGCCATGTATGTTCATCTTTTAGCAGTTTTTCTTCAATTGCTTCTGAATTTAGGAGGGTATTTCCCCACCAAACTTGTAACATTAATGTTATTTCTTTCATTTTTGGGTAAAGTTGTTGCTACATTTGTAATTTATTTTGTTGTAGGAGTAAAGTGAAGTTCTCATTCTTTTTCAAAACTGCTAATATGAAAGGATGATGTTATACTACCAGACTCATGTTTTGACCCATTCTTCTTATCATAGTAAAGTAAAACAAAAATAAAGGGACTGACGGATAAGAGGAAATGGTATAGTTGCAGTTTCCTTAATCACATGGGAGTCATTGTCCTTTTTCTGACTTTTCAACTTTCCTTAGACTTATAGGTTGTAACTTATTGTTCACTTAAATTTTAGCAGTAAGGATCTTTAATTAGCAGGAAAAATCCTTGGAATTCTAAAGAGGATTAAACAGTAAGATTATTTAAGAATATAAAACACCACTCTGGTGCAGGAATATTTATTGATTAAAAAAAGTTGTAAGCAAATGTATTAGTGGATTTATTTTGAAGACCTGAACTTTAGGAATTGGCTTTAGGTAATGTGGCCATGAAGTCTGTCAATCAAGGAGGGACGCTATTGGGAGTGAAATGTGTTATTACTTTGAACTTCGACACTTATATCCAAGAAACTAAAATACATGGTTATTCTTTTTTAAGAGGATGACTTTGACCTCACAAGCTTTAAAGGAAGTCATTTGTTTTCAGTACACAGCACAATGCCTGTGGAATAGAAGGCATTTAAACATTTGTTGAAAAAAAGTACTGAATGTTTCCACAGGATTTAGAAATTCTGCTGCTGCTGCTAAGCCACTTCAATCGTGTCCAACTCTGTGCGACCCCATAGATGGCAGCCCACCAGGCTCCCCTGTCCCTGGGATTCCTCAGGCAAGAACATGGAGTGGGTTTCCATTTCCTTCTCCAATGCGTGAAAGTGAAGTCACTCAGTCGTGTCCAACTCTTAGCGACCCCATGGACCACAGCCTACCAGGCTCCTCCGTCCATGGGATTTTCCAGGTAGGGGTACTGGAGTGGGGTGCCATTGCTTTCTCCTCAGAAATTCTATGCATATCCAAAAGAAATGAGAGCAGTGACTCAAACAGGTATTTGCATACCCATGATCATAGAAGCACTATTCACAATAGTCAGAGGATAGAAGTAACCTTGGTTTTACAGACTGTGAGCTTGGCTCCTCCCCAGGTGTCATGTATCAAATCCTTTAACCTTCTGTGTGCCTGTATGTGAAGATGAATCCTCTAAGGAGGATGACTAAGGTTAATAGAGGCCATAACTGTGGGACCCTAATCCAATAGGATTCATGAATGTGTGTGTGTGTGTGTGTGTGTGTGTGTGTGTCTGTGTGTGTGAGTGTGTATGTATGTATGTATGTATCTATCTATATCTATCTATATATATATATATATAGAGAGAGAGAGAGAGAGAGAGGGAGAGAGAGAAGCTTTCTCCCTGTTTCCCTATGCATAATCTGAGGAAAGGATACATGAGGCATCACAAGAAGGTATTCATCTATAAGCCAGGAAGAGAGCTCTCTTCAGACACTGAATAGGCCAGCACCATGATCTCACACTTCCATCTTCTAGAACTGTGAAAAAATAAATTTCTGTGTGCTTACCCACCCAATCTAAGATATTTATTTATACTTTAACAAATACTTTAAAAAGTGGAGGTGACTTTCAACAGGCTGATGGGTTGAGAATAGAAGATTTTGAGGTGTCTGTATAAAAAAGCCTAGATTACCTTGAAGGGACTGTTCATAGATATATGGACATCAAAGACAATTCTGTTGAGGGCTTAGGGAAAAAAGAAGAGAGCCATAGAGAAAGCCTCTATAATTTTAGAGAATACATATATCATCATGAAGAAATACGAACATTAAAGGCCTATTTTTTGGTGAGGTTTCAGATGGAAATGAATAATAGGTTATTGAAAACTGGAGGAAAGGTGATCCTTGATATAAAGTGGCTATGAACTTGGCTGATTCTGTTCTACTATTGTATAGAAGGTAAAATTTGCAAAACAGGAGATAGGATATTTAGCTAAGACTATTTCTAAGCAAAATGCTATAAGAGCTTGGTTTGTCCTTACAACTTACAGAAAAAAGTGATAAGAGAAAAATAAATTGAAGGAATTCTGTGTCAAAAAGAACAAGAACGTAAATATTTGAAAACTTCTCTAAGTATCACAGTTATAAAAAATTGAGAAAGTGTGTTATGAAAGCATTAAGAGGGTGACTGAACAACCATTTGATAAGGAGATCTGTATGGATGTGAACTGGAAATTTACTCAGCTGTGTCAGCAGAAGCCAGGGGTAGAGATGGGATTATACCAGCAGAAACACTGTTAGGTGGGAACAGAGGAAACAGAAAGGGACAAAATGAAGGCAGGTTGCTAACATACTTCATCCTTCAAAAAAGAAAAGAATGACCCAGAAGGTGATTTAGAGATCTATAGAGCTGTCACTGCCACTACAGGCCCAGGGAGCAAGGTTGCTTCGGTCTCAATTTCAGAGGGCAAGGCCTTTGAAGGCAGTTTTAAAAGAGGGGCTGCCCTGAAGAGTACCGGGGGATATTGCTGCTGCCCCTGTGGGCCTGGAGAGCAGACCGTGGGACAAAAAAGATTATTCTCCAGCCTTAAAATCAGTTGAATCTTAATCAAATAAATCTTAGTGAACCTAAATCCTAAAAGAAGCAAGTGATCCATTTGAAGGATTGTAATCTGATTAGATAGGTAAAATTTCCCTCTGCTATAAGAAGGGAATACAGTAAGTTTGCCACATAAGAACGAGTTCCACTGCAAGAGCAAGTTTTTAAGTCCATTTGGTTTGTAAGTCCTAGATAGATACCCAACTAACACAATGGGCTATTACATAAATAATACTAAAAACAAATATAAAAAATGTTTAATTTTACAGTTAAGTACTTTGAAAAGTAGAGTAGTACAGTACAACTGGCATACAGGAGAGAGCATGGAGTGAATGGGCAAGCAGAGTTCCTGACTGGAGGTGGGAGAGGGGATGGGAGATGGTAGAGCTGAAGGATCCTTAGCAACAGAAGACAGAGGGCAAGCTTCAATTTCACTCATGCCTGACATTGATGGCACAGGTTCTGGTTCCTTGGTGGAACCAGATGCATGTTCACGTCTTTGAAAATTTGGAACTTGAATGTTTGTATATAGGGGATTTACTGTACAGAATTTGTATGTAGGGGACTTACTCTACAGAAAAGGAGATGTTCTTTTCTGACCGAAATGTACTCAGTCCTGGTATTGCTGAGAAAAATGAACAATTTTATAGAAAAAAAATTTTTTTCTTTAAGTGGAATTTAACTTGTTAGGTTTTGGATTTGGATAGAATCCTTTTCTTCATGAATTGTTACATATCCAAATATTTTTATGATTTGTCTCCCTGGTCTTACTGTTAACAAATACAAATCACGTGTTCATGCCTACTATCCATAAGACAGAGAGGGGCAAGTAGGCCATCTGCCTGGAAAATGGAGAAATAATAACTGGAGAAAGGCACTCCAGTAACTCAATGGGTTTGCAAGGAAAGGAGATGGACTTGTGAGATCATCTGTCATATTTCACTGATCAACCCTATCAATCCATTACATTTAAATGAATGATTAGTATTCATGATCTTACATATAGAGAAATAGAGTCTCTACAAGATTATATAATTGAAAAGATCATAACACAGTGGCAGTTTGTTAAGTACTATCAAGTAACTTCTCAACTCCATCCTCTTGGCTCGTTATCCAATGGTCTCAACTCACTCCAAATAATTATAATCTCTTTACAGACTAGCAAGTAACTTCTGAACCACATTCATTACCATCATATTGTATCCCCCCCACACTTTGAAAACATGTATGTATGTAATGTTAACCTACTCCAGTGTTCCTGACTGGGAAATCACACAGGCAGGAGCCTGTCGGGCTACAGCCCATAGGGTCTCAAAGTGTCAGACACAACTGAGCACAAATGTGCTATGTAATCTTGTGGCTTAAATCCATTCCATGACTTAACCAATATTTTAGGACTGAGACCAGTACCCTGCATGGACTGCACTTTGTCCGCCTTCTAAACTTCATGTTGTACAACTTAACTTTTCCCATCCCCTGATCTTTTAGTTTGTCATATTCTCATAACAGAATATTTACATGTGAAGTTCATATTCTCAGTAGAGTTTTTCTCCCTCTTTCTTTGCTCATTTAATTTCTTTCTCATCCTTCAGATTTCATGTCAAGGGTTGCTTTCAAAGGCATCTTATCTGAGCCTCTTCCTAGGGTAGATTAGATTCCTTTGTGTATTTACATAAATTCATTAGTTTTGTGTTTTTCCTTTCATTTTGTTGTTTTTTAATTAATCTCTCTCTCACATGCTGTATAGTAAACTATAGGACTAGGACTGTTTACTAATCATGTATAGTCTATAAGTTGGAATTGAAATTGCCTTATTTTTTGTAGGATGTTTAATATATAATGGATACTCAATAATCTATTGCTAAATGAATACCAGAGCCAAAAAGAAAGTGCATTTCAGTGCCTATTATTATGCTATATCTAGTGCAGAGTACTTCCCCAGAATAATAAAAATGAAGGCAATTGGAAATCTAAAAAATAAAATATTTTATCAATACCATATTAAAACTTGGAACAAAATACCACATTCTCATTATTTCATAGTCTCATTTTAATCTGTTATCATATATCAATGGTATAGAATCTATAAAAACAAGATCCCTTTCAAGTTACGTAAAAATGTTTATGTAATAGTATGATTTACAGGGGCATTGCAATATAATTTCTTGGACAACAATCTGTATACTACCTGAGGTAATTTAGCTACTAACTGATTGTTTTATATTTGTGATGTATCTGAAAATAATTATGGTTGAAATTACCTTATTTCCTAGATAAAAATCAAAATACATTCTTGAGAACATCATTGAATGTTCATAAATGTTTTTTTTGCTCAATGTATCTGCCTCAGTTGGATAGAAAAATAGAAAGATTGAAAGAAGTTTAAATTGTACTACCCTTTTGTCATTAAATGTTATTTTAATATGCCCCTCCCTTACTTGAGTCTCATAAGTATAGACATAATGAAGCTTTAGGTTTGTTTTTGATGTCACGGAAACCCTGCAGTACAAGGAATAATGCTAGATTTTAAAAATAAGCTTTTTTTTTTTAAATTTTTCAAAAAGCCAGAATATTACAACAGCATTCATTTGTTTTGTATCAAAACAAAGATTGTTTTGATTTAAACTGAACTGTGTGTTATAAATATATATAGTGTCCCTTGGTAAGGAAGTGAGTAAGTGAAGTCGCTCAGTCGTGTCCAGCTCTTTGCGACCCCATGAACGGTAACCTACCAGGCTCCAAAGTCCATGGGATTCTCCAGGCAAGAATACTGGAGTGGGCTGCCATTTCCTTCTCCAGGGGATCTTCCCAACCCAGGGATTGAACCTGGGTCTCCTGCATTGTCTGAGCCACTAGGGAAGCCCTCTTGGTAAGGAAAAAGCTATGTAATTTTCAAATCTAGTAACAAGCTGTGTTACCTATTTGAAAAATGTGTCATTTCTATGATGAGTTTATGTCAGCACAAGGTGTCAGATGGGTAGCTCTGGGGAGTGAAATACTGTTTGTCCACCTACTTTACATCCTATTTTTGATCTTTTAAAAACAGACTGAAGTGATATGCATGTATTATGATTCTGATACCTCTTCTCATACGCACTTCTTAATTTTAGAAGGATATCAGAACAGGAAACTTTATATCAGCAGCAGCAGCAGCAGCAGTGCCTCTACAAATGCTACAGGGAAATATTAAAAAAAAATAAAAATAAAAATCTGGACTTCTTATACAAAGCCTTTATTTCCCAGACATTTACATTTCTTCTGTTTTGCCTAGAGATAACAGATGGCTAGATGGTGATTTGGGATGCTAATTAGGCTGCTGAGTTTTTCAGCTAACCTTAGGTACACACAGTCCTTTGAGGGCTGATTACCACTATGCCATTTTAAAATGCTAGCAGATAACCATTAAAAACCCTTTCATAATGAACTTTTTATAAACAATAAAACCAAGATTAACTCTAGAATAAAAAATGTCTACCAGCAAGATAGTAATGAAATGTGCTATAGCATTATGAGTGATTTTCAAGTTTATTTAAGCTCCAGAACTAGTAGGTAAAAAAAAAAAAAAAAAAAAAAAAAACCTAGTATGTAGTATTTTTATGTGATTCAGACTCTATAATATGGTAACATATTGGTGTTCACTGGCAGTGGACAGACTCTCCAGGGGAAGAGTTAAGACATGGGAAGATTGAGTCTAACTTAGTTATCTTGAATACAATCTAAAAGCTGGAGGGAAAGAACGTGCACATTATTTTTGGAAGGATGTGTTAGGAAAGAACTAGGATTAGATTCATGAATAGGTAATGATATTTTATACAAAGGAACATTTCTATTCAATTAGAGTATTCAAGTTATAAATATACCACCAGGATTGTAAATTATATTTACATCAATATTTATTATATGGCATCTTAATTTTGTTAATTGATCAAAATATCCATGTTATATATGGAAAACATACTTAATTCAAAAATTGTTACTTATTGAAATATACTGCCTTTTTGTGAGCCCAAAACAATATTTTTAATAAATATGAACAATTTTTTTCAAGGATTGTGATAAAATTATTTAAAATTTAAGTTTAAAATCAGATCTGAAATATTTATATATGCAGAGTTTTTACGAAGTTAACACTGAAAGTAAGCCTGATATCCGAATCACTGCTGAACTTAGTTGCAGTATAAAATAACCTCAAGTCTGCCATACAATGTACTTATCTGTCCAGAAACAAGAGCAGATTAAAGAAGTTAAGAGCAAAACTTCTGCAATTAAAATCCCTGGTTCAAATTCTGTTTCTACCATTTATCATCCATGTGAAATTGTTCAAATTCTGTAACCCACGTTAACTTCACTGTCCTCAAGTGACTTAACTCTATATGGCCTCTGTGAAAACTAACTAAGACAATTCACATTAAATATTTAGCGCTCAGCCTAAAACATGGTAAATACTCTATTGATGATTCTAGGTATTATTATTATCATCATCATTTTTGGAGGTATGTGAGAGGTAAAATTATGTGTAAATGTAATATGCATTCTAATAGCAAGCACAGATTAGAAAAATAATGTTTTCTAGGATAGGAATTTTACAGAAAAAATTCCTCTGATGATTTATATATTTAATTTTATGTGTTCGGTGGTGGTGTTCAAGAAAAATTAAAAAGAATTAGAAAAATTTAAATATACATTAACTGGATTTCAATTAGGAAAAATCCTTCTTCTCAGTATACTTAGAAAACCGGCTATGTTTTAGTAAAATTGCATCAGATATACTGTGTTTCCAATATATGGAAAATTTCTGTGGAAAGTTGTGTTTTAATTTATATTTCCCACCTTTGTTAATATGTTCTCCTTCTAATATTTGTGTTTCTATGTCAACTATAGTTTAAGCAATATCTACTGAAGCAGAAACCTCTGGGATCAAATAGTGTTGATAAATAGTTTATCTTTTTATAACTTTGGAATAAATTCATCAAAATTAGAATATCAGGGATTCAGTTCTGCTTAGCACCAGTATTTCATCTGTGGAGTTTAAAAGAGAATTTGTCTTCCAGTGTGTCATCTTTTATATGACAATATATAAATCATATATACATAAGCATGCAAATATTTTAAATACATTAATATGTTTCCTATTTTAAGTTAAATTAGTATATGCTACCACAGAATTTCATTATTTCAAATAAAATTTCACATGTGATCTCATTTTGTTTTCCATAGAATTATTACGTGTGTTATATTTTACAGATTAGATTTCTCTCAGAGGTGTAGCTTCAATGTGAAGATCACTGATGCTCAGAGGAGCTAAATGACTTGTCCCAAAAAACACAGTAATTTACAGGCAGATCCACAATGACAGTCCAAATATTTTTAGTTCCAATGTAATGTACTTTCTGCCACCTGTTGTTCGTTTATTGTGTGTGTGTGTGTGTGTGTGTGTCCTCGTGCATGTGTGCATTCTCACAAGGGATGTATTTTAAGTCTCTTAACTGGTGTACAGTTGCCATACTATTATATTGTGAAATCATTTTCATGAATATCCTAAAGCTTGAGAAGATTGCTCACCTTCTCTTTATGAGTCACTTGATTACTCTCTATGCACCATCCACACATCCTGATATTTGTCTACTTTGATGACAAGAAACTTATTTATTTACTTCCTTTAATAAAGAGAAAAATTAAAAATAAATAGCCAGAGACTGATACTCATTTTAATCCAGGATTCTGAGTTAGCTAGTAACACCAAGAAACAATTGAAGAGTATGGTGTTTTTTAGGAAAATATTCAAAGCTTTTTAATTTCAACTTTTTATGAAATTAGCAAAATATGAATTTATCTTGTCTCTGTTGCTTTGTGTTGTGACTGTATTTATAATAAGAATGTATGAAATGCTTATAAATAAATGACTGCTTACTTTGGCTTACTTTAAAATGGCTTTTACCATTTTAAAAAGTACCCTCCCAGTAAGTTAGACCTGAGGTTTGGTGAATATGACAATTAATAAGACTTAATCTTCTAAAAGTCTTCTGACTTTTAGGGGCTTAAATCTAGTGCAGCTGAGGAGATTTAGACCGGTTTTTGTGGTGAAATGACTTAGGAAAATTAATGAGGAGTGTAGTAAATTTGGCATTAGGAACACTAATTAGTAGACTGCCATACCAGAGAAGATAAGATTCAAACTGTTTCTGTGGTTGTGCAATGAAAAAAGAAGGATCATATTAAGGGTCATTTGAGATACATTTTAATCTGGCTCATTAATATTTAGTTAGGCTATGTTTATTTCTTGCTTGTCTGTTCCCTGAGAGGGACATATAGTCTAGCTTTTCCCTCTATATTACAAAAAAAATAATAATAATAACCATTAGATATGAAGGAAAATATATGGCTGATTTCCAATTGTTTTATTTTTTATTTTTAATTTCAATGATTCCACACTTACATTAAAATTGTAACAGTATAGAAACTCGTAATTCCCAAATATTTGCCAAATTTGCACTTTATCACATTTACATTATCATTTTACTCCTTACACACATACAAACACAAACCCATGTATAGACACACAAACACATTTTTTTTTTGGAGAACTTTTTGAGTGTGAAGTGTAGATATGGTCCCCCTTTCCCCATAAATGGCCTTCCCTGGTGGCTCAGATGGCAAAGAATCCGCCTGCAATGCAGGATATCAGAGTTTGATCCCTGGGTTGAGAAGATGCTCTGGAGAAGGGAATGGCTACCTACTCCAGTATTCTTGCCTAGAAAATTCCATACAGTTACTTTTCTGTGTGTTTCCTTAAAACTAGGACAGTATCATACAGGGAGCTCTACTCAATACTCTGTAATGGCCTATATGGAAAAAGGATCAACAAAAAGGCTAGATATGTGTGTGTGTGTGTGTGTGTGTGTGTGTACATATATATACACAACTGATTCACTTTGCTCCACATGAGAAACTAACACAACATTGTAAATCAACTATACTCCAAAAAAAAAAAAAAAAAGGACAGCATCCTACCTAACTGCATACAATTATCACTGTCGGGATCAGCCTAACAACGAACCGACCTGAAAGAATGGTGCCACAGAAGAATAAAGAAAAATAAGACTCAGAAATAAAGTGGGGCTCAGGGGGCTGATGCCATTCACAGGCAAAAGCCCAGATCCTAATCCTTGCATGCCTTTTATTGTTAACTTCTACTTCCTTATTCCTGCTCTAGCTATATCTGTTCTTTACAGTCTCAGATGGGGGATAAAGATATACAATGCACAGTCCTGAATGCCAAACCTTCAGGCCTTTCATGAATTTGTTTAGCCCTTTGGCTAGTGACACCCTTTCTCAGCAACTCCCTCAAGGCTCTGGTTATGGGAACAGTCAGTAATGGTTTTCCATCAGTCACATCAGTACTTCAACATCTTGTTTTCAAGATGTCTTTCCATGATGTACTTTTTACTGCTCCCTGCTCTTCGTCTGGGGGTGATGAGAGAGTCATTCTTATTTTCAAAGAAGCCCCATTAATATGCATAGCATATTCCCTACAATCAAAATTCCTCATGTTTCCCTGTTTCCAATCCAGTCTTCAGCCACTTAATAGTCATTCCCAGGACAAGCACTTTTTAATCATCTTTTCTGTGCTTACCCACTTATTTACCATTTCATAAATTGGATTTCCAAGCTTAAGCTTCTACATAACTTCCAGTAAATGATGCCTGGCCCTAAATAGGACGCTAACCACACCTAGCACAACCCACAGAAAAAAAATCTACCCTGACAAGTAGAGTCTCTGAGCTCTCCATCCAAAACGATGACATGAAACCAATAGTCATCTGGCCAGAAATGACACTTCAGCCTTCATGAGTCTCATCTGTCTTAAGGAGGAACACCTTTCCTATACCAATGTCCATGAAGAGAAACTATGCTAAAGCCTGTGCCCTTGAGCACAAAAATAACAAGTAAGAAAGGTGATTTAGTCAATGCAAGTCTAACTTCTGCCAATAAGAAGAAGTTTCTTGTGGATGAGAGTATGGTAAATCTACTTCATTTTTATTCTCTCTCTCCTTCCATACACCCCCAAACTTGAGAATTTTTTTCATAATAAAACCAAAGGAAAATATTGCAAATACCAACAGTAATGCTCTCTTAAAGAAAGCTCCTTTAAAAACACAATCACAAAATATAGCTATTTACATGTATATAAAGCACACATTCTCAATAATCTGTAACATGCATAATTATAGTTCAATTATGCACCTTATATAAATGTATTCTTCAGTAACAGAACATGTATCTTTCTCTATTTAACCATGATATAACTATTCACATAATTTATACAGGATACATTCTAAACACTGTGTATCTTGAATAATTGTACACTAAGCATGTACTTTACATAAATATTTTCCACTGGTAAAACACCTTTCCCATATAAAAATGAGTGTAATGCCCTTTCTCATAAAATTATACATAAATTGTTTGTTTTTAGGAGAGAGTACCTTTGTTGCAGGAAAGGGGGACCCCTTCCAGGGCCCAAAACTGGGCTCTTGTCTAACACTTGGAAATGAATTGTCCGAGGAGACACGTGTGCTGGCAAAGCAAGAGATTTTGTTGGGAAAGGGCATCCGGGTGGAGAGCAGTAGGATGAGGGAACCCAGGAGAACTGTTCTGCCGCATAGCTTGCAGTCTCGGGTTTTATGGTGATGGGATTAGTTTCTGGGTGGTCTTTGGCCAATCATTTTAATTCAGAGTCTTTCCTCGTGGGGCACACATCGCTCAGCCAAGATGGATGCTAGCAAAAGGGATTCTGGGAAGTGGACGGACACGCGGTGTCTCCTTTCAACCTTTCCTGAACTCTTCCAGTTGGTGGTAGCTTATTAGTTCCGTATTCCTTATCAGGATCTCCTGTCATAAAACAACTCATGCAAATGGTTACTCTGGTGCCTGGCCAGGGTGGGTGGTTTCAATCAGTGTGCTTCGCCTAACACCTGTGGAACTGATTCTAATCAGAAATCGGTTCATACATTATGTCTATTGTGCTTGGTGTCTCAGTCTACTGATTTCATTCTAATATCTGACTTGTTGGGATATCTTAGAAACTGGTCACCTCACTCCCAATTTACATGCCATTAATAGGTAGTTACATTTCATTGCAAGAAATAAAATCAAGATCTCAAGTGTGATGCTGCTTTGGATATTTTTACTGTTTGGGTTCACAAGTTTAATTCACCAATTTATGGCTACATTGATAATAAAGTCGATAGGGAAACTATTTTCTTTTCTGTTTTCTAGACAAAGAAATAAAGCATTTTATATACTTTTACTTTAAAAATATCTCCTATGTATGGTGTGGAATGTGTTCAGAATTCTGACAGTAGTGGTGGATATAAAAACCTACACATAATAAAATTGCATAGAACACAATAAACACATGCACACAGATACATAGAAAAATGACTACAAGTAAAACGGAGCAAATCGGAATAGATCAGAGTATTGTATCACTATCAATACTTTGGTTTTGATATTACACTAAAGGATTGCAGTGTTACCCATTCAGGGAAACAGAAAAATGTATAATGCATCCATTGTACTAGTCTTAAAACTGCATGAAAATCTAACATTATTCCAATAAAAGCTTCAATTAAAAAAAACCTTCATATTACTCTTAAATTTTTTTCTTCCTGTTGAACGTAACTACAAATAATTTTTGACATAACATACATATGTATTCTCTGTCATTTTGAAGTCCATCTCAAGGCATTTTATTAAATGTATTTAGTTTGCAGTGAGACTCTAGGCAAATGAATATCATAAAATATTTAAATTTAATATCTGATTATTTAAAATAAAGCACAACTATTATTTATTATATTTTTGGAGAAAAAAATATATATATTTGGCCTTTAGCTTTGAAGGAATTTATTACGTTGCTATTTGGGCTTGTTTTGGGGGAAGAAATATGGACATTTTCTTTCTTATATTTTAGTCTCATTTCTCTTGCTTTTTCCCCCTTTTCTTTACTTCCCAACGTCTATACCTCCATTCTATTCTCCACAGCACATCTAAAGCAATCTTTTCTTTCTTTCTTTCTTTTTTTTTTAACGCAAACTCCTCCACTCCTACTCCATGCCAAATTTATCAGCAAGTTTTATGGCAAGAAGCAGATTTGCCATGAAGCTAAGTCAGTTTAAGCTTCAGGGTCTCTCAAATGTGTGGATTTCTCCCACAGCCTCATGCTTATTTTTATGTCTGTAATTTTCTCTTCTATTCTTAAAGAGAGAAAAATATGATTATACTTCAAGTCTCATGAAGCTGCAAGTCAATGTTGTCTATCATTTTAATTTCTAGGCTATTTTCCCCACTTTTTAATTTCTCTATATTGCTTGTGGTTACCCTCCCAGTCTCTCATTTTCTTTTTTGCCTGGATTACACTATTGACCAAATTATCTTATGTTTCCATGTCAAATAGGCTGAACTCCCTCAGATTTCTAGTTCTAAACCTGTGGTTTTATTTGTACCCTCAGCCATTTCCTATTTCCCTTCCTTAAAATTGGAGAAGCCCCTTTCTCTCTAAAGGTAATGACTTGAACCTTCTCACTTTCTCTTCTTAGTCAATTGCTTAATAATCATCTATGTGTTCAGATTTTCCTTCAATTTAAAATTTTTATGTATATTTAAACTTATTCTAGTTTGTTTTTCCTCAAACACTGTAGCAGCAATACAACTATGAAGGGCAAACAAAAAGTTCTTAGAATTCCTGTCCTTCATGCATGAAGAACGCAGTTACTGTTCATGTCATAGACTTTCCAAACTAAACTGTGAACAGTTCATATTTCTCAGTTCTAACCTCTCCCATTAATTCTCTGAAATTTACCCCCAAGATTATTAATTATCTCTTTATGTTAAATGCCATGATTTTTCATCAACCTTAGTTTACTTTTACCCTTTGTCATGACTGATTCCTCCTTCAAATGGTCTTCCTTTGACTTTTGTGATTTAGCATCATCCTGGTTTCCTTACTGGCCTGAGCATTCCTTTGGGTTCCTGTTTCATTGTTCATCACTGAAATGTCCCCATATTCATAAGTTTAACGGACTTTATTTTTAGAGCAGTTTTAAGTTTACAAAAATACTGAGAGTCAGATACAGAGATTTCTCATATACTTTCTAGCTACATAGCCTGAGCCTCCTCTATTATCAACATCCTCCACCAGAGTGCCACATTAGTAACAATTAATGAACTTGACATGGACACATCATTATCAAATGTCCCTAGATTACCTTAGAGTTCTCTCTTGGTCTTGTACATTCTATGAATGTGGCCATATTTATAATGACACATACGCACCATCATAGCTTTGTACTTAATGCTTTCACTGACCTAAAAAATCCTCTGTGCTCTGCCTACTCATCCCATTATTTTCCCTAACCTCTGGCAACCACTGGTCTTTTTACCGTCTTCATAGTTCTTTCCTTTTACAGAATGTCATATAGTGGGGAATAATGCAGTATATAGTCTTTTCAGATTGGTTTCTTTCACTTAGTAAAGTGGAGTTACAGATTTTCCATGTCTTTTTATGGCTTGGAAACTCATTTATTTTTAGTGTTGCAAAATATTCTATTGTCTAGATATATCACAATTTATTCATTCACCTACTGACGTGCATCTTGGTAGCTTACAAGTTTTGCAAATTATGAGCAAAGCTGGTATAAACATTTGTGTGCAGGTTTTGTGTGAATATGTTTTCAAATCTTTTGATTAAATACCAGGGAACATGATTGGGATCATATGGTAAGAGTATGTTTACTTTTGTAAGAAACCACATAACAGTCTTTCAATGTCAATGAATGAGAGTTCCTGTTGCTCCTTGTCCTTGTTGGCATTTGGTGTTCCTAGTGTTCTAGGTTTTGGCCATTCTAATAGATATGTAGTCATATCCTAATGTTTTAATTAGTATTTCTCTGATGACATATGATAGGATATTTTATATGCTTATTTGGCTTCTGTATATCCTTTTTTTTTTTTTTGGTAAAGAATGTCTTAAGGTCTTTTATCCATTTTTAATGAGGTTGTGCTCTTATGGTTGACTTTTAAGAGCCCTCTGTATAGTTTAGAAAACAGTGCCTTATCAGACATGTCTTTTGCAAATATTTTCTCCTCTTTGTGGCTTGTCTTCTCATTCTCTTATGCAGAGCATAATTTTTTCATTTTAGTGAAGTCCAACTTACTAGTCCTTTTACAGATTCAATGCAATCCCTATCAAGCTACCAGTAGTATTTTTCACAGAACTAGAACAAATAATTTCAAGATTTGTATGGAAATACAAAAAACCTCGAATAGCCAAAGCAATCTTGAGAAAGAAGAATGGAACTGGAGGAACCAACTTGCCTGACTTCAGGCTCTACTACAAAGCCACAGTCATCAAGACAGTATGGTAGTGGCACAAAGACAGAAATATAGATCAATGGAACAAAATAGAAAGCCCAGAGATAAATCCACACACATATGGACACCTTATCTTTGACAAAGGAGGCAAGAATATACAATGGAGTAAAGACAATCTCTTTAACAAGTGGTGCTGGGAAAACTGGTCAACTACTTGTAAAAGAATGAAACTAGATCACTTTCTAACACCACACACAAAAATAAACTCAAAATGGATTAAAGATCTAAACGTAAGACCAGAAACTATAAAACTCCTAGAGGAGAACATAGGCAAAACACTCTCCGACATAAATCACAGCAGGATCCTCTATGATCCACTTCCCAAAATATTGGAAATAAAAGCAAAAATAAACGAATGGGATCAGTTCAGTTCAGTTCACTTCAGTCGCTCAATTGTGTCCAACTCTTTGTGACCCCATGAATCACAGCACGCCAGGCCTCCCTGTCCATCACCATCTCCCAGAGTTCACTCAGACTCATGTCCATCGAGTCCGTGATGCCTTCCAGCCATCTCATCCTCTGTCGTCCACTTCTCCTCCTGCTCCCAATCCCTCCCAGCATCAGAGTCTTTTCCAGTGAGTCAACTCTTCACATGAGGTGGCCAAAGTACTGGAGTTTCAGATTTAGCATCATTCCTTCCAAAGAAATCCCAGGGTTGATCTCCTTCAGAATGGACTGGTTGGATCTCCTTGCAGTCCAAGGGATGCTCAAGAGTCTTCTCCAACACCACAGTTCAAGAGCATCAATTCTTCAGCGCTCAGCCTTCTTCACAGTCCAACTCTCACATCCATACATGACCACAGGAAAAATTATAGCCTTGACTGGACGGACCTTAGTCGGCCAAGTAATGCCTCTGCTTTTGAATATACTATCTAGATTGGTCATAACTTTCCTTCTGAGAAGTAAGTGACTTTTAATTTCATGGCTGCAGTCACCATCTGCAGAGATTTTGGAGCCACACAGAATAAAGTCTGACGCTGTTTCTACTGTTTCCCCATCTATTTCCCATGAAGTGATGGGACCAGATGCCATGATCTTTGTTTTCTGAATGTTGAGCTTTAAGCCAACTTTTTCACTCTCCTCTTTCACTTTCACCAAGAGGTTTTTTAAGCTCTTCTTCACTTTCTGCCATAAGGGTGGTATCATCTGCATATCTGAGGTTATTATTTCTCCTGGCAATCTTGATTCCAGCTTATGATTCTTCCAACCGAGCATTTCTCATGATGTACTCTGCATATAAGTTAAATAAGCAGCGTGACAATATACAGCCCTACGTACTCCTTTTCCTATTTGGAACCAATCTATTGTTCGATGTCCAGTTCTAACTGTTGCTTCCTGACCTGCATACAGATTTCTCAAGAGGCAGGTTAGGTGGTCTGGTATTTCCATCTCTGTCAGGATTTTCCACAGTTTATTGTGATCCACACAGTCAAAGGCTTTGGCATAGTCAATAAAGCAGAAATAGATGTTTTTCTGGAACTCTCTTGCTTT
Organism: Capricornis sumatraensis; assembly: GCF_032405125.1. NCBI lineage: Eukaryota > Metazoa > Chordata > Mammalia > Artiodactyla > Bovidae > Capricornis > Capricornis sumatraensis. The sequence continues at coordinate 61,730,023 of NC_091072.1, read as the reverse complement.
TTCCATGATCCAGTGGATTTTGGCAATTTGATCTCTGGTTCCTCTGCCTTTTCTAAAACCAGCTTGAACATCAGGGAGTTTGTGGTTCACGAACTGAAGCCTGGCTTGGAGAATTTTGAGTATTGCTTTACTATCATGTGAGATGAGTGCAATTGCGGTAGTTTTAGCATTCTTTGGCATTGCCTTTCTTTGGGATTGGAATGAAAAGTGACCTTTTCCAGTCCTGTGGCCACTGCTGAGTTTTCCAAATTTGCTGGCATATTGTGAGCAGCACTTTCACAGCATCATCTTTGAGGATTTGAAATAGCTCAGCTGGAATTCCATCACCTCCACTAGCTTTGTTCATAGTGATGCTTTCTAAGGCCCACTTGACTTCACATTCCAAGATATCTGCTCTAGATTAGTGATAACATCATCATGATTATCTTGGTCGTGAAGAAGGCCAAGAGGAACTTCCCTGCATCCGAGGTCAGTGGCAGCCGGGAGGAGACACCCCGCATCCTAGTTTGGGGTGGCCGGGAGAAGTCACCTCGCTCCTGAGGCTAGGGGTGGTGACCTTGAGGAGGTACCCCGAGCCTGAGGCCAGCGGCGGCAGCTGGGAGGAGCCACCCATGCCCTAGGCCTGGGCCGGCGGCTGGGAGGAGCAACCCAAGGAGTGGTGGCTGCGCAGGCACAGGAGGGCCTAGAGGAGCTATTCCACGTTGAAGGTCAAGAACGGTGGTGGTAAGGAGATACCACCCCTCGTCCAAGGTAAGGAGCACCGGTTGTGCTTTGCTGGAGCAGCCATGAAGAGATACCCCATGCCCAAAGTAAGAGAAACCCAAGTTAGATGGTAGGTGTTGCAGGAAGGTATCAGAGGGCAGACACACTGAAACCATACTCACAGAAAACTAGTCAATCTAGTCACACTAGGACCACAGGCTTGTCTCACTCAATGAAACCAAGCCATGCCTGTGGGGCAACCCAAGATTGGCGGGTCATGGTGGAGAGGTCTGACAGAATGTGGTCCACTGGAGAAATGGGATCTAATTAAAATTAAAAGCTTCTGCACAACAAAGGAAAATATAAGCAAGGTGAAAAGACAGCCTTCTGAATGGGAGAAAATAATAGCAAATGAAGCAACTGACAAACAACTAATCTCAAAAATATACAAGCAACTTATGCAGCTCAATTCCAGAAAAATAAATGACCCAATCAAAAAATGGGCCCAAGAACTAAATAGACATTTCTCCAAAGAAGACATATGGATGGCTAACAAACACATGAAAAGATGCTCAACATCACTCATTATCAGAGAGATGCAAATTAAAACCACAATGAGGTACCACTTCACACCAGTCAGAATGGCTGCGATCCAAGTCTGCAAGCAATAAATGCTGGAGAGGGTGTGGAGAAAAGGGAACCTTCTTGCACTGTTGGTGGGAATGCAAACTTGTACAGCCACTATGGAGAACAGTGTGGAGATTCTTTAAAAAATTACAAATAGAACTGCCATATGACCCAGCAATCCTACTGCTGGGCATACACACCGAGGAAACCAGAATAGAAAAAGAAACATGTAGCCCAATGTTCTTCGCAGCACTGTTTATAATAGCCAGGACATGGAAACAACCTAGATGTCCATCAGCAGATGAATGGATAAGAAAGCTATGGTACATATACACAATAGAGTATTACTCAGCCATTAAAAAGAATACATTTGAATCAGTTCTAATGAGATGGATGAAACTGGAGCCTATTATGCAGAGTGAAGTAAGCCAGAAAGAAAATCACCAATACAGTATACTAACACATATACATGGAATTTAGAAAGATGGTAATGATGACCCTGTACACGAGACAGCAAAAGAGACGCAGATGTGTAGAGCAGAATTTTGGACTCTGAGGGAGAGGGAGAGGGTGGGATGATCTGGGAGAATGGCATTGAAACATGTATACTATCATGTAAGAAACAAATCGCCAATTTATGTCTGATGCAGGATACAGGATGCTTGGGGCTGGGGCACGGGGATGACCCAGAGAGAAGATATGGGGAGGGAGGTGGGAGGGGGGTTCATGTTTGGGAACACATGTACACCCATGGTGGATTCATGTCAATGTATAGCAAAACCAATACAGTATTGTAAAGTAAAATAAAGTAAAAAAAAATAAATAAAGTAAAAGAAAAAAAAAAGTAGTTACCAAACACAAGGTCATCTATGTTCTCTCATATGTCATCTTCTAGAAGTTTCATAGTTTGCGGTTTACATTTAGGTCAGTGATACTTAGGGGATAAATGTTTTTGAAAGTGTGTAGGGTTTGCACCTTGATTCTTTCTTTCTTTTTCTGTGTGTGTGTGGTTGTGCAGTCGTTCATGTACCATTTGTTAAAAAGACCATCTTTGCTCCTCTGCTTTTGATCCTTTATCAAAGATCAGCTAACTATGTTGGTCTACTTGTGGGCTCTCTATTTTGTCCCACTGTTCTTTCAACAATACCGCACTGTCTTGCTTACTTGATTACCTTCACCCTCATGATATCAAAGAGCAACTACATGGTTATTCATTTATTCAGCTAGTGTATGTTGAACACCTGCTTCGTGAGAGGTACTGTGTTTTGTTCTTGGAATACAATTTGAAAAATAAAAGTGATATACTCGTGGTTTTTCAGTTGCTAAGTCATATCCAACTCTTTTTGACTTCATGGGCTGCAGCACACCAAGCTTCCCTGTACTCCACTAACTCCCAGATTTTGCTCAAGTTCAAGTCCATTGAGTCAGTGATGCTATCTAAGCATCACATCCTCTGCTGCTCTCTTCTCCTTTTGCCCACGATCTTTCCCAAAACTAGGGTCTTTTCCAGTGAGCCGGCTTTTCACATCAGGTGGCCAAAGTATTGGCATTTCAGCTTCAACATCAGTCCTTCCAATGAATATTTAGGACTGATTTCCTTTAAGATGGACTGGTTGTATCTCCTTGCAGTCCAAAGGACTCTCAAGAGTCTTCTCCAGAGCATCCAAAAACTTCAGTTCTTCAGTGCTCAGCCTTTTTGATGGTCCAACTCATTAACCTTAATCAAATAAATATACAAGTAAATTGCTAAATGCAATCTGTGATCACTGTTATATAGGAAAATTACACTAGACCCAGTGAATAGATATGAAAGTTAGAATTGATATGGGAAAGGGTTTCACTGGGAACATATATTTGATATTAATTCACAAGCAAAAGTGGGAATTTACTTATAAAAGGAGGATAGAATATTTCAGGCAGTGATGGCAGCAGAATAAAGGCCCTGAACTGGTATATAGGGTTTTAAAATTTTGGCTATCTATCATGAATTGCAGACTCTTTTGTAATAGCCCTTTAATTTACTTATGGACAGTTATTGCTTCTCCTCTGTAAGCGGCTAGCAGTGTTGTTGATCAAGTTTCCTGCCTTTCACTTGCCAGGGAATATATATATAATGCAAGTTAGGCCAGTCTTATTTTCTCTTTTTGAAACATGAATTTTGAACAGAATTTTTAAAATATGAAAGTGAAATGGAAGCTCATTCCTTTTTGTATGGATACTGATATGGAACTGTTGAATTGATTATGCTATGTAGATGCCAGACAACCACATTTTTCTGTTTTATTCTGTACCTGTTTCTCTGGCCTTCCTGTTAGTTCTATGAATGCTCCCATACAATTCCTGATAATTCCTTTTGCTGCTGAAGGTAGCTCAATTCAGTTTCAATTTTTTACATTGAAAGATACCTATCTATCTATTTACTGCCCATGTGTTCATGCTCAATTGGGTTGGACTCTTTGCAACCTCATGGACTGTAGCCCACCAGGCTCCTCTGTCCATGGAATTTTAGGGGCAAGGTTAGTGGAGTGGGTTGCTATTTCCTACTCCAGGGGATCTTCCAGACCCAGGTATTGAACCTGCATCTCTTGTGTCTCCTGCATTGGCAGGTGGATTCTTTACTGCTACATCACCTGAGAAGTTCTAGTGATTATATATATAAAAAAGGATCATTGAAGGTTTGAATGAAAAATTGATCATTACTGGTGAAATGAAAGAAAGGAGAAGTGAATCAAGATAAAATAGAATCACAGGAAGGGATAGATATTACCTATTTTCAGTCCAGTTTAAGAATTAAGTATTTATCCTAAGATCACAGGTAAGATATTGTTATAAAATTTCATAAGTATTATAGGATTTCATAAGTATTTAGATGGCAAAGCTGTCAGATCAGTTTTTCATGGTAGCACAAAGGAGAAGCAAACATATAGGAGGACCCTTGAGTGTTTGAAACCCCAGAGTGTCAGAGATGGCTTTTAGGCAAGAGTTCCTTAAGTCCCTGGCCTATAGACCAGATGATTAGAAGTGCCATTTTGTAAAGAAATGGGGAATAATGGTTTGCAGGTTTAGATAATGGCATATTTGGGGTTAGGCATGGAATCTACTAAATTATTAGGATGGAAACATTAAAAAAAAGTTCATAAGGCATTGATTACTTGTACCTGAGAGCTGGGAAATAGTTTTGGGGATTATCTCCAGCCTAGACTCTTTGGAATCCCAGATCTAAGGAACCAACTTCTTATTTGGCATCTCCAAGTGGAGTCCTCCAGTACACCTAAACTCCATGTGTTAAAAAGAAAAATGAACTCTGTCTGCACACCTCTCAAAAATCACACTCTGTTCTTCCTTCATTATTGCTCACCTTAGTGTAATTTATTACTATTCACTTAGTTGCCAAAGCTAGTAACCTAGGGATTATAATTATTTATTCTTTCTTCTATAGTTCCCATTTAAAAAACAACAAAATTTCTCTATATTGAAAACTGCTCCCAAATTAAGTTTGATTTTATATCCTTATGTCATACCATAATTCTTTGCATTTATTATGCAACTGTGAACATTAAATTTTGCATTTTATTTGGAAGTTGAATAGGTTCCAAAGAGTGATATGTGTTCTCCTTTTAATGTCAGTCATTATTCTCTCTGGTTTTACTATTGTTATTAGGTTGCTATATTTAAATTTAATGAAGCATTTATTCTCAATCAAGAAGACCATCGAGATGATACAATTCTATAAGCCTGTGGTGTGAAAGCAGAGTAATAAACTTCATTTGGTGTGAGATGAGAAATGATTGAATATGCTTTCTATTCATTAAGGTTCTTTTATTCTTCCTCTATGATATTTATAAGTGAAGTAAATAATAAAAGGTGTTAGACTTTTTTCCCCAGTCTTCTCTGTGAACTTCTGATAAAGTGTTAAGAACAAAACTTCCTGGACAAGGACAATCTGTTCTCTTTTATGATTCCAAGGCTGCAACAATATAATACAGGGTTCACTTCTGACATCCCATAGTAAGGTCAGTCTTCATCACAATAAGTCTTCTCCTCCTAAATATGTTATTTTTTTTAAGAATAGAATAAGAAACAAAATGAGAAAAAATACCATAAGTTGTTTAATAAAGCCTAGGTTTTGAAATAGTTACTTCAAATACCAACATAGGAAATTCAAAAATTTTGTAACCAAATGAAGTAAAAAAATAGTGCATTATTTGTAATATATAAGATCCATGTGACATTTATTCTATTATTGTTCCTGAATTACCTAGGATAAAAAAAAAAAGAAAAAGAAACAGGGACTTGCCTGGTGGTCCAGTGGTTAAGAATTTGCCTTGTAATTTAGGGCACATGGGTTTGATCCCCTGGGCTGGGCAGGAAACTAAGATCCCACATTCTGTGGAACAAGTAAGCCTGCATGTCCCAACTAAGACCTAACACAGCCAAATAAATAAATAACAGCAACAAACAAACAAAAAAGCCTGAAAAGGCAAACAAAAAAAATCTTATTTTTTATGCAACTGTTTTTCATTTTCTCTTAGCAAACAAGCAAAAGCTATCCACATTTTGAAAATTATTCACCCAGTGAACTACCTTTTTTAGTTAAACAGCCTTGGATATTTCACCTTTTAAAATATCTTTCACATGCTAAGTTTTTCTTAGATTTGATCCATGAATCCCTGTACCTACTTAAAAAAAAATAAAATCAGATTTCTGATTCTTACCCCAAACATACTTTAATAGAATTTATAGGTATGGAACCTAAGAATGCATTTAAATAGTACTGTTTACCAATGCTTGTAGTCTTTTAGAAATGCTGAGAAGATTCAGAAAGGTTACTGTTTGGTCATTCAAAGAGTAAGACATAGAGTAACCAACAAGCAAGAAAAGAAGTTATCAAGCTTACACTGAAGGTGAAAGTGAAGTCGCTCAGTTGTGTCCGACTCTTTATGACCCCATGGACTGTAGCCCACCAGGCTCCTCTGTCCATGGAATTTTCCAGGCAAGAATACTGGAGTGGGCTGCCATTTTCTTCTCCAGGAGATCTTCCCAACCAGGGATTGAACCCAGGTCTCTCACATTGTAGGCAGATGCTTTACCATCTACATTACTAAGAAGTAAAATTGATAAATGCTTGCTCCTTGGAGGAAAAGTTATGACCAACCTGGACATCAGCGTAAAAAGCAGAGATTACTTTGCCAAAAATGTCCATCTAGTCAAAGCTATTGTTTTTCCAATAGTCATGCCATTTTTGTAAATCAAGTTTTATTGGATAGTAGACACACCCATTTGTGAATGTATTGTCTCTGGCTAGCTTCAGCAGGAATAATTTATGAGAAGGCAGTGGCACCCCATTCCAGTACTCTTGCCTGGAAAATCCCATGGATGGAGGAGCCTAGTGGGCTGCAGTCCATGGCGTCGCTAAGAGTCTGACATGACTGAGCAACTTCACTTTCACTTTTCACTTTCATGCATTGGAGAAGGAAATGGCAACCCATTCCAGTGTTTTTGCCTGGAGAATCCCAGGGATGGGGGAGCCTGGTGGCTACCGTCTACGGGGTCGCACAGAGTCGGACACGACTGAAGCGACTTAGCAGTAGCAGCAGCAACTTCTTAATACAGCTCCAGAACTGAGTAGTTGTTACAGATACAGTATGGCTAACAAAACTATCTAGCTCTTCATAGAAAAGCTTTCTAATCTCTGTGGAGTGTACCTAGAGTATTGAACAACTGAAGCAGATCAATTTGTATTTCTTCCTATTATGACAAGTTTATATACAGATATACCTGTGAAATGAACTGAAAATAATGGCTAAAAAGGAAGTGCAGGCAGTGAAATTTTTCTTTAGTTGTATTTTATTTTTATATTAGTATCAGTAGAAAAATAATTAAGTAAAATTTTTTTGAACAATGAAATAATATATTATAATTCAAAAAAAGTGAAGAGTACTACTTCGACATTCAATTAATTTATTTAGAATTGAGAAAATATCTACCTGTAATCAATCCATTACAGCCATCAGTAATAGTTTCACAATATCATAATAACTCATTCTGAATAAACCCTGCTTCTTAGGGCTTCCCAGGTGGCACTAGTGGTAAAGAACCTGCCTGCCAATGCTGGAGATGCAGGTTCAATCCCTGGGTCGGGAAGATCCCCTGCAGGAGGGCATGGCAACCCACTGTAGTATTCTTGCCTGGAGAATCCCATGGAGCCTGGTGGGTGCAGACAGCCAGACATGACTGAAGCAACTTAGCACAGCATACACAATAACTTATAAGTGAATTTTAATAAAACTGGAATATCTCTGAAAGATATATTTTAGGCATATAGCAAGTTGTACCACTGATGCACATTTTCTTAGTTTTACCAAACACAAAGAATAAAAAGAGAAAGAAGTTTAAATATTAAAGAAATAACTAAAATAATCTGTAGCAAAGGAAAATTATTGCACCCACAACCTTCACTCACTGCTTTAAACTTTAAACACAAGTGAAACCTCCATGCAGACTCATGAAGGACTTAATGAAAATTAACAAACACAGATTTTGTCTAATTGTCTTTACAATTACTGTATGATCATTGTTTATATCTAATCTATTACTTAAACACTAGGCTATGATTTACCACAGCAACCTGAGACATAAACTGTCCCCAAAGCAACACTGAATGACTTTGAACTGTTGTGAATTTGTTTTTGAATGAGTGTACATATTCTTCCAGGTAGAATACAAAGTTTTTTTTAAAGTAATAAAAATGTGTTGTTTTAAGCTTCCGTGTATTTTGAAACTCAACAGTTACTTTAGCAATTATGTAGCAGTTATTTAAGTTCTCTGTACACTGCACCTTCCCATGACCTACACTGCTGCTGCTGTACTCTTGCCTCTTTGGCCCTGTCTATTCTTGAATCTTTGCAAGTGTCTGTAATTTCTTATCATTTACCTGTTTAGCTGTTTAATTTTTTATTTTTTACCTACGAAGTAAACCTGCCATGCTCAGTTGCTTCAGTCGTGTCCGACTCTGTGCGACCCCATAGACAGCAGCCCACCAGGCTCCCCCATCCCTGGGATTCTCCAGGCAAGAACACTGGAATGGGTTGCCATTTCCTTCTCCAATGCATGAAAGTGAAAAGTGAAAGTGAAGTCGCTCAGTCATGTCCGACTCTTCACAACCCCATAGACTGCAGCCCACCAGACTCCTCCGTCCATCGGATTTTCCAGGCAAGAGTACTGGAATGGGGTGCCATTGCCTTCTCCGAAACCTGCCATAAATCCTAAATATTCTTCTTTTTCATTCCACTTTTCATTCCATGCCCTTTCCTTTTCCACTTCCTTTTCAAATTTCAAGCCCCAACACATGTCATTTCATTTATGTGCTCCTTTATCCACCTTCATAGGCAGAACTAACAGCTCTCTCCTTGTTCGTCCAACACCTCTTTCATACTGCAAACATACAAGTTGTCATATTAAGACCATTATCTCTCTCTCTCTCTTTCTCTCTGACTTCTGAGGCTAGATAATGTGCTATGATCATATGCTCTTCACCAGAGCTAGTGCAGTGCTCACATTATACATAAACATTTGGGACATTTTCTGGAGATAAATGGAATTGGTTTATATAAAGACTGCCAATATATCTTATGGTGGCAATTCACCTCTGTAATTTGCAGTATTGAATCTTTAATTTTATAGCATTAGAAGGTGCTACATATTTGAAAAGATAATGTTTCTTTTGAATTCTGTTTGAAGAATAAGAAATAGCACAACCCCCCCCCCAAAAAAAAACAGATATAAGAAATTTCTTAGTTTCTTATCCAAGTTTGATATCCCCCAATTTTCTTTTTTCTTCACCAGCTGATAAACTTGTATGAAAGATTTTGCCATGAACACTTATATTTAGACTTTTCATTATTTGCTTAATTATTATTATTATTGAATGTTAACATTATATTTATTATGTATATAAGTGGCTGCATTCATTTTTAAATAATTTAAAATTATTAAGGTAACTTTAATGCATACCTTGGCATTCTATGAACAAGTGGGAAGAAAGTAATTACTTGCTATAAGAAATTATATACCATTAAAATAGTACAGATTCATTATGTATATTAGGAACATGGAATAAGGTAGATGCTTATTATGGAAAAAATAAAGGAAAAATACTATTTCCTTATTATTTCAGAAGCTTATAGTTTACTTGATTTTTCCTTTTTCTGGAATTCATTTAGTCCAATTCTCTATTCTCATCTCCTTTGTTATCCTGGATTTTTCTTGGAGAATGAAGTGAAGTATTTTCTTTTAGATGGTAAAGATGAAAAGAGATAAGAATATTCTGTTACCATTGGAATCCTGCCCCTAGCAGTTGTGAAAACTACTTTATAATAATGTCATATCATTTGGTCTAAAATTTACATATTTTTTCTTTCTGAAATATATACCTGTCTCAATCTAAAGAAAGTGGAAACACACAAAAGCAGATCTGTCTTTCAATTATATTATTAATAGAATATTAGGGAATTACACCAATTTAATGCTCAAAACTGTTCATTTCCTTGAATTATACTTTGGTGTTTTTTTCCACAGCCTGTACCGAAGGTAATGTGTTTTCATGTTTTCCCTTTATGAATATGGTGAAAGTTTCAGCAGGTAGAAGATCAGGGAGGGCATAGTGGAACTCAACAACATCATCAATCAACAGTGTATAATTGACCTCTATAGAGTACAACAGCACAATACACATGCTTCTCAAGCTCACATAGCATTCACCAAGATATACTCCATTTTAGGACATAAAACATGTCTTAACAAACTGAAAAAAAGGAAGAAATACAAAGTCTGCTCTCATATATTCTCTTAGTGGGAATACTTCCTAACTCATTATGTGACGCCAGTGTCAGCCAAATATCAGAAACAGAGATATTACAAGAAAACTAAAGACTAAGATCCTTCTAGAACATGCATGAAAAATTCTCAAAAATTATTAGCAAACTGAATCCAACAACATATAAAAATAATTATACACCATGACCTTGTGGGTTTTATCCCAGGAGTGCAAGGTTACTTCAACATTCCAAAAATGATTAATGTAATCCCTCACATCAATAAAATAAAAAGAAAATCACACAGTCATATCAATAGATGCAGAAAAAGCACTGGGCATAATCCAACCCCCATTCATGATAAAAACTCTCACTAAACTAGGAATAAAGGGAATCTTCCTCAACTCGATAGAGAGCATGTACCAATATGACTCAAATGGTAAAGAATCCACCTGTAGTGCCAGAGACATCAATTTGATCCCTTGGTTGGGGAGATCCCCTAGAGAAGAGAATGGCAACCTACTCCAATATTCTTGCCTGGAAATATCCCATGAACAGAGGAGCCTGGTGGGCTACATGGGGTCACAAAGAGCTGGAAATGACTGAGCAACTAACACTTTCACACTAAGTTCAAGTGAGAATGCATTTTCTTGCTACTTCTTTTCAACACTGTGCTGAAAATTCTAGCTAACACAGTAAGAAACAAAAAAAGGAAATACAAGTCATACATATTGGGAAGAAACAAATAAAACTGCCCTTGTTTGAAGATAAGATCATCAGAAAATCGGATCATGCAGAAAATCCAAAAGATCTGACCAAAAAACTCCTGGAATTAATAAGCCATTCCACCAAGATTATATGGTACAAGGTCAACAAGCAAAAGTCAATTGCTTTTCTATATATCAGTAATGAACAAGTGAAATTTGAAATTAAGAACACAATACCATTTACATTAACACTCCCCAAAATGGATACTTCAGTATAAATCTAATCTGATGCTTGGTGTGTCTCTTCAAATTGTATTACTTATTTATTTTGCTATTTTGGTATGCTTTGTAATTTTTCTTGATCAGCTGACATGAACTGGTAGGTAAAAATAGCTGCCTTTCTTAAGGTGGTAGTAAGATATGGAGGGAGGGGAAGCAGTCTATAGTCTCATAATTAAATCTCACCTTTTACTTAAGCCTCAGCCTCTGCACTGTAAATATCATGAATGCTTTCAATTTTTTCCCTCTTCCTTTTTAGGTGAGATAGGATGGCTAGAGCAGGCTGGAGATGGGTATTCCCTTTCCCCAGATCAGTTATCTTGTTGTGTTCTTATTGGTGGTTTAGTCACTAAGTCATGTCAGATTCTTTGTGACCCCAAAGATGGTAGCCCTTGAGGTTCCTGGAATGGGTTGCCATTTCCCCCCTACAGGGGATCTTCCTGATCAAGAGATTAAACCCTCGTCTCTTGGTTGGCAGGCAGATTCTTTACCACTGAGCCACCTTGGAAGCCCAAACTTTGGTTCATTAGTTTCCCTGGAGGAAATTGCTTGTTAAGAACAGAATGCTCTGGCATATGTTAAAATGGTTCCTTTCCACTCCACTGCTGGAAGACTGGGGGACTTTTACTCTGATATCTACTGTGGAGTCAGTGGAAGCAGTATGAGGCAAATCTCACAAAACTGTAGGGGCTCCCCCTGTTAGTTGGGTACCCCAGAGTTTTGATGAGGTGTCTATGCTGAATCTCCAGCAATTACAGTTCACATTTTCCTTACTCCGTGCGGATTCCCGTGATGGTTTCCACGCAGGTAGGTCATGAGTTTTCTGTATTTGCTGTTTTGTCTTACCAGTGCTGGGGGCAACAATTTGCCTTCTGTTCAAATCTTTCTTGTGGGTCTAAGAATTGTTGATATTTCAGTTTTTTTCAGCTTTTTACTTGTTAGGAGAGAGTGGCAGCTTTCAAGCTTCTTATATGTGGAAACAAAAAAAAAAGGAAAATTTAATTTCTTCTTGAGATGTTAATAATGTATAACTTAGGAAAAGAGAATTTGGGTAGAGTGTATGTTGAAAAGTAACAAGGATAGCAGACATTATTCAGTGAGCACTATTTTAAAGCAGGCACTGTGGTAAGTGCTTTCCCTGGAGTTTCCTATTAATAGAAACAGTAATAACACCTGCTCTGAGAGTTAATGCATTTGAGGTTAAAGTATACAAACTTTTTAATACAATTTTGCAGTATTGTAATATGAAGTCATAAAATCAAGATTTAACTTCATTAATAAGGGAGAAACCATCTAACAGAGAGTTACATGTAGTTTTTCTGAAAGTGTCAAACTTGTTCCAGATCAGTTCATTTAGACTGTTCAACATTGAAACCTGGATAACTAGCTCATGGCGATGCATTTGTCATACTATGTTCTTGTTAAAATATTTTCCTAGCAAGATAAATGTGTCATTTAGAAGATAAATATCAGAATCAATCATTGCCCTCAAACCTAATACACCTCTCCTTAAAGTAGAATGCAATTGGAAAACACCACTGGAAAAAAAACAAACGAGAACAATATCTCCTAGAACACTTGCTTCTGACCACATTTTTAAAATGCCTCTTAACAACATTTATATATATTATAAGCTTTGATAATATACCATAATGTTTCTTACTGAAAGTGATTTTTTAATTTAAGTGTCATATTGAAAATCATATATTTAACTCATATCACATTTATTTTGTTGATTAAAAGTATCTCTTTCCATAAAAGTTGGCAAATCTTGGGGGAAGAGAATTCATAGAACCACTTCTATACTTTTTTTCTTTATGCATTAATGTTTAAATACATTATAGAGCTTACATACATGATTCCAATAATTTGCAATAATAGAAAGTGTTCAGTGTACGTTATTGGATAATATATGCCTGTGGAGATAATTTTCTGAGCCCTAAAATGATATACTTTGTTGGTATCCAAAGGCAAATGTTTGTCTTTCATTCTTTTTATATCATAAAAGATGTTTAAAATAACCAACATTTAAATTTTATAATATTTTATGTTTACAAATATATATCTTGCTCTTGCCATATTGCCCTATATCACCACCTACCCAACAAACAAGAACACTGCTCAAAATGTTGGGAAAAAACACAAAGGATTGAAAATATGATGATAATAGACAAAAATAGCCAATAACTTATCTTCAACCCCCCAAAATAGCCAGCAATGGTCAAAATAGATAAGAGTGATGTGACTAGCCTTCTTTTCAACTATTCCTTTTATATATATATGGGGTACAGTTGCTTTACAATGTTGTGTTAATTTCTGCTGAATCATAAAGGGAATCAGCTGTATGTATACATATATCCCTCCATCCTGGACCTCCCTCCCACCCGCCTCCCCACCTCCCACCCATCTCCCCACCTCCCCATCCCAGCAATCTAGGTTACCACCGAGCACTGAGCAGAGCTCCCCGTGCTATACAGCAGGTAGCCACTAGCTATGTATTTTAGACATCAGTTCAGTTCAGGCCAGTCCCTCAGTCATGCCCGACTCTTTCCAGCTCCATGGACTGCAGCATGCCAGGCTTCCCTGTCCATCGCCAACTCCTATAGTTTGCTCAGACTCATGTCCATCGAATCAGTGATACCATCCAACGATCTCATCCTCTGTCGTCTCCTACTCCTCATGCCCTCAATCTTTCTCAGCATCAGGGTATTTTCCAATGAATCACTTCTTTGCATCACGTGGCCAGAGTGTTGAACTTCAGCTTCAGCATCAGTCCTTCCAATGAATATTCAGGATTGATTTCCTTTAGGATTGACTGGTTTGATCTCCTTGCTATCCAAAGGGCTCTCAACATTCTTCTTGAACAGCACAGTTCAAAAGCATCAATTCCTTGGTGCTCAGCTTCCTTTATGCTCCAAATCTCACATCCATACATAACTACTGGGAAAACCATAGCTTTGACTACATGGACTTTTGTCAGCAAAATAATATCTCTGCTTTTTAATAAAACATGGTATATATGTCAATCCCAATCTCTCAGTTCCTCCCACTACCCTTTCCCCTCACTCTATGTCCTACATCTGTTCTCTATGTCTGTGTCTCTATTTCTGCCCTGCAAATAGGATCATCTGTACCATTTTTGTAAATTCCCCAGATATGCATTAATGTATTTGTGGTTCTTTTTCTGTGGTTCTTTTCCCTGACTTACTTCATTCTGTGTAACAGTCTCTAAGTCCATCCACATCTCTGCAAATAACCCAATTTTGTTCTTTTTAATGGCTGAGTGATATTCTGTGGTTTATATGTATCACATCTTCATCCATTCATCTATCAATGGACATTTTGGTTTCTTCCAAGTCCTGGCTAGTGTAATACAGTACTGCAGTGAACACTGGGGTGCAGGTGTCTTTTTGAATTATGGTTTTCTCAGGGTATATGCGCAGTAGTGGAATTGCTGGGTCATATGGTAGTTCTATTTCTACCATATTTCATATGGTAGTTTTTTAAGGCACCTACACACTGTTCACCATAGTGGCTCTATCAATTCACATTCCCACACCTTCTCCAGCATTTATTGTTTGTAGATTTTTTGATGATGGCCATTTTAACAAGTGGAAGATGATATCTCATTGAAGTTTTAATTTGCATTTCACTAATAACTGGTGATGTTAAGCATCTTTTCATGTGCCTTTTGGCTATCTATATTTCTTTCTTGAAGAAATGTCTGTATAGGTTTTCCTCCCATTTTTTGATTGGGTCATTTATTTATTTTTATTATTGAGCTGTTTGTATATTTTAGAGATGAATCCCTTGTTGATTGCCTCATTTGAAAATATTTCCTTTCATTCTGAAGGTTGTCATTTCATCTTGTTTATGGTTTACTTTGCTGTACAAAATGTTTTAAGTTTCATTAGTTCCATTTGTTTATTTTTGTTTTTATTTTCATTACTCTAGGAGGTGAGTCAAAAAAAGATCTTACTGTGATTCATGTTAAATAATGTTCCTCCTATGTTTTCTTCTAAGAGTTTTATATTGGCCAGTTGTATATTTATTTAATCCTTTTGGAGTTTCTCTGTGTGTGTATGTGTGGTGTTAGTGAGTATTCTAATTTCATTCTTTTAAATGTAGCTTAATAAAACAAACAAATGGCTACTTTATGTGCTTTGAAGATGACTCAGTAGTGGCTCACATGCAGAGCAGATGTCTATCACTAGGACACAGGTCGATACACTGATTTCTTATTTGCTTGCAGTCCTCAAGTATTTAAGGAAATAAGTATCTCAGAATTAAATTTTTACATCACACAGAGATGCATGCAATTTTTATTATCCCATATTTCAACATTGTCAGATATTTTGCTAAAATAATTAGAAAGAATACATTGTTGAAATAAGTAGATATTTTAAAAAATCACTTCTACAGTGTGAGTGTTCACTTGCACACCAAATGCATTTATTTCCATTTTTGTCCAGCTCTGTGCATATTATGATTTTCTAGGTCAAAAATCTTTTCAAAATGTAATTTTCAAAACATGCAAACCACCTTTTTGTGCCTGGAAGCTAGATGCTGATCTTCTAGCTTTGTGCCTTTTTCATTCCTCACCCTAATCACAATCAAATTCTTCACTTGGTTCCATGATTGGCTTGAGAACGATTTGGATTGAAATCAGATGAGCAACACAGATGGTATCTAATATTGCATCTCAGTTTTTGGCTTTACTCTGTAAGCTGCTTACTCAGTGGTAGAGGAGAAAAGGAAGGCTGCTGACAAATGACACTATTATGACCATCATAGCTAAGCTAGACTGGCACCATTAGAGTGCTCAACAATCTGTTTTATATCTCTATGTTTCTAAGCCCATATTCTTAAACAAAGGTGTTCTTTCCTCATGGAACATAATACCTTCGACTGGGGACACTTTTTCCTCTTGAAATGTCTTATTAAGCATAATTATTTTTAAGGATGTTTGTACTGAAAGAGAGGCTGTATCCTTGGAGATTAACTCTATGTTGTAGTAATATATTAACTTCTACTAACTTAAGTCTCATTTTCTCATTTAACTCTATAATATACATTTATTTGACTTATTTTGAAGACAAAAACTGTTATAAACTCATGAAAGCTAAGGGTGGGCATATAATATCAATAGTTGACTATTGATTTTAAATAAATATGCATTATGATTTAAGTGAAAGTGTTAGTCACTCAGTCGTGTCCAACTCTTGTGATTCTAAGGACTGTAGCCTGCCAGGTTCCTCTGTCTTTGGAATCCTCCAAGCAAGAAACTGGAGTGGATTGTCATTTCCTTCTTCAGGGGATCTTTCAGACCAAGGAATTGAACTCAGGTCTCCCACATTGCAGGCAGATTCTTTACCATCTGAGCCACCAGGGAATTCCTATGATTTAACATGGATATTATTTTGAGAAAAAGATATGCATTTTGAAAAGGTATTTATTTTAAGTAAATTATAATTAGAATCTCTTTTCTGATTATGAAATTTATGTATATGCCATGAAGAATATGTTTTTAAATCAAAAATGCAGAAAAGAAAATGCAGGTCAATCATATTTCAATCAAATGAGTGTTAATTTAATGATATAGTTCCTTTTGTATTTTATGCCTATTTCTCAATATGTATGACATACAATGTACATGGTTTAGGAATATTATCTCCAATTTTATTTGTAAGATAAGTTAGAAAATGAGAAAATTTGGTTGTGAAAATATAGCAATTTATGCATAATATAATAACAGTTGCAACGTGAATTATGAGGGTATGCATATAAAAGAGTAACATGTCAACAGTTGTGTTTATCATTTACTAAGAAATTTTTCATACTCATATCATCTGATTTTTTTAACGTTTATTTTTAGCTCTGCTGGGTCTTTGTTGCGGCTGGGTCTTTTCTCTAGTTGTGGTGCAGGCTTCTCATTATGGTGGCTTCTCTTGCTGCAGAGCATGGGCTCCAGGGCACGTGGGCTTCAGTAGTTGTGGCATGCAGGCTCAGTAGTTGTGACTCCCGGGCTCTAGAGCACAGGCTCGGTACTTGTGGTCCACAGGTTAGTTTCTCTGTGGCATGTGGGATCTTCCCAGATCAGGGATGGAACCCATGTTTCCTGCATTGGCAGGTGGATTCTTTACCACTGAGCCACCAGGGAAGCCTTTCATCTCATCTGGTTTTGATAGCAACTTTCTGAGATAAGCATCTTATTTTTCACTTTTAATTTGAGAAGACTCTTCAGAAAAGATAAAGAAATTTATCCAATTTGATGTAGCCTGGAAATAAAGAAATCAGAACATGATGCTGGTTTTTCCAAATTTAAATACTGTATTCTATCTCTACACTTTTGTGTAGAAGAAATGAATAAACTTTATGAATTTTGAAGAATACTTAGCAAAATGAACTAACTGGTAATATTTTAGGGAGTGCATTAAAGAAAAAAATAATGTATCTGATTTTGTGTCTGGAAACTCTACAGTTGATTGGGGTGACTGAAGATTGTAGGTACAATCCAGATTTGATTACCTTCTATTCCACAGAAGAGATCCTCCAAACTTTAAGCTAGATTATTATAATTGTTTATAATAAATTTTGTTTTAATGAATGAACAATCAGCATAAGTTGCTTTAATTAGCCATCTTTCAGAATGAAAATGACGAAAGTCCAATGACCCAGTTTGCCACAAATTAATCATGTGTGTGTGCTAAATCACTTCAGTTGTGTCCAATTCTTTGCAACTCTGACTGAAGCCTGCCAGGATCCTCAGCCCATGGGATTCTCCAGGCAAGAATATTGGAGTGGGCTGCCATTTCCACCTCCAGGGATTCTTCTAGACTCAGGGATGGAGTCTGCGTCTTATATCTCCTGCTTTGGCAGGCAGGTTCTTTACCACTAGGGCCACCTGAGAAGCCCACAAAAATTTTAGTCTGCTTAAATGCTGAATTTAATGCTTTCTGTTGGATATAAAAATTATATAAAAACCTGATAATATGTGATACCTCCATTTCAATATATCTAGAAGCTAAAGTTTGATTTTCTCTCTTCATGAACATGTGACTGTTATTTTATAGAAATATTTCAAAGCAAGTTTTCAGTGGCGCATGAAATGAAACCTTATTCTCACATAGAAGCTGATGGTGTTGGAATATTTGTACTTTTTAATAGGGTTTGCATTTATTTATTTGATTGATTCTATTTTCATATAATTACAATGTAAATAATTGGAACAATTATTTGTATAATAGATAAAGGTCTCTTTTATCTATGCAATGTATACATTTTATTTTAAAAAATAAAATTAGAGGATTACATTATAATAAGTAATAACAATCAAAACTAAAATACTATTATAAATGTATTCTTAAAGGTTTGTCTTTATGAAGCCCTAGGAAGGAATAGGACATAGTTTTTATTAAAAATACTCCAGAGAAATTCCGAGCAGATGATTCTGAGGATATAGACATAAATAAGATGTTCAACATCATACTTAACATCAAAACATGTACAACTTTCCCCTCCTTTCCAAAAGAAGGAGATTCCTATGAAATATTTTGCAAACCAAAATGGTGTAAAACAAACAATTAACTTTTATTATGAAAGTGAAAATCCTCTTGTATTTCTTTCAATTAGCAAAAACAAGAATTAATATAGGTCTTGTAAAAAGCCTAGTGGTATAAAGTGAACTTTTGAAAAGTGGAGGATACCTGTAATTGCAAATTAAAACATCCAGCAGATATGACTACACACTTATTAGAATGGCTAAAATTAACACCACCAGATGTTGGTGATGTGGAGCAATAGAAATTTTCATTCATTTTTGGTGGTGATGCAAAATCGTACAGCCACTTTGGAAAACTCCCAGTTTCTACAAAACTAAGTATGCTCTTACTTTCAGAGCCAAAAATCATGCTCCTTGGTATTTACAAAAAAGGAACTGAATGTTCATGCCCACACGAAAAGCTGTACAAGAATGTTTATAGCATGTTTACTTATAATTGCCAAAACTTGACAGCGACAACAATGTCCTTTAATAGGTGAGTGCTAAGTCACTTCAGTCATGTTCAACTCTTTGCAACCCTATGGCCTGTGGGCTCCTCTGTACATGGTATTCTCCATGAGTACTGGAGTGGGTTGCCATTTCCTCCTCCAGGGGGTCTTTCCCACCCAGGGATCAAACCCGCATCTCTTTTGTCTCCTGCATTGGCAGGCAGGTTCTTTACTGCGAGTACCACCGGGGAAGCCCATCTAATAAATGAGTAGATACATAAAATGAGGTACATCTATATAGTGGAATAGTTACAAATACATAAGCCATGAAGTTACAGAAAGATAGGGAAGAACTTCAAATGCTAAGTAAAAGAAGCCAATCTGAAAAAGCTCCATGTGTAATTCCAACTCTATGATATTCTGGAAAAGGCAAAGGTATGGAGACAGTTTAAAGATCAGTGATTGCTAGGAACACAGTAAAAGGGATGGAGGGGTGAATAAGTGGAGCAGGGGAGAGCTGAGGACACCGAAGCTATTCTGTATGATGCTATAGTTGTGTATGCATATTATACACTTATCACAGCCTATGGAATGTAAAGCAATGAATGAACCCTAATGTAGACTGTGGACTTTATTTAATAATAACTGATATCAGTTGTAACAAATATCTAATTACTGCAAAATGTTATTAATAATATGGGAAAATGTGTGTGGATTTGGCAGTAGAAGAATGTATGGATTTTTTGTACTTTCTGCCCAATTTTCTATAAACCTAAGACTCTTCTAAAATATGGTTAAATTGTATAATAAGAAAAATTAGGGGAAACATCATTTTAGGTTAGAGTTGGGTCATGAATTCAGTGATCTAGACATTTTAAAAAGTTTTCTCTTTGTACTCCACATCATGTTTCAACAACCATTGATTGCTCATTTTTTCTTTTTTTAAAAATTGAATATAGTTTTTTTAAAAATTGAAATAAGTGATTCAGTCAGACTTATAACCTACACAGTTGTAAGCAAACAAATTTTTGTTGCTTTATGTCACAAAGTTATATATATTTATATATATATATATTTTCAAATTCTTTAAAATTATAGGTTACTATAAGATATTGAATATAATTTCCTATGCTAAAGAGTAGGTCCTTGTTATTTATCTATGTTATACATTCTAGTGTGTATCTGTTAATCCCATTCTTAATTTATCCCTTCTCATCCCATCCCTTTGGGTAACCATAAATTTGCTTTATGTGTTTGGGAGTCTATTTCTTTTTTGTAAATAAATTCATTTGTGTCTCTTTTTTTAGACTGCATTTAAGACAAACTAGTGATATTTGTATCACTTAAAAATAAGTGATCACTTAATCACTTAAGAATTCTTCCTCTGTCTGACTTAATTCACTTATTATGATAATCCCTAGGAGCAACTATGTTGCTGCAAATGGCATTCTTTCATTCTTTTAATGGATAATATTCCATTGTGTATATATATAAAACACAACTTTATCCATTCACCTGGCAGCAGGCATTTATATTGCTTCCATGTCTTGGCTACTGTATACAGTACTCCAGTGAACATTGGGGTACATATTTCTTTTTGAATTAAGAGTTTTTGTCTTTTCTGGATATATGCCTAGGAGTGGGATTGCTAGATCATGTTATACCTTTATAGTTTTTTAAGGAGTCTCTATACTGTTTTCCACAGTGGCTGTACCAATCTATGTTCCTACCAATAGTGTAGGAAGGTTCTCTTTTTTCACATCCTCTCCATCATTTATTATTTGTAGACATTTATGATGGTCAATTTACTTAGCTCATCTTCTGGTTTTTTATTTTGTTCCTTCATCCTAAAGATATTCTTCTGCCACCTCATTTAGTCTAAATTGCTATTTGCATTCTTATGTATATATTAGGTTAGCTATGTTTTTCAACCTTGGAGAAGTGGTTCTTGGTAGGAGGTGTCCTGTGCATTACAGCAGTGCACTCCCCTCTGGTTACCCAAGCTATATGCTCTTGGGATTCCCTTTAAGAAGGGTTTTTCCATTTGGGCAGATTGACTATTAGGGTAGTCTGTAGGTTTTGCCGTCACCAAGTCTGACTGGTTGCCAGGCCCTGCCTTGTGCAGATTCTGCTGTATAGCAGAACCTGGCCACAAGACAGCTGGCTGCAGGACCCAAGGGGGCCCAGGACTGGCTTCACTCACTTCACTTGTGTGTGAAGTCAGGGTCCTGAAGACTCTGGGGCTTTTGCACTCTCATGCCACTAGGTGATGAGGTTAGTGCCAGACTACTGGTGGGCAGAAATGTTTCCTGGAGTCTGACTCCGGGTCCAAGGGATTCCAGAGCTCATTTCAGATCATCTTTGGGTGAGGTGGAGGACCTGTTCCTGACACGGTTGAGTATGGGGGTCCCGGTTGTCCTAAAGCTTGTGTTGGTCTGCAACTGTGCACTGCTTGCGCCTTGCTTGTTCCAGGTTAGGGTCTGGCCTGCTGTGGGCAGTCTGGTTCCCAGGTTTTCTTGTGTCTGATGTCTGTCCCCTAGTGGGCAAAGATGGTCTAAGGACAGTTGCAGGCTTCCTTGAGGAAGGGGCTGGTGCCTGTTCCCTGATGGGTGGAGCTGTATCTTAGCCCTCTGGTGGGCAGGGCTGTGTGAAGTGGCATGTCTTGAAGTGGCCGTGGGCTCAGGAAGACTTTAGTCAGCCTGTCTCCTGATGGTTGGGACTGTGTCCTCACTTGGTTGTTTGGCCTGAGGTGTCCCAGAACTGCTGCCTATAGGCTCTTTTGTGTGGCCAGGTCTTGGTGCTATGGAATCAACACAGCAGCTGCCAGGAGTGTTCACACATTTGAGTGTTCCTCACTATGTCTGCCACCAGTGTCTATGTCCCCAGGTGAGCCACAGCAGACCTGCACCTGTCCAGGACACTCTCCAAGACCAGCAGGTAGTCTGGCCCAAGTTCCTATCAAATGCCTGCTCTTACCCTGGGTCCTAGTGTGTATGAAATTTTATGTGTGCTCTCTAATCTGTTCAGTCACTAAGTCATGTCGAACTCTTTGTGACCCCATGGACTGCAGCACACCAGGCTTCCCTGTCCATCACTAACTCCTGAAGCCTACTCAAACTCATGTTCATTGAGTCAGTGATGTTAGGTAGTTAGAATAGGAAAAAGGAGTCCAGAATGGCGGTAGCTAAAAGAAAAGGAAGGGAAAGCCTTTGAAAATAGAACAAAGGAGGGTCCAAGGACCGGAGTGAGGACCTCAGGTAGAACAAACGGCACTCCTGGCTGGCCCAATTTACACAGGGAAGGCCCAGGGGGAGGAAAATCATAAAAAGAGGGGCCAAAATTGGGCTGGGGGGAGGGCCTCTCTTCTCTTTGCATCTTTTGGGTCGGCATGCCCTCACACTTCAAAGAGGTATTTTCGTTTACTTTCTAAATGAAACTGAGCTGTAACACAGAGCTGTAACACTGGTCCATCTGAAGGCTGTAATGCTGGTCCATCTGTCACTTCAAACTTTTGTTGCGAGGAAACAGAACTGAGGAAATTACAAACTCCCCCAACACATGAAACGCTCACATCCTCTGTCATCCGCTTCTCCTCCTGTCTTCAATCTTTCCTAGTATCAGGGTTTTTTCCATTGAGTCAGTTCTTCACATCAGGTGGCCAAAGGACTGGAGTTTCAGCTTCAGCATCAGTCCTTCCAATGAATATTCAAGACTGATTTCCTTAAGGATTGACTCATTGGATCTCCTTGCAGTACAAGGGACTCTCAAGAGTCTTCTCCAACGCTACAGTTCAGCCTCCATTGTTCGGTGCTCAGCTTTCTTTATAGTCCAACTCTTATATCCATATATAACTATTGGAAAAACCATAGACTAGATGGACCTTTGTTGGCAAAGTAATGTCTCTGCTTTGTAACGTGCTGTGTAGGTTGGTCATAACTTTTCTTCCAAGGAGTAAGCGTCTTTTAATTTCATGGCTGCAGTTACCATCTGCCGTGATTTTGTAGCCCCCCAAAATAAAGTCTGACACTGTTTCCACTGTTTCTCCGTTTGTTTGCCATGAAGTGATAAGACCAGATGCCTTGATCTTAGTTTTCTGAATGTTGAGTTTTAAGCCAACTTTTTCACTCTCCTCTTTCACTTTCATCAAAAGGCTCTCTAATCCTTCACTTTCTGCTTTCTAATAGTGAACTGTCTTTTTCCCAGTTCTTTGGGGCTCCTGCAGTTAAGCCCTGTTTTTTCAAAGCCAAATGTTCTGGGGGCTCCTCTTCCCAGTGCCAGACCTGGACTTGGGAGCCTGAAATGGGACTCAGAACCCTTACTCCTGTGGCAGAACACCTCTGCAATAGAGATAGTTGCTATCCTGATCACACCTCCTCTGCCTATTTCTCCTACGAGCAAAACCCCCAGAGACAGTTATCATTATTCACTATCTCCATTTTTCCTGTTTCCTCCTTTAACCCATTTCATTTCTAACACTTAACCAAAGCTTTTCTTACCAAAATATTTTACAATTACAGACTGCAAAATACATTGACTGATTTTCAGATCTCTTCTGAACTGTTTGACTCAGAGCATCATTCCTGATTCCCTGAAATGTTTTCCTTCCTTTCCACCGACAATTTTCTGTTTTTCTTCCTTCCTCACTAGGGTGATCTTCTCAGTTCTATTCACTGGTTTTCTCTCACTTCTCTGACCAGCAAGGTTAAGGGTACACTGAGGCAGTACTTCAGAATGGCTATCCTTCTCTTTCCATGCTCACTCATTCATTCTGCAAACTTTATATCCCACTTACAGGCTAATGAGTCATAAAAGTGCAATACTCAGCCCCTGTCTTACTTTTGAAATACAGATAATTTATCCAAATTTTTACTCAACATTTTCAGTCTTACCATGTCTCAAATTGAATCCTTCTTACACCAAGCCTGCTCCTCTTCATGCCCTCTCCATCTCAGTAATTGACTCACATTCTTTCAGTTGCGTGAACTGCCTGAACTGAAACCATAGGCCTTTCTTAATAATGCACTTTCAAAATATCCACAAATATCATTGTCTCCACCCTCAAAATACATGCAAAATATGAATATTTCTCACTACCTCTATGTGTTACCTTCATTCTATTCCAATTCTGTCATCTTTTGACAATGTGATACTACTTATTATCACTTCTACATGTAATTAGCATGAAATTTATTGAGATATTAACATTTGTTTTTTCATTCTAAATCTTCAAAATCTGTTATACATTTTACATTACCATAATATCACATGTTGAATTAGCTGCATTGCAAGAGCTCAGTAGTGTCTTAACTTATTTGTCAGTACAACCTTATAGTATCTGTCACAGTACTCTTCACAGCAACCCATTATCTCTTGCTCTCAGCCTTTATTACACTTCTTGCTTACTTTTTTCTTTGGTTTTTCTGCGGTTTGAATAGATCTGACCTTACTTTAAGACTACTAAACTTGCCATTCCTTCTTGAGCCTGTTTTCTTATTAGCTATAAAGCTCAGTACTTTATCTGCCTCAAGTGTTTGCTTGAATTTACAGCGATTTTGCTGCCTCCCTAATTCCCTCCTAGCATTGGGTATAATTCTACTTTTCACCCTGTGAGATTATAACTCAATAAGTTTCCTAGATATGTGTATGTATATATGCATATGTGTATATAATGTGTTTGTGAGTGTAGATTTATATTCAGTTTGTCACTAAGCCCTAGAAGTTAAGCTGCATGAAGGGAAGTATTTTTGTCTGTGCAACTCAGTATCACCAGCATCTGATGTTATGATGGTTTATGTTAGGTACTCGATAATTAAATATTTGTTTAACAGATAGTTGTAAAATCCAAAGGTCTAGATTTATTATAAATTAGAAATATATTATATATCATTATATATTAATATTATAATATAATATTATATTTAATAGAAACAACCATTTCTGGAAATATATATAAATGACTATATTTACTTATTCCTGGGCAACAGTTCACCTCAAAATGCAGTGGCTTCAAATAGGGGTCAGCAAATATCTTCTGTAAATTACTAACTAGTTGGTGATTATTTTAGGCTTTTAAAGTCATAGGATCCCTGTTGTAATTAGTTGACTCTGCCATGATAGTGAGAAAACAGCTTCAGACAATATATACAGAAATGGATGGGGCTGTGTTCTATTAACATTTCACTTACAAAAACAGAGGCCAACTGGTAGGCCCTAGTTTTCC
This sequence comes from Capricornis sumatraensis, assembly GCF_032405125.1. Lineage (NCBI taxonomy): Eukaryota > Metazoa > Chordata > Mammalia > Artiodactyla > Bovidae > Capricornis > Capricornis sumatraensis. The sequence continues at coordinate 61,704,686 of NC_091072.1, read as the reverse complement.
AAACCTTAAGGCAACAATCATTCATATCACTCATGAGTCTGTGGGGCAGGTGGAAAGCTCTGCAAATCTAGACCAGACTTGGCTGACTTAAGTTTTCAATGCGTCTGAGATCAGTTGGCAGGTTTCCTGAGCTGATTGCCTATTCTGGCCTCACTCATATGCCTGGTGTTTGTCTGTGGGCTGAGGCAATGTGAGTAACTGGGCCAAGTGTCTTCCATCTTCCAAAAGTCTTGGCTGGAAATGTTCATATCGAATATTGGCAGTGATCCAGGGAAGAGAGTGGAACCAAAGAAGGCCTCTTGAGAACACATTTGACCAAAGTCACAAGGCCATCCCAAATTTAATGACTAGCCTATTGTATTTACCCTTATTGGAAGAGAAGCAGAGCAAACCTGCAAAGAGGTATGGATACATAGAAGTGAAAAATAACATCCTATTTGCAAGCAATCTACCATTACAGGAGTTTCATATTTTAAGCCAAACTAACTAAATTCCTAGGAAGTGGTTCATTATCAGAAATGTTCTATTATGTGAAGTAAATAAATATGAACCCAAGATCTTTTCCTACTTAAAACAGTTAGCATTGTCCTAGCTTAGAAATTTTTTAATTTGGTGAATATTTATCTTTGCCAATACTTATAGTTATCTCTGTGCTGCTTTAATCATACTTCCCCTATTCTGAACATTATTTGACTCATCAGAACCATCTGGACCTGTACTGTGACTTTCACTTTGTCATTTCAGCTAATGATTGTTAGGATTTCTGTTTTATTATTTACATTATGATAGCTGAAATCCTTCTCATATTAAGTACATTAGTTAATTTTCTTATTTTGCTAAAGAATACTGATATTTCAACTTCTGAAAATAAATAATTCTAGATTTTAATCTCTAGTGTTAAGTCCAAATATCACCACAGTGAGTTTTTATTTTGCTGGTACCCTAGAGGTAGTGATTCAGTCAAATATTTTATTACCTGCTTATCTCTGCTTCACCAGGCTGTTTGGAAAATGAAAGCAGATGGAGCTGGCCAGAAATGTAGTTCATAAATGCAGTTACTTGCTCATTAAAGTTTGTAATAGATCTAAACAGGCAGTGCAGAAAGAATTTGTTTTTTATGGCAGCAATTTATTTTTTTCAAACATACACTGTCTTATCCCCAAAGTAAAGAAAATACTCTCCAAAATTATCTTCAGAGTAATTTACTTTTCATAAATATGTGTAAAAGTTTAAAAGGTAAGATCTAATAAATTTATATTTTAATCACAGGAAAAAAATTATAATATATTATTTTTAAATGAAAGATTAATCCAATTAACAGAAAGTTGCCTAGCCTATATTCACTCAAGACACATCTATATTAGGAGAAATGGAATTAAGGTGAAATGGAAGTAGAAATTAATTATGCAAATAATTCTAAGTGATGAAGGCCTTTTTTTCTCAATAATCTAAATATTTTGAGTAACTTATTTTGAAAACTGCCACATTTCTCCTTATGATTTTGGGTTAAATTGATATTTCTTTCAATTTGGTGAATTGATATGAATATTGAGATATACTTTGGTATGCTTGAATGGTGAGTGATGATTATTACAGTTATTTATGGAAACATGTAAAATTAATTTAATCTGAAAGCATTTCTGATTCAAGAAAGCCACAGTAGGGACAGAAAGTGATTAGAACTGAATGTAATGTTAAAAAATTTTCATATGCATTTTCCATTAAAAAAAAGCCTGAGAATTCAATCCTGAAAATGTGTAAGGCTTAGAATATTCCTCAAAGTTTATTTTATATGAGCTGTAACATTAGTAAAATGAGAAACTTTATATTAGGACATTTTCCCTAGGAATAAATGGTTAAAAATTATTGAGGACATAAATTCCCCATTTATTCTTTATTCAGCAACAGCAGCTTCAGCTTCAAAAGACCTCAAGCACTCCTATGTTCACATATATATAAGCACACACCTGTGCACACAGATAAACCACGCACATACATACCTATATACCTGGCATATATTGTGTTCATAAAGTTACTTTTGCAGTTTTGAATTTGAAAGAATAGAGTTCCTTAGGCAGTAATTTTAATTCTAGTATTTTTAGCTTCTCACTCTATCTAAAATGACAATATGTCTTTATTGAAAGAGTTAATTGGCTTATTTAAAGTTGATCCATATTATTACAATAAGAAAAAAGAAACATAATCATAAAATACTATACTACAATAATGTTTACTCTGAGTTTTCTTTGTTTCTTTTTCCTTCATAGACTTAAAGACAAATCTTACCTGATTATTATTTTTATGTTAAAATTCCTCTTGCTTTAGATCTTGGGGGAATTGGATTCCACTGAAAAGGATTTTATCTTCTTCTTCTTGAGTTAGCTAGTTACTCCCTAAATTAGCAAAAACAAAACAAATACCAACCTCATATTAAAAGGTAGAAATAAAAAGAGAAACTTGCCTTTGAAGATCTTATTTGCTTTCACTGCATCCTAGTAGCAATAAACCATATGAGAAGAATATGTTACATATTATTTCTGCTTATCAGTTATTAGAACCCCTGAGACAGTCTTTTCCATGTGAAAGGCCACATTTCATGTCATGATGGAGAAAACCTCCAATTTTTATTAATTATCTCTCTATTTCATTTCACTTTGTGTTAGCTCTTATTGATTTAACTATAAAAAACTATAGGTTTTGAAGAATTTCTGGATTGAAACCCCTGCAACTGATTTGTTTAAACTGAAGTGTTTAAGTCTCTTTCAATAGAATATAATTCACTGTTAAAAAATAAAACAATAACTTAATATGCTGAAATCAAATAATCATTTCACATTTAATTAACCTCTGTATATCTTATAGAAATAGCTATGTACGATCTCATAAGTAATAATATAAGCAATCTTTTAGATAGTTTGATCTTTCAGAAACTAAAAATTTTTAATTCTTATTGTTGTTGTCCTGTCTTTCCATGATTTCTATTAGTTTGCATATCATTTAATGTCCATGAAACTGAAAAAGCCAATGGCTATGCATTATCACATAATTTAAATTATGAATGTATTGTTCAAACATTTGAGTTAACATATAGGAAGAAAGATTCTTATTATAGTTTAAAGTAAAATAGTTACTGAAGAGACAGAGACAGAAACAAAACTGAGCAGGAGAAAAGTTACAAGAAAAGATTCCTGGAGTAGACTGCCAATAGCAAACAGACACTCAATTGCCATTTATAACTTGCTCAGCAGGAGGCCATGATGCTTGGTAGGTGTTCAGTGAGTGCTGGAAGACTGCTGTGCTCTGAATTAGTTTCATCCTCTTACTAAAATGAAAGCAAAAGAGTACATAGTATGAGGGAGAGAAATGAGAGAAAGATGTTGTAAATATTAGTGAATATTGCTATATAGGATTCATGAACACTTGTTATTTTAAATATATGGATTATCTTGCATACATTATTTTAGATACATTTGTGATATTTTCCCATATAGATCATGTTTTATCATTTACCTATTGTTATATTATTTTATAATGAGTTACAAAGGGAATTTAAGACTATACTGTTCCACTTAAAAAAGATGCTATTGCATTTCAGAGTTATGATACTACAAAACGTAAGCATTATTTTTTCCAGTGAGATGGAATCTCGTGATCTTGACAAAATAGAGCCCAAAGAAATCTAGAACAAGAGAGGTGGGCAGTAGATTTGAAGAAAGGGAGACAGCAGAGGGACTTTCTGATTAACTATCCTAAATGCCCATTCTAAGGGAAGGTGAGTCAGATGACTATTATCAAACACTATTTTACCTGCAGAAAACACAGAAAACCTAATCAAAAAGACAGTTGGTAAACAGACAAAACAGAAGAGCTGGAGTCAAAAGTATCAGAGAAGTCTGCCTTTTTCCCTTCACAGAGTGACTGCAACATTTATCCAGCTATCGTTTATCTGTTTCTTTTTCTGCTCAACTCAATAATCTTTTCCTTTTTATTTCCTGTCCTTTTAAAATAATCTATTAAGGGCCTCTGTTCTGTTTATATCAACCAGTTGTTTTTTTTTTCATTTTTATATACAATTTACCTAGTTTTCTTCTCCACCTTTAAATATTTCCTGTTCCTTTTTATTAAAATTTCTCTTCCAACATGCAATAAAGATAGCAAACTATGTTGTTTTATAGGTAATATTTTCCAAAAATGTATGAATGAATTTAATTTAGAAAAAATTTCCCTAATACTGGTTAATAATTTCATACTATGATGCTTAATATAAGATGTAATCTACAATATTTGAAATTCTACATTAGAAAGACTTCCCAGAAAAGATATAATTCTTGTATATTGAAATTTTTGAGATCTAGCACATCATTATTTATAGAGTAGTACCATATATTAATAAATTATCTCTATAATTTAATATTTTTTCTCCTAAGATGTATATTTTCATAGTAATACCAGGATATAGAAGTACTTAAATGAAGAAAATACATCATCTTTATTAGTATTTTGACTGTAATAGTTAGTTGCTGTCTTGATTAGCATTATTAAGCCACAGCTTACCTTTTCTCTTTGGATGTCATGTACAGCAAAAAAAAATTTCAATAACCTATTTTATTTGATGTTTCCTGAGATGATTTATAAAATAACTTGAAATTCTCTAAAAACAGGAAAAGTGATAGTCTAAAAGAAAAATGGATGTGATTCAACACAAAAGCAAACTGATGTCAAGGGCTAAGGAAAAAAATACACTGTCTACTTAGTACATAATAAGTACTTCATAAATGTTGAGAGTAATGATTATTATGAAGATAATGATGATCAAAGACCCACTAACTTGATGAATGTTCAAGTAAATCACCCTTAAAGGTGATGAAACATATCCTGTTAGATGAAGAATATAATCTAAGTATCTAAACAAATGGCATACCTTGTAAAAGGAAGTAATATCAGAGAGTTTGAGAATTTAACACAGTCCTGAACTACATGTTGCTCTTTGTTTATTTTTGAAGTGCTATGGTTTGCCTTTAAAATTAATGTATATGCACACACATCTATTTTTTTGTCATTTGTTCCACATGTTTCAGTCAGAGATTTTTTTTTCTTCATTTATTTGGAAAAATTGTGTTAGAATAATGAAAGTCTGGATCTATTTTTTTCAACATTATAAAAATGATATCCACTGTAATGTTAAAATAATAGTCCCAACATTTAAAAAATCATACAACTGCTTAATTTAATATGTTAAATAAAGGACAAGCAGATATTACTAATCATTTTACTATGCATGCTTAGAATGCTAGTACTCATAAGTCATTTCAAATAGAGAATTCTCTACTTGTTTCTTCTTCCGAATAGAAGGAATCTAATTTAATTCTGTTTTGTAAACTAGCATCTTGATTTTTCTCTAATCAGACCAGCGTTATCTATATAGCCTTAATGTGCTTTCCATTGACCAATTTTTATCATTAATTATTGAGTAAATTATATATATTTTTCTAATTAGTTTTAATATTAATAGCTAGGAAAATACATGTTTGTAGATCTTTGGAGTCAAATTTATAGAGTGGCTTGATGAACATTTAAACTATACAATGCCTTAGAAGTTAAGATTATATTCTAGTATGTGTAGTTCAAAATCATGCCATTCCCTGAAGCAATTACTTCTGATGGAATAATATGTATGACTGCTGCTGCTAAGTTGCTTCAGTCGTGTCTGACTCTGTGCAACCCCAGAGACGGAAGCCCACCAGGCTCCCCCGTCCCTGGGATTCTCCAGGCAAGAACACTGGAGTGGGTTGCCATTTCCTTCTCCAATGCATGAAAGTGAAAAGTGAAAGGGAAGTCGCTCAGTCATGTCCGACTCTTAGCGACCCCATGGACTACAGCCTACCAGGCTCCTCTGTCCATGGGATTTTCCAGGCAAGAGTACTGGAGTGGGGTGCCACTGCCTTCTCCAATATGTATGACTGGAAAATGACTATTACAGTAATGAGATAATTTTTTTAAAAGCCGGGAGTATTTGTGTTTATTTTGTGTGGCAACATCTTTCAGATTTGAGTTCCAAATTTAAATTTTTCTGGATGTTGGCTCTCATCTAGCTTTCAGGAGATGCTGTTTATGTGAACCAAATGACCTGGAGTCCATATAAAATTACTACTCTTTGGCCTTTCTTTTATAAATCACACTTCTGGTGTTACCTAGAAGCATTCTGAAATATCAGGTCTGGAACTTTCTCCAAGTTAATGAAGATAATTCAGTCCATCAGTTCAGTTCAGTTGCTCAGTCATGTCCGACTCTTTGCGACCCCATGAATCGCAGCACGCCAGGCCTCCCTGTCCATCACCAACTCCGGAGTTCACTCAGACTCACGTCCATCGAGTCCATGATGCCATTCAGCAATTTCATCCTCTGTCGTCCCCTTCTCCTCATGCCCCTAATCCATCCCAGCATCAGAGCCTTTTTCAATGAGTCAACTCTTTGCATGAGGTGGCCAAAGTACTAGAATTACAGCTTTAGCATCATTCTTTCCAAAGAAATCCCAGGGTTGATCTCCTTCAGAATGGACTGGTTGAATCTCCTTGCAGTCCAAGGGATTCTCAAGAGTCTTCTCCAATACCACAGTTCAAAAGCATCACTTCTTCGGTGCTCAGCCTTCTTCACGGTCCAACTCTCACATCCATACATGACCACTTGAAAAAACATAGCCTTGACTAGACGGAACTTAGTCGGCAAAGTAATGTTTCTGCTTTTGAATATGCTATCTAGGTTGGTCATAACTTTTCTTCCAAGGAGTAAGTGTCTTTTAATTTCATGGCTGCAATCACCATCTGCAGTGATTTTGAAGCCCCCCAAAATAAAGTCTGACACCGTTTCCACTGTTTCCCCATCTATTTCCTGTGAAGTGATGGGACCGGATACCATGATCTTCGTTTTCTGAATGTTGAGCTTTAAGCCAACATTTTTGCACTCCTCCTTCACTTTCAACAAGAGGCTTTTTAGTTCCTCTTCACTTTCTGCCATAAGGGTGGTGTCATGTGCATATTTCTCCCGGCAATCTTGATTCCAGCTTGTGTTTCTTCCACTCCAGCATTTCTCATGATGTACTCTGCATATAAATTAAATAAGCAGGGTGAAAATATACAGCCTTGACGTACTCCTTTTCCTATTTGGAACCAGTCTGTTGTTCCATGTCCAGTTCGAACTGTTGCTTCCTTACCTGCATACAGATTTCTCAAGAGGCAGGTCAGCTGGTCTGGTATTCCCATCTCTTTCAGAATTTTCCACAGTTTATTGTGATCCACACAGTCAAAGGCTTTGGCATAGTCAATAAAGCAAAAATAGATGTTTTTCTGGAACTCTCTTGCTTTTTCGATGATCCAGCGGATGTTGGCAATTTGATCTCTGGTTGATCTGCCTTTTCTAAAACCAGCTTGAACATCAGGAAGTTCACGGTTCACATATTGCTGAAGGCTGGCTTGGAGAATTTTGAGCATTACTTTACTAGCATGTGAGATGAGTGCAGTTGTGCGGTAGTTTGAGCATTCTTTGGCATTGCCTTTCTTTGGAATTGCAATGAAAACTGACCATTTTCAGTCTGTGGCCATTGCTGAGTTTTCCAAATTTGCTGGCATATTGAGTGCAGCACTTTCACAGCATCATTTTTGAGGATTTGAAACAGCTCCACTGGAATTCCATCACCTCCACTAGCTTTGTTCATAGTGATGCTTTCTAAGGCCCACTTGACTTCACATTACAGGATGTCTGGCTCTAGGTGAGTGATCATACCATTGTGATTATCTTGGTCATGAAGATCTTTTTTCTACAGTTTTTCTGTGTATTCTTGCCACCTCTTCTTAATATCTTCTGCTTCTGTTAGGTCCAGACCATTTCTGTCCTTTATCGAGCCCATCTTTGCATGAAATGTTCCCTTGGTATCCCTAATTTTCTTGAGATCTCTAGTCTTTCCCATTCTGTTCTTTTCCTCTATTTCTTTGCACTGATTGCTAAAGAAGGCTTTCTCATCTCTTCTTGCTATTCTTTGGAACTCTGCATTCAGATGCTTATATCTTTCCTTTTCTCCTTTGCTTTTCACTTCTCTTCTTTTCACAGCTATTTGTAAGGCCTCCCCAGAGAGCCATTTTGCTTTTTTGCATTTCTTTTCCATGGGGATGGTCTTGATCCCTGTCTCTTGTAAAATGTCAAGAACCTCCGTTGATAGTTCATCAGGCACTCTATCTATCAGATCTAGTCCCTTAAATCTATTTCACACTTCCACTGTATAATCATAAGGGATTTGATTTAGGTCATACCTGAATGGTCTAGTGGTTTTCCCTACTTTCTTCAATTTAAGACTGAATTTGGTAATAAGGAGTTCATGATCTGAGCCAGTCAGCTCCTGGTCTTGTTTTTGTTGACTGTATACAGCTTCTCCATCTTTGGCTACAAAGAATATAATCAATCTGATTTCGGTGTTGACTATCTGGTGATGTCCATGTGTAGTGTCTTCTCTTGTGTTGTTGGAAGAGGGTGTTTGCTATGACCAGTGCATTTTCTTGGCAATACTCTATCAGTCTTTGCCCTGCTTCATTCCACATTCCAAGGCCAAATTTGCCTGTTTCTCCAGGTGTTTCTTGACTTCCTACTTTTGCATTCTAGTCCCCTATAATGAAAAGGACATCTTTGTTGTGTGTTAGTTTTAAAAGGTCATGTAGGTCTTCATGAAACCGTTCAACTTCAGCTTCTTCAGTGTTACTGGTTGGGGCATAGACTTGGATTACTGTGATATTGAATGGTTTGCCTTGGAAATGAACAGAGATCATTCTGTCGTTTTTGAGATAGCATCCAAGTATTGCATTTCGGACTCTTTTGTTGACCATGGTGGCTACTCCATTTCTTCTGAGGTATTCCTGCCCACAGTAGTAGACATAATGATCATCTGAGTTAAATTCACCCATTCCAGTCCATTTTAGTTTGCTGATTCCTAGAATGTCGACGTTCACTCTTGCCATCTCTTGTTTGACCACTTCCAATTTGCTTTGATTCATGGACCTGACATTCGAGGTTCTTATGCAATATTGCTCTTTATAGCATCGGACCTTGCTTCTATCACCAGTCACATCCACAGCTGGGTATTGTTTTTGATTTGGCTCCATCCCTTCATAATTTCTGGAGTTATTTCTCCACTGATCTCCAGTAGCATGTTGGGCACCTACTGACCAGGGGAATTCCTCCTTCAGTATCCTATCATTTTGCCTTTTCATACTGTTCATGGGGTTCTCAAGGCAAGAATACTGAAGTGGTTTGCCATTCCCTTCTCCAGTGGACCACATTCTGTCATACCTCTCCACCATGACCCACCCATCTTGGGTTGCCCCGCAGGCATGGCTTAGTTTCATTGAGTTAGACAAGGCTGTGGTCCTAGTGTGATTAGATTGACTAGTTTTCTGTGAGTATGCTTTCAGTGTGTCTGCCTTCTGATGCCCTCTTGCAACACCTACCATCTTACTTGGGTTTCTCTTACCTTGGGCGTGGGGTATCTCTTCACGGCTGCTCCAGCAAAGCGAAGCCGCTGCTCCTTACCTTGGATGAGGGGTATCTCCTCACCGCTGCCCTTCCTGACCTTCAACATGGGATAGCTCTTCTAGGCCCTCCTGCACCAGCGCAGCAACTGCTCCTTGGACTTGGGGTTGCTCCTCCAGGTCACTGCCCCTGGCCTCAGGTACAGGGTAGCTCCTCTCGACTGTTCCTGCACTGTCACAGCCTGGCACTCTCGGCTGCTGCCCCTGACCTCCGACGTAGGGTAACTCCTCTTGGGTGCTGCCCTTCGGGCATTGGGTCCTCCCGGATGCTGCCCCTGACCTCCGAAGTGGGGTAACTCCCCTTGGCTGCTGCCCTTCAGGCATGGGGTGTTCCCGGCTTCTGCCCCTGACCTCGGACGTGGGGTATCTCCTCTTGGCCACGCTTAGCATGCCGGTCGCAGCCAAGTTATAAAACATTTGCCATATTCTCTCTACTTTATATTAAATCCTTTTAGTTAGCTATCTCCAAACAGAACATTTGTTTCATTAAATTATTCAAAACATTATTTATGATAATTCAAATAAAATATACCTAATTCTTCAACAGAGGCATAGTGTTCATTAGTTATTTAAAGGGCTTATAATAATCCACACCTGGTGTGCTGCAGTCCATGGGGTTGCAAACAGTCGGACACAACTGAGCAACTGAAACAACAATCACTAATTGAAAGGTACATTTATCAGGGGTTTTTATTCACTTTGGAAGATTTTTGCAGAAATATACAACACTGCAACGTCTTTGTCTTATATATTCAATGCATAGAAGACTTTGAACCCAATACCTGAAATATGATTTCTATGAGTGATGTTATTACAGGCAAGCTGTTCTTTGCTCTTTTTTAATTGAAGTATATTTTATTTACAATATTATATTAGTTTCAAGTGTCCAATGTACTGATTTGATATTTTTATAGATTATACTTCATATAAAGTTATTATAATTTTTTCACTATATTTCCTATGCTATAAATTACATTCTTGTTTCTTATTTTATGCCTAGTTGTTTGTAACTGTTAATCCCCTTCTCCTATTTTGCCCCACCCTTATCTCTCTCCTCTTTCAATTCACTTCAGTCGCTCAGTCCTGTCTGACTCTTTGTAGCCTCATGGACTGCAGCACGTCAGGCTTCTCTGTCTATTATCAAATCCCAGAGCTTGCTCAAATTCATGTCCATGGAGTCAGCGATGCCAACCAACCGTCTCATCCTCTGTCGTCCACTTCTGCCTTTGATCTTTCCCAGCATCAATCTCTTCTCCAGTGAGTCAGTTCTTCACATCAGGGGGCCAAAGTATTGGAGTTTCAGCTTCAGCATCAGTCCTTCCAATGAATATTCAGGACTGATTTCCTTTAGGATGGACTGGTTGGATCTCCTTGCACTCAAGGGACTCTCAAGAGTCTTCTCCAACACCACAGTTCAAAAGCATCAATTTTTTGGTGCTCAGCTTTCTTTATAGTCCAACTCACATCCACACAAGACTACAGGAAAAACCATAGCTTTAACTAAATGGACCTTTGTTGGCAAAGTAATGTCTCTGCTTTTTAATATACTGTCTAGGTTGATCATAGCTTTTCTTCCAAGCAGCAAGTGTCTTTTAATTTCATGGCTGCAGTCACCATCTATAGTGATTTTGGAGCCCCCCAAAATAAAGGCTCCCACTGTTTCCATTGTTTCCCCATCTATTTGCAATGAAGTGATGGGGCCGGATGCCATGATCTTAGTTTTCTGAATGTTGAGTTTTAATCCAACACTTTCACTCTCCTTTTTCACTTTCATTAAGAGGCTCTTTAGTTCTTCTTTGCTTTCTGCCATGAGGGTGGTGTCATCTGCCTATCTGAGATTATTGATATTTCTTCTGGCTATCTTGATTACAGCTTGGGCTTCATGAAGCCTGTCATTTCTGATGGTGTACTCTGCATATAAATTAAATAAGCAGGATGACAATATACAGCCTTGAGGTACTCCTTTCCCAGTTTGGAATTAATCTGTTGTTCCAATGTCAAGTTCTAACTGTTGCTCCTGATCTGCAGTTAGATTTCTCAGGAGGCAGGTAAGGTGGTCTGGTGTTCCCGTCTCTTGAAGAATTTTCCACAGTTTGTTGTGATCTACACAGTCAAAGACTTTAGTGTAGTCAATAAAGCTGAAATAGATATTTTTTTGGAACTCTCTTGCTTTTTTGATGATCCAACAGATGTCAGCAATTTGATCTCCGGTTCCTCTGCCTTTTCTAAATCCAGCTTGAACATCTGGAAGTTCACAGTTCACACTCTGTTGAAGCCTGGCTTGGATAATTTTGAGCATCACTTTGCTAGCTTGTGAGATGAATGCAATTGTGCAGTAGTTTGAACATTCTTTGGCATTGCCTTTGTTTGGATTGGAATGAAAATTGACCTTTTCCTGTCCTAATGTGTTCTCTGTATGTGTGAGTCTGTTTATTTTTTACATTTTATATTCAACATATAAGTGAAAATATACTGTATTCATCTTTCTCTGACTTATTTTTCTAAGTATAATACCTTACCGATCCATCTGCCTGTTGCAAATGGCAATATTTTGTTATTTTTCTATGGCTGAGTAATATTGCAGTAATGTGAAGTTCTGTATATAACATTCATATAACACATCTTTATTGATATATCTGATGAAAATTTAGGTTGTTTACATATCTTGGCTATTATAAATCATACACTATAAACATTAGGGTGCACATATGTATTTCAATTAATGTTTTTGTTTTCATTGGATATATACCCCAGGAGTGGATATGCTGGATCATATGGTAGTTCTATTTTTAGTTTTTTCAGGAAACTACATACTATGTTGACTGTGCTATACTGATTTTTGCTCCCACCAACAGCATGGTAGTGTTCTCTTTTCTCCACATCCTTGCCACCACTTATTTCTTGTCTTTTTGCAATAGCTATTTTGACAGGTGTGGAATAACCTCTCATTTGTATTTGTCTGATGATAAGTGGTATTCAGCATCTTTTTCTATGCCTGTTGGCTATCTTTATGTCTTTTGGGAAAAATGCTTATTCAGATCGTATACCCATTTTTAATATTTTTTATAATAAATTGTATGAGCTCTTCATATATTTTGGATATTTACCCCTTGTCAGATATAACACTTGCAGAAATCTCCCATTCAGTGGGTTGCCTTTTCATTTAGTTGATGGTTTCCCTAATGTGCAAAGTTTTTAATTTTTATTACACATTACACCCATTTGTTTATTTTTGCTCTTATTTCCCTTGCCTGAAAAAAATGGAAAGAAATATTGCTAAGACTTATGCAAAAGAGTATACTGCCTATGTTTTCTTCTAGGAGTTTTATTGTTTTAGGTCTTAGATTTAGGTTTTTCAGCCATTTTAGGTTTATTTTTTATATGTGGCATGAGAAAATATTTTTATTCCATTCTTTAATATGCAGTTTTCGGGCTTTTCCAGACCCAGTTTTTGAAGAGACTGTCTTTCCCTCATTGTATATTCTTGCCTCCTTTGATCTAGATTAATTGACCATATGGGCTTATTTCTGGCTTCTATATTCTGTTCCATTGATCTATGTGTCTACTTTTTTGCCAGCACTGTTCTCCTTTTATTATGGAAGGTTTGCTGTATAGTCTGAAGTCTGGGAGCAGGATACCACCTACTTTACTCTTACTCTCAACATTGCTTTGGCTATTCAGGGTATTTTGTGTTTCCATACAAACTTGAGTATTTGTTCTAGTGCTGTGAAAAAGTTATGGATATTTTGATAGGGATTACATTAAATTTTCAGATTGCTTGGACATTTTAACAATTCTTTCAATCTATGAGCATGAAATATTTCTCCATTTCTTTGTGTCAGCTTCAATTTCCTTCATCAGTGTTTTATAGTTTTCAGAATATAGATCTTTCACCTTCTTGGTTAAATGCATTCCTAAATAGTTTATTCTTTTTGATGAGATCCTTAAATAGGAGGGTTTTTTTTTCTTTCTCTTTCTGATATTTTATTTATACTATATAGAAAAGCTACAAATTTATCTATATTAATCTTGAATCCTACAATTATATTGAACTACTTTGTTAGCTCTAAGAGTTTTATGGAAGAGTCATTAGGGTTTTCTATATAATATCACATCATCTGCAAATACTGACAGTTTTATTTCTTCCTTTCAATTTGAATGCATTTTAATTTTTTGTTTTTCTGATTATAGTGGTTAGGATTTCCAATACTATGTTAAGTAGAAATGGTGAAAGTAGGCATTGTTTTATTTTTTAATCTTAGAGAAAGCCATCCAGTTTTTCACCCTTGAGATATTAGCAGTGGGTTTATCATATACAGCCTTTGTTATGTTGAAGTATGTGTCCTTTACATCCACTTTGTTGAAAATTTTTATGAATGGATGTTGAAATTTGTCAAATGCTTTCTCTGCATATATTGAGATGACCATATGATTTTTATTCATTTTCTTAATGTGATCTATCATGCTTATTGATTTGGGGATATTAAGTCATCCTTGTATCATGCAAATAAACTGTACTCGATCATCATGCATGATCAATTTAATATATTGTTGGATTTAATTTGATAATATTTTGCATCTTTGTTTATCACTGATATTGGCCTGTAATTTTTTTGTGTGTGTGGTGTTTTTCAGAGTGAGTTTGGGAGTGTTCCATGGTCTTCAATATTTTGGAATAGTTTGAGAAGAATAGATATCAACTCGTTTTTAAATGTTTGATAGAATTACCTTGTGGAGCCATCTAGCCCTGGACTTTTGTTTATTGGGAGCTGATTACTGACTCCATGTCAATACTAGCAATTTGTCTCATCAAATTATCTGTTTCTCTTTGATTCAGTCTTTGAAAATCACATTTCTAGTAATTTATCCATTTCTTCTAGGCTGTCCATTTTGTGGCATATAATGGTTCAAAGTTTGTTATAATTGTTTATATTTCTGTGATATCAATTTCAATATATCTTCCCTTTCAAATCCTGTTTATTTGAATTCTCTTTTTTTCTTGAGTCTGGCTAAAGGTTTATCAAATTTATCTTTTCAAAGAATCAGCTTTTCAATGAATCAATTTTGTTAATCTTTTCTGTTATTTTTTGGTATCTACATTATTTATTTCCAATCTGCTTTTTTTTCCCCCTTGTAATTCATTTAGGTAAAAAGTTAGGTTGCTTGTTTGAGATTTTTCTTATTTCTTGAGGTAGACCTGTAGTGCTATAAACGTATCTTAGAACTACATTTGCTATCTGCTATATATTTTGGAAAATTGTTTATATTTTCCATTTTGGCTCAACATATTTTTCTGACTTCCTCTGTGATATCCTCTTTGGCCCATTTGTTTATCTGCAGATTGTTTAGTTTCCACATGTGTGTTTTTTTCCCCATTTTTATTACTGTATTTGATTTCTAGTTTCATACCATTGTGGTGAGAAAATATGCTTGATACTAGTTCAGTCTTCTTGAATTTACTGAGACTTGTTTAGTGGCTTAGCAGGTGATCTATCCTGGAAAAAGTTCCATGTGCACTTGAAAAGTTGAAAAGAGTGCATATTCTGTTGTTTTTAGATGGAATATCCCTATAGACATATATTAAGTTCATCTGGCCTGATGTGTCAGTTAGGGCCATGTTTCCTTACTAATCTTCTGTCTGGATGATCAATCCATTGATGCAGTATTTTAAACAGCCACACTGCAGATGGTGACTGCAGCCATGAAATTAAAAGACGCTTACTCCTTGGAAGAAAAGTTATGACCAACCTAGAGAGCATATTCAAAAGCAGAGACATTACTTTGCCGACTAAGGTCCATCCAGTCAAGGCTATAGTTTTTCCTGTGGTCATGTATGGATGTGAGAGTTGGACTGTGAAGAAGGCTGAGCACTGAAGAATTGATGCTTTTGAACTGTGGTGTTGGAGAAGACTCTTGAGAGTCCCTTGGACTGCAAGGAGATCCAACCAGTCCATTCTGAAGGAGATCAGCCCTGGGATTTCTTTGGAAGAAATGATACTAAAGCTGAAACTCCAGTACTTTGGCCACCTCATGCAAAGAGTTGACTCATTGGAAAAGACTCTGATGCTGAGAGGGATTGGGGGCGGGAGGAGAAGGGGATGACAGAGGATGAGATGGCTGGATGGCATCAAGGACTCGACGAACGTGAGTCTGAGTGAACTCCAGGAGATGGTGATGGACAGGGAGGCCTGGCGTGCTGCTATTCATGGGGTTACAAAGAGTCAGACACGACTGAGCGACTGAACTGAACTGATTATTAACTAAATAGCATAGTTTATATTATAGTTCATTTTTACAGTTTATGGTTTTGATTGATTTTTAATGCCATGTAGTCACTATTAGAGTATTAATATGGATGGTGTCCCCTCCAAATTCTATATTTTGAAGTCCTAACCCCTCATGTGAGAGCATTTGAAAGTGGGGCCTTTGAGAGGGTTAAATGATGTCATGAGGGCAGGGACCTCATGATAGAATTAATACCCTTATAAAAAGAGGGCAAAAATTTCCACTCCTGCCCACCCCACCCCCCCCCCCAGTCTTTCTCTCCATCTGTCTCTCTCTCCCCCTGTCTACACTAAGGATAGCTATGTGATGATATAAACAGAGTGTCCTCTCCAAATCCCAACTATGCTCTCATCCTTATCTCAGAATTCTACCCACCAGCACTGTGAATAATAAATGTTTGTTGTTTAAATCATCCAATCTAAGGTAAGGTTTAGCAGCCCAAGTAGACCTGTGATGTTCCACCTATTCATCCTGTCCTCCCTGCCCCCAAACTCCCAGCAACCAGGTTTTGTCTCCATATTATTGCCTTTTCCAAAACGTGCAGTTGAAATCATGTAGTAGGTAGCCTTTCAGACTGCCTTCTTTTATTTAGCAAAACAGATTTAGAAGTCACTCATATATTGGTATGGTTTGGTAGCTCTTGCATTTATATTACTCGTGAGAAAACCACTGTATGAATCTACCACAGCTTATTCATCCATTCACCTATTAAAGCCTTCCTATTTGCTTCCAGTTTGTAATTGTTATGAAAACACTGCCATAAACATTTGTGCAAAGTTTGTGTAGAGATAAATTTTCAAATCAGTTGGGAAATACCTAGGAACATGAATGCTAGATTCTGTAGCACTAATATTCTTAGCTCTGTAGGAAACTGATATAAACTGTCTTCTGAAGTGGTTGTAACATTTTGGATCCCACCAAAAATGGATGTCACTGTTGTTCTGCATGTTCTCCAACATTGGCATTATCTGTTCTTTTGTCTTTGGACTTGTACATTCAAATTGGTACGTAGTTATATCTCATTTTTGTTTTAATTTGCATTTTCACAATGACAAATGGTGTTAAGCACTTATAAAATGCTTAGTTGACATTTACAAATCTTTGATATAGAATCTTTTGAGGTCTTTTGCTCATTTCTTAACTGCTTTCTCTATTTATTTTGAATTAAGTAATTTAACTGATCTGCATTTTGCAAATATTTTCTCTCAAACTGTGTCTTGTCTTTCATTCTGTCAAGAATATATTATGTGGAATAGAACATTTCCATTTTGTAATTTCTATAAATAGAAATAAAGTAAAAATTACCTTCTAAGTTGTTCAGACCAAACAAATGCAGTGGTTCCTTGTTCTTTTCTGCTGAGAAAGCTATCTTCCAGGATGGTGTTAATTCTATGAGTATTATAAGGGGAAGGGATGAAGAAAATCACATCACAACTGGAGTTCTAGTATGGCCTTCATGCCTGGCCTAGTGATTATTTTTAACTGCTAAAGTATGAATTAATATGATTATAATGCTTCATCATAAACTTGATATGTGGTGTGCAAGCATACCTTCACGTTATTATCACTTACCTTAAATGGGTGGTTTGGGATAATAATTCTTTCATATGAATCTCTCATATATATATCATATGAAATATGGAATTAAGAATAAAACATACATTATGTCTAAAATGGGGACAAGTTACCAGTGATAAGTGTTTAGTGGCATATAGTATTTTACCAATAAATTTTAAAGATTACTGCCGAATATAATATATACTAGTCATTATTTGAATAAAATTTTCTATTTTTATCTCTCACTGTTTATTGATGAGTATAAAGAGGAAAATTTGGGCTTTGTTTAATTATTATGTCTCCATCCACTCATTCAGGTTCTGTTGTTAATTCTAACAGGTTTTATTTTTTATTGGAGTATAATTTTTTCAGGTGTAGAATTATGGTTTAAGTGATTATTTTAGCCCATCTGCTAGAAACCCCAGAAATACACTGAAGTGTAATGACCAAAAAGTGAATCTCTCTGATGTTCATAATATTAATTTTAAGATGTCTGCTATTTAAACTGCTTCTCCTATAGCCTTCTATTCACATTTTGCTTTATAAATGACTGCACAACATTAGGAATGCCTTTTAATCACCAATTAGCATGGTCTTTTTATTGGGTCATTATTTTTCTTTGTAATAAATAATGATATATTATTTCTGATATTTAATGATCTTTTATACTGTAATGTTTCATATGTAAAATAACCTCCTAATAATATATTCATTCATTGTTTCACTCTGTTTATGGTTTTGTGGTATTAAAATTGTGTAGGATTTAGAAAATTAAATATGAACCTCTCAAATTTCCTGCCCTCTCTCCTTGCCATGTAATAATTTCAAATGTAAATTTTATTAGAGAAGGAACCTTGATTTATTTTTCACGGCAACATTCCCATCACCTCAAGTGGCTGACAGCAAAATTCTAAACAAATATTTATTAAAATAATTAGCATTAAATTCTTAGATATATTTTGGCTAGAACTCAGTTGTGAAAGATTCTAATCCTTTTTTTTTTTTTAAGGTATCACTTTACTTTTCTAGGCAATTTTATGGTAATTGGTCTTTTTTGTTTTGTTTTGTTTTTTAACTTGGATCAGTTTTGGTATTTTGCCAGAGAAAGTATCTGTTTCTCTAGGTCATACATAAAGTGCCATGTACCTCTGAAGTACTTTTTAATGTAACAGTTTAACAGGTATTTTCCTACTTTTACAATATTTCTGAATAACTCAGTAAAAAGTATTTTTGTAATTTTCATATATAATGGTGACACACTACTACAATCTTACTATAGTTTAATAAAATATTGTAAATGTTTTCTTTGATGATTGTGCCCTAAAGTCTAAAATGAGGAATCATTTTATCTTTTGAGGCCTACATGTACTTCCTCACTTTCATTCCCTTTCTTTTTCAAAGACAATTTTATGTCAAGAAGAGAGAAACAAGAAAAGACAAAATCTACCTTTATTGAGTTGTCTGAGTGTGTGTGTAGTGTATGCATGTGCTGATATAAAGAGAGATAACTGTCATCTACAATTTATTCTAAATTAAATATTTAAGCATATTTTTCTCTCCTCATCCTAAGCTAGGCTTTTCCTAGGCCCCCATTTCTAGGCACCTAGGTTTTCCTAGGTTAACCCATCCTAGGCACATGGGCTTTCATTTGCTTTCTCTATCAAAAACTTAGCATAGAAACTTAATATTAAAATAGTAAAAAACATTCCTCTATAGAAAGTCTGCCTGAATGGAAGCATCTTTTAAAAATGTTGACAGTCTATTGAAATAGCCAATTGTAATGAAAACCTTTGAAAAATGTTGACAGAAGAAATATTTGACATATATCAGTGTAGTTTTCATATTTCTTCAAAAAAATGGAAAATTTTATTTTCATATGTCTTTTAATATTATTAGAAATATTGATTTCTCCATTTTAGGAGTAAAAGTGGACCATTTAGTTAAATGTATAATTTACATGAGATTTTGTAACAAAGCCCAAATATGCATTTGATCTTACAACTTTGCAAAAAGGGATTTTCATTTTGATGTCATAGTGTTACATGTAGGAATTATTTACTCCCTGTCCTTCTGAAGAGTTTTCAGAAAGCATCAGTGTTTTAGCATTTTATGCCTCTTGATCATTTTGAACTGTGAGACTCTCTCTTCTGATGAGATACATTATATTTTAGTTTAGTCTCATCAAAGTAATGTTATATATTCACTGTCAAAGAGTACCAAAGGACTCATGACCATTAAAAAAAAAATCAGAAAACTTATCCTTCTCTATTCCCTGGTTTTATTTCTCTGAAACAATCATTTTTAGTGTTTATATACTTGTTTAATATGGTATTTGTCTTCTATTTATGTAGGTTTGCATCTATTTATTGGTTTATTCACTTCAGATAACTACTGATTTCTGATTTTTACTTTTACTAACCAGTAATAATTTGTGTTTTTTACAACATATATTTCCATCCTTTCATATACCCATGTTACATTTATATGATTGGTTTAATATAATTGTGTTTACTTTTAGTGTGAGATGTAATTTGAAATTTTGCCCATGTTAGTAATAACCTGCTAAGATTATTTAATTACTGTAGAATATTTCACCTTGTGGCTGCTTCACATTTTAAAAATAATCTGGTATTGCTAATTTATACTTCATTCTATTCAATTCTTTTTCACTCAGTTACCACTGTAACTGTCCACAGTTGTGTAACACACATCTGTCCATCAATGTTCTGAAAATTTTAATTATTCAGATCATAACTTAGAAACTGAAACTATTCATAAAAGCCCCCCTCTCCACCTATACCCACAACACATCATAGAATCTATGTTAGGACACTCATCTTTCTTTTAAAAGGTAAAGCATAACAGATGCTCAGAGCTTAATTACTTATGAATTACAAGACCTCCACAAATGCTGTGTTAAGAGGATGCCTTCCAAAAGTAGATAGGCTAGTTGTTAAGTTTGACTGTTATCTACTACCAAGAGGAAAAACAAGTTAAGACAGACAAGAGATCAAACCTCAAAAATGGAGTAGGCAGATTTTTTTTTAACTTAAAAGAAAGTATTTCTACTGTCCAGAATACCCCAACAATGCATCACTATATTGAAACATACAATATAAAATAATCCCTAATTAGGACCATTAAGCCATATAGAATTGATTTTGATAGAAGTGTTTAAGATTGAAAGGAGGGAGACAGAATAGAGGTAGAAGGGACTGAGCTCACCCTCTCTCATGAAAACACCAAAATCACAACTAAATGCTGAATCAATTTCAGTTTCAGTTCAGTCGCTCAGTCTTGTCCTTTGGAACCCCATGGATTTCAGCATGCCAGACATCCCTGTCCATCACCAACTCACGGAATTTACTCAAATTCATGTCTGTTGAGTCAGTGATGCCATCCAACCATCTCATCCTCTGTCGTCCCCTTCTCCTCCCGCCTTCAATCTTTCCCAGCATCCGGGTCTTTTCAAATGAGTCAGTTCTTCACATCAGGTGGCCAAAGTGTTGGAACTTCAGCATCAGTCCTTCCTATGAATATTCAGGACTAATTTCCTTTAAGATGGACTGATTGGATCTCCTTGCAGTACAAGGGTCTCTCAAGAGTCTCCTCAAAGACCACAGTTCAAAAGCATCAATTCTTTAGTGCTAGGCTTCTTTATACTCCATCTCTCACATCCATACATGACTACTAGAAAAACCATAGCCTTGACTAGATGGACTTTTGTTGGCAAAGTAAAGTCTCTGCTTTTTAATGTGCTGTCCAGGTTGGTCATAAATTTTCTTCCAAGAAGCAAGCATCTATTAATTTCATGGCTGCAGTCACCATCTGTGATTATTGTGGAACCCAAAAACTAAAGTCTTACCCACAGAAGTAGATGTAATAGTCGTCTGAGTTAAATTCTCCCATTCTAGTCATTTTATTATGCTGATTCCTAAAATGTCAATGTTCACTTTTGCCATCTCCTTGTTTGACCACTTCCAATTTGGTTTCGTGGACCTAACATTCCAGCTTCCTATACAATATTGTTCTTACAGCATCAGACTACTTCTGTCACCAGTCACATCCACGACTGGGTGTTTTTGTTTTTGTTTTTGTTTTGCTTTGGCTCTTTCTCTTCATTCTTTGTGGAGTTATTTCTCCACTGATCTCCAGTAGCATATTGAGCATCTACCGACCTTGGTAGTTCATCTTTCAGTGTCCTGTCTTTTTGCCTTTTCATGCTATTCATGGGGTTTTCAAGGCAAGAATACAGAAGTGGTTTGTTGCCGGGAGCCAGGGTGAGGAATCCCGCCCGCGGCAAAGGTCATGAGGAAGGAAACCCAGCAAAACGCAAAGGCATGATCTGGCTTCAGGTGTTCCCCCTGGGTTTTCCTGAACATCAACCCCCAAAAGCCAGAGTCTGCCTGCTTAATTGTACTGTGCTTTCCACTCTTCTGACATTCTCTGGAAAAAGTTAACTCAGGGCTTCAGTTAACAGTCTCCTGCATATTAAAAGAATGTCTCAGCTCAAACCCCTTTGAAGGCTCTCTAACTTGCCTAACAGTTGGGAACTTTTACAACTTGTGAATTGTTTATGGCCCCCAACCTCAAGAGGCGTGAAGCTTAGAGCATCTTAGAGATACAGAGCCTTTTCTAAAGAGCTAAAAATTATACTGGTGACAGGTTTCACTGTTGAGTCAATGACTGCTGCCAGGCCTCCATATTCTTTATCTTTTAGGCATCTGCAAGATATTAATCAATGTAATTGGGATATAGAAAAGGGAATATAGTAGTTTTGATGTTAGCAACACTAGACTTTTGAGTTAATTACTTTTCCCTTTGTTAGAAATCACTGTACTTCTTTCATTGTTATAAATTGTTGGGTCTTTGCTATGTAAGAATGTAACTTTATTTAGTGCTTTCTGAGAGTGGCACCAGACTTTGGGAAGAACACCACTATTAAGGCAAATAAGTCTTTTGGTTGACAAACCCTTATCAGAAAAGGGCTGTAAAATGTTAATTGGCCTTCTGGCCAGAAGATGATGTAAATCACCTAAGACTTGTGTATGCAACTAGGTATGCAGAGAAAAAGTCTGGTCTCGATAAGAGTCAGGGCTGCTGATGCTGCATAGTTTTATATTTTCCATTGATCTCTATGTACAAAAAAGGGCCTTTACAACAATAGAGGAGGGGCCAGTCACTGGACTGGTTTCCCCCGTGTCTTTTCTTACTCTATTTTCTGGCTGAATTCACATCTGGAGCGGGGAGGCTCACCACGTCTACTTACTTGCCCTGGCTTCTAAGATCTGTGAGAGAGGGAGCCCAAGGCATGGCACCCTCCGAAATTCAAAGGGGCGCCGGTGGCCCAACGTAGATGGTGCAAATCTCTTGTCCTGAGGTTTTATTAGCTTTCCCCGTAAACCAAGTTATTCAGCCTCTTTTCTCCACTAAATTTTCCTGCTATACTGTTTCTTCTTAATTTCTTTTATATTTCTAAATAAATAAGTTTTCCTCTCCTACGCCGTCTCCTCTTCAAATTCCCTGGATCTACCGGGGCAGGACCACAGCAGTTTGTCATTCCTTTCTCCAGTGAATTATGTTTTCTCAAAACTCTCCACCAGGACATGCCAGTCTTGGGTGGCCCTACATGGCATGGCTCATAGTTTCATTGAGTTAGTTAAGGCTGTGGTCCATGTGATCAGAATGGCTAGTTTTCTGTGATTGTGGTTTTCAGTCTGTCTGCCCTCTGATGGAGAAGGACAAGAGGCTTATGGAAACTTCCTGATGGGAGAGACTGACTGAGGGGAAAATCTTGTCTTGTTCTGATTGGCTGGCCAGGCCCAATAAAACTTTAATCCAATTTTCAGTTGATGAGTGGGACTGTGTTCTCTCCTTGTTATTTACCTGGGGCCAAACTATGGTGGAGGTAATGAAGATAATGGTGACCTACTTCTAAAGGTCCCCTGCAAGCACTCCTATACTCAGTGCCCCCAACCCTACAGCCGGCCACAGCCGACCCATGCATCTGACGGAGACTCATGGACACTCACAGGCAAGGCTGGGTCAGTCTCTTGTGGGATCACTGCTCCTTCCTCCTGGGTCCTGGTATGCACAAGGTTCTCTTTGTGCCCTCCAAGAGTCTGTTTCCCGGGTCCTGTGTAAGTTCTGGCCGCTCTATTGTAAGATTAACGGTGACCTCTTCTAAGACGGCTTATGCCACCCAGGTCAGCTGCATCCAGAGCCCTTGCCCCTGCAGTAGTCCACTGCTGACCCGTGCCTCGTCCTGGTGTGCACAAGGTTTGGGTGAGCCCTCTGAGCATCTTTGGCAGGTATGGGGTTTGATTCTAAATGTGATTTTACCCCTCCTACCATCTTGCTGGGGCTTCTCATTTGCCTTTGGCTATGGGATATCTCCTCAAAGACTGAACTGCTGAATAATCATCAATAAAAAAGAATCAAGCCTACCAAATAAGTTATACTACACCTAAAGACAAAGAAGAAGCCACAATGAGACATTAGGAGGAGCACTTTCATGATATGATCAAACCCCATACCTGCCAGGTGAAAGTGAAAGTAAAGTATTAGTTACTTAGTATACAACTCTTTGTGATCCCGTGGACTGTATCCTGCCAGGCTCTGCTGCCCATGGTAATCTCCAGACAAAACTACTGGAGTGGGTCACCATGCCCCCATCCAAGTGATCTTTCTGACCCAGGGTTTGGACTCATGTCCCTTGCATTGCAGGCAGAATCTTTACCATCAAAGTTACCAGGGAAAACCATCTGCAAGTGGGTTGCCCACAGTCTTCAAAATAATTATATTTCAGAGATTTTCCCACAGGAGTCAGAATTCTGAGACTTAGGTCAGACTCCCCAGCCTGGGGGTCTGGCACTTGGAGGAGGAGCCCCCAGAGCATTTTTCTTTGAAGACCAGCAGGTCATGAGTGCAATAGCACCGAAGGACTGGAGGAAACAGGGCCTCCTTCCACTCTTCGAGGGCACACAAAATTTTTCATGTGTACTGAGTCCCTTGGCAAAGCAGTAACTCCATAGAAACCTGGATCATATCTACCTACCAGTCTTGGAAGTTCTTCTGGGGAAGCTGAGGTTGGCTATGGCTCATTATGGGGCAGGGACACTGGTGGTGGAAGTCTCAGGGAATACTCATCAGGATTAGCTCTCCAGAAGCTCTCCCAGGTATTATTTTGGCACTGATACTTGGCCCCAGCCCATAACCTGCCTGAAGAACCCCATGAACATTATGAAAAGACAGAAAGATGTGACATTGGAAGATGAGCTCCCAGATTGGAAGGTGTTCAATATACTACTGAGGAAGAGCAGAGAAATAGCTATAGAAGGAATGAAGAGGCCGAGCCACAGGAGAAATGATGCTCAGTTGTGGATGTGTCTGGTGGTAAAATTAAACTCCAATGCTTTAAAGAAGAATATTGCACAGGAACCTGGAATGTTAGGTCCATGAGTCAAGGTATACTGGATGTGGTCAAGCAGGAGTTTGCAGTAATGAACATCTACATCTCAGGAATCAGTGAACTAAAAAGGACAGAAATAGGCAAATTTAATTCAGATGGCCATGATATCTACTACTGTGGGCAATAATCCTTAAGAAGTAATGGGGTAGTTCTTATAGTCAAGAAAATAGTCTGAAATGCAGTCCTTAGGTGCAGTTTCAAAAACAACTGAATGATCTTCGTTCATTTCCAAGGCAAACCATTTGACATCACAGTAATCCAAGTCTATGCCCAACCACTAATATTGAAGAAGCTGAACAGTTCTATGAAGACCTATAAGACCTTCTAGAACTAACACCAAAAAAAAAAAAAAAAAAAAAGAGAGAGAGAGAGATGTCCTTTGCATCAGAGGGGACTGGAATGCAAAAGTAGGAGTTAGGGGAAACCTGGAGTAAGAAGCAAATTTGGCCTTGAAGTACAAAATGAAGCAGGGCCAATGTTAACAGAGTTTCCCAAGAGAACACACTGGTCATAGCAAACACCCTCTTCCAACAACATAAGAGATGACTCTACACATGGACATCACCAGATGGTCAGTCAATACCAAATGAGAAATTATATTCCGTGTAGCTGAAGATGGGGAAGCTCTACAGAGTCAACAAAAACAAGACTGGTAGCCAACTATGGCTCAGATCATGAATTCCATATTGAAAAATTACACATAATTGGAAGAAAATTACCAGACCATTCAGGTATGACCTAAGTCAAATCTGTTATGATTATACAGTGGGGGTTACAAACAGATTCAAGGAATTCAATTTGGTAGACAAAGAGCTTGTAGAACTAAGGACAGAGGTTCATAACATTGTACAGGATGTGGTAACCAAAATCATCCCAAAGAAAAGAAAATGCAAGAAGGCAAAGTGGTTGTCTGAGGAGACTTTACAAATAGCTGAGGAAAGAAGAGAAGCAAAAGGCAAGAGAAAAAAGGAAAGATAGATGCAGAGTTCCAGAGACTAGCAAGGAGAGATAAGAAGGCATTTTTAAATGAACAATGCAAGGAAATAGAGGACAATGATAGAATGAGAAAGATTACAGGTCTCTTAAAAAACAAACAAACAAACAAAAAAATTGGAGATATCCAGAGAACATGAAATGCAAGGATGGGCACAGTAAAGCACGAAGTAAGGACATAACAGAAGCAGAAAAGATGGCATGAGCACACAGAACTATATAGAAAGGTCTTAATAACCCAGATAACTATAATGGTGTGTTCACTCACTGAGAGCCAGACATCTTGGAGTGTGAAGTCAAGCAGGCCTTAGGAAGCATCACTGTGAACAAAGCTAATGGAAGAGATGGAATTCCAGATGAGCTATTTAAAATCCTAAAGGATGTTATGAAAGTGCTGCACTCAATATGCCAGCAAATTTGGAAAACTCAGCAGTGGCCACAGGACTGGAAAAGGTTAGTTTTCATTCCAATCCCAAAGAAAGGCAATGCCAAAGAATATACAAACTACTGCACAATTGCACTCATTTCACACACTAGCAAAGTGATGCTCAAAATTCTCCAAGCTAGGTTTCAACATTACATGACCTGAGAACTTCCTGATGTTCAAGCTGGATTTAGAAAAGGCAGAGGTACTAGAAATCAAATTGCCAATATTTGCTGAATCATAGAGAAAGAAGGAATTTTGGGGGGGGGAAATTTTTTTACTTCTGCTTCATCAACTACACTAAAGCCTTTAACTGTGTGGATCACAAAATACTTTGGAACATTCTCAAAGTCAGGGGAATACCAGACCACCTTACCTGTCTCCTGAGAAACCTGTTTCAGGTCAAGAAGCAATTGTTAGAGCTAAACATGGAACAACAGACTTCTTCAAAGTTGAGAAATTAGTTCTTCAAAGCTGTATATTGTCACCCTGCTTTTTAAACTTATATTCAGGGTACATCATGCAAAAATGCTGGGTTAGATGAATCACAAGCTGGAATAAAGACTGATGGAAGAAATATCAACAACCTCAGATATACAGATGATACCACTCTAATGGTAGAAAGTGAAGAGGAACTAAAGAATCTCATGATGAAAGTGAAAGAGGAGAATGAAAAAGCTGTCTTAAAACTCAACATTCAAAAAACTAAGATTATGGAATTTGGTCTCATCACTTCATGGACTATAGATGGGGAAAAAGTGGAAACAGTGGCAGATTTTATTTTCCTGGGCTCCAAAATCATAGCATATTTTGACTACAGCCATGAAATTAAAAGATGTTTGCTCTTTGAAAGGAAAGTAATGACAAAACTAGGCAGTGTATTAAAAAACAGAGATCACTTTGCTGACAAAAGTCGGTATAATCAAAGCTATGGTTTTTCCAGTAGTCATGTGTGAATGTGAAAGTTGGACCATAAAGAAGGCTGAGCAGCAAAGAATTGATGCTTTTGATTTGTCGTGCTGGAGAAGACTCTTGAGAGTCTTTTTCAAATCAGTTAATTCTAAAGGAAATTAACCTTGAATATTCATTGGAAGGACTGATGCTGAAGCTGAGGCTCCAATACTTTGGTTACCTGATCTGAAGAGCTGATTCATTGGAAAATACCTTGATGATGGGGAAGATTGAGGGCAAAGAAAGGGGTGACAGAGAATGAGATGGTTGGATGGCACCACTGATTTTAGTGGACACGAGTTTGAGCAAACTCCAGGAAATAGTGAAGGACAAGAAAGCCTAGCAAGCTGCAGTTCATGTGGTTGCAAAAGAGTCAGACTGAAGAACAACAACAGCCTGCAGACTCCTGTGCTGGGATGCCTCAGGTCAGATAACCAACAGGGTGGGAACACAGCCCCACCCATTATCAGACAGGCTTCCTAAAGCCTTTCTCAGCCAACAGCTGCTTATAAACACATCCCTTGACACAATCCTGCCCACCAAAGGGACAAGACCATATCCACTCACCAGTGGTCAGGAAAAGTCCCTCCTACCAAGAAGTCTGCACAAGCCCCTTGACCAACCTTACCCACCAGGAGGCAGGCACCAGAACCAAGAAGTATTATGATCCTGCAGCTTGAATAATTGAGACTACAAACAAAGTTAGACAAAATGAGATGGAAAAGGGATATGTTCCAGATGAAGGAAAAAGAACCCAAGAACAGTAACTAAGAGAAGTGGATCAAGTCAATCCACCTGAAAAATAATTCATACTAATTATAGTAAAGATAATCCACCATCTTGGAAAAATAATGGAAGACCAGACCAAGAGGACACAAGAAATGTTTAGTAAAAATCTAAAAGCTTTAAAGAACAGAGATGAATAATAACTGAGATTAAAAATATAATATAAGGAATCAATAGCAGAATAAATCAGGCATACGAATAAATAGGATGGAAGGGAGACTGGTTGAAATCACTGCCATAGAAGAAATAATTAAAAAAATGAGGATGAACAAATAAACCTCTAGGACAACATTAAAGCACCAATATTCTCACTGTAAGGTTCCCAGGAGAAGAGAAAGGCTCTGAGACTGTATTTGAAGAGATGATAGCAGAAAACCTTCCTAACATGGGAAAGGAAACACTCAAGTCCAGGAAGCACAAAGAGTCTTATGGAGGATAAACCCAAGGAGGAACACACCAAGACACATATGAATCAAATGGACAAAAATTAAAGACAGAGAAAATATTAAAAGCGACCAGGGAAAACAATAAATAGCATACAAGGGAATTCCCATAAGGTTATCAGTAGATTTTTCAGTAGAAACATGGTAGGCTAGAAGGGAGTGTCATAATGTATTTAAAATAGTGAAGGGAAAAATCTACAACCAATAATACTCTACCCACTAAGGGTCTTGTTCAGATTTGACAGAAAAATGAAAAGCTTTATAGATAAGCAAAAGTTAAGAAAAATTGGTAACAGCAAAACATCTTTACAAAAAGTTCTAAAGAACTTCTTTAAATGAAAGAAAAAAGGCCACAACTGGAAACAAAAAAATGATGAATGGAAAAGGCAAAAACAAAAGTAGGAATCATGCACACATACATATAATATCGAATTCAGCAACCATGAGAAGGGAATAGTACAAAAACAGGATATTGAAAATGTATTTCAAATTTAGATATCAGCAACTTAAAGCAATCTTGTCATATATAGACTGCTATATCAAAACATCATGGTATCTTCAAACCAAAAAATCTACAATAGATACATACACATACACAAGGAATCCAAATATAATATTAAAAACAGTCATCAAATCAGAAGAGATTTGTCAGGAGCCGTGTTAGGCATTACTGACAAAATGAAGCCACGGCCCCAGATCCCTCTCCTCATTCCGCAGGCACCAACTGGGGATGAAGGAGTTAGGCCCTGTAATTCTGACATGTTTTTTTCCTCTCCTTGGCTGAGTTGACTGAAAAGAAATATCAAGGTGCTTATTGTTCTTGAGAGGAGCATGAGAAGGCACAAAGCCTTCTACAGCTGTGCTCAGAGAATAATTCATAAAGTTATTCATTGACATTACTTCAAGGACTTTTACAAAAGAGTTTTCCAGGATGAGCACATAGGCTGTAGCTTGAGGCCATGGGAGGAATTGCTATTTGAAGCCTATTTGTGAGGAAAATGTTTATGGCAAAGGAGTTTACTGAATTTAGGGCTTTGAAATAATTAAAATATTTAGAAGTTAAAGATTTAAGGAATGTTGTAAAGTTAGCATATTTTACTATAGCTTATGCTGCTAAGTTGCTTCAGTCGTGTTCAACTCTGTGCGACCCCATAGACAGCAGCCCACCAGGCTTCCCTGTCCTTGGGATTCTCCAGGCACGAACACTGGAGTAGGTTGCCATTAACTTCTATAGCTTAGCTTATGGAAGTTAGGAATTTTTCGAGACACTATAGCTAGAAGCCTTTTTAAGAGATAGTGAGCTCAGAATGTTAGGGGCAAACAGGATTTAGAAAGATAAGTAGTAAACTGAGGAATGTAGCATGAGTTACAATGTAATCACAAGTTAACTATAGGACACATAAGAGGAAGTAGATAATAGACGGTAAAGCTGATTCCCAGAGAATCGCTGAAGCAGGAACTCTGAAGAGCAACAATTATTTATGGAGATAATAAATCTGGGTGAGGGGGAACTGAAAATGTCAAACCTCTGACCTAATGTTTTTGTAAAAGTATAAAAGAGAATCTTAAAATTGAAATAAATAGGCAGTCCAAGAAAACTGAGGCTGCCTCACCGCCGACACAGTTCATCTCTTCAGGTTGAATCCCTGGCTGCTGGAGCTGGATTCTGGCAGAGAATAGAACAAAAGAGGATGGGAAGAAAAAAGGACTACAAATCCAAATCCAAAACAAAAAAATGGCAATAGGAACATACACATTGATAATTAAATGTAAATAGATTAAATGCTTCAACCAAAAGACATAGACCTTCTGAGTAAATACAAAAAAAGACCTGTATGTATACTGCCTATAGCAGACCCACTTCAGATCTAGGGACATGTACAGACTGAAAGTAAGGTGGGGGGAGGTAAAAGGCATTTTATGCAAATGGAAATCTAAAAGAAGCCAGAATAGCAATATTTATTCCTAAAAAAAAAAAAAAATAGACTTTAAAAAGTGTTACAAGAGACAATGGAGGATAGTACAAAATGATAAGGGCTCAATCCAAGAAGATATATTGATTGTAAATATATATATGCTCCCAACATGGAAACACATCAATATATAAGGTAAATACTAATAGCCATAAAAGGATAAATTGACAATAACACAATAATAGTGGGGAATTTAACAGCCCACTTTCACCAAAGAACAAATCTTTGAGACAGATTGACATGATGGAATTAATTGATATTTATAGAGCATTCCATCCAAAGCAGTGGAATATGCATTGTCCTCAAGTGCCCATGGAACATTCTCCAGGATTGATCACATGCTGGGCCATAAAGTGAGCCTCAATAAATTTAACAAAATTAAATCATATCAACCATCTTCTCTGACTACAATGCTATGAGTTAGAAATAAACTAGAAAAAACTAAAAACTTCAAACACATGGAGGTTAAATAATATGTTACTAAGCAGCCAATGAATCACTGAAGAAATCAAAGAGGAAATTAAAAAAGAAAAAATACCTAGAAACAAATGAAAATGAAAGCTTGATGATCCAAAACCTATGGGATGCAGAAAAAAAAAAAAAAAAAACACCACTTCTAAGAAGGAAATTTATAGAAATACAATCTTAACTCAGGAAACAAGCAAAACCTCAAATAAATAGCCTAAACTTTACACCTAAACCAGCTAGAGAAAGAAGAACAAACCAAACCCAAAGTTAGTAGAAAGAAAGAAATCATAAAAATCAGAGCAGTAATCAATGAAATAGAGATGAGAAACAATAGAAAATATCAGTGAAACAAAAAGCTGGCTCTTTAAAAAGATAAACAACATTGATAAATCTTCAGTAAGAGTCATCAAGAAAAAAGGAAAAGGACTCAAATCAATAAAATTAGAGATTAAAAATGGAGAAGTTATAACTGATAGTAGAAATATAAAGCATCATAAGAGGCTAAGAGACTACTATAAACAACTATATGGTCAATGTAGAATAAATAGACAAATTCTTAGAAAGGTACAATCTTCCAAGACTGAATCAACAAGAAATAGAATATGTGAATAGACCAATCACAAGTACTGACATTGAAACTATGATTAGAAACCTTCCAACAAACAAAAATCTGGGCCAGATGACTTCACAGGCAAATAGTCAAATATTTGAGAACAGTAAACATCTATCCTTCTGAAAGCCTTCCCAAAATTTTCAGAGAAGAAACACTCCCAAACTCACTCAACGAGGCCACCATACTCCTAATACCAAAACCATACAAAGATACCACAGAAAAGAAAATTACAAGCCAATATCACTGATGATCTTAAATGCAAAAATCCTCATGAAAGTACTAGCAAACCAAATCCAAAAATACATTAAAAGGATCATACACCACAATAAAGAGAGATTTGTTCCAGGGATGCCTGTTTCTTCTTTTTTTTCATTCAATATCTTCAAATGAATCAGTTTGATACACCAAACACCAACAAATTCAATGGTAAAATCATATGATCATTTCAATAGATGCAAAAAAAGATTTTGACAATATTCAATATCCATGTATGATACAAATTCCAAGAATAAGATAAAGTTGTCTACTTTCATCATTTTTATTCAACAAAGTTTTGGAATATATAGCCACTGCAATCAGAGAAAGAAAATAAGTAAAAAGAATCCAAATGAAAAATAAGAAAAACTGTCATTGTTTGAAGATGACATGACACTATACATAAAAAATCTTAAGGATGTTACCAGAAAATTACCAGAACTCATTAATGAATTCATTGAAGTTGCAGGATAAACAATTAATACATTGAAATCTGTTGCATTTTTCTGTACTAACAATGAAAGATCAGAAAGAGAAATTAAAGAAGCAACCTCATTTATCATCTCATCAAAAAGAATAAAATACCCAGGAGTAAACCTCCCTAAGGAAGCAAAGGATCTGTTTTCTGAAAACTGTATGATGAACAAAAGCAATGACACAGATACATGGAAACATATACTATGGTCTTGGATTGGAATAATCAATATTATCAAGTGACTACAATACCCAAGGCAAACTACAGATTCAATGCAATCCCTATTAAATTATCAGTGGAATTTTTCACAGAACTGGTAACAAAAAAAATAATTTGTATGGAAACAAAAAAGACCCAGAATAACCAATGTAATCCTGAGAGAGAAAAAGGGAGCTGGAGGTATCAGGCTCCCTGAGCTCACACAATATTGCAAAGCTACAGTAATCAAAACAGTATGGTTTTGGCACAGCAACAGTCACAGAAGTCAATGGAATAAGACAGAAAGCTGAGAACTAACCCCACACACCTATGGTCAATTAATCTCTAATACAATAAAAGAGTCAAGAATGTACAATGGAGAATGTCTCTTCAGTAAACTGTGCTGGGAAAACTGGACAGCTTTTGTAAAAGAATAAAACTAGAACATTCTCTAACACCATACACAAAAATAAACTCAAAGTGGATTAAAGACCTAAAAGTAAAACTGGATCGTATAAAACTCTTAGAAGAAAATATTGGGAGAACTCTCGTTTGACATAAATTGCTGTGTGCTAAGTTGCTTCAGTCATGTCCAACTCTTTGCCACCCTATGGGCTGTAGCCTGCCAGGTTCCTCTGTCCATGGGATTCTCCAGGCAAGAATACTGAAGTGGGTTGTACCCTCCTCTAGGGGATCTTCCTGACCTGGGATTGAACCCTTGTCTCACATCTCCTGCATTTTCAGGTGGGTTCTTCACCACTAGCATCACCTGGGAAGCCCTTGACATAAATTGCAGCAATATATTTTTGGATCTACCTCTAGAATAGTGAAAATAAAAACAAAAATAAACAACTTGGTCCAAATTAAATTTAAAATCTTTTGGATAGCAAAAAGGAACCATAAACAAACAAAAAACAGTCCACAGAACAGGAAAGATATTTGCAAATGAAGTGACTGACAATAGATTAATCTCCAAAATAAACAAACAGTTCATGTGGCTCTATATCAGAAAAAGAAAACAGACACAGAAAATGGCAACCCAATAGAAAATGGGAAGAAGCTCTAAATAGACATTTCTCCAGAGAATACATAACAGATGTCCATGTAAAAGAATAAAAGAATAGAACATGGAAAAGAAATAGAAAATAAAATAAACAGAATAAATTAAATATAAAATAAAAAGCACATGGAAAGATGCTTAACATCACTAATTAATATTAGAGAATCATGAATCACAGCCACAATAAGGTGTCACCTCACACTAGTCAGAATGGTCATCAAAAAGCCTATAAGCAATAAATGCTTGAGAGGGTGTGGAGTAAAGGAAACTCTCTTTTCTCTTGTGGAAATGTAAATTTGTACAACCACTATCGAGAACAAAAGGAAGATTCCTTTAAAACTAAAACAAGAGCCGCCTTATGATCTAGCAACCCCACTCCTGGGCATATATACAGAAGAAAAAAAAAAAGAAAGAAAAACAAGCAAACGTAATTTGAGTGGTACATGCACCCCAGTGTTCACTGCATGCGTGTGTATATGTTCAGTCGTGTCCAACTCTTTGTGATCCAGGGACTATAATGTGTCAGGCTCCTCTGTCTATGGGATACACCCGGCAAGAATACTGGAGCAGGTTTTATTTTCTCCTTCAGGGGATATTCCCGACACAGGGATCAAGCCCATGTCTCTAGCATCTCCTGCATTGGCAGGCAGATTCTTTACCAGCTGAGCCACCATGCTGTGCTGTTTATAATAGCCAAGACATGGAAGCAACCTAAATGTTCATCAACAGAGGAACTGATAAAGAAGATGGTACATATATATAATGGAATATTACTCAGCCTGAAAAACAAATGCAATGATTCGATTTGCAGCAAAATGGATGGGACCTAGAAATTATCATACTAACTGAAGACAGACAAGTATAAATATCACATGATATCACTAATTTGTGGAATTTAAAAAAAAATGATACAAATAAACTTATGCATAAAACAGACTTCGAAAACAAAGTTAGGGTTACCAAAAGGGAAAGGTGAGGGGAGGGATTAGTTAAGAGCTTGGGATTAACATATATATACTGCTGCTGCTGCTGCTAAGTCACTTCAGTCATATTACACTCTGTATGACCCCATAGACAGCATCCCACCAGGCTCCCCCGTCCCTAAGATTCTCCAGGCAAGAACACTGGAACAGGTTGCCATTTCCTTCTCCAATGCATGAAAGTGAAAAGTGAAAGTGAAGTCGCTCAGTTGTATTCGACTCTTTGCAACCTCATGGACTGCAACCTACCAGGCAGGCTCCTCCACCCATGGGATTTTCCAGGCAAGAGTACTGGAGTGGGATGCCATTGCCTTCTCCGAACATGTATATACTACTATACATAAAATAGATAATCGACAAGGATCTACTGCATAGCAAAGAGAACTCTGCTCAATAATCTCTAATAACCTATATGGGAAAATAATCTGAAATAGAATGGATGTATGTGTAACCAAATTGCTTTGCTGTATATCTGCAACTAAAGCAGCATTGTAAATCCACTATAATGTAAAATAAAAAATTATAAAAAGAATAAAAGGAATTATAAAATAAAATACAGAGAGATAGGAGAATGATAGGAGAGTCTGCCATAGAACTTCTAAACTTCTGGAACTTCCTGGATGATAGAAGTTTCCTTTATTTGCATGACGTGACACTTCGTGGGCTCTTTGATAGGGGCTGGTTGCCAGGAAAAGCAAGACATGATTAGAAGCTTGGAAATTTCAGCCCTACCTCCTATTCTTTGGAGAGGGGACAGGGGCTAGACGTTAACAGCCAATCATACCTATGTGATGAAACCTCCATAAAAATCCCTAAAGTACAGAGTTTAGTGATCTTCAGGGTTGGTAGCCATTATCCACATGACAGGAAGGGCCCTGTTCCAATTCAACAAAGACAAAACTTATGAGCTCAGGACACTTCCAGACCTTCGACTATGTATCTTTTTATCTGTATTCTTTAACATATCCTTTATAATAAAATGGCATAAATAATTAAACTGTTTTCTTGGGTTCTGTAAGCTAGTCTAGCAAATTCTTCAACTCAGAGAGTCTTGGGACCCTCTGATTTATAGCTAATTTGAGGTGAGGTTGTGGGTAACCTGGGGACACACTCCTTGTTATTGGAATCTGAAGGAGAAGCTCGTCTTGTGGGACTAAGACCTTAGCCTGTGTCTCTTATGCTTACTTTGACCAGTGTGAGAAGTGAATTGTAGGATACCTAGTTGATGGCAGAGAACTGATTGATGTGGAAAATCTCCCATACATCTGGTTACTGAAGCATTCTGTGTGAGTTGTATAGGAGAAACAGGGTTCTCCTCCAACCCATTTACAATGTAAAAAAAGAAAAGCGCAGAGACTATAAAAGTTAGGGAGAATGGCATTGAAACATGTATACTATCATGTAAGAAATGAATCGCTAGTCTAGGTTCGAAACAGGATACAGGAGGCTTGGGGCTGGTGTGCTGGGATGACCCAGAGTGATAATATGGGGAGAGAGGTGGAAGGGGGATTCAGGATTGGGAACTCATGTACACCCGTGGCGGATTCATGTCAATGTATGGCAAAACCAATACAGCATTGTAAAGTAAAATTAAAAAAAAAAAAGTTAGGTTTGCATTTGAATCAAAGGTCCACTGAGTAACATTGTGCACATAAATGAGTGTCTGAAATTTCAATATTTTCCAAATTAGAATGAGCATATTATACTGAGAAATATGGATATTGTACAAAAAGTCCTGGCATATAGTAAACATTTAGTGAATGAATTCTATCATAATTATTCACTAATATTGCATTTTTCACACTCTGATGACAGTGGAATAAATGTAAAGTTATAGCAGAAAAAAAAATAATTGTTAAAACTTTCCATTAACCTCACACAGTTCCTAAGAGTTGTAGGATAGATATGTCTTCATAAATGATTCTTACCAAATTGTTCTTCAAAATATTTTTTAAATTACTTCTACCTGGAGCTAGACTATTTATTCCTCCAAGGCTGAAGTAAATCACTATATTTAATTATGTTAAACAATTAAAAAACTATTCAAAGTGTTCATTTCTGCTTAGCATTTTGTCCTCCATATCTGACAAGCTTCTATTTGGTCCTGAAAGTGAAAGCGAAATTGCTCAGTCATGTCCAACTCTTTGCAACCCCACGGAGTGTAGCTCCCCAGACTTCTCCATCCATGAGATTTTCCAGGCAATAATACTACAGTTGGTTGTCATTTCCTACTTCAGGGGATCTTCCCAGCCCAGAGATTGAACCTAGGTCTCCCACATTGCAGGCACACTCTTTACCATCTGAGCTGCCACGGAATCCCTATTTGGTCCTGCAGTGTAACAATAAAATCAGAGACCAATCTGCAGTGCTTTCAGGCTAGAGAGTTCTCTTCAGTGACTGTGCATATGAGCATTCTGCCTATACAGCATGAGGATAAATGCAGCTGGCATGTCCACAAGGATATGGGATCATGAAATCTGTGGTTTAATTATACCAAGAAGAGAACTGGAGCCAGTCTCCAATGGACTGTATGAACTGTAGCCCACCAGGCTCTTCCATCCATGGGATTCTCCCTATATTTGACAAATGATTTCTATACAGTGTAGGTAAGTGGTGAATTAGATGTATAAAAGCTATTTCATTGAAAAGCCTATAAATTTATGAGGGAACAAGCAGAGCAGTTTGGATAAGAGCACAAAGATATGGTTCTTCTCAGTCACTCTGTCTGTTGCCTCAGATATCTGTCACATTAGCAAATACTCAACAATAATGACCTTATTCATGACCACAAGAGAGATGCCTTCAGCAAAGTACCAGGTATGTGAAGAAGGCTGTTCTAAATAATATACACAAAATTTCAGATAAATCTGATTCCCCATAAGCCAATTAGCATTACTGGACTGGTAAGAATTAGGGAAACATAAATTTGGAAATTGAATGTGTTATACTTAAATCTAAACAAAATAAAAAGAGAACCACATTGTAAATTTTAGATTGAGTTCTAGTCTTTAAAAGAATGAAGCATATAACCTTACAAGATCCTTCCAAATTGATGTTTGTGTTTGAAAAGAACTAATGTACACACAAATTATAAAAAGCTAAAAAATGGCATATTTTGAACGTGTTAATGCAAAGTAATCATAGCGTGACTGAGATGCATAGGAACATGCAATATACATTTAAATGAGAAGATATCAGTACAAGTTATTCCCAATGTTCTTCCAAATGGCTAGTCAAAATTCATGAGGAGTATAACAAAAATGGTATGCTTCCTTACATTTTGAAGTGAAGGGAAAGTTGCTCATTCATGTCGTATACAGTCCATGAAGTTCTCCAGGGCAGAATACTGGAGTGGGTAGCCTTTCATTTCTCCAGGGGATGTTTCCAATCCAAGGATTGAATGCAGGTCTCCTGGATTGCAGAGAGATTCTTTACCAGCTGAGCCACAAGGGAAGCCCTTACATGTTATTTGATTTGATTATAAATCTGCATGATCTCTAGACTATATGAATCTAACATTTAGGGAGAAATGTAAGTTCAGTTCAGTTCAGTTCAGCCACTCAGTCATGTCCGACTCTTTGCAACCCCATGAATCACAGCACACCAGGCCTCCCTGTCCATCACCAACTACCAGAGTTCACTCAGACTCATGTCCATTGAGTTGGTGATGCCATCCAGCCATCTGCCATCCCCTTCTCCTCCTGCCCCCAATCTCTCCCAGCATCAGAGTCTTTTCCAATGAGTCAACTCTTCACATAAGGTGGCAAAAATATTGGAGTTTCAGCCTCAGCATCAGTCCTTCCAATGAACACCCAGGACTGGTCTCCTTTAGGATGAACTGGTTGGATCTCCTTGCAGTCCAAGGGACTCTCAAGAGTCTTCTCAAACACCACAGTTCAAAAGCATCAATTCTTCAGTGCTCAGCTTTCTTCACAGTCTGACTCCCATATCCATACATGACTACTGGAAAAACCATAGCCTTGACTAGACGCAGCTTTGATGGCAAAGTAATGTCTCTGCTTTTCAATATACTACCTAGGTTGATCATAACTTTTCTTCCAAGGAGTAAGCATCTTTTAATTTCATGGCTGCAATCACCATCTGCAGTGATTTTGGAGACCCCCCCCAAAAAAGTCTGACACTGTTTCCACTGTTTCCCCATCTATTTCCCATAAGCTGATGGGACCGGATGCCATGATTTTCATTTTCTGAATGTTGAGCTTTAAGTCAACTGTTTCACTTTCACTTTCATCAAGAGGCTTTTTAGTTCCTCTTCACTTTCTGCCATAAGGGTGGTGTCATCTGCATATCTGAGGTTATTGATATTTCTCTCGGCAATCTTGATTCCAGCTTGTGCTTCTTCCAGCCAAGAGTTTCTAATGATGTATTCTGCATATAGGTTAAATAAGCAGGGTGACAATATACAGCCTTGACGTACTCCTTTTCCTATTCGGAACCAGTCTGTTGTTCCATGTTCAGTTCAGTTCAGTTCAGTCGCTCAGTCGTGTCCGACTCTTTGCGACCCCATGAATCACAGCACGCCAGGCTTCCCTGTCCATCACCATCTCCCAGAGTTCACTCAGACTCACGTCCATGGAGTCTGTGATGCTATCCAGCCATCTTATCCTCGGTCGTCCCCTTCTCCTCCTGCACCTAATCCCTCCCAGAATCAGAGTCTTTTCCAATGAGTCAACTCTTCACATGAGGTGGTCAAAGCACTGGAGCTTCAGCTTTAGCATCATTCCTTCCAAAGAAATCCCAGGGTTGATCTCCTTCAGAATGGACTGGTTGGATTTCCTTGCAGTCCAAGGGACTCTCAAGAGTCTTTTCTAACACCACAGTTCAAAAGCATCAATTCTTCAGTGCTCAGCCTACTTCACAGTCCAACTCTCACATCCATACATGACCACAGGAAAAACCATAGCCTTGACTAGATGGACCTTAGTTAGCAAAGTAACGTCTCTGCTTTTGAATATGCTGTCTAGGTTGGTCATAACTTTTCTTCCAAGGAGTAAGCGTCTTTTAATTTCATGGCTGCAGTCACCATCTGCAGTGATTCTGGAGCCCAAAAAAACAAAGTCTGACACTGTTTCCACTATTTCCCCATCTATTTCCCATGTAATGATGGGACCGGATGCCATGATCTTCATTTTCTGAATGTTGAGCTTTAAGCCAACATTTTCACTCTCCTCTTTCACTTTCAGCAAGAGGCTTTT
This sequence comes from Capricornis sumatraensis, assembly GCF_032405125.1. Taxonomy (NCBI): domain Eukaryota; kingdom Metazoa; phylum Chordata; class Mammalia; order Artiodactyla; family Bovidae; genus Capricornis; species Capricornis sumatraensis. The sequence goes on along the minus strand of NC_091072.1, from coordinate 61,664,966 downwards.
TAGTTCCTCTTCATTTTCTGCCATAAGGGCGGTATCATCTGCATATCTGAGGTGATTGATATTTCTCCTGGCTATCTTGATTCCAGCTTGTGTTTCTTCCAGTCCAGCATTTCTCATGATGTACTCTGCATAGAAGTTAAATAAGCAGGGTGACAATATACAGCCTTGACATACTCCTTTTCCTATTTGGAACCGTGTCCAGTTCTAACTGTGGCTTCCTGACCTGTATACAGATTTCTCAAGAGGCAGGTTAGGTGGTCTGGTATTCCCATCTCTTTCAGAATTTTCCACTGTTTATTGTGATCCACACAGTCAAATGCTTTGGCATAGTCAATAAAGCAGAAATAGATGTTTTTCTGGAACTTTCTTGCTTTTTCTATGATCCAGCAGATGTTGGCAATTTGATCTCTGGTTCCTCTGCCTTTTCTAAAACCAGCTTGAACATCAAGGAGTTTACGGTTCACGTATTGCTGAAGCCTGACTTGGAGAATTTTGAGCATTATTTTATTAGCATGTGAGATGAGTGCAATTGTGTGGTAGTTTGAGCATTCTTTTGCATTGCCTTTCTTTGGAATTGGAATGGAAACTGACCTTTTCCAGTCCTGTGGCCATGAGTGTAGCACTTTCACAGCATCATCTTTCAGGATTTGAAACAGCTCAACTGGATCGAATTCCATGTTCAGTAGCTAGAGAAAATCAAAAAACACTTTTGAATTATCCTCTCAAGTTTCTGCTTTCATAAATTTAATCAAAAGTTAGTTGAGAATGTTGTAAGGGGATGATGTTTTCTCCTAAATTTTCATTTTATTATAATCTGTCAGAGAGAAAAATTGCTTTCATTTATTTTTTACAATGATTGGGGCTTTATGTATGGTGTTCTCTATTCCTTTGTGGCCAGGAGATCAGAGTTACAAAGTGAAACCAAAGCCTTTGAGGAAAGCATTTCAAAGTTTATTATTATTACCTGTGGATTTAAATTACAGCTGTTTCGTAAGAGTTTATTTCTGTATTCTTTTGAGTGAATTATCTATCCAAATGCTTGAATGAGGGAAACTAAGATACAAAAAAGACAAGGAAGGGAAAATTTAGGGGATCTTCCTCATAAAATAGAACTATCCCCCTTTTCCGTGAGTGGCCATCCCTAACATGGTGATTTTCTCAGGAAGTAGTAAAATGGAATCACCCAAATGTAGACACATGTGATCTGCTATTTGGTTAATTGCCATTTTCCTTCAGCTCAAATGTTACTTTCCTAGGAAATCCTTTCCTGCTCTCTGTGACAATATCAGTTCAGTTCAGTCACTCAGTCATGTCTGACTCTTTATGACCCCATGGACTGCAGCACTCCAGGCTTCCCTGTTCATCACCAACTCCTGGAGCCTCCTCAAACTCATGTCTATCGAGTCTGTGATGCCATCCAACCATCTCATCCTCTGTCATCCCCTCCACCTCCTGTGACTATATAAACCATCACTATTATTCTCCTAGAACCCTGTGTTCTTCTTTTCAGAAGCACTTAGTGGAAACAGTGTCAGACTTTATTTTTTGGGGCTTCAAATTCACTGCAGATGATAATTGCAGCCATGAAATTAAAAGATGCTTACTCCTTGGAAGGAAAATTATGACCAACCTAAATAGTATATAAAAAGCAGAGATATTACTTTGCCAACAAAGGTCTATCTAGTCAAGGCTATGGTTTTTCCAGTGGTCATGTTTGGATGTAAGAGTTGAACTGTGAAGAAAGCTGAGCACCGAAGAATTGTTGCTTTTAAACTGTGGTGTTGGAGAAGACTCTTGAGAGTCCCTTGGACTGCAAGGAGATCCAACCAGTCCATCCTAAAGGAGACCAGTCCTGAGTGTTCATTGGAAGAACTGATGCTGAGGCTGAAATTCCAATACTTTGGCCACCTCATGAGAAGAGTTGACTCATTGGAAAAGACTCTAATGCTGGGAGGGATTGGGGGCAGGAGGAGAAGGGGACAACAGAGGATGGAAGGCTGGATGGCATCACTGACTCAAAGCACATGAGTTTTGGTGAACTCTGGTAGTTGGTGATGGACAGGGAGGCCTGGCGTGCTGTGATTCATGGGTTCGCAAAGTGACATGACTGAGCAACTGAACTGAACTGATCACAGTAGTGAATGACATGGAGTGTGAGATCCTTTGGCATCCATCTCGCCTGTAAACTTCAGCCTCAAAAAGATAGACTAGTGTATACATCTGCTCCACTTACATCTGTATCTCTTAGTATAAAACCAGGGCACTGTTAGTTGAATAAATATAAGAATGAATGATTTAATATTTCTCAAGTTCTCCATCCAGTACTTGTACTACTCACTTGACACAGACAAAATAGATATTAGACCATGCATAATTATTCAATGAAAACATCTAATACAGATACAAATACATACATACACAGCACATTTATCAGTTCACCTGCAGAAACTCCTTGACCGATTGGAGCCTGGTGGCCCTACAGTCCATAGGTTCGCAAAGAGTCAGACACAACCGAAGCAATTTGATATGCACACATGTATGTAAGACATATCTAAATAAAAGAATCAGTCTTAACTTCAAATTCACCTGACCGCTTGGTGTTTTCTTTCCTGGGTCCAGCTCACCTCACTAATTCCTGTTTTCTTTAAGATGAATCTTTCAAAGAGGCTCTTTGATCTTGCAGATAAATAAATGAGGTTAGCCACTAGTTCATCTGACATACTCAAACATGTTTGAAATCTAGTGTGGGCTACCTGAGACTTTCACCAAATGCCTACTATTTTTTGGATACCACATCTGATCTGAAAATTCAGAAATATGAGATATGGCATCTCTCCTAAAGTAACTTAAAATCTATCTGGAAATATAATCACACAACTAAATCCAATGGCTTCCCCAAAATGGAAGTGGTAAAGAATCCACCTGCCAATGCAGTCCCTGGGTCAGGAAGATCCCCTGGAGGAGGAAATGGCACTCCACTCCAGTATTCTTACCTGGGAAATCCCATGGACAGTGAAGCCTGATGGGCTTCAGTCAGTGAGGTCACAAACTGTCAAATACCACTTAGTGAGTAAGCAACCACATGAAAGTCACAACAATATAAATACCATATGTTATGCCTGTGCAAAGAAACTGATCAGTAACTTTTTCATAATTATTTTATTTCCATACTTAACTTGGGTGGTTATTACTTTGTCTGATATGTGATTTGCTTTATCTTGGAGTCTCACAAAATCTTAAATGAAATTGATGGATCAGTTTATTTATGAAAAAGAAATCTGATTTGTGCAACAAAAACAAATAAGAGTGTATGTGTGTGTGAGAGAGAGAGAATAGACATAGTGTGTACTGTGTTAAATAGTGTTCCCTCAAAATCCATGTCTACTGAGAACCTTAGAATGTGACCTTATTTGGAAATGGGGGCTTTGTAGTTTCAAAGAGAATGAGAACTATGCACTAAAGTGGTAAAAAGAGATTTTATTCAGTAACTATTTTAATATTGGGAAAGGGAATTTAATATAGAAAAGAGATCAATTCCGGTATATAGCCAAGGAGCCTCAATTGGGCTATATAGCCAAAGAGCAGGGAGACGGGCTGAGTGGGTGGAAATTTACTGAGAGGGAGACATCAAAGGTCTTGAAAGATTCTTGAAAAGCATGATTAACAGGATTTTTCATTCTTGATATCTGGCTAAGGTGATCAGATATCAAGGATGATTATATACAAAGGGTGAGAGGGTTGACTTAGCAAAATTATTTTCTAAGCCTGGATTGTGCAGGTCACAGGCAGAATTGGGGCCAAGGAGAAGCCTCAGTGATAAAGAATCTGCCTGACAAGGTAGGAGAGATGTAGGTTCCATCCCTGGGTTGGGAAAACCCCCTGGAGGAGGAAATGACAAGCCACTCCAGTATTCTTGCTTGGAGAATCCCATGGACAGAGGATCTTGGTGGGCTACAGTTGTGGGGTCACAAAAAGTCAGACACAACTCAGCCACTGAGTATGCATTCACAGAGACCTTGTTCAGAAAAGATCTCAGAGTAACTTGACTGAAGTTTGCTCAAGGAGAGAGTTGTTTGTTTGTTTGTTTTAATCAGATGCAATTAATTAAGATGAGGTCATATAGGATTAGGGTAGGCCTTAAATCCACTGTGACTGGAGCTCTTAAAAGAGCACAGAGACATAAACACCCAGGGAAAAACTTATGATTATGGACGCAGTAACTGGAATGGCTGGCTCATCTACAAGCCAAGGAATTCACAAGGACTGCTGACAATCATGAAACACTGTGAGAAAGCTAGGCGAGTTTCTTCCCTAGAGCCTTCATAGGAAGCACAGCCCATCTGATACCTTAATCTTGGATTTCTCACCTCCATAACTGTAAAATACTAAATTCTATTGTTTTAAACCTCCCAACTTGTGGTACCCTGTTACAGCAGCACTAGAAACTTAACGTAGGGTAGTGTATATACAAGAGCCCAGGGACAGCAAAGATTAAGAATATGAACCACCATACCAACAAGGCTTTCTGTTTGGTGAGGAAGGTTGGAATGAGATGGGGTAAAGGAGGTGATTTCACATCGTATATTTTTTATAATTCTTTTACATGGCAGACTTATATAGTGCTTTATCCTTTCAGAAGTATGTATAAAGCATTACCAAAAAATAAAAAGAGAATCCATGCAATGGATATGGGAAAAATTTAAAACTTTCTCTGAGGAAGGCTAAGGAAATCGACATGTGTATTAGTTTAGTGAATATTGCCATGTTAGGTTAGGATGCCTTGGTTTTACCTCTTTACAATTACCACAAGCAGACCCTGAGATATCATGACTATATAGAACTGGTAAGAAGTTTTAGCTTTTAATTTTCTATTTTAAAATCCTGTTATTTTGTGTTCCTTATGTAAAGTGACTCTGCATATTTTGGCACTAACCTGACAATTCACATCAGAAGGGGAAAAGGCCAGTTTTCTTTCTTTGATTTTGTGACTTGTATCTGATATCTTATTCACCACATACTTATATGGGTTATGATGAAAATACAGAAAATAAATATTTGAAGCTTCAGCTTCAGAGAAGAAAATATACAATTACATGTTCTGTGAAGACAAGAATTGTTATCCATTTTGTTTATTGCTGTATACTCAGCACATTGAACAACATTTTTGCACATAGTTACATTTGGTAGCTGTTGATAAAGAATATAAGTTGTTATCTTTGCTTTTTGTCAAGAGTGCTAGGAAAATTATATAAATGACATTGATCCAGATATTCAAACAGAAGCAAAATATCTGCATAAAAGCATTCAGGTAAGATCCTAGTTTCAGAACATCAAACTTTAGGATGATTTACTTATTAATTATGCCTTTTAGTGTGATCCAAGACAAATAGGTCATGGTGGAGTTCTGACAAAACATGGTCCACAGGAGAAGGGAATGGCAAACCACTTCACTATTCTTGCCTTGAGAACCCCATGAACAGTATGAAAAGGCAAAAAGATAGGACACTGAAAGATGAATTCCCCAGGTCAGTTGGTCCCCAATATGCTACTGGAGAAGAGTGGAGAAATAACTCCAGAGAGAATGAAGAGACGGAGCCAAGGCAAAAATGACAAGTAGTAGATGTGACTGATGATGCAAGTAAAGTCCAAAACTATAAAAAACAATATTGCATAGGAACCTGGAATGTAAGGTCTATGACTTAAGGTAAATCAAAAGTAGTCAAACAGGAGATGGCAAGAATGGATACCGACATTTTAGAAATCAGTGCACTAAAATGGACAGGAATGGGCAAATTTAATTCAGATGACCATTATATCTACTACTGTGGGTAAGAATCTCAGAAAAAATGGAGTAGCCCTCATAGTCAACAAAAGAGTCTGAAATGTAGTACTTGAGTGCAATTAAAAATGAGTCAGTGACTGACTCAATGGACATGAGTTTGAGTAAACTCTGGGAGTTTGCTGAAGTCCATGGGGTTGCAAAGAGTTGGTCACAACTAAGTTACTGACTGAACTGAAAAATGACAGCATGATCTCTGTTTGTTTCAAAGGCAAGCAAGCCATTCAATATCACGGTAATCCAAGGCTATGCCCTGACTGGTAACGCTGAAGAAGCTGAAGCTGAATGTTTCTATGAAGACCTATAAGACCTTCTAGAACTAACACCCAAAAAAGATGTCCTTTGCATCATAGGGGACCGGAATGCAAAAGTCACAAAACACCTGGAGTAACAGGCAAATTTGGCCTTGGAGTACAGAATGAAGCAGAACAAAGGCTAAAGAAGTTTTGCCTTGAAAATGCACTGGTCATTAGCAAACACCCTCTTCCAACAACACAAGAGAAGATTTTACACATGGACATCACCAGATGGTCAATACTGAAATCAGATTGATTGTGTTTCATGCAGTCAGAAATGGAGAAGCTCTATACAGTCAGCAAAAACAAGACCGGGAGCTGACAATGGCTCAGATCATGAACTCCTTATTACCAAATTCAGACTTAAAGTGAAGAAATAGGGAAAACCACTAGACCTTTCAGGCATGACCTAAATAAAATCCCTTAGGATTATACAGTGGATGTGAGAAATAGATTTAAGGGACTAGATCTGATAGACAGAGTGCCTGAGGAACTATGGATGGATATTCATGATATTGTATAGGATGCAGTGATCCAGACCATCCCCAAGAAAAAGATATGCAAAAAGTCAAAATGGTTGTCTGAGGAGGCCTTGTAAATAGCTTATAAAAGAAGAGAAGCAAAAGGCAAAGGAGAAAAGGAAAGATATACCCATTTGAATACAGAGTTCAAAAAATAAAAAGGTGAGTTAACAAAGCATTCCTCAGTAATTAATGCAAAGTAACAGAGGAAAAAAGTAGAATGGGAAAGACTAGAGATCTCTTCAAGAAAATTAGAGATTCAAGGAAATATTCCATGCAAAGATGGACACAGTAAACGACAGAAATGGTATGGACCTAACAAATGCAGAAGACATTAAGAGGAGGTGGTAAAATATAAGAACTGTACAAAAAAGATCTTCATGACCCAGATAACCACGATGGTGTGACCACTCATCCTGGAATGCAAAGTCAAGTGGGCCTTAGGAAGCATCACAACAAGCAAAGCAAAGCAAAACTAGCTGGACACAATTGAGCAACAGAACTGCCTTATTAATTGGTATTTTACAGTGTTTCTTACTTAACCCATTAGTTTATCTACGTAAAATATGTTACTATAATAAGTAAAATAGGTTACTATACTAAGAATCCATCATAGTTTGAAAATCTCCAACTAACCTTCTGAATTCTTAAGGGTGTGATATTCTACAGAGGCATAATTGTACTAACATAATCTCATTTCCAAAACACTACTTTCAATGACTTGCAATTTTTCTACCTTTTAGCATGCCTATTTTATTGGAAATTACTTGCTCTGTATTATTGTATTGTTCTTATAGCTTGATTATATTTTACTACAAACTGTGCTTTATTGGCTATGCCAAAGCCTTTGACTGTGTGTATCACAATAAACTGTGGAAAATTCTGAAAGAGCTGGGCATACCAGACCACCTGACCTGCCTCTTGAGAAACCTATATGCAGGTCAGGAAGAAACAGTTAGAACTTGACATGGAACAACACTGGTTCCAAATAAGAAAAGGAGTATGTCAAGGCTATATATTGTCACCCTGCTTATTTAACTTATATGCAGAGTACATCATGAGAAACACTGGGCTGGAAGAAGCACAAGCTAGAATCAAGATTGCTGGGAGAAATATCAATAACCTCAGATATTCAGATGACACCACACTTATGGCAGAAAGTGAAGAGGAACTAAAAAGCCTCTTGATAAAAGTGAAAGTGGAGAGTGAAAAGTTGGCTTAAAGCTCAACATTCAGAAAATGAAGATCATAGGAAATAGATGGGGAAACAGTGGAAACAGGTCAGACTTTATTTTTTGGGGGCTCCAAAATCACTGCAGATGGTGACTGCAGCCATGAAATTAAAAGACACCTACTCCTTAGAAGGAAAGTTATGACCAACCTAGATAGCATATTCAAAAGCAGACACATTACTTTGCCAACAAAGGTCCATCTAGTCAAGGATGTGGTTTTTCCTGTGGTCATGTATGGATGTGAGAGTTGGACTGTGAAGAAAGCTGAGCACTGAAGAATTGATGCTTTTGAACTGTGGTGTTGGAGAAGACTCTTGAGAGTCCCTTGGACTGCAAGGAGATCCAACCAGTCCATTCTGAAGGAAATCAGCCCTGGGATTTCTTTGGAAAGAATGATGCTAAAGCTGAAACTCCAGTACCTTGGCCACCTCATGCAAAGAGTTAACTCATTGGAAAAATTCTGATGCTGGAAGGGATTTGGGGCAGGAGGAGAAGGGGACAACAGAGGATGAGATGGCTGGATGGCATCACTGACTCGATGGACCTGAGTTAGAGTGAACTCCAGCAGTTGGTGATGGAAAGGGAGGCCTGGTGTGCTGCGATTCATGGGGTTGCAAAGAGTCAGACACGACTGAGCAACTGAACTGAACTGAACTGAAATGATTAAGAATCCTGACATACTTATTAGATCTATGGTGCTTTGAAAGGTTATCTTTTTAGATTCACAGAAGAATGCAAATACATTTGAAAAAGCCCTCATTTTAAGCATTCTTATTCATATGTACATATATGTTGTGCATGTGTGCATGCATGCTAAGTTGCTTCAGCTATGTCCAGCTCTTTGCAACCCTATGGACTAAAGCCTACCAGGCTCCTCTGTCTATGGGGATTCTCCAGGCAAGAATATTGGAGTGAGTTGTCAAACCCTCCTCCAGGGGATTTTCTAGACCCAGAGATGGAACCCACATCTTTCATGTCTCCTGCATTGAAAAGTAGGTTCTTTACCACTAGCATCAACTGAGAAGCCCATATACGTGTATGCTGCTACTGCTGCTAAGTCACTTCAGCCATGTCCGACTCTGTGCGACCCCGTAGCCAGCCGCCCACCAAGGTCCCCTGTCCCTGGGATTCTCCAGGCAAGAACACTGGAGTGGGTTGCCATTTCCTTCTCCAATGCATGAAAGTGAAAAGTGAAAATGAAGTCACTCAGTTGTGTCTGGCTTCTAGCGACCCCATAGACTGCAGCCTACCAGGCTCTTCTGTCCATGGGATTTGCCAGGCAAGAGTACTGCAGTGGATTGCCATTGCCTTCTCCTAATGAGGTTTTATTGATTGCTAGTTTTTAAATAGAAAGAAAACATGGCATCTTTTATATAATTCCATATTTCATAACTAGTTATATAATTTTACGTGTCACATTAGAAGATATAGACTTTTGGGGGACTACAGTATACATCATGAGGTCTCATTAGAAAATAAATTCCATCTTTAACCAAACTAGAACATGTAATAGGAAATTTTCAGTGCTTAGAATGATTTCTCCCATTGCATTAAAGACTGGTTCAAAGATAATTAGTTAACTTACATTTCAATGGTTTCTGATTAGAGCTACAATGAGTTTTTCATGAGAGATCAAATATCAAAAACAAACTGTAATAAAGAACAAATCTGACTCCACGTTGGATCTGTTTCTTTTATTTTAACCTTTATATTCTGTTAGATTTTGCTATAAATTAATCACCAAAGGATAGATATCTCCTATAAGCTTAAAGTATACATAATGGCCCATCTCAGGGAATCTTGCCTTTGGTGCTTAAGTTTTAACCTAAGATACCTTTGTTTAAGTTCACAGGAAACATCTTGACCAGACCCATCAGTGAAAGGCTGCAGGAAAGAAATTAACACATTCCCTCCAGAGACTAGCCAGAAGCAGGAGATGTTTGCAAAAATGTGTCACTTTTCTTTTCCTATGTTGCTTCCTCACCTCCCCCGTTTTGTTCTCTGAAAGAAATTATCATCCAAACCTTCGCAAGATGGTTCTTTGGGACACTAGTCCACCATCTTCTTGGTTTGCTGGATTTCTGAATAAAGACACTATTCCTTGCTACAACAACTCAGGTCTTAATTTATTGGCCTGTCATACGGCAAGTGCTATAAGCTTGGACCCAGTGAGAAAAAAATGTACATGATGTTCATCCTGATTTTTTTCAAGGAAAGTAAACATTCTTGGTAGCCTCATAGCATATGGAAACCTCAACTCAAAGACCAGTGAATTGTTTTTGGACTATTTCTGTTTTGATTGAGTAGAAAAGTCCTCGCTTGTTCACAACCTTTGGTAGAAGAATGTTGCCACAGTCTGAGAATGAGGCTGTGGATCACAAATGCCTATTGTTGCTGTCGTCAGTTAAGGGTTATTGACCTCTAAATGCAGTAGAGAGCATACAATTAGGGATGGTTTCTGACCACGGATATTAACAACCAATGTTCAAGGGAAACTGTCTAGGCACTAAAACTATTTATTCTCCTCATCTTTGGTAACCTTAAACCATATCAAATTAGGTCCCTATGAGAATAAATCTTTTTCAAAAGGTTTTAGAGAGTTCATAGGGCTTCAGGATCAGACTTCACTGAATGACCTCAATCTGGATGTCAAACATCATTAAAACTAAAATATCCCATTACTTAAATTAAAGTTGATTCTATTTTAATTAAAGAGTATAAATTTCTTCATTGGTTAGCCTCCATAAAAAGTTCAAGATATCCCTTGGGCATTTGTCAGTCAATATATCTCCTTTTCCTTAATATATTGGGAAAGATCTAATACATATTAGCTATGACCGTGGACCACCTTATATGTTTCTAGTATGGACAAATGTAATAGAATATAGAGGTGACAGCTGGGTAGACAATAGTCAAAAGAGGTACTTTCTTACCATAAAAGAGTGACTATTTGTACATGGGGAAAATAATGCAAAAATATATAAACAAATTTTAAAATTTAAAAACTATATATAGTAAAAATTCCATCCCTAACTTTGAAGATACAATAATATGAAATTTAAAAAAATTCATAGCATTTAACAGCAGTATATAATGCATATTATAAATATTAAATTATATATTTTTCTAAGAGGAAATAAATATATGTACATTGATTTATAGTCATTTATCAATATTTATATCATCTATTTCCTAGAATAAGCTTCAGTTAATCACAGCTCTGTCAGCATGTGTAGCAGAGGCTGAATTGCCAGTATAGAAGCTATTGCAGGCAATAACTGAAGCTGAATATGATTAAAAAAAAAAAAAGACATATACATCATACAATAGCTTGATTTCTCAGACTTGGTCTCTCATAGTCCCTTTGTACACTTAATAATCTTATATCTAATTTCTTGCCTTTGTTTTACTAGCTTGAAATTTTTCTAAAACATTTTGCAATTTTTAACATGGAGTATGATGTACTGATGCTAAATAACAGTTTTAATTACTTTTTACCTTAGAAATAGGAATACAAACACCAGTAGAAATAAATTAATAGAAAAAATTTTAAGTCAATTAAATGAAAGCATGTTTTGGACACTTCAATGATAATACTTGTTTCCTGAGTTTAATTAGACTTAATTTGGTTCTTCTACTAGATCAAAATTCACTTAAAGATGCTTAAATTGATTTTTTTTTTTTTTTACTAAGTTCAATTTTGGGAAACCCAAACATTTACCTGCAACTGGGACAATGAAACAAGGTTTTAAGTTTAATGCTAATAATACAATCTATATTAAATTTTAAATGACAGTTAAAGTCAAAATATGTGTCAAAAACCTGTATCAGGTAAAAACATCTACTATTAGAAAAAGTAAGAATTGAGAAAAACAATTGAACAGTGGAGTCATTACAAAAGTGGATTCTTACAAAATTTAAATAAGTATACTAGAAAAAGAATTTCCCCCAAGGGACAAACTGTCTTATTTTAACAAAAAGTTCCCCATGCATCAGTGTGGAACAGGTGGGAAAATCTGAGGTAGAGTGAGACTTTGTTGAACACTAAATTATCAGAGTTACATACAACGTCAGTCTAGGATTACACAGTTTTTATAGTTTTTAGAATTTAAGAGAATTAATGTTCATTGAGAACATATTATTAGCCAGAATTTATGCCACACAATTTCCTATGGAGTTACCATGGTGATTTTGTTTTTAAAAATGCAAGTATACCTGGTAGTGACAACATATTTAAGTAATTAACAGACAACATATTTAAGTAATTAACATATTAAGTAATTAACTTTTCCTTGGATAGGTGACTCGATAGAGAGTGGAGTTTCCTGGGGAGAAATATGGGGGAACCAAATAAAGAAATGAAAGGCACAGTCAGATTTTGATCTTGAATGTCACAGATTCAGTGGATTAAGAATCTAGTATTCTATGTCAATGCAAACAATGCTCTATAAATATACATCTTATTCAGTGGCATTCCTAAAAGGCTGGGAAGTTTTTGAACAATATTAATTTCTTATCACAATAATAATTTCATGCATTTTAATTGTTCTTGAAATTATGTCCATTTTCTACTTTTACCATTTTGAAATGTATTAAATATACAAATATTTTGTTTTAGGTATTAGAATCTTCTCCAGAAATATGGGACCTAATAGATGAGTTTCCAGGAAGAAGCAACCTGGAAGGTAAAGCCCACTCATGTTAATGGATGAAGAGGATAGAATAGAGGGTTATGGTGACTTCAAAATTGCAGACACAGCCCAAAGATATACTCCACAAGGGTCATTTATAAAAGCTAAAAAAGTTTGCATTCCCACCAACAGTGTAAGAGGGTTCCCTTTTCTCCACACCCTCTCCAGCATTTATTGCTTGCAGACTTTTGAATCACAGCCATTCTGACTGGTAAGAAATGGTACCTCATTGTGGCTTTGATTTGCATTTCTCTGATAACGAGTGATGCTGAGCATCTTTTCATGTGTTTGTTAGCCATTTGTATGTCTTCTTTGGAGAAATGTCTATTTAGTTCTTTGGCCCATTTTTTGATTGGGTCGTTTATTTTTCTGGAAATAAGCTGCATAAGTTGCTTGTATATTTTTGAGAATAGTTGTTTGTCAGTTGCTTCATTTGCTATTATTTTCTCCCATTCAGAAGGCGGGCTTTTCACCTTGCTTTTAGTTTCCTTCGTTGTGCAGAAGCTTTTAATTTTAATTATGGAGAACAGTGTGGAGATTCCTTAAAAAATTGCAAATAGAACTGCGATATGACCCAGCAATCCCACTGCTGGGCATACACACCAAGGAAACCAGAATTGAAAGAGACACATGTACCCCAATGTTCATCGCAGCACTGTTTATAATAGCCAGGACATGGCAACAACCTAGATGTCCATCAGCAGATGAATGGATAAGAAAGCTTTGGTACATATACACAATGGAGTATTACTCAGCCATTAAAAAGAATACATGTAAATCAGTTCTAATGAGATGGATGAAACTGGAGCCGATTATACAGAATGAAGTAAGCCAGAAAGAAAAACACCAATACAGTATACTAACACATATATATGGAATTTAGAAAGATGGTAATGATAACCCTGTATGTGAGACAGCAAAAGAGACACAGATGTATAGAACGGATTTTTGGACTCTGTGGGAGAGGGAGAGGGTGGGATAATTTGGGAGAATGGCACTGAAACATGTATACTACCATGTAAGAAACAAATCACCAGTGTATGTTCGATGCAGGATACAGGATGCTTGGGGCTGGTGCACGAGGATGATCCAGAGAGATGATATGGGGTGGGAGGTGGGAGGGGGGTTCAGGATTGGGAACTCATGTACACCCATGGCGGATTCATGTCAATGTATGGCAAAACCAATACAGTATTGTAAAGTAAAATAAAGTAAAAATAAAAATTAAAAAATAAAATAAAGAAAATCAGTCCTGAATATTCATTGGAAGGACTGATGTTAAAGCTGAAACTCCAATACTTTGGCCACCTGATGTAAAGAGCTGACTCATTTGAAGAGACCCTGATGCTCGGAAAGGTTGAAGGCAGAAGGAAAAGGGAATGACAGAGGATGAGATGGTTGGATGGCATCATTGACTCAATGGACGTGAGTTTGAGTAAACTCCAAGAGTTGGCATTGGACAGGGAGGCCTGGCATGCTGCAGTCCATGGGGGTCACAAAGAGTAGGACACAACTGAGCCACTGAACTGAACTGAACTGAACTGATCTCCTAGGGATTTATTCAGTCAACCATCATTTGGTCCTTATCCATGGGAAAGGCTGATAATGGCTCTTCAATACCTATCCTTCCCTTCTTCCCTTGAACAAGTCCATGTTTTAGATGCTTGACTGTGTAGCATTAGAGATCATGTTTTTCAGTCCATGTGGTCAACTTGGATAACAGTCAATGAGTTGATAATTGTTGAAGCTGGATAATTGATACAGAAGGATTATTACAGTATTCTTTTTCTTTTATATATGTCTAAAATTTTCCATAACAACAAGTTTTACTCACAGTTTAAAATTTTGTAAGTTTTTTCTTTTTTAATTGAAGTTATATGATTTAAAATATTGAGTTAATTTCTGCTGTACATAAAAAAACTTCAGCTATGCATATATATATATTTCTTTTTTATATTCTTTTCCATCATGGTTTATGACAGTATAAAATACTTCCCTGTGCCTCACAGTAGGACCTTGTTGTTTATTCATTTTATACATACTCCTTTGCATCTGCTAACCCAAAACAGTTTTATGATTTTTAATCTATTTGGATTTTTTTGAATTGCAATAAATAAAATAATTAATTTTGGATAACATTAAAAAAATAAAAGCTAAAAAAGAATAAAGCAAATAAACGTATGTATAGTGTTGAATAAAGGGAAAGCTAAGTTCTGGACAATGAATAGAAGGTGGATTTGAGATTCTAATTTTCTAAGATATCATTAGTTTATCTTATCTCCTGTATTGCTAAAAGCAAAATCAAAGAGGGAGTTACCTTTGTGATAATTTTAAGTGCTAGAAATATTTTCATGTTTATATTTTGTTCTGATGCATAGTTATGTGGACCTGGACAAATTTTTCATCCTTTTAAAAATGTTTATTAATTAAAACAAGAATATAGCACTTAGTGTTCCTAAGAGAGTTATATAATTGCTTATAAAGTGTGTAGCACAGTGCCTGGAACCTAGAAAAAAATGTTAAGTGGTTATTAAGTCACAATACATTCCCTATAATCTAGTTCTATATTCAGACTTAATTTATATAACAAAATTTTTCCTAGACCTCTTAATTTCAGATATATTGAGATCTGTGCTAACTTTATGAGCAGTTTAATTGTAATTTGCTTCCGTCTCCAAATAAAAGGTTTGATTTTTTTCTTCATCTTTTAAAAAATAACACATTTAAGTGCATATTTATGCTAGTGTTAATACACTTAAATTGACATACTTAGTAAAGAAGATTGACAAAATGTTTACTTGTAACATTAGAAAATGTCATTAAATAATACTTGTCAAACACCTGACTCCTTAAGATTTTATTTTAGAGAAAATGATGGGTTTTTACTTGCATCTTTTGTTTCTTCCCTAAGATGAGCCATCAGGGCACTTTGATTGCAATTCAATTTTAGCAGAAATTTTGAAAAATAACACTGCAGAGTTTGGATTATGTAGAGCTGTGGCTCTGCAGATGGCTTATCAAAACATTCTTAAGTTTATTTTAGGCTTTTGTCAAAAAAATATTTTTGGATTAACATATCATTTGTTAACTAACCACTGCCAAACCCCTCAAGAGGGGAAAAAAACACTATCATTCATTTGAGGAAATAGATCAATAGAGAAATATAATCTTTATACAAACACTGGTGGTAACACAGGAAACAAAGGAAGCATTCTGGATAGTTATTATGGAAACTGTTTGAAAATTGCAGTTGCCCTAAATTTATAGCTTCTGCTGTTTTCTATATCACTTTGCAGTTTGCAGCTCAAGAGAAAATACTGTTGCTTAATGATAGAGAAAGTTTTGTTTGGGCTGCATTTTCCTGGTGGAACAGAATTAGCACTATAGGAAATATAAAATTATATTTGTTTCAAACTGGTAGCTTCAAAAACAGGAAAAACAAAAAATTTAAAGTACAAAGGAAAGGTAATGTAGGGAAAATAACAGGTTTGTAAGTAAGTAAACCTTCACAAACTTAAGATGTCCATTTAAAGACAAAGACAATGCATTTTATGTCTGAAGTGCCTTACTCAAATAAGCTGTCTACAAAACTTCTGCACCAAGATAGCTATCACCTTAATTTATTGAAAGCTAAAACTATCAATGTTTTTAAAAAATAATTTCAATCTCTGGAGCAATTCATTTCTGAGCACTCATTTTCGTGTTCTTTTTAATTTGTGAAATGTGTTTATTTGCTAACATTCATACAGAAATTTTGTTAGCAATGTTATGTGTTCAGTTCAGTTCAGTCGCTCAGTCGTGTCCGACTCTGCGACCCTATGAATCGCAGCACGCCAGGCCTCCCTGTCCATGACCGACTCTCGGAGTTCACCCAGACTCACATCCATTGAGTCAGTGGTGCACAATTTTATGTGTACTTTTTCTCAAAAAGTTGTTTTTATTTTAGTCAATTTTAAAAGGGAAGTTTTCTCCAAGACAAATCTATGTTTGTCATTGCACAAAACTTGAAAAAACAATAATAAAAATAAAATGATCTTCAAGATTACCACAACAGTTATTGTTTTGCTCCTAACATTTTAGAAATTATCAATAATATGTTGACGAGGTTTTTTTTTGTAAAGGTGAAATACTAAATTTAGACTTCTTGCACCATGTGGTTGATCTCAACTCCCAATTATGCTATAGCAGTGCAAGAGCAGCCACGCTGCTGTTGCTGCTCCTGCTAAGTCACTTCAGTCGTGTCTGACTCTGTGTGACACCATAGACGGCAGCCCACCAGGCTCCCTCATCCCTGGGATTCTCAAATCAAGAACATTGGAGTGGGTTGCCATTTCCTTCTCCAATGCATGAAAGTGAAAAGTGAAAGGGAACAGCCATCAGTTCAGTTCAGTTCAGTCGCTCAGTCGTGTCCGACTCTTTGAGACCCCAACTCCCGTAGTTCACTCAGCCTCACGTCCATTCAGTCAGTGATGCCATCCAGCCATCTCATCCTCTGTTGTCTCGTTTTCCTTCTGTCCCCAATCCCTCGCAGCATCAGAGTCTTTTCCAATGATTCAACTCTTCGCATGAGGTGGCCAAAGTACTGGAGTTTCAGCTTTAGCATCATTCCTTCCAAAGAAATCCCAGGGCTGATCTCCTTCAGAACGGACTGGTTGGATCTCCTTGCAGTCCAAGGGACGCTCAAGAGTCTTCTCCAACACCGCAGTTCAAAAGCATCAATTCTTCAGTGCTCAGCTTTCTTCACAGTCCAACTCTCACATCCATACATGACCACTGGAAAAACCATAGCCTTGACTAGACAGACCTTAATCAGCAAAGTAATGTCTCTGCTTTTGAATATGCTATCTAGGTTGGTCATAACTTTTCTTCCAAGGAG
The DNA here is from genome assembly GCF_032405125.1 of Capricornis sumatraensis. Classification (NCBI taxonomy): domain Eukaryota; kingdom Metazoa; phylum Chordata; class Mammalia; order Artiodactyla; family Bovidae; genus Capricornis; species Capricornis sumatraensis. The sequence continues at coordinate 61,647,511 of NC_091072.1, read as the reverse complement.
TAAGCATCTTTTCATTTCATGGCTGCAGTCACCATCTGCAGTGATTTTGGAGCCCCCCCCCCAAAAAAAAAAATAAAATCTGACACTGTTTCCACTGTTTCCCCATCTATTTCCCATGAAGTGATGGGACCAGATGCCATGATCTTCATAGACAATATATAAATAATGGATGTGGCTGTGTTACAATAAGCATTTAATTATAAAAACAGAACATAATTTTGTCTGATTTATACTATGAAGTATTTATCCCAGGTATCAGAAGCTGTCTTATTATTATGTGAGATATCTGTTTGAAATAATTTTTCTCTGGTTAGTGATAAGTTGGTATATAAATGGATAAATGTCACTGCTTTTTGTTGCTCTGCATCTAAACTCTCTTCCAGTTTGGATTATATTCCACTTTGAGTATTGACTAGATACACTTCTTCTTATAGGAAAACAAGATCCTCTCTTTCCCATAGTCTCTTGGACCTGAGACACTAGTGTTTAAACTTAGGTATATCTGGCAGTGAAATTGAATATACAATTATCAACATATAGAAGTAAGTTAAAGGAAGAGTTCATTTTAGCTGAGTCTGGTAGCAGAGACTCAATGGCACAACACTGAGTTTCCAAGTAAGAAATTATTGAGGTACAGCAGTCGATTGCAAAGACTGGGGCTGTCATAGCAGTATAATTTGAGGTGTGCTCTGTTAGCAATGGAAACATTAATGTATTCAGCAGATTTGATTTATGCTAAATCCTTGTTTGTTTTGCAAATCTCATGCTGTCATTTTCCTTGCAAGTGTGAGTGACTCCCCTGATGGCTCAGATGGTAAAGCATCTGCCTGCAATGTGGGAGACCTGGGTTTGATTCCTGGGTTGGGAAGATCCCTTGGAGAAGGAAATGGCAATCCACTCCAGCACTCGTGCCTGGAAAATCTCATGGACGGAGGAGCCTGACTACACCCCATGGGGTCGCAGAGAGTTGGACACGACTGCAAATCTCATGCTGTCATTTTCCTTGCAAGCGTGCTCACGATCAAATTTTCCTCAAGGAATTACTTTGAGATCATTATTCAATGGAAGATCTTGTTGTTTGAAACCAAATTCTATGATACAGAAATTTGTAATCTGAGAGTTGTGGTGACTCAAGGAATGATAGATTAGTGAATTGGAATCAAGGCTAGTAAATTCACACTAATAACCTAAGAAATTTGTCTCTGAAATCTCAAAGTTTTTAAAAATTGTAATTGGTCAAATTATCACTTATTGTGACCTAAAATAAATTAACCAGCAAAGATAAAATTTATCAAGAACTTTTAGCTGCTGTTATAGAATGCAGTGACTAATTTGCCATCACTGTGGTGAAGTAGTTATTACTAATTCCAAGACTGAGGAGGAAAACGAGAACTTTAAGTTTCTAATTCCAAAATTTTATCCCATAATACAAACTTCCCATTATTTTAGGCAATTTCTTATATATGAACCTAGAATGCCATAATATCAAAAAGAAAAGAAAATATTCTGTAGGCTTCCAAATTACAGTATTAATCAGATTGACAATCTCATGAAGTATCTCACATGAAATTCAGGGAATTGATAGAGAAAGGGTGGGACTCAAAGAACAGGAATGCACTATATGGAAAGGGTCAGAGGACTCAGGTTTATCTGAATTCATAAACGCATTAAGCTTTCCTTACCCACTGTGTAAGCTGTCATATCTCTGTCTATTGTGGCAGTCCCCTCTTCCTTAAAATACGCACTTTCCTTGCTTAAGGGAATTGTCTAATAGAAGGAGGTCAATATGCCTAATGTACCCGCATAAACACATACTGTTTTAACCCAGTTTCTAACTATAATCAGTTTCCAGCAAGTACATGGAAACATTCACAAGATTTGGCATTTTACTGTTGAATATTATTTTAAAAAATTATTTGGTCAGTCCTCATTGATAGGATTACACGTCAACATCCTAACTGTCTTTCCTCACCTTATTGTTAAGCATGGACACATGACTTGTATTTCTCCATACAAAATGGGAAAACCCAAAGTGTACCATATTAAGTAGAACCATTTACTGTATATGACTGAACCTCATACACTGACTCTGTCCACTGATAAGAACAGAAACTATTGAATACTGACTCCTGCTTCAGTCTTTGTCCTGGAATCAGTCTGTACACGGAGTAGAGACACAGCTGACTCACAGTCCATGAAGAACATGATCATGTTTTTGAACATGAGTATTGATAATTATTTTCTTTGTAAGCCATTGAATTTTAGGTATTTTTTTTTCTTACTGTGGCAGCATTGATAAAAATATGAGCAATAGATTTCAGTAACAGATTCTAAGGGTGATTCCAAAGACAGAAGTGTGTAATGTTAACTTGGATTGAAATTATCAATGTGTGTTCAATTGCTACTTATTCTAGACTGTCTTTTCTAGAGTAGAAAATAATTTGAGTTATTAACCTAGTATGTTGACAGAAAGTAGTTTAAATACTAAAGCTGTCTTTAAGTAACTAACCCTTTAAGTCCTTAAGTCCACCCAAAGTGGTCATGTATAACCTATTAACCTGTTTATAAATATGTCTTCCAAGAGGGCCCAGAAGATAGTATTTTCTCTAAAGCCTTAAATGTATGGAAGAGATGGTCACTAGCATTCATTACATACATATACATACATTTTATATACAATGTATATTTTAAGGAGTGAGGGACACAACATATGCCTATTGACATCAATACAGATACTAGGATCTTGAGGTGACAGAAGATAAGTATTGATTTAACTATGGTTACAAGGTGGGCAAGGTTACCATGACAGGTAACTTATCCAAAATTTCTCCCATTGTACATAGATGAGCATTCCATTAAAGTCTTAATGATTTGTATAAAAAAGAACACTATGCCTAATTTGACCTGTACTATAGAGGGTTAAGGAACAATTTTTTTCTTTGCAGTCTTGAGTATGTCCAATACCCAGAGCTCCTTGATGGAGGGATATAATGTACCTAATATATAAGGAAGCACATAAGAAGCAACTGATAAAATACAGCATATAAATTTATTAGGTATATCACATTTCTAGGGGGGGAAAGCAAAAGGAGCAAAACTTATAAAAGATTATTTGAGATGGGAAAAGCTTGAACACAATAGAAATGACTTGGTCTAAATACTTAAAGAAGAGTCAGTATGAGCAGTGATTTAAACTATGAGCTTCAAGAACAGTGAAAAAAATATTTTTATTAGGTTGGTGCAAAAGTAATTGTGGTTTAGCACTGTTGAACTTCGCCTTGATATTGGAATACATTCTTAAATGTGGTTATGTTATACATCATTTTAATGCACATTTCTCACTTTGTTTTTTGCTAATGACTTACCACTTGCTATGCATTTTATATTGATTTTAAACTATGAAATGATGTTAGACTAAAAAGCAAATCCAAGCGATTTTCTTATTTGAGTTCAAAATAGGACATAAAGCAGCAGAGGCAACTTGCAACATCGACAAATTTGTCCCAGGAACTGCTAAGAAATGTACAGTGCAGTGGTCATTTTGAAAATGAGACAACAACCTTGAAGATGAGGAGCATCGTGGCCAGCCATTGGAGGTTGACAGCGACTAACTGAGAGCCATCACTGAAGCTGATCCTTTTACAATAACATGAGACGTTGCTAAAGAACTCTACAACAACCATTCTATGGTCACTTGTCATTTGAAACAAACTGAAAAGCTGAAAAATCGAAAAGTGGGTGGGTGCCTCTGATGTGACTGAAAATCAAAAATAGTTGTTGTTTCAAAGAGTTGTCTTCGTTTACTTTATGCAACAACAAAGGACCATTTCTTAATGGGATTGTAACATGCAAAAAAAATGTATTTTATACAACAACCTGAGACGACCAGTTCAGTGGTTGGAGCAAGAAGCTCCTAACCACTTCCCAAAGCCAAATTTGCATCTAAAAATGGTCATAGTCTCTGTTTGGTGGTCTGCTGCCCATCTGACCTACTGCAGATTTTTGAATCCCAGCAAAACCGTTATAGTTGAGAAGTATGCTCAGCAAATTAATGAGATGCCCCGAGAACTGTGACGCAGCCAACACTGGTCAACAGAAAGGGCCAATTCTCCATTACAATGTCCGACAGCTTGTCACACAACCAGTGCTTCCAAAGTTGAATGAATCAGACTAAGAAGTTTTGCCTCATCTCCCATATTCACCTGACCTCTTGCCAACCAATTACTGCTTCTTCAAGGATCTCAACAATTTTTTTCAGGGAAAATGCTTCCACACCAGGTGGAGGCAGAAAATGCTTTCCAAGAGTTTGTCAAATCCTAGAGCATGTATTTTTACATTACAAGAATTAACAAACTTATTCCTTGTTGGCAAACATGTTGATTGTAATGGTTCCTATTTTGATTTATAAAGCTGTGTTTGAACCTAGTTATGATGTAAAATTCATGGTCCAAAACTGCAATTATGTTTGCACCAACCTAACAAAATGCTAAACTGTTATTTACATGAAGGATTTTGTGCACTTTTCTACTAGACAATTTAGCAAATTGAAATAATCTGAATAGGAACAACATTTTAAATTAGTAATGGATAGAACTAACTTGCCTTAAACTACATAGATAATTTTAGAAATTATGGATGGTGGTGTGAATATTGAATGATTCACATTATTACACTGATATAATTACTGTTTTAATTATTTAATTCCATAGAGCAAATCACATTTTTAATCTCAAGTTAATATATCCCATTTAACATGAAGAAATAATATTTAAGATACATTTTTTGGCTAAGATTGAGATTTATGAATTGCTGCCCTTTATGGTAAGACTTATGCCCTTTATGGTAAGAACTAGAAAAAATATATTTTTCTGGTATAAGTATGAAAGTTCATGTTTTGCTTGTGTGCATGTTATTATATGTGTTTTAACCTCAAATCCAGTGGATAGTGTCAAATGGAGGAAATTATTTTATGACAAATAGTCTTTCAAGTCAAGCATTAAGAATCAAGTTTAATAACATGTAAAATTGGTTTTATTTAAACATTTCAACTTTGATTCTTTTCTGTTAACATAAGAAAGCACTTTGCTAAAGTTGTAAGGAGACCTTTGGTTGGATTGAAACAATATCACATCATGGGTACGGACAGTAAATCTGGCAACAGAATGTCTAAGTTTGCATTTTATACATACATATTATGCATATCTGTACATATTATATATGTACTATAAATATTTGTAACCAGATCATTTGAGGGCTTGATAAATTTTTATCAAAGTTTGTACATATTTTATGAAAGTTACCAGTTATGCTTTACTAACAAGTGCAATGGATTTTTACTTTTAATCCCTGTGCCCAATTTTGGAGTTAAAAATGTTGTTGGTAATAAATGTATGATGTACACTTGAGGGGAAAAAAAAAAAAAAAACCTGCTTACTCTTCCCTAATATATTTAAATTTAACTCCCTCACAGTGTTGCTGTCATCATTAAGTGAGCAATGCATCTAAAATGCTTATAGAAGTACCCAGTACATATCAAAGACTATATATGCTATAAGCTAAATCTCAATCTTAATCTTGGCAAGAAAGATATGTGCAACTAAGATATACTTGATAAATTCAGGTATTAATGTTTACATTCAGAAATACTAAAGGCTTGAGCAGCATCAAAATACCAGAGTGATTCCTGTGGTGTGTAGAGAAGTCTATTTTAGGGTTAGGATAAATGAATTCTCATGACATTATTTACATAATATATGATTTAAAAAATCATAAGCCCTTCTTTACTCTAAATGAAGATAATAATAATGACCCTAAATGATATAATTAGGAGAATTCGATGGAATAACAATGTGTTTTATAAACTTCTGGTTATTTACTCTTGAAATGGGAGCTCAGGAGCCAGTTTCTGCAATGGGATTCTAATATTTAAGGTTGGATATCAGAGTGCAGGACCTGGCCCATGCTCTTGGGACAAAACTGATGGCAAAGTTGGTTTGAAGCCACAGGAGAGGCAGATGGAAAGAAAGCACAGGATCAGAAAAGATGGGTCTGTAAAAGGCAGACAAAGTGAAATGTACAGGTTCAGTGAATAATCTGGAGAGGCTAAGAAGGGAAAGACTTTTTAAAATCCTTGAATAGAAAGGGAATGTATTAGTGTACTCAGCTGGATCAGCCTGAACACTTTAAAGCATAAAGTATAAGTCATGTATTAAATAGCAGCTCTCCACCCCATTCAATGGTGTCTTAGGCAGACTATTATTCTCTTCCCTGGTAGCTCATTGGTGCGGAGAAGGCAATGGCACCCTACTCCAGGACTCTTGCCTGGAAAATCCCCTGGACGGAGGAGCCTGGTAGGCTGCAGTCCATGGGGCCGCAAAGAATCGGACATGACTGAGCAACTTCACTTTCACTTTTCACTTTCACTCTTCACTTTCATGCATTGGAGAAGGAAATGGCAGCCCACTCCAGTGTTCTTGCCTGGAGAATCCCAGGGACGGGGGAACCTGGTGGGCTGCTGTCTACGGGGTCACACAGAGTCTGACACGACTGAAGCGACTTAGTAGCAGCAGCAGCAGCTCATTGGTAAAGAATCCACCTGCCAAACAGGAGATACAGGTTCAATCCCTGGTTTGGGAGATCCCTTGGGGGAAGAAATAGAAACACACTCCACTTATTCTTCCTTGGGAAATCCCATGGATAGAGGAGTTTGGTGGGCTACAGTCCATGTGGTCCCAAAAACCCAGACACAACTTAGCAACTAAATGATAATTATTATTTTCACAGAAGGGAAGCATCTACTGTCTTCCCCCATTAATTAATCCATATGGAATAATACATTCAAGGTAGAAGATCGTTTCAGCTCTCAGCTGTGGATCCCCTGTTTTTTAAGGCTAGTTTCTCTTCAAGGCGTTTAGGCACAAGGCATACAAGACAAAGTGGTGTCAGTGCTGTGTTTCTCAGTCAATTCTGGGTAATTTTCTCATCATAGTAGCCTATCAAAATCTTCCTGGACCTGCCATACTTTCAATTAGGGGCTTCCATCTGTGCCCTACAGCTGATCCTGCTTATCTTACTTTCTCCTTTAGACTAGGTTGCAATTATATTTTTTTTTCTTCTTTCAGCATCTATCTTTTCTACTTTGGAGCTTGAGACAGATGATATTTTCTAAAAATGTACACACTACCAAATATATATATTTATTTTTTCTTATCATTTCATGTTAATGCCCTTCTATTGAGAGATGAAGGTCTATATATTCTATTCTTGAAACAGTAGACCCTGTAACAATTTTGATCAATATATAATGAAAGTGGTGCTATGTGACTTCTAAGGTTTCTACTTGACTCTCCTTTAAAAAGTTTTTTTTTTTTAATTTATGGATAATTGTTTCACAATATTCTGTTGGTTTCTATCATACAAGTAGAATCATCCATAAGTATGCATATATTCCTTCCATCTTGAACCTCCCTCCCACCCGATTCCCTATCCCACCCCTCGAGGCTGTCACAGAGAGGGGTTGAGCTACCTGTGTTGCACAGCAAATTTCACCAGTTATCTATTTTACATGTGGTAACATATACATTTCAATGCTACTGTCTCAATTCATCCCACCATCTCCTTCCCCTGCTGTGTCCACGATTCTATTCTCAATGTCTATGTTTCTATTCTTGCCTTACATATAGGCCTATTCTCTTGAACAAGAGTTTGAGGAGCCATGAGTTGGAATATAAGAAATATGATTACACTGAAATCACTATCCTGGAGAGACCACATGGAGAGGCCACATGGAGTTAGACCTGCCTGAAGAAATCCAAGAGTTCTATCCCCCAGGTGTTCTTCTATGTTCTCAGCACGCCTTCATGATTCTAGTCCCATTCTCCAAGACACCTTAGGTTATGCAGAGTACAGCAGATAATCTGTCCTAAGCAAAATGACTTTTGTTATGTTAAGCCACTAAGTTGTTGAGTGATTTGTTATACAGCCCTAATAACTGGGACTGGGCTTTTCAGAAATTGATTTGTAGAATGAATAATGAGAGCATGTTTATATTTGTGACAGCATAATACTGCATTTTCCACTCCAATCTGGCTCTTTTCTTTGGGTCATTGAGAAAACAGACCTTACTATTAAAGCTTGTTTAACTTAAGGTGACATTGGAATGTTAACTATATTTATCTTACATCGAAACTTTGTTCTCTCCCTTTTGTAACCATCGTATTAAGAGGTGTTAACTAAGGATATTTTAATTTTTCATGTATATTTATGAAAAATCTAGTAGAACTTTTATAGGATATTGTGAGCAGTAGCACTGATATATCAAATGTTTTTGTTCAAATCATTCTAATTTGAATAGGATGACAGTCCTGTCCAACTGTTAAAGTAAATACAGCTAAAATAATACCATGTGTCTAACAAAATGATATATTTAACATGACCTGCATTGTCTTCTGGATTAAGTCCAGCAATTTATCAATTGCCTTCTGGCTAGCAGCACATAGTGCAATTGAACAGCTTTGACAAAATTCCAAAACTAAATCTGAAATTAATATAATTCAGCAGCAATATGTCACTTTTATTAAAGAATAATATATTAAAATTTAATTCAAAATTGTATGCCAATTAAATTTTATTTTCTATATGTTTCATGGTTATATTAAAACACATACATAAATCTATTTATATATATAATTTTATTTGATAAAATATTATATTAACAAACTCTCAAATAATAAAGTGTGAGGTTGTTTATGCTTTGATAAATTGGTGAAATTAAATGAAGAGATAAAGATCAAGACAATATGTAGAAGTAAAGTTATATGTGGTTTTGTCAAGGGTGAAATTCCCTTTGGTGAGTTATATGTATTAGTTGCAGCTCAGTGACTGGACTTAGAAAGTAGGCACTTTTACATCTGGACACAGGTATGTTTCTTTGAAAGAAGAGGCAGCAGAAGTTGGACAGGGTTGTACTACAAAGAGAAAATAAAATCAATTCTTATCCCTATTTAAACTCTGATAAATCTCAGATACTGAAGCAGAATTTTAAGAATACAACACAAGAAAGAATGTGTAAATGTAGAACACTTTCATGGTCAAAAATTTTAAAATACAGACTTTATTAAGAAATGTCATTTAGTTTCAATGTCAGAAAAATAACTTGCTATATAGTCAAGTGGTAGAATGCCAGACATAAAATAAAATCAGATTTATCTTATTCTTAAAATATTTTTCATTTGATACATCTATGTATGTATATGTACATATATGTATGCATGTATTTATCTATGTGTTATTTGATATTCACAAGAGGAATGATTCACTGATATAAAATACCTTTAAATTTCTGTACCATCTCAGTTTGTCACTAACTTAAATAATAAAATATAGTAATAAATAAAAACTTAAAATATGTACTATAAGTATTTAACATAGAAAATTAAAATTCAAAGGAATTAAAAGACTTTGCCAAATTTATGCAGTTGCTGCATGCAAAATCCACTATCTGAACAAGTATTTTAATTCAATATTTATTTATTCATTTATCAAATAAATACTTACTGTGATCTGGGTGAATATATTTGCAAGACACATATCAAAACAGATAAGTATCAGACTAGTATCAAAATGTATGAAGAAATTAAATAAATCACTAAGAAAATTACAAATATTCTAAGAAAAAATGGCATTAAATATCTATGTTGACCTGCAGATATCTATATCTATCTATCTATCTATTTGGGACATGCACATGGCCAAGAACATATGAAGAGATGTTCAAGCTCATTAGTGTTCAAGGAAATAAAAATCACAGCAATGTTAGTATAATATTGTATACTCATGTTATTAGCAAAATCTGAAAGATTATAATGAAAAATAAATCTGATGATAACATATTTGAAGAGAATCTATATCCACTGGAATCCATTCTTAATGACAGAATTATATAGCCATTTTTAAAAAGTTTGGTGCTGCAGTTTAACATGTTCTTATAATTAAGAATCTATGCATGCCCTTCTCCCTAGGAATGTAACTGAAAGGTGTCTGGGTGTCTGTTCAAGGAACTATTTCCCATGTACTCCTTGACACAGTATAAAGATTTCCATAGATTATTACTCTCAAAGCAAATTCCTGGGGAAAATGTCTAACATTCATAAATGAGAAAGTAATTTTATATAATAAAAAACAGGTGTGCATTCACACAACTGGCTATATAAAAAATATAGAGGATTCTTAGCAATAAAATGAATAGTTCTCAAATACATAGAAATATGATAGCAAGAATACAAAGTACCATGTGCAAAACTTGCCTATAGCTGAAAGTAATGATAACACTGAAGAAAAGATATGAGGTAACAGTTTCCAGGCATTATACCTGAAGAACTGAGAAACTTTTACCACTGAAAGAAGGGAAACACACAAGGTAAGCCTGAGGTAGATTATGACCACTGTATTTCTCTCCAGGGACACTTCCTGGGGTACAGAGTGAGGAGTAAGTAAGTGGTGATTTGATCTTGTAGTAAACAAGCTCTAGTATAAGACCCTCTGCTTAAGAGTGGGCTAGCTCTCTTTTACGGGATAGTATACAGAAAATGTGATGATGTCTTTTTTGAGATTAGGTTAAAAAGAATGACTTCCATCACTGTACAGCCTTGCTGGCTTGCACAGTTTGATGAAGCAATCTGCTATAGTGGAGAGATGCATGGAGCAATGAATTGATGACAGCATCTGGCCAAAACCCAATAAGGAACACAGGCCCTCAGTCTAACTGCCTGATTAGAATTTAATTCTGCCAATAACCATATGAGTTTGAAAGTGAATTCTTGAGATTCAGATGACTGCAATGAAATGACATTTTGATTGCAACTTGTGACAGATCCTGAGATAGAAAACCTTGCTAAGTTTTGCCTGGATACCTGACCCATACAAACTATGAGAAAATAAGTGTATATTTTAAGTTTCATGGTAATTTGATATATAGCAAAATATAACTAATATACCTCTTAAGTATACAGTGGATATTCACTAAGGTATATCATATTCAGAGTCATAAAACAAACCTCATGATATTTAAAAGAACAAAAATTATACCAAGTATGTTTACAGAGCATAATGGAATTAAACTAGAAATTAGTAACAGAAAGATATATGATAATACACATAAATCTGATAATTAAGCATCACATGGAACAAAGGAGAAATATATAGGCAAATTGAAACATATTTTGAATTAAAATCAAAATTCATTGTACAAATATTTGTGGAAAGAAAGGATCAGCCAAGACAGTGTAGTAGAAAGACCCTGAGTTCTCTCAACAACCATAACAAAACCACAACTACTTGCAGAGAAACCATCTAAGAAAAAGACTGAAGCCTATGAAAACAAATTTCTACAGCTAGATACAAAGAAAGAACCATAGTGAGACAGGTAGAAAGGGTGTACTCTCAATACAATCAAGTCCTCCTCAAGTGGGTTACCCATAAACTAGAGAATAATTAAAGCACAGAAATTCTCCCACAGGAGTAAGAGTTCTGAGCTTCAGACTCAGTTCCCCAGCTCAGGAGTCCTGCACTGAAAGAACTCCCAAAATTTAACCTCTGAGCCACCAGGGAAGCCCATTTTAAGGTCAGCAGGGCTTAATTTGGGGGAGTACCAAAAAACTATCAGAAATAGACCCATCTACTCATAATGGGTCTATACAAAATCTCATGTGTACTGGGACTTCAGGCAAAAGTAGTAATATGAGAAGAACCTAGGTAGTTACTTACCTGCTGGTCTTGAAGAGTCCCCTCGAGAGGTGAGGGGTGGCCGAGGCTCATCCTGGAGACATAGACACTGTCAGCAACCATATTTGTGAGCTGATTTTACAGTATAAACATGCTACTGGCAGCTGCTTTATTGGCTCATTAGCACCAAGATCCTGCTGCACCCAACAGTCTATGAGCAGAGGGACACCTCAGGTCAAACAACTAACTGAATGGGGACACAGCCCCAGTCATCATCAGACAGGTGCCTAAAAATTTCCTAAGTCCTCCAGACATGCTTCTTCACACAGCCCTGCCCACTAGAGGGCCAAAACCCAACTCCACCCACCAGTGGGCAGGCTCTGCTATACCATCAGGAAACCTGCACTAGCCTCTAGACTAGCCTTACCCACCAGGGGCAGACACCAGATGGAAGGAAACCACAATCCAGCAGCCTGGGACCCAGACTACACAGCAGGCTACACCCTAACCTGGGACCAGTGGGGCACTGGCCTTGTCCACTAGCAGATCAACACAAGCTTTGTGACAACCATGGCCTCATACCCAACTATTCCAGAAACAGGCCCTCCCTTCCTCAAGGATCAAATATGTGCTCTGGAGCCAAGAGCCCTGTGGCCAGACTCTAGGACCTGACTCTGTCTGCAAGTAGTCTGGTACTAATGCTAGGACCTTGTTTCACCTGCATGTGGTGGAAGGAAATAGCACCAGAGTCTTCTGAACCCTGACTCTACCCACTAGTGAGCCAGCACTAGCCTCAGAGCCCCCTGGGGCTCTTCAGTGAGCAGTCTCACTACTAGCAGCCAGCACCGTCTGCACAAGGCAGGTCCTGGCAACCAGTCAGGATAAGGGTCAACCAAGCCTGTCAAGAATGACCACCTAGCTCACCAAAACAGAAGTACCTACACAACTTTTTGAGGGGGAATCCCTAGAGCATATAACTTGGGTGATGACAGAGGAGTGTGCTGCAGGGACACATACATACACAAAAATGTGGGATGGCTCTTATATACAAAAAAATACCAGTAGCGACTTAGATAAAATGAAGCAGCGGAGGAACATGTTTTAGACTAAGGAATAAGATAAAATCTCAGAAGAAGAACTAAGTGAAGAAAGATAGTTTACCCAAGAAAAGAGTTCAGAATCATGACTGTAAAGATGATCAAAGAACTTGGGGAAATAATGGATGCACAGAATGATAGGTTAGAAGTTTTCAACCAATAGCTAGAAAATATAAAAAATAACTAATCAGAGATGCAAAATACAATAACTGAAATGAAAAATATACTAGAAGTGATCAATAGTAGACTAAATGATAAAGAAGAATGGATCAGTGAGCTGGAAGACAGTATAGAAATCATTGCCACTGAACAGAAAAAAAGAATGAAAAGAAAGACATGAGACATCTACGGCAATATCAAGCACACTAATATTTGCATTATAGGGTTCCAAATGGAGATGAGAAAGAAAAAAAAATGGGCTAAGAACATATCTGAAATATATGTTATTTATCTATTTAATATAATAGCTGAAATATAAAATAATAAAATATAATAAATATTTTATTATAAATAAATAAAATATAAAATAATATATATAAATAAATAAATATAAAATAATAAAATATAATAGCTGAAATTTTTCCTAACCTGGGAAATTTTCCTAAATTTTTCCTGGGAAATTTCCTAAAAATTTCCTGGGCAATTTTTCCTAAAATAATAAATATATATAAAAAAGAAATAAAATATAAAAGCTGAAATTTTTCCTAAACTGGGAAAGGGACAGTTACCCAAGTCTAAAAAACACAGATACTCCCATACAGGATGAATCCAAAGAGCAAGACTCCAAGATGCATTGTAATTAGAATGACAAAAATTAAAGATAAAGAATAATAAAAGCAACAAAAGAAAAGTAACAAATAATATACAAGAAAACTCCCGTAGGGTTATTTAGCTGATTTTTTTGGCAGAAACTCTGCAGGATAGAAGGGACTGATATGATATATTCAAAGTCATGAAAGGGGAAAACCTGTGACCAAGGACTCTACCCAGCAAAGTTCAAAGTTTGGTAGAAGGAAAGAAATAAAATTCAGAGCAGGAATTAATAAAATAGCAAATAAAAGACAATAGGAAAGATTAATGAAATTAAAAGCTAGTCCTTTTAAAAGATTAAAAAAAAAAACTGATAAGCTTTCAGCCAGAATCATCCACAAAAAAAAAAGGGAGAGGGTCCCAATCAATAAAATTGTAAATCAAAATGGATGAGTTACAGTTGACATTACAGAAATGCAAAGAATCACAAGGGACTACTATGAGCAATTATGTGCCAATAAAATTGGCAACGGAAAAGAAATTGACAGATACTTGAAAAGTACACTCTCCCAAGACTGAGCCAGAAAGAAATAGAAAATATGAACACATCAATTACCACTGCTGAATTTGAATCAGTAATTTGAAAACTCCCAACAAAAATCCAGGACCAGATGACTTCACAGGTGAATTCAACTGAATATTTAGAAACAAAATAACACTCATTCTTTGGAAACTATTCAGAAAAATTTTCAGAGAAAGGAACACTCCCAAACTCATTCTGTGAGGCCACCATCATCTTGACACCAAAACTAGACAAAGATGTCAAAAAAAGGTTATAGACTAATATCACTGATGAACATAGATGCAAAAATCCTCAACAAAATACTAGGAAACTGAATCTAACCATACTTTGCAAGGATCATACACCACAACCAAGTGTAATTTATTCAAAATATCCAAGCATTTTTTTCAGTATTTGCAAGTTAATTAATGGGATTAACCTCATTAACACATTGAAGAATAAAAACCATATGATTATATAAATAGATGCAGAAAAAGCTTTTGATAAAAGTCTACATTTCTTTGTGATAAAAAGTATCCAGAAAGCAGTCATAGAGGGAACATACTCAACATAAAGTCAAGATATGACAAACCTGCAGCTAACATCATACTTAATTTAGAAAAACTGAAAGATTCTAACATCAGAAATGCCCACTCTAGCCACTTATACTAAATATAATTTTTGAAGTCTAGCAACAGCAAACAGAGAAGAAAAACAAATGAAAGGAATCCAAGTTGGAAAAGAAGAAGTAAAACTGTCACTGCAGATGAAATGATAATATATGTATATAATCCTAAAGATGTCACCAGAAAAGTGCTAGAGCTAAGCAATGCATTCAGTAAAGTTACAGGATACACAATTAATATGCAGAAGTCTGTTGCTTATCTATACACTAACAACAAAATAGCAGAAAGAGAAATTAAGGAAATAATTCCATTTATCACTGAATCAAAAAGAATAATATACCTGGCAATAAACCTACCTAAGGAGGCAAAAGATCTGTATTCTGAAAACTATAAGATGCTGGTGAAATAAATTGAAGACAAGATAAATTCATGGAAAGGTATAACTGTATTCTTGGATTGTAATAATCAATATTGTTAATATGACCATACTACCGAAGGCAATCTACAGATTTAATGCACTACATATCAAGTTACCAACAACATTTTTCATAGAATGGGAACAAAAAAATAATTTGTATGGAAACACAAAAGATCCTGAATAGCCAAAACAATCTTCAGAAAAACAGAGCTGGAGGAATCATGCTCCCTGACTTCAGGCTATACTGCAAAGCTAAAGTAAGCAAAACAGTATGGGACTGGCATAAAAACAGACACAGATTGGTGGAAGAGAATAGAGAGCCCAGAGATAACCTCACACACATATGGTCAATTTATCTACAACAAAGGAGGCAAGAATATACAAAGTAGAAAAGAAAATTTCTTCAATAAGTGGTGCTGGGAAAACTGGACAGCTACATGATAAATAATGAAATTATAACATTCCCTAACACCATATACAAAAATAAACTCAAAATAGATTAAAGACCTAAATGTAAGACTGGATAGCGTAAAACTCCTAGAGGAAAACATAGGCAGAATAGTCTGACATAAACCACAGCAATATTTTTTGAATCCACCCCTTAGAATAATAGAAACAAAAGCAAAAATAAACAAATGGCACCTAATTGAGCTTAAATGCGTTTCATTAGCAAAGGAAACCATAAACAAAGTGAAAAGAATAGTCTATAGAATGGTTACAAACATTTGCAAATGATGTGACTGATAAGGGCTTAATTACCAAAATGTATGAACAGCTCACAGCTCATACAATTCAATAATAAACAACCCAAACAAAGAATGGGGAGAGGAACTAAACATTGATTTCTCCAAAGAAGGAATACAAATGGCCAACAGGCACATAAAAAGATACTCAGAATTGCTAATTATTAGAGAAATGCAAACAAAAACTACAAGGTATCATATCACATTAGCAGTCCGGCCAACATCAAAGCATCTACAAATTATAAATGTTGGAGTGGGTGTGGAGAAAAGAGAACTCTCCTACACTGTTGGTGGGAATGTAAACTGCTGAAGCCTCTATAGAGAACAGTATGGAGACTCCTTAGAAAACTAAAAATAGATTTACTATATGATCCAGTCATCCCGCTCTGAGTTATACACCTGGAAATTCAAAAAGAATATTGTACCCCAATATTCACAGCGGCACTGTTTACAATAGCCAAAACATGGAAATAATCTAAATACCTAAATGTCCATTGACAGATGAATGGATTTACAAGATGTGACATACACCCCCATACTCTCAAACACACACACATATATAATTAAATTCTGTTTAGTTACCAAGTCGTGTCTGACTTTTACGACCCCATGGGCTGTTGCCCTTCGGGCACCCTCTGTCCATGGGATTTCCCAGGCAAGAATACTGGAGTGGGTTGTCATTTCCTTCTCTAGGCAATCTTAGAGAACCCATATCTCCCATGTTGGCAGGCAGATTCTTTATCACTGAGCCACCTGGGAAGCCCTGAAGGAAATGTTGCTCAACCATAAAACAGAATGAAATAATGCAACATGGATGGACCTAGAGATTATCATACTAGGTGTAAGTCAGTCAGGCAGAAAAAAACAAACATATGATAGCACTTATATGTGGAATCTAAAAAAGATACAGGTGAACTTATTTATTAAATAGAAATAGACTCACAGACATGGAAAACAAATTTATGGTTACCAAAGAGGAAAACAGAGGGAAAAAGAGGGATACATTATGAGTTTGAGATTAATAGATATGTACTACTATATATAAGATAGATAACAAGGATCTACTGTACAGTACAGGGAACTACATCAAATATCTTATAGAAACATATGATGGAAAAGGATATGAAAAAGAATATATTATGCCACTCAACACTTTAAATTAAACATAAAGATTTTTTTCTGCTCTTACCCTAACAAGTGCAGGTTAGAAACAGGCCCTTGCCTTGTAAGAGGAGCAAATAGTTTGAACCTTTATTCTTTCCTGTTCTCTTCATTTGGCATATACTACCTGCCATTTCTGAGCCCTCGAGGATCAGAACAAAAATAAGGAAAATAATACATAAAGTTACTAATGATGGCTACTTTCATGAAAGAGCTTAAAATATTCTATGCTTTACTAATCATTAAAGCTTACTCCTTTTCTCCTTTATTCATTCTGGTCCCATCTGCTAAAGTACCACTGACTTAATATCGACCATGCACTCCTTTCATTGGGAATTCTTTTCCAGAGTCTAGCTTTCCAGCAGTACACTCCATACAATTTCTTTGTTTTCTATGAGGACAATTCTCTTGACCTGGACAGGACTTAACTGCACCCTGGTTATCTGCCAAATGAATGATACATGGTCCACAAGAAACATTTATATGGTGTTTGACCTGATTAAATATAAGAGTAGGATCTGAATCCAACACAGAAGCAATTTGCTCCTTACTCCAATCACTGGAGCACCTAGTCAAACTAACTCATCCTCTTAGGTTTCCTCTATGAAATTTCTTATCTAACCAATGAAAATATCTTTGTTTCCTAGGTCTGACACAGCAAAGAAACACAAACTGAGTGACTAAGAACCATAAGAAATTTGTCTCACTATTCTGAAGGCTAGAATTCAGAAATCTTAGGGAGAAATGTTTTTGTGCTTTTTTCTAGCTTCTAGTGGCTTGACAGCAATACTTGTATTCCTAGGCTTACACTGGCAGCACTTCAATCTCTATCTCTTCCTCTTATCATGCCATGGCATTCCCTCCTTGTGTGTCTTTTCCTTTTCTAAGGACAACGGTTATATCGAATCAAAGACTACCTTAATAGCCTCATCTTAATTTGGCTACATCTGCAAAGACCCTGTTTTCATGTAAGATCACATTCATAACTACCTGGGATTAACATTGCAATGTATCTTTTTGGAGGACACAATTCAACCCATAACAACATCAAACCAAGCTCTCTAAATGGTCCCTCTGATGTTGCATTTAAAGATCTCTCCACCCATTCTCTCCTTAGTGTACAGATGTGGTAGTAGTAGTAATGGGCTTTAAGGGAAGGGCGTGAAAGTGAAAGGTGCTCAGTCGTGTCTGACTCTATGCAACCTCATGGACTATACAATCCATGGAATTCTCCAGGCCAGAAAACTGGAGTGGGTAGCTGTTCCCTTCTCCAGGGGATCTTCCCAACTCAGGGATGGAACCCAGGTATCCCACATTTCAGGCAGGTTCTTTACCAGTGGAGACACTAGCAAAGCCCAAGAATACTGGAGTGGGTAGCCTATCCCTTCTCCAGCAGATCTTCCCGACACGCTGGAGAAGGGATAGGCTACCATCAGTTCAGTTCATTTCAGTCGCTGAGTTGTGTCCAACTGTTTGTGACTCCATGGACTGCAGCACACCAGGCTTCCCTGTCCATCAGCCAACTCCCAGAGCTTACGCAAACTCATGTCCATCAAGATGGTGTTGCTATTCAACCATCTCATCCTCTGTCATCCCATTCTCCTCCCACCTTCAATCTTTCCCAGCATCAGAATCTTTTTGAATGAGTCAGTTCTTAGCATAAGGTGGCCAAAATATTGGAGTTTCAGGACCAGTTTCCTTTAGGATTGACTGGCTGAATGTCCTTGCAGTCCAAAGGATCCTCAAGAGTCTTCTCCAACACCACATTTAAAAAGAATCAATTCTTTGGCACTCAGCTTTCTTTATAGCCCAACTCTCACATCCATATATGACTCCTGGAAAAACCATAGCTTTGACTAGATGGACATTTGTTGGCAAAGAAATGTCTCTACTTTTTAAGAAGCTGTGTAGGTTGGTCATAGCTTTCCTTCCAAGGAGCAATCGTCTTTTAATTTTATGGCTGCAGTCACCATCTGCAATGATTTTGGAGACCCCAGCAATAAAGTTGTTCACTGTTTCCATTGTTTCCCCATCTATATGCCATGAAATGATGTGACCAGATGCCATGATCTTAGTTTTCTGAATGTTGAGATTTAAGACAACCTTTTCACTCTCCTGTTTCTCTTTCATCAAGAGGCTTGTTAGATCTTCTTTGCTTTCTGCCCATAAGGGTGGTGTCATGAGCATATCTGAGGTTATTGAGATTTGTCCTGGCAATCTTGATTCCAGCTTGTGCTTCATTCAGCCCGGAATTTTGCATGATATACTCTGCATATAAGTTAAATATGCAGGGAGACAATATACAGCCTTGACATACTCCTTTTCCTATTTGGAACCAGTCTGTGGTTCCATGTCCAGTTCTAACTGTTGCTTCTTGACTTGCTTACAGATTTCTCAGGAGACAGGTAAGGTGGTCTGGTATTGCCATCTCTTAAAAAATTTTTCACAATTTTTGTGATCCACACAGTAAAAGGCTTTGGTGTAGTCAATAAAGCAGAAGTAGATATTTTTTCTGAAATTTTCTTGCTTTTTTGATGATCCAATGGGTTTTGAATCTCATTCCAATTCGTTCTCTGGTTCCTCTACCTTTTCTAAATACAGTTTGAACATCTGGAGGTTTGTGGTTCATGTACTGTTGAAACCTGTCTTGGAGAATTTTGAGCATTACTTTTATAGCATGTGATATTAGTGCAATTGTGTGGTAGTTTGAACATTCTTCAGGATTGCCTTTCTGTGAGATTGGAATGAAAACTCCCCTTTTCTAGGCCTGTGGCCACTGCTGAGTTTTCCAAATTTGCTGACATATTGAGTGCAGCACTTTCACAGCATCACCTTTTAGGATTTGAAATAACTCAACTGGAATTCCATCACCTCCACTAGCTTTGTTTGTAGTGATGCTTTCAAAGGCCCACTTGACTTCACATTCTAGGATGTCTGGCTCTAGGTGAGTGATCATATCATCGTGCTTATCTGGGTCATGAAGATAGTTTTTGTACAGTTCTTCTGTGTATTCTTGCCACCTCTTCTTAATATCTTCTACTTCTATTAGGTCCATACCATTTCTGCCCTTTATTGTGTCCATCTTTGCCTGAAATATTCCCTTGGTATCTCTGATTTTCTTGAAGAGATCTCTGGTCTTTCCCACTCTATTGTTTTCCTCTATTTCTTTGAATTGATCCCTGAGGAAGGCTTTCTTATTTCTCCTTGTTATTCTTTGGAACTCTGCATTCAAATGGGTATATCTTTCCTTTTCTCCTTTGCTTTTCACTTCTCTTCTTTTCACAGCTATTTGTAAGTCCTCCTCCAACAACAATCATTTTGCCTTTTTGCATTTCTTTTTCTTGGGGATGGTCTTGAACCCTGTCTCCTGTACAATGTCATGAACCTCCATCCATACATCTTCAGGCACTTTGTCTATCAGATATAATCAATTTATTTGTCACTTCCACTGTATAATCATAAGGGATTTGATTTAGATCATACCTAAATGGCATAGTGGTTTTCCCTACTTTCTTAAGTCGAAGTTTTGCAATAAGGATTTCATTATCTGAGTCACAGTCAGCTCCCGGTATTGTTTTTGTTAATGTTTTGTTGAGTTTTAGTGTTGTGGAAGATTCTTGAGAGCCCCTTGGACTGCCAAGAGATCCAGTTAGTACACCCTAAAGGAGATCGGTCCTGAGTGTTCATGGGTAGGACTGATGTTGAAGCTGAAACTCCAATACTTTGGCTGTTGGTGGGAAGTACTGACTCATTTGAAAAGACCCTCATGCTGGGAAAGATTGAGGGCAGAAGGAGAAGGGGATGAGGGAGGATGAGATGGTTGGATGGCATCACTGACTCAATGTACATGAGTTTGGGTAAACTCCAGGATTTGGTGCTGGATAGGGAGGCCTGGCGTGCTGTGGTCCATGGGGCTGCAAAGAGTCAGACACAACTGAGCAACTGATCTGAACTGGACTGATGGAGCTTTTCCATCTTTGGCTGCAAATAATATAATTAATCTAAATAATTTTCTGATTAAAACTCCATTCTTAAATATATGTAACCTTGTCCTGTATTTTCCAAGTCTCCAGTAAATGGGTCATCATAGGCAAAACACTCTCTGACATAAACCACAGCAGGATCCTCTATGACCCACCTCCCAGAATATTGGAAATAAAAGCAAAAATAAACAAATGGGACCTAATTAAAATTAAAGCTTCTGCACAACAAAGGAAACTATAAGCAAGGTGAAAAGACAGCTGTCAGAATGGGAGAAAATAGAGCAAATGAAGCAACTGACAAACAACTAATCTCAAAAATATACAAACAACTCCTGCAGCTCAATTCCAGAAAAATAAACGACCCAATCAAAAAATGGGCCAAAGAACTAAATAGACATTTCTCCAAAGAAGACATACAAATGGCTAACAAACACATGAAGAGATGCTCAACATCACTCATTATCAGAGAAATGCAAATCAAAAACCACAGTGAGATACCATTTCACGCCAGTCAGAATGGCTGCTCTCTAAAAGTCTACAAGCAATAAATGCTGGAGAGGGTTTGGAGAAAATGGAACCCTTTTACACTGTTGGTGGGAATGCAAACTAGTATAGCCACTATGGAGAACAGTGTGGCGATTCCTTTAAAAAACTGGAAATAGAACTGCCTTATGACCCAGCAATCCCACTGCTGGGCATACACACCAAGGAAACCAGAACTGAAAGAGACACGTGTACCCCAATTTTCATCACAGCACTATTTATAATAGCCAGGACATGGAAGCAATCTAGATGTACATCAGCAGATGAATGGATAAGAAAGCTGTGGTATATATACACAATGGAATATTACTCAGCCATTAAAAAGAATACATTTGAATCAGTTCTAATGAGGTGGATGAAACTGGAGCCTATTATACAGAGCGAAGTAAGCCAGAAAGAAAAACACCAATACAGTATACTAACGCATATATATGCAATTTAGAAAGATGGTAACGATAATCCTGTATGTGAGACAGCAAAAGAGACACAGATATATAGAACAGTCTTTTGAACTCTGTGGGAGAGGTGGAGGGTAGGATGAATTGGGAGAATGGCTTTGAAACATGTATAATATCATATATGAAATGAATTGCCAGTCCAGGTTGGATGCATGATACAGGATGCTCGGGGCTGGTGCACTGGGATGACCCAGAGGGATGGTATGGGGAGGGAAGTGGTCGGGGGGTTCAGGATGTGGAACACGTGTACACCTGTGGAGGATTCATGTTGATGTATGGCAAAACTAATACAATATTGTAAAGTAATTAACCTATAATTACAAAAATAAATTTATATTGAAATAAATAAAAAGAGAAAAATAAAAATTTTAAATAATTTAAATAATTGAAAAGAAAGTAAAAAGAATCTACTCTTTCCTGTCTTTTTTCCAGTCTTTTTTTTTCTCTCTTTTAGAGTGATAAAATTTTGCTTTTCAAATGTTGTAATACTGAATCTTTTGAAAACATCCAGTGAGATTTGGTCAGTTTGGCATTTTATACAGGTAACAATGTTTGAGTCAAGTAAACCCATTTCATGTAAATATATGTATGTGTATGTGTGTGTGTGTGTGTGTGTGTGTGTGTGTATGTTAGTGACATATTTATACATCCAAGAAACCACTAAAGAAGAAATAAAGCTGAAACAAAACCTTTAACCTGAATATTTAATTATTTCTCAACCATTTCAAGAGTATGTCTCAAAACCACCACCACTCTTCTGTTGCCCCACCACTCGCTTGGGCCAGGAGAGTGGTGATCTCATTTCTTTTATTAAAATATTAGTTCTGATAGTTTTAGAATTTCATATCAGTGGACTTATCTACTATATATTCATTTTTATGGACATATATTTTCATTTCTTCTTTATAAATATCAATAAGATTACTAGGTTTTATGGTCAAATTATCCTTTTTAAAAGATACTTCTAACTTTTAAATGTTTGTCATTCTAATGGGTTTATATTGGTATTTCATTTTAGTTTTAATTTTGTCCATGATTAGTTGTATGGAATATCTTTCTACAAATATTAGCTATTATATACATATTTTTGCAAAATATCTGTTCAAATATGTGCCTATATATAACTAGATTAGTTGTGCTATTAGTACATTGTAAGATTGTTCTAGATACAAGTTTGAATATATGTATACACACACATACATAGACATACATAAAAGCACATTCTCAAGTAGAAGATGCTTTA
Organism: Capricornis sumatraensis; assembly: GCF_032405125.1. Lineage (NCBI taxonomy): Eukaryota > Metazoa > Chordata > Mammalia > Artiodactyla > Bovidae > Capricornis > Capricornis sumatraensis. The sequence goes on along the minus strand of NC_091072.1, from coordinate 61,624,206 downwards.
AATTTTGATGACAAAATTTTAACAATTTTTTAATAGTTCATGCTTTTTATGGCCTGGTTAAACATAATCTTTTCATAACCTAATATGTCAAAAGATTTCACCACTGTTTTCCCGTAGAAATATTATAGTTTTAGCTTTTGAATTTAGTTCTGTGATCTATTCTCAAGCTAATTTTGGTGTATGTTTTGATGTGTGTTTCAAGGTTTATTTTGCCTATATGAATGCCAGTTTTTCCACCACAATTTATTGAAAAGTAGAGCCTTTCCTTCATTGACTTGCTCGTTTAAAATCAATTGACTGTATACATGTGGGACTATGTCTGGACTATCTATTGTGTTTCATCGATGCATTTCTATCTTTATACCGGTAATGCACTACCTTGATTATTGTAGTTTTATAGTATGCCAGTGAATTCAGTAGTGTTAGTTCTCTGAATTTGTTCTGTTTTCAAAACTGTGTCCTTATAATTTCCATACACATTTTGGAATAATCTTGTTGATTTCTACAGACTTTGATGGAATTTTTGTTTGCATTGCAGATAGTATATAGATTATCTGTGTGAGGATAAATTACATTGTAACCATATTGAGTCTTCCTATCAAACAACACGGTATAACTCTTGGCCTATTACAGCATTTGTTTCTTTCTGTCAACAGAATTTCATAGTTGTCAGTTTAGGAAGTTTGCACACATATGTTGTTAAAGTGAAAGAAAGTGAAAGTTGCTCAGTTGTTTCTGACTCTATGTGACCCCATGGACTACACAGTCAATGGAATTCTCTAGGCCAGAATACTGGAGTGGGTAGTCTTTCCCTTCTCCAGGGGACCTTCTCAACCCAGGGATTGAAGCCAGGTCTCCTGCATTGCAGGTGGATTCTTTACCAGCTGAGCCACAGGGAAGCATATGTTATTAAATTTATTCTTAAATACTTCATGTCATTAAAATCTAACCAATAGTTTCTTTTTTTAAATATTACATTCTAATCATTTATATATATAATGCTTTTCATATGTTGACATCATTTTATGACATGATAAACCATGTTACAGTTTATTAGGTCCAGTAACTTTTTATAGATTCTTTAGAATTTTTCACATACTTGATCACATCCTCTGTAAACAAAAGTGGTTTGCTCTTTTGCTCCAATCTGCATCCTGTCTCTGTCTCCCTTTCTCTCTACCATTCTCTCTCTCTCCCCTTCTCTCCCTCCCAATCTCCTTTTCACTCACTCTGGTTTACTGCATTGTCTAGGATCTTGGTGGGGTTCCCTGGTGGCTTAGATAGTAAAGAATCTGGAAGAGTCAGGAAGATCCCCTTCAGGAGGGAATGGCTACCCAGTCCAGTATTCTTGCCTAGAGAATTCCATGGACAGAGGAGTCTGGTTGGCTACAGTTGATGGGACTGCAAAGAGTTGGACACAACTGAGTGATTAACAAGATCATAATACAACACTGATTAGAAACAGTGATATCCATACTTGACTTGTTCCTGATTTTAAGTAGAAAACATTTCATATTTATCATCAAGTATATTGCTAGCTTTATTTATTTAATTTTTTAGTTATACCTTATTTGGTTGAAGGAGATCCTCTCATCTGAGTTTTCTGACAATTCTTATCATGTATATTGAATTTTGTCAGATGATTTATCTGCATTTAGTGAAATGATTGCTTTTGTTCTGATTTATTAACATAATGTACTTCACTGATTGGTTTTCAAAGTTAAAACAATCTGAATTCCAGGAATAAATTCAACTTGGTCATGATGTAATTTTCTACACTGGTGGGTTCTAAAAAATGTTTTATTAAATATTTTACAGACATATTCATACATATTTGCATGTACACAGACACACACATATTGAGCTGTAGTTTCCTGGTACTATCAGTCTGGTTTTGTTCTATCAATATCCAAAGACAGCATTATTAAATCTCCAACTGTGATTGTAGATTCTCTAAATTTCTTCTTTTAGTTTTGTCAGTGTTTACTTCATTTATTTAAAAAATCTTCCTAAAAATAATATTTATTTATAATATTACCATACATATTGCCAGCTAGTATTAATAACTTTTAGAGTTTAAGATAAAACTTATTTGGAAGTTTTCAGTTAACTATGTCAAAGAAATATGAAAATTTTATAATATTCTTTCTTCAAACCTAAAATGTGTTTATTAAAGCTATACAGAAATGTGAGATAGAGTTTGTCACCACAACTCTTTAGAATGTTGTCTTCAGTAATAAATAAGCCATTTGGTAAGTGAAAGTCACATATATCCTAGTATGGGAGTAATAGAAAAGCAGCATGGAGTTGAGTTTAGGTGAAATTGAAATTAATTTTCACAGTTTAGTTGATGGGTGGTCTCAGATGACATGGTTGTTTAATCTTAGCCAGTACAGGTGTGAAAGTCATAATATGAAAACTGACACATTCAAATAGAAAAAGAGACTATATTATAATTAGACTTCAAACTCATAGTAAAGTGTGAAAACAAAAGCTTTTTTAAAAAATAATTTATCTGTACAGTAGAAAAACTACAGAACTTTTTGGAAGATAAATATGGGCATTATGTAGCTTTTATTCTCTGCATCACCCATAATAAAAAGCATTGTTTGACTAATGTTTATGTTGAAGAACTTTCATTTTAGTAGTGCCTGAGATCATTTTTTTGAGCCATTGCAGTAATGGAAATATGTCTAATTGCCTGGTGCAAGATCTTTCCCCCCACCGTGGAGAGTGCTGTTTTTAAATTAGAGCATTTTGTCCCTTTCTCTATCTAATTAAGACACAAGTATGATTTGGCCTACTCACCACAAGGCTGGATTAGGATATATATCTATTAGTTACTCTTACTTTGTTACTTAGTTATTTTGATAAGCCTTTATATACAAGGTTATATAAATGATATTTATAAAATAACATATACTGAACAGCATTATATATATTAGACATGCTGTGTATTATGAGTATGTATTAGTGGCTGAGTAGATTACACTGTGCTTAAAGAACATTCATAACATTATGCCTTGAAGTACATATACAAGTGTATTGAGTTTTTCTCTATGAACAAAACAGAAAAATATACAAAATAGAAAAATATATTGTTATTTTGATTAAAATATCACATTTAAAAATTTTACTAAAAAAAAAAACCTACTGAAAAGGCTGCCATTAAAACCATTGTTATCATCTATCCCAGATTCATTTCTACACATACAATACGTGGTAAGCTTATTATTTCTCATGCAAAAAATGCACATTATGTAATTCCCTCAGTTCAGTTCAGTTCAGTTCAGTCACTCAGTCATGTCTGGCTCTTTGTGACCCCATGAATCGCAGCATGCCAGGCCTCCCTGTCCATCACCAACTCCCGGAGTTCACTCAGATTCGCATCCATCGAGTCAGTGATGCTATCCAGCCATCTCATCCTCTGTCACCATAAATAATTTCTTAAATTGAAAGCTCTATCAACGGTAGCTTACTATAAATTACCTTTGAATTGGTAGAAGACTCATCTATGATTAGGTAAATTTGAAGGCTAAAAATAGCATTCAAGTATACAAAATAATCCTCAATTCAGTTCAGTCGCTCAGTCGTGTCCGACTCTTTGCGACTCCATGAACTGCAGCATGCCAGGCCTCCCCGTCCATCAACAACTCCCAGAGTTTACTCAAACTCATGTCAGTTGAGTCGGTGATGCCATCCAACCATCTCATCCTCTGTCATCCCCTTCTCCTCCTGCCTTCAATCTTTCCTTAATATCAAGGTCTTTTCAAATGAGTCAGCTCTTCACATCAGGTGGCCAAAATATTGGAGTTTCAGCTTCAACATCAGTCCTTCCAATGAACACCCAGGACTGGTCTCCTTTAGGATGGATCGGTTGGATCTCCATGCAGTCCAAGGGACTCTCAAGAGTCTTCTCAAAAACCACAATTCAAAAGCATCAATTCTTCAGTGCTCAGCTTTCTTTATAGTTCAACTCTCACATCCATGCTAGCCTTGACTAGATGGACCTTTGTTGGCAAAGTAATGTCTCTGCTTTTGAATATGCTGTCTAGGTTTGTCATAACTTTTCTTCCCAGGAATAAGCATCTTTTAATTTCATGGCTGCAATCACCATCTGCAGTGATTCTGGAGCTAAAATAAGTAAAGTCGGCCACTGTTTCCATTTCCCCATCTATTTGCCATGAAGTGATGGGACCAGATGCCATGATCTTCATTTTCTGAATGTTGAGCTTTAAGCCAACATTTTCACTCTCCTCTTTCACTTTCATCAAGAGTTTCTTTAGTTCCTCTTCACTTTCTGCCATAAGAGTGGTGTCATCTGCATATCCGAGGTGATTCATATTTCTCCCGGCAATCTTGATTCCAGCTTGTGCTTCCTCCAGCCCAGCATTTCTCATGATGTACTCTGAATATAAGTTAAATAAGCAGGGTGACAATATACAGCGTTGACATACTCTTTTTCCTATTTGGAACCAGTCTGTTGTTCCATGTCCAATGCTAACTGTTGCTTCCTGACCTGCATACAGATTTCTCAAGAGGCAGGTCAGGTGGTCTGGTATTCCCATCTCTTTCAGAATTTTCCACAGTTTATTGTGATCCACACAGTCAAAGGCTTTGGCATAGTCAATAAAGTGGAAGTAGATGTTTTTCTGGCACTCTCTTGCTCTTTTGATGATCCAACAGATGTTGGCAATTTGATCTCTGGTTCCTCTGCCTTTTCTAAAACCAGCTTGAACATCTGGAAGTTCACAGTTCACGAATTGCTGAGGCCTGGCTTGGAGAATTTTGAGCATTACTTTACTACCTTGTGAGATGAGTGCAATTGTGTGGTAGTTTGAGCATTCTTTGGCATTGCCAACTTAAGAGTAGTTCAGTTCAGTTTAGGTGCTCAGTCGTGTCTGAATCTTTGCAAACCAATTAATTCTTCATTATTAGTGATGCTAAATTGAAAACATATCAAAAGTATTTCCAAGACTGCATATTATTATTTAATTAACTTATTAAAAATATGAGAGCAAGAGGAAGTTTTATATTTTCTCTTTATTTTATATCATCGTTAAAATGACCTCTAAATGTATATCACTAAACTTTCCTTAAAATATCATAGCTAGTGATGGAATTCCAGCTGATCTATTTCAAATCCTGAAAGATAATGCTGTGAAAGTGCTGGGTTCAATATGCCTGCAAATTTGGAAAACTCAGCAGTGGCCACAGGACTGGAAAAGGTCAGTTTTCATTCCAATCCCAAAGAAAGGCAATGTCAAAGAATGTTCAAACTACTGCACAATTGCACTCATCTTACACACTAGCAAAGTAATGCTCAAAATTCTCCAAGCAAGGCTTCAACAGTATGTGAACTGAGAACTTCCAGATGTTCAAGCGGGATATAGAAAAGTCAGAGAAACCAGAGAGCAAATTGCCAACATCTATTGGAGCATCAAAAAAGCAAGAGAGTCTCAGAGAAATATCTGCTTCTGCTTCATTGACTACACCAAAGCCTTTGACTGTGTGGATCACAATAAACTGTGCAAAATTCTTAAAGAGATGGGAATACCAGACCACCTCACCTGCTGCCTGAGAAATATGTATGCAGGTCAAGAAGCAACAGTTAGAACTGGACATGGAACAACAGATTGGTTCAAAATTGGGAAAGAAGTATGTCAAGGCTGTAAAATGTCACCAAGTTTATTTAACTTATATGCAGAATACATCATGGGAAAGGCTGGGCTGGATGAATCCTAAGCTTGAATCAAGATTGCCAGGAGATATAGCAACCACCTCAGATACGCAGATGATACCATTCTTATGGCAGAAAGCGAAGAGTAACTAAAGAGCCTCTTGATGAAGGTGAAAGAGGAGGGTGAAAAAGTTGGCTTAAAACTCAACATTAAAAAAACAAAGATCAAGGCATCCAGTTTCATCCCTTCATGGCAAATAGATGGGAAAACAATGGAAATAGCGGAAGATTTTTATTTTCTTGGGCTCCAAAATCACTGTAGAGTGACTGCAGCCATGAAATTAGAAGATATCCTCCTTGGAAGAAAAGCAAGCCTAGATGACAAACATATGCAGCATATGATAAAAGAGACATTACTTTGACGACAAAGGTCCATATAGTCAAAGGTATGGTTTTTCCAGTAGTCATGTATGGATGTGAGAGTCGGACCATAAAGAAGGCTGGACACTGGAGAACTGATTCTTTCCAACTGTGGTGTTGGAGATGATTCTTGATAGTCCCTTGGACAGCAAGGAGATCCAGCCAGTCAATCCTAAAGGAAATCAACCCTGAATATTCATTGGAAGTACTGACACTGAAGCTGAAGTTCCAATATTTTGGTCACCTGATGCAAAGCGCCAACTCATTGGAAAGGATCCTGGTGCTGGGAAAGATACAAGGCAGGAGAAGAAGGGGACAACAGAGGGTGAGATGGTTGGATGGCATCACTGACTCAATGGACATGAGTTTGAACAAGCTTCAGGAGATGGTGAAGGACAGGGAAGCTGGCATACTGCAGTCCAAGGGGTAACAAAGAGTCGGACATGACTAGGCGACTGAATAACAATGAAGTAACATAGACTTTGGATACATAATGCTGGTTGTTGTATTAAAAGATAAAATTCTCAGTGAATTAGCACTGAAAATTGATTATTCAACTGTCAGTATTTATTCAATATTGCATGGTTACCATTAGAAGGCATATCCTCTCTATCTGTTCTTTTTGCTCTGTAGGTCTCCTTTCGCATAGTGCAGGAGGTGTCAGCAGAGGAGCCAAGAGAGAAAATGGAGGATTGTGTGAGAGAGTCCAAAATTGACTGTGGTATATCCCTTCTCACATTTTAAACTGGAAATGAAATTGGTCACAACCTAACACCTAACTTCATGCGGAGCGTGGAGACTGTAAAATGTCACACTTTCATGGGATTTCTAAGGCAGCAGTACTTGGTAGATACTAGATATATTTGGAAAGAATAACCAGAATAGCTAATTGATAAACCACAAGTGCTCTATTCACTTAGACTTTTCTTCAGGAAATAAAAATTAACTTCTTAAAGAGTGAGAGCTGCTTCTTCTACTTTTCAAAATGGTGTTATATATTCATTATTACTACAAAGTAATTCATTTTGTTTTCTTTTTCATTTTTACTAATATAGTTTGATATTTATTCAATGAAAAATTATCTTTTTAAATTGGAAATGTAATTTTCTCTTACTGTGGATAAAAATCTTATAAAAACACACGTCAATCAAAAGTTAATGGTGTCTAATAAAGTGTCACTAAACAATTACAATTAGAAATACTGTATTATTTTCTTACATCTTTTTAATATACATGTGATATTTATACTGAAATGGATTTCTATTATTAAAAGGAATCAAAAGATCATTTTACAGTTAATAAGGCCCAATTTATGAGCTTATACTGTCATGAACTATAAGAATAAAACAATATTCTCTATTAAAAAATATTTTACTACATGATTAATTTGCCATAATATTCTATGGTGATATATTATATTCTTCATTCAGAGTACTCAAGTCTTGCATTATGGTTGTTTAATAACCACTATAGTATTCAAAAAGTATAAAAACATTTTCCCCATTATTTTATTTACTGATTTTTATAAAATCTTGAAAGCAAAAGACGTATTAAAACTTACTGGATGTACTCTTATACTATCTATAAGACTGCATATTTTTGTAAAATACCTATTAGGGTTATTTATATAAAACTATTTATGAGGTATTTACTTGAATCATAAATATTTTTCTAGTAACATAGCAGTAAAGCAGAAGTAGCATCTCCGTGAATCAAATGGAATCTAGAACTCCAAACACTACAAAGATTTTTCAAATGAACTACCAAATTACTGAAATGAGATGAAAATTAAAAATAAATATTTGGTTGTTACAGTTTTCTTCTATATGCAGTGTATGGTTACCCAAAACTTCAACTTTTCTGGATAATTTTTGAGTAAGATTGCACTGCATATGCTTGAATCAGAATATAAAAAGGAGGTAGAAGGACTTGTGCTGATCTTCTCCAGCCAGAGCACCAAAATCACAACTAGCTGTTGAACAATCATCAACAGGAACATACTGGAACCCACCAAAAAAAATATACCTCATATCCAAGGACAAAGTAGAAGCTGTGACAAAACAGTAGGAAGATCACAATCATGATAAAATCAAATTCTACACCCACCAGTTGGGTGATCTGCAAACTGGAGAACAATAATACCAAATAAGGTCTCACACTCTTGTGAAGGTTCTAGACCACACATCAGCTTCCTTAGCCTGGGGATATAGCCAAGGGACTGGGAATCCCCAAGGAATTTTACTTTGAAGGCTTGCAGGATTTGACTGCAGTACTTCCACAAGACTGGGATAAACAGACTCCACTCTTGGAGGGCACAAACAAAATTTTGTGTGCACCAGGATCTAGGGGAAAGAAGACTGAGTCAAACCTGCATGTAAGTGTCTGAGGGTCTCCTACAGAGGCATGCATTGGCAGTGGCCCACCATGGGGACAGGGGAACTGGCAGCAAGAGTCCTTGGAGATATGTCTCAGCATAAGTCCTCTTGGAGGTCATCAATAGCCCTACCATACAGCCTGTAGACTCTGGGAGTGTGTCATTCAGGCCAAACAACTAACAGCGAGCAGACAATTGAATTAAAGTTTTACTGAGCCCTGCCCACCAGAGCAAGACCCAGTTTTCCCCACAGCCAATCCCTCCCACCAGGAAGGTTGCACAAGCCTCAACCTCATCCACAAAAGGACAGACAGAAGAATTAATAACTACAATCCAAGCAGCCTCTAGAACTAATCACAATCACAGAAAGCTAACCAAAATGAAAAAAATAGCATTATATCCCAGATGAAGGAACAAAATAAATCTCCAGAAAAACAACTAAATGAAATGGAGATAGGCAACTTCCTGGAAAAAAATCAGAACAATGAGAGTGAAAATGATCCTTGATCTCTGAAAAATAATGGGAGAAAATGCAAGAAATGTTTACCAATGACCTAGAAATTTTAAAGAACTAATAATACACTTGAAGGAATCAGTAGCAGAATAACTAAAACAGAAGAATTGATAAATGACGTGGAAGACAATAGTGGAAATCAATGTTGTAAAACAGAATGCAGAAAAAAGAAGAAATGAAGACACTCTATGAGACCTTTGGGACAACAGCAAATGCACCAATATCCACATTATAGTGGTCCCAGAAGGAGAAGAGAGAAAGGATCTGAGAAATATTTGAAGAGGTAATAGCTGAAAAATTCTCAACATGGGTAAGGAAATAATCAAGCAAGTCCAGGAAATTCAGAGTCTCATGCAAGATCAACCCAAGGAGGAACACACTGAGACACATAGTAATCACACTTCTTAAAAGCAACAAGGGGGAAAACACACACACACACACAATAACATACAAGGGAAATTCCATAAGCTTATCAACTGATTTAAAATAGAAACTCTGCAAGCCAGAATGGAATGCATGATATATGTAAAGTTATGAAATGAAAGAATCTACTACCTACAAGAAGGCTCTACCCAGCAAAACTCTCACTGAGATTTGGTGAAAAAATCAAAAGTTTTCCAGAAAGCAGAAATTAAGAGAATTCAGCACCACGAAACCAGTTTTACAACAAATGCTAAAGGAACTTGTCTATGCAGGAATTACAAGAGAAGGAAAAGAACTACAAAATCAACCCCAAACAATTAACAAAATGATGATAGGATCATATATATAGATAATTACCTTAAATGTAAATGGATTAAATGTACCAACCAAAAAACATAGCCTGGCTAGGTATACCCATATATGTGTTATCTACAAGAGACTCATCTCAGACCTACAGACACTTACGGACTGAAAGTCAAAGGATGGGAGAAGATATTTCATGCAAATGGAAATCATAAGGAATCTGGAATAGCAATACTATCAGACAAAATAGACTTTAAAACAAAGACTATTATAAGAGACAAAGAATGACATTACATAATGATCAAGAGTTCATCCCAAGAAGAAGATATAGCAATTGTAAATCTATATATGCACCCTACATGGGAGCACCTTGATACATAAGACAACCACTAACAAACAAATTGGGAGAGATCAACAGTAACACAATAATAGTGGAGAATTTTAATATCCCACTTCCATCAACAGATAGACCATTCAGACAGAAAGTCAATAAGGAAACGCAGGCCATAAATGACATTTTAGATGAGTTGGACTTAATTGATATCTATAGAGCATTCCATCCAAAAGCAGCAGACTACATATTCTTCTCAAGTGCTCACAGAACATTCTCCAGGATTGATCACATGCTTGGCAAATTTAAGAAAATCAAAATCATATCTTTTCTGATCACAACGTTATGAGATTAGAAATAAGTTGCAAGAAAAAAATTTAGTAACACAAACATGTGGCAGGTAAATAATTTGCTACTTAACAACCATTGGATCACTGAAGAAATCAAGAATAATTTTTTTTAAATACCTAGAAACAAATGAAAATGAAAGCACAATGGTCCAAAACTTATGGGATACTGTAAAAGCAGTTCTAAGAGGGAAACTTATAGCAGTACAATCTTATCTCATGAAATGAGAAAAGTCTCAAGTAAAAAGCCTAACCTTATACCTAAAACAACTAGAGAAAAAAAAACAAACAAAACCTAATGTTAGTAGAAGAAAAGAAATCATAAAGATGAGAGCAGAAATAAAAGAAACAGAGGCAGAAAACAATCACAGGGATGAATGAAACTCAAAGCTGGTTCTTTGAAAAGATAAAATTGATAAACCTTTAGCCAGACTAATCAAGAAAAAGAGAGAGAGGACTCAAATAAGGAAAATTAGAAATGAAGAAAGGGAAATTACAAGTGACTCCAGAGAAATACAGAGGACCCTAAGAGACTACTATGAACAACAGTATGCCAATAACATGAGCAAACTGGAAGAAATGGATAATTTCCTAGAAAGGTACAGTCCCCCTGGACTGAACCATGAAGAAATAGAAAATATGAACAGACCAATCATAAGCACTGAATTTGAAACCATGATTAAAAAACTCTGAACAAACAAAAGCCCAGGACCTGATGGCTTCACAAGCAAATTTTATTAAACATTTAGTGAAGCGTTAACACCTATCCTTCTGAAAATGTTCCCAAATGTCACAGAGAAAGAAAAATTTCCCAGCTCATTTTATGAAGCTAACAAGACCAGACAAAGATACAACCAAAAAATAAAATGACAGGCCAATATCACTAATGAACAAGATGCAAAAATCTTCAACAAACTAGCAATCTGTATCCTACAGTACATTAAAAAGATCATACAACATGACCAAATAGGGTTCATCCCGGGATGCAAGAAATTTTCAACATCCACAAATCAATGTGATACACCACATCAACAAATTGAATAATAAAAATCATACAATCATTTGGCAAAATTCAGTACACATTTGGATTAAAAAAAAAAAAAAAACTTTCCAGAAAGTGGTCATAGAGTGTAAATACCTCAAAATAATAAAGGCTATATGTTACAAAATTACAGCTAGCATCATACTGAATGGTGAAAAGCTGAAAGTGTTCCCTCTAAGATCAGGAACAAGACAAGAATGTCCACTCTCACCACTTTTATTCAACATAGTTTTGGAAGACCTAGCTATAGCAATCAGAGAAGAAAAAGAAGTAAAGTGAATCCAAATTGGAAAAGAAGAGGTTAAACTGTCACTCTTTGCAGATAACATGATACTATACATAGAAGATCCTAACGGTGCTACCAGGAAATTACTGAAACTCATCAATGAATTTAGTAAAGATTCAGGTTACAAAATTAATACACAGAAATCTATTACATTTCTATACACTAACAATGAAAGATCAGAAAGAGAAATTGAAGAAGCAACTTCATTTACCATTGCATCACAAAGAATAAAATACCTAGAAATAAACCTACCTAAGGAGACAAAAGACATGTACTCTGAACACTACAAGATGCTGATGAAAGAAATCAAGGACATAAATAGATGGAAATATATACTATGTAGATTGGAAGAATCAATATTGTCAAAATGACTACAATACCCAAGACAATCTACAGATTCAATGTAATCCCTATCAAATTGCCAATATAATTTTTCACAGAACTAGAGTAAAACATTTCAAAATTTGTATGGAGACACAAAAAATTCCAAAGAGCCAAAGCAATCTTGAAAATGAAAAATAGAATTGGAGGAATAAGGTTCCCTGACTTCAGATTATAACACAATGGTAATGTCATCAAAACAATATAGTACTGGCATGAAAATAGAAATACAGATCAATGGAAAAGATAGAAAACTCCAAAATAAGCCCATGCACCTATGATCAATTCAGTTCAGTTCAGCTGCTCAGTCATGTCCAACTCTTTGCAACCACATGGACTGCAGCACACCAGACCTCTCTGTCCATCACCAACTCCCAGAGGTTACTCACATTCATGTTCATTGAGTCGGTGATGCCATCCAACCATCTCATCCTCTGTCACCGCTTTCTCCTCCCACCTTTGAATCTTTCCCAGCATCAGGGTTCTTTCAAATGAGTCAGTTCTTTGCATCAGGTGGCCAAAGTACTGGAGATTCACCTTCAGCATTAGTCCTTCCAATGAATATTCAGGAGTGATTTCTTTTAGGATTGACTCATTGGATCTCCTTGTAGTCCAAGGGACTCTCAAGAGTCTCCTTCAACACCATAGTTCAACAGCATCAATTCTTCGGTGCTCAGCTTCTTTATAGTCCAACTCTCACATCAATACATGACTACTGGAAAAACCATAGCCTTGACTAGATGGAACTTTGTTGGCAAAGTAATGTCTCTGCCTTTAAATATGCTGTCTAGGTTGGTCATAACTTTTCTTCCAAGGAGCAAGTGTCTTTTAATTTCATGTCTGCAGTCACCATATGCAGTGATTTTGGAGCCCTCCAAAATAATGTCTGTCACTGTTGCCATTGTTTCCCCATCTATTTGCCATTAAGTGATGGGACAAGATGCCATGAACTTACTTTTCTGGATGTTGAGTTTTAAGCCAACTTTTGCACTCTCCTCTTTCCCTTCATCAAGAGGCTCTTTAGCTCCTCTTTGCTTTCTGCCATAAGGGTGGTTTCATTTGCATATCTGAGGTTACTGATATTTTTCCTGGCAGCAGAAAATTGGATTAAATATTTACTGGGCATGGCCCTACCCATCAGAACAAGACCCAGTTTCCCCCTCAGTCAGTTTCTCCCATCAGGAAGCTTTCATAAGCCTCTTATCCTTATTCATCAGAGGACAGACAGACTGAAAACCACAGCCACAGAAAGCTAACCAATCTGATCACATGGACCACAGCCTTGTCTAACTCAATGAAACTATGAGCCATGCCATGTAGGGCCACCCAAGACAGACGGGTCATGGTATAGAGTTCTGACAAAACGTGGTCCACTGGAGAAGGGAATGGTAAACCACTTTAGTATTCTTACCTTGAGAACCCCATGAACAGAATGGTCAATTAAACTATGACAAAGGAGGCAAGACTACACAGTGTGGGAAGACAATTTCTTCAACAAATGGTGCTAGGAAAACGGGACAGCCACATGTGAAAAGATGAAATTAAACCAATCTTTAACTCCATACACAAAAAGAAGCTCAAAATGGATTAAAGACCTAAATGTGAGGCTGGACACTCTAAAACACTTAGAGGAAATCATATCACTCTCTGGTATAAATCATAGCAACACAGTTTTCAATCCATCTCCCAGAATAGTGGAAATAAAATAAAAAATAAACAAATTTAAACTCAAAAGTTTTTTCACAGCAAAGGAAACAATGAACAAAATGAAAAGACAATCCACAGACTGGGGGAAAACATTTGCAAATAATATGACCAATAAGGGATTAGTCTCCAACATTTACAAACATCATGATACTTTATAGCATCAAAATAAATAACCCACTCAGAAAAATGGGCAGAATAATTGAATAGACATTTCTCCAAAGAAGACATACAGACAGTCAATAGACACATGAAAAGATGTTCAGCATTGCTAGTTACAAACTGATAGTCACTTAGTTGTGTCCAACTCTTTGTGACTGCATAGACTATAAAGTTCATGGAATCCTGTGGCCAGAATACTGGAGTGGGTTAGCCTTTCCCTTCTCCAGAGGATTTTCCCAACCCAGAGACTGAACCCAGGTGTCCCACATTGCAGACATATTATTTTACCAACTGAGCCACAAGGGAAGCCCAAGAATACTGGAATGGGTAGCCTATCTCTTCTCCAGCAGATCTTCCTGACCCAGGAATTGAACTGGGGTCTCCTGTATTGCAGGTGGGTTCTTTACCAATGGAGTTATTAAAGAAATGCAAATTAAAACTACAATGAGATATCACTTCACATAGGTCAGAATGGCTATCATCAAAATATCCACAAACAACAAATGCTGAAGAGGGTTTGGAGAGAAGAGAACGCTTCTGCACTGTTGGTGGGAATGTAAATTGGTACAGCCACTATGGAGTACAATATTAGGGTTCTTTAGAAAACTAAAAATAGAGCTACCATATGACTCTGCAATCCCATTCCTAGACATATATCCAGAGAAAATCGTGATCTGAAAAGATACGTGCATCCCAATGTTCACTGCAGCACTGTTTACAATAGTCAAGACATGGAAGCAATCCAAATATCCATCAGCAGATGAATGGATAAAGAAGATGTGGTATGTATATACAATGGAATATTATTCAATCATTAAAAAGAGTGAAATAATGCCATTTACAGGAACATGGATGGACCTAGAGAATATACGAGTGAAATAAGTCAGACAGAGAAGAACTATCACATAATACCCCTTATATGTGGAATCTAAAAAGACAAGATACACATGAACATGCTTACAAAACAGAGACTCACAGACAGAAAACAAACTTATGGTTGCTGGAGGGAAGGGATAGTTTGGGATTTGAGGAAGGTCATGTACAAACTGCTATACTTAAAAAGGATAGCCCACAAAGACCTTTTGTGTAGCACATGGAACTCTGCTCAATGTTATGTGCCTGCCTAGATGGGAGGGAGGCTTGGAGGAGAATGGTTACATATATATGTATGGTTGAGTCCCTTCGCTGTTTACCTGAAACAACCTCAACACTGTTAGTTGGCTATACACCAATACAAAATGTTTTTGGTGTTAAAAATTAATTAAATATGGTTTTAAATGTAAAAGCATACTTTAAAAAATTATTTGGAAATTTTCTATGTCTGAGATTCTAGGGTTTGGAGAGAAAACACATGTCAGGAAAACATTTCACTTAAAATTTTTTCTTTATGATTCAGTTCTTTTATTTTTTTCTTATTAATTTTTTATTGAAGTGCAAATGCTTTAGAGAATTTTGTTGTTTTCTGTCAAACCTTAATATGAATCATCCATCAGTTCAGTTCAGTTCAGTTCAGTCACTCAGTCGTGTCCGACTCTGCGACCCCATGAATCTCAGCACGCCAGGCCTCCCTGTCCATCACCAATTCCCGGAGTTCACTCATATTCACATCCATCGAGTCAGTGATGCCATCCAGCCATCTCATCCTCTGTCATCCCCTTCTCCTCCTGCCCCCAATCCCTTCCAGAATCAGTATCTTTCCCAGTGAGTCAACTCTTTGCATGAGGTGGCCAAAGTACTGGAGTTTCAGCTTTAGCATCATTCCTTCCAAAGAATCCCAGGGCTGTTCTTCAGAATGTACTGGTTGGATCTCCTTGCAGTCTAAGGGAATCTCAAGAATCTTCTCCAACACCACAGTTCAAAAGCATCAATTCTTCAGTGCTCAGCCTTCTTCAGAGTCCAACTCTCACATCCATACATGACCACAGGAAAAACCATAGCCTTGACTAAATGGAGCTTTGTTTGCAAAGTAATGGCTGCTTTTGAATATGCTATCTAGGTTGGTCATAACTTTTCTTCCAAGGAGTAAGCGTCTTTTAATTTTATGGCTGCAGTCACCATCTGCAGTGATTTTGGAGCCCCCCAAAATAAAGTCTGACAATGTTTCCACTGTTTCCCCATCTATTTCCCATGAAGTGATGGGATCAGATGCCATGATCTTCGTTTTCTGAATGTTGAGCTTTAAGCCAACTTTTTCACTCTCCACTTTCACTTTCATCAAAAGGCTTTTTAGTTCCTCTTCACTTAATGCCATAAGGGTGGTGTCATCTGCATATCTGAGGTTATTGATATTTCTCCTGGCAATCTTAATTCCAGCTTGTGTTTCTTCCAGTCCAGCGTTTCTCATGATGTATTCTGCATATAAGCTAAATAAGCAGGGTGACAATATAAAGCCTTGACATACTCCTTTTCCTATTTGGAACCAGTCTGTTGTTCCATGTCCAGTTCTAACTGTTGCTCCCTGACCTGCATACAGATTTCTCAAGAGGTAGTCAGGTGGTCTGGTATTCCCATCTCTTTCAGAATAGGTATACATATATCCAGTTCCTTTTGAAGCTCCCTCCCATCTCCCTCCCCATTCCACCCCTCTAGGTTGATACAGAGCCCCTGTTTGTTTTACCCGAGCCATACAGCAAATTCCTGTTGACTATCTATTTTACATATGGTAATTAAGTTTCCATGTTACTCTTTCCATACATCTCACCTTCTCATGCCCATGTCCATAAGTCTGTTCTCTATATCTGTTTCTCCATTACTGCTGCTGCTGTTAAGTCGCCTCAGACGTGTCTGACTCTATGCGACCTCATAGATGATAGCCCACCAGGCTCCCCTGCCCCTGGAATTCTCCAGGCAAGAACACTGGATTGGGTTGCCATTTCCTTCTCCAATGCAGGAAAGTGAAAAGTGAAAGTGAAGTTGCTCAATCGTTTCCGACCCTTAGCGACCCCATGAACTGCAGCCTACCAGGCTCCTCCATCCAGGGGATTTTCCATGCAGAAGTACTGGAGTGGGTTGCCATTGCCTTCTCCATATATGCATTAGAATACGATATTTATCTTTCTCTTTCTGACTCACTTTACTCTGTATAATAGATTCTAGGTTCATCCACCTCATCAGAACTGACTCAAATGTGTTCCTTTTTATGGCTGAGTAATATTCCATTGTGTATATGTACCACAACTTCTTTATCCATTGATCTGTCGATGAACATCTAGGTTGCTTCCATGTTCTAGCTATTGTAAATAGTGCTGCAATGAACAATGGGATACAGGCATCTTTTTCAGTTTTGGTTTCCTCAGGGTATATATGTAGGTGTAGGACTGCTGGGTCATATGGTGGTTTTATTCCTAGTTATTTAAGGAGTCTCCATACCATCTTCCATAGTGGCTGTATCAATTTACATTCCCACCAACAGTGCAAGAGTGTTCCCTTTTCTCCATACCCTCTCCAGCATTTATTGTTTGTAGAATGTTTGATGATGGCCATTCTCACTGGTTGTAAGGTGGTATCTCATTTCGGTTTTGATTTGCATTTTTCTAATAATGAGCGATGTTGAACAACTTTTCATGTTTGTTAACCATCTGTATCTCTTCTTTGGAGAAATGTCTTCCCAGGTCTTTTTCCTACTTTTTGATTGGGTTGTTTGTTTTCTGGCATTGAGTTGTATGAGCTGCTTGTATATTTTGGAAATTTATCCTTTGTCAGTTGTTTCATTCGCTATTATTTTCTGTGATTCTGAGGCTTGTGTTTTCACCTTCCTTATAGTTTCCTTTGCTATGCAAAAGCTTTTAAGTTTAATCATGTCCCAATTTTTACTTTTGTTTTTATTTCCATTACTCTAGGAGGCAGGTCATAGAAGATCTCGCTTTGGTTTGTGTCATTTTTGTTCTGCCTATGTTTTCCTCCAAGAGTTTTATGATTTCTGGTCTTACCTTTAGATCTTTAATCCATTTTGAGTTTACCTTTGTGTTTGGTTTTAGGAAGTGTTCTAATTTCATTCTGTTACATGTAGCTGTCCAGTTTTCCCAGCACCATTTATTGAAGAGGCTGTCTTTGCCTCATTGTTTATTCTTGCCTCTTTTGTCAAAAATAAGGTACCCATAGGGTTTATTTCTGGGTTTTCTAATCTTATTGGTCTATATTTCTGTTTTTGTGCCAGTAGAATACTGTCTTGATGACCATAGTTTTGTAGTATAATCTGAAGTCAGGAAGGTTGACTCTTCCAGCTCCATTCTTCTTTCTCAAGATTGCTTTGGCTATTTGGGGTATTTGGTGATTCCATATTAATTGTGAAAATTTTTGTTCTAGTTCTGTGAAAAATGCCATTGGTAATTTGTTAGGTATCACACTGAATCTATAGATTGCATTTGGTAGTTTAGTCATTTTCACAATATTGACTCTTCTTACCCAGGAAAATGGAATATTTCTCAGTCTGTTTATGCTGTCTTTGATTTCTTTCATGAGTGTCTTATAATGTTCTAACAATGAAAACAAAACTACAAAGTATGTTGAGAGGAAAGAAAAGAAAGAATAGATATGCAAAGTTAAATAGAGGTAGATGAAGATTTCTATAATTAAAGATTAACAGCAAGGGGGAAAAACAGTAGGAAAGATAGATAAAGGAATAAATATATGAAAAATATAATAGGTTTAAAAAAATTAAAATTATAAAAAAGAGAAAATAAAAATTACAGAAGAAGAAAGACAAAAGGGGAAAAAGAAGGAAAACTCTGCAGAACTGCAAAAGCCCAGCATAGAGGGAGAGGTTTATAATAACAATAAAAAGTGTGACTGAATATACACATATACATATACACCCATAAGCAAAATCAAAACAGTCCAACAAAAGTAAAGTAAAATATATTGACCTGGTGAACAAAGGAAACCAGTAATTATATCTACCAGAACAAAACTAAATAAAGCATAAACTGAAAACAAAACTAAAGCAAGGTGCCAAGTGGGAAATAAAGCAATAAAAATAAAACTAATAAATATGTTGAGAGGAAAGGAAAGAAAGAATAGATATGCAAAGTCAAACAGATGTAAATGAAGAAGATTTATATACATTAAAGATTAACTGCAAGGGGAAAAGAACAGTAGGAAAAGCAAACAAAAAATAAATGTAGAAAAAATAATAATAGGTTTTAAAAAATGAAGATTTAAATTTTAAAAAAAAGAGAAAAGAAAAAGAAAAAAAAGAAAGGAAGGAAAACTCCCCAGAAATGCAAAAGCCCAACATAGAGGCAGAGGTTTATAACAACAGTAAAAAAATGTGACTGAGGAAAAAAGAAAAAAAGCACAAAAGCTCAATTAGAATTCATAGTACCATTCCATTTAGGCTGCCACAGATCAGCTGTTTCTCTCTCAGCCTTAAACGTTTCTCCTTTGATTCTGACAATTGCCCCAGTGTGGGAATTGGACCCCTGCTTCAGTTCCCCCACCCACCAAGGGCAGGTCCAGTCTTATTAACACCTGTGTTCGCCCCTAGTTCCTTCATCCTATCGACTTTTTTGTGGGCCTATATGTTCTTTTCCACTGGTCAGGTACTCCTGTCCACTCTCAGCAGGTGATCTGCATGCACTTCTGTGTCTGAAGGTGTATTCCTGATATATCTTTGGGGAGAGATGCACTCCAAGTCCATCTACTCCTCCACCATTTGTTCTCTCCAGGAAGACATTTCAGAAAACTGAAAATGGATACAAAAGAGATTGTCTCATACAATCAGGAAGGCTCTATTTCTGAACAACTCCTAACTTGCAATCATATACTGCATTTCTTTTTCGTGATTCTCTTAAGTGAAACATTCACACTGATTATCTTAAAAGTAGGCTATCTCAAAGATATCCAAGAATCACACCTAACTTTAATTGAAAGTATATTTCATTCATTCTGTTACTGAATTTTGAGGCTGATCATTTCAATTTTGCCACATATTACACATGACTAAAATTATTATTAATAGTCTTTACAGAAATATTATTTCATGAAAAATCATGCTTCATTTTTAAAACAAATGATCAAAAAAAATTTGAGGTAATGAAACAACTTGTATGCTTTGAATACTCTTACCAGTATACCAAGACAACACTTTAATTTGAATCATATTGATACATGGCCCACATCACTGAATGCAAAGTTTATTCTTAGATGTTTGATGTTGCTGGATAAAGTGGTAAGGTGCCTAAGGGAATTTAAAAGTGTTATCAATTTACTTGCTCAGATCAGATGTTAAGTGATTTAATTTTTTGAACCTTCAATGAGTTTTATATAACCAATATCCTTAAATTGATTATTCAAAATCATAATAGCAATAATGAATTAGGTGATTATAAATAAACAAAATGAATGACAGGAATTTTAAAGGGACGAGGAAGGAACAGGGAATACTTTTATAAAATATTTGCACTACCAGTGAAACTTTATAGTGCTATTTGAAAGTGAAATTAGTTGTAAATGCATCTTTAAAGTCGCTAATTGTGTCTGGCTTTTGTGACTTCATGGACTGTAGCCTGCCTGGCTCCTCTGTCCATGGGACTGTCCAGGCAAGAATACTGGAGTGGGTTGCCATTTTCTCCTCCTGGAGATCTTCCCCACCCAGAAATCAAACCTGGGTCTCCTACATTGCAGGCAGATTCTTTACTGACTGAGCTACTAGGGAAGCTAAAAGATGGTACTGATGAACCTATTTGCAGGGCAGCAGTGGAGATACAGACATAGAGAAAAGACTTGTGGACACAGTGTGGGAAGGAGAGGGTGTGACAAATTGAAAGAGTAGCATGGGAACATATATATTACTGTAAGTAAAATAGATAGCCAGTGGGAATCTGCTGTGTGACACACAAAGCTGAACCCAGTGCTCTGTGACAACCTAAGGAGTAGGATGGGGTGGGAGATGAGAGGGAGGTTAGAGACGGAGGGGAAATCTGTGTGGCTGTGACTGATTCATTTTGATGTATGGCAGAAACCAGCACAATATTGTAAAGCAATTTCCTCTAATAAACTTTAATTTTTTAAACTTAGAAAGCAAACAGCTGAATAAAAGGCCATCAAAAGATGAGAACTCATACCTTGCCAAAGAAAATACATCACTATTAGATGATATAAAAGATGCTTAACATATGTTATTTTAGGGAACACAAATTAAAACAATAATGTGATACCACTAAACACTTATTAGAATGGCTAATCCAAAACACTGACATCAATTCCTATCAAAATATGGAGTAATAGGAAACGTTACCCGTTGCTGATGGGAATTCAACAATGTACACATTGGAAGACAGCATGGCAGTTTCTTACAAAGTTAAACAGTCTTACATTGTCTAGCAATTACACTCCACATTATTTACCAAAATGAGTTGAAAACTTGTGTACACACAAAAATCTGCATGGATTGTGTAAAGCATCTTTATTCATAATGGAAGCAAGTGATATGTTCTTCAAAAGGTGAACTGACAAACTATAGCACATAAATACAATGGAATGTTATTCGACAATAAAGTGAAATGAACTCTCAAGGCAAGAAAAGACATGGAGGAACTTTAAATGCATATTGCTACATTCAAATAGCCAATCTGAAAAGGCTACATGTTACATGAAACCTACTATATGACCTTCTGGGAAAGGAAAAATACAGAGATTATAAAAACATCAGTGGTTACCAGGGGTTTGGATGGAGGGCAGGAACAGGAATAGGAGGAATACAGAGGGTTTTTGAAGCAGTGAAAAGTATTCTGTATGATACTAAACTAGCAGCTATGTAGTATATGTGTGTCAAAACCCACAGAATTAAACAAAACAGAAATCTGAATTCTAATGTATAGACTTTAATTAATAATAACATGTTGGTTCATCAATTATAAGGAATGTACAAAGCTAGTGAAAGATGCTAATAACAGGAAAATAAAGGGGGAACATATGAGAACATTCTGTATTTTTTTGTTTGTTTTGTTTTGAATTTATTTATTTTAATTGGAGGCTAATTACAATATTGTAGTGGGTTTTTCCATACATTGACATTTTGTTTGATTTTTCTGCAAGTCTAAAACTTCTCTAAAGCAAAGTCTATTTTTTTTTAAAAGAGATCTTCATCATGTCTTTAAAACAATGTAATTTAGCCCATTCTCTGTGAAAGAGAAATTGGTACTCATGAGTGCATTGTCACCTCAAAAATTAAAATCTATTTGTGTCATTGTTTTAGGGATTAAGCATCTGATAGCAAAGGGGAAAAGAGTATGGAACAGTATCTATATAAGTAGTGGAAAACACTCAGTAAAACACACTGACAAAAAATTGGAAGAAGTATAATACAGCTAATTTACTCTAGGGTGGTGGATGTCGAGAGGTTAAAAACAGCTTGTTGATAGCATGCACTTTTTGTTATTAGCTGTTGTTTGGCAAGGCATTATGAGAAACTTAAAACTATGTGAAAAATGCTCATTTTGCAAAGAAGAATAAAAGGGAATAGAGAGTCAATAAGGCATTAGGATGGAAAAGACAGCTCATCCTGAGTCAAAATATATTTGATAATAATGAGAACTTCTTTTTAATTAAAGAAGACTATGAGATAAAATTTAGCTTTGCTACAAGAAATAAAATAAGGTCATGATCATCATGTGATCCATTGTTTGAAACTGGAGATGGGTTAAAACAGTGACTGACTTTTTCTTTCCATTATACTCTTATTTGGTTTGTACCTCTGCACAATGATCATATTAGGAAGACATTGCTTAAAAGAAAGTACACATTATAAGAAATGCCCAAGAACCCAATACCAGCAATATATACTCTCATTTAAAATGAGTAAGGGTATGTTGCCAATATGAAGAAATATGCTTCATTTCATCTACTGTGCATCTATCTACACAGCTAATATTTTCAATTTATTTTTGTTTATTTCAAAAAACAAATCATTTGGCTTTCTAATTCAATTTCTAATCTATATTTGAATTTATTGTATAAAACAAGGTTTTCTACTAGAATTCTAAACAAAATGAGCAAGTTAAAAAACTTTTTGCCTGTTTTTCTGCTAAATCTTCCTATAGTAAATAAATATCATGCAAGGAGATTACATTCTTAACCATGTTTTTAAAATACTTCAAGTACCTTCAATTGGAAATCTCATGTTGATTTGAATTTGTCTTCAAGATATCTTGGGATGTACAAACTATAATTACAGAATATCTTTCAAACTTTTGTAATGAATATGAAATCTGTAATAAAAGATCCTTTACATATTACCACTGCAATAGAGTAATAAGATAAGTTCACTCAGGAATATTACTGTGATGCTGCCTTCTCTCTATTGATTAGGTTACTTAAATGTAACAGAGGCAAGCAAAGCAGTACCAGACCAGATTAATGTAGTACAGTTCAGTTCAGTTCAGTTCAGTTCAGTTCAGTTGCTCAGTCGTGTCCGACTCTTTGCGACCCCATGAATTGCAGCACGCCAGGCCTCCCTGTCCATCACCAACCCCCGGCTCCAACCCTTCATTCTTTCTGGAGTTATTTTTCCACTGACCTCCAGTAGCATATTGGGCACCTACTGACCTGGGGAGTATCTCTTTCAGTATCCTATCATTTTGCCTTTTCATACTGTTCATAGGGTTCTCAAGGCAAGAATACTGAAGTGGTTTGCCATTCCCTTCTCCAGCGGACCACATTCTGTCAGGCCTCTCCACCATGACCTGCCCGTCTTGGATTGCCCCTCAGGCATGGCTTAGTTTCATTGAGTTAGAAAAGGCTGTGGCCCTAGAGTGATTACTAGTTTTTTATGAGTATGGTTTCAGTGTGTCTGCCCTCTGATGCCCTCTTGCAACACCTACCATCTTACTTGGGTTTCTCTTACCTTGGGCATGGGGTATCTCTTCACGGCTGCTCCAGCAAAGCACAGCCGCTGCTCTTAACCTTGGATGAGGGGTATCTCCTCCCGCCAGCCTTCCTGACCTTCAATGTGGGATGGCTCCTCTAGGCCCTCCTGTGCCCGCACAGCCACCACTCCTTGAACGTGGGCTTGCCCCTCCCGGCTGCCGTACCTAGCGTTGGGCGTGGGGTTGCTACCCCGGGTCTCTGCCCTGGCCTTGGGGGTGGGGTTGCTCCTTCCTGCTGCCACCCTTGGCCTCGGGTGCCGCCCCTGGCCTCGGTCGCGGGGTGGCTCCTCCTGGCCGCCGCCCCCAGCCTCAGATGCGGGGTATCTCCTCTTGGCCATTCCTGTGCCACCGCAGCCTGGCACTCTAGGTCGCTGCCCCTGACCTCGGATGTGGGGTAGCTCTCGGCCGTGCTTAGTGTGCTAGCCTGCCGCCGCCGCCACCTGCGCTTGTAGATACAAAAACAATTTTGATTTAATAATTTTGTACTATAATCAAAGTGATTTAGTATAAAAAATCTTCAAAAATCACAATGTTGACTCTAATTTTTAATGTGGAGAAATTCCTACTTTAAATAGCAGGGTAATCACTAACTGGCTGAAATCACAGTTTATTTTAGGGAAAATTATTTCATTCAGAAATTTTTAACTTGGCATTTTTCTATTATTATTTCATTTAATCTGCTGCCTTAATTTATAGTATCATAGCCTTACAACTTTATTCACTTCAGCAAGGAACACCGCATAAAAAGAATTGCTTGAAAGGGTAACTGCATCACTAATGTGAATGGCATCAACTGCATTACTTATCTGTTCTTTCAACCACTGATTAGCATTGAAATTGATTTTGAACTGCTTGTGACTAAAATGACATTAATCTAGCATTTGCTGTTAGAAACATAACACCTATTTCATGTTTGCAGGTGATGACACATCATTAATTTGATAACTTGATGCTGAAACTCTACAAGCCATTGGAAACATTAGTCCAAAAGAGCTCTATAAGATAAAATAACTGTAAATGTCTTTGAATGCTAAGAAGTGAAAGTGTATTATCATTCTTATTCTTATTATTTTTTTTTCGGAAAGTGGACTAGACAGTTCTGAAATTTACATTATTATTTCCTTTATTATAAATCAGGAATTCTCAACTGTAGCTGTGTGTTGTCATCACCTAAAGAACTTTTCACATATTAATATATTGACTGCAAGCTCAGTGGTTCTGCTTCATTTGGTTAGGTAAGAGACCAAAGCATCAGGATCATTTTAAACTTCCCAGATTAATTTAACTTGAAAGCCAGTGATAAGAATCAGTTTTAATCCAGCATACAAATATCCACACTAATTTATACCTATTATCATGCAAATACTCATGCATGTTCCAAGATCTTTTTTAAATAGCAGGTATAAATAAGTATTTTCAATCTTGGTTCTTACGAAAAACCCTTGTGCAAGTGAAAAGTATAGTGATATCTATTCAGTTCAGTTCAGTCACTCAGTCATGTCCAACTCTTTGCAACCACATGAATTGCAGCACGCCAGGCCTCCCTGTCCATCACCAACTCCCAGAGTTCACTCAAACTCAAGTCCTTCGAGTCAGTGATGCCATCCAGCCATCACATCCTCTGCCTTCCCTTTTCCTCCTGCCCCCAATCCCTCCCAGCATCAGAGTCTTTTCCAATGAGTCAACTCTTCTCATGAGGTGGCCAAAGTACTGGAGTTTCAGCTTTAGCATTGTTCTTTCCAAAGAACACCCAGGAATGATCTCCTTTAGAATGGACTAGTTGGATCGCTCTGCAGTCCAAGGGATTCTCAAGAGTCTTCTCCAGCACCACAGTTCGAAAGCATCAGGTCTTTCTTTGGTGCTCAGCTTTGTTCTCAGTCCAACTCTCGCATCCATATGTGACTACTGGAAAAACCATAGCCTTGACTAGACGGACCTTTGTTGGCAAAGTAACGTCTCTGCTTTTCAATATGCTATCTAGGTCTAGGTTGGTCATAATTTCCCTTTCAAGGAGTAAGCGTCTTTTAATTTCATGGCTGCAGTCACCATCTACAGTGATTTTGGAGCCCCCCAAAATAAAGTCTGACACTGTTTCCCCATCTATTTCCTATGATCTTCGTTTTCTGAATGTTGAGCTTTAAGCCAACGTTTTCACTCTCCTCTTTCACTTTCATCAAGAGGTTTTTTAGTTCCTCTTCACTTTCTGCCATAAGGGTGGTGTCATCTGCATGTCTGAGGTTATTGATATTTCTCCCAGCAATCTTGATTCCAGCTTGTGCTTCTTCCAGTCCAGCGTTTCTCATGATGTACTCTTCATAGAAGTTAAGTAAGCAGGGTGATAGTATATAGCCTTGACGTAATCCTTTTCCTATTTGGAACCAGCCTGTAGTTCCATGTCCAGTTCTAACTGTTGCTTCCTGACCTGCCTATAGGTTTCTCAAGAGGCAGGTCAGGTTGTCTGGTATGCCCATCTCTTTCAGATTTTCCACAGTTTATTGTGATCCACACTGTCAAAGGCTTTGGCATAGTCAATAAAGCAGAAATAGATGTTTTTCTGGAACTCTCTTGCTTTTTTCCATGATCCAGCAGATGTTGGCAATTTGATCTTCGGTTCCTCTGTCTTTTCTAAAACCAGCTTGAGTATCTGGAAGTTCACAGTTCATGTATTGCTGAAGCCTGGCTTGGAGAATTTTGAGCATTACTTTACTAGCATGTGAGATGAGTGCAATTGTGCGGTAGTTTGAGCATTCTTTGGCATTGCCTTTCTTTGTGATTGGAATGAAAACTGAATTTTTCCAGTCCTGTTGCCACTGCTGAGTTTTCCAAATTTGCTGGCATATTGAGTACAGCTATAGTTAAATTGTAATATCTATAACAAATAGTGTTTTACTTTAAAGCCAAAGATTTTCAATACTTTCAACACAATTTTTATTCATTTGGGGGAAAATACCATCATAGTATATTTTAAATATCTAAAACTATTTTTAAAACATAGAATTATATTTAAAATATTTTTTTCCAAAATATGAATCTATGGTGTTTGAATGAAATGTAAGAGAGACGTGCATGCAAGTTCAGTCACGTCCGACTCTTTATGACCTCATGGACTATAGCCTATCAGGCTCTCTGTCTATAAAATTCTTCAGTCAAGAATACTGGAGTGGGTTGCTATTTCCTCCTTGAAATGATCTTCATGACCCAGGGATTGAACCCACAACTCTAGCATCTCCTGTATTGCCGGCAAATTCTTTCCCGTTGAGCCACTGGGGAAGCCCTTTTGAATGAAATATTCATTTTTAATATTTCTTCCATTGTTCTTTACAACTATTCATGTTTTATTCTATTAGAAATAACTTAGGAATAACTATTCCTGAAATAATAATTCTATATACAAACAACTGTTTCTTAAAAGAAAATATTGTCCTAGACATTAGAGGCCAGGTTTCTAGGATGGCTCTGATGCTTGCTTACTGTAAGGCCTAGGTAAACTATTAATTCTCCCTCTCTCCACTTGTATAAAACATGAGGTTCACATTAGGTTAATTCTAATATTTTTTAGAGGTATTTATCTTTGGGCTAGCAATATTTCAAATGCTCAGTAGCCACAGATGGTAATGGCTACCATACTGAGCAATGCAAATCTAAAATAACTTGAATCAACACACATTCCTGGCAGTCTCACTCAGCCACAAATTCATTTCTTAAATTCTTGATTTGCATTTCTGAAAATCTTACCCCAGAAGGTAAATGGAGTGAAGAGTTCTGCCCCTTGGCAGAAAAGTGACTGACTGTTAGAGGTTATTATAATCCCAAGAGAGAAAGTTTGAGCCTAGCCAGATTTAAGAAGTCATCATTCCTCAGATACTTAAATGATGTGTGCTGTTATGGACTTGGAATTGTGCTAAGTATCAGGGTGGATAGAGAGCAGTGTAAGACACTCCCTATCTTAATGGGGTGAATAAACATTGGATTATAATAAGTGCCTCAAAGGAAAAGTACAGAGTGAGTGAGTGTTTAATAAGGGTTCTTAACCTAATTGTTAAGTGAAGTGGGTGGATCCTAAAGCCTTCTCAGAGGAATGACATTTAAGCATGGAGGAGTGGAGGGTGCCAGTGAGGAGAGGCGGAATACATTGCAGGCAAAGGGAAACTGACAATCTGGAGGGAAGGAGGGGGAGAAAGCAATGGCAACCCACTCCAGTACTCTCACCTGGAGAATCCCATGGAGGGAA
This sequence comes from Capricornis sumatraensis, assembly GCF_032405125.1. Taxonomy (NCBI): domain Eukaryota; kingdom Metazoa; phylum Chordata; class Mammalia; order Artiodactyla; family Bovidae; genus Capricornis; species Capricornis sumatraensis. The sequence goes on along the minus strand of NC_091072.1, from coordinate 61,596,142 downwards.
GAGCCTGGTAGGTTGCAGTCCATGGGGTTGTGAAGAGTCGGACAGGACTGAGCGGCTTCACTTTCACTTTTCACTTTCATGCATCATTGGAGAAGGAAACAGCAACCCACTCCAGTGTTTTTGCCTGGAGAATCCCAGGGACGGAGGAGCCAGGTGGGCTGCCGTCTATGGGGTCGCACAGAGTCGGATACGACTGAAGTGACTTAGCAGCAGCAGCATCCCCCTTCCAGGTCTATTCCTAACACATAAGGAAAATTTAATTGACTTTTCCCAGGTAACTCAGCAGTAAAGAATCTGTCTGCCAAGCAGGGGTTATGGGTTTCATCCCCGGGACAGGAAGACACACTGGCGGATGAACTGTCAGCACACTCCAGTATTCTTGCCTCAGAAATCCCACGGACAGAGGAGCCTGGCAGGGACAGAGGAGTTCACAGGATTGCAATAGAATTGGTCATAACTTAGCAACTGAACAACATTAGATCAGTAGCTGAACCATATTTGATTGGCACTTCAACGGTGCTCAAAAATATTCAAAATATATGAATGAATGCTTTCCTCTCTCTGAATATGTTACTTTAAAACCCACACATTTTCCAAAACTTAGGGTTTCATCTTTAGCTTCTACTACTGCTGCTGCTGCTAAGTTGCTTCAGTTGTGTCCAACTCTGTGCGACCCCATAGACGGCAGCCCACCAGGCTCTCCGTCCCTGGGATTCTCAAGGCAAGAACACTGGAGTGGGTTGCCATTTCCTTCTCCAGTGCATGAAAGTGAAAAGTGAAAGCGAAGTCGCTCAGTCGTGTCCGACTTTTAGTGACCCCATGGACTGCAGCCTACCAGGCTCCTCCTTCCATGGGATTTTCCAGGCAAGGGTACTGAATGGGTTGCCATTGCCTTCTCCATAGCTTCTACTAGTAAAATCTAAAGTGTTGCTTGGCAAGCTCCTTATTCAAATCTCATCCCATATATGTTACTTCAATAATACTATTAGACTATTAAATATACTGCTAATACAACAATAGCAACCATGCTAATTTCACTTTATATGGTACTTATGCTGTTAACCTGCTTTCATGATGTTGTCAAGAAAGTTATTTTGATTCCACCTAACATGAGAAAACAGTCTTGTTTGCAAGTTGGGAAGTTGTTGAACTTTCTTCCCTTTCTCTCTCCATCTCTCATAACTTGCTTATTCTTTCTTGACAACACCACGTGGTGAGTTACCTTATGAAAAGGCCATTTGGCAAGAAGTGAAGGGCAATCTCTGGCTAACAGGCAGCAGGGAATTAAGGCCCTTGTGATAGCACTGAACTGAACCCAGCCAACAACCAGGTGAGTGACCCTAGATGCAGAGCATTACTTAGGGTTTAAGATGCCTGTAGCCCAGCTGACTTGTCTACTGAAGTCTTATGAGAGATCCTAAGCCAAAAGACATAGTTAAACCACACCCAGATTCTTGAGAAAAAAAAAAAATAGAAGCTGATATAACAAATATTGTTTTTTTATGACACTAAGTTTTGGATAATTTTATATGCAGGAATAGATCACTGATAAAACCAATCTGAATCTGAGCTTAAATTATTTTCACTATTGCTCCAATTTCTGTGTTTCCTTTAGATACTCACATGATATTCCCTAACTATTAGTTAATTTGAGTGTCCACTTTCTGTTATAAATAATGGCACATGATTATTCAAGTGTCAATATAATAGAAAATAAGAGTGTTATTCAGAAAATATATTCTTGGTACTATTAAGAGGAATCATTCTTCTAATGCAAGAGTTGGACCATAAAGAAGGCTGAGTGCAAAAGAATTGATGCTTTCAAACTATGGTGCTCGTGAATACTTTTCTGAGTTCCTTGGACAGCAAGGAGATCAAACCAGTCAATCCAAAGGGAAATCAATCCTGAATATTTATTGGCCTGAATATTTATTGGAAGGGCTGGAAGCTGAAGCTGAAGCTCCAATACTTTGGCCACCTGATTTGAAGAGCTGACTCATTGGAAAATGCCCTGATGCTATGAAAAACTGAGGGCAGAAGGGGGCAAAAAGATGAAATGGTTGGATGGCATCACCAATTCAATGGACATGAGTTTGAGCAAACTCTGAGAGACAGTGAAGGACAGAGAAGCCTGTCTTGCTCCACTTCATGGGGTCATAGAGAGTCAGAGACAACTTGGCAACTGAACAACAACAACCAGTGTAGAAGGTCACTGAACTGCTTGACACACAACAGTCAAATAATGTGTCTTTGACTGTCTGGATTGTGGTATCTGATATATCAATGCATGAGTTAGAGAAGCTGCTATTTGGTCTCTGTTAGCAGGTGGTGTACACTTTGGGAGGTCTCAGGTCTCAAAATGCAGACATGCTATTCTTTCTCATATACTCTTGGAAGGTAACATTATGCAAAACTGATATGCTATATGAAGATGTCTTGTAATGTGAATTCTGAAACTGCACGGAGAGTCAAGTTTCTCCACATGCAGTCCTCAAGTCCTGATTTGGGCCCTCTGGTAGGAAAACCTCTTCTGACCCTAGCTTGAATTTGTGTACTGTATCTTATATTTAATGATGAGTAAGAAAATTTGACTGTGTGGATCACCGTAAACTGTGAAAGATTCTGAGAGAGATGGGAATACAAGACCACCTGACCTGCCTCCTGAGAAATCTTTATACAGGTCAGGAAGCAACAGTTAGAACTGGACATGGAAAAACAGACTGGTTCCAAATAGGAAAAGGAGTACATCAAGGCTGTATACTGTCACCCTGCTTATTTAACTTATATGCAGAGTAAGTACATTATGAGAAACGCTGGACTGGAAGAACATAAGCTGGAATCAAGCCTGCTGGGAGAAATATCAATAACCTCAGATATGCAGATGACACCACCCTTATGGCAGAAAGTGAAGAGGAACTAAAAAGCCTCGTGATGAAAGTGAAAGAGGAGAGTGAAAAAGTTGGCTTAAAGCTCAACATTCAGAAAACAAAGATCATGGTATCTGGTCCCATCACTTCATGGGAAATAGATGGGGAAAGAGTGGAAACAGTGTCAGACTTTATTTGGGGGGGGGCTCCAAAATCACTGCAGATGGTGACTGCAGCCATGAAATTAAAAGACGCTTACTCCTTGGAAGAAAAGTTATGACCAACCTAGATAGCATATTCAAAAGCAGAGACATTACTTTGCCGACTAAGGTCTGTCTAGTCAAGGCTATGGTTTTTCCTGTGGTCATGTATGGATGTGAGAGTTGGACTGTGAAGACGGCTGAGTGCCAAAGAATTGATGCTTTTGAAGTGTGGTGTTGGAGAAGACTCTTGAGAGTCCCTTGGACTGCAAGAAGATCCAACCAGCCCATGCTGAATGAGATCAGTGCTGGGATTTCTTTGGAAGGAATGATGCTAAAGCTGAAACTCCAGTACTTTGGCCACCTCATGCGAAGAGTTGACTCATTGGAAAAGACTTTGATGTTGGGAGAGATTGGGGGCAAGAGGAGAAGGGGACGACAGAGGATGAGATGGCTGGATGACATCACTGACTCGATGGATGTGACTCTGAATGAACTCCGGGTGTTGGTGATGGACAGGGAGGCCTGGCATGCTGCGATTCATCGGATCCCAAAGAGTCGGACACGACTGAGCAACTGAACTGAACTGAACTGAAGAAAATTTGAGCTATGGGGTCACCATTATAAAGTTAGATCACCATACCAATCTTATTTTTTTTTTGGAATATTGTTTTAAAAGTAACCAGTGATCAAGGGAGTTAAGATTTTGAACAAAGAATCTCCAACACATTCCATATTTACTGTTTATTTCTTAATGTTAGGTAAGTCATAACTCCTTATCTCTTAATCTATAAAATTCACTGACATTTGTTTTTAGAATTGCAGAGCCATTGTGATGGCCAAGTAAGAGAATAATATATGCTCTTTGTGATACTTAAATTATTACATGGTGCTCCAGGAAAAATTAATAATAAATATGAATGAACAGATAACATTCATGTAGTATTTTAAAAGATCTCAAACTCACATCTCCAAAATAAGAATTAAAAATGTCATTTACATCTATTTGATTTCAAGTATTTTCTTCCTAAAGGAAGGCAATGCCAAAGGATGTTCAAATTACCATACAATTGCATTTGTTTCACATGCCAGCAAGGTAATACTCAAAATCTTTCAAGTTTGGGTTCAGAAGTACATCAAATCTGTATATTGTCACCCTGCATATGTAATTTGTATGCAGAGTACATTAAGCAAAATGCTGGATTGGATGAAGCACAAGTTGGAATCAAGTTTGCCAGGAGAAATATCAGTAACCTCAGATATACTGATGACACCACCCTAATGGAAGAAAGAAAAGAGAAACTAAAGAGCTTCATGATGAAACTGAAAGAGGAGAGTGAAACAGCTGGCTTAAAACTCAACATTCAAAAAATGAAAATCATGGCTGCTGCTGCTGCTAAGTCACTGCAGTCATGTCCAACTCCATGCAACCCCAGAGATGGCAGCCCACCAGGCTCCTCCATCCCTCGGATTCTCCAGGCAAGAATACTGGAGTGGGTTGCATTTCCTTCTCCAATGCATGCTAAGTTGTTTCAGTCATGTCTGACTCTGTGTGACCCCATGGACAGTAGCCCACCAGGCTCCTCTGTGCACGGGATTCTCTAGGCAAGAATACTAGAGTGGGTTGCCATGTCCTTCTTTGGAAAATCATGGCATCTGGTCCCATCACTTCAGGCAAATAGATGGGGAAATTGGAAACAGTGAGAGACTTAATTTTGTTGGGCTCCAAAATCACTACAGATGGTGACTGCAGCCATGAAACTAAAAGACACTTACTTGCTCCTTGGAAGAAAAGCTATGGCAAACCTAGACAGCATTATTAAAAAGCAGAAACATTACTATGCCAATAAAGGTCCAGCTAGTCAAAGCTATGGTTTTTCCAGGAGTCATGTATGGATGTGAGAGTTGAACCATAAAAAAGGCTGAGTGGCAGAGAATTGATGCTTTTGAACTCTGGTGTTGGAGAAGACTTTTGAGAGTTCGTTGTACTGCAAGGAGATCAAACCAGTCAATCCTAAAGGAAATCAATTTTGAATATTCATTGGAAGGAATGATGCTAAAGCTCCAATACTTTGGCCACCTGATGAGAAGAGCTGACTCATTAGAAAATTCCCTGATGCTGGGAAAGATTGAAGGCAGGAGGAAAAGGGGATGACAGAGGCTGAGATGGTTGGATGTCTTCACCAACACTATGGACATGAGTTTGAGCAACTTTCAGGAGATGGTGAAGGACAGGGAAGACTGATGTGCTGCAGCCCATGGTGTCACAAATAGTAGGAAACTACTGAGTGACTGAACAATAACAAAAAGGATGATGCCATCAAGTGTTGCATTCAATATGTCAGCAAATCTGGGAGACCAAGCAGTGGCCATAGAACTGTAAAAGGTCAGTCCTCATCCCAATTCCCAGGAAGGGTAGTACCAAAGAATGTGCGAACCATCAGGCTATTACACTCTTCACACTATTACCCATGCTAGTAAGGTCATGCTTAAAATCTTGCATGCTAGACTTCAGCATTATGCAAAACAAGAACTTCTAGATGTCCAGGCTGGGCTTACAAAAGGAAGAGGAGCCAGAGATCAAATTTCCAACATTCCCTGGATCATAGAGGATGATGAAGAATTCCAGAAAAACATCTATCTGTGTTTCATTGACTACGGCAAAGCCTTTGACTGTGTGGATCATAAAACAAAACAAAACAAAACTGTGGAAAGCTTTTAAAGAGATGGAAGTAGCAGGCTATCTTACCTTTCTCCTTAGAACCTGTGTGCAGGTCAAGAAGCAACATTTAGAACCCTGTACTGAACAATTGATTGGTTCAAGATTGAAAAAGGAATATGACAGGGCTGTCTGCTGTCACCCTGTTTGTTTAACCTATATGCTGAGCACATCATGAGAAATGCCGGGCTTGGAAGAATTAAAGCTGGAATCAAGATAGGCAGGAGTAACATCAACAACTTCAGAAATGCAGAGGATACCACTCTAATGGCAGAAAGTGAAGAGGAACTAAAGAGCTTATTGATGAGGGTGAAGGAGGAGAGGGAAAGAACAGGTTTAAAACTAAATATTAAAAAAAAAATCATGGTATCAATCCCCATTACTTTATGGCAAAGAGAGGGGCAAAGGTAGAAGCAGTGCCAGATTTCCTTTTGTTGGGCTCTAAAAATCACTGTGGATGGTGACAGCAGCCATGAAATCAGGTGTTTGCTTCTTGGCAGGAAAGCATGACAAACCTAGATGGTGTATTGAAAAGCAGAGACATTATTCTGACAATTAAGTTTTGTATAGTCAAATCTATGGTCTTCCCAATGGTCATGTACAGTTATGAGGGCTGGACTGTAAAGAAGGCTGAACACTTAATAAATGATGCTTTCAAACTGTGGTGCTGGAGAAGACTTTTGAGAGTCCTTTGGACAAGGAGATTAAGCCAATCAGTCTTAAAGGAAATCAACCCTGAATATTCCTTGGAAAGATTGATGCTGAAGCTGAAACTCAGCATTGATTGTTGATGCAATCATCTGACTCATTGGAAAATTCCGTGATGCTGTGAAAGACTGAGGGCAGAAGGAGAGGAGGACATCAGAGGATCAGATGGCTGGATGGCATCACCAAAGCAATGGACATGAACTTGGGTAGACCTCAGGAGATGGTGAGGGACAGGGAGGCCTGGCATGCTGCAGTCCATGGGGTTGCAAAGTGTAGGACAGAACTGGGCAACTGAACAACAACAAAGTATATTTTATCTCCAGCTACCGAGTTCCTCTGAACTGCAAAGTCAAACCAGGAGAAGCAAGTTGGTTTAGCAATGACTAGGTGGAGATATAAACTGGCACCAGAAAATTGGCTTTACAATTCTATGTTCAAAAAACTGATAGGTTTAAAAAAAAAAAGGAGGTCAGATATTAAGGTAGTGATATTAGTCAATAGTCAAGAAGAATATAAAGACACTGTAATATAACATATGATAAAATTTAAAACGGCATGATACATCGTAAGCAAAAAGGTACAGAAGGCAACAGGATACAAAGGCCCTCTGAAGAAACTCAAGGGACTTCAGAAAGTTGTAGAAGGACAAAGGTAAAGAGCAAAGGTGAGGGACAAAGGGAAGCAGAGGGAATGCCGTTACTGCCAGGTAAAATCTACTTATCTTTGGTAGCTATTGAACAAAGTACTCCCTATCTCTTAGTGACTCACCATGTCTGGGTACTTTGACACTTCAAATAACAAGTATATTGAATTTGGTGCTATTTCATTTTAAACCAACAAACCTTGTCCATCTAAAATTAAACTACTCACAGGCACTTTTAGCTCATCCTGAATCCCAGTCATTGATACTATTTGACACACAAGAGATGCTCAACAAATGTGGACTTGATGGAGAGGCACAACTCATTTAATTCTGATGCTAGAAGAGCTTCACTTCTCTCCTGAGAAGGTATTTAAGCATTTTTTAAAAATATAAATTTATTTATTTTAACTGGAGGTTAATTATTTACAATACTGTATTAGTTTTGCCATACATCTTCATGAATCTGCCACAGGTTAAAAGAGTAGGGGCATTAACAGAATCAGTTCAGTTCAGTAGCTCAGTTCTTTGCAATCCCAAGAATAGCAGCACGCCAAGCCTCCCTGTCCATCACCAACACCCGGAGTTCACTCAAAGTCGCATGCATCGAGTCGGTGATGCCATCCAGCCATCTCATCCTCTGTCGTCCCCTTCTCCTCCTGCCCCCAATCCCTCCCAGCATCAGAGTCTTTTCCAATGAGTCAACTCTTCGCATGAGGTGTCCAAAGTACTGGAGTTTCAGCTTTCACATCATTCCTTCCAAAGAAATCCCAGGGCTGATCTTCAGAATGGACTGGTTGGATCTCCTTGCAGTCCAAGGGATTCTCAAGAGTTTTCTCCAACACCACAGTTCAAAAGCATCAATTCTTTGGCACTCAGCTTTGTTCACAGTCCAACTCTCACATCATTACATGACCACTGGAAAAACCATACCCTTGACTAAATGGACCTTTGTTGACAAAGTAAGGTCTCTGCTTTTTAATATGCTGTCTAGGTTGATCAAAACTTTCCTTCCAAGGAGTCAGTGTCTTTTAATTTCATGGCTGCAATCACCAACTGCAGTGATTTTGAAGCCCCCCAAAATAAAGTCTGACCGTGTTTCCGCTGTTTCCCCATCTATTTCCCATGAAGTGATGGGATCAGATGCCATGATCTTAGTTTTCTGAATGTTGAGCTGTAAGCCAACTTTTTCACTCTCCTCTTTCACTTTCATCAAGAGTCTTTTTAGTTCCTCTTCGCTTTCTGCCATAAGGGTGGTGTCATCTGTATATCTGAGGTTATTCATATTTCTCCTGGCAGTCTTGATTCCAGCTTGCGCTTACTCCAGTCCAGCGTTTCTCGTGATGTACTCTGCATAAAAGTTAAATAAGCAGGGTGACAATATACAGCCTTGAGGTACTCCTTTTCCTATTTGGAACCAGTCTGTTGTTTCATGTCCAATTCTAACTGTTGCTTCCTGACCTGCATACAGGTTTCTCAAGAGGCAGGTCAGGTGGTCTGGTATGCCCATCTTTTTCAGATTTTCCATAGTTTATTGTGATCCACACTGTCAAACTCTTTGGCATGTTCAATAAAGCAGAAATAGATGTTTTTCTGGAACTCTTGCTTTTTCCATGATCCAGTCGAAGCTGGCAATTTGATCTCTGGTTCCTCTGCCTTTTCTAAAACCAGCTTGAACATCTGGAAGTTCATGGTTCACTTATTGCTGAAGGCTGGCTTGGAGAATTTTAAGTATCACTTTACTAGCATGTGAGATGAGTGCAGTTGTGTGGTAGTTTGAGCATTCTTTGGCATTGCCTTTCTTTAGGATTGGAATGAAAACTGACTTTTTCCAGTCCTGTTGCCACTGCTGAGTTTTCCAAATTTGCTGGCATATTGAGTGCAGCATTTTCACACCATCATCTTTCAGGATTTGAAATAGCTCAAATGGAATTCCATCACCTCCGCTAGCTTTGTTCGTAGTGATGCTCTCTAAGGCCCACTGGACTTCACATTCCAGGATGTCTGGCTCTAGGTGAGTGATCACACCATCATGATTATCTGGGTCATGAAGATCTTTTCTGTACAGTTCTTGTGTGTATTCTTGCCACCTCTTCTTAATATCTTCTGCTTCTGATAGGTCCCTACCATTTCTGTCCTTTATTGAGCCCATCTTTGCATGAAATGTTCCCTTCATATCTCTAATTTTCCTGAAGAGATCTCTAGTCTTTCCCATTCTATTATTTTCCTCTATTGCTTTGCATTGATCACTGAGGAAGGCTTTCTTATTTCTCCTTGCTATTCTTTGGAACTCTGCATTCAAATGGGCATATCTTTCCTTTTTTCCTTTGCTTTTCCCTTCCCTTCTTTTCACAGCTATTTGTTAGGTCTCCTCAGACAGCAATTTTGCTTTTTTGCAGTTTTTCTTTTTTTTTTTTGAGGGGGATGGTCTTGATTCCTGTCTTGTGTACAATGTCACGAACCTCCATCCATAGCTCATCAGGCAGTCTGTCATATCTAGTCCCTTAAATCTATTTCTCACTTCCACTGTATAGTCATAAGGGGTAAGATTTAGGTCATATGTGAATGATCTTGTGGTTTTCTCCACTTTCTTCAATTTCAGTCTGAATTTGGCAATAAGGAGTTCATGATATGAACCACATTCAGCTCTTGGTCTTGTTTTTGCTGACTGTGTGGAGCTGATCCATCCTTAGCTGCAAAGAATATAATCAATCTGATTTCAGTGTCAACCATCTGGTGATGTCCATGCGTAGAGTCTTCTCTTGTGTTGTTAGAAGAGGGTGTTTGCTATGACCAGTGTTTTCTCTTGGCAGAACTCTGTTAGCCTTTGCCCTGCTTCATTCTGTACTCCAAGGCCAAATTTGCCTGTTACTCCAGGTGTTTTGTGACTTCCTACTTTTGCTTTCCAGTCCCCTATAATGAAAAGGATATCTTTTTTGGGTGTTAGTTCTAGAACATCTTGTAGGTCAGCATAGAACTGTTCAGGTTCTTCAGCGTTACTCGTCGGGGGATAGACTTGTATTACTGTGATATTGAATGGTTTGCCTTGGAAAGGAACACAGATCATTCTCTTGTTTTTGAGATTGCATCCAAGTACTGCATTTCAGGCTCTTGTTGGCTACTATGATGGCTACTCCATTTCTTCTAAGGTATCCTGCCCACAGTAGTAGATAATGGTTGTCTGAGTTAAATTCACCCATTCCAATATATAATTAAGTACAATTAACATGAGATGAAATAAAGATCTAATTGTGAAAAACAAATATTACTGCTGAATATTGAGGCTAGAATACCTGGGAGATCACTAAGCTTTGAATTTAGGCAAACACAGTACCTTAATAGCACAAGCTTGTTCAAGTGTTATCCTTTTGTAAAATACTTAGAACTATTTTCCCTTCTTACTTGAAATTCTGGAAATTAAAGTTTTCATGAATTTTTCTTTATGCTTATTTTTGCCTAGTTTTTTTAAAAATAAAATCAAATTCATATTTTTCATACTGATGTTGGATTTTGAGTCATGACTGGAAGTCCTCATATTCCTGTCTAGAAAGAAATTTACTTACTTTATTATCTTAATTTTAAGGTATATTTGATACATTTACATAGTTGATCCAAAGAGAAAAGATTTGGAATTCACCTTCTTATAAAAAGGGGAAATAGACTCAATTTTTTCCCCCAACATTGGTTATTAAAATGTCATTCATTCTCTGCTAATTTAAGATGGTATGTTTAGAGGGAATATTTTCATTGACTGATGCTGAAGCTGAAATTCCAATACTTTGGCCACCTGTTGCGAAGAACTGACTCATTTGAAAAGACCCTGCATCAGCTGGGAAAGATTGAAGGCCAGAAGAGAAGGGGACAAAAGAGGATGAGATGTTTGGATGGCTCTACTGACTCAATGGATGTGAGTCTGAGTAAGCTTCAGGAGTTCATGATGGACAGGGAAGCCTGGCCGTGGTGCAGTCAGTCCATGGGGTGGCAAAGAGTCAGACACACTGAGCGACTGAACTGAACTGATTTTCATTAGTCTCTGATTATGTGCCATTCTCCTTGTTCTTTTCCTAGGGTTTCCTGGAAAGTCTCATTTAATTGTTCTTCAGAGTACATTTTCTAATCAAAGTTGCCTAGCTCAAAGTTGGAGGCAAAAACTTGACACTATCTAGTTGAAATTTTAAAACATTCAAAAATTAAGGAATAACTAAATTTTTGTTTTTTATTTTGAGCCTTTCTATCCAAGTAATTGATATCTTTTTAATTTTTAAGTCTAGTTTTTTGTCTTTAAATATGTGTTTTACAGCTATTTGTTGGTTCTTAGTATTGCTAAGTTTATGCATCAGTTCGGTCAGTTCAGTCACTCAGATGTGTCCGACTCTTTGCGACCCCATGATTCACAGCACACCAGACCTCCCTGTCCATCACCAACTCTCAGAGTTCACTCAGACTCACGTCCATCGAGTCAGTGATGCCATCCAGCCATCTCATCCTCTGTCATCCCCTTATCCTCCTGCCCCCAATCCCTCCCAGCATCAGAGTCTTTTCCAATGAGTCAACTCTTCGCATGAGGTGGCCAAAGTACTGGAGTTTCAGCTTTAGCGTCAATCCTTCCAAGGAAATCCCAGGGTTGATCTCCGTCAGAATGGACTGGTTGGATCTCCTTGCAGTCCAAGGGACTCTCAAGAGTCTTTTCCAACACCACAGTTCAAAAGCATCAATTCTTCAGCGCTCAGCCTTCTTCACAGTCCAACTCTGACATTCATACATGACCAGAGGAAAAACCATAGCCTTGACTAGATGGACCTTTGTTGGCAAAGTAATGTCTCTGCTTTTGAATATGCTATCTAGGTTGGTCATAACTTTCCTTCCAAGGAGTAAGCATCCTTTAATTTCATGGCTGCAATCACCATCTGCAGTGATTTTGGAGCAAAAAAAAAAATAAAGTCTGATACTGTTTCTGCTGTTTCCCCATCTATTTCCCATGAAGTGATGGGACCAGATGCCATGATCTTCATTTTCTGAATGTTGAGCTTTAAGCCAATTTTTTCGCTCTCCTCTTTCACTTTCATCAAAAGGCTTTTTAGCTCCTCTTCACTTTCTGCTATAAGGGTGGTGTCATCTGTATATCTGAGGTTATTGATATTTCTCCCAGCAATCTTGATTCCAGCTTGTATTTCTTCCAGTCCAGCGTTTCTCATGATGTACTCTGCATGTAAGTTAAATAAGCAGGGTGACAATATACAGCCATGACGTACTCCTTTTCTTATCTGGAACCAGTCTGTTATTTCATGTCCAATTCTAACTGTTGCTTCCTGACCTGCATACAGATTTCTCAAGAGGCAGGTCAGGTGGTCTGGTATTCCCATCTCTTTCAGAATTTTCCACAGTTTATTGTGATCCACACTGTCAAAGGCTTGGCATAGTCAATCAAGCAGAAATAGATGTTTTTATGGAACTCTCTTGCTTTTTCCAGGATCCAGCAGATGTTGGCAATTTGATCTCTGGTTCCTCTCCCTTTTCTAAAACCAGCTTGAACATCTGTAAGTTCATAATTCACGTACTGCTGAAGCTTGGCTTGGAGAATTTTGAGCATTACTTTACTAGAGTGTGAGATGAGTGTAATTGTGTGATAGTTTGAGCATTCTTTGGCATTGCCTTTCTTTGGGATTGGAATGAAAACTGACCTTTTCCAGTCCTGTGGCCACTGCTGAGTTTTCCAAATTTGCTGGCATATTGAGTGCAGCACTTTCACAACATCATCTTTCAGGATTTGAAATAGCTCAACTGGAATTCCATCACCTCCACTAGCTTTGTTCGTAGTGATGTTTTCTAAGGCCCACTTGACTTCACATTCCAGGATGTCTGGCTCTAGGTGAGTGATCACACCTTCGTGATTATCTTGGTCATGAAGAACTTTTCTGTACAGTTCTTCTGTGTATTCTTGCCACCTCTTCTTAATATCTTCTGCTTCTGTTAGGTCCATACCATTTCTATCCTTTATCGAGCCCATCTTTGCAAAATGTTCCCTTGGTATCTCTAATTTTCTTGAAGATATATCTATATTAATTAAAATTAATATTTCAACATTCTATTTTACTTTTTTATTTTTTCTTTTCTAATTTTTTAATATAAATTTATTTATTTTATTTGGAGGCTAATTACTTTACAATATTGTAGCTAGTTTTGCCATACATTGACATGAATCAGCCATGGATGTACATGGGTTCCCCATCCTGAACCCCCTTCCCACCTCCCTCCCCTACTTTAATATTTCCTCCTACTCATTTTTTATTTGTTTTTGGTTTACATCATTGATGGTTATTTGTTTTTAGAATGTTGATACAAAGCCATATATTTGACTGAATTATCTTGATACTTGTTTTCACTTTGTAATTGATTTTGGGGGAGATTCCCAGACATATTTTTTCAGGTTATATGCAGAGAGAAATGAGGCTGTTTTTCCTTTCCAATTCTAATTATGCTCGTTGTCTTGTCTCATCTCATTGCAATAGCTAGTATCTTCAAAACCATGTATCATTAACTGTGAAATGTCTGATAATTTACCCTACTTGCAAGCTAACAAATTAGACTGACATACTCCCAGGGATGTTGACAGAAGGCATGCAATTCCTGGGTCAGATGCAAAAGAATTTACAACTCACAACAGAACAGGCAGCATAGGTTTCGTATATCTAGTGGTTTTCTTTGCTCTCCAAGTTCTACAAGAATGCTATGGAGCAGGCTAGCTGGATGCTGTGCATGCAGTGGGTCTGTGTTACAACTGTTTAACTTCCAGCTTGGAATACCCCCAACAACATAAGGCTTTCCTCATAGCTCAGTTGGTAAAGAATTTATCTGCAATGCAGGAGCCCTGGGTTAGGAAGATTCCCCTGGAGAAAGAAATGGCAACCCACTCCATTATTCTTGCCTGGAAAATCCCATGGATAGAGGGGCCTGGCAGTCTACAGGCCATGGGTTTTAAGAGTCAGACACAACTTAGCAACTAAACCGCAACAACATAAGGAGAAAACAAGCAAAACTATTACCCCTTTCATCTCAGGGGAAGACATATTATGTTTATTCACCTAGTTAGTAAACAAATCTGATCCCCCAGCTCTGAGACATTATGTCTATATTCCAAGGCTGCTTACTCTACAAATGCAATTGAGAGTATGTTCTAGAACAAAAGTTGATAGAAGACCTGCAGAAAGACCATGGACAACTTTTTCCAAACATATTGTTAAGTATAGTGAAAATAAAACATATTTTTTTGTTTCTGACTAAATAGAAAAATTCTTAATATTTCTCTATTGTCTGGCTTCAATATTGAGATATATTGAGTACATAACATATGAGATATGTTAAATGCATATCTGCTGATCCAAAATGACTGTCTTTAAAAAAAAAAAAGAAAGTAATATTTTGTCAATTAACTTTTAAGAATCTACAGATGATCACATGCTATTTTATATCAATTAATACATAATAATCCATAAATGAAAGGCTCAATGGAAAAATTAATGAATTTTAATATATTTCTTTTATTATTATATATATTATATACTGGGTTGGCCAAAAGTTTGTTCCATAACATGGACAATCTTGAAAGAAATTTTTGGCCAACCCTATATTGTAGAAAGAAATCTGTGACCCACAGTCATCCATGCCCTGTTCAATCCCTTCAAGTTGATTATATCTGGGACCTGTAACTTAACTCTAACCAACAGAATATTGTAAAGGTAATGGAATAATACTCAAGTGATTCCATTCCATTATATGAAATTTTCAAAAGGGATTTTGTAGATACAAGATCTTGATAAGTTTATGTTAATTAAAAGGGAGATCATCTTGGGTAGGCCTGATCTAATCATGTTAGTCATTTAAAAGTGTCTAGAAGTCAAAAACAGGAGAAGAAACTAAAGGCAACACAGATGTTCTCTTTCTGGCCATGAAGATGCAAACAGCCTTGTTACAAATTGCCTATTGAGAGAGGTGGCCTCTTGGAACTTCAGTTCTACCACTGTGAGCGAGTGAATAATATCAGCAATCATGTAATCTTAGGAGAGAACCCTGGAAATCACATGAGACGTGAGACATTTCAACTGCAGCCATGAGAGACCCTGAACAGAGGAACTGATTAAGCCATGTTTGAACTTTTGAGTCATGAAAGCTGTGAGATAATAAATGTACATTGCTTTAAGATGGTAAGCTTGTGATAATTTGTTGTGCAGTGTATGATAGATGTATTAAAGGACCTAACACCCCACTCTGGTACTCTTGCCTGGAAAATCCCATGGAGGGAGGAGCCTGGTAGGCTGCAGTCCATGGGGTCGCGAAGAGTCAGACAGGACTGAGCGACTTCACTTTCACTTTTCACTTTCATGCATTGGAGAAAGAAATGGCAACCCACTCCAGTATTCTTGCCTAGAGAATCCCAGGGATGGGGGAGCCTGGTGGGCTGCTGTCTATGGGGTCGCACAGAGTTGGACACAACTTAAGCGACTTAGCAGCAGCAATGTACATAATGAATTTTTATGACTCCTGAAATAAACCATATTTTAAAATATTTTTGAAGACGTTGGCTTCGGTGTGATAATATTTTATTTCAGGCTTTTACATAAATTTTCATAAGTGAGTTTGGTCTGTAATACTTTTTAATGGATAGAACATGCATATATTAGAGATGGATAGAGCTCTCAATAAATTTGATAAGCATTTTACTTGTATTACCTATTGCCATTTTTATATTTGCTTTGCAGCAAGAGACAAGGTTTGCTGTCATTTGCCCGAGTAATAGCCTGCTATTTTTTTTTTTTTTATTCATAAGAAAAACATAAGATTTAACATTGATTTTAGAAGATAGTTAACTTCTCATTCTTTTCTTTTGGGGGCTTTACATTTTGTCCATCTGAATATATAGTCTAATAGTTCTTTCAACTTAGACTATGCTTGATAAATCTCTTGACTCTCTGAATGCTAAAAAAAGAGATTTATTTTACCCTGCCGCTTGAATGCTCATTTAGCCATTGGCAGTTAGGTTCGAAATGACTGATGACAGAGGGCAGGTAGGAATAGTTTTTCTGTTTTCTTTGTAGATATATTTCAAGCACTTGGAACCATGACTGAAAAATAATTGTTGCTCCATTAAATTTTTTGATGATGGAGTGACTATTTTATTTTCGCTTTTTAAGAGCCTTATGCATGATTTGACTATCTTTATTCTTTTACCATGTGCATATGCATGTATCTACTTGTTTTTATTGTAGTTTCTCTTTTTAAGAAATACTTAGAGTTGTATACCTAGGCCTTTGTATTATTTCCATTCAGTACTTGAATATTATTGGATGGTATTTAATACTTTTCATGTGAAACATAACTTTCTTTACCTCTGGAGAATACTTCTTGTTGTTTCTTTGATAACATTATTTTTCCTCTTTGCTGTCATTGTTGTAGCTTATATTTATATCTTCTATTTTAATGTCCCCTTCATATTTTAATGTCTTGGTCCTCTATTTTACTACTTAAAAAAAAAATTCTAGCTCATTATTTCTAATAACATTCATTCTGCTATTAAGCCCATATATATTTAGTTGTATTACTATGATTATCAGATATATTTTAAGTAATTCTAGTGGTCCCATCTTATGTTCGGTTTGAATTATTTCAGTTTTTAAGATGAGGTGTCTACTACACACATTGTCTATTAACACATACTATTTATCAAAGTTAATTCAACAATTATATAGTGATGAACCACTACATTTCAGGCCTTCCTAGCACTTGAAGTTACTGTGATCCACTAAAAAAAAAATCATTCTAATATTTGCATTATGCAGCTTAATTTTACTGAGGAAATATTATTTTTTTAAAAAAACTTATGTGTTTGTGTATGTATGAGAGACAAGGAGAGAGGGAGACACATACACACACACAGATGTTTGAAGGGAATATTGTTAAGTAATCAGGAAAAAAATAGATTTGATCCTTAAGGAAGAACCAGAGAAAGTAAAAAAGCAAGTCATGTAAAAATTAGACAAGAGATTTTTGAGGAGGGGGAGGAACAGTATGTAAAAAGGTCTTCTTGGTGTATTTAGCATTAATGATCTTGTACAGAAAATGTTAATAACATTTTCCCTGTGGTATACCTGTTAGCTATTTCTGAGTTAACAGTTTATTTACATACACGATGACTTAAAACAGCAATTGTATCTTGTTTCTCATGAATTATTCTACTGATTTGAGTGAGGCTCAGTTTACCATGTCTAACGTTTTGTGTTTGACAAGAGCTGGTGGATTAGTTAGAGGCTGGTTACCTTAAGATATCTTCATCTGGGATATTTCCCTGTGTTCTTCCTGATCCTACTTTAGTGTACCCTGGTTGTCTTCATGGTAGTGGCACAGTTTTAAGAGAGAAAGTAAAAGTAAGTATTTTCTCAAGACTCTAAGTGTATCAAATGTGCTACTCTCTCATAGGGCAAAGTAAGTTACATTGCTGGACCCAAAGTCAATGTGAAAACATGATACAAAGTTATAGAAGGACATACATACAGGGAAACTCCTTAATTAGGGCCAATAATGCAATCAAACACAATCTGTTAATTTGTCAAATAGAACTTTTTTCAACTATCATTTACTGGGTCATTCTAGGCTTTGTTATCTCAGATTGTTTGGACACCAATGTGTAGATGCTGGTTTTGTATATCACAGAAAAACTGTTAATTATAGAGAAAACATGCTTCTTTACAATATGAATGCATTCTACATCTTGAGTTCATTTTTGAAAATACTTTTCAAAGTTTTCCAGTTTTAGCTGATGGATTAGCTTATATTGGACTGGGTTTTCTGTTAAAAATAATTATAAATATAGACAAAATATGCAAAATACTTTTACAAGTTTTGGAAGACAGTCGATAGAAGGAGGATCTGTGCAGCTACAAATATTAAGGAAACATATAAAGCATGTGAAATAAGCCATGCTTGCATTTTTTTCCCTGAGGGTAGGTTTCTTTTTCCCTAAATTATTTTGCATTTTTTCCCTGAGGGTAGGTTTCTTTTTCCCTAAATTATTTTGAACAGAAATAGAATATAAGCTAGACATAACAGTATTACTGGCTTGAGGAGATAGATATTGGAGCTCTGGGTGGCCAAAGACACTTTGGAAGGAGAAGGATCACTCCTAAGAAATGAGTCATAGCCTAGGAGTTAGAACTACACCTTATAAGTAAGAGGAAAACTAAAATAAACTAAATTCAGGAAAACGTTGAGGATGAAAATGTTTTCTCACATTTAAGCAAAGACTGATTATTTTGTAGTCATTATAACTAGTCATCAGAACTTGTTTAATCCATCACTGGAAAATCAGTGAACACACATCACAAGCAAACCAATCAGTGTCAGCCTCTCCCTTAGGACAGTCAGCTAATCAAGAGCAGATGATTCCAATAAAGGTATATCGGCTTAGAAAGAAAGTGAAGTTGCTCAGTCGTGTCTGACTCTTTGCAACCCCATGGACTGTAGCCTTTCAGACTCCTTCCTCCTTGGAATTTTTCAGGCAAGAGTACTGGAGTAGATTGCCATTTCCTTCTCCAGGGGATCTTCCCAACCCAGGAACGGAACCCAGGTCTCCAGCATTGCAGGCAGACACTTTACTGTCTGAAACACCAGGGAAGCCCAGCTTGGTAAGTAATAAATAGCCTGTTTCTGAGTAATCACACTTTAACATTTGATATAAGTCTACTCATGCCTCTGAAAGCCTCAGTTCAGTTCAGTTCAGTTGCTCAGTCTTGTCTGACTCTTTGTGACCCCATGAATTGCAGCACGACAGGACTCCCTGTCCATCACCAACTCCTGGAGTTCACTCAAACTCGTGCCCATCGAGTTAGTGATGCCATCCAGCTATCTCATCCTCTGTCATCCCCTTCTCCTCCTGCCCCCAATCTCTCCCAGCATCAGGGTCTTTTCCAATGAGTCAACTCTTCACATGAGGTGGCCAAAGTATTGGAGTTTCAGCTTTAGCGTCAGTCCTTTCAAAGAACACCCAGGACTGATCTCCTTGCAGTCCAAGGGACTCTCAAGAGTCTTCTCCAACACCACAGTTGAAAAGCATCATGAGAAACGCTGGGCTGGAAGAAGCACAGGCTGGAATCAAGGTTGCTGGGAGAAACATCAATAACCTCAGATATGCAGATGACACCACCCTTATGGCAGAAAGTGAAGAGGAACTAAAAAGCCTCTTGATGAAAGTGAAAGAGGAGAGTGAAAAAGTCGGCTTAAAGCTCAACATTCAGAAAACGAAGATCATGGCATCTGGTCCCATCACTTCATGGGAAATAGATGGGAAAACAGTGGAAACAGGGTCAGACTTTATTTTTGGGGGGCTCCAAAATCACTGCAGATGGTGACTGCAGTCATGAAATTAAAAGACACTTACTCCTTGGAAGAGAAGTTATGACCAACCTAGATAGCATATTCAAAAGCAGAGACATTACTTTGCTGACTAAGGTCCGTCTAGTCAAGGCTATGGTTTTTCCTGTGGTCATGTATGGATGTGAGAGCTGGACTGTGAAGAAAGCTAAGCACCAAAGAATTGATGATTTTGAACTGTGGTGTTGGAGAAGATTCTTGAGAGCCTACCAATCCATAAAGGATTCTCTCAGATTTATTTGTAAATAATGTGCCTAATAAGCAAAATTCTCCCTTAATATAGTGAACAATAATTTCAACTTTGTCTTTTTAATTCAGATTATCAGTGGTGGCATCATGACCCTCTGACAATAGAACCAAGCCAAGATAGTACCAGCGTGATCCACTATTTACCTGGCAGGAGGAAAATTAACCTCGCATTAAAAATAATATCACCCAGATCTTCTAAAATGTTTTTATCCACAATAGCTGGGATACTATTGAAAATGCGAAGGCCTGAAGAAATCTATGACTAGATGACTGAAAAACAATACAAAAGACTGGAAACAGATCCTTGGGTGATGCATAGAGAAATCAAACAATTTTAAAATATCGATAATATATTTCAGAAAAGACTTAAAAAACAAATTTTAAAGGTGGAGGGTTTTAATAGAATTTCAATCTACAAAAAATTATTGAAAGGACATTTAAAAACTGCAAACGCACAATATTTGAAATTAAAAACTTTCTAGATGAAATGTGCAGTCTGGAGACTAAAGTTAGGATTAATAAACTTGAAGACACCTATTGTAATAGAATAACTGTAATAGTAAAAGATTGGTAAGTTGTTTGATGATGTCTACTAAAATTAAATAAAGTAATTCCATTTCTAGGTATATACCTAAAAAAATGAGTGAATATATCTAGCAAAATATATTCCTTGACACATTCATAGCAGTTTTATTTATAATTTATTTATGTGCGGTGTTAAGTTGCTGCATTCATGTCCAACTTTTTGCAGCCCCATGGATTGTAGCGCACCAGGCTCCTTTGCCCATGAGATTCTCCAGACAAGAATACTGGAGTGGGTTGCCATGCCCTTCTCCAATTTATTTATAATTGCAAAAATATAGGAAAAAAATCCAAATTTCATTATCAGTGTAATAGGTAAATAAGTTGTGGTAAACTGCAAAAGCAATTTATATATTACATAAAATGAATAATATGAACTACTGCAAAGTACCAAAATACAAATATGTTAAATAAAACAGAGTACATGCAGTTTGGTTTTTACTTATATTACATTTAAAAACAGAATTAATGTATGATGAAAAGTGACATGTATTAAAGAAGGAAAAAATGGAGTCACATGACTGCTGCTAAATTCATTCCAAAATCTGAAACAAAGGTAAAAACACATATCTAAACCTTCTTGTATGAAAAAAAATGCAAAACAAAAACAAGAACTCTACAAAGGAAAGAGAATTAAAATAAAGTTACCAGCAAGAAACTACCCTTTTCTCTAACTTTATTATTATTATTATTTTTTTAGTGCTTAACCTCTTCTCTTCTAGGACCCAATTAAATGAGAATCAAAGGTACATCTAGATTATAATATTCTGAAAATAATCTATTTTACAATATTATTTTATATACTTTCAGAATTTCCATTAAAGACTTTGGGTAATGCTGTTTTCTTCCTTAAAATGAATTCCTTGCAAATGGTGTTTAAGAACTCTGATAACAAACAGTGACCTAATTCTGAACCATTGAGAAAGAGGTGATGTCCCAGGTAACATCTCACAGGGACAGCTATTTCCCATTATCACCCATATTTGAGGTACAACAGTGATATTTATTCACCATTGAAAGATCTAAGGTGATAATTAGATGGTAGGGTCTCTCTCCTTTTATCATATACAGCATAGCCTATAGAGAGGACTGATTAAACCTTATTGCCTATATTACTTCCAGCTATTAAAATGGCAAAGTATTTTCTGAAATGATTAATTATACATCTGGGTTTGGTGGATTCAATCATAAGCTCATTTGAACTTTGTATGCATAAATTAGAAATACTGACAGATGAAACTGTACCCTTAAAAGCAGTTTACATTTTTTTTCTATGAAAACTTTAGAAAAAAATCACGTACTCTAAATGAATGATACTTTAAAATAATTGACATTGAAATAGTTACCATTCCAATAGAGTCACTCTGACTATAGTTTTTCCTAGTAGTTTTCGTCAGGATGTTTGCATTCTGTGTGCTAAGCTCATCCCTGTCTTAGCCACTCAGTCCTGTGTAAATGTAGGCTCTTCTGTCCAGAGAATTCTCTAGGCAAGAATACTGGAGTGGAACACCATTCCCTTCTCCAGGGGATCTTCCTGACCCAGGGATCATACCTGGGTCTCCTGCACGGTAGGTAGACTCTTTACCATCTGAGCCACCAGGGAAGTCCCCTACTCTGTCTATAATGATATTTAAATGAACATGTCCAAGGTTTTATATTTTTTATGTATATGCAATAGAAATTAATGAAAAAAGCAGATAAGTATTACAGAATAGTCAGTATATTTTATTAAAAATTAAGAAAAGTCATTCTATTTTTATTTCAGTTATATAAAGTATAAAATCAAGACTTTCAAAAAAATTTTGAAAAAGAGTTCTAAAATTTCCCTCTAAATATGATATTTTACACTTAAATATTTTGAAGCAAAGAGAATGACTTTTGGGACTGTTTTAGTTGCATTCATGTGTTTGCGTAAGAAAACAATTGTTGGATTATTAATAAAAAAAGTTTATAATTGCAGATAATGTCTGAATTAAAACAGAAGTATGAGTAAAATGACTAATAATTGTTTAAAGGATCAATTCCCATGAGGAAAAAAAAAAAAACCTCTTGAAATAGAAATTTTATATTTATGTTCCTTAAAAAGCTTAGAGACATTTATATTCACTGATGATGCTATTCTCTTTACTTCGAAAGATTTTCATCATGTGACTTTAAAAAAAGCACTACTTAGAAGCTTTTTATTCTCATAGAAATTAAATTTATATTTGGTTATAGTAGATACACATGTAACTACTATCTTCAGTAGTAACATGAAGATTTCAAAAGGCATGTTCAAGGGAATAGTCCCATCTCTTCACTAGTTATAATTTACATGTAAAACCCCAGAAAAGCACCCATTTTAACTAATGCCTAAGAGCCAGATGTGTTAAGTAATTTTCAAATAAAATATGAAAAGGAAAGATAAACTCTTACAACTGATCATCTTCTGATTGACCTGCTAGAAAATATGGTTTTCTTCTTCAAAATATTACTGAAAATGACTTGGGCTCATGGCTTATAATAACTCTATGTGGTCAATTGAAAGTCAGGGACAATAAGACTCCACTCTCACCTCTGTTATCAAAGGAAATGTTTGATTCTTTACAAAATAAGAAGCTAAAATGGTCATGCCTTTGCACCAGGTAGGCTCTTCCTACCAGGTGTGAAGACTCATCAGAAAAGACCCTGACATTAGGAAGGACTGAGAGTGGGAGGAGAAGGGGGCGACAGAGAGTGAGGTGGTTGGATGGCATCAATGGATATCAGTTTGAGAAAACTCCAGGAGACAGTGAAGGACAGCAGAGTCTAGCATGCTACAGTCCATGGGGTTGCAAAGAGTCAGACATGACTTAGTGAGTGAGCAGCAACATGGTGATGTCTGCCACTTATGACTCCATCATATAGATGCAACCATAAAAGATCGAATACTAATCCCTTGATACCATCATAAAAGTGGCTGCTTCTTCCACTAAGCACTAATTCTGACCTCTCAGGATGAAGCTGGAGCGAATATTGTGAGAAGTCACATTGCTAATGTATCCTGATCCCTACCACAGGAGGGAGGGGACCAGTACTTAACAGTCAGTTCAAAATTCCTTTTAAGTTGGATCCAGCACTTTAAAAATCTTAGAATGTACTGAGAAACCTTTGTTTATTTTTTCTTTTTCATGATCTGTCAAATATCTTGACATTAACATTTATTAGAAGCTCCTTATGTAAGTAGCTTTGCAAAAATATCATCATAGACTCAAACTTGAAAAAAAATACATTCAAGAAAAAATAAGGCCAGTTACCATATGATTGATATATTTAACACCATTTTATCGATTTGAATTAACTATAATTTTAATAATGAAAACCATCTCCTAGATGCCCTATTGTTCTGTCAGTTCATCTTTAATGTATATTGATATATATTGCTACATGTGTATATTTGTGTATAATTACATGTAATATGTAGTATTCACTATTGACTCCTCTTTGTCTTTATAAATAAAGACTTAGTTTCTAAAGAGCTAGGGCAGATATTTCCAGAACACCTAGCTAAAAGAAAAATAAAATAGATTTTTGCAGCCAAGCAATGTTTTATTATTCCAGACAACACTTTGTATTGATCCTCTCCTATTTATTTCTAATTTTGTTGCCACTGATTGAGTTGAGCTCTAAATCTTGTGATGGCTTACATGCTGTTAGGATGCTGCATTGCTACCAGAAGAACAGGGTAGCAATGTTCTCGTTTTAAACTCTAATTTAATCTTATTTTCAGCAAATTAAGGTACCTGATACAGCATTTTAAAACTAAAAATGTTTTATTTTATGTCATTCTTTACTCACCTTCACAGAAAACAGAGTGTATACAATCAATAGCAATTTGTGCATTACATACCCAGCATAGAAATTGTGAAGCAGATAAACACAGAACATTTTCGGCAATCTACCAATATACATGGTGCATAATGTGTGCCTATATGGCTATATTTCAAGTTTTCTATGTTTAAAGTTGTCAGAAAAGCAAAATGTGATATGAAAAGTGTTGAAAGACATACTAATCTAAAGATTTCCTTCTTATACCATGAACACTCTCAGTGAAAGACTTCATCTGTGGTATATTTATTCATCAGTACACACTGAGGGCACTGATTTCTCATACTAGCAACTTTCAGAATATAAAATTTGAGGTAGTAAATTTGTAAATAATATAATGATAAAGAAAAGGAATCTAAGAAGAAGACAGAATGTAGGCTATTGTTATAAGCATTTGAATAAGGCTCCCTGCATAAAATGCAGTATAGGGTTTTTTTTTGCTACAAGGAAACTCAGCACAAGAAAGAAAAAAAGTAGACTTTTATAATTATAGAAAATAAATTTAAATATATATTATAAAAACTGGTTTTACATCTTGCCTTCTGATGTGAAAATTACAAGTGCAACATTGACTTTTTTCCTTTTAACTTCACTTCTTGTTTTCCTTTTAGATGGCTTTATTAATCTTTTGTACAATTTTATCAAATGCTATTTCATTGAGGCTAGGGGTCAGAACTCAGCCATTTTATTTCATGAAAATTAGTAAAATAATTAATAGCAAAAAAGTAAATCAGAGATCAAGTTGTTAACATCTGTTGGACCATAGAAAAAGCATGAAATTCCAGAAAAACATCAACTTCTGCTTCATTGACTACACTAACACCTTTGACTGTGCGGATCACAATAAACTGGAAATTATTCAAAGACATGGGAATACAAGGCCACCTAACTTGCCTCCTATAAAATTTGTATGCAGGTCAAGAAGCAAGAGTTAGAACCAGACATGGAACAATGGACTGGTTAAAAATTAGGAAAGGAGCACTACAAGGGTGTATATTCTCACTCTGCTTATTTTATGCAAAGTACATCACATAAAATGCCAGACTAGATGAATCACAAGCTTAAATCAAGATTGCTTAGAGAAATATCAATAACCTCAGATATTCAGATGACAAGACCCAAATGGCATTAGTGAAGAGGAACTAAAGAGCCTCTCAATGAAGGTGAAAGCGGAGAGTGAAAAATCTGGCTTAAATGTCAACCTTCAAAAACCTTGGGCTTCACTTGTCGCTTAGCTGGTAAAGAATCTACCCGCAATGTGGGAGACCTGGGTTCAATCCCTGGGTTGGGAAGATCCCCTGGATAAGGGAAAGGCTACCCACTCCAGAATTCTGGCCTGGAGAATTCCATGGACTGTACATGGGGTTGCAAAGAGTCGGATATGACTGAGTGACTTTCACTTCAAAAAATGGCATCCAGTCCCATCACTTCATGCCAAATAGATGGGGAAACAAAGGAAACAGTGACAGCCTTTATTTTCTTGGGATCCAAAATCACCAGAATGGTGACTGAAGCCATGAAATTAAGGACTTGCTCCTTGGAAGAAAAGCTATGACAAACCTAGACAGCATATTAAAAAGCAGAGACATCACTTTGCTGAGAAAGATCTGTGTATTCAAAGTTGTGGTTTTTCCAGTAGTCATGTATGGATGTGAGAGTTGGACCCCAGGGAAGGCTTAGTGCTAAAGAATTGATGCTTTTGAGCTGTGGTCCTGGAGAAGACTCTTGAGAGTCCCTTGGACAGCAAGGAAATCAAACTAGTCAATCCTAAAGAGAACAACCCTGCATATTCATTGGAAGGACTGATGCTGAAGCTTCAATAATTTGGCCATTCTGATGTGAAGAGTTGACTCATTGGAAATGACCCTGATGCTAGGAAAGATTGAGGTCAGGATGAGAAGAGGGTGGCAGAAGAAGAGATGGTTGGATGGCATCACCGACTCAATGGACATGAGTTTGAGACAACTCTGGGAGATAGTGAAGGACAGGTAAGCCTGGCATGCTGCAGTCCAAAGGGGTCACAAAGAGTCAGACATGACTGAGCGACCAAACAACAGCAACAAAGCAAAACAATTATTAGACCAAATTTACATCTATTGACAATCAAGACAGAGTCTCTTGATCTTTTTAAGGAAATTAAAACCCAGACATAAGTTTGTTAAACATTTTTCTAATTACATTTTTAAAATGTCTGAAGCAAACAAAATTATTCCACATTTACTACCCTAGAATAGTGAAGGGCAAATAACTTTTGCCACAAAGGATAACACATGATACATGACTTTCAGCCGTAGGAGACTTCATAGCATTTTCACATGAAACTCTCATGTGGCTTTAGTCATCATGCCATATTATAGGTGTGGGGACTTGAGTGCAGAGAGGGCCAAAATCCAAAACTAATTTTTCTATTATTCTTACTTTTAGCCCCAAATCTCACATTCACTTCTACCATCACTGCATTCTCTTCTGTGTTCTATTGACTGATTCCAAGGATCAAAACCTATGTGAATTTGCATACCAACTAGTAACCCCTGGGATGCTGCTGCTGCTGCTGCTAAGTCACTTCAGTCGTGTCTAACTCTGTGCGACCCCAGAGACGGCAGCTAACCAGGCTCCTCTGTCCCTGGGATTCTCCAGGCAAGAATGCTGGAGTGGGTTGCCATTTCCTTCTCCAATGAATGAAAGTGAAAAGCGAAAGTGAAGTCACTCTGTTGTCTCCGACTCTTAGCGACCCCATGGACTGTAGCCTACCCGGCTCCTCCATCCATGAGATTTTCCAGGCAACGGCACTGGAGTGGGTTGCCATTTCCTTCTCCCAACCCTGGGATGGGATGTAGGTAAAATGTAGAAGTTCAGACATATTGCATGACTATCTTGGGCCATTTTCTAGACACAATTAGAAATTCAACTATAGATATTGTCAACAAGAGAAAAACATCTGAAATATGTACAAATTTAAGTGAAATGAGACAAAGTAAATTGAGAAAAGTTTTCCAGAATTCAGGGCAATTTGTTTTTAAAGTATAATATATGAACGTACATTTTGCATATATCTTATATTTTAGATGAAGAAAAGACACAATAATCTTATTTAGCAACAAACATTGTTCTTGGATGTAACTATGCAACATAGCCATGTGTTCAAGTTATAGTTTCTGGTCATTTATTTAGTCAAAAGAGAAAAGCATTTAGTGTCAGGAATGAATACTCAAGCATAGCTATAAGCCTAATAACTCTCAATGAAATTAATGCATTGTTATATCCAGAACTGAGAAATATTCTTAGACCTCTGTTTAAAAATTTTCCAGTTTCATCCACCTCATTACAACTGATTCAAATGTATTCTTTTTAATGGCTGAGGAGGCTATTATACAGAGTGAAGTAAGCCAGAAAGAAAAACACCAATACAGTATACTAACACTTATATATGGGATTTAGAAAGGTGGTCATGATAACCCTGTATGCGAGACAGCAAAAGAGACACAGATGTATAGAACAGTTTTTGGACTCTGTGGGAGAGGGAGAGGGTGGGAGGATTTGGGAGAATGGAATTGAAACATGTATAATATCATATATGAAACGAATTGCCAGTCCAGGTTCGATGCATGATACAGGATGCTTGGGGCTGGTGCACTGGGATGATCCAGAGGGATGGTATGGGGAGGGAGGTGGGAGGGGAGTTCAGGATGGGGAACACATGTATACCTGTGGCAAATTTATGTTGATATATGGCAAAACCAATACAATACTGTAAAGTAATTAACCTCCAATTAAAATAAATAAATTTATATTTAAAAAAAGGAAAAGAAATTTTCCAGCACATATATGAGTTAAAAAAGAAAGCAAGTGTTCTGATTTCTTATTCCTACAATATACATTTACTAATACTAAAAGAATCAAGGTTAATACATGCATACTTCTGCTAAAAGAAGTAAAATTCATATAAGCAAAAAACTTCAGTTATCTTCTGTCATTTAAAAAAATTGGCTTCTTTCAGTCTTTGGAGATATTGCTATTTTATGAAAAAAGATGTGATATTTGTTTTGCTTAGATGCATTATTGGCTTCAAAATGACTCAGTTTTTAAACATAATACAGTATGTTTCATAATATGACATATCATAAAGCAGTCTAATTTTCAAATAAACTAACTTTACCTTTTTTGTCTTCAGAAAAACAAAAATTGAAAAATCATGTAATCATCCATTTTCTAGCACACATGCCAAATATGGCCTGTAGTACTTTTTAAGGGATCTGACAAATTTAATCACCAGTCTTTCTCTTATTCTTAAGGATAAGTGAAGCATTATGGTTTTTAAATCATACTTTTCAAGATGAAAGACTTATCTATGTTTACAGCTGTGCAATTAAATATTAAGTAGTACAGAGAGAATTGCTGCACAAATGCAAATATTCAAAGTAAAATGATCAGTTTACATTAATCAGACTTAAAAAGTGTAAGATCTATTTGTGACAAGAATTTACACATTATTGTTGATAGAACTGTGATTTTTGTAGCTTATTTGGAAAGCTACCCTCAATTATTCTCCTGGTTATATCCTATCAAACAGGCAAGTTTCTAGGATGTGCTGAAGAATGGATTGTAGGGCTAAGACATGGAAATAGAGGATATAATCTTAAATAGAGAAAATGCTTTCAAAATGATGGTACCATATATTCTCATGTGGCTACTAAAAAGGTTAAATGAGATCTATATTAGATGATTGATTCTATAAGGTCTTTTGACAAAACAGACTCAGCATGTAATCAGATATAATCCCATATGCATTTGCTTATAATTATGTAATGATGGATAAATACATTTACAACACATTCCAGGAGTGAAAAGAAGTAGACAGTGGTAATACTGATAGATGAAAAGTGAAGAGGCTAATGGATAGACAATAAAGAAAGGAAAATTAAGGAAGTAAACTCTACATTGAAAACTGCACAACCTAATCACATTTATGGAATTTTAAAATACATAGACTCTAAATTTATAAAGGATTCAAAAGTTTAAGGTGTAATGCATCACATTTTATAACTCAACATGAAATCGTTTACCTTTTCAATTAAATTGCCTTCATACTGATATTGGGAGGAAAAAGGTATAATGGATGTCTGTATGTATAGCCAGTAAATAGTAAGGAAACCTACAAATAGTTCTTTTTTAAGACAGAGGAGGGAAAAAAAAATAATCCATTAACTCATTTATTAATCATACAATGAAGTCTGGCTCATAGAGAAGGTGGAAACTACATTAGTTGAATGCTTATTATTTTTCAGACATTTTATTCAATATTCATTGGGGTTCTACCATTTACTCTGTGCCATGTTCAATGTGGACATGTGGCTATAGCAGTGAACTGGATAGGCATAATCTCTATGCTGAAGGGAAGTGTAGGACAGAGAAAATAAAACAAATAGACAAAAAAAGTCACAAATATAAAAGCAATAAACATAGTTGCTGAGACTTGCAATATATGGAAAGTTACATATGGAAGTTAGAAAAGATTTACATAAGCCTGCAATCTTCAGGTATAAGGAGGAAGAGACAAAATGTTTCAGGCACTCAGTTAAAGAGTTGTGATGGTCAGTTCTATGTGTCAGTTTGTTCAGGCTATTCAGTCAAACACCAGTTATTTGACCACTCACTAATCTAAGTCTTGCTGTGAAGTTATTTAGTATATGTCATTAACATCTACTATCAGTTTACATTAAGGAGAATATCTTCAGTTTTTTCGGTGGGCCTGATCCAAGTAGTTGAACCGAAGTTCCTTCTGCTAGGAAGAAAATCCACCTGTGAACTGCAGAGTCAGCACAGGCCCAGGACTTTTCAGCCTGCCCTTCCCAGGGACCTGCCCTACAAGTTTTGGAATTGCCGAGCGATGCTTCTGCTTCTGTTAGGTCCATACCATTTCTGTCCTTTACGAGCCCATCTTTGCATGAAATGTTCCCTTGGTATCTCTAATTTTCTTGAAGAGATCTCTAGTCTTTCCTATTCTGTTGTTTTCCTCCATTTCTTTGCATTGATCGCTGAGGAAGGCTTTCTTAACTCTCCTCACTATTCTTTGGACCTCTGCATTCAGATGCTTATATAGTTCCTTTTCTCCTTTGCTTTTCCCTTCTCTTCTTTTTACAGCTATTTGTAAGGCCTCCCCAGACAGCCATTTTGCTTTTTTGCATTTCTTTTCCATGGGGATGGTCTTGATCCCTGTCTCCTGTACAATGTCACGAACCTCATTCCATAGTTCATCTGGCACTCTATCTATCAGATCTAGCTAGACCCTTAAATCTATTTCTCACTTCCACTGTATAATCATAAGGGATTTGATTTAGGTCATACCTGAATGACCTAGTGGTTTTCCCTACTTTCTTTAATCAAAAAGATGGGCTTGATAAAGGACAGAAATGATATGGACCTAACAGAAGCAGAAGATATTAAGAAGAGGTGGCAAGAATACACAGAAGAACTGTACAGAAAAGTTCTTCATGACCAAGATAATCACGAAGGTGTGATCACTCACCTAGAGCCAGACATCCTGGAATGTGAAGTCAAGTGGGCCTTAGAAAACATCACTACGAACAAAGCTAGTGGAGGTGATGGAATTCCAGTTGAGCTATTTCAAATCCTGAAAGATGATGTTGTGAAAGTGCTGCACTCAATATGCCAGCAAATTTGGAAAATGCAGCAGTGGCCACAGGACTGGAAAAGGTCAGTTTTCATTCCAATCCCAAAGAAAGGCAATGCCAAAGAATGCTCAAACTACCACACAATTACACTCATCTCACCGTCTAGCAAAGTAATGCTCAAAATTCTCCAAGCCAAGCTTCAGCAGTACGTGAACTGTGAATTTACAGATGTTCAAGCTGGTTTTAGAAAAGGGAGAGGAACCAGAGATCAAATTGCCAACATCTGCTGGATCCTGGAAAAAGCAAGAGAGTTCCATAAAAACATCTATTTCTGCTTGATTGACTATGCCAAGCCTTTGACAGTGTGGATCACAATAAACTGTGGAAAATTCTGAAAGAGATGGGAATACCAGACCACCTGACCTGCCTCTTGAGAAATCTGTATGCAGGTCAGGAAGCAACAGTTAGAATTGGGCATGGAATAACAGACTGGTTCCAGATAAGAAAAGGAGTACGTCATGGCTGTATATTGTCACCCTGCTTATTTAACTTACATGCAGAGTACATCATGAGAAATGCTGAGCTGGAAGAAGCACAAGCTGGAATCAAGATTGCTGGGAGAAATATCAATAACCTCAGATATACAGATGATACCACCCTTACAGCAGAAAGTAAAGAGGAACTAAAAAGCCTCTTGATGAAAATGAAAGAGGAGAGTGAAAAGGTTGGCTTAAAGCTCAACATTCAGAAAACGAAGATCATGGCATCCGGTCCCATCACTTCATGGGAAATAGATGGGGAAACAGTGGAAACAGTGTCAGACTTTATTTTGGGGGGCTCAAAAATCACTGCAGATGGTGACTGCAGCCATGAAATTAAAAGATGCTTGCTCCTTGGAAGGAAAGTTATGACCAACCTAGATAGCATATTCAAAAGCAGAGACATTACTTTGCCAACGAAGGTCTGTCTGGTCAAGGCTATGGTTTTTCCAGTAGTCATGTATGGATGTGAGAGTTGGACTGTAAAGAAGGCTGAGTGCTGAAGAATTGATGCTTTTGAACTGCGGTGTTGGAAAAGACTCTTGAGAGTCCCTTGGACTGCAAGGAGATCCAACCAGTCCATTCTGAAGGAGATCAGCCCTTGGATTTCTTTGGAAGTAATGATTCTAAAGCTGAAACTCCAGTACTTTGGCCACCTCATGCGAAGAGTTGACTCATTGGAAAAGACTCTGATGCTGGGAGGGATTGGGGGCAGGAGGGGAAGGGGATGACAGAGGATGAGATGGCTGGATGGCATTACAGACTCGATGGACGTGAGTCTGAGTGAACTCCGGGTGATGGTGATGGACAGGGAGGCCTGGCGTGCTGCGATTCATGGGGTCGCAAAGAGTCAGACACGACTGAGCAACTGAACTGAACTGAGCCAGGCTTCAGTCTTGTAAATCAATTATTTGCAATAACAATGTGAATTTTATATATTTATCCTTATGATTTTGTTTCTCTGATGAAATATTAATTGATATAGAAATGCAAAGGTTTTGATGTTAATAAATATTTTCAAGGAATTGAAATATTTTCATGGAATTTTCAAGGAATTGAAATATAGCATGAGGCTGGAGCAGAGTGTAAAAGGGAGAGGGCAAAGGACGAGATGGGCCAATACGTCATTTTGTTAAATCCACATGATGCTCTTGAAGGACTGTAATTGTCATTTCAAAGAGGAAGAAAGTAGGCTTAATGAAATTGCATAGTCTTACCACAAATTAAATGTCAGGTAAACGATATAGAACGGAGATTTAAAGCCAGGTTTTTCTAGCGTCACAGCTCATGGTTTTCCATGTTTACTCTGTTACCTTCTAATTCATACATAGGGGACATGATAACATGCCAATGATAGACTGAAATATAACCAATGTGATTGGTTCATAAACCTAACCTTAAAGTTGGTTTCCAAACCTATACATTTCTCCATCTCTATTTTTTTAAGGGTCATTTCTCTCTTGATTATATTATTTCTATTATTTTTTAATGTCTATCATTTATCAAACTGTCTTCCTACATATTATAAACTTATCAACTCAAGTGACCTCATCACCCAAATTGTTTTCTGTCCTCTGCTATGTTTCCTTGACTGTTTGAACTCCAGTGAACCTACAAATCTATGTCCACTTCCAGCATACCCTGAGCTTGTCTGCAACAAGAACAATGCCACCTGTGAAATCTTGAAGTTTCCTCACTCTGAGTAATATCTTTCTAGTTTTTTCTCTGTTATTCAGCCTCATCAAATGCCAAAGTCCTTGGCATCTTTAAGTGTCACTAATGCATCAATGCTTTCCAATTCTTATCTCTCTATATGAAGATTAGGCTTTACAAGACACATTTTTGTTTTGTCTTAGCATCCATCTCCTGTTCTGCCCAGGGAAGCACAATGGCAGGCCTGGAGCCACTTAAAAGTATGCACTCTCAGCTGTTGCTCCTGGGCTGCCAAACACCATTGCAGACAAATGACCCAACTCAAATCAAGACTGATCAGTAGCATTTTCTGCAGTGATGGAAATGTCCCATATCTGTGATGTCCAACAGAGAACACACTAGTCATTGGTAAGCAGTAGGTATGTGACTAGTGCATCTAAGGAACTGAATTATTTAGACATTGATGGCTACTGGCTGCTGTATTGGACAATACAGCTCTAGACTGCTGCTTTATACATCTGTGGCTCCAAACTTAGATCAGCTTTCAATACAGCCCAGAAATCTTGCTACTTCCCTTCTGAGCTTTCTCTCTCAGTCTTCACAGCTGTATCTCAGAGGTGGGCTTCCCTAAGTTCTTTCAACTTATCCTCCAATTTCTTCCTCATTTTCAGTAAATGACTTAGGCTTTTAACACAACAAATATTTCATTAAACTATTGCCATAAACACCATGAACTTATTTACATACACAGTCATTTTTATCTATCTAGTCACACCAAATTGTGTCCTAAATATTCTTTTTTTTAATTTTTATTTTTACTTTATTTTACTTTACAATACTGTATTGGTTTTGCCATACATTGACATGATTATCCCATATGTGGTTTGAGGCTCTTTGAACTTTTCTCACTTCAGCTACTTCCCCTTTCCTCTGTATCTTTAACATATTCCTTTATTCTGGATATTTCTCCTAATGTTCTAATATACTCTATTTTCTGAGAATTGACCTGAAAAAATCTTGTTTCACTCCAACCCATATTCCACTCTAACATTCTTTCTCACTTTAAAATGCAGTCAAAAGCTAGCAAAATAAAACATTTGCCCCATAAATCAATATTTTTCAATCCCTGCACTTTTAAATTTTGAACAAATCTCCAAAACTTACCTTAAAAAACTCCAAAACTCCTAATCTTCTCGCTCTACATTTCAGACTCTCCAGCCTCTGCTGGTGTGGTGTTTCCTCAAGGCTCCTTTATTAGTTCGCTCTTGCTCATGCTCAGCTTCTTCATGCAATGTCAAATCATGATTCCCAGCTGAGGAAGAGAGATGCCCTACTCAAATCCCTTTTCAGAGGCAGACTTATAGCCCAACAGTGGGGAGAGCACTCATGAGATATGCTTCAGCTCCACTACCTCAGGATATGCCTCAGCTGCAGAGAAGCACCTGCCTGAGGTCCTATCCTAGGCAGACCTGCTGAGCTCCTTACCAGGTGAGGCTTTGACAGTCCTACATCACAGCACAGTTGCTGCTTCTACCCAGTCCTACTTCCTTCACAAACAGTTACAAGATAAGATGGAAGAGAAAAACACACAGTAAATAAAAATATATGATGCCAAAGAATCTATTTTATTTTATTTTTTTATTATTTACATTTGACTGTATTTATGTTTATATTTTATAATTACACATTTTCATATTTAAAATCATTATATGTTTGGTTTTATTTATTTTTTTATTTTAAATTTTATTTTTACTTTATTTTACTTTACAATACTCTATTGGTTTTGCCATACATTGACATGAATCCACCATGGGTTTATACAAGCTCCCAATCCTGAATTCCCCTCCCACCTCCCACCCCATATCATCTCTCTGGATCATCCCCATGCACCAGCCCCAAGCATCCTGTATCCTGTATCGGACATAGACTGGCACTTCGTTTCTTACATGATAGTATACATGTTTCAATGCCATTCCCCCAAATCATCCCACCCTCTCCCTCTCCCTCAGAGTCCAAAAGTCCGTTCTATATATCTGTGTCTCTTTTGCTGTCTCGCATACAGCGTCATCATTACCATCTTTCTAAATTCCATATAAATGTGTCAGTATACTGTATTGGTGTTTTTCTTTCTGGATTACTTCACTCTGTATAATCGGCTCGAGTTTCATCCATCTCATTAGATCTGATTCAAATGTATTCTTTTTAATGGCTGAGTAATACTCCATTGTGTATGTGTACCACAGCTTTCTTATCCATTCATCTGCTGATGGATATCTAGGTTGTTTCCATGTTTATAATAGCCAGGACATGGAAAGAATCAGTATTTTAAAATATGCCAGTTTTGATGTCTTTCATCAGTACCTTATAGTTTTCTGAGTACACATCTTTTTGCCTCTTTAGGTAGATCTATTCCTAGGTATTTTATTATTTTTGTTGCAATGGTGAATGGAATTGTTTCCTTAATTTCTCTTTCTGATTTTTTGTTGTTAGTGTATAGGAATGCAAGAGATTTCTGAGCATTAATTTTGCATCCTGCAACTTTACCAAATTCATTGATTAGTTTTCTGGTGGCATATTTAGGATTTTCTATTTACAGTATCTATGACATGTACTATGTACAGTTTCATGTCATCTGCAAATAGTGATAGCTTTACTTTTTTTCCAGTTGACACTGTCATACAGAATGAAGCAAGTCAGTAAGAAAAACAGATATTGTATATTAATGTATAAATGTGTAATCTAGAAAAAAATGGTACAGATGAACCTATTTGCAAAGCAGAAATAGAGACACAAATATAGATAAAAAATGTTTGGATACCAAAGAGAGAATGGGGAGTGGGATGAATTGGGAGGGTAGAGATTGGCATGTTTGCACTGTGAGTGTGCTCAGTCGATTCAATCGTGTCTGACTCTTTGTTACCCCATGGACTGTAGCTTGCCATGCTCCTCTGTCTGTGGGATTTTCCAGGCAAGAATATTGGAATGGGTTGCAATGCCCTCTTCCAGGGGATCTTCCTTGCCCAGGGACTGAACTCCCATCTCTTGGGTGACCTGCACTGCAGGTGGATTCTTTGTGCTGAGCCACCAGGGAAGCCCCATGTATACACTGCTGATGCTGCTAAGTCACTTCACTCATGTCTGACCCTGTGTGACCCCATAGACTGCAGCCCACCAGGCTCCCATGTCCCTGGGATTCTCCAGGCAAGAACACTGGAGTGGGTTGCCATTTCCCTCTCCAATGCATGAAAGTGAAAAGTGAAAGTGAAGCCGCTCAGTCCTGTCTGACCCTCAGTGACCCCATGGACTGCAGCCTACCAGGCTCCTCCGTCCATGGGATTTTCCAGGCAAGAGTACTGGAGTAGGGTGCCATTGCCTTCTGCATGAATACACTACTATGTATAAAATAGATAACTAATGAGAACCTACTGTATAGCACAGGGACTTCTACTTAATGCTCTGTGTGACCTAAATGGAAACACAATCCAAAAAAGAGGGGATATATGTATGCATATACCTGATTCACTTTGCTATGCAGCAGAAACTAACACAACATTGTAAAGCAACTATATTCCAATATTTTTTTTTGAATGTGCAAAATCTGTAAGAAAAATATTACTGGAAGTCTTATGAGTTTATTCAAACAAATGGAAAGTCATGCCATGTGCACAGATAAGTTTACTGAAAATCTTTAAGATGTAAAGATTTATCTGATTAATTTATTTCTCTGATATATCTAATCATCTCTGGTATAGATATATCATATCCACTGGACCCAGAAACAACCTAAGTACAAAAGTACAGTTTACTTAAGAAAACATATGAATCTATCAAAATCAACACAGTCTCAAGGCAAAAATCTCTTGCTTCACAGATTAATGTATTTTTATACATAATTTACCCTGGAGGAGGGCCCAGAAACCCACTCCAGTGTTCTTGCCTGGAGAATCCCATTGACAGAGGAGCCTGGCTGGCTACAGTTCGTTTGCAAAGAGTTGGACATGACTGAAGCAACTTAGCACACACATCTATAATTTAACCCCAATACAAATGTCAACAACCAAAGTTAGGATTTTTCCAGAACAACAAATATTGGCAGTGAAACTCCTAAGGGAAAATAAACACTCAAGAAGTTAATACCTTAAAATAGAAGAGCCATAGCAGGTACTGGACAGTTTAGACATCACAACATGCTATTACTGTCTGTATTGGATTATGGCTATACTATTGATTTGTATCATGACCTCATATCCTAAGTTAACATGTTTAAATTCATTAGCCTTTGTAGATAATTTGGGATTATTTATATAAAAAAAGATCTGTGAATAGACTTAAATTTTCTTTACAATCTATATTTTTTTCTTTTTCTCACTGCACTGGCTTGAACTTCCAGTATGATGTTGAATAGCAGTGGTAACAGTGAACATCTTTTCTTCTTCTCAAACTTAGGGAAAAAGTATATTCTTTATTATGTTAAAGTCATTCTCTTTATTGTTTGCTGAGAATAATTGTCATAAATGAGTGGGATTTTTTCAAATGTTTTTTCTTCATTAATTGAATGGCATTCATCTTTAATTGTTAGTACGGAGAATTACACTGATTTTTTAAATGATGAGCCTGTTTTGCATTCCTGGGATGAATCATCCTTGGTGGTAATGTTTTATCCCTTATACATGGTATTGAATTTAATATGTTAATATTTTGGTGAGGATTTTTACATCTGTTTTCATAAGGTAAATTGGTCTGTAGCTACCTTTTATTTTAATGGTTCTATCTGGTTTTGGTATTAAAAAAATTGGCATTTTAGAGAAGTTGAGATTGTTTAATTCCCTTCTATTTCTGGAAGATATTTCTTAGAATTGGTATAATACCTTCCCTTCAATCCACTGTAGTGAGTTTCCAAAACTGCCTTAAGGCAGCAGATTTTTTTTTCTCTCTCTGCAGATGAAATCATTTATTCTGATTGGGAAATAGAGGAGGTGGGATCTGGGTTAGGTTTCAGAAGTTAATGCTGTTCTACATTCCCAACCAGTACCAGGAAAATAATTCTTTTCGTTTCTCTCAGATTTTTCTATTGTGATCTCCCGTTTGAGTTCAAGGAGGGTGAAACTGCAAAAGGTTGTGACTCCTTTAGGTCTTCAGTCCCAGTGGGCTTTCTTTCCACACTGGTCTCACCCACACTTGGTCTTTAGCGATTTGTTTAAAATTTTAACTTGTACTTCTTATCCATTCCAAGTAAGCAAATGAGAGAGTTCTGTTTCTTGCTGAAAATGGCTCTCTTTCCCAAAGTTTCAGGTTTCTTAATTGCCCTGAAATTTTAGTTCTGTGCTAGGTTCAATAAAAATAATTATTATGCCCTTTGTCCAGGTTTATCAATGTTGTAAGAAGGAGGATAATCCTCTTTCAGTTCTCTACATGTTTGAGCTGAAACCAAATAGACTATTTTCACAGAAAATAAATCTAGCCTTTAAATTTGTCTTGACAATTTATTTACAGAAATATGTTAAGAGCTGATCAAAATCAACACAATCTCCATGTGAATATTTTCTGCTTCTCTGATTAATCCTTTACAAAAATCACCAAATTAAGCTTTCCTTTAATATTGAACCAGGATTTTTCAACCTATTAAATTTCAAGTTAACTGAAATAATAAAACTTTGTGTTTTTTAAAGTACTTTATTTAATACTTATTTTAATATTCTATAAGACATTATACATGTATTCAAAAACTTTGAATTTTAAAAGCTGATTATGGATGTTAGAATAAGCTTTGTTTATTAGAAATAAATCTTTCATTAAACATATTTTTTTTGCTTATGCATTCACTTTTTAAATATTCTTGGAAGCTCATTATTTATAAAAATTGAGAACATTCTAATACATGCCTAAAATGTTTTCATTCAGATACATTAGCCTAGTGTGGACAATATTTTGAGACAGTAATTTATTATTTATTTATATCTACATCATGTCATACTACATTATATTAGGATTTTTCTTTTCCAAATTCATGAATTTAAGTGACAAGATATCAAAAACAGCTTGTGAGTCTTCCTGCCTTTTTTTTCCCCTAAAAGCCAAAACTTGTGTCTAGGAAGAAGTACTTGAATAGGAAAAATATCTGTTTCTATATCTGTATCTACATCTATCAATTAATTTATATCTATCTCTTATCTGTCTATCTGCATGAAAAGGCATATCAAGTGTAGGTTCAATCCTGGATTAGAAGATTCCCCAATTTGGATTTGCAGATGACAAGGAAGCCATGAGAAGTTGGGTGAAAAAAGAAAGAAAACTGAACCATGCTTTCTGGGAGTGCTAAGTGAATTCAACAATACCCTATGGTTAAGTGAATAAGATGGAATTTCACAATGCCAGCGAATTGAAAGAGTTCAAAGAGAAATGATGTATGTTTTAACACTAGACAAAACCACAAATGGTCTTGTGAAGTTTTCCCTGTGGTCTCTTGAAACTGAGGCCTTAGGTAGGTGTTGTATCTGAACATTCATGTTGACTGTGGGGTGTTTCAAATGATATTTTCTATAGATAAATGGTCTTTGCCCATGTCTCAGCTCTCTCAGACATTTCTCTGAACTTTGACACCAGCCTGCCTGTGGAACCCTGAGACACTGGAGTTATACAATAGAGTAGGTGTTCAAAATAGTTATTTCCTTGAACTTTATAAAATATAGCTTTTACATGGATATTCACATGGTTAATATGAGATGGCTTATTCAGGGCTACTAAAATCCCAATGTTTTGATTGACTCTCATCTTTGAAGAGACTAAGAGATAATACAAATGACTAAAATTATGCTTCTCAGCAGGCAGGAAAGATAGAAGCTCAAAATTAAAATTAATTTGAGTTTTAGGATACTGCTACAGTTGTTGCTCCTGTGTTTTAATATTACTGCTCTATAAAAATAAAATTTATTTTGGTTTATATAATTCAGTTAACTAATTCTTCTATATTTTTCCATACAGGATTTCCTTTTTTATTCCAAATGAATACTTTAACAGAACTGAAAGAAAATAAAATAAAACTCAAGTATTTGTCTCTTTCCCAATGGTATTGTCAAGTTTCTTCTTATTCTTATTACTATAATAAAGCATTTAAACATTTTTCTAAAATTCTCACAGTAACAGAAATAGTTTTTTTAAGGGCTGTCATTTCCTTTCCTAATATAGACTGATAGCAATGTTTTTATTAATCTTCACATTTTTAAAATGAGCATTTTTTTTATCCTTCATAATGCATGCACCTTAACTGGAAGTTTGAGATATTAATGTTAATAATTGGTGACTGATTTGTGCTTTCTATAGCCCAATAAAACATCAGGAGTATACAGATGAGAATCAAATAACTTACGAATATTACTTAAAAATAATTCTTAAAATTCTGGTTTCCAACAAAGTAAAAATACAGACCCAGCTCTTGGTTGAAAAGGCATTTACATTAATGTCAAATATTTTATTTCTTTTCTATATTAAAACTCTTGAAATAATTCAAACAATTTGCTAAAGTTTTTTTTTTTTTTTTTTACATATTATAGTATTGGAATCATAGGGCTTTTGATGTATTATTCTTCGAAATGTTTTGTGTTTTAAAAATTTCTTTAAAATATTGAAGGCACCATAAACTAGTGAGAAGGTATATAGAACTTTGAATGCTACATACCCTGTATTTCTCCCCTGTTGCAAATCCTGATTTTAACTAGTGTTTTCAATTGTCTAATCATCCACCAAACTTCTTTCCCTCAATTTTTTATAACAGCTTAATTAACATGTAATTCATATATCACAGAGTTAATCCTTTTAAAGTGTAGGAGGTATCAATACTTCATTCCCCAAACCTTATTTTTTGAGGAATTCAGTGTTTCTTTAAAGAAAATGCATTCACAGTTATGCAACCATCACTTCTAATTTTAAAGCATCTTTCATCACTCTCTTCCTCCAGCAACCATTTATCTACTTTCAGTCTGCATACCATATTTGACTTTCTGTGACTGGCTTCTTTAAATTAGCATAATGTTTTATGGAATAATTCAAATAATTCATGTTGTAGCAGGTATTAATACTTCACCCCCAGACTTTGTTGTTTTGGGAATCATGGTCCAAATATAGACACCCCAAGCAGGACATAGTCAAATACATGAACAAGTTCATCTTCAGTATCAGAGATACAACACAGCTAAAAGGTAGTCACAAAGACCACCCATTTCCTGTGTTGTTGGTTAAGTAGTGGTTCCTCCCACAATTTGGCACTCATCATTTACTTTAGTCCTTTATTCTTGGGGATGGGGATGAGGAAATGGGCTGAAGGTTGGAACCACTGAAGTAATTTCTTGTATTTTTGTCACTTATATTACTTCTAATAGTTTTCCATCTCTTCCCTCTCCCTGTTCTCTGGATATCATGGAATATGTACTTAAATATAGGCAGATCCATGATCTCGATCAATATGATAGTTGCATTCATTACCTTTTCATCTTCATTTTATATTTCTCTATCTTTAGCATCATCTTTAAAATGAATCTACTCATATCAGAATCTGTTTCTATGCTACAGTGAAACGAAGTTTTCATTTATTCTTTAAATTTGTATTTTATGTCAACTATGTGCCCAGGTATGGAGTGAGATTCAATACAATACCTGGGGACATTGTGATCAATGAAATATAGTATCTTACTTATTCAGAACCAGAACTTTCTGAAGGAGATATACATGTAAACTAGTCATTTTAACTGTGATAAGTGCCATAATAAGCAACTGACAAGCACATGATAGGAGACCATTGTAAAAGATAATACTGAATTGTGTTTCAAAGGATAAGTGGAGCTTTGCTAAATAAATGTATGGAAGACAATTTTGGAAAAAAGATCACTTAAGGATGGAGAGATACTCTGAGAACTTGAAGTCTCTATGTCTACATTATGTCCCAAACTCCTAGAAGACTGACATTATACTAAAAAGAGAAAGTCAGAGGACAATAATCCTATTAAACTTGCGCTAAAACATGCAGATGACACCAACCCTATGGCAGAAAGTGAAGAACTGAAGAGCCTCTTGATGAATGTGATAGAGGAGACTTAAAAAGTTGGCTTAAAGCTCAACATTCAGAAAACTAAGATCATGGGGTCCAGTCCCATCACTTCATGGCAAATAGATGGGAAAACAGTGGCTGACTTTATTTTTGGGGGCTCCCAAATCACTGCAGATGGTGACTGCAGCCATGAAATTAAAAGACACTTACTCCTTGGAAGGGAAGTTATGACCAACCTAGACAGCACATTCAAAAGCAGAGACATTACTTTGCCAACAAAGGTCCATCTAGTCGAGGCAATGTTTTTTCCAGTGGTCATGTGAGAGTTGGTCTATAAAGAAAGTTGAGTGCAGAAGAATTGATGCTTTTGAACTGTGGTGTTGGAGAAGACTCTTGAGAGTCCCTTGGACTGCAAGGAGATCCAGCCAGTCCATCCTAAAGGAGATCAGTCCTGGGTGTTCATTGGAAGGACTGATGTTGAAGCTGAAACTCCTATACTTTGGCCATGCGATGCGAAGAGCTGACTCATTGGAAAAGACTCTGATGCTGGGAAAGATTGAGGGCAGGAGAAGAATGGGACAACAGAGGATGAGATGGTTGGATGGCATAACCAACTCAATGCACATGGGTTTAGGTGGACTCTGGGAGTTGGTGATGGACAGAGAGGCCTGGAGTGCTGCGGTTCATAGGGTCGCAAAGAGTCGGACATGACTGAGCAACTGAACTGAACTGAAAACATGCCCAGAGGCACATTCATTAAATTGATCCTTTCAACTCTCCAGATTTGAATAAAGTTGAAGGAACTTTCATTCTTACCTTTTCTGCTCTCACCCCCTAATACAGGCATTCTATAAATTTTTTCTTCAGAGATTTTCTTGGTATTTTTGGTCTATTTTTCATAATAAAAGCATGCTTGCTTTGTTAAATTTTAAATCCTTCTATTACGCTAGGCTCCAAAATAAGTATTTTACACCCATTATTTCAGTCAGCTGTTAGTCTGATGTTGGACTGGCTACATCAGACCTCTGTGTAAGCTTAAAGAAAAACAGAACTATTCCTTTCAAATTTTGTGTTACACATACATTTTATTTATTAACCATCTTCAAGGTACCAGGCTTTTCTTCATGGGATTTTATGGACTGTAACCTGCCAGGCTCCTGTCCATGGAATTATCCAGGTAAGAATACTGGTGTGGGTAGCCAATCCCTTCTCCAGGGGATCTTCCTACCCTGGGATCAAACCCAGATCTCCTTCATTGCAGGTGGATTCTTTACCATCTGAGTTACCAGAGAAACCCCATATTGAAACACATTTGAAATAAATATATATGATTAGAGATTAAGCTGGACTTAGTCATAAATGTTTTATTGTAGCATTTATGTACTTGTTAAGTATAGGCTAGTGTTCTTTGCAGGGATGAGAAGACCTAACAGCTGTTGGAATTAGCTCAACTGTGTCCATGCATAATGCAATGTATTATGTTTTTCTGAGGTCACAGACTCCTGTTATGTCTCTCTTCCTCTTCCCTCCTTTCCTTGATTTTATCTCTTTTTTCTCCTGAGAATAATTTGAGAGCCAAATGTGGAGATGTGGAGCTTAGAAGGACTGAATCAGTGAAATCTAGGCATTTATTGCAGGACATTATATATTCTAACGTGAAAATCAGTATTTTTTTTCTTGCTGCTATGAAATGATTCAAATTTTCATAGTAGCACTGCTCTATACCTGCCTTACCTGCAGAATGTATCTGAAAATGACTATTCCTTATGTTTGAAAAAATATTTACATGTTTGTTTCTTGGTTGACTTGTCAGTTTTTAATCAACTTTTATTATATTGCATAAAAATCTATAGCA
Organism: Capricornis sumatraensis; assembly: GCF_032405125.1. Taxonomy (NCBI): domain Eukaryota; kingdom Metazoa; phylum Chordata; class Mammalia; order Artiodactyla; family Bovidae; genus Capricornis; species Capricornis sumatraensis. Next base: position 61,552,192 of record NC_091072.1, on the reverse strand, counting down.
GAAAAATAGAAAGTCTTTATAGATCATGATGGATAAAGAATAAGTGGCCAAATGGGAGGGAAAGTATCCATGACAGCTTATGAATTGGGCTCTACAATGTGAAGACTTGAGGCTAGAAGAGTGGCAAAGGGCATGTGGTGATAGGGATTCCTAGAAAGTAGTGGTTAAGTAGACCAAGAGAGGTACCACTCTGAATAACTAAGTATTTGGAGGAGTTACATTAGGTAGAGGTCTTTACCTGACTAGGAGCTTTCATCCTTTAATTCTTCAGCTATCAGCCAGTTTATCATGTCACATACCTCAAAGTGGAATTCCATCCCTTTTGCTTACCAAAGTCACAACTCTGACTGACCAGCAATAAGGGATGCCCACCAGTTCATCAGAATCTTGCTCAGTATCCATGTGACTACTATAGATGTTGCCTTCCCACTACTTCTTAAGACATATGTAAAACCCCAAGGGATCCCTGGATTTCTAGCAGAATATTGAGGAGGAACTTTTTCCTGATCCCAGAGGTTTATAATGGAACAAACTCAAGACTCCAGAGTCAGGATGAGACATAGCATTGTATAATTGGTGTCAGTTTCACAATGTTGGCCCTGCCTTTGGCCACCATATAGATCATAAAACAGTAATGGTAGAAACAGTGAGTCATCTTGTTGTCTGAGGCACTTGGGGTTAGAATTCAGAAAGCACTAACATGGCAACAAGGGAGAAAAATGTTTTTCACTAATTCACAGGCACTGAGATTAACGTTAGGATCCAAATATAATTTTAAGATAGCTAATGTTCTTCTCTAGATCTTCCAATGTCAGGAACTTCTCACATTTCTCTTTTGGAAAAGCATATGAAATATTAACTTGCTTTGAAAATTAAGTAATGTAATAAGCATAGCTAGTCCCATACCATTTCAATGCATGGTAGCTTTTACTACTAATTATATATTATTATTGGAGAAGGAAATGGCAACCCACTCCATTATTCTTGCCTGGAGAATCAAATGGACAGAGGATTTGGCAGGAAACAGTCCATGGAGTTCAAAGAGTTGGACACGACTGAGCGACTAAGCACCAGCAGCATATATTATTAAACGGAGACATGGGTGATCAGTTGTGGTTGACTATGACCCCATGGATTGTAGCCCACCAGGCTCCTCTGTCCATGGAATTTTCAGGAAAGAATACTGGGGCGGGTTGGCATTTCCTACTCCCAGGTTTCTTCCTGACCCAGAGATCATACAGAATCTATATATACAGCTTACAAAATCTGTACACACTCATATACTAGAAAAAGAACTTTGTTATATCAAGTGATTTGCAACTATGAGTGGCTTGAAAAAATTGTATACTGTCACTTCTTACTGTTGGGGGTCTTTGTTCCTTTTCTTGCCTTCCAAACCTTCAAAGATACTAATACTGGCTCTTTTTTGTGGCACCTCGGAGGCTGTCGGCACTTCAGAGTGAAGCTTAGCATCCCTTTCCTGGCCACTGGCTGCCAGAAGCTCATGAAGTAGATGATGAACGAAAATTTCATACCTTCTGCGAGAAGCGTATGGCCACAGAAGCTGCTGCTGATGCTCTGGGTGAAGAATGGAAGGGTTATGTGATCCGAATCAGCGGCAGGAATGATAAGCAGGGTTTCCCCATGAAGCAGGGTGTCTTGATCCATGGCTGAGTTTGCCTGCTCCTAAGTAAGGGGCATTCCTGTTACAGACCAAGGACTGGAGAGAGAAAGCACAAATCTGTATGGGACTGGACTGTGGATGCCAATCTGAGTGTTCTCAATTTGATCATTGTGAAAAAAGGAGAGAAGGATATTCCTGGACTCACTGGTACTACCTACAGTGCCTCGTCGCCTGGGTCCCAAAAGAGCTACCAGAATCCGCAAACTTTTCAATCTCTCTAAAGAAGATGATATCCACCAATATGTTGTGCAAAAGCCCCTAAACAAAGACAGTAAGAAACCTAGGACTAAAGCACCCAAGATTCAGCGTCTCCTGACTCCACGAGTTCTGCAACACAAATGCTGGCATATTGCTCTGAAGAAACAGCATGCTAAGAAAAATAAAGAAGAGGCTGCAGAATATGCTAAACTTTTGGCAAAGAGAATGAAGGAGGCCAAAGGAAAATGGCAGGAACAGATTGCCAAGAGACAGAGGCTGTCCTCTCTGAGAGCTTCTACTTCTGAGTCCAGTCAAAAATAAGATGTTCTAAAAGTAACAAATAAATAAGATCAGATATATATAAAAAAAGATACTAATACTGGCCATTATAACCTATAAATTATGATACTCAACCAGATCCTTTCGTTTCTATGAGTAGCTATATACCTCCTTTGCTTGATAAGATACTTATCGAAAACTACACGCTAGAAGTGTAAATGTAAGTAAAGATCTTATTGAAGACAAGAAAATTATATTGAAGATCTTCATAAATAACAGTACATGTGTTGTGGTTTCAGACTGTTTCTCTTCTGATCTATTTTCCATTCTGGAGTCAGCATGATCAATTATGAGTAAAGCTGGAACACCATGATCATCTCAAAGCCAAAAGGCCACATTCATTTGCTGCCCTCTAAGCATGAGCACAGTTTCGGTGCATTCTGAGTGTTAAGATATTTCAAGTTACAGTTCTTTCTCAATTTTCTTTGTTGTTCTTTCCTTGCACTTGTTGTCATGATCACTCTACTCTTTCCATTAATCAGAAGGATTTTATATATTTATAGCCAACCCCATTCTGAAGAACTAGTTTATTCTTGGCAAATCTTCATATTTAGCATCTAGCTTAATGTCATATTTTATATGTATTCTTAAAATTACTTATCATTTTGGCATATCAATAAATAAATAACCATGGGGCAGCTGGAACCATGGTTAGAATTAAAAATCATCTGACATGCCTCTTACTACATTCAGATCTAGACATAAAAGTTAGTGAAAAATCTTCAACTCCATAATGGCAATACTATTGAAACTCCGGCCTTTGGGAATGTGGGTTTGAGCAACACAATCAGCTAAAGACCTCTGACCAAAAAAATGCAGGCTGAAGGAAAAGTGACATAAAATGGGTAAGAAAGACAGCAGAAATATTTGGAACCAGTCTCTTATGATCACTTGTCCTGGCACATTATTCATTTTTACATTCTACACTTGTCCTAATATGTTATATAAGGAGAAGTGACCTTTTTTTGGCAACTTAGTTTAAGGCTATAGAATATTCAGATGTGAGTGTGACTACAACAGTCAAGAATTATGATTATCTTGTGACCCAATGTACACAGGATTTCTAGCTTATATAAGCTTGATGCTTTAATATTTGCCCTATAAGCCTGTGTCAAGTAGGCCTGGTTTTATACAACTTGATACACATCACCACGCTTTGATTTCCTGACTCTTTCATGTCACCCCTCTTCTTGGAGAGGAGTCCTCTTCTGGGGAGATTTTTCAAATACTAACCAACCCATCCAGAATCCACACTCCCAATCACTTTTCTTATTGGGTTTTCACATTATTGGTTACTATAAACCTGCCCTAATCATCTCAGAACCAGGTACCAGACCATTAGGGAGAGCATCTATGTATCAAAGCCTGAAAGCCAATTCTAAGCCTATTTATCCTTGTCCATTACTTCCTGAGGAAAACAAAGTCTTGTCCATAGTTTCCCCCTTTCCATCTGCTTAGTGACCAACTCAGGCACTTTCCCAGGCCCATGGCTTGCTATTCCCTTTTATCTTGGGAACTGTAACAAACTATTTTTCAAATGGCAACCATTTCCCAATCTTTTGGCCTTACGATACTTCACATTTTCCATTAATACATTATATTTTAAAACATTCATGTTGGGAAATGGTCAGATATCTTTGGTTGCATAAAAGATGGTTGCATCATGTAATGAAGCAGATGCTGTTGTCATTACTGTCTAATGTATGGGTAGAAGAGAGAGAAAGAGAAAGAATACTGGGGAGCCAAAGCAATGGATGTTCTATCACTTATATGTAGGTGCTCAGTTCACAGATACACTTTTCTATACTAATACCTTCAGGCCACCTGACTTAAAAAGCAGTTGACTTTTATCTGTGTGGCACTTTATGTGCATTGAAGATAACTGATGAAGTAAAGATATAATTTATATTGTGAATTACATTCTTTTAAAATCAACAGTTGAAACAATAGGACTTAAAGTCACAGAGAGACATTAAATAATTTGACCAATTCAACAAGCAAATCATTGGAAGTCAGGATTTGAACATAGGCAATCTGGTCCCGAATTTCATATTCTTAACAAAGTCTACTATTAAATATATTCTTTTAATATATTAAAAGAATTTTACTTGCTTTAATTTTTTTCTTAATGTATTTATGAACAGTATATGGTTGTATTATTTTTATCATGTTATCACATTATTCAACAGTTATTTTCAAAACTGCAAACAAAAATGCCAAAGGGGATTTTGCTTAAGATGGCAGAGGAATAGGATGGGGAGATCACTTTCTCCCACACAAACTCATTAAAAGAACATTTAAACGCTGAGTAAATTCCACAAAACAACGTCTGAATGCTGGCAGAGGATATCAGGCACCCAGAAAAGCAGCCCATTGTCTTCAAAAACAGGTAGGAAAAAATATAAAAGACAAAAAAGAGACAAAAGAGGTAGGGACAGAGCTCTGTCCTGGGAAGGGAGTCTTAAAAAGAGAGAACTTTCCAAACAACAGGAAACACTCTCACTGCTGAGTCTGTGGCGAGCCTTGGAAGCACAGAGGGAGGAAAAATAAATAAATAATTAAAACCCACAGATTACGAGCCCAACGGTAACTCCTCCAGCAGAGAAGCAGCACAGACGCCTGCATCCGCCACTAGCAGGCGGGGGCTCTGCAGGGAGGCGCCGGCTGCATTGCTTAGAGTAAGGAGCTGGCCTGAATGCCCCGAGGGCAATCTGAGTCAACTAACTTGGGCTAGCAAACCAGACTGTGGGATAGCTACCACGGAAAAGTCCTAAGACACCGCAGGACCACACACAGAACAAAGGACTGAACAGAACTAGCCAGCTGCAGATCATCCCCCTCCAAAGACAGGCAGCCAGAGCCGGAAGGGGGCAATTGCAGCCCCAGTGAGATATTATCTACCAAACTGCAAGCAGGCTTCTTTGCTAACTAAGACTTCTTGGGGTTCTGGACAGTCAACATCCGCCTGAGAAGGTGCCCCGGTTGTACACCCAGAAAACCGAGCAGCAGGGACAGGGGACATGATAAGTCACAGCGACCACACTCACCAAACACCTCATCACGTAGCTGCTTGGACCAGGGAAGGGCACAAAACGCAGGCCCAATTGAGTCTGCACCTCTGAAGACTACCCGAGTGCTTGAACCTGAACAGCTTAGACCTGGGAGGTGCATGCAGCCCATGGCTGGCCTCGGATGGTTCCCTGCAGAGCAACCTAGAGCCTGAGCAGTATGGGCAGGGAGGGCACACACGCCGTGAGCGGGGGCAGGCCCAGCAGGGGCAGGCACTGTGAGCACACACCAGTGTCATTTGATTGCAGAGTCCCTCCCTCCCCACAGCGCGACTGAACAAGTGAGCCTAAAAAAAGTGTCCACCACCACCCCATTTGTGTCAGGGTGGAAATTAGACACTGAAGAGACCAGAAAACAGAAGCTAAAACAGAGGGAACCGCCTTAGAAGTGACAGGTGCACTAGATTAAAGCCCTGTCGTTAGTACTGACTACATAGGAAGGGGCCTATAGCTCTTGAGAAACATAAGCCGGACCAAGGGACTATCCAAAAATGAACTGACCCCACAATACCCACAACAACACCAGAAAAAGTCCTAGATATATTTTTACTATTTTTACGATCATTCTTTTTTTTTAATTTTTTTAAATTTTTAAGTCTTCTATTACTCCTTTAATTTTCACTTTTATAACCTACTATTACTTTGCCAAAAAAAAGACCTATTTTTTAAAAGCAAACTTCATATATATATATATATTTTATAACTTTGGTGACTTTTTTTCTCTTTTTTTTCTTCTTTTCTTTAATATTGTATTTTTGAAATTCCAAACTTGGCTCTAGATTTTTAATCTTTGCTTTTTGGTATTTATTATCACTTTTGTATCTTTAAGAACCCAACCTTCAGTACCCATTTTTACCTGGGAGTGAGATTACTGGCTTGACTGATCTCTCCCCCTTTGGACTCTCCGTTTTCTCCACCAGGTCGCCTCTGTCTCCTTCCTACCCCTTCTCTTCTCTACCCAACTCTGTGAATCTGTGTGTTCCAGATGGTGGAGAACACTTAGGGAACTGATTATTGTCTGGATCTGTCTCTCTCCTTTTGATTCCCCTTATTTATCCTCCTGGCCACCTCTGTCTCCTTCCTCCCTCATCTCTTCTCTGTATAACTCCATGAACGTCTCTGAGTGGTCCAGTTGTGCAGTGTACATAAGGAAGTGATTACTGGCTAGCTTGCTCTCTCCTCTATTGATACCACCTCATCTCATTTGGGTCACCTCTAGCTCCCTCCTCCCTCTTCTCTTCTCCATGTAACTCTGTGAACCTCTCTGTGTGTCTCTCACTGTGGAGAAACTTTTCATCCTTAACCTAGATGTTTTATCAATGGTGCTGTTTAGAAGGAGAAGTCTTGAGACCACTGTGAAAATAAGACTGAAAACCAGAAGCAGGAGGCCTTAAGTCCAAATCCCAAGAACACCAGAGAACTCCTGACTCCAGGGAACATTAATTGACAGGAGCTTATCAAACACCTCCAACCTACACTGAAACCAAGAACCATCCAAGGGCAAACAAGTTCCACAGCAAGACATACCACACAAATTCAGGAACACAGCCCTGAGCTCCAATATACAGGCTGCCAAAGTTACTCCAAAACCACTGACATCTCATAATTGATTACTAGACATTTCATTGCACACCAGAGAGAAGAAATCCAGCTCCACCCACCAGAACACCAACACAATTTTCCCTAATCAAGAAACATTGACAAGCCACCGATACAACATCACCAACAGCAAGGAAACTCCACAATAAAGTTCACTTCAGTTCAGTCGCTCAGTCGAGTCCGACTCTTTGCGATCCCCCGCCACAGCATGCCAGGCCTCCCTGTCCATCACCAAATCCCAGGGTTCACTTAGACACACGTCCATCCAGTCAGTGATGCCATCCAGCCATCTCATCCTCTGTCGTCATCCTCTCCTCCTGCCCTCAATCCCTCCCATCATCAGAGTCTTTTCCAGTGAGTCAACTCTTCTCATGAGGTGGCCAAAGTACTGGAGTTTCAGCTTTAGCATCATTCTCTCCAAAGAAAACCCAGGGCTAATCTTCTTCAAAATGGACTGGTTGGATCTCCTTGCAGTCCAAGGGACTCTCAAGAGTCTTCTCCAACACCACAGTTCAAAAGCATCAATTCCTCGGTGCTTAGCCTTCTTCACCATCCAACTCTCACATCCATACATGACCATTGGAAAAACCATAGTCTTGACTCGACGGACCTTAGTCGGCAAAGTAATCTCTCTGCTTTTGAATATGCTACCTAGGTTGGTCATAGCTTTCCTTCCAAGGAGTAAGCGTCTTTTAATTTTATGGCTGCAGTCACCATCTGCAGTGATTTTGGTGCCCAAAAAAATAAAGTCTGACACTGTTTCCACTGTTTCCCCATCTATTTCTCATGAAGTAATGAGACTGGAAGCCATAATCTTCGTTTTCTGGATGTTGAGCTTTAAGCCAACTTTTTCACTCTCCACTTTCACTTTCATCAAAAGGCTTTTTAGTTCCTCTTCACTTTCTGCCATAAGGGTGGTGTCATCTGCATATCTGAGGTGATTGATATTTCTCCGGGCAATCTTGATTCCAGCTTGTGTTTCTTCCAGTCCAGTGTTTCTCATGATGTACTCTGAATATAATTTAAATAAGCAGAGTGACAACATACAGCCTTGACGTACTTCTTTTCCTATTTGGAACCAGTCTGTTGTTTCATGTCCAGTTCTAACTGTTGCTTCCTGACCTGCATACAGATTTCTCAAGAGGCAGGTCAGGTGGTCTGGTATTCCCATCTCTCTCAGAATTTTCCACAGCTGATTGTGATCCACACAATGAAAGGCTTTGGCACAGTCAATAAAGCTGAAATAGATGTTGTTCTGAAACTCTCTTTTTTTTTCCATGATCCAGCAGATGTTGGCAATTTGATCTCTGGTTCCTCTGCCTTTTCTAAAACCAGCTTGAACATCAGGAAGTTCATGGTTCACATATTGCTGAAGCCTGGCTTGGAGAATTTTGAATATTACTTTACTAGCATGTGAGATGAGTGCAATTGTGTGGTAGTTTGAGCATTCTTTGGCATTGCCTTTCTTTGGGATTGGAATGAAAACTGACCTTTTCCAGCCCTGTGGCCACTGCTGCATTTTCCAAATTTGCTGGCATATTGAGTGCAGCACTTTCACAACATCATCTTTCAGGATTTGAAATAGCTCAACTGGAATTCCATCACCTCCGCTAGCTTTGTTCGTAGTGATGCTTTCTAAGGCCCACTTGACTTCACATTCCAGGATGTCTGGCTCTAGATGAGTAATCACACCATCGTGATTATCTGGGTCATGAAGATCATTTTTGTACAGTTCTTCTGTGTATTCTTGCCACCTCTTCTTAATATCTTCTGCTTCTTTTAGGTGAAGGGTTAATAGGGTAGCAGAGATGGGCCTGCAAACGGGTCTCTCTGCTCAGGCTGAGCGTCCTTGCATACGAGGCGTTCTGCCAAAGAGTCTGGACACAGCCTTGAGTTTAATGGTCCCTTGCAAACGAGGGAGCATTCCCTTCTTGAGATAAGAGGAGATGAGGGCTTTGGGCAGTCTCTTCAGTAGACAGAGATTTCACTCCCCTTTGCTATACGATAACATGTATGCACTTGCACTGTACTAAAAAGGCTTATTCTTGCAGTCTGGAATTCTGCCTAAGGAGGGCTCTATAATAATAAACGACAATTAGTTTGCCCAGTTGTTCCTCTGGCCAGAGTGGTGTCCTGTCTGTCTTTTGTGTGTCTTGTATATTTTATGTCATTTCACTCATAATCTCCAGAAATTAGGAGGTCCTACAGTTAGGTCTTTACCATTTCTGTCCTTTACTGAGCCCATCTTTGCATGAAATGTTCCCTTGGTATCTCTAATTTTCTGGAAGAGATCTCTAGTCTTTCCCATTCTGTTGTTTTCCTCCGTTTTTGGCATTGATTGCTGAAGAAGGCTTTCTTATCTCTTCTTGCTATTCTTTGAAATTCTGCATTCAGATGCTTATATCTTCCTTTTCTCCTTTGCTGTTCACTTTTCTTTTCTCAACTATTTGTAAGGCTTCCCCAGACAGCCATTTTGCTTTTTTGCATTTCTTTCCCATGGGGATGGTCTTCATCCCTGTCTCCTATACAGTGTCACAAACTTCATTCCATAGTTCATCAGGCACTCTGTCTATCAGATCTAGGCCCTTAAATCTATTTCTCACTTCCACTGTATAATCATAAGGGATTTCATTTAGGTCGTACCTGAATAGTCTAGCAGTTTTCCCTACTTTCTTCAATTTGAGTCTGAATTTGGTAATAAGGAGTTCATGATCTGAGCCACAGTCAGCTCCTGGTCTTGTTTTTGTTGACTGTATAGAGCTTCTCCATCTTTGGCTGCAAAGAATATAATCAATCTGACTTTGGTGCTGACCATCTGGTGATGTCCATGTGTAGAGTCTTCTCTTGTGTTGTTGGAAGAGGGTGTTTGTTATGACCAGTGCATTTTCTTGGCAAAACTCTATTAGTCTTTGCCCTGCTTCATTCCACATTCCAAGGCCAAATTTCCCTGTTACTCCAGGTGTTTCTTGACTTCCTACTTTTGCATTCCAGTCCCCTATAAAGAAAAGGACATCTTTTTTAGGTGTTAGTTCTACAAGGTCGTGTAGGTCTTCATAAAACTGTTCAACTTCAGCTTCTTCAGCGTTACTGGTTGGGGCATAGACTTGGATTACCATGATATTGAATGGTTTGCCTTGGAAATGAACAGAGATCATTCTGTCATTTTTGAGATTGCATCCAAGTACTGAATTTCAGATTCTTTTGTTGACCATGATGGCTACTCCATTTCTTCTGAGGGATTCCTCCCTGCAGTAGTAGATATAATGGTCATCTGAGTGAAATTCACCCATTATAATCCGTTTCAGTTCTCTGATTCCTAGAATGTTGACATTCACTCTTGCCATCTCTTGTTTGACCACTTCCAATTTGCCTTGATCATGGACCTGACATTCCAGGTTCCTATGCAATATTGCTCTTAACAGCATCAGACGTTGCTTCTATCACCAGTCACATCCACAGCTGGGTATTGTTTTTGCTTTGGCTCCATCCCTTCATTCTTTCTGGAGTTATTTCTCCACTGATCTCCAGTAGCATGTTGGGCACCTACTGACCTGAGGAGTTCCTCTTTCAGTATCCTATCATTTTGCCTTTTCATACTGTTCATGGGGTTCTCAAGGTAAGAATACTGAAATGGTTTGTCATTCCCTTCTCCAGTGGACCACATTCTGTCAGACCTCTCCACCATGACCTGCCCATCTTGATTTGCCCCACGGGCATGGCTTAGTTTCATTGAGTTAGACAAGGCTGTGGTCCTAGTGTGATTAGATTGACTAGTTTTCTGTGAGTATAGTTTCGGTGTGTCTGCCCTCTGATGCCCTCTTGCAACACCTACCATCTTACTTGGGTTTCTCTTGCTTTGGGTGTGGGGTATCTCTTCACGGCTGTTCCAGCAAAGCGAAGCCGCTGCTCCTTACCTTGGATGAGGGATATCTCCCCACTGCTGCCCTTCCTGACCTTCGATGTAGGATGGCTCCTCTAGGCCCTCCTGCACCCACGCAGCCACCACTCCTTGGATATGGGGTTACTCCTCCCAGCCGCCGCCCCTGGCCATGGACACAGGGTAGCTCCTCTCGCAGTTCCTGTGCCATTGCAGCCTGGAAATCTAGGCCGCTTCCCCTGACCTCAGACGTGGGGTATCTCCTCTTGGCCGTGCTTACTGTGCCAGCCGCCACAATAAAGAGAACTCCACAAACAGCCAGAATATAGAAAGGCCACCCCAAACACAGCAATATAAACAAGATGAAGAGACAGAGGAATACCCAGCAGGTAAAGGAACAGGAGAAATGCCCACCAAACCAAAAAAAGAGGAAGAGATAGGGAATCTACCTGATAAAGTATTCCGAATAACGACAGTGAAAATGATCCAAAAATCTTGAAATCAAAATGGAATCACAGATAAATAGGCTGGAGACAAGGATTGAGAAGATGCAGAAAGGTTTAACAAGGACCTAGAAGAAATAAAAAAGAGTCAATATATTATGAATAATGCACTAAATGAGATCAGACACACTCTGGAGGCAACAAATAGTAGAATAACAGAGGCAGAAGATAGGATTAGGGAAATAGAATGATAGAAATAAATGAATCAGAGAGGGGAAATGAGATATCAGCAAGGATCTCAATCAAATATGAAGGAGAAATCAATAGCTTTACAGACAAGCAAAAGCTAAGAGAATTCAGCACCACCAAACCAGCTCTCGAACAAATGCTAAAGAATATTCTCTAGACAGGAAACACAAAAAGGGTGTATAAACTCGAACCCAAAGCAATAAAGTAAATGCAACGGGATCATACTTATGAATAATTACCTTAAACTTAAATTAGTTGAATGCCCCAACCAAAAGACAAAGACTGGCTGAATGGATACAAAAACAAGACCCTATGTATGTTATCTACAAAAGACCCACCTCAAACTGGGGACACATACAGACTGAAAGTGAAGGGCTGGAAAAAGATATTCCATGCAAATAGAGACCAAAAGAAAGGAGGGGTAGCAATACTCATATCAGATAAAATAGACTTTAAAACAAAGGCTGTGAAAAGAGACAAAGAAGGACACTATAAAATGATCAAAGGATCAATCCAAGACGAAGATATAACAATTATAAATATATATGCACCCAATATATGAGCACCGCAATATGTAAGACAAATGCTAACAGGTATGAAAGCAGAATTAACAATAACACAATAATAGTGGGAGACTTTAATATCCCACTCACACCTATGGATGGATCAACTAAACAGAAAATTAACAAGGAAACACACATTTTAAATGATACAATAGACTGCTTAGACCTAATTGATATCTATAGGACATTTCACCCCAAAACAATGAATTTCACCTTTTTCTCAAGTGCACACGGAACCTTCTCCAGGATACATTACATCCTGCACCATAAATCTAGCCTTGGAAATTCAAAAAAAAAAAAAAAAAAAACTGAAATCATTCCAAGCATCTTTTCTGACTACAATGCAGTAAGATTAGATCTCAATTACAGGAGAAAAACTACTAAAAATTCCAACACATGGAGGCTGAAGAACACGCTGCTGAATAACTAACAAATCACAGAATAAATCAAAATATGCATAGAAATGAATGAAAAGGAAAACACAAAAACCCAAAAGCTGTGGGACACTGTAAAAGCAGTGCTAAGGGGAAAGTTCATAGCAATACAGGCATACCTCAAGAAACAAGAAAAAAGTCAAATAAATAACCTAACTCTACACCTAAAGCAACTAGAAAAGAAAGAAATGAAGAACCCCAGGGTTAGTAGAAGGAAAGAAATCTTAAAAATTAGGGCAGAAATAAATGAAAAAAAAAAAAAAAAGAGAGAGAGAGAGAGAGAGACCATAGAAAAAATCAACAAAGCCAAAAGCTGGTTCTTTGAAAGGATAAATAAATTTGACAAACCATTAGCCAGACTCATCAAGAAACAAAGGGAGGAAAAGCAAATCAATAAAATTAGAAGTGAAAATGGAGAGATTAAAATAGACAACACAGAAATGCAAAGGATTATAAGAGACTACTATCAGCAATTATATGCCAATAAAATGGATAATGTGGAAGAAATGGACAAATTCTTAGAAAAGTACAAAAGTTCAGTTTTCCAAAACTGAACCAGGAAGAAATAGAAAGTCTTAACAGACCCATCACAAGCACGGAAATTGAAACTGTAATCAGAAATTTTCTAGCAAAAAAAAGCCCAGGTCCAGACGGCTTCACAGCTGAATTCTACCAAAAATTTTGAGAAGAGCTAACACCTATCCTACTCAAACGCTTCCAGAAAATTGCAGAGGAAGGTAAATTTCCAAAGTCATTCTATGAGGCCACCATCACCCTAATACCAAAACCTGACAAAGAGGCCACAAAAGAAGAAAACTACAGGCCAATATCACTGATGAACATAGATGCAAAAGTCCTTAACAAAATTCTAGCAATCAGAATCCAACAACATATTAAAAAGATCATACACCATGACCAAGTGGGCTTTATCCCAGGGATGCAAGGATTCTTCAATATCCTCAAATCAATCAATGTAATACACCACATTAACAAATTGAAAAATAAAAGCCATATGATTATCTCAATAGGTGCAGAGAAAGCCTTTGACAAAATTCAGCATCCATTTATGATAAAAACTCTCCAGAAAGCAGGAATAGAAGGGACATACCTCAACATAATAAAAGCTATATATGACAAACCCACAGCAAACATTATCCTCAATGGTGAAAAATTGAAAGCATTTCCCCTAAAATCAGGAGCAAGACAAGGGTGCCCACTTTCACCACTACTATTCAACAGAGTTTTGGAAGCTTTGGCCACAGCAATCAAAGCAGGAGAAGAAATAAAAGGAATCAAAATTGGAAAAGAAGTAAAACTCTCACTGTTTGCAGATGACATGATCCTCTACATAGAAAACCCTAAAGACTCCACCAGAAAATTACTAGAGCTAATCAATGAATATAGTAAAGTTGCAGGATATAATATCAACACACAGAAATCCCTTGCACTCCTATACACTAATAATTAGAAAGTAGACAAAGAAATTAAGGAAACAATTCCATTCACCATTGCAATGAAAAGAATAAAATACTTAGGAATATATCTACCTAAAGAAACTTAAGACCTATATATAGAAAACTATAAAACACTGGTGAAAGAAATCAAAGAGGATACTAATAGATGGAGAAATATACCATGTTCATGGATCAGGAGAATCAATATAATGAAAATGAGTATACTAACCAGAGCAATCTATAGATTCAATGCAATCCCTATAAAGTTACCAAAAGTATTTTTCACAGAGCTAGAACAAATAATTTCAAGATTTCTATGGAAATAGATGGCGGAGGAATAGGACGGGAAGACCACTTTCTCCCTCACAAATTCCTCAAAAGAACATTTCAACGCTGAGCAAACTACACAAAACAACTTCTGTAGGCTGGCAGAGGACATCAGGCAATCAGAAAAGCAGACCATTGTCTTCAAAAACAGGTAGGAAAAAATATAAAAGACGAAAAAGGAGACAAAGGAGGTGGGGAGGGAGATCCATCCCGGGAAGGGAAGCCTGTCCCGGGAAGGGAATTTTAAGAAGAGAGGTTTCCAAACACCAGGAAACACTCTACCTGCCGAGTCTGTGGCGAGCCTTGGAAACACAGAGGGCAACATAACAGGAAGGGAATAATAAATAAATAATCAAAATGAAGAGATTACAAGCCCAACAGTAACTCCCCCAGCGGAAAAGCAGCACAGACACCTGCATCCGCCACTAGGAAGTGGGGGCAGGGCAGGGAATCGAGGGAGGCGCGGGCTGCAGTGCTTTGTAAGAATCGGGCAGGAATGCCCCACATGCAACCAGAACAATCTAACTTGGGCTAGCAAACCAGACTGTGGGATAGCTACTGCCCGAAAAGCTCGAACATAAGACACCGCCAGGACCGAGCACAGAACAAAGGACGGAACTGAAAAAGCCGGCTGCAGACCATCCCCCGCCGGGGACAGGCAGCCAGAGCTGTAAGGGCTGGAAAGGGGCAATTGCAGACCCGGAGAGACTTTACTTACCAAACTGCAAACAGGCGTCTTTGCTAAGACTTCTGGGGGTGCTGGACAGTCACCATCTGCCTCACAAGGGCCGCCAGCGGTCCACCCAGAAAGCTGAGCAGCAGAGGCAGAAAAGGCGACAAGTCGCCGCAATCGCGCTCGCCAAACTCCTGAGCTACTCGGACCAGGGAAGGGCACAAAATGCAGTCCCAACCAAATCTGAGCCTCTGAGGGCTACCTGAGCGCCGAACCTGAGCGGCTTAGACCGGGGAAGTTCACGCAGCCTAGGGCTGGCCTCAGACGGTTCCCGGCTGAGCATCGTAGAGCTGGAGCGGTTTGTGCGCCGCGAGAAGGGACATGTCCAGTGGGGCTGAGACACTGTGTGCACACGACAGTGCTATTTGTTTGCAGCATCCCCTGTCCCCACAGCATGACTGAACTAGTGAGCCTAAAAAAACAGCATGAAGAAGAAGTTAAACAGAGGGAACCGCCTTGGAAGTGACCCCACACTGCCCACAACATCAGAGAAGGGCCAGATATATTTTTACTATTTTTAAAATCATTCCTTTTTTTTTTCTTTTTTTTCTAACTTTTTTTTAATAGTTAAGTCTTCTATTTCTCCTCTAATTTTTATTTCTATAACCTATTATTACTATTGAAAAAAAAAAAACGACTCTTTTTTTTTTTTTTTAAGGCAAACACCATATATAGTCTTTGGGTGGTTACTGGTTAATAATTCTTGTGGCTTTTTTTTTTTTTTCTTTTCTTTTCTTTTTCTTTTTTCCTTTTTCCTTCTGCTTCTTTTCTTTAATATTGTATCTTTGAAAATCCAACCTCTACTCTAGATTTTTAATCTTTGCTCTTTGGTTTTTGTTGTCAATTTTGTACATTTAAAAACCCAAACTTCACTACCCAATTTTACCTGAGATCGAGATTACTGGCTTGACCACTCTCTCCTCATTTGGACTCTCCTTTTTCTCAACCAGGTGGCCTCTGTCTCTTTTCTCCCTCATCTCTTTTCTATCCAACTCTGTGAATCTCTGTGTGTTCCAGATGGTGGAGAACACCTAAGGAACTGGTTACTGGCAGGATTTGTCTCTCTCCTTATCATTCCTCTCTCTTATCCTCCTGGCCACCTCTGTCTATTTCCTCCCTCTCCTCTTCCCTGTATAACTCTGTAAATACCTCTGAGCAGTCCAGACTATGGAACGTACATAAGGAAGTGACTACTGGCTAGCTTTCTCTCTCCTCTTTTGATCTCACCACATCTCATTCCAGTCACCTCTAACTACCCCCTCCCTCTTCTCTTCTCCTTTAACTCAGTGAACCTCTCTGAGTGTCCCTCAATGTGGAGAAACTTTTCATCTTTAACCTAGATGCTTTATCATCAGTGCTGTGTAGATGGAGAAGTCTAGAGGCTACTGTAAAAATAAAACTGAAAACCAGAAGCAGGAGGCTTAAGTCCAAAGCCTGAAAACATCAGAGAACTCCTGAATTCAGGGAACATTATGCAATAGGAGCTCATCAAATGCCTCCATACCTACGCTGAAACCAAGCTCCACCCGAGGACCAACAAGTTCCAGAACAAGACATACCACGCAAATTCTCCAGCAACACAGGAACACACCCCTGAGCTTCAATATACAGGCAGCTCAACGTTACTCCAAAACCTTTGACATTTCATAACCCATTACTGGTCACTCCACTGCACTCCAGAGAGAAGAAACCCAGCTCCACCCACCAGAACTCCAACACAAGCCTCCCTAACCAGGAAACCTAGACAAGCCACTGATACAACCCCACCCACAGTGAGGAAGCTCCATAATAAAGAGAACTCCACAAATTACCAGAATATAAAAAGCCCACCCCAAAAGCAGCAATATAATCAAGATGAAGAGACAGAGGAATACTCAGCAGGTAAAGGAACAGGAGAGTTGCCCACCAAACCAAACAAAAGAAGAAGAGGTAGGGAATCTACCTGAGAAAGAATTCCGAATATTGATAGTGAAAATGATCCAAAATCTTGAAGTCAAAATGGAATCACAGATAAATAGCCTAGAGACAATGATTGAGAAGATGCAAGAAAGGTTTAACAAGGACCTAGAAGAAAAAAAAAAGTGTCAATATATAATGAATAATGCAATAAATGAGATCAGAAACACTCTGGAGGCAACAAATAGCAGAATAACGGAGGCAGAAGATAGGATTAGTGAAATAGAAGATAGAATGGTAGAAATAAATGAATCAGAGAGGAAACAAAAAAAAAAAAAAACGAATTAAAAGAAATGAGGAAAAAAAATAAAAGAAATGAGGACAATCTCAGAGACCTCCAGGACAATAGGAAACGCTCCAACATTCGAATTATAGGAGTCCCAGAAGAAGAAGACAAAAAGAAAGACCATGAGAAAATCCTTGAGGAGGTAATAGTTGAAAACTTCCCTAAAATGGGGAAGGAAATAATCGCCCAAGTCCAAGAAACACAGAGAGTTCCAAATAGGATAAACCCAAGGCGAAACACCCCAAGACACATATTAATCAAATTAACAAAGATCAAACACAAAGAACAAATATTAAAAGCAGCAAGGGAAAAACAACAAATAACACACAAGGGGATTCCCATAAGGATAACAGCTGATCTTTCAATAGAAACTCTTCAGGCGAGGAGGGAATGGCAAGACATACTTAAAGTGATGAAAGAAAATAACCTACAGCCCAGAGTACTGTACCCACCAAGGATCTCATTCAAATACGAAGGAGAAATCAAAAGCTTTACAGACAAGTAAAAGCTGAGAGAATTCAGCACCACCAAACCAGCTCTGCAACAAATTCTAAAGGATATTCTCTAGACAGGAAACCGAAAAGGGTGTATAAACCCGAACCCAAAACAATAAAGTAAATGGTAACGGGATCATACTTATCAATAATTACCTTAAACATAAATGGGTTGAATGTCCCAACCAAAAGGCAAAGACTGGCCAAATGGATACAAAAACAAGACCCCTCTATATGCTGCTTACAAGAGACCCACCTGAAAACAAGGGACACATACAGACTGAAAGTGAAGGGCTGGAAAAAGATATACCATGCAAATAGAGACCAAAAGAAAGCAGGAGTGGCAATACTCATATCCGATAAAATAGACTTTAAAACAAAGGCTGTGAAAAGAGACAAAGAAGGCCACTCATAATGATCAAAGGATCAATCCAAGAAGAAGAAATAACAATTATAAATATATATGCACCCAATATAGGAGCACCACAATATGTAAGACAAATGCTAACAAGTATGAAAGGGGAAATCAACAATAACACAATAATAGTGGGTGACTTTAATACCCCACTCACACCTATGGACAGATCAACTAAACATAAAATTAACAAAGAAACGCAAACTTTAAATGATATATTAGATCAATTAGACCTAATTGATATCTATAGGACATTTCACCACAAAACAATAAATATCACCTTTTTCTCATGTGCTCATGGAACCTTCTCCAGGATAGATCACATCCTGGGCCATAAATCTAAACTTGATAAATTCAAAAAAATTGGAATCATTCCAAGCATCCTTTCTGACCATAATGCATTAAGATTAGATCTCAATTGCAGGAGAAAAACTATTAAAAATTCCATCATATGGAGGTTGAACAACACACTTCTGAATAACCAACAAATCACAGAAGAAATCAAAAAAGAAATCAAAATATGCATAGAAACTAATGAAAATGAAAACACAACAACCCAAAACCTGTGGGACACTATAAAAGCAGTGCTAAGAGGAAAGTTCATAGCAATACAGGCATACCTCAAGAAACAAGAAAAAAGTCAAATAAATAACCTAACTCTACACCTAAAGCAACTAGAAAAGGAAGAATTGGAGAACCCCAGAGTTAGTAGAAGGAAAGAAATCTTAAAAATTAGGGCAGAAATAAATGCAAAAGAAACAAAAGAGACCATAGCAAAAATCAACAAAGCGAAAAGCTGGTTCTTTGAAAGGATAAATAAAATTGATAAACCATTAGCCAGACTCATCAAGAAGCAAAGAGAGAAAAATCAAATCAATAAAATTAGAAATGAAAATGGAGAGATCACAACAGACAACACAGAAATACAAAGGATCATAAGAGACTACTATCAGCAGTTATATGCCAATAAAATGGACAACATGGAAGAAATGGACAAATTCTTAGAAAAGTACAATTTTCCACAACTGAACCAAGAAGAAATAGAACATCTTAGCAGACCCATCACAAGCACGGAAATTGAAACTGTAATCAGAAATCTTACAGCAAATAAAAGCCCAGGTCCAGACGGCTTCACAGCTGAATTCTACCAAAAATTTCAAAAAGAGCTAACACCTATCCTACTCAAACTCTTCCAGAAAATTGCAGAGGAAGGTAAATTTCCAAACTCATTCTATGAGGCCACCATCACCCTAATACCAAAACCTGACAAAGATACTACAAAAAAAAGAAAACTACAGGCCAATATCACTGATGAACATAGATGCAAAAATCCTCAACAAAATTCTAGCAATCAGAATCCAACAACACATTAAAAAGATCATACACCATGACCAAGTGGGCTTTATCCCAGGGATGCAAGGATTCTTCAATATCCTCAAATCAATCAATGTAATACACCACATTAACAAATTGAAAAATAAAAGCCATATGATTATCTCAATAGGTGCAGAGAAGGCCTTTGACAAAATGCAACATCCATTTATGATAAAAACTCTCCAGAAAGCAGGAATAGAAGGGACATACCTCAACATAATAAAAGCTATATATGACAGACCCACAGCAAACATTATCCTCAATGGTGAAAAATTGAAAGCATTTCCCCTAAAGTCAGGAGCAAGACAAGGGTGCCCACTTTCACTGGTACTATTCAACATAGTTCTGGAAGTTTTGGCCGCAGCAATCAGAGCAGAAAAAGAAATAAAAGGAATAAAAATTGGAAAAGAAGTAAAACTCTCACTGTTTGCAGATGACATGATCCTCTACATAGAAAGCCCTAAAGACTCCACCAGAAAATTAGAGCTAATCAATGAATACAGTAAAGTTGCAGGATATAAAATCAACACACAGAAATCCCTTGCATTTCTATACACTAATAATGAGAAAGTAGACAAAGAAATTAAGGAAACAATTCCATTCACCATTGCAATGAAAAGAATAAAATACTTAGGAATATATCTACCTTAAGAAACTAAAGACCTATATATAGAAAACTATAAAACACTGATGAAAGAAATCAAAGAGGACACTAATAGATGGAGAAATATACCATGTTTGTGGATCGGAAGAATCAATATAGTGAAAATGAGTATACTACCCAAAGCAATTTACAAATTCAATGCAATCCCTATCAAGCTACCAGCCATATTTTTCACAGACTAGAACAAACAATTTCAAGATTTGTATGGAAATACAAAAAACCTCGAATAGCCAAAGCAATCTTGAGAAAGAAGAATGGAACTGGAGGAATCAACTTGCCTGACTTCAGGCTCTACTACAAAGCCACAGTCATTAAGACAGTATGGTACTGGCACAAAGACAGACATATAGATCCGTGTAACAAAATAGAAAGCCCAGAGATAAATCCACACACATATGGACACCTTATCTTTGACAAAGGAGGCAAAAATATACAATGGAGTAAAGACAATCTCTTTAACAAGTGGTGCTGGGAAAACTGGTCAACCACTTGTAAAAGAATGAAACTAGAACACTTTTAACACCATACACAAAAATAAACTCAAAATGGATTAAAGATCTAAACGTAAGGCCAGAAACTATAAAACTCCTAGAGGAGAACTTAGGCAAAATACTCTCCAACATAAATCACAGCAGGATCCTTTATGACCCACCTCCCAGCAAAAATAAACAAATGGGACCTAATTAAACTTAAAAGCTTCTGCACAACAAAGGAAACTATAAGCAAGGTGAAAAGACAGTCTTCAGAATGGGAGAAAGTAATAGCAAATGAAGCAACTAACAACTAATCTCAAAAATATACAACCAACTCCTGCAACTCAATGCCAGAAAAATAAACGACCCGATCAAAAAATGGGCCAAAGAACTAAACAGACATTTCTTCAAAGAAGACATGCAGATGGCTAACAAACACATGAAAAGATGCTCAACATCACTCATTATCAGAGAAATGCAAATCAAAGCCACAATGAGGTACCACTTCACACCAGTCAGAATGGCTGCTATCCAAAAGTCTACAAGCAATAAATGCTAGAGAAGGTGTGGAGAAAAGGAAACACTCTTACATTGTTGGTGGGAATGCAAACTAGTACAGCCACTATGGAGAACAGTGTGGAGATTCTTTAAAAAACTGGAAATAGAACTGCCTCATGACCCAGCAATCCCACTGCTGGGCATACGCACCAAGGAAACCAGAATTGAAAGAGACACGTGTACCCCAATTTTCATTGCAGCACTGTTTAAAATAGCCAGGACATGGAAGCAACCTAGATGTCCATCAGCAGATGAATGGATCAGAAAGCTGTGGTGCATATACAATGGAGTATTACTCAGCCATTAAAAAGAATACATTTGCATCAGTTCTAATGAGGTGGATGAAGCTGGAGCCTACTATACAGAGTGAAGTAAGCCAGAAAGAAAAACACCAATACAGTATATGAAATGGCAACACACTCCAGTGTTCTTGCCTGGAGAATCCCAGGGATGGCGGAGCCTCGGGGGCTGCCGTTTATGGGGTCGCACAGAGTCGGACACAACTGAAGCGACTTAGCAGCATCAGCAGCAATGCATATATATGGAATTTAGAAAGATGGTAATGATAACCCTGTATGTGAGACAGCAAAAGAGACACAAATGTATAGAACAGTCTTTTGAACTCTGTGGGAGAGGGAGATGGTGGGATTATTTGGGAGAATGGCCTTGAAACATGTATAATATCATATATGAAACAAATCGCCAGTCCAGGTTTGATGCATAAGACTGGATTCTTGGGGCTGGTGCACTGGGACGACCCAGAGGGATGGTATGGGGAGGGAGGATGGAGGGTGTTCAGGATGGGGAACACTAGTATACCTGTGGTGGATTCATTTTGATGTATGGCAAAGCCAATACAATATTGTAAAGTCATTAACCTCCAATTAAATAAATACATTTATATTTTAAAAATGCCAAAGGGACAGCACTGTTGGACATACTATGAAAAATACATTCACTTCTATTCTTTTACAATTTATCTACCACTACTGTTTATTTTTTTAACAAAAAATAGTAGTTTATTCTTTTATGGTCCCGTTGGTTGATATAGTAACTATTGGCAGGCTATAGTAATGGATGATATAGCAACTATTTTAAAATATTCATGAGACTTCCCTGTAAAACAGTATTTGTACCATTTATATAATGAAAATACTCATTACAACTATTCATACAACTTTATGATGTAATTCAAGTAATTATTTTTTAGTTAACTTTTTAAAATTTCACTATGGATCTGATAGGTCACTTTACATTTTTGATACTGGAATATTACAATGTTATGTATGACACTTTACTCCTTAGCACTAAAATATTTTTTTATAATTTCTGCAATAGCCCTTTTAAGGTTTAAAGTAATAATTTTGAATCACCATAACTATATGAAAGATATATGTTTATCTGAAACACAAAATCAATTACTTTATGTATAAATATGCTTTTAAAGAAGAATTAATTGAGTCAAGACAGATTGAGTTAAAGGAAAAATTACCTGCTTTTATAATCTCTTTTTTTTTTCCTGTTATCCTCATAGGAGAAAAAATTCTGGATTGAGAGGGGTAATTAATAGGAAAACAGGTAAATAGGAAAATAGAGTACTATGCATACATCATAAACTTAAACACATTTTTGCTAGAGTGAGATTATACCAGACTGAAAGGCATTTCAGGGTGACTCATATTACCAGTTTTGAAAAAGTACCTCTGAAAAATGACGCAAATTCAGAATAATCTCCATTAACAGCTCCTCATTCAGAGGCATGAAGCTACATTAGAAGAAGCTAAGCAAAGAAACAGAAATGTGACTTCCATCTCCAGTGAATAGTGATTTGTCAGAAGCTAATGTAGCAAAGATTTCTCTAAGGGTAGTTGAGCAGGGAAAGTAAAAATCTGTAGGCAGGATTTCAAAAACAGGGAAGAATCGCAGAACACCAAGCTACAATGATTGCCTCTAACAGAAATTAGAGACAACAGCTTTCCTAGAAAAGATACTCATAAAAGAAGAAGTATTCTGAATATATCAAAGCAAATATCTTTCTGATATATTTATTGTAACTTACTCTTTCTATCCTTCTGGAATTTTAAATACTTTTCCTATTTTTGTAATCAGTGCTATACTCAATGTGTTTTGTGCCCTGGAACCAATCTACATATTCTTAACCACAGATCAGGCATGAAATAAGTATAGAAAATAGAGGAAGCACTTAGAAATATTTAAAGCAAATTGACATCCCTATGACATTATTATTGTAATTCATTCTTATGGTTAGAATTCAATAGTTTAGAATTGTGTGACCCTCACATTTGTAAGTTGATGGCCTAACCATCAGTAACTCATAATGTGATCTCTTTTGGAAATAAGACCTTTGAAAATGTAATTTCTTAGGATGATGTCAGTGAGCCCTAAAGCAATAATACTGGTAATCTTATAGGAGGGGAAATTTGGACCCAGAAGCACACACATAGGGAAAAAGCCATGTGAGGATGAAGGAAGAGATCAAGCTGTACTTTTGTACACCAAAGAACATCAAAGATTGCCAGCAAACCACCTGAAGCTAGGATGGAACAGATTCCCCTTTACACCCCTCAGAAGAAACCAAACCTGCCAATAAATACACTGGTCTCAGATTTCCAGCTTCCAGAATTGTGAGACAAAAATTTTCTGTTGTTTAAGCCACTTAGTTTGTGGTACTTTGTTACAGCAGCCTTAGAAATCTAATATATTTATTAAAGTGTCAATTTTAATATGAAATTAAACAACATATATATATATATATATAATACAAAATGGGGCTTGTTCCTTCATCTAGATATTTTGATAGGATTTGTTCTCAAGTATGTTACATTCACAAATCAAAGGTACATAATTTGGATTTCCCAATGCTTCATGGCAAACAGAAAGGGAGAAAGAGGAATCAGTAACAGATTTTATTTTCTTGGGCTCCAAAATCACTGCAGACTGTGACTGCAGCTATGAAATTGAAAGATCCTTGCTCTTTGGAAGGAAAGTCAAGACAAACCTAGACAGCATGTTAAAAAGAAAAGATATCACTTTTCTGACAAAGGTCCATATAGTCAAAACTATGGTTTTTCCAGTAGTCATGCATGGATGTGAGAGTCAGACCAGAGAGAAGGCTGAGCACTGAAGAACTTATGCTTTTGAACTGTGGTGCTGGAGAAGACTTGAGAGTTCCTTGGACTGCAAGGAGATCAAACCAGTCAATCCAAAATGAAAACAACCTGGAACATTCATTGGAAGGATTGATGCTGAAGCTGAAACTCCAACACTGTGGCCATGTGATGGAAGAGTCAACTTATTGGAAAAGACCCTGATGCTAGGAAAGACTGAAGACAAAAGAAAGGTGGCAGAGGATGAAACATTTAGATAGCATTACTGATTCAATGGACATGAACTTGAGCGAACTCCAGGAGATAGTGAAGGACAGGGAAGTCTGGCATGCTGCTTTCCATGGGGTTGCAAAGATTCAGCCACAACTTAGCGACTGAACAAGAACAAGTCCTAAGACTATCTGTTGTTTCATCTTAAGCAAGGCTTAAGAACTGAAGTAACTTCAGTAGACATGCAGATAACATAATTTAGTGAAGGCAATCATGGTAAGATACAACAAATTAGTGGGAAAACCTACCTAACTGGGGAATATAAGCCATACCTAAACTTAAACATGTTAATTTTTTAAACATTACATTAACCAAGTAAAACACATCTGCAGAACCACCAGTTTGAGATCACTGTTACATTTTTTTCTGATTATCTCAAATATAGCTTTTATTTCACTTATTTTGTACCTCAAGTATTTACCTAAGTCCTGATTTCTAAACTATGCAGTCATATTCTTCATTTGATTGTCTTAGAGGTAGAGATATAGAATTCTACAGAGGTACAGAGGTTCATGTCCAAAAAGAAAACAATGTTCAACTCCATAAAATCAACTGGGTTCTACCTTGTACCAGTGACTAACAGTGGAGAAGTTGTGAAGCAATCTACCATACATGACTACTGGAAAAACCATAGCTTTGACTAGACAGACTTTGTTGGCAAAGTAATGTCTCTTTTCCTCTCACGCAATACTGAATTAACTGTTATGTGATTGATATTTTGGCGGGAAAATCTATGGTGAATAATGATGAGTTTATTTTCTTGTGAAATATTCATAATTATGTTCTATCTCTTCCTGATTTAAAAGCATCAAAAATCAATTCAGTTCAGTTCAGTTGCTCAGTCGACTCTCTTTGTGACCTCATGAACTGCAGCTCACCAGGCCTCCCAATCTATCACCAACTCCCAGAGTTTACTCAAGCTCATGCCCATTGAGTGGGTGATGCCATCCAACCATCCCATCCTCTGTTGTCCCCTTCTCCTCCCACATTTAATCTTTCCCAGTATCAGGATCTTTTCCAATGAGTCAGTTCTTTGCATCAGGTGGCCAAAGTATTGGAGTTTCAGCTTCAGCATCAGTCCTTCCGGTAAATATTCAGGACTGATTTCCTTTAGGATGGACTGGTTGGATCTCCTTGCAGTCCAAGAGACTTGCAAGAGTCTTCTCCAACACCACAGTTCAAAAGCATCAATTCTTTGGCATTCAGATTTCTTTATAATCCAACTCTCACCTCCATACATGACTACTGGAGAAACCATAGCTTTGACTAGATAGACTTTGTTTGCAAAGTAATGTCTCTGCTTTTAAATAGGCTGTCTAGGTTGGTCATAGCTTTTCTTCCAAGGAGCAAACGTCTTTTAATTTCATGGCTGCAGTCACCATCTGCAGTGATTTTGTAGCTCCCCAAAATAAAGTCTATTACTGTTTCCACTGTTTCCCCATCTATTTGCGATTGAGTGATGGGACCAGATGCCATGGTCTTAGTTTTCTGAATGTTGAGTTTTAAGCCAAAATTTTTACTCTCCTCTTTCACTTTCATCAAAAGCCCCATTTAGTTCTTCACTTTCTGCCATCAGTGTGCTATCATCTGCATATCTAAGGTTATTGATATTTCTCCCAGCAATCTTGACTCCAACTTGTGCTTCATCCAGCCCAGTGTTTCTCATGATGTACTCTGCATATAAGTTAAATAAGCAGGGTACAATATATAACCTTGACATACTCCTTTCTTGATTTGGAAACAGTCTGTTGTTCCATGTCCAGTTCTAATTGTTGTTTCTTGATCTGCATACAGATTTCTCAGGAAGCAGGTCACATGGTCTGGTATTCCCATCTTTTTATGAATTTTTAACAGTTTCTTATGATCCACACATTCAAAGGCTTTGGCATAGTCAGTAAAGTAGAGGTAGATGTTTTTCTGCAACTCTCTTGTTTTTCCATGATTCAATGGATGTTGGCGATTTGATCTCTGGTTCCTGTGCATTTTCTAAATCCAGCTTGAACATCTGGATATTCACAGTTCATGTAATGTTAAAGCCTGGCTTGGAGAATTTTGAGCATTACTTTGCTAGCATGTGAGATGAGTGCAATTGTGTGGTAGCTTGAACATTCTTTGGCATTTCCTTTCTTTGGGATTGTAATGAAAACTGACCTTTTCCAGTCCTATGGCCGCTGCTGAGTTTTCCAAGTTTGCTGGCATATTGAGTGCAGCATTTTCACAGTATCATCTTTTAGGATATGAAATAGCTCAACTGATATTCCATCACCTCCACTAACTTTGTTTGTATGGATGCTTCCTAAGGCCCACTTGACTTTGCATTCCAGATGTCTGGCTCTAGGTGAGTGATCACACTATTGTGATTTCTGGGTTGTGAAAATCTTTTTTTTTTTTTTTTTTGTAATAATTCTGTGTATTCTTGCCACCTCTTCTTAATATCTTCTGCTTCTGTCAGGTCCATACCATTTCTGTCCTCTATTGTGCCCTTCTTTGCATGAAATGTTCCCTTGGTATCTCTCGTTTTCCTGTAGAGATCTCTAGTCTTTCCCATTCTATTGTTTTCCTCTATTTCTTTGCATTGATCACTGAGGAAGGCTTTCTTATCTCTCCTTGGTATTCTTTGGAACTCTGGATTCATATGGGTATATCTTTCCTTTTCTCCTTTGCTTTTCACTTCTCTTCTTTTCACAGCTATTTGCAAGGCCTCCCCAGATAGCTATTTTGCTCTTTTATATTTCTTTTTCTTGGGGATGGTCTTGATCCCTGTCTTCTGAAAAATTTCACAAACCTCCATCCATAGTTCTTCTGGCACTTATCAAATAATCCGTTGAATCTATTTGTCACTTCCACTGTATAGTCATAAGGGATTTGATTTTGGTCATACCTAAATGGCCTACTGGATTTCCCCCCACTTTCTTCACTTTAAGTCTGAATTTGGCAATAAGGAGTTCATGATCTGAGCCACAGTCAGCTCCTGGTTTTGTTTCTGCTGACTGTATAGAGCTTCTCCATCTTTGGTTTCAAAGAATATAATCAATTTGATTTCAGAATTGACCATCTGGTAATGTCTATGTGTAGAGTTTTCTCTTGTGTTGTTGGAAGAGGATGTTTGCTATGGCCAGTGCATTTTCTTGACAAAACTTTATTAGTCTTTGCCCTGCTTCATTCTGTACTCCATGGCCAAATTTGCCTGTTACTCCAGGTGTTTCTTGACTTCCTACTTTTGTGTTCCAGACCTCTATGATGAAAAGGACATCTTTTTTGGGTGTTAGTTCTAGAAGGCCTTGTAGGTCTTCATAGAATCATTCAACTTCAGCTTCTTCAGCATTACTGGTTGGGGCATAGACTTTGATTACTGTAATATTGAATGGTTTGCCTTGGAAACGACAGAGATCATTCTGTCATATTTGAGATTGCATCCAAGTACTGAATTTAGAACTCTTTTGGGGACTGTGAGGGCTATTACATTTCTTCTAAGGGATTCTTGCCCACAGTAGTTGATATAATGGTCATCTGAGTTAAAGTCACCCATTCCAGTTCATTTTAGTTCGCTGATTCCTGGAATGTCGACATTCACTCCTGCCATCTCCTTTTTGACCTGTACCAATTTGCCTTGTTTCATGGACCTAACATTCCAGGTTCCTATGCAATATTGCTCTTTATAGCATCGGACTTTACTTCCATCACCAGTCACATCTACAGCTGGGTATTGTTTGCTTTGGTTCCATCTCTTCATTCATTCTGGAGTTATTTCTCCAGTGATCCTCAGCAGCATATTGGGTACCAACCAACCTGGGGAGTCCATCTTTCAGTATCCTATCTTTTTGCCTTTTCATAGCCTTCATGGGGTTCTCAAGGCAAGAATACTGAGGTTTTTTGCCATTCCTTTCTCTAGTGGGCCAGGTTTGGTTAGAACTCTCCACCATGCCCCGCCAGTCTTGGGTGGCCCTACACAGCATGGCTCATAGTTTCATTGAGATAGATAAGGCTGTGATTGTGGCTTTCAGTCTGTCTGCCCTCGGATGCTGAAGAATAAGAGGCTGCTGGAAGCTTCCTGATGGGAGAGACTGATTGAGGGGAAAACTGGGTCTTGTCCTGATGGGCAGAGCCACGCTCAGTAAATGTTTAATCCAACTAATATAGCTGTTGTTGATCAGTCACCCAGTCATGTTCTACTCTTTGCCACCCCATGGACTGCAGTTTGCCAGGCCTCCCTGTCCCACACTGTCTCCCAGAGTTTGCTCAAGTTCATATTCATTGCATCAGTGATGCCATCTAGCCATCTCATCCTATGACACCATGTTCTCCTTCTGCCTTTGATCTTTCCCAGCATAAGGGACTATTCTGATGAGTCATATGTTTGCATCAGATGACCAAAATACTGGAGCTTCAGCTTTAGCTTCAGTCCTTCCAGTGAATATTCTGGGTTGGTCTCCCTTAAGATTGATCTGTTTGATCATCTTGCTGTCTAAGGGACTCTCAAGAGTCTTCTCCAGCACCACAGTTCAAAGGCATCAACTCTTTGGCATTCCACTTTGTTTATGGTCCAGCTCTCACAAGAGTATATGACCACTGGGAAGACCATAGCCTTGTCTATACAGACCTTTGTCGGCAGAGTCATGCCTCAGCTTTTAAACACACTGTCTAGGTTTGTCATCACTTTCCTGCCAAGAAGCAATTTTCTTTTGATTTCATGGCTTCACTCACCATTTGCAGTTATTTTGGAGCCCAAGTAGAAGAAATTTGTCACAACTTCCACCCTTTCCCCTTGTATTTGCCATGCAATAATGGGTCCAGATGCCATTATCTTAGTGTTTTTTTTTTTTTTTAATATTTAGTTCTAAGTTGGCTCTTTTACTCCTTTCCTTCACCCTCATCAAAAGGCTGTTTAGTTCCTCTTTGCTTTCTGCTATTAGAGTGGTAACATCTGCATATCTGAGGTTGTTAATACTTCTCCCACCTATCTTGATTCCAGCTTGCAAGCCAACCAGCCCAGGATTTCTCATGATGTGCTCAGCTTATAAGTTAAATAAACAGGGTGACAGCAGACAGCCCTGTCATACTCCTTTCTTGATTTTGAAACAATCAGTTGCTCTACATAGGGTTGCAACTGTTGCTTCTTGACCTGCATACAGGTTTCTCAGGAGACAGGTACAGATGGTCTGTTATTCCCATCTCTCTTAGTGCTTTCCACAGTTTGTCATGATCTACACAAAGGCTTTAGCATAGTCGATGAAACAGAGATAGATGCTTTTCTGAAATTCCCTTGCTTTTTCTATAATCCAGCGAGTGTTGGCAATTTGATCTCTAGTTTTTCTTCTTTTTCTAAACCCAGCTTGGACATCTGGAAGTTCTTGGTTCACATAATGCTGAAGCCTAGCATGCAAAATTTTATTCATGACCTTACTAGCATGGGAGATAAGTGCTAGTAGATGGGAGAACTGTCCAGTGGTTAGCACATTCTTTGGTACCACCCTTCTTGGAAATTAGGATGAGGATTGACTTTCCAGTCCTGCGGCCACTGCTGAGTCTTCCAGATTTGCTGACATAATAAATGCAAAACCTTGATGGCATCATCCTTTAGGGATTTGAATAGTTCTGCTAGAATTTCATCGCATCCACTAGCTCTATTAACAGCAGTACTTCTTAAGGCCCACTTGACTTCATTCTCAAGAATATCTGGCTCTGGGTGATTAACCACACCACTGTAGTTAGTCACACACCAATCCAGTGCATTAAGATATATTTTATGCAGTTCTTCCATGTATTCTTTCCATCTCTTCTTGATCTTTTCAGCATCTACTAGGTCTCTTCTGTTTTTGCCCTTTATTGTCCCCATCTTTGGGTGGAAATCTCCCTTGATGTTTCCAATTTTCCTGAAGAAATCTCTAGTCTTTACCCTTTTTTCTTTTCTTCTATTATTAAGCACTGTTTATTGAAGAAGGCCTTCCTATATCTTGTAGCTATTCTTTGAAACTCTGCCTTTAATTGGATGTACCTTTCCCTCTCTCCCTAGATTTTTGTATCCCTTCATTCTTTCGCTATTCATAAAGCCTTCTCAAGTAACCACTTTGCCTTCTTGCTTTTCTTTTTCTTTGCGATGGCTTTGTTCACCACCTCCTGTACAATATTACTAACCTCTGCCTAAAATATATATAGTTATAAATTTTTTGTTGCATATAGGTGTGAGATATTTATAGCAAATTAGGTCTTTAATAGACATTAAGTAATTCAGCATTCCTACACTTCATTTTGTCTATGCTGATAGAGCAAAGTTCATTAGTTTGCTTATAGAATATATTTTGCAAGTTATTTTATGATCTATTTAAACAAAGAGGCATACAGTCCAATTTAATGACAAAAGGGTCAGCCTCAGGACCTAGTCTTTGTATCCTAATAGAAAGTCACAACATAAGTAACAAAGTGACCAAAGATGATCAAATAACTGATGCATATTTGAGAAATATTTAACATAAATGAGCCAATGATGATTCATGATTAAATGTTACAAAATTTAATAGAATTCAAGTCTTCACATATTAACTAACTTATAGTAGTAAAAAGAAAGAATGGCATTTGTGATTGATAAGGATTCGTTTAAAAATTCCCCATCATAATTACTAAGAGAAGTGTGAAATTACAACCTTTCATAGTGCTAATTTTTCAATATATGTCAAATTTTAATTTTCATATGCATAGATATATTTTATAAACATTCTTCTCTTTGTAAACAATCAGAAATTCTCAGAATGACTTGAATTCAAATCTTCTTTTATTAACTTAATTTATAATGGTGAACATGAAAAATGCAAGATATGAAGATGTTTATTTCTGGCCTATTAAACCTTAACCAACCTATGAGTCACAATATTTTTATGTCAAAATCACAATGCCAGGCCTAAAATCTGATTTTTTTTTTAACATAGTGTCTATATTCCTGGATGTTTTCCTTCCACAATGCTTATGAGAATCCCAAGGGTATGATTTAGTCTTTGTCATCCTCAGGCACATCAATAGAGAGGGAAAAAAAGAAATATTCCAACATGAGCATGGTTATTTTCACTGGGCTTTAGTTTTGTTGGTGGTTATTTTTTGGCATTTTTTTTGTGTGTATTTCCTAATCTTTTCAAATTGAGTAAATATTTCTAATATCAATGAAAATAAAATGATGCTATTTAAAAATTATAATCAAATACATATAGTAGACAAATCATTTTTAACATGTACCTATTTCACAAAAGTTGTTCAATTTATGCACTTGGTTTTAAGCCTCCAAACTTTAGATTATTGTTCTACTTTTCTTTAATATTCTGTTAGTTGCCCTAAAATTAATGGTGCAGGAAACAACAATCACTGTGTGACAGATATTTGGGTTCTGCAAGAATCTTACTTGAATGGATCTGTCCTTATTATAAGGAAAAAGCTTAACTCTGACATTAGTGAGAACTAATCATGTTAAATTTCTCAGCCTACAGAATCCTAACACTGACTTGTCTTATCAAAGGGATAGCTGTAAACAGACACCCAGGCATGAATAACACTACTGAAATTCCACACACTATTATCTCTTATTTATAATATGAAATTGAAAAGAAAATACATAGCTTTTTAATCTTAATGAAAATCATTGAAAATGATATATAATTATGTGTTTGCTTATTTAATAAGATTGTAAAAAATAGTATTATTTTAAATAACCACTGATGTTCAGAGAAAGTTCTATTTATTTCTAGAATCATTATTTAATCCAATACATGTTAAAAGTTTTGTAATTAATTGTATGATTAGAATTGTAATAAGTATAATATTGTACTTATAAATATGTGTTTTCTTTCATGGATAGAGTAACACAACTTGTAACTCAGATGAGTTCAAGAGTCATCTAAAATGCACATGGGAAAAACAAAATGGAAATTAGCATAATGACTGTCACAACATATTGGGTTGGCCAAAAAGTTTGTTTGAGTTTTTCCATACGAAGTTACAGAAAAACTCAGATGAACTCTTTGGCCAACCCAATATATGGTACAGTAATACTTGATTCATTTTGTTAATTCAACCAATATTTATTTAGTGACTATGGTTTATGTGGTACCTTCTAAGAGTTGTGGGCATATGCAAAAGAAAAAGACACAAAAAGTATCCCTAACTTCATGAAGCTAATTTTCAAGAGAGGAAAATTGTAAGAAAAAATGTATTAGGATTCAGTAAATATCTATCACCTGTAAATTGTTAAAGGTGATTAGAAGGAAATAAACAGAATGTATAAGCAAAAAATGAGAGATCAAAATACCTCAAATAATCTGGTCAGTCACAGTTTCTTGGAGGATATGATAAGCAAGCTAAAATCATAAGACTAAGAAGGGCTGAGGCACATGAAGAGGGAAAAGCATTCAGACAAAATGAACAGCAGGTGTTGAGAAGATAGAGGAAATAGCTCTATGTCCACAGAAAGCAGAGATCTGCACCTGTTTGTGGTTCATGTGACTTTCTAGTGGCCTCCAAGCTAGGTGTAAGGTGATGCCTTTAGCAATGCAGGTACTCTTCACAAATCGGAGCTTTGGAATTATTTGGGAATATTTGAAAAATGTTCAAAGACTGTTTACATTACTATTAGAAATTTTAGAATGATATAGTTGCCAATAAAAGAAAAGGATATTTTTTCCTACCTGTTTTTGAAGACAATGGTCTGCTTTTCTGGTTGCCTGATGTCCTCTGCCAGCCTACAGAAGTTGTTTTGTGGAGTTTGCTCAGCGTTGAAATGTTCTTTTGAGGAATTTGTGAGGGAGAAAGTGGTCTTCCTGTCCTATTCCTCCGCCATCTTTTCCATGTGACAAAACAAGAGAAAGCCCATGTGCCGAAATGAAGGTGAAGCCCAAAATAAGTAAATTAAATAAATAAAGTTTTAAAAATAAAAAAAAAGAAAAGGATAATTCTGAGGTTTTTAAAAATAAAACTTTAAGCGTTGTCTTCAGAATTTCCCAGCCAAGCTTCATATTATTCTCCTTCTCACAGAGGTTCAAAACCTGAAAAATATATTGAAGGGATTCCGGTCATGTGCTAGGGTCTAGCTGCTTCCCCCCAGCAGGATTTTGTTTGTTAACACCCTGGGTGGCAGGACGTTTCAGTCTATCTTTCAGAAACTTTCTCTTAGCTCCCCAGACTCCCACATGGTCCCAGAACTCAGAAGGCATCCTGTGGAGAGAACTTGTCAAGCATTTGAGCCTCCTCAATTTTCTGCTTTGTTATTTTAATACTGCATGTCAACTGAAAATTTTCTGGTTTCTTCTTCCTCCAGCAGAGTCCCTCTGCTTGAGCTAAGTCTCAGATAAGCCCGTGCCCAGAGTCAGTGAATTATCTACAGGGGACTAAAAAAGACTGCAGTTTATCAGCTCATCCAAGAAAAGTTAGCTCCTCCTAGGAATTTTTTAAGTCTAGATTTTCTTTCTTTCATAGCTGTCTCATTACCTTGAAAATATTCTTTTTGTGACATATACAATTTTTGCTAGTTTTTGAAACAGAACCATGGCTTGCCGCTACTTATTAGAACCTACCTAGAAACAGAAGTATTCAGTGCTGTTTTAATTTAATATTTTGATGTGAGAGGGTGAGGTTCTATAGTCTTGCACTTGATTATTTTTTTGTAATAGCTCTCAAAATATAGTCTGAGAGTAAAGGTTGGTTTTCGGCTAAGGTTGCATATTTCTATTCTAATTAATCTCTTAAGAACTGAGGAAAGAACCAAAAGGCATATATATTGACATACATTGTAACAATGAAATGGATTCAAGAAAAATTTTTACTTATCACCTGATCCCCATAAAGCTTTTCCCTGCTTTTGGCATTTGTACTCAACAGGGGTTTGTGATTGCTAGGTATCAGTGTTCCAAAGTCTGAAAAATGATCACATATTTCATTTCCCCTAATGTACCACTACTGTTTAATGCCTGTAAGTCTTTTTAGGGGAGATAAAGAGGGAAATACAAATTATGTACTTCACATATATGTCTCCTTCAATGTATCAGTCTTACACTCAATGAAGAGACTTTAGGTCTTTGAACTGACCCAAGTCTGGGAATTACTCAGGGACCATAACTACAGGTGGTTCAGTTCATACTGGTCACATTAGATACAATGTTGTTATTATTAATATATTGTTATTGTTGTTGATGATATTGTTTTCATTTTATAGTCCAAACAAGGCCTTAGTTTATAGCGCATCCATTTTATTCCTGGAGACCTCATAAGCAGCTAACTATTGAAGATCTGTGTGGGTAAAACCAATCAGGTCACCAGACTTAATAAAATGTTACTGCAAGCACTTTCAGATTGTTATGGCAGTAGAAAAGAAAAAAACAAGAGCAGTGGTCATTAAACACAGTGAGTGCTTTGCCAACCTGTTGACTTTGCAGTGGAGGGGGTACATAAATATATGGAGAGAGAAGAATCTTTATTTATTTCTAGTTTGTGAGTGGGAAAATGACCAAAGATTATATTTTTATATAAATTAGAAGATGCAGTCCAATTTCCATGACTGTTTGAATTATAGCTCTGTCATCTGTCCCTGGAAAAGCAAGAGGGTATAACCAAGCAACAGTGTAGAAGCCTGAAGTCACATCTTTTTCAGATAATCTATACTCTGTTTTCCAGTTGCAGAGAAACCAGATCTGCATTGAAAAGTTACAGAGTCGGGGTAAAGATGACAAAATTGGCCATGACTCCACCTTCAAAAGAAAGTGGGAGAATACTTTGTAGATAAGTGGCAGAAGACAAAATGACAAAACAAGGTAAGAGAATAATTATCAAATATATGAATGGGAAAAGGACAGTTAGCAAAAATAAGACAATGTATTTCTTCACTGGCCTTCCTCAAAAGAGTGCCCAAACGGAAAACTAGTTCCAAGCTAAGGTTTATAATCGTGAGTAAACCTATTTTAAAATCTATGCTATGTTTATTTCCTTAGGTAGCGTTGACCTTGAGACTCTATTTGTGCACATTTATTAGGAATGAATTGAATTAGTATTCAAAGGTTAAAGAGTTTACATAAGTGAGAACATATTTCCAAAGGCAAATTGGTAGGCAAATTATTGATGATGCTTAAATGATAACAAGTTTGTGTGTTTACAAACATAATCTTCAGTTCAGTTCCGTTCAGTTCAGTTCAGTCGCTCAGTCGTGTCTGACTCTTTGCGACCCCTTGAATCGCAGCACACCAGGCCTCCCTGTCCATCACCAACTCCCAGAGTTCACTTAAATAAGTTTTATTATTTCCAAGGTAGTTCATAATATCTTAGTGATTAAATTAAAATAGGCATAGCAATTAAACAATAACCATAAATTTAATTATGTTATTGTGGCAGATAACATGATGGTTCCCAATTATGCATGCCTCCCTGTAGCCACGCTCTTTACATAGGGGTTGTTTTAACCAAAGGGATGGTAGCAGGTGCAATGGCAGAGGAACTTTAAGCGTGTCTGAGTAGATGAGCTTGGGCCCTATCATTTCTGATTCTGCATGAGAAGAGCATCTCTCAAAGAGCAAGAACCATTTTACCCTCATCCTCAGAATGAATACTTGTGGGGCCTATCTGAGCCCAACATAGTCAAAATCTCAGCCTTTCTAGAGCTACAGTTTGAAGCAGAGCCACTCTGTGAAGGCTAACTTGGTTAGCTGCTTCACAACAGTACAACCCATGATGTGGGAATAAATTCTTATCATTGTTTTATGTAACGGAGGTTTGGGAAGGATTGTTACTAAACATTTTTGAGTCAGTAGCTGACAGATCAAGACATTGGCACCTAGAAGAAGTAGCCATAACAAAAATTTAAGATATCTGCATAGGCTTTGGGACTGGAGAGCAGGAGTTATGAAAACTGTTCTTAGAGATTTAACAAGGAACAGACTAGTTTGCAAATAGAATTAAGAAGTATTACTAAGAACTTAGAAAGGCTGACATATGATAGATTTGAAAATAAATAATAAAACTTATTTTTTTAATTTTTGTTCTCTCCAGCCAATAATAATTCAAAACTTAAG
The DNA here is from genome assembly GCF_032405125.1 of Capricornis sumatraensis. Lineage (NCBI taxonomy): Eukaryota > Metazoa > Chordata > Mammalia > Artiodactyla > Bovidae > Capricornis > Capricornis sumatraensis. The sequence goes on along the minus strand of NC_091072.1, from coordinate 61,515,571 downwards.
ATACATCCAGACTTGGGGCAAAGCTCAAAAACTATATACCCTTAAAATACTTCCTGTGGGTAAAAGCAAATAAAACCTAGGGGTTGGCTGCTCCACCATTTGTTAAGACTTCTGATATACATAGGGTGGAGCCTATTAAATGCTTATAACTAGGTAAACAGACTTCTGATAAGGTGAAGTATATGGTCTCACAAAACATGATAAGAAAAACACCTCTAAAGGATTTGTGGGTGAGGCTTTGGCATGTATTGCTTAATGGTTTTGACTCTATTAAAAAAAAAAACCAACAAATTTTGAGAGATCTATATTTGTGAGAATATCACCTGTTTGTTCACCATATTAAAAACAAACAAGACAAACAAAGAGCTCTGGTCCTGCACTTAACTATAGGCAGAGAATAAATAGAAAACACCCAGGAGGCAAAATAAAAAAATTCATAGAGAAGAGCCTCTTTGAGTAAGTAGATCCAGGTTCTGGTCAAGAAAATTTTCTACCACAAGACTGGGAATACATGATAATGCTTGCCCAGCAGGATTTCAGAATTCCTAGATCAGAGGCTCCAGCATATCTCCCATTTCTCTTTTCAAAGTAAAGTGTTAATTGCAGCTTTTCTGTCCCTAGTCCACAATCATAGGTTGGATATGTGGGTGGAGAGTAATGTGTCTTTTTAGTTAATAGGTAAATAATAATAACTGACTCCAGACATGATATAGACTGGTAGATCCTAAGCAACAATAAGTAAATCTTGAAAAGAGCAGATGAGTGAACTTTGTGTGTGGAAGAATCATAAAAATTATGATGAAGAGAGTAGGCAATAGTAGATTTAATTAATTTTGGCAATTCTTAAAGCCTGTCTCTGAATCTGTGTTCCATGCCATGTAACTTGCTTTGGCCAACTGAGTATTAATAATAATATGCCTGCCAGTAAGGGGTTAAACACATGCTTACATGAATTTCTTTCTTGCTCCACTGGCTTTCCTTCAGTTAATATAACACATGCAAAGTCTAACTTAGCTGAACTTGTAAGGAAAAAGCCAAGCCCTATCAACCTGTGGTATGAAGAACTTTACAACTGAGCTCAGCTTAAATGTGCTATCCTATAGCTGCATTCAGATTCATGAATATTGGTATAGAGGCTTATTGATGCATGAATCTTTGATTTGGAGTAGATTCTATGCAATAGCTGACTGACACAGTTAAAATCATAAATAAAATTTTATATTGAAGGCATAACTAACTTTAGAGAAAGATAAAGCTTTCTGACTTTAAAATAGATAAAGAAGATACTTTTTATGTTAATATAATCAAATATGATAATCAAAATGTTTTTCCCCAGAGAGTAACAGTTTGAAAAAAGTGTTTTTTTTCTCTTGGCTTATTTCAGAAAATTAGCTTTAGGCCATGGATGGGAGAAAAAAAACTCAAAGAATCTATTTTTACATGAAAATAATTTGTCTCCTCTTAGCATTCCCACTGTTAAAACTTCTTAAATAAAACATGTAATGATAGAAGTATATAAAGCTTATAGAATAAAACTGAAGAAATCAATATATCTTAGTTTTAATTTCCCTACCTGATGCCACAGCTTGAAGAGAAATGTTTTTTGGTATAGTAAGTTATTGTAAGAAGTTTAAGTTTGTCAAGTTGGCTCTGTATTCTAAATTCATGTCCTTGAAATTACCTCAGAAAGCAAATAATAATAATGATCATCTTCCTCCTCATCATATATTTCTTTTAAATTTTTCTATTAGGAGCTTCCCTCATAGCTCAGTCGGTTAAGAAACTGCCTGTAATGCAGGAGACCTGGGTTCAATTCCTGGGTTGGGAAGATCCCCTGGAGAAGGGAATGGCAACCCACTTCAGTATTCTTGCCGGGAGGATCCCATGGACGGAGGAGCCTGGTGGGCTATAGTCCATGGGCTTGCAAGAATCAGAAACGACTTAGTGACTCAACCACCACCACCACCATAGCTATATTAAATACTTTCTATATTAATACCACGTGTGTATCAAAGATTTAATTGCATTTATTTTTTATGGTTTGGGTATTATCTAAACATAATGTAAGTTTAGAATTGAAAATTATGTAATTGAAGACCATTTTTGACAAACGAAAAGTGAGGGAGGTCATTGTCATCAGACATACCCTGCAAAACATATATAAGAAAGTTCTTCAGTTAAGAAGGGAAATTATACTGGTTATTTTAGTGCTTTAATAGTTTCCTCAAAGGGGTATATCCAAATGCTAAACCCTGGTACATGCGACTGTGGTCTTATCTGAAAATAAGATCTTGACCATGTCATTAAGTTAAGGATGTTGAGATGAGATCATTCTGGATTATGTACGGGGCCTAAAACCAATGGCTTGTTTCATAAGTTAAAGGAGACAGAAGCTAAAGTGACACATCTGAAAACAGGAAAATCAAGACATGTCACCAGAATCTAGGAGAGAGGTACAGAATAGACTGTCCCTAAGAGTCCCCAAAAGGAACCATACCTATTAACACATTGATTTTGGACTTATGGCCTCCAAAATTACGAGAAGATAAATTTGTGTTGGTTCAAGTCACCAAGTTTATAGTAATTTACTATGATTGCCCTAGGAAATTAATGCACATTCTGTCACAAGTAAGTGAAGTGATACCAGATCAAATTTTTATCAATCTGTAAATGACTTTGGAAATGGACAATGAGAAGAGGCTGAGAGAATTCAGATGCACATGATGGAAAATGTCTACGTTGTCCTAAAGAGATGACTGGTTAAAAACATGAGCACTGAAAATGACTGGTGAGCGTTTGAAAAGAAATGAGGAATGTGTTATTAGAGACAGGAGGGATGGCAATTCCTGTTACAAAGCAGCATTAAACTTGGTTGAATTTATTTTACTTTTAAGTGGTAAACAGAATCTGTGATAGATAAAATTAGCTCAGGAGATTTCCAAGAAAAATGTTGAAATTATCAGCCTGGTTTCTCCCTGTGCTTATAGTAAAATGTGAGAGCAAGATAAATTGAGGAAGGAATTTCCCAACAAAAATAAACATTTGGTGACTTGGGAAATTCTCAATCTACCCAGATTGCAAAGGAAATGAGGAAATCTAAATTTCCTAGCTAAAACTATGAAATTTACCCTTGGAAAAGCATGCTCCAGAGGGAAGGCCAGGGTACAGCTGGAAAGATTTTTACTGAAAGATTAAGTATGTCATATTTGGCTCTAATAAACAAGTTCAGCAGAAGCCAGGATTACAGATTGATTTATCCAGGAAGGATCTGTAGAGAACTCTTGCCCAATGGTGTGACCTTTCATGTATTACGTGGGTGACCAATAAGTTTCCTGGGAATACTATACCAGCAGAAACACTGCTAGAAAGAGACAGAGATGGGACAAAATAAAAGATTTTTAGACTTCTGAAATTCTACTTCATCTTTGTGAAAGACACAGTTAAGAGAATAAAAATTACAATCCACTGACTGAGAGAAAAAACTTTCAAAATATATATTTGATAAAGGACTTGTGTCTAAGATATACAAAAATACTCTTAAAAATTAACAATAAAAATTCTAATAATAGGGAATATTAGTACAGACACCTCACCCAAAAAAATTAAAAGGTCAAATAAACCTATGAAATACTAATCAACATCATTTTTCATTAGGGATTTTTAAATCAAAATAACAATGAAATACTACTACATATCTAGTAATAAGACAAAAAAAAAAAAAAACCTGATAGTACCACTCACTAGCAAGAATGCAGAACACCAGGAACTCATTGTTGGTGAGAATGATAAAAGACAGACACTTTGGAAGACAGCTTGGTAATTTCTTATACAGGTAAACATAGTTTACCTCATAGTTTAGTTTAGAGGTAAACATAGTAAACATAGGGCTTCCCTTGTGGCTCAGCAGGCAAAGAATCCACTTGCAATGCAGGAGACCTGGGTTTATTCCCTGGGTTGGGAAGATGCCCTGGAGAAGGGAAAGGCTACCCCCTCCAGTATTCTGGCCTGGAGAATTCCATGGACTACAGTCCATGGGGTTGCAAAATATCAGACACAACTGAGTGACTTTCACATTCACTTTCAAACTTAGTTTTGCCACAGGATCTAGTGACTGCATGCCTAGGTATTTACCCAGTTATTTTTGAAAGCTTAATATTCACACAAAGACCAGGACATGAATGTTTGTAGCAACTTCAATGGTAATTGCCAAAAACTGGGAGCAACCAACATATCTTTCAATAGGTGAATGGATAAATTGATACATCTATACAATAGAATCAGGAAATCAGTCCTGAATGTTCATTGGAAGGACTGATGTTGAAGCTGAAACTCCAATACTTTGGCTGCCTAATGTGAAGAACTGACTCATTTGAAAAGACTCTGATGCTGGAAAAGATTGAGGGCAAGAGGAGAAGGGGATAACAGAGGATGAGATGGTTGGATGGCATCATTGATCCAATGGATATGAGTTTGGGTAAACTATGGGAGCTGGTGATGGATAGGGAGGCCTGGCATGCTGTAGTCCACGGGGTCGCAAAGAGTAGGACATGACTGAGCGACTGAACTGAACTGATACAATAGGGTGTTATTCAGTAATAAAAGGAAATGAGCTATCAAATCACAAAATGACATGCATGAATATTAAATGCATATTGCAAAGTGAAGAAAGCAAATGTGAAAAGACTACCGTACTGTATGATTTCAATTATATGACATCCTGAAAAAGACAAAACTATAGACATGGTAAAAAGATCACTGGTAACCAGGTTTGTGGGTATGGAAGGAGAGGATAGTAGGTGATGTAAAGGGATTTTTAGGGCTTTAAACTCATGAGAAACGCTGGGCTGGATGAAGCTCAAGCTGGATCAAGATTGCCGGGAGAAATATCAATAACCTCAGGTATGCAGATGATACCACCCTTATGGCAGACAGTGAAGAAGAACTAAAGAGCCTCTTGATGAAAGTGAAAGAGGAGAGTGAAAATTTTGGCTTAATACTCAACATTCAGAAAACTAAGATCATGGCATCTGATCTCATTTTTTCATGGCAAATAGATGGGGAAGCAATGGAAACAGTGACAGACTTAATTTTTCGGGGCTCCAAAATCACTGCAGATGGTGACTGCAGCCATGAAATTAAAAGACACTTGTTCCTTACAAGAAAAATTATGACCAACCTCGATAACATATTAAAAAGCAGAGACACTACTTTGCCAACAAAGGTCCATTTAGACAAAGCTATAGATTTTCCAGTGGTCATGTATTGATGTGAGAGTTGGACTATAAAGAAAGCTGAGCACCAAAGAATTGATGCTTTTGAACATCCAACCAGTCTATCCTAAAGGAAATCAGTCCTGAGTGTTCATTGGAAGGACTGATGTTGAAGCTGAAACTCCAACACTTTGGCCACCTGATGCAAAGAACTGAACTCATTTGAAAAGACCCTGATGCTTGGAAAGATTGAGGGAAGGAGGAGAAGGGGATGACAGAGATGAGATAGTTGGATGGTATCACTGACTCTATGGACATGAGTTTAAGTAAACTCTGGGAGTTGGTGATGGACAGGGAGCCCTGGTGTGCTACAGTTCATGGAACTGCAGAGTCGGACACAACTGAAAGTATTGTAATTTATTTTTAAAGACATATATAATGTTATAGTACACATAGCAACTCTCTGTGTATTCAATGACTTGAGGTATGCCAGCAAGACATAAAAGAATGGAATGAAGAATGTGAAAAAAGTGGTATAACTATACTGCAAATATACCTTACTGACCTAAGTAACTTTGAAAAATCTAGATTTTTTTTAAACCAATACCAAAAACTTTACACAACCACTATACTGTGGTTAACAAGCTTGTTTCATATAGCAATAAAATTCTGAACTGATATATATATATATATATATACACATATACATATACATACATATACATATATTGCTGCTGCTGCTGCTGCTGCTAAGTCGCTTCAGTCGTGTTCGACCCCATAGATGGCAGCGCACCAGGCTCTGCCATCCCTGGGATTCTCCAGTCAAGAACACTGAGTGGGTTGCCATTTCCCTCTCCAAAGCATGAAAGTGAAAAGGGAAAGTGAAGTCACTGAGCCATGTCCAACTCTCAGCAATCCCATGGATTGCAGCCCACCAGGCTCCTCCATCCATGGGATTTTCCAGGCAAGAGTACTGGAGTGGGGTGCCATTGCCTTCTCTGAATATATATATTAGAGTTAAACAATTATGTACAAAATGGTGATTGTGGGAGCCAGGCTTCTCACATTTGGTGGAGGGAGATTAACAAGAGTAGAAGGTAAGATTTATTCATTTGGTAACAGATTAGAATTAGCAATAAGAGTGGAAGGCTAGATTAGAATTGGCAAGCAAAACTGAAACATTAGATTTATTCATGTGGTAACAGATTAGAACTGGCAACATTAGTATAAACTCATGAGTAGCATAAGGTAGATACAAATGATAATGTGTATGTGTTTATCCCTGTGTGCTTAAACAAGTTACTGTCCTTTATAGGTTTCCTTCCTCTTTCAGCTGAGTTGATTTAGCAGTAATGAAACCCCAGTACCCATGAGCACATCTAAACTCATATCTTGATTCCTAATAGAATTTTCCAACAAAAGAAACAAGGAATCTTTGGGGAAGTGGCTGATTCTGGTAGTAAAAAAAATTCACCAGATGAGTGTGAAGTATATTGTAGTGCCAGAAGCGCATGCAAAGAAAAACCTAAAAAGACAGAAAGGAAAGTAAAAGAATAAACACCAATGTGAGTCTCTATCAAAGGGGCACTTGAGAGAACTACCAATGGGAAAAACTAGAAGCATTTAAATAATAAAATTAAGTAGCTTTGGATTATAATCTAAAATAAAAAATGAAAATCTATTAATCCAAACTGATCTCAGGTATCTGCAATGAATCAGTTCAGTTCAGTTCAGTTCAGTCGCTCAGTCGTGTCCAACTCTTTACGACCCCATGAATTGCAGCACGCCAGGCCTCCCTGTCCATCACCATCTGCCGGAGTTCACTCAGACTCACGTCCATCGAGTCGGTGATGCCATCCAGCCATCTCATCCTCTGTCGTCCCCTTCTCCTCCTGCCCCCAATCCCTCCCAGCATCAAAGTCTTTTCCAATGAGTCAACTCTTCGCATGAGGTGGCCAAAGTACTGGAGTTTCAGCTTTAGCATCATTCCTTCCAAAGAAATCCCAGGGCTGATCTCCTTCAGAATGGACTGGTTGGATCTCCTTGCAGTCCAAGGGACTCTCAAGAGTCTTCTCCAACACCACAGTTCAAAAGCATCAATTCTTTGGCACTCAGCTTTCTTCACAGTCCAACTCTCACATCCATACATGACCACAGGAAAAACCATAGCCTTGACTAGACAGACCTTAGTTGGCAAAGTAATGTCTCTGCTTTTGAATATACTATCTAGGTTGCTCATAACTTTTCTTCCAAGGAGTAAGCGTCTTTTAATTTCATGGCTGCAGTCACCATCTGCAGTGATTTTGGAGCCCCCCAAAATAAAGTCTGACAGTGTTTCCACTGTTTCCCCATCTATTTCCCATAAAGTGATGGAATCGGATGCCATCATCTTCGTTTTCTGAATGTTGAGCTTTAAGCCAACGTTTTCACGCACTAAGCGCAGGCGGATGCGAGAGCCAGCGCACTAAGCGCAGGCAGCTGTGAGAAGAGCTACAACACGTCCGAGGTCAGGGGCAGTGGCCTAGCGTGCCAGGCTGCGACAGCGCAGGAAAGGCAGAGAGGAGCTACCCTGTGTCCGAGGTCAGGGGCGGCAGCCGAGAAGAGCTACCCTGCGTCTGAGGTCAGTGGCTGCCGGGAGGAGCATCCGGAGGAGTGGTGGCTGTGCAGGCGCAGGAGGGCCTAGAGGAGTTATCCCACGTTGAAGGTCAGGAACCGGGGCGGTAAGGAGATACCCTTCCTCCAAGGTAAGGAGCACTGTCTGTGCTTTGCTGGAGCAGCCGTGAAGAGATACCACACGCCCAAGGTAAGAGAAACCCAAGTAAGATGGTAGGTGTTGCAAGAGGGCATCAGAGGGCAGACTCACTGAAACCTAACTCACAGAAAACTAGTCAATCTAATCACACTAGGACCACGGCCTTGTCTAACTCTGCAATGAATAAAAAATCCAAATTAATCATATATTGCAGAAAACTAATTCTGATAAGTTATTACATAGTTTTGAGACCACAATTTGTATATCCTAACTAAACCTCTCCTTGGAACCTACTATCTTCACAACTAAGCAACTCTGATCCACTTCACCAATACCACATTTTCTTTCTCCTATGCTTCCTGTTGCTCAGGTTAAAATACTTGGAGATATCTCTTATTTTTCACTTTTATTATATTGCATATTCACTATATCTGCAAATTTTATTGTTTGTACCTTCAGAATATAATCATGTAGTTAATCAACTGTATTAATGTTACCATGCTAGAAATCACCATCATCTACATTTTTGGTTATCCTAAAACTTCCCAATTACTCTCCTATAATATGTCCCAGTCCTTATTCAGTTTATTTTTAACGAGGAGTCAGTGTGATATTTTTATAGTCAAATGTGAGTTCAGATTATTTCCCCATTCAAAACCATCAACTGATATAACTTTACAATGGACTTCCCTGGTGGCTGACAGTAAAGTGTCTGTCTACAATGCCGGAGACCTGGGTTCGATCACTGGGTCGGGAAGATCCCCTGGAGAAGGAAATTGCAATCCACTCCAATACTATTGCCTGGAAAATCCCATGGACAGAGGAACCTGGATTAACTTTATAATAAAATATAATATCTAATTATGTAATCTCATCTTTGTTCTTCAGTATTTTCTTAACTATTTTTGTCAATTGGCATTGCAATATAAATTTTAGGAAGATTTTGTAAATTTTCACTGTATACAAAATTTTATACAGTCATCAGGAGTGTGACACTTTTAGCAACATTCAGTCATTGTATAGGAGAATTTTGTTGGAATTTGAAAGGTTTTATATATTCAGACTAGGGTTTAAAAAACATCATTATGCAGTTACATTCTCTATGACCCTACAAAAATGTGAATACTCTTTTATTATTCCATTAATCAGTTCAGTTCAGTTCAGTCGCTCAGTCGTGTCTGACTCTATGCAACCCCATGATTGCAGCACGCCAGGCCTCCCTGTCCATCACCAACCCCCAGAGTTTACTCTAACTCATGTCCATCAAGTTGATGATGTCATCCAGACATCTCATCCTCTGTCGTCCCCTTCTCTTCCTGCCCCCAGTCCCTCCCAGCATCAGAGTCTTTTCCAATGAGTCAACTCTTCGCATGAGGTGACCAAAGTACTGGAGTTTCAGCTTTAGCATCAGTCTTTCCAATGAACATCCAGGACTAGTATAGCTTAAATAAGTTTACTGGTTGCAAGAGGTAATGTGACGTTTCTATATACCTTTTCATTCTTGCAGAAGATAATTTCTATCAAGTAAAAATGAAAATAATCAGAATAAGTAAGTGCTCACTATATGTATCTCTTCATCATTCATTATTATGATACAATTAAAGGATTACATGAAGATTAGTCTTTGGTTTTAATGTAAATAGATTTTACTGGTAAATTAGATTTTGTTATGCTTCATAAAGACATATTTCCTGTAGCAAACTGAGTTGCCTACTTTACAAATTGATACTAATCATGGAAGAAACTTCATTTCATGCAAACTTTTTAATATCTAGGCAGAAATGTAAAATTTACTCTTGCAATCATTTGTGGTTCTACTGCATTAAGAATTCTATTTATCCAAGGAAATGGAATAGCTTGTGTTTTGGCATGCTCCTCTGTGCCTTTCTACAGTATTACATGTTAATATATTTAATCTATTCAACATCTTTGGATGTTTTAATCATAATCACATGCATTTATGCTAAAGCCTTGGCATACTTTTGTTACTTGTAATGAATTTGACCTATCAGCAAAAGCTCTATAAGGTTTTTCTATATACATAGAATTAGCATTAAACACATTGTTTCCTTGGAAATTTGCATTTTCAGTTTTTCTTCATGTTATATATATAGCATTTTAAACAATTTTTCTGGAAGTCTAAGTCACTGTTTTATTATAAGTCTCTAGCTCTTTCTCCACTTAAAATAGGAATTAGCTATTAAAAATTATGTTTCCACATTGCAATTAATATAGCATTAAAATTAATTGGATATAAAAGTATATAATCTTTCTTTACAAATAAAAATTACACAGAAATGCTGTTGATATTATGTTTACCAAATAATTAACATTCATCTCTTCTATAGAATCTGCTCACTGCAAAAACTAATTATTAGTTGTGTTTAAAAACTAACTTCTTTTACTTTTTCAAAGTTTGGAAACCAAATACTAAACATAAATAACAATGGCTACTATTTTGGGTAATAATAAAAATAATAGCTAACATTTATTATACAATTGTTATGGTTCTGGTTCTTTTGCATAGATTATATACTATAATTAGCATAATAATCATATATATAATTTTTTATATCTGCTTTACAGATGAAGAAAAGGAGGCATAGAGAGGTAGATAAAGTTAACAAAGACTAGAATCTGCACATCAATATCTAAGCAGTCACACTCTACAGTTCCAACTCCTTGAGAGACAAAACTAAATACTATATGATTCCAATTATATAAGAATCGTGAACCGTGAACTTCCAGATGTTCAAGCTGGTTTTAGAAAAGGCAGAGGAATCAAAGATCAAATTGCCAACATCCACTGGATCATCAAAAAAGCAAGAGAGTTCCAGAAAAACATTTATTTCTGCTTTATTGACTATGCCAAAGCCTTTGACTGCATGGATCACAATAAACTGTGGAAAATTCTGAAAGAGATGGAAATACCAGACCACGTGACCTGCCTCTTGAGAAACCTATATGCAGGTCAGGAAGCAGCAGTTAGAACTGGACATGGAACAACATACTGGTTCCAAATAGGAAAAGGAGTACGTCAAGGCTATATATTGTCATCCTGCTTATTTAACATATATGCAGAGTACATCATGAGAAATGCTGGGCTGGAAGAAGCACAAGCTGGAATCAAGATTGCCGGGAGAAATATCAATAGCCTCAGATATGCAGATGACACCACCCTTATGGCGGAAAGTGAAGAGGAACTAAAAAGCCTCTTGATGAAAGTGAAAGAGGAGAGTGAAAAAGTTGGCTTAGAGCTCAGCATTCAAAAAACGAAGATCATGACATCTGGTCCCATCACTTCATGGCAAATATATGGGGAAACAGTGGAAACAGTGTCAGACTTTATTTTTGGGGGCTCCAAAATCACTGCAGATGGTGACTGCAACCATGAAATTAAAAGACGCTTACTCCTTGGAAGGAAAGTAATGACCAACCTAGATAGCATATTAAAAACAGAGACATTACTTTGCCAACAAAGGTCCATCTAGTCAAGCCTATGGTTTCTCCAGTGGTCATGTATGGATGTGAGAGTTGTACTGTGAAGAAAGCTGAGTGCCGAAGAATTGATGCTTTTGAATTGTGGTGTTGGAGAAGACTCTTGAGAGTCCCTTGCAAGGAGATCCAACCAGTCCATTCTGAAGGAGATCAACCCTGGGATTTCTTTGGAAAGAATGATGCTAAAGCTGAAACTCCAGTACTTTGGCCACCTCATGCGAAGAGTTGACTCATTGGAAAAGACTCTGATGCTGGGAGGGATTGGGGGCAGGGGGAGGAGAAGGGGATGACAGAGGATGAGATGGCTGGATGGCATCACCGACTCGATGGACATGAGTTTGAGTGAACTCTGGGAGTTGGTGATGGACAGCGAGGCCTGGCATGCTGCAATTCATGGGGTCGCAAAGAGTCGGACATGACTGAACGACTGAACTGACTGATATAAGAATCTAAAAAACAAAACAAATGAGCAAATATAACAAAACAGAAACAGAGTCACATATACAGAGAACAAACAGGTGGTTGTCAGAGGAGATGGGGAGGGAAGGATGAGTGAAATAGGTGAGGGAAATTATACCTCTATAAAGATTTCAGGTAAAAAATAAATGAGTCACAAGGATGAAATGTGCAGCATGAGAATATTATCAATAATAAAGTAATACAGTTATATGGTTATAGATGGTAACTAGACTTACAGTGGTGATCATTTTGTAATAGAGAGAAATATTGAATCACTTTGTTTGTGTACCAGAAACTAACACAATGCTGTAGTTCAACTATACTTCAAAAAACAATCTTGTAGAAAAAGAGATCTGCCTTGTCGTTTTCAGAGGTGTGAGGTTGGGAAGGAAAGAGAATTGTTGTTAGATTAAAAACGTCCTAGGGATGCAAGTTACAACATGATCAATATAATTAACACTCCTTTATGTTATGGGCTTCCCTTGTGACTTAGCTAGTAAAGAATCTGCCCGCAATGTGGAGACCTGGGTTCAATCCCTGGGTTGGGAAGATCCCCTGGAGAAGGGAAAGGCTACCCACTGCAGTATTTGGGCCTGAAAAATTCCATGGACTGTATAGTCCATGAGGTCACAAAGAGTCGGACACGACTAAGTGACTTTCACTTACTTACTTACACTTATGTTATATTTGAAAATTGTAAACAGAGTAAATCCTAAGAGTTCCATCACAAGTAAAGTGTTTTCCTTTTATTTTGTATCTACATGAAATGATATGTATTTACTGAAAGTGTTGCAGTAATCAGTTCTTGATGTATGTAAGTCAAAGCATCATGGTATACCTTAAACTTATACAGTGTTATATGTCAACTATATCTCATTAAAACTGGAAGGAAAAATTAATGCAAAATTAAGTTGGAAGGTTATATTTTGTAACATTTTCTATTACTATTACCTCTTGCAATGTATATACTAGATATTTCACGTCAGTTAACATAGTTTAGGCATAGATGTTTTAAAAATGATTTAATGTGACTTTTGGTTTTTTTTGTACATGTTTATGTGACATTTATTTTTACCTAGTATGACTTCCTCTAACAAAGGATAAACAATCTGTATTATTTTTCATTTTTTCTCCTAGTTTTATTGAGAAATAATTGATATGCATCATTGTATAAGACTAAGGTGTATACCATGATGATTTGATTTACCTGGTTGTGAATTGATTACCATAAGAGGGTTTTAAGATGCTAATCCATCTTCTCATAAAACAAAGACAAAAGAAAAAAAAAAGGGGGGAGGGTGGAGGAAATGTTTTTCCTTGTGTTGGGAACTCTTAGGATTTATTCTAACAACTTTCCTATTTACCATACAGCAGTGTTAGTTATAGTCACCTATTTTTTATTTCTTTCATGAAACATTTTAATAGGTGTTAGAGAAACCTTGAAATGCTACTTACTGCAATACTTAAGTAAACTTGAATCTGTGATTCAATATACCTCTGGGATCCATTCCTTCAAGAAACATGTCATAATAATGACATATTCAAAATATGGAATTAGAAGACATATTTACCATTGGTTAAGAAATATATAAGCCTAAATCCCTAAGCCAAATTTCATGACTTCAACTTCACGAAGAGTGAATGAAATAAGAACAACTTGATTTATTTCTTATTTCCTCATAGACTAGAGTTCTATTTACTAAGATATTATAGGAAAGAAATCATGTGGGTCACTTTTCTTATGCCTGAGATTTAGTACCATGAGCGTACTATACAGTTCATCTATATAACTGTGAATTTGAAAATATAATCTCCCCAGATCCTGCTGCGGTAGTGGATAACTCTGAACCTTTGATCTGATGATCTTACATTTTATCATGTAACAGACCATCTTCATCCCCTTTTCCATTTCTCCCGGGAAAATTAGTGTATGTTTCTTTTTATGGTTCTAGTCTTCCCCTCTTCAGCTAATCCCATGTTGATGTTATACTTTTTATAATAATTTTATAATATAATAGTTTATAAAGCAAATTAAATAATAATCTAATTCCTACATTATTCTTATCATGTGCTTGAGTTGTTTAAATATATATTTCTGATTATTTTCAGCATATATTAGAAGTAATATTTTTACTGACTCTACTCAGCTTGATTACACATTTCATATTTACTTTTAATGATAATTTTGCTGCCAAAATAACTATTGGATGGAAAGAAAATTTGAAGCACATATGAAATTGTTTGCATAGCATACATAGTATTTTCATTTATACAGAATTCTGCCATTTTGAAAGCATGGCTTGATAATAAAATATGATATCTCAAAAAAGATTGAGGGAATGCCTATGCTTTTTGGGACCACACAAAATTGCACTTATGGTCAACCAAAACACTTTCAGGCCATTGCTTACCAACCTACATGCAAGGAACAATTTGCATTAGTGCTTAAAGAATAAAGGTTGATAATATTCAATTATTTCACATTGTTTGTTATTGTTAGTCTTTAAAGTTCACCAACAGTATCAACTTGGCTGGTTTTCTAAATTCATTTGTAACTATCAACTTCAATACTAACTTTTACATGAAAGCATAATAAGACATATGTCTGTAAAACTTTGGAGAAAGACAAGGGAGAAAAAGGGAAAGGAGGAAGGAGAGAGTGGAGAGGGAAGGAAAGAATAATGAAAGAAGGGAGGAAGGAAAGGAAATAAGGAGGAAGGGACGGAGGGACAGAGGAAGGACAGAAGACAAAGGATCTCATCTTCAGAAGCAAACAGCCATTTCATTATCTCTTAGGGAAAGCAAACTCTGGTTATAGTTACTATAGTCAGACTTTTTTGGGAGGGATCCAAAATCACTGCAGATGGTGATTGCAGCCATGAAATTAAAACACGCTTACTCCTGGAAAGGAAAGCTATGACCAACCTAGGTAGCATATTCAAAAGCAGAGACATTACTTTGCCGACTAAGGTCCGTCTAGTCAAGACTATGGTTTTTCCTGCAGTCATGTATGGTTGTGAGAGTTGGACTGTGAAGAAGACTGAGCGCTGAAGAATCGATGCTTTTGAACTGTGGTGTTGGGGAAGACTCTTGAGAGTCCCTTGGACTGCAGGAGATCCGATCAGTCCGTTCTGAAGGAGATCAGCCCTGGGTGTTCTTTGGAAGGAATGATGCTAAAGCTGAAGATACTTTGGCCACCTCATGAGAAGAGTTGACTCATTGGAAAAGACTCTGATGCTGGGAGGGATTGGGGGCAGGAGGAGAAGGGGACGACAGAGGATGAGATGGCTGGAAGGCATCACGGACTCGATGGACATGAGTTTGATGAACTCTGGGAGTTGGTGATAGACAGGGAGGCCTGGTGTGCTGCAGTTCATGGGGTTGCAAAGAGTCGGACACGACTGAGCGATTGAACTGAACTGAATCAAACAAGAAGGTACTATTTTGCCCTCTTTTTTTCTTGGTCTATTTTATAGTAAACACCAGTGTATAAATATTTCTTTAGTCAGTTTCTCATTAGATAATTCAAAAGGAAAAGATAAGAATGAATACCTATAACCAGAAGTTGTGAATATTGGCTCCTTAAACACAATTCCTCTTCCACTGGGATAGGAGGTCACAGATGCTTCTATTTGCAACACATGAGAAACAATAGTAGCATTGTAAGAGAATAAAAGTGAATCACTTTTATTTTTATCTTCTCCTTAAGGTTTTTAAAAAACTCATAGAAGCCAAACCACGTAAAATACAATATAAGCAATATTACAAAATCATAATAGTTGTTAACTTATTAATACCAACGATGATTTCTTTACATAAAAGTAAGGTTTGCACATACCACTTCCTCTCATTATCTCTTCTGCTATCGAGGGCCCCGAGATGATGTAGGCTAAGTCTGAAATCTCTTGTTATTCACTTACACATTTCTGCTGCTCATACATAATAGGCAACTGAGTCTTGCTTAATTCTACTACAAACTCACTGCACTTTTTTTTTTTTTTTTTCAGTACAATCCTCCATCATCCTCAGATTTGGTTCTAAATTGGTCTTTCTATCCTAGTCTCTGCTCTCCAACATGTAGATACTGCCCACAGAGTACTCTTTCTACATTAATTTTTATATCACTACATTATTTAAAACCTAACAAAGACTTTCTATTACCTGCACAGAAAAGTCAATACATTTAGCAAGGCATAACTAACACCTAAAAAAGATGTCTTTATCATTATAGGGGACTGTAATGCAAAAGTAGGAAGTCAAGAAACACCTGGAGTAGCAGGCAAATTTGGCCTTGGAATGTGGAATGAAGCAGGGCAAAGACTAAGAGAGTTTTACCGAGAAAATGCACTAGTCATAGCAAACATCCTCTTCCAACAACACAAGAGAAGACTCTACACATGGACAGCACCAGATGGTCAACACCAAAATCAGATTGATTATATTCTTTGCAGTCAAAGATGGAGAAGCTCTATACAGTCAACAAAAACAAGACCAGGAGTTGACTGGCTCAGATCATGAACTCCTTATTATCATATTCAGACTTAAATTGAAGGAAGTAGGGAAAACTGCTAGACCATTCAGATATGACCTAAATCAAATCCCTTATGATTATACAGTGGAAGTGAGAAGTAGATTTAAGGGCCTAGATCTGATAGAGAGAGTACCTGATGGACTATGGACTGAGGTTTGTGACATTGTACAGGAGACAGGGATCAAGATCATCCCCACGGAAAAGAAATGAAAAAAAAGCAAAATGGCTGTCTGGGGAGGCCTTTCAAATAGCTGTGAAGAGAAGAGAAGCGAAAAGCAAAGGAGAAAAGGAAAGATATATACATCTGAATACAGAGTTCCAAAGAATAGCAAGAAGAGATAAGAAAGCCTTCTTCAGCGATCAATGTAAAGAAATAGAGGGAAAGAACAGAATGGGAAAGACTAGAGATCTCTTCAAGAAAATGAGAGATACCAAGGGAACATTTCATGCAAAGATGGGCTTGATAAAGGACAGAAATGGTATGGACCTAACAGAAGCAGAAGATATTAAGAAGAGGTGGCAAGAATACACCGAATAACTATACAAAAAGATCTTCACGACCTGGATAATCACGATGGTGTGATCACTCATCTAGAGCCAGACATCCTGGAATGTGAAGTCAAGTGGGCCTTAGAAAGCATCACTACAAACAAAGCTAGTGGAGGTGATGGAATTCCAGTTGAGCTGTTTCAAACCCTGAAAGATGATGTTGTCAAAGTGCTGCAGTCAATATGCCAGCAAATTTGGAAAACTCAGCAGTGACCACAGGACTGGAAAAGGTCAGTTTTCATTCCAATCCCAAAGAAAGGCAATGCCAAAGAATGCTCAAACTACTGCACAATTGCACTCATCTCACATGCTATTAATGTAATGCTCAAAATTCTCCAAGCCAGGCTTCAGCAATACATGAACCGTGAACTTCCTGATGTTCAAGCTGGTTTTAGAAAAGGCAGAGGAACCAGAGATTAAATTGCCAACATCCACTGGATCATGGAAAAAGCAAGAGAGTTCCATAAAAACATCTATTTCTGCTTTATTGACTATGCCAAAGCCTTTGACAGTGTGGATCACAATAAACTGTGGAAAATTCTTAGAGAGATGGGAATACCAAACCACCTGACCTGCCTTTTGAGAAATCTGTATGCAGGTCAGGAAGCAACAGTTAGAACTGGACATGGAACAACAGACTGGTTCCAAATAGGAAAACGAGTACGTCAAGGCTGTATATTGTCACCCTGCTTGTTTAACTTATATGCAGAGTACATCATGAGAAACGCTGGACTGGAAGAAACACAAGCTGGAATCAAGATTGCCGAGAGAAATATCAATAACCTCAGATATGCAGATGATACCACCCTTATGGCAGAAAGTGAAGAGGAACGAAAAAGCCTTTTGATGAAACTGAAAGAGGAGAGTGAAAAAGTTGGCTTAAAGCTCAACATTCAGAAAATGAAGATCATGGCATCCAGTCCCATCACTACATGGGATATAGATGGGGAAACAGTGGAAACAGTGTCAGACTTTATTTTTGGGGGCTCAAAAATCACTGCAGAAGGTGACTGCAGCCATGAAATTAAAAGATGCTTACTCCTTGGAAGAAAAGTTATGACTAAGCTAGATAGTATATTCAAAAGCAGAGACATTACTTTACCGACTAAGGTCCGTCTAGTCAAGGCTATGGTTTTTCCTGTGGTCATGTATGGATGTGAGATTTGGACTGTGAAGAAGGCTGAGCGCTGAAGAATTGATGCTTTTGAACTATGGTGTTGGAGAAGACTCTTGAGAGTCCCTTGGAAGGCAAGGAGTTCCAACCAGTCCATTCTGAATGAGATCAGCCCTTTGATTTCTCTGAAAGGAATGATTCTAAAGCTGAAACTCCAGTACTTTGGCCACCTCATGAGAAGAGTTGACTCATTGGAAAAGACTTTGATGCTGGGAGGGATTGAGGGCAGGAGAAGGGGACAACAGAGGATGAGATGGCTGAATGACATCACCAACTCAATGGACGTGGATCTGAGTGAACTCCTGGGAGTTGGTGATGGACAGGGAGGCCTTGCGTGCTGCTATTCATGGGGTCGCAAAGAGTCGGACACGACTGAGCAACTGAACTGAACTGAACTGAACTGAACTGAACACATGGCCAAGAGGATCCCCTGGAGGGGGTCATGGCAACCCACTCCAGTATTCTTACCTGGAGAACCTCATGGACAGAGGAGGTTGGAGGGCTATAGTCCATGGGATCGCAGAGTTGGACATGACTTAAGCGATTTAGCACACAAGAAGTGTAGCCTCTGATTACCTTAGCTACATATCCAATAAGTAATTTCTCTCTCATTATGTGCTACACCCAAACCCTATTGAGAGAACTACAGTTTTCTAAATGTGTTTAGTTTTTAAAATCACTCTCTCCATTACTTTAAGCATATAATCCCTATGCATATAATTTATCTTTCCTCCTTATTTTGAAAACAACCAATTTTTGACTCTCAAATTTACCAGTGCTTCTCCCCAAAGCCTCTGTTTTACTCTCCTTCACAGTGGACTTGAATATTCCCTCATCATTGTTAATTCTTTAGTTGACACAAACATCTGCTTCTATTCCATATTATATTCATTTCCAGGTCAACAGCTATCATTTTTTTTCCCACTTGGAACCTACACCAGTACTTTTTAGGTTCTAGAACTGATGTTTAACAAATATTCAGTTGCTCAATTATGTGATGTTAAATAAATGAATCAATTCATCTATTAAATATATGATTTAAGTGGTAAGGTGAATCTTAAAAGATAATGTCTATGGAGACTTTTGATTTCTGAAACACCTGGCATATGTATTTCAGTGAAAAGAATAGTTGAATGAGTTTCTCTGAATCAAAGCCAATTGACCATTTATGTTTACTCAATAAATAATTATTGACTACAAACTCTATACCCTGAACACAAGGGTAATGGTTTTTACCTTAACATATTTGCAATCTCATAGACAATGGTTTATAATAGAGGAGAAATGTACTGATATTAGTTCATGAACCCGTTCATGAGCCTGAAAAGAGAGCTAGTTACCCTAAATTTGCAAAGTTGAACATGTCAAGGAAAAGGTACATCCTGATATGTTTAGATAATGAAAAAGTCTGGCCTAAATGCAAAAAGATATGGAGGACATTTCAAGGAGAGGAAGTAGTAGGGACAGAGGCTTAGTAGTAATAGTGAATAACAATTGAGGAAAATGACAGGTACCAAGCATGTCCTTAGGTTTTTCCTACGGCAAAAAGCCACAGATCCAGATAATTTAAGTAAAAGGAACTTATTGTAAGAATACATGTAGAAGCAAAGAAGTATTCATTAATTCCTTAAATATTTATTGACATCCAATAATGCAATAGACACTGTGCTAAGATCTAGGGATATATTACCCACAACAGCAATCAACCTTGAGTTTATCACCTTCTATTCTAGTGAGAGAGAGAGTTATGTATCTAGTAATCATACACAGAGTTAGCAGTGCTGTGACAGAAAAGGGTTGGGGATATGATTAACAAATGTAATGAGGGAAACTAAAGCATAAACAATTTATCTAGTAGTGAAAAACAAACCTTAATGGATACTTGATATTCATTCAAAATTCAACAGAAAGCTTAACAGATCATTGCCATGATGAAATTCTATAATAGGACATCGGGAGAATGAGTAACTAAGTTCAGGACCAGAGGTATAAGTTTGAATTGCCTGCAGGGACATGCAACATGATACTCCAGAGTGAGATCTCAGCTGAAATATTTTTCAACAAGATATAGATGACAGATAAGAACATGAGAATGAAGACAGAAGAACAAAATCTTTAAAATACATATTGGCAAATAATATTGAATGGTTGACTTCCATTGTTTCTATTGATAAATCATGGATTTTTATCAGTATATTTGCTCTTTTGAAGATTATATTTATATTTTGTTTTCCACTTGTTTCTTTTAAAATTGCTTAGTTTCTGTGTTGGTCTTTACAGTTTACCAGAAGGTGTCATTATGGGCTATTCTTTGTATTCATTCACCTTGCTACAGATGACATTGTCCTTGAATCTATGGGTTAACATTTTAATTTTTCTTCTTTTTTAAAGCTGTTAGCTTTTTGCTACTGTCACAATATTATAGGACATAACATTTTATGGAGCTTCAATTAAAAATAGGTTAGACTTTTACATTTATATTTTTCAGTATTTTTCTATTTTTTCCTATGTGCTTTAATTTGGATATTTCCTATGAATTTGATTTAAGATGTTCTAATCTTATCTGGAATTTATTATTTATTAAAATCAAATATCAAGTCTAATTTAATTCATTCTATTTTTCAGATCTAAAATGCGAAGAATATTCACTTTTAATATAAATATTATTTTTTTTGGCTCTAGTACACTTTTGATGTTTTCTATTTTCATTTTCCTTTAATTTTTCCCCTTAATGGATCACAGCTTTGTCATAGAAAATGGGCTTGTATAACTCAATGAAGCTATGAGCCATGCCCTACAGAGTCACACAACATGGTGGATCATAGTGAAGAGATCTGAAAAAACATGATCCCCTGGAGGAGGAAATGGCAAACCACTTCAGTATTCTTGCCTTGAGAACCTGATGAATAGTATGAAAAGGCAAAACTATATGACACTGGAAGATAAACACCCCCAGGTCATAAGATGTCCAATTTGCTACCAGGGAAGTTCAGTTCAGTCGCTCAGTTGTATCTGACTCTTTGCTACCCCATGGACTGCAGCATGCCAGGCCTCCCTGTCCATCATCAACTCCTGGAGTTTACTCAAACTCATGTCCATTGAGTCAATGATGTCATCCAATGATCTCGTCCTCTGTCATTCTGTTCTCCTCCCACCTTCAATCTTTTTCAGCATCAGGATCTTTTCCAACGAGTCAGTTCTTTAAGCATCAGATGGCCAAACCAGAAAAGAGCAGAGGGCAATTACTAACAGCTCCAGAAAGAATGAAGTTGCTGGGCCAAAGCAGAAATGGTGCTCAGTTTTAGATGTATCTGGTGGTGAAAGTAATGTCCAATGCTGTAAAGAACAATATTGAATAGGATCCTGGAGTGTTCATTCCATGAATCAAGGTAAACTGGATGTAGTCAAGCAGGAGATTGCAAGAGTGAATATTGACATCTTAGGAATTTGTGAATGAAAATGGACAAGAATGGGCAAATTTAATTCACATGATCATTATATCTACTACTGGGTGCAAGAATACCTTAAAAGAAATGGAATAACCCTCAAAGTCATCAAAAGAGCCTAAAATACAGTATTTGGGTGCAATCTGAAAAAAAGACAGAATAATCAGGTTCATTTCCAAGGCAAACCATTCAACATCAACAGTAATCCAAGTCTATGTCCCAACCATTAATGCCAAAGAAGCTGAAGCTAACTGGTTTGATTAAGTCCCACAACACCTAGAACTAACACCAAAAAAAGATGTCCTTTTCTTCATGGGGGATTGGAACCAAAAATAGGAAATCAGTCACTTGTTATATCTGAAATAACAGGTAAGTTTGGCCTTGGAATACAAAATAAAAATAAAGCAAGAAAAAGGCAAACACAGTTTTATCAAGAGAATATTCTGGTCATGGCAAACACTTTTCCAACAACCCAAGAGATGACTTTACACATGAACATACCAGATGGTCAATACCAAAATTGTACTGATTATATTCTTTGTAGCCAAAGATGGAGAAGCTCTATACAGTCAGCAAAAACAAACCTGAAACTGACTGTAGCTCAGATCATGAGCTCCATATTGAAAAATTCAGGCTTAAATTGAAAAAAGTAGGGAAGACTACTAGGACATTCAGGTATGACCTATATCAAACCCCATATGATTATACAGTGGAGTTGATCAATAGATTCAAGGGATCAGATCTGGTAGACAGAATGTCTGAGAGACTATGGACAGAGGTTCATAACATGTACAAAACCATCTCAAAGAAAAAATAATGCAAGAAGGCAAAGTGTTTGTCTGAGGAGGCTTTAAAAATAGCCTCCTATTTTTAGGAGAAAGAAAGAAAGAAGAAAAGTGAAAAGTGAAGGAGAAAAAGAAAGATATACCGAAGTTAATGCAGAGTTCCAGAGACAAGCAAGGAGAAGACCTTCTTAAATGAACAAAGCAAAGACATAGAGGAAAACAATAGAATGGGGAAGACCAGAGAGCTGGTCTTCTCAGCTTATCTTCTCAAACAGGTTTCTCAGGAGACAGGTAAGGTGGTCTGGTATTCCCATCCCCTTAATAATTTCCACAGTTTGTTGTGATCCACACAGCTAAGGGCTTTATTGTAGTAAGTGAATCAGATATTTTTTCTGGAATTCCCTTGCTTTCTCTTCAATCCAACGAATGTTGACAATTTGATCTCTGGTTCCTCTACGTCTTTGAAACCCAACTTGTATATCTGAAAGTTCTCAGTCTTTTCATGGAACATTTCATGGAAGTTTGTGCAGAATAAAGGACAAAAATGGTAAGGACCTAACAGTAGAGATTAAGAAGAGGTGGCAAGAATACTATACTAAAGCAGAACTATACTAAAAGGTCTTAATGACACATATAACTGGGTGATGATGTGGGGTCACCCATCTAGAGCTGAACATCCTGGAGTATAAAGTCAATGGGCCATAAGAAGCATCACTACAAACAAAGTGAGTGGAGGCAATATTATTCCAGCTGGCTATTTTAAATCCTCAGAGATGATGATGTTAAAGTGCTGCACTCAATATTTCAGCAAATTTGGGAAACTCAATAGTGGGCACAGGATTGGAAAAGGTCAGTTTTCATCCCAATTCTAAAGAAGGGCAATGCCAAAGAATATTCAAACTACCACACAATTGTGTTCATTTCACATGCTAGCAAGGTTATGCTCAAAATCCTCCAAGCTAGGTTGCCACAGTATGTGAACTGAGAACTTTCAGATATACAAGTTGGGTTTCAAAGATGTAGAGGAACCAGAGATCAAATTGTTAACATTTGTTGGATTGAAGAGAAAGCAAGGGAGTTCCAGAAAATATATTTGCTTCACTGACTACAATAAAGCCCTCAGCTGTGTGGATCACAACGAACTGTGGGAATTATTAAGGAGATGGGAATACCAGACCACCTTACCTGTCTCCTGAGAAGCCTGTATGAATGTCAAGAAGCAACAGTTAGAACCGGACATGAAACAACTGACTGGATCAAAATTGGGACAGGAGTAAAAAAAAAGTGATATGTGGTCACCCTGATTATTTATCCTCTATGAAGAGGACATTATGCTAAATGCTGGGTTGGATGAATCAAAAGCTGCAATCAAGATTCCCAGGAGAAAAATCAACAACCTCAGGTATGCAGATATCATCCTAAAGACAGAAAATGAAGAAGAACTAAAGAGTTTCTTGATGAGGGTGAAAGAGGAGAGTAAAAAAACCTGGCTTAAAATGCAGAATTCAAAAAACTAAGATCATGGCATCCAGTCATATCATTTCTAGTCAAAGCTGTGGTTTTTCCAGTAGTCATATACGGATGTTAGTGTTGGACCAGAAATAAGACTGAGCACCAAAGAACTGATGATTTTCAAGTTGTACTGTTGGAGAAGACTTGAGAGTCACTTGGACTGCAAAGAGCAAAAACCAGTCAATCCTAAAGGAAATCAACCCTGAATATTCATTGGAAGGACTGACACTGAAGTTGAAGCTCTAATACTTTGGCCACCTGATGCGAAGAACTGACCCACTGGAAAAAACCCTGATGCCGAGGAAGACTGAGGGCAGGAGGAAAAGAGTCACACAGAGGATGAAATGGTTGTATGGCATCACCGACTCAATGGACATGAGTTTGAGCAAATTCCAGGAGATAGTGAAGGACAAGTAAGACTGGCTTGCTATAGTCCATGGAGTTGCAACGAGTAGGACATGACTTAGTGACTGAACAACAACAACAGTGAGGTTCTAGAACTGGCTCATATCCACATGGGAGTGCAGCTAATGAGCATCTCTTCCTAATTCTGCATTCAGTAACTTCATATCGATAGTGTGAAATCATTCATGGCATGAAAGTTTAAACCACAGAAATCAGCAAAATTTACAAATCAAGACTCCTTTAACTACCAGAGTCACGGCATATGGTCCTCTATTTCAGCATACCCAGAGATTTTTTTCAATGATATGCCAAACATTGCTTATAATAAAGTTAGGCATTAGCTGATTTATTTTCCTTTAGGGAGCCTTCACTCTTTGCTCTGCTTGGCAGATAGAAAGATAGCTGGTAACTTTAATCAGACTTTTAGCTGAGTAGAGGGTGGATTGAAACTCTGGCAAGGTTCTGTCCACCTCAAGTTACTGAGCTTCTCTGGTATAGACATCCAGACTTTTCAATTGAAAGAGCCTCCCCTGAACTCTCACCTCTTGTCTCAGCAAAACTTACCTCACAGAGAGCTTATTAACTCTTATTAAATGGTTGGATGGCATCACCGACTCAATGGACATGAGTCTGAGTAAATTTCAGGAGATAGTGAAGGACGCAGAAGCCTGGTTTGCTGTAGTTTATGGAGTTGCAAAGAGTAGGACACAACTTAGTGACTGAACAACAGCAACAGCGAGGTATTTTCCTATTCCTGCTTTTGTTTTCCTTAAAAGAAGAGGGAATAATTGGCTATCTATACTTATAAAAAAGACTACTTTTAGTTTTACGTATAATTCATGGAGGAAAAAAATACTATGAAATGGAAACACTAGCTGAGTTTAGGATAAATGTTACTTCTTTGCAGTAAATCTTAATTTTTGAATGATTCCTACAATTTTAAGAAAAATATAAAACATTCATTATAGAAGTATTTTTTAATTACATATTTTAATTTCAGATAGAATATATTGGCCTTCTCTTATGTCACATTATCCCACTTACCCTTCTTTCTAATTGATCTAATTCTGTCCTCGTTCTGGCTTAATATAAATATTTATATGTAGTAAGTTGTTTATTTAAGTATTGCACTTATAACAACAAAATATTCATTTATTTAGTAGAGAGTAAAATTATATACCATTTCAGAAGACAATCTATATGTTTATTTGTCCTCAAATAACATAAAGCAATAATCTTTTCACTTGAGATTTTCCCCTAGAACTTTATTTGGGGTAGAAGTTAGGTAGAAGGAATCAGAATGTACCATGGCATTTTTTGAATAACTTTATCACTAAAGGTTTAACATCTTTGGTTAGATAGATGGGCTTATATTTCAATCATCTACTACTGAGTTATGAGGCATAAAACATATTCAGTTGCTTCTTGAAAAAATTATCTGATTATCTAAAATGTTATGCTTAGGATATTGTATGGCAGTTATTTAAGAACATCATAAACATCAAAATTTCTGAGTTATATTATTAGAATTTCTAAACTGTTGTTACATGATCAAAGATAAACAACCTATCACAAATATCACCATTAATCGATATTTGAATGTACATATTAGAATTGTCCTTAAAATACTTTGATCTTATATACTTATGTAAGTTTAATGAAATAAAATATTTAAAAAGAAGATTTAAAGCATATTTTAGTCTGAGAGTAATATGGTTTCTCTGTGATTTTGTAGATTTCTTACGATAACAGAAAAATAGCAAATTAAAGTAGCCCATAGAAAAGGCAATTGGAGTATAAAATGACTCCCAAAATATGAGTTTTGTTCTTCCCTTAGAGAACATGTCGACTTAATAATGGATCAAATAATTTTCTTCCCTCAAGTTGATAACACAACAAAAATATACTTAGTTACAAAAAAGCAGAGCTGCATATTTCTAAACATATAATTTGCCTTTAAGCCAAAAAAAAAAAGTTTTAAGTTTAAAACTGAACATTACGAATGCTGCTGCTGTTGCTAAGTTGCTTCAGTTGTGTCTGACCCTGTGCTACCCCATAGACGGGAGCCCACCAGGCTCCCCCGTCCCAGGGATTCTCCAGGCAAGAACACTGGAGTGGGTTGCCATTTCCTTCTCCAATGCACGAAAGAGAAAAGGGAAAGTGAAGACACTCAGTCGTGTCAGACTCTTAGCGACCCCATGGACTGCAACCTACCACGCTCCTCTGTCCATGGGATTTTCCAGGCAAGAGTACTGGAGTGGGGTGCCATTGCCTTCTCTGAACACTATGAATAGATTTAGTAATTTGCCAAGATATCAAAATAAAAATAAGCTACCCATCATCTTAAAAGGAAAGTGTGACTTATTTATCTTCATAACATTTAAATGCCTACTCTGTGTCTGCCACAGAGTAGACAATTATTAAATATTTGCTCAAATGATAATAACATTTTCTCTGTTTTTTAGGGAAAATACCACATTCATACCATCTGTTTCTGGATTTTGATATTTCCATTTCCCATAATGTTATATTTTAATAGATTATATTATACATAATTGCAGCCATTCTGTTTAACATAATCTTAATTAAATTATTTGCTGTAAATTAATAACATAATTTTATTATACTAGTTATTTAGTCTTGAAAAACAGTTTTGGATCATATATGATAAATTATTATGGGATGTATAGAAAAGACAGGACATTGATAATTCAAGAATCTCAAAATTTAGTAGGTTATCAATTGACTATAATTTAATATATTTTTCAGTGTTCTTTACAAGCTTATAAACTGAAAGCTGGGAATGTAGAAGTAGTCCTTTAAAAAAGAAAAGAAAAAAGTCTTATGATCTCCTTGGCATATAGTTTAAGAACAAAGTAGTAGGAGCAGCCCCCCTCCCCACCCCAATCTAAGAGATTAAAAGTATGTGCTCCAATACTGGTAAATTTGTCAATAATAAAATACCATACTATTTTATCTATGGAGTCGATTATGTGACAAACATCATTACTTATTTGAAAAACAAACAAACAAAAAGTGGTATAATTACTTGGCCCAAATTCTATTTACTTGCTACATTTTTTTCCCCCATAATCAGCATGCAAAGGTTTAAAAAAATACTAGAAAAATGAAGAAGGAGAAGGAGAAGAAGAGGGGAAGGGAGACAGGCAAGGGTGAGAAAGGGGAGAAGGAGAATCCCCACAAATAAATAGCCAATAGAATCAGAGTCTAGAATGATAAAGATTTGGATATGATCATTTGGATATGATCATAAAAGACCGAGTAGAAGAGGTAGAGAACATGAAATGCTGAATTTAGTAGACACATAAGTCTGAAAAAGAAATACCACAAGTA
This sequence comes from Capricornis sumatraensis, assembly GCF_032405125.1. NCBI lineage: Eukaryota > Metazoa > Chordata > Mammalia > Artiodactyla > Bovidae > Capricornis > Capricornis sumatraensis. Next base: position 61,487,896 of record NC_091072.1, on the reverse strand, counting down.
AAAAGACAAATTAGAGGTGAGAATTTCCTTTGAGAGTTCTATCACAATATTGGACACTGCAGGGCAGGGGGGAGAGGAGATAAATTAAGATAAATAATCAAAAATTATCCAAATAAAATGTTAAGAGGGAAAAAGAGAGAGGACAGAATTTTTTAGCCAATATTCAAGTTTTTAGCCAATATTCAAAAATGTGCACTAGACTTATACTCCCTCCTTAAACAATTAAAAATGCATAAAATATGTGAAACAGGAATTTTCAAACATTGTACAAAGCTCAGTACAGGACAGGAATTTCTGAAAGAGAAAAAAAAAAAATGAGCTGAGCACAGTCATATCCCAACATCCTGCCTGTAGAAAATCCCTGTGGCATAGAGCAAGAAGGCCAAATCAAGGTAGGGTTGACTGGTTTCCCTGAGTGCAGGAGACAGAGATGGAATTCCAAGAAATTGGAAAGTTGCGAGGCCAAGAAAATTAGAGTGTGCAGAACAGACCCAGAGAGGAGAGATTTGCAAGGAGAGATAGTTCTTGGGTTCTTTACAAGTTCACCCTTATATCTACAAATGAGCAAAAAACAGCAACATGGATGAAGAAACTACACAAGCCTTTGGTGGGGAGAATGGGAGCACAAGGAACAGTCAATGGAGTTTTCAAAGGGTCATCAAGAGTTTAGTTCCGCAGTGAAAGAGCCATAGTGAAAACAGTCAGAGGGGATGGTGTAGTGTACTCAGAATATACTCAGCAGTGGGACAAAATTAGCCCTAGAATAAAGGTTGCTGAGATCCTACCTGAGAAACACACACAGAGATGTATATATCCTTTCCTCTCACCATGTACAAGTTAATTCAGAATGGATCATAAACCTAAATGGTATATAAAATTCTGTTCTGTGTTTTGCAAAAGCACAGATAGCTCTGTAAACTGGCAGGTATTAATAGCCTTTGCCCCTATAGGGAATCTATTCTAGCACTGTTTTAAACCATATGCTTAGTAAACATAGATTTTTATTATATCTCAGAGACTAAAGTATTTATATCAAAGAACAACTCGGTAATAATTAAATGAGGAGGAGCGACCTGATATCTGATTCCAAAATAGTCTACCATATACCTTAAGCCAAAAATTATATATCATGCAGAAGAATGAGTATATTGTATGCATATTCATTGTATAATCCTGAACAAATAGGTTTTGTCTCTGACACTTTTTAGAAAAGCTGAATCTTCTGCTGTAAGCCTAAGAAATATTCCGCCCCCCCACACCCTTAAGGAAACTTTCCTCTCTATATTCCTTTTTCTACAAAACTGTAAGATCTTGAGAGCCAAACTGGGGTGAGAACCTAAAGAAATTGGTCAAGGGGGAAGTGACTCTACTTGATTCTAGTTTCATCCAGAGATTAAAGATCCAAGTTAAGTCTGTGTGTTCCAACTATAGTTGCCATTTTTGGCAGCTACAAAGGAGTTTGAGGCCAAAGCTCAGCCTGTAATAAAGATAGTGCATTTATTTAGTCCTGCACTGGTTCATCTGTCTCCCTCAGGGAATTTGCCAAGTGCCTAAAGGAAGCAGGTGTGTTTTACTTCACTTTGTATTCACCATTCTTTTTCTACTGGACATGGCTTAACAAAATCATATTATCTGCATTAAAATGTAATTTAGTTTCTAGCCAGTAATTTGTTTTACATGAAAAGTAATGATTTAGGATTTTTCACCTCTTTACGAACAGTTTCACTTATGACTGTCTGCCTCAGGAATGACATAGCTATTTTAGCATAGTTAAGATTTGAGTGTCTTTCATAAAGTGAGAGAGGTTTTATAAAGCACTTAGCTCATTCTTAAATAAACTAAATGAATCTTAGCTCTTTCTATGAGGACACTAAAAGGATTAAAATTTGTTTTCTCCTGACTGCATTTTACTTATCACTGTTTCTTGAATAGTATTCTAAAGTTACACCCACTTCAGTGACGATGTTGATATAACTAATCCAGGATAGCTTTGTTTCAGAGCAATCTCCTTCCTACTTATGTCACCTTAACCATGTTCTCAATGAACAGAAGTCTTTTTGCAGTGTTTTAAAAATACAGTTTACCTATATCACTTCTAATTTTAAATAGAATTTTCTTAAAATAGAGCCAGTTCAGTTCAGTTCAGCCACTCAGTTGTGTCCAAATCCTTGCGACCCCATGGACTGCAGCATGCCAGACTTCCCTGTCCATCACCAACTCTTGGGGCGTGCTCAAACTCATGTCCATCTTGTTGGTGATGCCATCCAACCATCTCATCCTCTGTCGACCCCTTCTCCTCCAGCTTTCAATCTTTCCCAGCATCAGGGTCTTTTCCAAGGAGTCAGTTCCTCGCATCAGGTAGCCAAAGTATTGGAGGTTCAGCTTCAGCATCAGTCCTTCCAATGAATAATCAGGACTGATTTCCTTTAGGATGGATGGCTTGGATCTCCTTACAGGCCAAGACACTCTCAAGTGTCTTCAACAACACAGCTCAAAAGCATCAGTTGTTCAGCGCTCAGCTTTCTTTATAGTCCAAATCTCACATCCATACATAACTACTGGAAAAACCATAGCTTTGACTAGATGAACATTGTTTGGCAAAGTAATGTCTCTGCTTTATAATATGCTATCTAGGTTGGTCATAACTTATCTTCCAAGGAGCAAGCGTCTTTTAATTTCATGGCTGCAGTCACCATCTGCAGTGATTTTGGAGCCCCCCAGAAATAGTCTCTCACTGTATTCATTGTTCCTCCATCTATTTTCCATAAAGTGATGGGGCCAGATGCCATGATCTTCGTTTATGAATGTTGAGTTTAAGCCAACTTTTTCACTCTCCTCTTTCACTTTCATCAAGAGGCTCTCTAGTTCTTCACTTTCTGCCAGAAGGGTGGTGTCACCTACAAATCTGAGGTTATTAATATTTCTCCCAGCAATCTTGATTAAAGCTTGTGCTTCATCCAGCCTGGCATTTCTCATGATGTACTCTGCATACAATTTAAATAAGCAGGGTGATAATACAACCTGGTCGTACTCCTTTCCTGATTAGCAACCATTCTGTTGTTCCATGTCCAGTTCTAACTGCTGCTTCTTGAACTGCATATAGATTTCTCAGGAGGCAGTTAAGGTAGTCTGGTATTCCCATCTCTTGAAGAATTTTCGCAGTTTGTTGCGATACACACAGTAAAAGCTTTGGCATAGTCAATAAAGCAGAAGTAGATGTTTTCCTGGAACTCTCTTGCATTTTCAATGATCCAATGAATGTTGGCAATTTGAACTTTGATTCCTCTGCATTTTCTAAATCCAGCTTGAACAGCTGGAAGTTCATGGTTCATGTACTGTTAAAGACTGGCTTGGAGAATTTTAAGCATTAATTTGCTAGCGTGTGAAATGAACATGTGAGGTAGCATGTGAAACTACCGCAATTGTGCAGTAGTTTGAGCATTCTTTGGCATCACCTTTCTTTGGGATTAGAGTGAACACAGACCATTTCCATTCTTGTGGCCACTGTTGAGTTTTACAAATTTGCTGGTATATTGAGTGCAACACTTTCACAGCACCATCTTTTAGGATTTGAAATACCTCAACTGGAATTCCATCACCTCCACTACCTTTGTTCGTAGTGTTGATTCCTAAGGCCCACTTGACTTTACATTCCAGGATGTCTGTCTGGTTTGGTGAGTGGTCACATCATCATAGTTATCTGGGTCATGAAGATCTTTTTTGTATAGTTCTTCTGTGTATTCTTGCCACCTCTTCTTAATATCTTCTGCTTCTGTTAGATCCATACCATTTCTGTCTTTTATTGAGCCCATCTTTGCATGAAATGTTTCGCTGGTATCTCTAATTTTCTTGAAGAGATCTCTAGTCTTTCTCATTCTATTATTTCCCTCTATTACTCTGCATATGATCACTGAGGAAGTCTTTCTTATATCTCCTTGCTCTTCTTTGGAACTCTGCATTCAAATAGGTATATCTTTCCTTTTCTCCTTTGTCTTTAGCATCTTTTTTCTAGCTCTTTGTAAGGCCTCGTCAGAAAGCCATTTTTCCTTTTTGCATTTTTCTTGGGGATGGTCTTGATCACTGCCTCCTGTACAATGTTATGAATCTCTGTCCATTGTTCTTCAGGCACTCTACCAGATCTAATACCTTGAATGTATTTGTTGCTTCCACTGTATAATCGTAAGGGATTTGATTGAAGTCATACCTGAATGGTCTGTGGGTTTTCCCTACTTTCTTCAATTTAAGTCTGAATTTGGAAATAAAGACGTGGTCGCCTGGTAAAGGCAATGGCAAACCTCTTCAGTATTCTTGCCTTGAGAACCCTGTGAATAGAATGAAAAGGCAAAAAGTTAGGACACTGCAGGATGAAGTCCCCAGGTCGGTGGGTGTCCAATACATCCAATATAGGAGATCAGTGGAGAAATAACTCCAGAAAAGGAGCAAAGCAAAAACCACCCAGTTGTGAATGCGCCTGGTGATAGAAACAAAGTCTGATGCTGTATAGCAATATTGCCTAGGAACCTGGAATGTTAGGTCCATGAATCAAGGCAAATTGGAAGTGATCAAACAGGAGATGGCAAGAGTTAACATCGACATTTTAGGAATCAGCTAATTAAAATGGACTGGAATTTATCTCAGATGACCATTATATCTACTACTGTGGGCAAGAATCCTTTTGAAGAAATGGAGTAGCTTTCACAGTAAACAAAAGAATCTAGAATGCAGTACTTGGATTCAATCTCATAAACAACAGAATGATCTCTATTCACTTTCAAGGCAAACCATTCAATATCACAGTAATCCAAGTACATGCCCTGACTAGTGATGCTGAAGAAGCTGAAGTTGAATGGTTCTGTGAAGATCTACAAGACTTTCTAGAACTAACACCCCCAAAAGATGTCCTTTTCATTATAGGGGACTGGAATGTAAAAGTAGGAAGTCAAGAGATACCTGGAGTAACAGGCAAATTTGGCCTTGGTGTACAAAATGAAGCATGTCAAAGGCTAACAGAGTTTTTTCCAAGAGAACGTACTGGTCATAACAAACACCCTCTTACAACAATACAAAAGAAGACTCTACACATGGACATCACCAGATGGTCAGTACCAAAATCAGATTGATTATATTTTTTGCAGTCAAAGATGGAGAAGCTCTATACAGTCAGCAAAAACAAGACCAGGAGCTGACTATGGCTCAGATCATGAACTCCTTATTGGCAAAATAGAGCCAAAAACATAATAAATATTGTTTACAGGTAAAAACAGGATATGACTTTTTATAAAAATTAAATAAATTAGATATTCCTTTGTGATATAACATTTACTCATGTGCCACCTTAACTTAGAAAAGCCAAATCTTCTTCCCCCACTACTTTCATTTTAACTTACAGGCTAATAACTCCAAATTGAATTAACTTACTTTTTAATAAGATTGTTGATGTAATTGAGTAATTATGCTAAGTTGCTTCATCATTATTCTTCTCAGCTCTGCATATATAACAATGATTGAGTTAAAACTCCTATTTACATATTACAGTCTGTGGTTATCTAGACTGTCATATTTTTAATTTTGAGGTAACATTAATTAAAAGACATGGAAAATTCATCTAAGAGATCAGCCTAGAGAAACTTCATTTTTATATATTTATATGCACATAAAGTACATGTATATAACTACTTTCTTTGGAGTAATTGAGCTTTCCAAATAATACAAAGAGGAGCTATCCTTTTTTTATTATGTTCAACACTACATTTTGAAATTCCTTCAATAGGTCAATATTTCCAATTAACAAATAGTATACAAAAAAATACAAGTTAGTTTCTAAATCTTAATCTAAATAGTTGCTCTTGCCTCAAAAACTATTCACCCTTTTCCATACAAAGTACTGTGGTTTCAATTGTAAAATTAATACATCTGATGAAGTAGCATTCTTTGGACTCATCTGTACCAAGTTCGTGAACAGCCTTTGATCCTGTTCTGACTCACAATCTTTATCAGTATTTAATGCCCTTTTCTCATCAACTAACCACATACAGATTTTTAACACATGGCTTGCAGGATACAATAATTTGAACTGAATTGGAAATTGTGTGCTACTCATTGAGACACTTGGTGAAGGCTTACAAAGTAACAGGGCATAGTCTCTTTACTGACAAAACATGGCATCCAGTCTTGTTCAGATAAATAAACAAATGGCAAAGTGAAGTATGATGAATGCAAACCAAGAAAAGCATACAGAGACTGCACAGAGAGGGAGTGATTATTGCTGCTTGGAGAATATCTGGGAAGACTTTGCAGAGGAAGTGATATGTGATTTGGGGCTAAAGAATAAATAAAGTATCCATCAAGTGGATAAACGGACATTTTAAATAATGGAACTTAGATATTCAAAGAAATAGGGTTTACTATACTTCCCAAATATAAAAATGAAACTCCAATACTTTGGCCACACTTTGATGTAAAGAACTGATTCATTTGAAAAGACCCTGATGCTGAGAAAGATTGAAGGCAAGAGAAGGGGATGACAGAGGATGAGATGGTTGGATGGCATCACTGACTCAATGGACTTGAGTTTGAGTAAGACCAGGAGTTGGTGACGGACAGGGAAGTCTGGCGTGCTGCAGTCCATGGGGTTGCAAAGAGTTGGACATGACTGAGCTACTGAACTGAACTGATACTTCCCAAAACAGAACTCAACTCCCTTTCCTAATAGAATCCATGCTAGTATTACTAGTGGATTATTCAAACCCTCATTACAGTTTATATTACACCTCTTCAAAGCTCGTACATAGACTGTGTTTTGTGATAGTAGTCAGGAAATTTATAAACATTTATTACTTCTGGATAAATGCTAGGATTGCACTCACTCACTTATTTTAATGATAACTCGGAACAAGTAAGTTTCTTTGAGCAGTGAAATAAGAATGGAAGTGGCATGTATTATATCTAGGCAACTGCTTTTGAGATCTGACATTTTACTTGGTAGACATCAGATCCCTTCAACCTGTCATGGATGTACATATTGAGAAGGAGTCTGTGTAAGCCTGAGTTCTTGACTGGCAATGATCAGGAGATCCCCAACCTGCTCCTGGATGGACGTTTCATATGAGGGAATAACGAACTTTTTGTCTTACATCTTGATAAGGTTTTAGGTCGTTTGTTACCACAGCATAACCTATTCTGCCCAATAATGGTTTTAGATGCTTTAAAATTAAGCCTTTGAAAAAAATTAAATAATAAAATAAAATAAAATTAAGCCTTTGGTACCAAAATAAAGTGGGCAAATGGGTAAGAAGTTGCTTGTATATATAAAATATACATTGTTTTATAGAGTATCTCCATATTGTAATGATTCTCCTCATAGTAGGCACTGCTCATAGCTCATCTATTTATCCCTAGGCATGCATAGTCATTATTAGTCCCCTGATTTTATAGGATTTTTCTGGCATTCTGCACTGTGTTCTCATAGTACATACCTTAATTTATAATAATGAAATTACTGATATGATTATTTCATTATTGTTTGCCTCTTATGTATATCTATTGTAAGCCCAAGTAGATAATGCCATATCAGTATACCCTAGTGAATAGAAAACACACTGGATCAGGGTAAGTATCTAAGTAAGTGAAAGTAAAGTGAATGAATGCATGAGTGTATGAATGTATAAATGATGTAGAAAATTAAAATTATTGACTTACAATAGATAAAAAGAGTATCCATAATGATATAACATGATTTTCTCATTTTACAGATTAGAAAACTGCAATCTATACTGGTTTGTGATTCAACAATGGCAACAGAGAGAATCAGTAACATGTCTTTCAATTTTATAGTTTTTTTTATTTTTAGAATGCAATTTCCATATTTTTGTAAAGACTAAAAATGAATAGCTGCCATTAGATAGCTGTATCACTTTGAACAAATATTTAACCCTTTGGGACCACAATGATCTTGTCTCTCTTGTCTTTACTGTGGGGTAAAGGAAGCAATATATGTAAAATAAGTAAGAAGATTTCTTGCATACTATTTACATATAGACATGCAGACATACACTATACAAAATGAATACTATATATGTGCATGCACACATATTTACTCTGATGTGATGATGTTGATGATGAATGTATACAATCAAGTCACAAAATCTGGAATCTTTAACAAGTTTCAGAATTCTAATTATTCTTCATACATTCTAAGTCTCTTGAATAGTCATGCATTTAGATGAAATTTCTGAGACTGAATAATTTTATGAAATAGGGTGGAGAAATTACATGTATTATGAGTAGCTTCATAATTGATTTTATACATTTTAATTTTTATAGTTATATCTCTATGACATTTTAAAATGCATGCATTTCTTCACCCCCATATGATTCTTGAAACTACTAAATTTCTCATATCAACATTAATTCTTTGGCTGAAAACTTAAGCCTATGCTCATTACTTTAACTGTCCCTTGAAGCAGGGACTTGTCAACAGCTGGAGTGAAGTCTTTATGTCTCTCTAAACAGTAGTGCAATGGAATTCAGTGTCCAATTACTGTATATAGTAAGAACAGTTCTATCTCAATCTTGGTTGTGAAGAGTTCTTAATGTCTTAGAAATTTTAAGACAAATGTATATGACAACCACTTTTGTAACTTACACCCTTGGTATATCCACAAATTGGAGGTGGGGAGTCAGCATTCTTTTTCCACATCTGGAAATACAGCATAAGCAATATTATCTATTACTTTGACAATGTTTCTTTCCCAGTTCTTTTTAAAATAATTTTATTCATTAATGTATTTATCTATTGGCTGTGCTTGGTCTTTGTTGCTGTATGGGTTTTTCTTGATTTGCAGCAAGCAGGGGCTACTTTCTAGTTGCAATGCATGGTCTTCTCATTGTAGTGGCTTCTCTTATTGCTGAACATGGTCTCTATGGTATGCAGGCTCAGTAGTTGTGGCTCCTAGACTTTAATTCACTGGCTCTAAAGTTCTGGCATTCGGGCCAAGTAGCTCCAAGGCTTGTGGGATCTTCCTGGACTAGGGGTCAACCTGCGTTTCCTGCACTGGCAGGTTGATTCTTTTTTTTTTTTTTTTTCAGTTTTATTTGTTTACTTTACAATATTGTATTGGTTTTGCCATACATTGACATGAATTCGCCATGGGTGTACATGTGTTCCCCATCCTGAACCCCCCTCCCACCTCCCCCACATCCCATCCCTCTGGGTCATCCCAGTGCACCAGCCCCGAGCACCCTGTATCATGCATGGAACCTGATCTGGCAATTCTTTTCACATACAATAATATACATGTTTCAATGCCATTCTTCCATATCATCTCACCCTCGCCTTCTCCCACATAGTTCAAAAGACTGTTCTATACATCCGTGTCTCTTTTGCTGTCTCACATACAGGGTCATTGTTATCATCTTTCTAAATTACATAAATATGCGTTAGTATACTGTATTGGTGTTTTTCTTTCTGGCTTACCTCACTCTGTATAATAGGCTCCAGTTTCATCCAACTCATTAGAACTGATTCAAATGTATTCTTTTTAATGGCTGAGTAATACTCCATTGTGTATGTGTATATGTACCACAGCTTTCTTATCCATTCATCTGCTGATGGACATCTAGGTTGCTTCCATATCCTGGCTATTATAAACAGTGCTGCAATGAACATTGGGGTACATGTGTCTCTTTCAATTCTGGTTTCCCCAGTGTGTATGCCCAGCAGTGGGATTGCTGGGTCATATGGCAGTTATATTTCCAGTTTTTTAAGGAATCTCCATGCTGTTCTCCATAGTGGCTGTACTAGTTTGCATTCCAACCAACTGTGTAAGAGGGTTCCCTTTTCTCCACACCCTCTCCAGCATTTATTGCTTGTAGACTTTTGGATAGCAGCCATTCTGACTGGCATGAAATGGTACCTCATTGTGGTTTTGGTGTGCATTTCTCTGATAATGAGTGATGTTGAGCATCTTTTCATATGTTTGTTAGCCATCTGCATGTCTTCTTTGAAGAAATGTCTGTTTAGTTCTTTGGCCCATTTTTTGATTGGGTCGTTTATTTTTCTGGAATTGAGCTGCAGGAGTTGCTTGTATATTTTTGAGATTAATTCTTTGTCCATTATTGCTTCATTTGCTATTATTTTCTCCCATTCTGAGGGCTGTCTTTTCACCTTGCTTATAGTTTCCTTTGTTGTGCAGAAACTTTTAAGTTTAATTAGGTCCCATTTGTTTATTATTGCTTTTACTTCCAATATTCTGGGAGGTGGGTCATAGAGGATCCTGCTGTGGTTTATGTTGGAGAGTGTTTTGCCTATGTTTTCCTCTAGGAGTTTTACAGTTTCTGGTCTTACGTTTAGATCTTTAATCCATTTTGAGTTTATTTTGTGTATGGTGTTAGAAAGTGTTCTAGTTTCATTCTGTTCCAGGTGGTTGACCAGTTTTCCCAGCTGCTGATGCTCCTACTGCTGCTACTGCTGCTAAGTCACGTCAGCCGTGTCTGACTCTGTGTGACCCCATAGATGGCAGCCCACCAGGCTCCCCCGTCCTGGGAATTCTCCAGGCAAGAACACTGGAGTGGGTTGCCATTTCCTTCCCCAATGCATGAAAGTGAAAAGTGAAAGTGAAGTCACTCAGTCATGTCCGACTCTTAGCAACCCCATGGACTGTAGCCTACCAGGCTCCTCCGTCCATGGGAGTTTCCAGGCAGGAGTACTGGAGTGGGCTGCCATTGCCTTCTCCAGTTTTCCCAGCACCACTTGTTAAAGAGATTGTCTTTTCTCCATTGTATATTCTTGCATCATTTGTCAAAGATAAGGTGTCCATAGATGTGTGGATTTATCTCTGGGCTTTCTATTTTGTTCCATTGATCTATATTTCTGTCTTTGTGCCAGTACCATATGGTCTTTAATGACTGTGGATTTGTAGTAGAGACTGAAATCAGGCAGGTTGATTCCTTCAGTTCCATTCTTCTTTCTCCAGGTTGCTTTGGCTATTTGAGGTATTTTGTATTTCCATACAAATTGTGAAATTATTTGTTCTAGTTTTCTGAAAATATCGTTGGTAGCTTGATAGGGATTGCATTGAATCTATAGATTGCTTTGGGTAGCATACTCATTTTCACTATTTGATTCTTCTGATCCATGAACACAGTATATTTCTCTATCTATTTGTGTCCTCTTTGATTTCTTTCACCAGTGTTTTATAGTTTTATATTTATAGGTCTTATGTTTCTTTAGATAGATACCTTCCTAAGTATTTTATTCTTTTCATTACAATGGTGAATGGAATCGTTTCCTTGATTTCTCTTTATGTTTTCTCACTGTTAGCATATAGGAATGCAAGGGATTTCTGTGTGTTGATTTTATATCCTGCAACTTTACTATATTCATTGATTAGCTCTAGTAATTTTCTGGTGGAGCCTTTAGGGTTTTCTATATAGAGGATCATGTCATTGGCAAACAGTGAGAGTTTTATTTCTTCTTTTCCAATCTGGATTCCTTTTATTTCTTTTTCTGCTCTGATTGCTGTGGCCAAAACTTCCAAAACTATATTGAATAGTAGTGGTGAGAGTGGGCACCCTTGTCTTGTTCCTAACTCTGGGGGAAATGCTTTCAATTTTTCACCATTGAGGATAATGTTTGCTGTGGTTTGTCATATATAGCTTTTATTATGTTGAGTTATGTTCCTTCTATTCCTGCTTTCTGTAGGTTTTTTTTTTTATTATCATAAATGGATGTTGAATTTTGTCAAAGGCTTTCTCTGAATCTATTGAGATAATCTTATGGTTTTTATTTTTCAATTTGTTAGTGTGGTGTATTACATTGATTGATTTGTGGATATTGAAGAATCCTTGCAACCGTGGGAAAAACCCCAATTGGTCATGATGTATGATCTTTTTAATGTGTTGTAGGATTCTGTTTACTAGAATTTTGTTAAGGATTTATGCATCTATGTTCATCAGTGATATTGGCCTGTAGTTTTGTGTGTGTGTGTGTGCATGTGGCATCTTTGTCAGGTTTTGGTATTAGGGTGATGGTGGCCTCATAGAATGAGTTTGGAAATTTACCTTCCTCTGCAATTTTCTGGAAGAGTTTGAGTAGGATAGGTGTTAGCTCTTCTCTAAATTTTTGGTAGAAATCAGCTGTGAATGTCTGGTCCTGGGCTTTTTTTGCTGGAAGATTTCTGATTACAGTTTCAATTTCCGTGCTTGTGATGGGTCTGTCTGTCAAGATTTTCTATTTCTTCCTGGTTCAGTTTTGGAAAGTTGTATTTTTCTAAGAATTTGTCCATTTCTTCCAAGTTGTCCATTTTATTGGCATATAGTTGCTGATAGTAGTCTCTTATGATCCTTTGTATTTCTGTGTTGTCTGTTGTGATCTGTCCATTGTCATATCTAATTTTGTTGATTTGATTTTCCTCCCTTTGTTTCTTGATGAGTCTGGCTAATGGTTTGTCAGTTTTATTTATCTTCTCAAAGAACCAGATTTGGCTTTTTTGATTTTGCTATGGTCTCATTTGTTTCTTTTGCATTTATTTCTGCCCTAATTTTAAAGATTTCTTTCCTTCCACTAACCCTGGGATTCTTCATTTCTTTCTATCCTAGTTGCTTTAGGTGTAGAGTTAGGTTATTTATTTGACTTTTTTCTTGTTTCTTGAGGTAAGCTTGTATTGGTATAAACCTTCCCCTTAGCACGGCTTTTACAGAGTCCCATAGATTTTAGGATGTTGTGTTTTCATTGTCATTCATTCCTATGCATATTTTAATTTCTTTTTTGATTTATTCTGTGATTTGTTGTTAAGCAGTGTGTTGTTCAGCCTCCATATGTTGGAATTTTTAATAGTTTTTCTCCTGTAATTGAGATCTAATCTTACTACATTGTGGTCAGAAAAGATGGCTTTGAATGATTTCAATTTTTTTGAATTTACTAAGGCTAGATTTATGGCCCAGGATGTGATCTATCCTGGAGAAGGTTCTGTGAGCACTTGATAAAAAGGTAAAATTCATTGTTTTGGGGTGAAATGACCTATAGATATCAATTAGGTCTAACTGGTCTATTGTATCATTTAAAGTTTGTGTTTCCTTGTTAATTTTCTGTTTAGTTGATCTATCCATAGGTGTGAGTGGGATGTTAAAGTCTCCCACTGTTATTGTGTTATTGTTAATTTCTCCTTTCATACTTGTTAGCATTTGTCTTACATATTGCGGTGCTCCTATGTTGGGTGCATATATATTTATAATTGTTATATCTTCTTCTTGGATTGATCCTTTGATCATTATGTAGTGTCCCTCTTTGTCTCTTTTCACAGTCTTTGTTTTAAAGTCTATTTTATCTGATATGAGTATTGCTACTCCTGCTTTCATTTGGTCTCTATTTGCATGGAATATTTTTTTCCAGCCCTTCACTTTCAGTCGGTATGTGTCCCTCATTTCTAGGTGGGTCTCCTGTAGACAACATATATAGAGGTCTTGTTTTTGTATTCATTCAGCCAGTCTTTGTCTTTTGGTTGGGGCATTCAACCCATTTACATTTAAGATAATTATTGATAAGTATGATCCCGATGCCATTTACTTTATTGTTTGTGGTTTGAGTTTATACACCCTTTCTGTGTTTCCTGTCTAGAGAAGATCCTTTAGCATTTGTTGGAAGCTGGTTTGGTGGTGCTGAATTCTGTCAGCTTTTGCTTGTCTGTAAAGCTTTTGATTTCTTCTTCATATTTGAATAAGATCCTTACTGGGTACAGTCATCTGGGCTGTAGGTTATTTTCTTTCATCATTTTAAGTATGTCCTGCCATTCCTTTCTGGCCGGAAAGATTTCTATTGAAAGAATAGCTGTTATCCTTATGGGAATCTCCTTGTGTGTTATTTGTTGTTTTTCCTTTGCTGCTTTTAATATTTGTTCTTTGTGTTTGATCTTTCTTAATTTGATTTTTTTTGTGTCTTGGGCTGTTTTGCCTTGGGTTTATCCTGTTTGAAACTCTCTGGATTTCTTGGATTTGGGTGATTATTTCCTTCCCCATTTTAGGGAAGTTTTCAACTATTATCTCCTCAAGAATTTCTTCATTGTCTTTCTTTTTGTCTTCTTCTAGGACTCCTATGATTCAAACCTTGGGGGCATTTAACATTGTCCCAAAGGTGTCTGAGGCTGTCCTCATTTCTTTTCATTCTTTTTTCTTTTTTCCTCTCTGTTTCATTTATTTCTACCATTCTATATTCTACCTCACTTATCCTATCTGCTGCCTCTGTTATTCTACTGTTGGTTCCCTCCAGAGTGTTTTTGATCTCATCTATTGCATTGTTCATTATATATTGCATTATTCATTATATATTGCCTTGTTCATTATATGTTGACTCTTTTTTACTTCTTCTCAGTTCAGCTTAGTTGCTCAAAGTATCCAACTCTTTGTGACCCCATGAATTTCAGCACGCCAGGCCTCCCTGTCCATTACCAACTCCCAGAGTTCACCCAACTCATGTCCATTGAGTCGGTGATGCCATCCAGTCATCTCATCCTCTGTCATCCCCTTCTTCTCCTGTCCCCAATTCCCCCCAGCATCAGAGTCTTTTCCAACGAATCAACTCTTCGCATGAGGTGGCCAAAGTACTGGAGTTTCAGCTTTAGAATCATTACTTCCAAAGAAATCCCAGGGTTGATCTCCTTCAGAATGGACTGGTTGGATCTCCTTGCAGTCCAAGGGACTCTCAAGAGTCTTCTCCAACACCACAGTTCAAAAGCATCAATTCTTTGGCGCTCAGCCTTCTTCACAGTCCAACTCTTGCATCCATACATGACCATTGGAAAAACCATAGCCTTGACTAGATGGACCTTAGTCAGCACAGTAATATCTCTGCTTTTGAATATGCTATCCAGGTTGGTCATAACTTTCCTTCCAAGGAGTAAGTTCTTTTAATTTCATGGCTGCAATCACCATCTGCAGTGATTTTGGACCCCCCCCCCCCCAAAAAAAAATAATAAATCTGACACTGTTTCCACGGTTTCTCCATCTATTTCCCATGAAGTGATGGGACCAGATGCCATGATCTTCATTTTCTGAATGTTGAGCTTTAGGCCAACTTTTTTACTCTCCTTTCACTTTCATCAAGAGGCTTTTCAATTCCTCTTCACTTTCTGCTCTAAGGGTGGTGTTATCTGCATATCTGAGGTTATTAACATTTCTCCTGGCAATCTTCATTCCAGCTTGTGCTTCTTCCAGCCCAGCATTTCTCATGATATACTTTGCATGTAAGTCAAATAAGCAGGGTGATAATATACAGCCTTGACGTACTCCTTTTCCTATTTGGAACCAGCCTGTTGGTCCATGTCCAGTTCTAACTGTTGCTTCTTGGCCTGCATATAGGTTTCTCAAGAGGCAGGTCAGGTGGTCTGGTATTCCCATCTCTTTCAGAATTTTCCACAGTTTATTGTGGTCCACATCATCAAAGGTTTTAGCATAGTCAATAAAGCAGAAATAGATGTTTTTCTGGAACTCTCTCGCTTTTTCTATGATCCAGAGGATGTTGGCAATTTTATCTCTGGTTCCTCTGCCTTTTCTAAAACCAGCTTGAACATCTGGAAGTTCATGGTTCATGTATTGCTAAAGCCTAGCTTGGAGAATTTTGAGCATTACTTTACTAGCGTTTGAGATGAGTGCAATTGTGCAGTAATTTGAGCATTCTTTGGCATTGCCTTTTTTTGGGGATTGGAATGAAAACTGACCTTTTGCAGTCCTGTGGCCACGGCTAAGTTTTCCAAATTTGCTGGTATATTGAGTGCAGCACTTTCACAACATCATCTTTCAGGATTTGAAATAGCTCAACTGGAATTCCATCACCTCCACTAGCTTTGTTTGTAGTGATGCTTTCTAAGGCCCACTTGACTTCACATTCCAGGATGTCTGGCTCTAGGTGAGTGATCACACCAGCGTGATTATATTGGTCATGAAGTTTTTTTGTATAGTTCTTTGTATTATTTCTTCTAGGTTCTTTTTAAACCTGTCTTGCATCCTCTTGATCCTTGTCTTCAGGCTATTTATTTGTAATTCCAATTTGTTTTCAAGGTTTTGGATCATTTTCACTGTCATTATTCTGAATTCTTCATCAGGTAGATTCCCTATCTCTTTCTCTTTTGCTTGGTTTGGTAGGCCTTTATCCTGTTCCTTTACCTGCTGTGTATTTCTCTGCCTTTTCATCCTGTTTATATTGCTGTGTTTGGGGTGGCCTTTCTGTATTCTGGCAGTTTGTGATTCCTGTTTATTGTGGAGGTTCCTTGTTGTGGGCGGGGTTGGACAGGTGGCTTGTCAAAGCTTCCTGGTTTGGGAAGTTTGTGTTGGTGTTCCGGTGGGTGGAGCTAGATTTCTTCTCTCTGGAGTGTAATGAAGTGTCCAGTAACACATTTTGAGATGTCAGAGGGTTTGGTGTTACTTTGGGCAGCCTATATATTGAAGCTCAGGTCTATGTTCCTGTGTTACTGGAGAATATGCCTGGTATGTCTTGCTGTGGAAATTTTTGGCCCTTGGGTGGTGCTTGGTTTCAGTGTAGGTATGGAGGCATTTGATGAGCTCCTATCAATTAATGTTCCTGGAGTCAGGAGTTCTCTGGTGTTCTCAGGATTTGGACTTAAGCCTCCTGCCTCTGGTTTTCAGTCTTATTCTTACAATAACCTCAAGACTTCTCCATCTATACAGCACCAATGATAAAACATCTAGGTTAATGATGAAAAGTTTCTCCACAGTTAGTGACACCTGGAGAGGGTCACAGAGTTGCATGGAGAAGAGAACAGGGAGGAGGGAAATAGAGAAACCAGGAGGAGAAGAGGGGGAGTCAAAAGAGGAGAGAGCAAGCTAGCCAGTAATCAATTCCCTATATGCTCTCTACAGTCTAGATCCCTCAGAGATGTTCATGGATTTACAGAGAGAAGAGAAGAGGGAGGAAGGAGACAGAAGTGGCCAGAAGGAGAAAAGGGGGAGAAGAGAGATCCAGCCAGTAATCAGTTCCCTAAGTGTTCTCCACAGCCCAGAACACACAAAGAGATTCACAGAGTTGGGTTGAGAAGAGAAGGGGGAGGGAGGAGATAGAGGTGACCTGGTGGAGAAAACCAGAGTTCAAAGGGGGAGAGAGCAATCCAGCCAGTAATCTCACTCCCATGTAAAAATGGGTACTGAAGATTGGCTTCTTAAAGGTACAAAGTTGGTAACAAATACCAAAAAGCAAAGATTAAAAATCTAGAGTAGAGGTTAGATTCTAAAAAATAAAATTAAAAAAAAGTCCCCAAAATTATTATTATATATATATATATATATAAGTTTGCTTTAAAAATAGGGTCCTTTTTTTTGCAAGGTAATAGTAGGTTATAAAAATGAAAATTAAAGGAGTAATAAGGGACTTAAAATTAATTTATTTAAAAAAATGATAATAGTAAAAATATATCTAGGACTTTCTCTGGAGCTGTGGACAGTGTGGGACAGTTCATTTTCAGATAATTCCTTGGCCCAGTTTGTACTTCTCAAGGTCTATAGGCCCCTTCCTATGTAGTCAGTGCTAACTACAGGGTTTTAATCTATTGCACCTGTCACTTCCAAAGCAGTTCCCTCTGTTTTACCTTCTTCTGTTTGCTGGTCTCTTCAGTGTCTAATTTCCTCCCTGACACAAGGGGGCGGTGATGGTCACTTTTTTTAGGCTCACTTGTTCAGTCGTGCTGTGGGGAGGGTGGAACAATGCAAACAAATATTACTGGAGTGTGATCACAGTGATTCAGCCACACTGGGTTTGCCCCCGCTCATGGCGTATGTGCTTTCCCAGTCTACACTGCTCAGACTTTAGGTTGCTCTGCTGGGAACTGTCTGATACTGGCCCTGGGTTGCATGCACTCCCCAGGTCTAAGCCGCTCAGGTTCAGATTCTCACGTACTCCAAAAGGCGCAGACTTGGTTGGGCCTGCGTTTTGTGCCTGTCCCAGGTCCCAGCACCTCACGTGACTAGGTGCTTGGTGAGCGCTGTTGCCCCCAGTAGAAGGCTGCGACTTATTGCTTCCCCCATCCCAGCCTCTTGGTTTTCTGGGTGTACAATGGGCACGCCTTCTCAGGTGTGCCATGTGTCTCTTCTAGGGAGCTGATCTCTGGCTGTGACCCTCCTGGCAGATGTCGACCATCCAGAATCCCAAGAAGTCTTGGTTAGCAATGAAGTCAGCTTGCAATTTGGTATAGGATGCCTCTCTGGGGCCCCAATTGTCCCCTTCCGGCTCTGGCTGCCCTCGCCTGCCTGTCTCCAGCAGGGGATGGGCAAGTCCACAGCCAGCTAGCCCTGCTCAGTCTTTGTTCTGTGAGCGGGCCTGGCAGTGTCTTAGGTTAGGGTTTTTCACGGGATAGTTATCCCACAGTCTGGGTTGCTATCTCAAGCTAGTTCCCTCAGATTGCCCTTGGGGTATTCAGGCCCGATCCTTACCCTAAGCAATGCAGCCCGCGCCTCCCTGTCGAGCCCCCACTTCCTAGTGGGAGATGCGAGCATCTGGGCTGTTGCTCCACGGGGAGTTGCTGTTAGGCATGTAATCTGTCTGGTTTAATTATTCATTTTCCTCCCAGTTATTTTGCCCTCTGAGATTCCAAGGCTCGCCACAGACCCACCGGAGAGAGTGTTTCCTGGTGTTTGAAAACTTCTCTCTTTTTAATGACTCCCTTCCTGGGACCAATCTCCATCCCTACCTCTATGTCTCTCTTTTTATCTTTTATATTTTGTCCTACCTCCTTTCAAAGACAATGGGTGGCGTTTCTGGGTGCCTGATGTCCTCTGTCAGCATTCAGAAGTTGTTTTGTGGAATTTGTTCAGCGTTCAAATGTTCTTTTGATGAATTTGTTGGGGAGAAATTGGTCTCCCCATCCTATTCTTCCACCATCTTAGGACCGCCCCCCTGGCAGGCGGATTCTTTACCACTGAGTCATCAGGGATGCCCTTTTTCCCAGTTCTTAATTTTTAAATTGAAATTTTCAATGCTTGAGAGGTCTATTTTAATTTTTACTTTAAAACACATTCAGTATGTCTTGATTTAAAGTTCTTGACTGAGATTCATATCTACAGATATTATTTTCTTTTAAAAACTCTTATCCTTAAGCATTGCATATTAAGTGTTCAACATTAACAGTTTGTGAAATGAATAAATGCTGGAACATTCATTACATACTTTGAAATTTGCATAATTTGAGATTAATATCCCTAAGGGAATAAAGATATATTTGAGGCAATGCATTCCTAGATATTATAAATCTATTATAATGAATGTGTTTATTTTGTTCATAATGCTGTTCTTTATTTTCTCACCACTATCAGTATGTAATTTATTGAGAGGCCCCTATTAAATTATGGGTATTCTTTGTTTTAGCCATAA
Organism: Capricornis sumatraensis; assembly: GCF_032405125.1. Classification (NCBI taxonomy): domain Eukaryota; kingdom Metazoa; phylum Chordata; class Mammalia; order Artiodactyla; family Bovidae; genus Capricornis; species Capricornis sumatraensis. The sequence goes on along the minus strand of NC_091072.1, from coordinate 61,468,527 downwards.
GACTATGTAAATTTGCCCCAATTTTTTATTTTGCTCTTCTGATGTATTTCTTCTTTAGCTCTTGATGTGAAAGCACCAATATCACATAATAGATGCTTGGATAACATTCATTTACTTTTGGTTTAGTTCCTTTGTATTACTGCTACTTTTGCATACTGATAGTAGGCGCACATCAAATAATGAGATGAAAGCCCCTCTAAAAAAGTATAATGTACGTGTAAAACAATATACATGTAAAAGTTGAAAATAATGTGCATTCCCATATACTTATTTACTACATAGACACAACCTATTTGCTTGAAGGGATAAAATTCATTGGAGCATGAAAGCAAAGAGAAATGAAGAATTAATAATCACTTCTGACATTCAAAAGAAGAAAACGGTCATGTGTAGAAGACAGAATCCATAGTTCTATCAAAGGGTACCCCTTATCTTTGACATCACAAGGGTATAAAAGTCTCTGATTCTTTCACACATTTTCTAAATGAATGGGAGGAATAAAAGACACAATTTTGTTTAAATAATTATACAGAAATGTATGGCTAAAAATATTTTAAGGGATCAAACATTTAACATTTGACTAAAACTTCCCACTGCCATGCCATAAATAAGAACTTACAAGAAAGAAAAGGAAGTTTTATCTTCTCTGGGTATGGTCCACTGGGATGACCCAGAGGGATGGTACGGGGAGGGAAGAGGGAGGGGGGTTCAGGATGGGGAACATGTGTACACCCGTGGCAGATTCATGTTGATGTATGGCAAAACCAATACAATATTGTAAAGTAATTAGCCTTCAATCAAAATAAGTAAATTTTAAAAAATAATAATAAAATAAAAATAATTGAGGAATAGTATATTTTGACATACTTAGAAATAATAATTACTATATTTCTTGGTATTTTTAAGTAAATATGATATTAAAGTAATAAGTTTGAGCTATCTATCCTCTATGATAGAACACTACAGAGATGTCCAAGGACATATGCATATATGTGGCTGATGGCATGAGAAAATTATAATAGTGAACCAGAAATTCATTAAAAAAACATTTTACCATAATAATCAATGATTATGAAAGTTGTTTCATTGATAAGAATTTATCAAATCAATTTACATTTTATATCCACTAAAGTGTTTTATATTTAATAAAGACAAATATACCAATTTCCAAGATACAAAATCCATGATGAATATGAATTTCCATAACCCACCATTTACCATCATTTAAGATATGAAAATATCTGAGTCCATCTAATTGCTGTTTTATTATTGTAAAATTGTTGTTTTTATTTTAAAAGATAAATGTTACTTATGCAATTAAAATTTAATAGAAAATTAAGCTGAATAAATGTTTATCTTTATGTGTTTATAACCATGTTTAATGATATGAATAGAACACTCAATCTTGTGTTGAGCCCATCTTAAAATATTTTGATGGATAGAGGCAGATTTGAAAATTGCCCCCACTTATCTTTTCTGCCTTCTTTCTTTGTTATTCAGTTGCTAAGCCAGGTCCAACTGTTCGTGACTCCATGGACTGCAGCACACCAGTCTTCGCTAGTCCTTCACTACCTCCTGGAGTTTGCCCAAACTCATGTCCATTGAGTCAAAGACGCCATTCAACCATCTTATCCTCTGTCACCTCCTTCTCCTCCTGCCCTCAATTTTTCCCACCATCAGGGTCTATTCCAGTGAGTCAATACTTCCCATCAGGTGGTCAAAATATTGGAGCTTCAGCATCAGTCCTTCCAAAGAATATTCAGGGCTGATTTCCTTTAGGATTGACTGGTTTTATCTCTTTGCTGTCCAGAGGACTCTCAATAGTCTTCTCCAGCACCACATTTCAAAAGCATCAATTCTTCAGCTCTCACTCTTCTTTATGGTTCAACTCTCCCATCCATGCATGACTACTGGAAAAACCATAGTTGTGACTATATGGACCTTTGTTGGAAAAGTGATGTCTCTGCTTTTTAATATGCTATCTATATTTGTCATACCTTTTTCTTCCAAGGAGCAAGCATCTTTTACTTTCATGACTGCAGTCACCATCCACAGTGATTTTAGAGCCCAAGAAAATAAAAATTGATCACTGTTTCCACTTTTTATTCATTTATTTGCCATGAAGTTATGGAACTGACTGTCATGATCTTAGGGTTTCAAATGTTGAATTTTAAGCTAGCTTTCTCACTCTCCTCCTTCACTCTCATTAAGAGGCTCTTTAGTTCTTCACTTTCTGCCTTTAGAGTGGTATCATCTGCATCTATGAGGTTGTCGATATTTCTCCAGACAATCTTCATTCTAGCTTGTGATTCATCCAATCTGTCATTTTGCATCTCTGCATATAAGTTAAATAAGCAGGGTGAGAGCCTTGATGATTGATACAGGTTTCTCAGGAGACAGGTAAGATGGTCTGGCTTTCCCATCCCTTTAAGAATTTGCCACAGTTTTTTTTTTTTTTTTTTCATTCACACAGTGAAACACTTTAGCATAATCAGTGAAGCAGATACTTTTCTGGAATTTCTGCATGATCCAACAGAAGTTGGCAATTTAATCTCTGGTTCTTCTGCTTATTTTAAATCCAGCTTGTACATCTGGGAGATCTCGGTTCACATACTGCTGAAGCCTAGCAGTAAACTCTAATTGAGCATTTCCACACATGTATATCAAATAAGCACAACTGTAAGGTAGTTTGAACATTCATTGGCATTGCCTTTCTTTGGGATTGGAATGAAAAATGACCTTTTCCAGACCTCTGGCCACTGCTGAGTTTTCCAAATTTGCTGACATATTGAGTGCAGCACTTTAACAGCATCACCTTTTTGGATTTCAAATAGCTGAGCTGGAATTCCATTGCCTTCTCTAGCTTTGTTCATAGTGATGCTTCCTATGACCCACTAGATTTCACATTGCAGGATATCTGGCTCTAGGTTGAGAATCTTCTATTTTTTTTTTTTTTAATGCTGTCCATAGTTCGAAGGTTTTTGTATATTATATGTCTCAATCAATAATGGATTCTGCTGGTGAATACCTTTGCTGACATTAAATATTTTTATTAAATTAGTAAAATGTAATACCATGAGAATTTCTGAAATGATATTTACTTTATAGCTGTTTAATAAAAATTTCATTTCAGATGCTAGACAGATTTTCATTTCATTTTTTAACTTTCAGGATTCTAAAACGTCCAAGATTTTTATTTTTCTTTTTGTTTTATTGTGACATGTATCATAGACATGAAAAATAGTAACGTTTTACAGATATGAAAAGCACAGTAGAGATACTACCTTTTCTCTATTTCAATTGATACTTTAAAAGAAAAAGTTTTCTAATATCCCTTTTTCCCTCCCATGCTGCCTTTTTACTTCATTTCTGTTTCCCTTTTTATAAAGGCCTTTTGAAATAATATTTTCCACAGAGTGGAAATAGTCTCTCATAGCCTGGCTGACACTTCTCTGGGGGGTTCCTGTTCTTGGAATATAGCCTTGAGATTATTAAACCAACAAATAAAATATTTTAAGACATTCCATAAATTTTTGGCCCAAGCCCAGCAGTTGTTGCATTGTTTCTGGTGAAGCTGACACTCTGAAGGACAGGTATGAGAATTGCTCCAAGCAGAAGGAAATTGTCATGTGGAGTCAGTTTGTTTTGTTTTGTTTTTCACTCAGCCATTAGTAGCATGAAATGTGGTCTTTTCAACACAATTTCAACCTCTCAGTTTGTTCTAGTGCTTAACCTAGAGACCTTGATGAAGCAGTTTTCTTTTTCATTTGGTGAAAATTCCCATTATAAGCACTCTTAAACAGAGTAGATAATTCTCACATACTATTTGTAAAGTATTTGAAAATTCAAATTCCATCATTTAAATCTCAAGCACATCTATTGTATATTTTAAGTGGAGAAGAAGATTAGAAAACTTGAAGAATTTCATGTCCATTATCAAATGGGCGGCTCCTATTGTAGAATCTTAATTACCTTTTACAGATTTTTCAGAAAATTTAACTTTTGCTTTAAGCTGAAGAGAAGAAACAAGTCAGAAAACTTCCAACTTGACCTATTTTGCTTAAATCTACCTTTTTAAAATTGGTCATTCAAATGTTACACATTTTATCTAGTGTTTCCTGAACCTCCAAAAAGTGAACTAATCCTTTATTTGGCTTTCAATTGCACTTGTCTGTTATTCTCTTTTAGCAACGATTTCATTCAACTATAATCATATGTAATGTCTTAACTTTTTCCCACTCTAATTATACATTTTATCATTTTCATGAAAAACTGAAAAGGACAGAGTTTTAGGAAAGTGAAAAAAAGTATTAGTATTATTAATAAGAAAAATAAAAATCATTTGATACTTATTGTATATTAGTTTTCTGAGAATTAATCTTCATGACTATCCCCTTTCCTAATGACTCTCTCTATAGGTAGATATTATTAAGACGGTTCAGTAACCTGCCCAAGGTCATGCACTTAGTGAATTGTAGTGCTGTGAATTCAGTCAGACAAGCTTACATTTGAAACCAGGTTTCCTGTATCAAATGTTTTATTAGAAAGTGCCAGAGTTGACACTAGAAGCATGTTTAATCAAAATTGGAAAAGAATAACAATAAAAAATTTCTTAAGTTTTTTATTATGCTAAAATCTACATACTATTAATTATATATATATGTATGTGTGTGTGTATATATATATAGAGAGAGACAGACACCTATATATGTATGTTTGAGTATGTGTACCAAGATTGAAGGGAGGAGGAGAAGGGTTGACAGAGAATGACATGGTTGAATGGCATCATCGATTCAATGTACATGAGTTTGAGCAAACTTCAGGAGAAAGTGAAAGACAGATACGTCTGGTGTGCTGTTGGCCATGGGATCGCAAAGAGTCAGACACGACTGAGTGACTGAAATACAACAACCAATGTTTTATACATATATAAGACATATCTTTATATATATATATATATATATATATATAAAGAAAAGAGCTCTTTTAAAATAACAACTTAAAAAGATCAGTCTCTAGAGGAATAACATGCACCAAAAAGTGTGCAAATTCTATGTGAAAAACAAACAAACAAGCAAACAAACAAAAAACTCTTGTAGGCTATATAAGTAGAATGGACAAGTAGAATGCTATATGCTGATTTTAGATAGAAAGGCACAATAGTTTAACTATATCGTCTCCCTAGACTAAGTATTGCTTACACTGTTGTTTGCTTGCCCAGCAAATCTTCATTGAAAATAGAAACATAAAAAAACATGAAAAATGCTTTACAACACATGGCATCAAGGGAAAATTAATACCCATTTAAGCAACAATGAAATATCAGTATAAATCTTTTATTGTTGTTCAGTCACTAAGTCATGTCTGACTCTTTGTGACCACATGGACACCAGGCTTCCCTGTCCTTCATAGTCTCCTAGATTTTCTCAAACTCATATTCACTGAGTCATTGATGTCATCCAACCATCTCATCCTCTGTCATCCCTTTGCCTCCTGCCTTCAATCTTTCCCAGCATCAGGGCTTTTTCCAATGAACTGGCACTTCACATCAGGTGGCCAGAGCATTGGAGCTTCAGCTTCAGCATCAGTCCTTCCAATGAATATTCAGGGTTGATTTTCTTTAGGATTGACTGATTTGATCTCTTTGCTGTCCAAGGGACTCCCAAGAGTCTTCTCCAGCACCATAGTTTGAAGGCACCAGTTCTTCGGTGCTCAACGTTTTTTATTGTCCAACTCTCACATCTATAAATGACTTATGGACAAGCCATAGCTTTGACTACATGGATGTTTGTCAACAAAGTAATGTCTTAGCTTTTTAATACGCTGTCTAGTTTTGTCATAGCTTTTCTTCCAAGGAGTAAGTGTCTTTTACTTTCATGGTTTCAGTCACTGTTCACAGTGTTTTTGTAGCCCAAGAAAATAAAGTCTCACTGTTTCCATTGTTTCCCCATCTATTTGACATGAAGGGATGGGACTGGATGCCATGATTTTTGTTTTTTGAATGTTGAGTTTTAAGCCAGCTTTTTCATTCTGCTCTTTCACTTTCATCAAGAGGCTCTTTAGTTCCTCTTTACTTTCTGCCATAATGGTGGTGTCATATACATTTCTGAGATTATTAATATTTTCCCCCACACTCTTGATTTCAGCTTATGCTTCATCTAGCCTGGCATTTCATATGATGTACTTTGCATATAAGTTAAATAAGCAGGGTAACAATATACAGCCTTGACGTACTCCTTTCCCAATTTTGAACCAGTCCATTGTTCCACATCTAGTTCTAACTGTTGCTTCTTGACCTAGAATCACCAAAATCTGGAACACTGCAACACCAGACACAGGAATATTGAACAATGGGAACTATCATTCATTGCTGGTACAATCCTAGTCCAGATGCCAGTGATGGCATCTAGCCCCATCACTTCATGGGAAATAGATGGGGAAACAGTGGAAACAATATCAGACTTTATCTTTTTGGGCTCCAAAATCACTGCAGATGGTGATTGCAGCCATGAAATTAAAAGACGCTTACTCCTTGGAAGGAAAGTTATGACCAACCTAGACAGCATATTCAAAAGCAGAGACATTACTTTGCCAACAAAGCCCTGTTTAGTCAAGGCTATGGTTTTCCCAGTAGTCATGTATGGATGTGAGAGTTGGACTGGGGGGAAAGCTGAGCACTGAAGAAATGATGCCTTTGAACTGTGGTGTTGGAGAAGACTCTTGAGAGTCCCTTGGACTGCGAGGAGATCCAACCAGTCCATTCTAAAGGAGATCAGCCCTGGGTGTTCTTTGGAAAGAATGATGCTAAAGCTGAAACTCCAGTACTTTGGCCACTTCATGCAAAGTATTGACTCATTGGAAAAGACTCTTATGCTGGGAGGGATTGGGGGCAGGAGGAGAAGGGGACGACTGAGGATGAGATGGCTGGATGGCATCACTGGTTGGATGGCATCACTGACTCGATGGACGTGAGTTTGAGTGAACACCGGGAGATGGTGTTGGACAGGGAGGCCTGGCGTGCTGCAATTCATGGGTCGCAAAGAGTCGGACACAACTGAGCGACTGAACTGAACTGAACTGAATCATATGGTACAATCCAGAGTATAACCTAGAAGATATACTGTTACATGAACAAAACATGATATCTAATGGTAAGAAGATACTGTGGACTTTAGTCAACCAGAAAGCATGGAATTTACCAGAGAAAAAATTACTTAACAGCATAGAAGGAAAAAAAAAAAGTCTCATTAATAATCCCATGGTTTTAGGAGACACATCAGGACAAACACAAAGAGAAAAAGTACAGCTCTTCCCATCATTTCTGTATTTCTTTTTATTATCTTTGTCTCTTCATTACCTTTTGATTTTTATGCTGATATCTGTAGCCAGAAAAGCTGTTGCAAATGACTGCTCATACTCAGAAAGAAAACTTAGTTTTAATTTTAATGTAATGTGGGGTGTGTGTGTGTGTTTGCGCACACGTGTATGTGTGTGTGTTTGCAGAACTCTAGACTAAGGATCTCATGAGATTAGCAGTCTATCTCCAATATAATGAAGGCATTGGAATGGAACAGTGGACACTTTATATTTGCCATGCTGAAGAGAAAATTTTTTTAAAAAAAAACAAACACAAGTTCTGTCTGTTTATAACATTCTGCTTTCATTTGCCTTTGTTGCAAAAGGCCTAAGCATGGGAATCTTTTAAAATTAAGTTATCCAAGCCTCAGCCTCCACATGAGTAGTTTTGATGGAATGCTGATTAAACTTTAGTACAGCAATCTTGTTTGAAAACTTCCGAGCAAGAAGCACTTTATTTTCCAGGTATCAAGAATAAACACTTTGAACTCTTTAGCACTGTAATAATTCTCTGAAAATGTCAAGTTCTGGTTTCCAAATTCTCTATGCTCCTAAAATGATGAGAAGTTACAGTGTGCACAAATGACCTTCTCCCTGAGCTACATTAGAAGCTTATTCAACACGGTGACCTTCCCATCTGCAAACGTTACTATAAATCAATGATGAAGATGTCAGGTCCAAGTTCAGAGTTCAGTGTCACCATTTTCTCTTCTTAATGGAAGAGCCTAAACACTGTGTCTCCTATGTTTTCCATCAAACTGAATATCCCTGCTATCTAACACAACATGAAACATGTTTTTACTCCTTGTTATTGCTGATGTTTGTCTTCTGTTAACCACTGAGAAGTGACAGAGAGTCTCTCTTTTCTCTCTTTCCCACTACATATCAATCTAGGTTTTAAAACACATAACACAGTCAGGTGGTTGGGACTGGAGGAAAAGAAGATAAACATTTCTAAATATGTTAAGACATTTTAGACTAAGGTAAATGCATTATGTTGAATTTAATTTACCTTACTGTAATCACTTTTTATCCATCACTAATGAGTACTGAGATTTAGAGATGACCTCAGCCTTTCTAAGGAAAGATAGTGACCCTCAAAGTAAATCAAAAGGTTGTAATGATTAACTAACAGATGACAGAGAATTTTCATGTTTACATCCTATCCTATTATGGTGATTATAAAGTAGAACCCATTATTGCATTGAGGAGTGTCTAAATATTTCCAGCCTTTGTAAGAAGGAAGGTTTGCTGGTATAATTCAGCAGTCCTGCAAGGGAAGAGTTTAATATGTAAAATATTTAAACATGCATACATTTTAATAAGACTACTTTTGATTTTTTTTCAGTTTCTTATTACTTCTGGGTAGTATTTGAAGATATACTATTTTTAACTTATTTAAATAGTTCTATTTTTAACTTTTATTTTAAAAATCACTGTCTAAATAAATGAACATGATAAAAACTAGAGAAAGTACTTTATATAAATAAAAGTTGCATTTACTGACACTATGGTGTATAGAAATTATAACTGTCAATGAAGCACACATTTTCTTAATATTTTCTCTAAATGTCATAATCCTCATCAATTTTATTGCTATACTCCTTACAATTGTAAAAGCTATAATTTTGTGCTACAATAATTTTCCTTTCATTTTAATTACTTGATTAACTTTTGAAAGTATGTCATTATTATAAATAGTTTTAAATGTATAGAAATGTACATATAAAACAAAACTTCATGATTCTAAGGCCAAAAGGAAATCACTGCCACATGATAACTATTCTTTTCTAATATTTCTTATTCCTAAATACCAGTATACTATCTTTTGCAATTAAATTGGATCAGATTTCATATAAAAATGTGTATTTGCTTTTCAAAATTAACATTAGATATTTAATCATTTTCTGTGGCATTAAGGAATCTAGAAAGCACTATTATAGTTGTGATACAATATATACCTTACCCATTCTATTTTTTGTTATTTTGATTGTATATAACATATGCCCTCATGAGTATTTGAAACCCAATAGTTTTATTAATTTATTATTTATTTCTTAATTATTATTAATCCTGAGATGAACATCTTTGTATTTAGATTGCCATATAAATCTCTAGAAATATTAGCTTCTTTTATTCGTACTAATTATGCATTATGGTGTTTCTGTTTTACTGCAGCCCACCCGTGTTGGACAATATCATTTTCAGAACCTCTGTTTATTCTATAAGGTGGGAGTGTGGTATTTTAATATGGATCACCAACCTTAGCTTGTGTTATTTCCACCTCTGAGGTTTACACATGTGCATATAAATTCAAGGAAATAATTGGGAATACAAGTCCTTAAGAGTCTATCTACAGGGCAACATGTATGAGAGATGATTCTGCTTAGGAAAGAAGAAAATTTGAGGGGAAAAAGGAAATGAGAAGAAAAATACATGTCTTTATTTAATACTGAGCTAAGGCACAGCCCAATACATCTTTTTAAGAGAGATAATGCCATTATGTTTATTGATGATATTTCAGATAAATTATTTAAAATTTGATATCAAGGATGCATTTCTGAGGGGCCTCGGGCTTCCCAGGTGGCACTAGTGTAAAGAACTGGCCTGCCAGTTTTCTCTTATACAGGAGATATGAGATACAGTTTCCATCACTGGGTTGGGAAGATTCCCTGGAGGAGGGTATGGCAACCCACTCAGTATTCTTGCCTGGAGAATCCCAATGACAGAGGAGTCTGGCAGTCTACAGTCCATAGGGTTATAAAGAGTTGGACATGACTGAAACAATTTAGCACACATGCAGGAAATAAATGGCAGGTTGACACAGAAAGATATTCGTTTAACTTTTCTAAGAACATACAAATTTCTATTAATTTATCCTCATATACCACAATTTGAATGCATATGTTATGTATCATCTTCCCTTAATTTATGTATTTAATATTGTCTGTTTAGGGGTTTGCTGATGAGTTTTCTTTATTCATCTATTCTTGTAGCAATACCAGCTAGTATTAAAAAGCTTTCCCTAGGGTTTTATGAAAATACAGAAGGAATTGTCACATTTATCCTTCCCAGTGAGCTTAAGAAAACAATTTTATTTGAAATTAATATATGAGGAGGATAAAAATTAAATAGAATAAACTGTATATATTGACAAGTAATTTCTCTATCGCTACATATCCAAGCCCTTCTTCCTTTCACAAGATTTGTTTCCAGTATTATATCTATTCTTCTTAAAATATTCTATGTATGTGCAAGTAAATATATGTATATATTCTATGCATATGTGTATGTAAATAGTGATACAGATTTTTCAACACATTATTTTCCTATCTTCTCTTTTGTTTACTTGTACAGTATTAAATATTAAAGTTAAATTTCCTCTGTGAACTCACATCTTGATTAATTTATCTAAATCTTGTTTTAAGCATTTTTTTCTGCCAAATATTTTCATTTTTCCTTGAAAAATTTCACTATATTTTGCTAAAACACTATTCAAAGAAATGTAAACACTATAATTTATATGGTTATACTTAAATTCTTCCTAGAGCTACAATTAATAACTACAAAGAAGAGATTTTAATGCTTCTCTGAATTCAGTCTCTCGTTATTCAGGTACAGTGGAGATTAAAATCTCTTACTGCCTGCACCAAGAAAAATAAACCCAGCACACCTGAGACTGCTATCCTTACAGTGGATTGCTTACAAGGTTGGACCTGGGCTAGTAGCCATCAACTTGGCTCTCAGGTGTTCCTAACCAGCAATTAACAGATAAGGATGATTTGCTGTTTAGGCTTTTAAAGTAAACAATATGATTTTATGCTGAACCTTTCCTTTTCCTTTCTGAGTCTGGAATTTTCATATATTCTAAGGAGTGGGTACCTGTGTAACCACTCGAACAAAAACTCTGAACACTGAGACCCTCATTAACTTCCCTGGTAGGCAATGGTTCACATGTGCCATTGCAATTCATGGCTGGGGAATTAAGTGTGTCTTATGTAATTCCACGGAGGAAGGACTCTTGGAAGCTTGTGCTGGACTTCACCCCATGCATTCTTTCATTTTGATGATTTTACTTTGTATCCTTTCACTATAATAAATATTAGCCATGAATACAACTATATGCTGAGCTCTGTGCATCCTTCTAGGGAATTACCAAGGCCAAGAATGATCTTGGGAAACTGAACACATTCTCCCTTGCACTGGGTAGGGTCATGTAACTAGAGCTGACCATATGTTGTTGGGAGTAGTACAGATCATTCTGGGCTGGAACATTAAATTATGGGTGTGAACACTACTTTGCTTCCTTCTCTCTCAGATGGTGAAAAACAATATCCCAGAGAGTGAAGATTCTTTAAAGCTGATGTTGAGAATGCGCATGATGTAGGGGAAAGTGTCCAACTGACCCAAGGTGGAATCTGCAGTGTAAAAAATAAAACTGTTTTCAGTAGCTGAAATGTTAGTGTTTTATGTGATTACCAGACAAGCAGATAGTATTGAATGATACAAAATACTAAGTATATTTTTCTTACCCTGAAAATAAGGTTACGTAGCATGAAGGGTATTGATATCAACGATTAACAGCAATAATTCCTTGTTATGCATTTAAAAGTGCACTGCCTGTCACTCATACTTAAAACTTTAATGGCCATAGATTATTAAAACAGATTATCCTCTATTACATATTTTGGCATTTTGTGACAAATAATATTGACAGCCTGGACTAATTATTATAAAGAGTATATACATAGATCAAAATATACTATAATTTATTGAGTTTTCTAAGAGTTAAGACTTTCAAAATTAAGCATAGGCAGATATTTACAGTCAGTCACTTAATAAAATGATGAAGTGAAGTGGCATGGAAGAATATGTTTTATCACTAATTCACATATTTTTCAAATGTAATAAGTGAAATTAAATTTTATATGAATTTGTTATGATATAAATACTGTGCTTAGGATGTGCATTTAGGTCATAAGCGTAATTGATAAAGACAGTGTTTCCTAATTCATGTCTAAGGAATGTGATGTTTTCTGACTCATTGGGAAAATTTGCTGAATGTAAATTTCTCCCTATGTTATAATTTTATAAGCAGGTTTCATTTAAAATTAACATGAATTTATTACAATGCCTTTATTCTATTTTATATCATAGAAAATTATGGTTCTATTTATGGAAAAGCTACAGAGATATATATTTAATTCTTAGTAAATAATGGTTTTAAAATAACAGAATAGGTTTAGATTTACAAAAAATTATGAAGATAGAACAGAGAATGCCTATGCTAAGTCACTTCAGTCATGTCCGACTCTGTGCGACCCCATAGATGGCAGCCCACCAGACTCTCTCGTCCCTGGGATTCTCCAGGCAAGAACACTGGAGTGGGTTGCCATTTCCTTCTCTGATGCATCAAAGTGAAAAGTGAAAGTGAAGTCGCTCAGTCGTGTCCAACGCAGCAACCCCATGGACTGCAGCCCACCAGGCTCCTCCATCCATGGGATTTTCCAGGTAAGAGTACTGGAGTGGGGTGCCATTGCCTTCTCCAGAGAATGCCTATATATTTGCATTATTTCTCCTATTATTAACATTTTATATTAGTATCAGATAGCTCAGTTGGTAATGAATCCACCTGCAGTGCAGGAGACCCAGTTCAATTCCTCGGTCGGGAAGATCTGCTGGAGAAGGGATAGTCTACCCACTCCAGTATTCTTGGGCTTCCCTGTGGCTCAGATGGTAAAGAATCCACCTGCAATGCAGGAGACCTGTGTTCTACCCCTGGGTTGGGAAGATCCCCTGGAGAAGGGAAAGGCTACCTGCTCCAGATTCTTGGCTAGAGAATTCCATGGACTGTAGAGTCGGACAGAGCTGAGTGACTTTCACTTCACTTCATTAGTATAATATGTTTGTTATAATTAATGATATTGATACTATATTCAGCTTTCCTTAGTGATTATCTAATGTTCTGTACCTGAATCCCATATAAGATATTATATTATTCATTATGTCTTCTTAGGCTACTTAGGAAGTAATAGTATCTCAGAATTGGTGTCTTACAATATCAATAGTTTGGGAGACTCCTGGTCAATAGAATGCCCTTGAATTGGGATTTCTTTGATGTTTCTTGCAGTTAGACTGGGGTTATGGCTTATTTTTTTTACTTTTTTTTTTTTTTTTTGAGGAGAGGGGAGAAATATCACAGAGGTAAAGTATCAGTTTCATCACATCATTATCTTCATATAAAGCTACATACTATTAACATATCATTGTTTGTGTTCACAGTTGATTGGGGTAGGTCTGAGTTTTCTCTACTGCAATTTTTTTCCTGCTTTACATGCCATACCTTTTAGAATGAAGTCACTAAGCATAGTCTTCACTTGAGTGGGAGTTATGCTGCACCTCATCAAGGCCAGGGTAGCTAAATATATCATTAAGTAATATTTTAACTACAACAAAATACTTGGAAAAAGTATTTTTCAGTCATTGCTTAGTTGTTTTGACTACTAAAATGATTCCTTTAAGTTAATTTCTAAAGACAATAGTCTATTAGTAACTGTTCACATTTCCATTGTTGGGAATATTTTTCCACACACTGAAATCCAATCCAGAGTGCTCCATACTAGATGTTATCAGACAACTGTGCAAAAACATCAATATGCCTGATGTTTGCCCATGGGATGGGGTGGGTACAACAGGATTTGGATGCTCTCTGATGCTAGGAGAGAAGTAGACAAGCATCTGAGATTTTAAGCTTGAGACGGAAGATTGGTGTGCTCTGAATGTGTGCGTGTGTATAGTAGTTTCAGTTATGTCCAGCTGTTTGCACCTCCATGGACTGTAACCTGCCAGGTTCCTCTGTCCATAGGATTCTCCAGGCATACTGGAATGGGTTGCCATGGCCTCCTCCAGGTGATCTTCCCTACACAGGGATCGAACCTACATCTCTATGTCTCCTGTACTGGCAGGCATGTTCTTTACCACTAGTGCCACTGGAAAGCCCAGTGTGCTCTGAATACATCTGATGACAGTTCTAAGGAAAGGCCATATTGAGCATGAATGAATGAAGTTCATTTTTTTTCTGGAATTAGAAAAATATTCTTATTATATGTGATACAGAGTGATGGATACGTAACCAAACATTTACATAAGATACTGTAATTCTAAGTTAAAGAAACAAATTATACACACATGCACATGTCATGTATGTGAGAATGTGTGCACGTGCACACACATACACACACACCATCCACATAGAGATTAGTCCATAATTAAAAAAATAAATTATTTCTTAAAGCTTGTTACAAAATTCCACAAATTTTTTCTTATGAGCCAATGAAATGTTCAGACTTTACTTATCCAGTACAAATTATTTGTACTTGAGATTAATATTATTGATTGAAAATAATGAATCCCATGTATTCACATCTGGATAAGAATATCTGCTATCTGAAAGACAGCTGCATATTAATATGATGGCTATGAAAAGACTGTCTGGATTTCACACATAACCTTTACCTGTTAATCCACCTCAGTGTTTGCATTATCCTTCCGTTAGGATAGGATATTTTTCTGGCAGTCATTTTTCCCCATATGTTTCAAATGCTGGAATAATCACATTGGCAGGGTATCCTCTCACCAGGATGCTTTCACAGGTCACCAAATGATGAACTCTTTAGCTTTTGTATTACCACCTTGAGACAGAGATTACCCATGTCTCACATGCACTTGGAACATGACAAACGGGGTCATAAATCAGCCACTCTTAAAATCCCTTTCTCTAAACATTCTCAGAACTAGCTGTGCCACTTCGTGTTGTCTGTCAGCC
Organism: Capricornis sumatraensis; assembly: GCF_032405125.1. Classification (NCBI taxonomy): domain Eukaryota; kingdom Metazoa; phylum Chordata; class Mammalia; order Artiodactyla; family Bovidae; genus Capricornis; species Capricornis sumatraensis. Next base: position 61,453,346 of record NC_091072.1, on the reverse strand, counting down.
AATACTAAAGCAGAATGAATATGATAGATCTTTCTGGTAGGAATGCCTATAAAGGATAAATTATAACAAAATGAGCAGTGCAGATTGCCTTCAGATCACAATATAAATATGATGTTGGTGGAAGGAGAGGAAAAGGAAGGAATGGGTAGGAGGTAATTCAGATAGCTGCAGAGTTCTAAGAATGTCTCAGGCAGACCAATGTGGAGTATTTAAGCAAATCTTGCTCATTTCAGGAATCCCACATCTGGCAGAAAGAGACTGGTACTAAAGAACCTGTATGCTTAATCATTAGCTGAGAACAGCCCAGATGGAAATGTGACTTTGGTAGGAACTCAGTAGTTGATCCGCAGGTATGTGCAGTTGCCAGCTGGAGTTCTCAACTGTTCTACATAGCAGTTTCTCTTAAGTAGTACATTGAGCAGTGCACTTACCTCTCTATTAGGTATAACCCTCTTTTAAGATTCAGCTTAGGTATAACTCCCTAAAAGGTCATCTTGAACATCTTCCACAAACTACATCATCTAGGTTAGGAATCTTTCTTCCATTCACTCTATACATGATCTCTTAATGTTTCATTTTATTTTCAGATAATCATTTACTTATTTGTCAAATACTGTGGAATGTAAATGCTTTGAGGCCAGTAGTTATTTTCTCTTGATCTTATATTCCACAGAATCAGGCAAAGTTTATTACTGAAAGAAGAAATGAAGGATATACAGAGTGGCAGATTTTATTTCCACTATATCACTCGGGCTTCCCTGGTGGCTCAAACAGTAATCTGCCTGTCAAGGCAGGCAACCTAGGGTTCAACCGCTGAGTCGGGAACATTTCTTGGAGAAAGAAATGGCAATCACTTCAGTACTCTTGCCTGGAGAATTCCATGGATAGAGGAGCCTGGCAGGCCACCATCCAGGGGGCTGCAGACAGGACCAACAGCTAACACACACATGCAATCACTTAGAATATGCTTAAACGTGGAGATAGTTGATACCCTTATGGCCATAACTGTGGCATCTGTGATGTGAAAGCAGTTCTGTCATGGAGCCACATGATGACTCTAGATTAGACATATACTGATAAGATGCAGTTAAGTGGAACTCTACCCATCACAATTTCCTCACATAGGAATATTAACTGGCATTTTGATTCACTGCCATGAAAATAATCTTGGTTATAGATAACAAATACAATAAAGAAAACCTATAGCCAAAATTCCATAACTGTGCTGGAATATATACTATTCGTGTTATAAACAGGGCAATAGGTCCAAAATGGAGTTACTTATGCTAAGTCCCATGACACCAAACCGGAGACTTAAGAGTTTTGGCTGTCTCAGAAATGGAACCTTAAAAAGGTCAATCAGGAATCATCTTGGTGAGGTCATCTGCCTGATGGCTTCCTGCCATCCCCTAAAAGAAAGTAACTTTGTAAAAAACAACCCAGTTTTTGACTCCTTTATTTTCCTTCATGTCTATAAAAGTGTTTCATTTTGAACAGCTCCCCGGAGCCCCTTCTATCTGCTAAATTGGATGTTGCCTGATTCGAACAGATTTTTGCTCAGTCTTAAAAAGGTAATATGCCTGTTTATTTCAATAGTTGTTAGTAACAACAAGTGGGAACTGAAGGAGACCGCCCCCGCCCACCTCCTCCAACACACACACAGCCCCGCGAGCAATGAGCAATCGGATCCAGTACCTGCTGAACCCCAAGCGAGCTCGTGGCCTCTTCCTCCTCAGGAGATGCTGCTGGGTGTGACCCTCTCCAAGCCTCTGCTTTTTTCTTAGGAACATGGCGTTACTTGAGCGTTTCTTTTCCAGACTCCGTGCATAAACTGGCCGGAGTTGAACTGGGTGCGACTTTAAAAACAGACTGGGCCTAAGGGTGGACCGAGTCTGATTTAGAAAGTGGACCGGGTTCACCTTCAGACCACAGACAAGTTAGAAACAGGACTGGTTCTGACTGACGCTGCAGTGAACCCAACGTGCGGCGTCAGGTGAACCTAATTTTGTTTTGAGACTGAACAAGCACTAATTTAACCTTACCCACGATAATCCTGAATTACAGCGGCCACAGTGGAGAACTTTTAACGTAGCTGTTTAGCTGTTTATGAGACGCCTCAAAGAAAAAGGGGTCTCAGCTGAGCACTCACAATAAAGCATAGAGGGAAAACTTATTTTCCTCCTCTTCAGCTATTTGTGACCTGGATGAACCCACCAGCACACCCCACTCACTCTGGAGGGTGCAGAATTCTGGGGAGACTGGCAGAAGACAGCAAAGGGTAAGGATTCTTATCAAAGTCAGCTGTCCTAGGTCTCTATCTGTGATGCCTGGTTGAGAGAAGAAGGGAAATTTTCACGTTGTCCTTTCCTTTCAGATTGACAGGCAAAAGGCCTGTGTAAGAATTCAATGTTTGAATCTTGACTTGTGAATTTGCTTTCAGGTACCCGCTGGTTGTCGACCTGTTCTCTCCCAAAGGCAGACATTGCCTTCAGGTCTCGTTTTGTGTTCAGAAAACTTAACTTTCTGCCTACCTGGGGCACTCGGATTGCTGTGTGTGCAGGTAGCTCCATTGTCCAGTTGGGGGCCCCCCAAAATATGGCCAGACAGAAATGTGGGTTTCACTCCTTTGGTGGCCTGGGTCATTTTGTTGGCAGCCCTCAGCGAAACTGTCCAAGTCTTTCTTTCAGTTGTCTTTTGGTTAATCTGGATCTTGTGATGGTAATGTCACTCTTTGGGAGTGCCTCTTGTGTCTGTGGAGTTGCGGAATACTGCCATGGAATATGTGCTGTCTATTCTGGCTGACACCTGATAAAGTATTTGAAAGATATTCTTAAAATTCTTAATATGCCTCAGTTTATCTTTTAACAATAGATAGAGAAAGAGGAAAGGAGAGGGCAGAGAGAGAAAGGGAAAAAGAGAAGAAGACAGAGGGAAGAGAGAAGAGAGAAAGATTACATGTACATATACTCTTTCAAGAAAGAAAGAGGTGTCTAGGGTCAGAATCAAATAAGAGTCTGAAAAGGAAGGTGGTAGAAACATGAACAAATGTAATGGCTGTCCTGTGGCTGTTACCAAAACCTGTACCCTAAAGAACTCAGTCTTATATAGTTTGTTGATACTCAGTAACTTCGCATTCATTCAAACCACTTCCTATAATCATAAAGGCTAAAAAAAAAATGAACTCCATTTCCTTTCTAGGGGAATTCTAGAGAGACTCTTACAATTAAAGGAAATGATTTGGAACATGAAGATATATATGGAGGTTAAGTATTCCTACTACTTTTGGGACCCTGTTGTTATATAGATCAGCCATTTCAGACCCTCAGAAGCATATTCTATCTCTTGCAAAATGTGTGAAAACCCGTTTTCTGTAATAAATGTCTCTTTTAAAAATGTCTGCATTGGTTTTTGTTTTCTAACTGCTTCATAAATTATATAGTATTTGGTATAAGAAATAGTTGCCTGGAAAACTAAGCACAAGATAGAAATCTGAGATTATTTACTTAATTGTATATATGAGTGCTCAGTCATATCCTACTCATTGCAACCCCATGGACTGTAGCCCGACAGGCTCCTATGTTCATGGGATTTTCCAGGCAAGATCTCTGGAATGGTTTGCCATTTCCTCCTCCAGGGTATTTTCTGGACCCAGAGATTGAATCCATGTCTCTTACATCTCCTACATTGGCAGGTACATTCTTTACCACTAGCGCCACCTGGGAAGCCCATGGATTCAATTAGATTTAGATTGGAAGGTGTAATAAATATGTTGCTAACAGAAAATGGTATACTGATCATTTATGGCATGGAGTTTCTGTTATGAAATTAATTATTTAACTTATTGCCTTTCAAGTCAGCACTTTGGGAAGCAAACTGGCTTTTTTATTGGGATACTATGAAAGAAATAATAAACATGAGCACAAGTTTGATGGCCATCTTTCTGCACTAGTGAGTGTGCAAAAAGAAAATTAAAGACTCAAGATTAGAAATACACAAATCAGAGAACAGAGAATTTCTTTACTACTGAATAGGATATCTTATCCACTGTAATCACAATGATCTGAAACCAGACTCAGGATTTGATCATGCGGTTTACAGAATTAACAACACATTGAACTCAAAGCATCACTGGGCCTTTTATTGGGAAAATCAGGACCTTTTTGTAGAGAAAGGAAGAGGCTGCAATTTGATATGAGAGAATTTGAGAAAATCATAATGACTAGATAATTTGAAGTCTCAAGACACTGGGTCCCCTTGTCAACAAAAGCAAGTTTTCCTTCTGTTTTTGTTGAGGTTAGCTTCTTCACACTCAGTAAAGACAACTTAGGACAGATACTGACCTTGGAGAAGGGTGGCGAAACTTTGGGATTGTGAATGTAATGTATCTTAAGGTTGTTAGAACAGAAAATAAATATCACAACACTGGATAAAGATAAATTAATGGTAGTCCCTTACATTCAATAAAGATACAAGGCAGCAATGTGAAAGAATTAATTCAAAATCTTAGGCAGCTAGGAATTGAGTGTTTGTCATGTGTGACAGGCTCAGTCACACCCTACCAATATAAATTTGAGTACTCACAAGACATATCTTTATCACTGATGTAGTAATATATATATATGCATATATATATATATTTATCAGTGAGGAGAGCCCCAGCATTATAGAAAAGTCTGTAGTGGCTGTATCATGAAAGCTAAAGATTACAGTGGTAGATGTTGTTGTTTAGCCACTAAGTCCTGTCTGACTCTTTGTGACCCCATGGACTGTAGCCTGCCAGGTTCCTCTGTCCATGGAATTTTCCAGGCAAGAATACTGGAGTGGGGTGTCATTTCCTTTTCCAATAGTAGTAGATGTCAGCATTGAAATGAGTTTTCTGGGGTTTGTGGGGAGATGATGTGACCCTGGAATCCCAGAGCTCAAGTAACAGGGCTTACACACCAGAGAAAAAGTAGGCAAATTACAATAATATACGGCAGAGCAAATTGAGGCATTCAGTGATATAAATTGTTGACCTTGTTGTCACTGAACTGTCTAGTAAAATGTTGTTTAATCTGTCTACTAAAAATCATAGATCTGTTGGAAGAGATCTAACATGAATTTCCATAATGGAAAAATCAATGTCCCGTATTAAATTTCCAGATTTGAGCCAGTTCACACATGCAGTTTGCCTTAAAAGATGTAAAGACTGAATCTCCTTTAGGGACTGTATTGTAGTTTTGCAGCAAGTATGTGCCCTAACTATTTCTCCTCAGCTTCCTTAAAGAAATACTTAGCACTTAAGATGATGACTGTGCTTCAGGTGAATTCAGAACAAAACTGGCTGAAGCTATATACATTTACAATAGTACCCCAAACACCAAGGTGATCTGTTGACAAAGAGGAAAATTATGAAGGTCTAATAATCAATAGAGTTGTGAGCTGAATGCATTTTACAATAAGGTGAGATGGTCTTTGATTTACTCCAGTTCCTGAATGCATAGTCTTACTCACCAACTTACTGAAGGGACAATTGGCTTTCAGACATATACTATAAATCCAATCCCATAGGAAAACACAAGTGGAAACCACTAGATCTTCTATTACATAGCAAAAGAGCTAAAATCAAACATTACACTTTTTGGTACTGGTTGAGAATAGTAACACCATGGTATAATTACAAAATAGTAAAGAGTCTGCCTGCAATGCAAGAGACCTGGGTTCAATTCCTGGGTCAGGAAGATCCCTGGGAGAAGGGAATGGCAACCCATCCCAGTATTCTTGCCTGGGGGATTCCATGAACAGAGGACCCTGGCAGGCTACAGTCCATGGGGTTGGAGAGTTGGACACGACTGATCGACTGACACTTTTGCTTTCACAATCATAAATATAGATTTTAAACAATGAAAGAGTAGAGAGAGATTTCATTCTAAGCAATGACAATTAGATTTATACAGACCTTAGCCATAAGCCAAAAATTATTACTAAAGTAGTTCAGTTCAGTTCAGTCGCTCAGTCGTGTCCAACCCTTTGTGACGCCATGAATTGCAGCACGCCAGGCCTCCCTGTCCATCACCAACTCCCAGAGTTCACTCAGATTCACGTCCATTGATTCAGTGATGCCATCCAGCCATCTCATCCTCTGTCGCCCCCTTCTCCTCCTGCCCCCAATCCCTCCCAGCATCAGAGTCTTTTCCAATGAGTCAACTCTTCGCATGAGGTGGCCCAAGTACTGGAGTTTCAGCTTTAGCATCATTCCTTCCAAAGAAATCCCAGGGCTGATCTCCTTCTGAATGGACTGGTTGGATCTCCTTGCAGCCCAAGGGACTCTCAAGAGTCTTCTCCAACACCACGGTTCAAAATCATCAATTCTTCAGTGCTCAGCCTTCTTCACAGTACAACTCTCACATCTATACATGACCACAGGAAAAACCATAGCCTTGACTAGACGGACCTTAGTCGGCAAAGTAAATGTCTCTGCTTTTGAATATGCTATCTAGTTGGTCACAACTTTTCTTCCAAGGTGTAAGCATCTTTATATTTCATGTCTGCAATCACCATCTGCAGTGATTTTGGAGCCCCCCAAAATAAAGTCTGACACTGTTTCCACTGTTTCCCCATCTATTTCCCATGAAGTGATGGGACCGGATGCCATGATCTTCGTCTTCTGAATGTTGAGCTTTAAGCCAACTTTTTCACTCTCCTCTTTCACTTTCATCAAGAAGCTTTTTAGTTCCTCTTCACTTTCTGCCATAAGGGTGGTGTCATCTGCATATCTGAGGTTATTGATATTTCTCCCGGCAATCTTGATTCTAGCTTGTGTTTCTTCCAGCCCAGCATTTCTCATTATGTACTCTGCATATAAGTTAAATAAGCAGGGTGACAGTATACAGCCTGAGATACTCCTTTTCCTATTTGGAACCAGTCTGTTGTTCCATGTCCAGTTCGAACTGTTGCTTCCTGACCTGCATACAGATTTCTCAAGAGGCAGGTCAGGTAGACTGGTATTCCCATCTCTCTCAGAATTTTCTGCAGTTTATTGTGATCCACACAGTCAAAGGCTTTGGCATAGTCAATAAAGCTGAAATAGATGTTTTTCTCGAACTCTCTTGCCTTTTCCATGATCCAGCAAATGTTGGCAATTTGATCTCTGGTTCCTCTGCCTTTTCTAAAACCAGCTTGAACACCTGGAAGTTCACAGTTCATGTATTGATGAAGCCTGGCTTGGAGAATTTTGAGCATTACTTTACTAGCATGTGAGATGAATGCAATTGTGTGGTAGTTTGAGCATTCTTTGGCATTACCTTTCTTTGGGATTGGAATGAAAACTGACCTTTTCCAGTCCTGTGGCCACTGTTGAGTTTTCCACATTTGCTGGTGTATTGAGTGCAGCACTTTCACAGCATCATCTTCCAGGATTTGAAATAGCTCAACTGGAATTCCATCATCTCCACTAGCTTTGTTCGTAGTGATGCTTTCTAAGGCCCACTTGACTTCACATTCCAGGATGTCTGGCTCTAGATGAGTGATCATACCATTGTGATTATCTGGGTTGTGAAGATCTTTTTTGTACAGTTCTTCTGTGTATTCTTGCCATCTCTTCTTAATATCGTCTGCTTCTGTTAGGTCCATACCATTTCTGTCCTTTATCGAGCCCATCTTTGCATGAGTGGAAATATCTATCTAAAATTAGACATGTGGCTAAATATTGAAAAATAAAAATAAAATGAGTAGTTTAAGCCAAAAAAAATGAATGTCTTTATTACCAAAATGCCTTAAAAAGCTATTTCTAAAGAATGACATTCAATCAGATAGAAAAGAGACCAGAAGAAAACCATAGATAGAGAAGGCACTGGTAAGCAAATAACTTGAGGGAGGGCAAGTTAAAGTAATGGCCTAAGGCTGCAAAATAGGACTCTCTTTTAAATGCCAAAATATGTTACCTTGTGAACAATTGATGTGGAATGAGTATGTAATTAAGAGCCATCTTGTCTCATCCAATATAATATCCAACATTAAGCAATCTGTTTTGGTTTCACCCTCCACAGTTTCATTCCCTATACAATTTTTTCAGTTACTACTGAGTCTGGCATTTTCATACCTGTGAACTGTCTTTGAACACTTCAGATTTCAAGTAAAGTGCTTTTATTTCCTTAAACGTCTTGTTTGTGTTTTTCCTTAAATTATCAACGTCTAATTTTCCTTCTTGTTCTAATTGTTCCAGGTTTAAATATAACTTGATAAGTTTACTTTTACTCTCTGTTTGTTACGTACTTTTTTTCATGCAAACAATAGATAGTATTTGTAAGATACTTTGCATGTTTAACAGCTTTACAATATGTATTTTAAATTGACCTTTTAAAAAACTAAATAAATACAATAAATAAATAAATTGACCTTTTTCTGTTCTCCCAAGTCTAACTTGCTTTGCAGGGTATTCATTTCTCAATTGTTATAAATGAAAAAAAAAAAAATCACAACTCAATATTACTTAGGTCAGAACTGGTATTCAGAAGAGTGAAAATATGCACATAGGTCCTAGGGCAGAATGGAATATAGCATCATTGGAAAGAATACTGTCTGATTGATAGGGTCCTTGGGCTAAGAACATTTTAAAAGTAGGAGTGAGGGAAGAAAATTGACCTGAGAAGTTACATCTGAAAATATGTCTAGTTCTGTCATTTCAAAGATTACAAATAAGCAGTGAAAATTTGTCACTATTTCAATAAAAAAAAGAAAAAAATGACCTTCAAGACAAAGGTCAATGTTATTGTCCTTTTAACAAAGGGATTGTGTGTTTATAAATTGAAGGAGACCTTATTACATAAAGTTTCGGTTGGATACACAAAGTATGAGTTTTCAGTAATTTGATACTATAGGTGCATAATTATAATAATGCCGTGAGTTGATTGCTTTGGAGAATGGATTATGATGTATCTAATTGAGTTGGATCCTTTAAATAAATTCCATTAATTTGACTTACTGAACACTAAAGATTGTGTAACTCAGGATTAAAAAGGTATTATTATACCGGTTATTACAATTTATTCCAGGACGTATATCATTTCATTTACTGGAGGGTGAAATACTAACCAGGACAAAAGATCAAAGGTACAATAGAAGCAATTACTTTCTCTTGCACAAGGGCTAGTGAGAATATGAACGTAACTATCATACTTCATTCCCTAGATACACTGAGTTGCATGGCCACGGTTGTATATCTGAAATGAAGCATTGCCAGATATTTCACCTGGTAAGGTCTTACACGAGCTGATAAGTTATTAAGGAAACCTCATAAACTTCTTACGTGAAAGATATATTGAACAGTCCATCTTTCATGTAGAGTATTTGGAATTGAAATATCAGCATGCATCCCCATCCCTGATCTATGGACAGCCTATCAATTATATAATCCAGATAATATTTTTCCCACATGCTCAACAGTGCAAGTTGTTTTTTTTTTTTCTTCCCCCAATCAGAGTTGCATTATTGAATGACAATATTTGAATAGCATATAATTATATAAATCTTTGTAAAATCATACCCTGGAAATGGCAGCTCTTTCTTCAATGCCAATTTCATAAAGAGACAAGAACAGATTTAATCTTGAAAGTTTCAATCAAATCTGTGGGATGTCCTTAACCAGGCTTCTTTACTTGTCAAATTACAGTCCTTCTCTACTATTCTTGGAGAGCAAATTACTTTATTCCTGTGGTTCTTAATTGTCTCTTTCCAAACTTCAAAGGGAAATTAAAGCCTTTTCATATCAGTTGAAAAATATAAAATGTAGGCTAGATAAACTAATAAATATTATTACCATTAAAAGAACAGCAGCAGGAATAAACCACTCATTTAGACTGTGCACCATTTAAATGCCATTTTTAATTTTTAATTTATTTTTTTATTGAAGGATAATTGCTTTACAGAATTTTGTTTTCTGTCAAACCTCAACATGAATCAGTCATAGATATACATATATCCCCTCCCTTTTGAACCTCCCTCCCATCTCCCTCCCCATCCCACCCCTACATGCCATTTTTTAATATGTATGCTTTAATAGCTTGCAAAAAGTCATCTTATATGTGAAATAAATTATCTTCTGCCAATGCTCTAAAATATTATTTTGTGAGGACTTGGCTTCCCTAAATAAAGTATTAGCTGTTTTATTAGCATAGTTTATGAAAGTTTACATTCTGAATATGTGCAAATCTGAAGATTATGAATCCAGTATGCTCTATGGTCAATGACAGTGGCTAATAAGAATAACATAAAGGCAGTGCAATTAATATATGATTGGTTTTTGCCAGTTTTATCAAGATTATATAACGTATATAAAATCACTTTTGCTCTTTTGGTTAAGACAAATGCCATGTGATTTTGTCAAGGTAGATATATTTGATTTTTATTTTATGAACCTTTACTGTTTTTTATTCTGATATAAAATATCCATTCCTTCATAGAAATAATATTTACTTCACTGGCAGTAAACCAGTCAGATACAATTCCTTATCTTGTGGAAATTATACTTGGATGGAAATAAGAAACAATAAACAAATAAGACATAATAAGCAAAACATGAAACAGTATTTGAAAAGAAAGTAAGTGGATAGAGAAATTCAAAGGTACAATAGACATCTCTTGGATGATAGACACAGAAGTTATCTGTTAATATTTAACCAGAAAACTTAAAAAGAAAATGAAAAATCATACAACGCTTAGACTAGTCCAGGCAGAGGAAGTGACAAGTGCAAAGGAAATTAGATAAAAGAATAACAAGGAGCCAGATTTTCTAGGGTGCTATAGGCCATGTTAAGGAATTGAATGTTATTCTGAATGAGAGAAGCAGTGGAAGTTTTTGAGCAAAACAGTAACATTATCCAACACATATTTTAATGCATTTTTGCTTTACATGGTGGCAATAGAAGTCAAGAAAGGAATCAGGGATAAGAATTAGATGGCTTCTGGGGTGATCTAAACCAAAAGTATGGTGGTTTATAACATGAAAGTAATGATGGAAATAATTGGGAAACTTGAATTAAGGGTATATTTTGAGTTAATAACAGTGGGATTCACTGATGTGCTGAGTATGAGGTGTGAATGTGGGATGATGAGAAGCATAACATACCAAAATAACTTTGAAATTCACAAAGCCAGTTATATGCATAATCAGCTTTGAACACAGGTAGCCTGGCTTCAGAATACATGATTAATTATACTTACTTAGTGACCCAGAAACACTAATTATGTAATTATAGCTCAAGAATCATAGAAGTTCTTATTTGAATGGTTTTTCTGCTTTATGTAGCACTCACTGAATGGTATCTGTCAATGATTTCAGTTAGTTCATTGTATGGTGAAGAAAGTCCAACATGACTATTTTCATATACCTAGTCCGTTATTTGTGATGACAGGAAGACTGGGATTATATCAAGCTCTCTCTCTCTCTTCATGTGGTGTCTAAGTTTCATGGCATCACTCCAGAAATGTAGTTAGGATCTTTAAGTGGAGATAGAGGGCTTTAAGAACAATTTCAAGAAACAGGAAGAAAAAGCTGCTGGTCCAAGGTAGATATTGGCATATCTTATTTCTGCTCTATCTCACTGTCAAAGATGCAGAGCATTCCCCAGACTCACAGATTCAATGAAAAAATGTCAAAGAATTAGTAGATGTCTTCCAAACCCACAAGTATTAAAATTTTTCCAGAAACAATGATGAGTACTTATATGAGTACGCCATGTTGGTTAACTGAGTGGATATTAATTCCTCTAATTAAGAAAGAAAATTTGGAAATATATAAGTTTTAGGGTGGATAGGGGAAATTACTTTACAATTAACATAATTTGAAATCACTTCAAAGGCCATTATATTCAGTATTTAAGTTTACCATTTTATGGAATATGAAGAGAAATGAGACTATATAGAAAAAAAAGGAAATCAGGATGTTTCTTTAACTTATCTATTCCTTGCAAATACATCATTTATATATCTGTAAAAAAAATAGTTGCACCAATATCTTATCAGATGTTGCATGACTAAATTAAAAATAGAATAGTGTGAAATCAGTTTAGGATCTCGTTTTCATCATTAAATAACTGTGTGACTTTGGATGACTTATTTAACTTTCCTAAAGGTGAAGTCCCACTTTTATAAAAAGGCGATAGTAATAGTGCCTAATATGCAATGTTGTAACAAGATTTAAGTGATGTAATAAATTCCAAGTATTAAATCCAGTACTTGGCTCTGACTGAGGGCTTAACAATAGTGACTATTATTATTCACACATTCACACTATCCCTGTAAGCAGTTCAGTATGAAGAATAAATAGTCTACTTGACAAAGAATGAATTTGACAAATTCATTAAAAAGTGAATGAAATGATTTTGTCCAAAAAAAAAGTCTATCATTAAGTCCAGCTCTCACGAAAAACTCCTGTTGAAATATATACATATATCACAAACACAGATTTCTAGAACAGAAAAGATTATTATTTGTTTACAGTAAGTAATCATTCTAGCTCCTCAGACCCAAATATCCTCTTTTGGTGAAATGATGTGAGGTGAGATTATAAATCACTATGCAGGCATGGGATTTTGTATTACAGGCAAGTAATTCTTAAAAGATTAATCTAAGTAGTTAAATAGAAGAGAAACAGTTGTTTCTTCTTTTTTTCTTGAGAAAGAGAGAAACCTTTTCTCCCTAGTATAAACAATGTAGCTTGGGAAGATAAGACTAGTTTCACTAGCTTTACAGCTTAGGGGATGTCCACATAGTTTCAAATCTTATCCCTACTTGAATAAAGACATACGTCTCTGGAGTGGTAAATGTCTATGAAATAAGTATTCCATCATAGTATAATTTGTAAGGCTTTTCTCTCATCCCAGGTCCCAAGGTTTAGTAAAATTTGTTCAGAAGAAAACCCCTGAAGCATACAAATATTTCTAGGACAGTACCATAATATGTTAATTTGCCATGGGTATTCTGCTGAATTTACAAAGAAATAGCCTAGATATTCTCCCTGGAGAAGGAAATGGCAACCCACTCCAGTATTCTCGCCTGGAAAATCCCATGGATGGAGGAGACTGGTGGGCTACAGTCCATGGGGTCACAAAGAGTCAGACACGACTCAGTATGTTTTAATTCTAGCAATGACAAGTGAATATAAATTTTAGCTCTAACTGGTAACATTGGTAAATTCCTTTCATTTTTCCTTTTATTTGTATCTTCTAAATTTTCTTCAGTGGGTGTTATTGTTAATTTCAAGATAACTAAGAAATACTTATTATTTTCTTGGTATTGCATAATATTTTTTTCTGCCAACATTTTCCCTAAAATCTAAGAAAAATAATTTGTATACTTAATTGCTAAATATTTTTATGAAATTTCTATGTTCTTTACAAATTCATCAATTTTCTATGCACAGATATGAAAACTTTCAGCATTTTCTTCAATAGCTGTAAACATTGATATACATACTTTAATATTTTCATGCATATCTGTTCATCCCAATATATTCAAATTGGGTAGTAAATGACTGATCCTTCATTCAGGCTCATGTTAGCAGAGTTGCTTCTCACCAAACAAGAGTCTCTACTATTAAAAGCTGACATTGTATGATACAGTCCATGTAGTTTTCAGAAGACTAGGGAAAGGGGAAAAACTTCAGTAATTCAAAACCTACCTGACTAAAATTGGACACTCATTTTCAAGACTTTTTAAAAGTTAATTTATATTTACACTCTTCCCATACTCCTCTGTTGGGAGTTATTTCCACATAAAGAGATATTTTCAAATTAGATAGAAAAGTCAAAGCTTACATACATGTGTTTTTTCCAAAATCTTGTGGAATATATGAATTGGAATTTATCAACATTAGTCTGACAGCATCCCTTTAGAGTATCGCTTGATCCAGCCATGTACCAAGTAGTGAATGAAAATATTCATAGCCTAATTAATTATTCATTGTATATGATCTATTCTTGAGGTAATGAGGCAGTTATTGTCTATGGCCTTAGTGTACAAAGCTCTCTATATAACATCACATGTCATCAAAGATATCATGTGAAAGGTAAATCCAGGCCTTCTTATGCAAAAGCAGTCTCTCAGTTTTCCTTGCTTAGAAGAGCTTACACAATTTTTTCATTGATTTTTTTAAAAATTGAGAACATTTTGCAAGCGTTTTAGTTTTTACTGTCAATTGTGGACATAATCCAAAACTAGGCAGCAAATTCCAGACATAATACCAACTCTGATATAGACTCTAAAATGAATAAAGAAATAGCCCTAAATTTGCTTTGAGTGGAGATTATGCATGTTTGATCATCATTCTTACAAATTAATAGCAGAGCAATTTTAATTTCTTGTTCTTTGACCCTTACTAATATGCATCTGAAATTATTCAGAAAACTCTCTTTAGTAAGGAACTTGTGAAGCTATACTGTAGCTGTCAGATGACCAATTGCAGGGAAAATTGAAATATATGGGGAAAAGTGTTTCCACTGAATGATTTTGCACCAGAGTGTGGTAATCACCTTGGTAATGTTAGGCTAATGCCCTTCTTTTCTCCATTACCTTCCATCAACTTCCATCATGCTTCACTTCCTTTCCTGGACTCAGGGTGGCTCTCACTCCTCCCTACACCAATTTCATTTGGTAGCAGTCCATTTCACACCATTTCAACACTTTGTTCTCATCAGTTTATGCTCACTCTCTTTTCAAATATCTTACAAGTGAGCTATACCACTATTTCACTTCCTCATTCATGTACTTAAAGCACCCTCAAAATTCATGAACAAGGAAAGAGTATATAATAAAAGAGATCTTAAGATGAATAGAAAAATCAGAAATGCCTGTTAAAATAACAGACCAAGTCAAAAGGAACAATTTCACCTATCCTCCTTAATACTTACAAAATCAGGTTATATTAGAGAGTAGATGGCAGCCTATTGATGATTTAGACCTGTGTTTAGACTACTTAGTTTATCCTCTCTAGTCCATAGGAGATCTAATAGAGTATTTCAATCCTTACCCCAAATCTTGCAATTTAAAAAAACCTCTAAAGGAGAAGCTAGAAGATTGTTTTAAATTTATGGTACCAATAAGCAAGTCTTATTCACTACATTGATTTATTAGTCAGTCATCTAATGAGTACCTAAATGTGTCAGAGAAATGTATTTGACTTGAGAATACAAAGATGAATAAAACATAATCCTTATCCCTTTAAGTCTAGTCTAGGATTAAAATGTTATTGAAATATATAACATTTGCATTTATTTCCATTATCTGATTGTTAAATGTAATAATTTCATGTTTATTTCATGTTTTCTCAACCAGATTATAAACATCAAAAACATATAATTTTAAATTATGTATGTGTTACTGATACCATGACATACTTCCACCCCTTCCAACTGCTAGGATACTGTAGTAAGGCCAGAGAAAGCTGCTGGAGACTTTTATGGGAAATATAGAGCCAATGAAAATTATAGGAGGAGGTAATATGATCTTCTAAATCAGAAATTAAAATGTATTCTCTATATTTACCTATTCTAGGCTTTTCTTCATGTGGTAATAATTTCTCAGTACCTTATAATTAAGGATATATATTTAATAAAACAATCTGTGTTTCATAATCATAAATTAGAAGCTGTTTTTCACAGTGTTTAAGAGACAAAAATTTCATTTACCTTATCTAGTGATTTTTCTTTCAATGTATATTCTTTGTATTTTGTGATCTCTAGTATAGGCTGATTAACAATGAAAGATTTTCCATCTGGTTATGGATGTTTGGCATATTAAATCCAAAGATGTCTCAAAAACACCATATCATCTTCAATAGCCTACATACATATGTCCTATATATTAATAGAAGAAATTAAAAATTATATCTACATACAGGTGATATATAGTAGGTGAAAGACATACACATTGATACCCTAATTTCAAAGGATAGTATAACATTCTCTAAAATAAATTAAAACCAGGTATCGATGGGAAGTATATAACCCAACGAAAAGACCTATCCAATAACAGAGACTGAAATAATATGGAAAATACAGAGGAAATAATAATGCAAGAGAAGCCAGGATAGCAGATATGAGATTAAGTACTTCACCCTAATTTTCTTTTAGTTACTCTACTTTTTAAGCTTCTTATGCTGGATTATCACTAACCAACTCAATGTCACTCCACTTCTATATTATCTATAAAACTATGGAAGAAAGTGAGAAACAAAATTTTCTAGAGTCACTTTTCCTAGAATCTGGATTAGTTTACTAAGAGAGGAAATTCCCAGAGATTTAGAAGGCATTACAAAAGAAAGAGTCATTTCTTCTTCTTCTTCTTCTTTTTTTTTCCCCTGTGGTATTAGTAAACCTACTTCTGAGCAGAGATGAGATTCACAAGAGCAACCTAGTGAGGATTTGAGAACCTGCAGTTTGAGAGAATTGTTATCAGTTTCCTAGAGATTCTTTAGACTAGCCATGGCCTTTCATGGTGTCTGGTCAAACACAAATCTTGGTGCTGTAAACAGCTTCTAAACTAGCTGATTGCTTCCTTTGCTGTTCCTAGGACTGTGAAAGCACCAGTTTCCTTACATTAAAATATTTAATATGTAGAGAATATCAAGTGGCTTCTGTTTTCCTTAATGAACTGTGATTGAAGAAATCATGATTGATGGATAATAAACTAGAACTGATGGATAACAGATGAGCCATCAAGAGAGAAAGAGGCATGGATGGACCTTATATGCATATTTCTAAGTGAAAGAAGTTAAGACTCAAAGTGCTCCATTCTATATGATTCCAACTAGAGTACAAAATTCTGGAAAAAGTATACACGATGAAAAGGTCAGTGGTTGCGAAGGATTTGAGACAAAAGAAGGAAAGTTTGAATAGGTAACATTCAGGGGATTTTTTAGGGTATAGTACTACCTCTTATGATACTTTATGATGTTGTAAAATAGTGGTTATATGATGATAGGCATTAGCCTATAGCTATAGAATTTTACACTTTGAAAGCTATGGTTTTCCAGTGGTCATGTATGGCTGTGAGAGTTGGACTGTAAAGAAAGCTGAGTGGCTAAGAATTGATGCTTTTGAACTGTGGTGTTGGAGAAAACTCTTGAGAGTCCCCTTGGACTGCAAGGAGATCCAACCAGTCCATCCGAAAGGAAATCACTCCTGAATATTCACTGGAAGGACTGATGGAGAAGCTGAAACTCCAGTACTTTGGCCACCTCATGCGAAGAGTTGACTCATTGGAACCCAACTCATCAGACCGTGATGTTGGGAAAGATTGAGGGCAGGAGGAGAAGGGGATGACAGAGGATGAGATGATTAGATGGCATCATTGACGTGATAGACATGAGTTTGAGTAGTCTCCAGGAGTTGATGATGGACAGGGAAGCCTGGTGTGCTGAGGTCCATAGGGTCACAAAGAGCTGGACATGACTGAGCGACTGAACTGAACTGATAGAATCTTACAGCATAAAGAGTGAACCTTAATGTATGTAAATTTAAAAAATCATTTTGGAGATTGGAGGATTCCAGGATAGAGTGAAAAATGTGACTCATCAATCTGTATTATAAATGTATGAAATAGCGTCACTGAAGTAGTTAGGGAACATATGCACTTGTCTAAGTATTTATGAAAAAAGTGGAATCTGTAACACTAAAGACAAAAAATTACTATCAACAACAAAAACTGCACATAACCATTACAGTTGCTGTAATTATTTTTCATGGTGTATGGGGTTAACAATTCTGATACTGCTATTTACGTACTTTAGATTTGAACAATTAAGCAAATGGATGGTATATGGCAGAAATAAAGTGTCTCACACAGTGGAATTTTCAGATAAGCATGGGAAGTGGGTAGAATGATTCATGTGGTAATGGATTCAAGTTGGAGGCCTCAGTGTTAAATTATACAGATTGTTACATGCAGATATTTATAGATATCTGTATATAACTAGTTAGTATACACAAGCAAGTATAATTCCTTTCAGCTGATAAGACCTAAAACAAAGAGGCCTCAGTGGCACAACAGTACTCACCACACTAATGTTTCTAATTCCATTCTCAAATAAAAGGAACAAGGCTTCTTAGAGAAATGGCCAATTCTATGCAAAGTCTATTTAGGAGATAAGCCTGGAGTATCCTGTAGTGTCAAAACGTAAGAAGATGCTAAACAAAGGAACAGTTTGAACAATGATGGGAATAACAAAGGAACATTGGAGCCAGTAACAGAGCTCCCAACGGCCAACAGCATGAGAAGCACAATGAATATTATGATATTTCATTGTACTCACACTCTAAAATAAATATCTACAAGCTCCTACTGATATACCTAAAGAAATAAAAATAATAAATGGAGGAAAAGAAACATATCTGTTCAGAATTCCAAGTAATTTATGCAGATACACTACCCTCAAGGAGGAGGAGTATAACTCCCTCAGAGTAAGTACCAGCTATGCACAGTGACTTCTACACAGACTACAGCATAAATGGGTCTAAAAAAGAGTTAACTCTGCAGCTACAAATCTGACAGACATGCTTTCAGCTGGGTGATCAAGGTCCACATCACTACTAACAAATCATTTTGATAGTGTACTTCTCAGGTGGCACTAGTAGTAAAGAACTATCCTGTCATTGCAGGAGACTTAAAAGACAAGGACAGGTTCAGTCCCTGGGTTGGAAAGATCCCCTGAAGGAGGGCATGGCAACCCACTCCAGTATTCTTGCCTGGAGAATCCCATGACAGAGGAGCCTGTTGGGCTACAGTCAATACAGTCACAAAGGATCGAACACAACTGAAGTGTCTTAGCATGCATGCACCCCCTTTTTATTCCACTTTTTCTTTTAATCATACTCTAGTACCCATGGTTTAATTATTTTAACTTCATAAAATGCTGTAATATATAGCAGGGGCAGTGGTTTTTCACCCACATTCCTTTGTTTTAAAAAATGTTCTTAACTATATATTGCTAATTTAGAGAAATAAAACAAAAATCCCATTGATATTATTAAAATTTAAAAGTTAAGGTCATCTACATCTTCAGGGCTCTGACTGTCACCTAACGAACCTCATATTTTATACTATTTGCTTCCCTTTAAAAAAAATCAGTTTGGCAAGGATTGACATCTTGCAATGTATGATGCTTATCCTGGACATTAGCATTTCTATCCATTGATTCAGTTTCAGTTCAGTGTGGTTATTTAATACCCACTATGCCAAGTCCTGTGCTTTACGCTTGAGGTATTCTTTTAAATCACTCAGGGGAGTTGGGTTTTTTCTTTTCATTTGTTTGTTTTGACCCTTAACATACAATGTGATGAAATGGCACTTTGACTCCAGTCCCAGGTGGCTCAATGGTAAAGAATTCACCTATCAGTTCAGGAGACACAAGAAATGTGGGTTCATCCCTGGATCAGGAGGATCTCCTGGAGGAGGACATGGCAACCCACTCCAGAGTTCTTGCCTAGAAAATCCATGGACAGAGGAGCCTGGCGGCTGCAGTCCATAACTGAGCATGCACTCCCAACTAATCAAAATGAAAAAATAGATGACAATTCCAGATGGAGGATAGTCTGTTATTTACCTGGCCAATACTCCTTGAAAATTGAGAGACTATCAAGAGCAAGGAAATTCAGAAATTGTCAAAGCCAAAAGATGCTTAAGGAGACATGATTAATAAATGTGGATATACTGGGTAAGATCCTAAAACAGAAAAAGGACATTAGCTCAGAACTAAAAAAAAAAAAAAAATTAAGTCTAAGTATTTCATTAGTATTAATATATTAGCACTGGCTCTTTAATTCTAACAAATGTACCATACACATGTTAATTATTAAGATGTTAATAATTCTCTGTACTGTCCTATGAGTTTTTTCTATTTAAAACTGCTCTAAAATTAAAATTTTATTTCAAAAACACAGATACTAAACTGACAGGTATGTAGTCAAGTATGTAAGGGTACTTCATATATGACATTTTTAATACTCCTTTGCTTAAGTATGCAAATGGCTTCCCTGGTGGCTCAGATGGTAAAGTGTCTGCCTGCAATGTGGAAGACCGGGGTTCGATCCCTAGGTTGGTAAGATCCCCTGTAGAAGGAAATGGCAACACACTCCAGTACTCTTTCCTGAAAAATTCCACGTACTGAGAAGCTTGGTAGGCTACAGTCCATGGGGTCACCAAGAGTCGGACATGACTGAGCCACTTCACTTCACTTTGCTTAAGTATCTTTGGTCTCAATAAACATGTGACTAGCATTATGCATGTTCAACAATATACATAGCCTATCACTTTAAGATACAAAATTTACAGAAAAAAGTATGGGAGATGGTGAAATCCACCTTAAATGAAATTAGAAATATATATTCAGAGGAGAATAATACAAAGCAGATGGTATTAAAGAATAAAACAATTTCAGATTATTGGCATATTAAATAACAATACAACATTTTCAAGTTACTCTATTATTTAGATTACCTACCATATACAGCACATAACTTTCCAAAAGCTTTTTCTAGAAGAAGCAAGTCTTATGTAACATTACACAGTTGAGTACTTTTGGGAAATAAAAATTGTTATCATTCTATACCCTACTTTTGAAAGGTTGATTTATATACATATATACCATTTCTAATAAATTTGACAATTAAGAACTGAATTGAATAACTATGACTTTATTTTTCCAGTACTTAGAAATATTTGATCATATGAATCTGATTTTTTTGTAAAATCTACAGATTTCTTATAAAATTAATATATCCATCAATATATGGCAAACATAAAAATCCTACAGATTTTTTCTTGAACAAAAGGACTTGATCATATTAAATCAAAATTTAAATATGAAACATCTCAACTTAGCATCATATTGGTTCTTGTATTTTCAACATAAAAGATAAAGAGTTCTAAGAAACAAACACAAAAATAAGCATTGACCAATGTTTTAAAACCTTGAAGCAGTTCCAATTTGAATGAAAGCAACATGTTATTTAGAAAATTATCTGTGTTAAATCAATTTTATAATTTGTTTCCATTTTAATGTTCTGTGAAATTATTGCATTTCCAGAAAAATGTGATTTCTGAAATAAATGATAGATGAATAAGACTTTGTGTCCTATAATTATAACTGTTATTACCAATCCTCAATACTAAATAATCAAGTTTACTCCATTCACAGTAAGTTAGCCTAAGGCTATAAGAAAAAATTAAACGGGGCAGCAAATTGATGTGTGTTTTGTAAGATAATACATTTCATAATTCCTCTAAGAAACTATTGATCTATTCCTGGAAAAGCAGAGAGGAAAAAACCCTCAAACTCTGAAACTAATATACTAATGCAGATTTATGTGGAACTGAAATCAAATTTCCTTCAGGCTAGACCTAATCACTTTGGGGAAAAAGAACATATAAAAAGGATATTCATAAAATATCAGTACTTTTAAGTACTTTTCCCTCCTGTGTGGAATTGTTCAAAATGTTTAATGCTTTTATAAGTTGCTTTATAGTTTTAATAAAACATTTTCCAAATGTCTTCCTAACTTTACATTGTGTAAGATAATATAAATTTCTACTGAATGAGTGAATTCTTAAGATTGGCCATTACTGAACACTTGAGTACCTGCTGTGTTTGACCCCAATAGTCCTGCAATCCTGAAAGCCCAAAGTACCATTTTGGCAAATGATAAAAAACAAATGAACAGTTTTACTGATCAGTGAAAACAAACCACTTTTGAGCAATATGCAACTCTTTGGGATGGTGAAAAAGGTCAAGAAAAGGATTTCACTGTTAATTTCCAAAGAATGTTAGTGAGACAAGATATAAATGTGTGGGGTAGGGAATATAATGGGAGCTCTCTGAGACTTCCTCTCGATTTTCCTGTGAAGCTAAAACTGCTTTAAAAAATAAAGTCTATTAAAAAAAAATGTGTCATCCTATACCAAGATGTATGATAATACATATTGAACCTTGGATTAAGATTAATTCAATTTTGACTAATTCAGCTTCATTTTTATAAACTATCAGAATAATTTATTAAATTATAAATTGAAAACTAAAATGATTATTTAAAAAATGTAGAACTTGTATCAATTCTACTTCATTTTAAGAACCTGAATTTTAAAAGCAAAACTTAAAATTATTTGGAAGAATATAAGTACAGACAAGGGAAGACATATTGAAAAGGAGCAAATAGAACACATCTAAAATAAAATATGAATAAATTTAACATTATGATAATTTTTCTACAAAATTTTTTATTATTAAAGATAAAAACAAAAGCTGAAGTCTTAGCAAAGATATTTACAATGAATCCAATAACAGAACATTAATTTCCAAAATAGAATAATCGCTGAGATCAATAAAGGCAGATGGCTCAAAAGAGAGAGCAAGCAATGAATAAGTTCATTTTTTTTTAAGACTACAGATATAGTAGGAAAGGAAATGAAAATCTAACCACAGTTAGATACTATCCTACATCTAGCAAACTGAAAAAAAAATTAAAATCTGACATTTCCTGCTGCTGCCAAGAGTGTTGAGTAATTGAACGTGGTTTCAGCAGATCTAGTGAGTATACCAGTCTGAAGAGCAATTTGGCAAGATCTGGTGAATTTTAACAACATGCATAAAGCAATTCTTGGAAGATGGCAGTGTGGCATAGTTTTTTTAACGTCTTTGATTTCCTTTGTGGAATGGAGAGTATAAAAAGGAAAATATGACTCCTCACCTCAAAATTTTTGGACAACATCAAAAATAAAAACTAACTGAAAATGTATACCCATAAACCCTAAAATACAATAGAGAGAAATCACCTACAGCTTTAAGGTAGACGCTCTATTACCAGGGAGAAGATAAGCGCATCTGCCGGAGCAGAGAGCAGAAAGTCAAAGGTACTTCCTAGAGTGCAGAAGGCCAGTTAAGGGAGAAGAGCAGTTGAAGCTGAAAGAGCTTTGCATATCCACACGTAATTGAAAGGGGCTCTGAGGCAAGATATAAAGGAGCTTGTATTTGTTATCTCCTGCTGCTTAACAAATTACTGTGGTCTTCAGTTCAGTTCAGTCGCTCAATCGTGTCCGACTCTTTGAGACCCCATGAATAGCAGCACGCCAGGCTTCCCTGTCCATCACCAACTCCTGGAGTTCACTCAGATTCACGTCCATTGAGTCAGTGATGCCATCCAGCCATCTCATCCTCTGTCGTCCCCTTCTCCTGCCCCCAATCCCTCCCAGCATCAAAGTCTTTTCTAATGAGTCAGCTCTTCGCATGAGGTGGCCCAAGTACTGGAGTTTCAGCTTTAGCATCATTCCCTCCAAAGAAATCCCAGGACTGATCTCCTTTAGAATGGACTGGTTGAATCTCCTTGCAGTCCAAAGGACTCTCAAGAGTCTTCTCCAGCACCACAGTTCAAAAGCATCAATTCTTCGGCGCTCAGCTTTCTTCACAGTCCAACTCTCACATCCATCATGACTTGGTAGCTTAAAATAACTAACATTTATTATCTATAGGCTCTCTTGTGTTTAAGAGGTTAGGAGTTGAAACATAATCAAATCATTGGCTCTCACATAGCCTTGTGGCATATTTCTGTTTTTTCCCCATGAAATCCATTTTCTCCTTCTCCTGTACCAAAATATTTTTAAATGCACTTGACTTCCGAGCTAAAAAAGGTATTCCCCAGCCTTCCTCCTAACTAGGCATGGCCATATGATTAGGTGGATTCAATGGAATATGAATAGAGTGAGATAGACTACTCCTCTCTTATTTTGTGTAAATGATTTGTTTATTCTCCATTTCACCTGTTATCTATTCTAATTCACTAAAATGTTAATATGATGATTGATGTTAACACCCCATTTGCTGTGAGAAAACAAAAAGAATGATCAAAGCAACTTCATAAATTGTGCTCTTAAGGGTGTAATATTGGCAAAACCATTTGGGAAAACTGCAGACATTTTGCAACAGGGTCCATTCATACCACTTACCCTGTTTTATGAAAGGCAAATGCCAAATCACTGTAGCTTACTGGGGACTGTTTTTCATACCAGATTAGTTTGGTACCCTAAGACATCCAATGATATCACTTACAAATTGGTTAAAAATAAACATCATATTTTTATTATTAAAATTTTTAATAGGACAAAAACAGGCTAATTATATAATAGAAACCATAGAGCATATGACATTTTATGTCAGACTCTGATTTTTCTATGCTGTTAGTGAAAAGTTTGGTTTAAAAAATTAAATACATATGAAAATTTAAAGTGGGAGGCATCAAAATTGTGGATCTGTTTTCTAAGAAGAAATGAAAGCTGCAATGCATTGGACCTGAGAACTCAAAACGATAATGTGGTAACAAAAGTCCTAAATGCTTTTCCATTCTAGACAGCAGAACTGGTCTGTAGGTCTGCATCTGAGTGTCTCCATTGGTGTCATTATTGTAGCTAAAAGTTGTTATGTACGGTGTCTTTCAACCACTTAGTTATCAGTCTAAATTGTACCCAGATTTCCTGATTTGGGGCAGATAATCACAGAAAATGTTTTAAAGATATTTGACAATTTTAATCTGTAACTTCTGCAGTAATTCAGCTACGTCTGGGCATAAGAGTATCTCTCATTTATGTCTAGAAGCAGCCAAATTGCATTAAGTATGCTTCATTACTGACTCATTCAACACTAGGCATTAAGCATCTAATAAATTCATATTAATAGAGAAAAACCTGTAATTATAAAGATACTGAGTTCTTTTCCAAGTAGTTCAAGCCATGCCTCTAATATTTTCAGATGTATCAAATATAAGATTTATAACCATTTCGGGAATAAGCTGTTTTTTCTCCTTGTTTACATTCCATCATCATACCAAGTGTATCAAAATATAAGTTGCTTTTCCTTCACAGAAAGACTAAATAAAGATGAATGTATTGCCCTTTTCAAATGTTATAAGTCCCCCTCCTAATATGTGTATTTACTCCCTTGTGAACTTCTATGGATGCTTTTGCATGGATGACATTATTTCAAATGTTATCTTTACATAATGTTTCTTCCTCTGTGGTCCCCATATTGAAAGGCATTTGTGGAATCCAGCCATGCATATGAACAACAATTTTTCAAATCCCTGCATCACAGAAAAAAGAAAAAAAACAAAAACAAAATCAGTCTCTGGTTCTTCTTTAGCACTATGTTGAACTAAATTGCTATTATAATCATCTTATTAAATGATAACCAAAGCACAGATGAAACTGACAACATGAAGCAAACACAAAAGAAACACAAGCAAACGAAAGAGAACAGCTATGGAACATGTGCAAATACATGTGGCTTATTGTTTTTTAAAGAATGTGATTGTAAATCATAGAGACTCTGGCTTTTTAAATAGCTGCTTTCTTTTCTATTCTTCTTTAAATGCTTTTATTCTCTTGGCCCAAAGAACAGTAAATCTCTCCATTTTTCTGTCTCATGGCTGCTCTCTCTCCTTCTCCATCTCTGAATCTTCATCCTTCAGCACTCCTGAGGATTGGAGTATCTCAAAACTTGTTTCTCAGACCCCCTCCCCCCTCTTTTTTTCCTTTACTTGTTCTCTGGGCTATTTCTGGCTTGAAATGTTATCTATAAACTGATGTCTTTTAAATTAATATCTCCATCAATGACCTGTCTCCTAAACTGTAGAATCTATATCCAGTTACTTAGTTGCTATGGAGGTTACTTGGATCCTGAAATAATAGCATAAATTTAACATATTCCAAGCAAATTACTAATTTCTATGCCTTCCTTTAACCTATCCCTGCCCTATCTTTCTTGAATAAGTAAATGTCACTTCCATTAAGTGATTTGTTGATGTCTAAAACTTTATTTTATTTACTTAATTTTATTTGTAGTGAAATATAATTGACATGATGTATTAGTTTCAGGTTGCAGCAAAGTAATATATTGGGATGCATATAAGATTATTTCTAAATCAAGGCTGTGTTTTTTGACATAGGTAATTTAGAATTTTCCATCACCTAGGAGGATTCTGGAAAATCATGTCATTTGCCAAAGTTTTTATCCAAGGGCAGAAGAGATACCTACAGAATAATTTTTAAAGAATGTGGTAGAACAAAAATATTCTGCTATGGTTATATTTCTTGGGTTTTAATTGTTTATACACAACTCTTAGAGGCAAAACTCAAATAATCAGGCATTTGTTGTCTGATCATGACATCATGATGATAATGTCTTCTGAGAATAATAGATTAGTGGGTGATTTTCAACCCCAACAGACACTTGCTCTGGAGAAATTTAAATGTGAGATGCAAAAAAATGAGACTCAGTAGCGTGGTGATAAGAGAGACATAGATAAGATAATGGAAAAATTAAAAAATAGTTACAGTTATTAGCAAGCAGAATCTACAGAGAGACAGATATGAAAGTTGGTAATTGCATTTGAATATGTAAAAACTCTCCACTGCTTTTGTGTCTGTTAGAATAAGTAGTAACCGATTTCTTTAAAGTTTTGAATACCATATTTCTTTCTGGGAAATAATTGTCTCTGTCTTCTGGATAGCAACAATAATCACTGTCAGGAGACACAAGGTTTATTATCAAGGAAAATATTTTTGTATGTCTTTACCATTCTGTGTTTTCTTAATTATCAGCTCTCTTCCAAAGACATCATCTCCAGAGATGGCTCAGGTTTCTTAAATTTTATGTACATTATTAACTACTTATGATAAAAAACATATAACCAACATATTTATTGGTTTTCTACTCTCTCTACATGCACTCAACACCTTTAGCAATGATGATAACTGCACAATATCAGCATTTCAATATATGACCATTTAATTAACAGTTTACATTTTGATGAACATTTAAATTATTTCTAGCTCCTTTGTCATTGTCAACAATTGTTCATGGATATTTATATGTAAATATTTGTACCTGTCACTTTTTTATGATGTATTTTTATATGTATCTATATATTATATTACCCAAAAAAAAATATTCCCACAGATAATTGGATCAATTTACACACACTCTAGTATATTCTTTTTCTCTAAAGCCCTTTTTTTTCTTGAGTGTGAACTGGATAAAACTGACTCAATATAAAAATTACATAAATTATATTCTATAATCAATGTGATGATAGTTTTTGCCTAAAAATTCCAACTCAATCACTGTTTTGAGAAAAAGAACTGCATTTGTTTAAAATTTTAGGTAACCGTCATATTTTACAGTAACATTTAAATATATATATATATAAACAATTAGCTCATCTTTAATGCATGTTTTATAAAAATATTATAAGTATACAGAGTTAACATTTTATACTCTTAGATAATTTGAATGCAAATTCATTTACTTTTTAGGTAGAGGGACTAAAAATTAGAAACTTTGGACAGAGTGAGTTGGAGAAATGTCATATATACACACAACTGTGCAAGTGATAGTCACACAAACAGAAAAAAATGTAATACTCACATAAAGATAAATATTTTCTTTACTCTTCAGTGACTAATAAGGCAGGCATAATGCTTGCAAGGGTATGTTAAGTATAAGCATACCTTGGATATCTTATGAGTTTGGTTCCAAACTACTGAAATACAAAGAACAGTGCAATAAAATGAGTCATAAAACATTTTGGTTTCCCAATGCATATAAAAGTTATATTTATATAATGCTACAGTATTAAGTTATGACCAACCTAGATAGCATATTCAAAAGCAGAGACATTACTTTGTCAACTAAGGTCCGTCTAGTCAAGGCTATGGTTTTTCCTGTGGTCATGTATGGATGTGAGAGTTGGACTGTGAAGAAGGCTGAGCGCCGAAGAATTGGTTCTTTTGAACTGTGGTGTTGAACAAGACTCTTGAGAGTCCCTTGGACTGCAAGAAGATCCAACCAGTCCATTCTGAAGATCAGCCCTGGTATTTCTTTGGAAGGAATGATGCTAAAGCTGAAACTCCAGTACTTTGGCCACCTCATGTGAAGAGCTGACTCACTGGAAAAGACTCTGATGCTGGGAGGGATTGGGGGCAGGAGGAGAAGGGGACGACCCAGTATGAGATGGCTGGATGGCATCACTGACTCGATGGACGTGAGTCTGAGTGAACTCCGGGAGTTGGTGATGGACAGGGAGCCCTGTCGTTCTGCGATTTATGGGGTCGCAAAGAGTCGGACACGACTGAGCGACTGAACTGAACTGAACTGAACAGTATTAAGTATGCAATAACATTATGTCTATAGGATGTATATACTATAATTAAACATACTTTAAGGCTAAATAAATACAAAACCAATTACAATAGTAACATAAAATATTATTGATCACAGATCACCATAACAAATATAATACTGAAGAAAGAACTTGAAGTACTACTTGACACAGAGACATGAATCAAGAAAATACTATTGGGAAAATAGTGCTGATAGAGTTGCTTGATATAGGGTTGTGATAAACTTTGAATTTGTAAAAAAGAAAATGTCAACAAAAACAAAAAAAAAAGAAAATGTCAACAAAATGCAATAAAGAGAAGGATAATAAAATGAAGTATGCCTGTATTCACATTATGTATTTCTCCTATAAGTATTTACTAGCTTTTATCCTAGGAATCTTTTTAGATAAAGGAGAAAAAGAGATGAGAGAAGACTGACTTGTTGCATCTTAATGTATCCATTCATAGAAAAATATATTGTAGTATAAATTATAGACAAACACACAAATGGATACAAACTTATCTACATCTTAAGATGACATCTTAAAGTTACCATTTTTCATTTTTTAACCTTTTTCTGGGCAAGATGTAGGTTATGTAATTGAGAGAAGACTTTAAAAGAAGTTGAGTTATTTAGCTGCAGTAAATAGAGGTTTAAGTATAATGTCATAATACTGCTTAAATAGAAATCCTGGGATTCTTTCTTACCTAACATAAATGTGACTCCAGCAGTAGGGTTTTATATAGTATATGTGGAAGAACATTCTTGAAATATTTTTAAAATGAGCTTATTAAGAAAAGATCCAGCTATTTTTAAGAAGCTATTATAGTAGGCTTCTATTATTTTATAATAGTTAAAGTGATCTTTCTCAAAATGTGTGGGTGAGGGTAACTGAGGAAATGTAGTTAAGTCTGCTAGTTTTCTAGTTCCTATGAGATCAGAGAAGGGAATGGCAACCCACTCTAGTATTCTCGCCTGGAGAATCCCATGGACAGAGGAGCCTGGCAGGGTACAGTCCATGGTGACACAAAAGTTGGACACGACTGAGTGATTAAACCACCACCATGAGATCAGAAATTTTGCTCTCCTTTTACTAACCCATACAAATGAGGGTTTGTTTCCTAAACTTTGCCCAGTGACTTGGCCTTCTTTTCTGAAGACAGGAATTTGATGCTATCAGTCTGAATCTCTGACTGGTATTTGCTCCTAGTTTCCTTTTAAGAGCCTCCATCTCTTATTCTACTTATTTGAAGCCTACCCATTATAAAGGCTTATTTATTCTGGGTGTTAAAATCTGCATTGATATATCTTAATTACCTGCAAGCACATCATCTCAATTCTGGGTTCTATATATGTATAAACTTTATCCAGTAAAATGATGATGAATTATTGATAAATATCTACCTCATGCTCATCAACATATCTGATTTCTAGTTTACCCATCCTTTTACTTATTGAACTCGAAGCCCCCTCTTTTCTTAGTTCTACTCCTTGGATTTTGCAATAAACTAGTAAGTATACTGTTACCTAAGTCATATTATGTGAGGAAACGTGGCTAGATTGTGGGAATATGGAATAGGTGTAGCTGGGACATAGGAGAAAGAAAGTGGGAAAACAATTCAGATGCTAAAAAGCGGGACCTAATTCATGCTTCCAGGAAAGTGAGGTATGTTAACAGGCAATAGAGATGTGTTGAGTAAGTGGTTATCACCATAGTCGAACCCAGAATATGGATAAAAGTTAAGCCCTACCAAAATTTAAAATCAATGTTTATAAAATCTTGATTTAAAAAGCTGCCTCAACCAATGTGAACAATGCAGGAGTTCTAGCAACAGTTTCTTGGAGGGAATAAGGATAGACTGATAGTGGAACTTAGACTTGTAATTCCCATAATAAGTAGCCATGGGCTGAGAGAAGAGTGACCTGAGGATTCTTCTTACTGTAGATAGTGCCAGCACTGGCATGATCAGAGGACCACCTCCAGGACACCAAAGCCAGAAGGTACCAGGGAACATGTAGAAGAGAACAGGAGAAAACATCCAGGCAATTTTTATCCTTTTCTGAAATGACAATTTCATTGGATTTGTAATCCCCAAGTTTATGAAAGTGGATGATAAGCTATAGAAATCTAGAGAAATGAAATTTTGATTTGCTTTGTTACCCCAAACTAGGAGTCCTAGGAACATCTGCTGCAATTCAGCCTATATGAATTGAGCATTTTCTAAGTGCTTTACTTTTACAAATTATAATGAGAACCAAATACAAAGAGGACTTCATGGTAAACCAAAATAAAGAGAAGTCTAATGCTTTCTGGTAAATGTAGATTGTCTTTGATCTAGACAATTAAAAAAAATATGAAATACTTAAGAAGACTTTATTCACATTCAAACTAGCATTTCATTTTTATAGTAAAGCTTAACTCAAAGTGGTGAAACCTTAAAGTTTGATTCCTGAAGTATTTTTAGCTTTCAGAGGTACATTATACATAAAGTAAAATTCACCCTTTTTAACTATAAAATATTCTTCTAATCATCGCTTCCAATCATGTAACCTCTACCACAAACGTGTTATAAAGTTTTCATTACCCTAAAAAGTTTTCCCTTATCCCTTTGAAATTGATTCCCCCAGTAATAGGCCAAATGTTGAAGTCTTAACCCCCTCCAGTACCTCTGAATGTGACTGTATTATAAGGCAATTATGTTAAAATGAGGTCATATATAGGAGCCCTAATCAAATATGGCTGGCGTGTTCAAAAGAAGAAGTGATTAGGATAGAGAAACACTCAGAGGGAAAAGCATGTGCAGATAAAGGGGGAAGGTAATGTCTATAAACCAAGGTGAGGGGCCTCAGAAGAAATGAGCTCTGCCAATGATGCCTTAATCTCCGACATCTAGCTTCCAGAACTGTGAGAAAATAATTTCTGTTATTTAAGCCTCCCAATCTGTGGTAGTTTGTTATGGCAACCCTGGCAGACTATTAATAATATATCCATTTTCACTTTCAGGCCCAAGCAATCAATGGGATCTATATGGTGTCATAATTTTGACCTTTCTTGAATTTTATGTAAATGAAATGATAACAATATGTAGCATTAAGCATTTAACTGTTTTTACTTATGATGTGTTTGAGATTCGTTCATGTTGCTATCTTCATATTTCCTTTTTATTGGTGAAGAGATTTTATAGTATGTCACAGTGTTGTCATCTATTCTCCATTGGTTGGCTATAGCTATTACAAAATAATGCCCTTCTGAACATTATTTTTTGTTGACATGTGGATGTATTTCACTTAGAAAAATGCCTAGAAGTGGGGTTGCTAGATTCTATAACATACACTTAATCCTATAAGATACCTCCAAACAGTTTTCAGAAGTTGGTATCTGTGTCATTTTGTGTTTCTACAGCAAAACATATTACTGTTGTCCCTCATTCTTGTAAACACTTGGTAGGTCAGTCGCGTTATCGTTATTCTAGTGGGTGTTTTGTGATTATCATTTTGATTTGAATTTCCCTGAGTAGTGATAGATTGACCATCATTTCATATACTGATTTGCCAGATTATATATTTTATTGCGAAGTGTCTAAGTTGTTTGTCCCTTTAAAATTGTTTTCTTATTAATGAGTCCTGAGATTTATATATTCCAGGTATAAATCCTTTATCTGGAATGTATATTTCAAAACTTCTTTTTTTGCAAATGGATTAGAGAGTATATAAGTGAAAACAGTTATACAATAAACGCAGTGATCAAGGTAAGATGTTTTCTGTTAGTCTAAGATATTGGTTTTGAATTGAAGAGATATAAATTGGTTTGAAAGATATTAATAGGCAAAATCAACAGGATTTAAAGATTGTTTGAAATGTGGACAAAGGAGAAGTAATTGTTGAGGATACATTTAATGTAAAAATTTGGGTGGTATCACTCATCTAAGATAAATACTGGAGTATGACTCTGAGGAGTGATAGAATAATTATAATTTTGGATATATGAATCAGATATCTTAATAAAAATATGAAATGAACATTTGGCTATATATATATATATATATATATATGGAACTCAGGTGAGA
Organism: Capricornis sumatraensis; assembly: GCF_032405125.1. Lineage (NCBI taxonomy): Eukaryota > Metazoa > Chordata > Mammalia > Artiodactyla > Bovidae > Capricornis > Capricornis sumatraensis. The sequence goes on along the minus strand of NC_091072.1, from coordinate 61,421,102 downwards.
AATAAGTGAGTATAGCATGTTGAGAATTATTGGTACAACAAGTAAAGCTTTGATAAAGAAAAAATATTTTACTCTTTTGAATCTCTTTTTGCCTTAACTGAGCTCTGTTTAAGACTTCTTTATTATTTATATTCCTACTTTATAAGATACACTTACAAAATAGGTTAATTTTGTCCTTGTACCTTTTTACTTGAATTATTTTTTTCCTTTTTCGTTTTCCTTGATCCAACTGTCCCATTTCCTCACTGATTCTCTTAGAACCTTAACTCTTGTATAGAAAACATAGATTCAGCAAGCTTCTTTTGTAAAAGACCAGAGAGTAAATATTTTGGATATCTTGTGCCATAGAATATAACTATTCTTTGATTATTTTGATAGTCTTTAAAAATGTAAAAATTAATCAGTTCATGGAACAATATAAAAACAGTTCACAGACTGGGCTTGACCTATGGGCTGTAAAAAATTAATAATCTGAAGCCTCAGTTACATAGAGTTGATACACCAGAAGGGAGGAGCTCTCACAATCTGCTCGAACAGGAGAACTCAATAGGAAGAAGACTCGTAACCCCACCTCCAAGGGCCTAGCCAATGAAAAGTTATGCACTCTGTATGCTATAGCTCTCCCAAACTCCTTTTTGTCTCTGTATAAGTGTTCTCCTTCCCTTGCTATGTGTGGAAATTTGCATGAGGCTTGCCATGGTTGCAGACCCCAGAATGCAGTTCTTTGCTGATCTTGAATGAATCCATCTTTGCTGGAGAAATAACTATTTGTTTCAGATCATTAGAGTCATCATTTTCCAATTCCTGCTATAAAGCATCATATTACTGGATGCTACCCTCTTGGGTGGCATGTTATACTTTGTAGACTTTTACTTTTTTTTTTTTTTACTCATTTCCAGTAATCAGTTCTGAGTACTATTTCCTTCTGAGCATGTTTCCCCCTCCATTACCTCAAATTTTATTTACTCTCTAATAGCGACCTTTAAAGACTTTATTGACCCCACCCTCAAACCAAGTTAATCATGCCCTTCTCTATGCTTCCAGTGTGCTTTTGGCATATTCCTTTTATTTAAACATGTCTATGGTAAGTTTTGTAAATATCAAATGAATGGAATTGAATCTGTTTGAATCTCTTTCCACTGACCCCTGAACAGTACAAGGGGTAGTGGTGCCAACCCTCTACACAGATGAAAACCCTAACTTATAGGATCATGTAGTACTGTAGAATTTACTATTGAAAAAATAATTGCATATAAGTAGACCTGTGCAGTTAAAACTCATGTTGTTCAAGGGGAAATTCTGTTTGTGACTAATGCTGACATATAGAGCTAATGATGTCATTAAATTGAGAGGCAGCATAGCATATGTATAGTCGGCCTTCCTCATCTGCAGCTTCTACATCTGCAGATTCAGCCATCCTCAGATCAAAAATATTTCTTAAAAATCCATAAATTTCCCAAAGCCAAAGCTTGAATTTGTTTCATACTGGTAACTGTTTGCATAGCTTTAATGGACTCTGGGAGTTGGTGATGGACAGGGAGGCCTGGCATGCTGTGATTCATGGGGTCGCAAAGAGTTGGACACGACTGAGTGACTGAACTGAACTGAACAGAGTACTCGATATTATAAGTAATTGAGAGGGGCTTCCCTCTCAATTTAAGGACTTCCGTGATAGCTCACACAGTAAAGAATCTGCCTGCAATGCACAAAATCTGGGTTCAACCCATGGGTCATGAAGATCCCCTGGAGAAGAAAATCCCACTCCAGTATTCTTTACCTGGAGAATTTCGTGGACAGAGGAATCTGTCGGGCTACAGTCCAAGAGGTCACGAAGAGTTGAACACGACTGAGCGACTAACACTTTGAGCTTTCAAGGGTGATTTAAAGCCTGTGGGAAGATATGCATAGGTTACATGCAAATACTACCCCATTTTATATAAAGTACTTGAGCATCTATGGGTTTTGGTGTTCAGTGTGGATCTGCAACCAATCCCCTTCAGATACCAAGGGGCATAGGGTCTACTGCTGTGATTTGAAACATGAAAGAAGCTTTATTTCTTGAAAAAAGCTTTACAGAAGCTTTATTTCTTGTGTTGTATAAACCTCAGCCTTTGTTCTTTGTCTATTAAATGCAGATAGTTATAGTTTCATTTTCATGGTGTTAGTATAGGAGGATTAAAAAGAGTATTGTTGTTACTATTTGTCTCATGTCCTTTTGTTCAAAATATATTTGCATTTTTAACTAGGATTTTCAATGGCTTAGCTCAAATGCATTATGCAATTAAGCACTGTGGTTAGTCACCCACAACCATATTTTTGGTCAGAACATCTCTGCCCCTCCACAGTCTTGAAATTTAAATGATCTTGATTTTCCTAATTTTGGGACAACCCTTACTGTCACATTGATAGTAGACAAGTGACAGCTAAGCTTATTGTCAATTTCATGGGGAATTGATTACAATAAAACTGTAAAGATGAAATACTGCTTAGTGGAAAAATACAAGAGTAATTTAATTCAGGGAGCTTTAAATTTTTAAAGAACTCTTCAGTCTCTTCTGACCTATGATACACCCATACCTACTCCTTGGGGAGGGTTAGTGGTGAAAAACTATAAAAAGTCTGATATCTGTAAGGTTAAATTAGATTGGGAAAAGCTACACAATTCTCAAGTGTTCAGATGATACAGTTATTCCAGAAACAAACTTGATTGTATCTAATAACACAGAGATTTCTTTATATGATGTTTTTGGCATTGGAGATATTACATCACTATAAAAGTTCTTTTTCAAACCCATCCAAGTAAATTGCATTAGAAAAGATTTAGTAGTTGTTTAATTTAACTCATAAAAAGCCATAAATAAGTATCAGCTTATTGAGAATAAAATGTCCACAACCAATAATAACATTTAATGCATTGTGAAATGTAAAGCCATGAAAAATACAGTGTAATTACATTTACTGACATGCTGCAGTTTAGGGTCAATTAAATTGAACTATTGGCAATTTTTGCTTATTTTCTTTGTTTAAAAAGATCACTGTGATTTAAAGGTTAATTGCAGAATATACAAGATAATAAAATTGCTTCTCCATCAACTATTTTTCAAATAAATACAGATGGAAAATTTTGTCACTCTGTAAATAAATTTGTGGATTTATTATTTAACATCATGCATTGAATGTAATGACAAGACAATGAATATAGATGTTTATTTTAACTAATGATTGCTATATTGCTCTTTCCCTTGATTCAGAGGGATAATTCTTAAAGGTCAGGAGGGTGGTCTTTTATGGCTATGGAGCCTTCTTTTGGGACTATTCTATTAGTATCACTTATGACACCATTTCACTTATATCTGTTTTTATTTAGCTTTTGCACGTTCTCCAATCCATTGATTTGTTTGAAAACTCTTTACCTTACTTTATGAGATTTCAAACCAAAATCCTAAACTTCATCAAGTTCATTGGCTACTGTCAATTCTTTTATAGAACTGTTGCCTCTCTAATGTGCACCTGTGTTCTTTACAAATTATCAGTTCTACTGTTACATTTTGCTAGCATTTCATCACCTCTGAACAGCATGACCTACTCCTTAAGTCATGTATTTTCCCAAAACTTTAGTAAACAGTGAACCATTCCAACTGCTAGTAGAGAATAAGGATGGAAATTGCACTCTAGTTCAGGATGTCTGAGTTTGAATGGTAACTCTCCCATTTATCAGCTGTATGACTTTGGGCAATATACTTAGCAGCTATAATCCTTACTTCCTTCAAATGTAAATAAGAGTAATGATAATATTTAAAGATTCAATGAGATCATACAACTAGCTAATGCTCTAACTCATATTAACTAATATTTGTATAACAGGCTTTGGTCTTCCACAGTTAGCTTCTCAGCCAATTCTACATATTTATTATCATCATCATTGTCAACCTGTCCATTCTCTATGCAGATACACAGAACAATGAGTGATGTCACATCTCAAAGTCTATTTTAAATAAATGTGTTTAAGGAAGGGGAAGAAAATGTCTTTTTGGCCCAAAAGGCAAGTTAGATAATTACCAATTATGAAGATGTATTTACTTTTTTACTTTTTCTCTGTTTTTCCTCTTAAGTCATGACCATTTGATTCCATGCAGCGGTAGCTCAGGCAAATGGTCAGTTATGATTACAAGAACCCAAGTTCAGAGCCTGGATGAAAATTATATAGATTTAGCATTCAGACTATTGAATATTGAAACAATGCTTCTCTTCAGCAACGCCACAATAAAACCAAATGATTCTATATGAAGAAACTGAGCAAACCATTATAATATTAGCTATCTCTGGTCAGAGACTAAGTATTTAAAAAAAAATATGATTGAATGAAGTAGCTAATGACTTTTGGGATAGAGAACCTAATTATGAAAATTTAAAAAAATATGAATTGGATTTTTTTACAGTCAGTACATTACATACAGTATATAACCCAAGCTCATATTCATTTTTTAGCCTATGATCATGTGTCCTTGAATAGAAAACTTAATACTGACAAATAGACAGCTCAATGTTACAGTGCATTTTTCAATAATGATAAATATCATATTCCATGTCTTGAGGTTTTGTTTTACAGCCCTTATAAATTAGAGTGTTTTGAAAATACATTGGCAAGATTTTCGCTGGAAAGATAATCATTTCAGTTCATATTATCTTTTAATGATATATTTAAAATTTCTAGCATTATAATGTGATTTTAGATACTGCTCATTCATTCTGTGCTTTACAGATATAAAAATACTATTGAAATAATCACAAACATGATAAGATGCTGAAATGATTCTTTTAAAAATATTTTCATTAGAATGTATTAGAGATCATGAATATATATTTATATAACTTTAATATAATAATGAAGTATCTGCTTAATACTGTCACTAATAGTAATTATAATTTTTCCTTTGCTGTTTCATTAGAAGATGTGAGTACATTAACAATGAAAAGCAAGCAATTAACAGTGTTTGAAATAGAATTTCTTCTTGAAAATCCATTTTTCCTTGGGAAAGGACATGATGATTTACAAATTATTCATGTGGCTTATATGTCTGAATAATTTATCCTAGTAAAATTATTTTTGCAATTGAACTAGATACAGCATATTTATTCATAGGTACATATGTGTATGTACTTAGACAAATTTACCTAGAATCACACAAAGTGTATAAAGACACGAAAATGTGTTTTTGAAACTTATGTTTAAATAATGCAAGTGTAGAAAATTTCAACTTTCCAGTATACCATAGATATTTTAGTGCAGCTCCCAGTTTTAAAATAGCCTGAAATGATTGCTATTCATCAAAAAGAAGTGGGAAGATAGGCATTGTTTAATTTTCAATTAATAGAAAACACAGCATTGTCTATTTATCCATTCCCTATGGAAGTGAACAGGCTGCCACACTCTTGTCCGTTTTCTTGCTGAGAGTGCTTGCTTGTGCTGCCAAGCTCACCACACAGTTTCTGTCTGACATCGAAGCACTATCTTTTTCAGCCATGCAAGTCTGTGTTTTGTGATAAAGTACAGTTATGGGCAGCCTTGCGGACTTGCCTCTGCTGCAGAAAGAACTCTCCTGCTGCAGTATTCCATTTGAAAACTCTCTTCTGATGCTTGACTTTCTTCTGAAACTGGACTTGCAGTCATAATGGTTCTTTCTTTAATATTTTAACTAACTTTACCTGTTTAATATGAGCTGGATATTTAATTCTAAATTGAACAGCAAGGGAGTTTTTAAGGCTGAAAGTAAATTTTATGAGGAATAAATCACAATTTATATACTTGATTTAACACTGCTGCTGCTGCTAAGTCGCTTTAGTCGTGTCCAACTCTGTGTGACCCCTAGACGGAAGCCCACCAGACTCTCCCATCCCTGGGATTCTCCAGGCAAGAACACTGGAGTGGGTTGCCATTTCCTTTTCCAACGCATAAAAATGAAAAGTGAAGTCGATCAGTTGTGCCGGATTTGTAGTGACCCCATGGACCGCAGCCCACCAGGCTCCTCGTCCATGGGATTTTCTAGGCAAGAGTACTAGAGTGGGTTGCCATTCCCTTCTCTGATTTAACACTGCACATATACTTGAAAATGTGGGAATTTATAGTTTCCAGGCTACTGTGGAGGTAATCTGATTTGTGATATGTCGGTTCATTCATTTCAATTTCTACAAGATCTACAATGATTATTTCAGTCTCTAAGATGGCATAGTGCTGTAGCATTTATTTAGTGTGTGTATAGGTATCACCTTCAAGCATCCATTTCTGGTATTTTTGTAGGAACTGCTATGATTCAAACACCAAGCAATAAATTTTAATGAACATCTGAGTTAAGATGTACATTAAAATTTAGAAAGTATCAAAATATAGGTAACAGAAATAAACAGCATCATCTCAGTAACTTATTGAGCAGTGTTAAATTAATAAAAAGAATATAATCAAAGGAAACAATTCTGCAGAAGTCCTAGAAGTCCCAGGAATGTGCATTTTACAGGATGGATGAAAGTGCTTTACTGACCATATATATATAGAGAAAAGGCCTTGACAAAGTGCCTGCATATTGGGAGAGAATTAGAAAAGAGATCTTCAACATAGCCAAGTCCTTCTGAAGACTATAACCTCAAGGAAAGTGTTACTGTGTATGGGGAGGCACGTCAAAGAGGACCCTTCCTCGTGGGCCTCAGTTCTTGGTAAGGACACAAAGAATCTGAGGTCTTACCTATGGCATAAATAAGTTTTTTAAGGAAAGAACAGAACACCTCAAGGGAGAGATGGGCCAAGTCCAGAGAGGCACTGACATGGGAATGATAAGATACGGGGTTTTCAAGACAGGCCTTTTACTTATTCACCTAGGTGGACATAGATTGATAGTTTTAATTGACAGTCACAAATGACACAACAGGCTCTATTCAGCAAGTCTTCCTATAGTTCAGTCCATTATAATCAGATATATGTATGGACAGAATGTTTGAACCTATAATGGGCTCTGGGAGGCCTAAGGTCACTTGAGGGCACAGCTGTGCATCAAGGGCACATGTGCCAGAGTTGGAGAAGCCCTTGTGGTTAGTTTGTATCCATTGTGTGCCTAGGGCATATACTGCAATGTTAGAAAAGTTTTTCTGGTTATTTTGTAGCATATCTGTGAGCTCTCCTGGGCTGCACTGGGGAGTGTCTGGGGTAGAGTTAAGAGATCAGCTTGAATCTCTTTTGGCTACGCCCAACTTCCTACCTAACAGAAAGTGTGGATTAGAAATAAAATTCAATCAGCAAAGCAAGTAGACATCAGGAGAACTTTCATAAATTGGCCTGGCCTTTGACAAAAAAAGAAAAAATAAATAAGCCCCCTCGTAACATTGATGCATTGTCAAGTGGGTTTAACTATTATTTGAATTACATAATATATGGAGGGTTTGACAATGTGAGTTGAAATTATTAGTATGAGTATTCCCCAGCCAGTGATCTACTGGGTGCTGAGCAGAAGCAAAATTATAGTTGGATTTATGAACCCTACTCCAACATTATACAGCATTTCCAAACATTAAACATAAACTGAAGTATCAATAGAATTACGCTTATAGTACTGTATTTAAAACCATAGGGTTGATGATTCAGTCATTAAGGAGATATAGCAGAAAAAAGTATAGAAAGGGGTATCTGAACTTCCTTTACTTCAACTAATTAAATTATCAGGTAGAAACTGTAATATAATTATAATAAAATTAGATACTAAGTTATAGGTAAACATAAAACATTTTTATTTTGGTTATAAAAACAAAATAGTTTACAATAATGTTGTAAATAACCCAGAGATTATTATTTATGAGATTACCTAGATTAAAAAACTTATTTTTTGAAACTTTGGAGAGCTGCTATGGCAATCAGGACTTAAAAGTCAAAATCTGCACACAGGGAGACTTATTGTGATCTGACTCTAACTTTCTGGGCTGGGGAGGCCAACTTAATGCTAGTGGAAACAGCATCATTTTAGCTGCAGAAGAACCAGTATAGATTCTGTCAATTTCACAGAACTCAGGATACAGAATTTAGAAGTCTAATCATTAAAGGAAGTAGGACTTGAAAGCTCAATATATAGGGGAAAAAAGGCAGATTAGAGAAATGATCATGACCCTCAGTAATTATATACTCATTTAGACATTTGCTGATTAAATTGTCCAGGGCAGTAGCTCAAAAAGCACAAAAAGGGCCTCTTAAAGCTGCACCTTTTTAATAATGCAGTTTCATGGAACTAAAAAAAATGAAATAAAATTAGTTCAGAATTTTCAAAGTGGGTAGAGTACTAGAAAATACCTCTAGTCTTAAACAGCAATATATGGTTAATAGTAAAATATTGAAAGCTTTGCCCCTGATATTGAGAAAATATGGATGTGCTAGTTAAAACTGTTTCCATTAGCAATTATATTGAAATCCAAAATGAATAATATAAGGAAAGAAAAAATAATGATTAAACAAAAGTAAAACTATCATTGTTATCAGAGTACCTGATTAGTCATATTAGCAGTATAATGCTCATAAGCAATGTGAACAAGGCTTCTACACAATAGATTCTGTATTTAACTGATTAAATTAATAATAAAAAGTTCATAGGATACAAGAGCAAACGTAAAAATCAATTTTTTTCTATAAGTTAAATCTCTGAACTCTTTTGAAATATGTCTCTCTCAATTAATAGAAGTAAAATAATAAAGGCAATTAAAAGATATTGTCTAAAGTTGTCTAATGCTTAAAAAGTTTCAAGGCACAGCAATATCAGCAATAAAGAGAATTGCTACTTAATAGGAAAGTCTATAGGAAGATATTCTAATACCAAATTAATGCACTAGGATGAACATCTTTTGCATATTCAAATATTTCAATGCAAAAGTAAATGCATAAAACTAATCCTATATATTTTAAATTTACTTAATAGTATTATTTGAATGTTTATGGGAAACTAATAATTTTGTATATTAAATTTATAATCAAGTTATTAACTTATAAATTAATGTTTTAAGAATCTTTAAGTTCAATTTACAAAATTCATTTTATAGTTTTCTTACATACCAAATAACAAATGCTTCCAGCAAGACCTTTAAATATTATAGTTTTAACTGAACAGAATAGAATACTTTAAAAAATTCTATTTGTAATTTTTTAATGTTTTTCCTTTTGTAAAAGTCACTTATAAATTTAAGTAACAGGTTTTTTTAAACTATTTTACTTGCATTTATGATTTAGGTAGAATTAGTCTTCTTTTTAGGTATCTAGCAATCTTGACAGAGAAAACTCAGAAGTCAATAGAAATATCTCTCCCAAACCTCTTAAAAATTCTTTTAATACAAACTTTAATTTAGCAAATCAAATCCCCTTAGCATTCTAATAATGTTAACAGAAACCCAAATTATCATATACATTTTAACTAAAAATAAACTTAAAATATACTACATCCCCCTAAATATCACAAGCATTTTCATTAGAAAGACACTGATTTTTCTAAACTTAATAATGGAGTATTAGTGATTTTTACTTCTCTGTTTTTTTACTTCTCTGTCTTTATATCTTAATTATCTTATTTTATTAGTGGGCATACTGAGGTTATAGTGAGTGAAGTCGCTCAGTCATGTCTGACTCTTTGCGACCCCATGGACTGTAGCCTATCGGGCTGCTCCATCCGTGGGATTTTCCAGGCAAGAGTGCTGGAGTGGATTGCCATTTCCTTCTCCAGGGGATCTTCCTGACCAAGGAATCGAACCCGGGTCTCCCGCGTTGCAGGCAGACGCTTTACCGTCTGAGCCACCAGGTGGAAAATTAAAAACCACTGTACTATTTGCTATAGTGAGTTTGTTGTAATTATTAATATATCCATTTATCATTCATAAATTTGAAATCAATTTACAAGAACTGGGTATATGCCTGGGTTCCTTCCAGGACACCATTTTTAAAGCTGCCTGCTTTGGTAGATAGAATTTCCCACTTTTATTTATTGCCTAATTGAATTCAGCTTTCTTCCTGTGATCTTATCTGATTAAGATTTTAAGGACATTCTTTAGCACTGCCACAATTTAAAATATGTTTTAATGTCATTCATTGGATTTCAGAATTCTTCATATAGCTTTATCTACTGTAGCTATAATTCTGATGTCAGGCTAATGACATTTCAGAAACAAAAAAGGAAAGAAGGTTATGATTAGTAGAATAGAAGATATTTCTTTTCCCCTCTAATACAGATTTTTTCTTTCCAGTTGTTTTATCAAGTTGGTTTTCAACTCCTTAATGGATAAAGCAAGTTCAATATGCTATTCATATGGGGAAAAGGTAATCTCAGCTAGCCTTTGACACTTAAGCAATACCAGTGTTCAATTTCAACTGAAACTCTGAAGTTACAGTACAGACTGGGGTAAAGAACTTGGCTTTTAAGGTTAGATCTGAGTGCTAATCAATCATCACCTGTATGACTTTGAATATTCTAGGTACTTTTTAATATCAGTTTCCATATATTTACATCTGGGTAACTAAATGTACCACACCATTTGTTGTGAAAATAAAGTCACCTTTCATCTCTAAAGTACATTTTAAAGTGCTTGACCCATAGATAATTATTATTAAATTATAGTTGCAATTAGTTAATCTATCAAAATAATCTTCTACATGCTAGGGTGGAGTGGTTCATTAACGATGTTAAATGTAGTTTCTAAAATAGACTTTACATTTAAGCTCACTAAAGCAAAGAATTTAGTTTTAAATTTGCCATCTTTCATACCGACATCAGGATCTGTGAAGGGTCTGAGATTTTACCCTATGTGTAAGCTAATGAGTTAGTCTGCCAAAAGTTCATGTATATGAGCAAAAATGCAAGTTTATGTATACTGGTGTACTGCATGAAACAAAGGGAACTTTATGGTTCACAACACCAGCAGTAGTTAGTGTTATATCATTTACCAGTAGTTCCCCAAACCCTAATTCCCACATACTCACATTACAAGGTCCAGGTGATGCCTGTGTACACAGTGGTTTGTGTTAGAGGAAAAAACTGAGTGTAGGAAAATGCCAATCATTTATAAGGAGGCTTCTAGAAAACTTATCCAAACGTTGCCCTAGGCACTGTCATTATTAATGTGAGCAGCAAACTAATATGCCCTCAGTTCTGGAAGATTCTAACTTCCAAGGCTATTTGCTTTATAAACAATTTTGAAATATGAAATTAAACTGGTAATGCTTCTGCACAGAAGAGAGACAGAGACAAGAAGTTTATAGGGATTTGTCTCCTTACAGCAGAATGGAAACTTTGCACTTCTAGTATTAAAAAAAAGAAAAAGACAAATGATTCAGAAACATAATTTTAACACAGTTGTTTTAAAGCATCCACAGTTTTAAATTCTACCAAAACAATGTGTTGAAAGATAAGATAAATGAGATCAATTACTTGTAGATGTCATAATAGTGTTTCAGAGTGGGGACAGGCAAAATAGAGATATTTATGAGGTTTGGGGGTGGTATGGCCCAAGATATGTATTTTAATAGGAAGGGTTGTTTAGTGTTAGCTCACGACGTAATAGTTACAGATTAGTGGAGAGGGCAAATCTAAGGTTTTGAGAAAAATGTTCCAATGTGAGTGTATTTATTAAAAGTTAGCTGTCCGATGTTCATCTTAAAGAGTTTTTAATTCCTTTCATTCTGAAAGGAATAGTAATGTTATTTGTAAAGGCTTCCCTGGTGGCTCAGATGGTAAAGAATCTGCCTGGATTTCAGGAGACCAGGTTTCAGTCCCTGGGTTGGGAAGATCCCCTGGAGAAAGGAATGGCAACTCACTCTGGTATTCTTGCCTCGAGAATCCCGGGGACAGAAGAGCCTGGCCGGTTACAGTCCAAGGGGTCTCAAAGAGTTGGACATGACTGAGAGACTACACTTTCACTTTCTTTTCATCTTTCTGGGCAAGTTTTTTGGAATACAAGAGTAAGTATAAGATTAGTGAAGTCATGATAATGTGGAGTTAAGCTATGAGCATAAATGATTTTGGTTCTTCAAAGCCAAGTGACTTATAGCCAGAACCTGTCATAATTTGTCTATGAGATTGGTCTGGTGGCAGAGAGGGGTCTCCTCATTTTTAGTAGGTTAGATTTGCATCTAGAAAAAAATGGTGGGAAAAGTGGTTAAACAGAATATACCAAGTAGAGAAATAAATAATTGAGCATAGTGTCAAGAAATAGCTGATTTAAGATTTAAAATATAGGGGAAAATAAATAGGGAAGAAATATTAAACACAGAAAAAATGTTAGCAAAATATTGGAATCTGCTATAAGGATGAATATAAGGATGGAGTCACCTTAATATAAAAAAGAACCTTTCTCAAAATCAGGACAATGAAGAAAATCAATTCTAGTTCTTACACTTTTTCTTAGTATTTATACATATTTAATATTATTATAGAAAACACCTGATTAAATAATATTTTAAGAAGCCAATTACATTGGTTCATGGTTTTAGACAGCTGAGGGTTAACTCATGTCTCTACAGGTATTCTTACTTTTATTTCTTTTCCTATTTTTCTTTTAGTATAGATCTGATTTTTCCAAAGTCAAAACTTGCAAAATCTCCATAGACAAAGGTGATTTATAACCAAAGAAGGACATCAAGATTCAGATAGAGTTCAAGAGAAGCAATAACAAAGAAACCACTTGAGAAAACAAATGTCATTTAATGTTCCAATGAGAATTCCCCATGCCTATCATTTTCAGAGGAGGCTGTCTAGAAAATAAAATCTTTTCTTAAAAAATAAACTTTCAGATTTGAAAAATAATTCTTGTTGCTTGTGACAAAATTAGAACTCTATGACCCGATGGGCTTCCATTTTCCTGAGATAATTATTAAAATGAGAAAACAAGGCATCAAAATAGGTAGAGATTTAATATATTTAGTTTCTCCCAAACAGAAAATTGGCAGCTGTTCATACAGTTTGGTGAACAGCTCAGCTTACATTCTGATTTATATCTCAATTTCTCTATTGAAATAGTGGTCTAGTGTATTACTAGGAAACTCATTATTAAAACACACAAAAGCTGCATTCTTCAAATTCACTAATATCTGTAATAAAGGTTTTTATCTCTATCATTCTGACTCTCATCAGATATTTTTTCTAAATTTGGAGATGTTAGAAATGCAGAAATGCAGATCTAACAAAGGACACAGAAGCTGAAAGAGCAAACTAGGATAATTCCTTCAGAGGGAGCTGAGATCCAGTAGAAAACGGAGATAAAACCTCAATGTAGCAGATTGAGATCCAGTAACAACAGCAGTTGAGCAGCAACTATTTAAATACTCTCACAGCTGTGTCACTGAAAGTCTAGACAGACTTTAGGGTGGATGACTAAACATACCAATGCAAAAACTTTAAAAAAGATCATGTGAGTCTCAAGATAAACTTTATTCTGGGTAGAGAAGAAAAACATCCTTGTTTCTGTTACTGAAAAGAAGTTCATGTGTCTGATGCACAGTGAAGCCACACAAACTGAAACTTCGGAGTTTGGATCATGAAAGGAGAATCAGTGGCTCATGCCCAAAAGAACCCTGAACTCCCTGATGGGTTTCTGCAAAGCATTTTTAAAGGCAAGGTGAGGAAGCGTGTCCAGGATATGTGGTCAACTTAGGCATGGTTCTCTGATCGATTGGTGTTGAGGTAATAGGGTAATTGATGTTATCAGTCCTTAGGTTCCAGAAGTTCTCAATTCAGTTCAGTCGCTCAGTCGTGTCTGACTCTTTGTGACCCCATGAATTGCAGCACGCCAGGCCTCCCTGTCCATCACCAGCTCCCGGAGTTCACTCAGACTCACGTCCATCGAGTCAGGGATGCCATCCAACCATCTCATCCTGGGTCATCCCCTTCTCCTCCTGCCCTCAATCCCTCTCAGCATCAGAGTCTTTTCCAATGAGTCAACTCTTCACATGAGGTGGCCAAAGTACTGGAGTTTCAGCTTTAGCATCATTCCTTCCAAAGAAATCCCAGGGCTGATCTCCTTCAGAATGGACTGGTTGGATCTCCTCGCAGTCCAAGGGACTCTCAAGAGTCTTCTCCAACACCACAGTTCAAAAGCATCAATTCTTCGGTGCTCAGCTTTCTTCACAGTCCGACTCTCACATCCATACCTAACCACAGGAAAAACCATAGCCTTGACTACACGGACCTTAGTCAGCAAAGTAATGTCTCTGCTTTTGAATATACTATCTAGGTTGGTCATAACTTTCCTTCCAAGGAGTAAGTGTCTTTTAATTTAATGGCTCCAGTCACCATCTGCAGTGATTTTGGAGCCCCCAAAAATAAAGTCTGACACTGTTTCCACTGTTTCCCCATCTATTTCCCATGAAATGATGGGACCAGATGCCATGATTTTTGTTTTCTGAATATTGAGCTTTAGGCCAACTTTTTTGCTCTCCACTTTCACTTTCATCAAGAGGCTTTTTAGTTCCTCTTCACTCTCTGCCATAGGGTGGTGTCATCTGCATATCTGAGGTTATTGATGTTTCTCCTGGCAATCTTGATTCCAGCTTGTGCTTCTTCCAGTCCAGCGTTTCTCATGATGTACTCTGCATAGAAGTTAAATAAGCAGGGTGACAATATACAGCCTGGATGTACTCCTTTTCCTATTTGGAACCAGTCTGTTGTTCCATGTCCAGTTCGAACTGTTGCTTCCTGACCTGCATAGAGATTTCTCAAGAGGCAGGTTAGGTGGTCTGGTATTCCCTTCTCTTTCAGAATTTTCCACAGTTTATTGTGATCCATACAGTAAAAGGCTTTGGCATAGTCAATAGAGCAGAAATAGATGTTTTTCTGGAACTCTCTTGCTTTTTCCATGATCCAGCGGATGTTGGCAATTTGATCTCTGGTTTCTCTGCCTTTTCTAAAACCAGCATGAACATCAGGGAGTTCATGGTTCACGTATTGCTGAAGCCTGGCTTGGAGAATTTTGAGCATTACTTTACTAGTGTGTGAGATGAATGCAATTGTGTGGTAGTTTGAGCATTCTTTGGCATTGCCTTTCTTTGGAACTGGAATGAAAACTGAGTTTTTCCAGTCCTGTGCCCACTGCTGAGTTTTCCAAATTTGCTGGCATATTGAGTGCAGCACTTTCACAACATCACCTTTCAGGATTTGAAAGAGCTCAACTGGAATTCCATCACCTCCACTAGCTTTGTTCGTAGTGATGCTTTCTAAGGCCCACTTGACTTCACATTCCATGATGTCTGGCTCTAAATTAGTGATCACACCATCATGATTATCTGGGATGTGAAGATCTTTTTTTGTACAGTTCTTCTGTGTATTCTTGCCACCTCTTCTTAATATCTTCTGCTTCTGTTAGATCCAGACCATTTCTGTCCTTTATCGAGCCCATCTTTGCATGAAATGTTCCCTTGGTATCTCTAATTTTCTTGAAGAGATCACTAGTCTTTCCCATTCTGTTGTTTTCCTCTATTTTTTGCATTGATCGTCGAAGAAGGCTTTCTTATCTCTTCTTGCTATTCTTTGGAACTCTGCATTCAGATGCTTATATCTTTCCTTTTCTCCTTTGCTTTTCACCTCTCTTCTTTTCACAGCTATTTGTAAGGCCTCCCCAGACGGCCATTTTGCTTTTTTGCATTTGTTTTCCATGGGGATGGTCTTGATCCCTTCTCCTGTACAATGTCACGAACCTTATTCCATAGTTAATCAGGCACTCTATCTATCAGATCTACGCCCTTAAATCGATTTCTCACTTCCACTGTATAATCATAAGGGGTTTGATTTAGGTCATACCTGAATGGTCTAGCAGTTTTCCCTACTTTCTTCAATTTGAATCTGAATTTGGTAATAAGGAGTTCATGATCTGAGCCACAGTCAGCTCCTGGTCTTGTTTTTGTTGACTGTATAGAGCTTCTCCATGTTTGGCTGCAAAGAATATAATCAATCTGATTTCGGTGTTGACCATCTGGTGATGTCCATGTGTAGAGTCTTCTCTTGTGTTGTTGGAAGGGAGTGTTTGCTATGACCAGTGCATTTTCTTGGCAAAACTCTATTAGTCTTTGCCCTGCTTCATTCTGCATTCCAAGCCAGGTGTTTCTTGACTTCCTACTTTTGTATTCCAGTCCCCTATAAAGAAAGGACTTTTTTTTTGAGTTTTAGTTTTAAAAGTTCTTGTAGGTCTTCATAAAACTGTTCAACTTCAGCTTCTTCAGCGTTACTGGTTGGGGCGTAGACTTAGATAACTGTGATATTGAATGGTTTGCCTTGGAGACGAACAGAGATCATTCTGTCGTTTTTGAGATTGCATCCAAGTACTGCATTTCAGACTCTTTTTTTGACCATGATGGCTACTCCATTTCTTCTGAGGTATTCCTGCCCGCAGTAGTAGATATAATGGTCATCTGATTTAAATTCACCCATTCCAGTCCATTTTAGTTCGCTGATTCCTAGAATGTCGATGTTCACTCTTGCCGTCTCTTGTTTGACCACTTCCAATTTGCCTTGATTCATGGACCTGACATTCCAGGTTCCTATGCAATATTGCTCTTTACAGCATCGGATTTTGCTTCTATCATCAGTCACATCAACAGCTGGGTATTGTTTTTCTTTGGCTCCATCCGTTCATTCCTTCTGGAGTTATTTCTCCATTGATATCCAGTAGGGTGTTGGGCACCTACTAACCTGGGGGGTTCCTCTTTCAGTGTCCTATCATTTTGCCTTTTCATACTGTTCATGGGGTTCTCAAGGCAAGAATACTGAAGTGGTTTGCCATTCCCTTCTCCAGTGGACCACATTTGTCAGTTTTTTTTCCCCACTTGGTAGTAGTTTTTAGCATCTGAAAAACCCAAGAAATGTCCATGAGATACTATTATCTGGGTACTTCATAGGGGAACTACAGCAGAGGATACAGAGGAAAGGTCTGTCACAGGAAGACTCCATAGGTTTCTGCTCAGCTATATTTCCTTATGGATCATGTCTGATAAATTAATACTAGTCATCCTCTAAGGAGTGATGCAACCAGAATTACACAGTAAATGTTCCACAGCTTGAGGTCCACCCTGAAATCAGAACCTGAGTCAAAGCTAGTTTAGTCAAATAAACTAGTGAGGCTAGTATATTTCAGAATGTGATCCAAGGTAGGAGGTAGAGTAGAGGGCATGGAGACTGAAACAGAGGAGGAAGAGCTAATCCGAGGGTGTGGTATTGACTTGGTTGCTTTGTAGGCAACTATTATCGATTTCCACTGGGACCTTCTGAGGAACCTTATAAATGGACCACAGAATTGTCCACCTAAAGGCAAAACACAGAAGTGTTTGTCCAATATTCTTTATTCTGCATTGGGCCAGGATGGCTATGCTAACATTGATTCCTTTTACTTCCAGGCTACTTAGGCAATCTGACTAGATGGAAGTCCACACAGGGTATCAGAAAAGCTCTAGGAAGGACTCATGTTGTAAGATCCTCAGTTCAAGGCAACGCTCTCAATGCAAAAGCTGTTCGATAGTTGCATGGATCTGGTTTTTGCAACCAGAGGACTTTAAAATAGTGTACAAGTCATGCCCAATATAATGAGTAGCTAATTAGAACAATAATGCTATCTTGAGTCTAGACTGGGGTTAGACGTTGTTTAATAAAAGACAATTATGGGAGAAGATTTAATTTTTTTAATGATCCAAAAGGCAGCAGCATACTAGTGTATCTGATTCTCAGAATCAATCTCATTTTAATACTCTTTCCTTCATGATGAAATTATTTTCTGAAATAATTATGAAATTAAATAAGTAATAATGATCCCCAAAAGAGCACACAGTGAATTTTTCCCTTAATTGAATTTTATAATTATAATAATGCCAGTGAAATAACACAAATATTAATAATATAAAATAAACATCACAACACAAAGGAAAACAAAATGACCTTATATTTTAAAGTGAATAAAACACTTTAAGAATCTGTTTATAAAAGATAATAAAAACTCAGTTTTATGTCTACATAATGATCTATCACAGTAATTAATGATAACGTATTTTAGTTTTGAGTCTTATGGTCTGCAAACTTAGCAGTTAAAATATATATTCTTTACATAATAATGTTTAGTAAATAGTATAGCCAGATCAATTTAATTCATGACAGAAATATTTTTGTAAATTTTTATTTTCAATGAGTTTCACTTGTATGTGACTATTATCCAAAAGAAAATTTCTTAAATGCAATAATTAGTTTAGTAGAGATTCATAAAAAGATAAATTTCACTATAAAATACAGACATCTCCACAATATTTATCTTCATTTCTTCAGAACTGTCTCTAGCATATATTCAGTATTTCTATAGTCCAAAAATATCTTTGCCACATAATTTATCATGCAATTCTATTACATTTGGTAAAAATAGGTTTGCAATTTTCTTCAGACAAATCACTAAATGTTAGTGTACATCAGCTTCATTTGATCCACTGACTTAAAACAGTTATGTAGTTATTAGTAAAAATAATATCTAATTTTTCTGATGACATAAGTCTACTATCCTTTACCATTTCTTTTGACAATTTTCTTCTAAATTTGATTTTTATTCCCCACAAAAACCACTCATTTCCTTATATTTTCTTGCTGCAAAGTTAAAAGCTTTCTCTGTGTTTTTCTGTGAGCCAGTCTTCAAGGATTAATTTCAAAGTTTGATATTTCCCTATAAGTGATTCAAGTCTTATTCTGGCTGTTTGCTATACATATGTCTTTTTAATATTTATATCTCAAATTTCACCTTCAATTGAAAGATAACTCAGATAAGACACATACTGCAGAAAGTAAAATATGAGCTGATGTGTGGGCACAACAGAAGTGTGCACCCATTTTCCTTTTGCTAACTTGGTACATCATAGATTTAATTAACTTGCAAAATTTATCTTTCTTATACACACAGCTCCATAATGCGCACTCTGCTTTCTAAGAAAGTCTTTGGTAATTATATCTACATTCTGTAGCATTTTCTATTGATAAGAAGGAACTGGAAAATATGGATTTACTTTTCACAATTCCAGGAATACCACCAGAGGAAATCCCTGTAAAGAAGTGAATTCTGATCTTAGAGAACAATGTGTTCAAAGGACTAATGAGAATTTGAAATATTTTTTTTTTGACATTTTGCTTTATTATCATCATGCATATTGGCCAAAGTTAGAGCATTGTCATATCCTTGACAATTGTGTACTTGTTTCAGGCAATTTCTGGAAAATAGAATGAAAGCTCAAAATTAATGTCTTTATTTCATCTTGACCATCTTCAAGATTGATGTGTCTTTATATCCTGCAACTTTACTATATTCATTGATTAGCTCTAGTAATTTTCTGGTGGAGTCTTTAGGGTTTTCTATGTAGAAGATCATGTCATCTGCAAACAGTGAGAGTTATACTTCTTCTTTTCCAATTTGGATTCCTTTTATTTCTTTTTCTGCTCTGATTGCTGTGGCCAAAACTTCCAAAACTATGTTGAATAGTAGTGGTGAAAGTGGGCACCCTATGATATAAAATCAGCACACAGAAATCCCTTGCATTCCTATGTACTAATAATGAGAAAATAGAAATTAAGGAAACAATTCCATTCACCATTGCAACGAAAAGAATAAAATACTTAGGAATATATCTAACTAAAGAAACTAAAGACCTATATATATAAAACTATAAAACACTGGTGAAAGAAATCAAAGAGGACACTAACAGATGGAGACATATACCATGTTCATGGATCGGAAGAATCAATATAGTGAAAATGAGTACACTACCCAAAGCAATCTGTAGATTCAATGCAATCCCTATCAAGCTACCAATGGTATTTTCCACAAAGCTAGAACGAATAATTTCCCAGTTTGTATAGAAATACAAAAAACCTCGAATAGCCAAAGCAATCTTGAGAAAGAAGAATGGAACTGGAGGAATCAACCTGCCTGACTTCAGGCTCTACTACAAAGCCACAGTCATCAAGACAGTATGGTACTGGCACAAAGACAGAAATATAGATCAATGGAACAAAATAGAAAGCCCAGAGATAAATCCACACACCTATGGACCCCTTATCTTTGACAAAGGAGGCAAGAATATTCAATTGAGAAAAGACAACCTCTTTAACAAGTGGTGCTGGGAAAACTGGTCAACCACTTGTAAAAGAATGAAACTAGAACACGTTCTCTAACACCATACATAAAAATAAACTCAAAATGGATTAAAGATCTAAACGTAAGACCAGAAACTATAAAACTCCTAGAGGAGAACATAGGCAAAACACTCTCCAACATAAATCACAGCAGGATCCTCTATGACCCACCTCCCAGAATATTGGAAATAAAAGCAAAAATAAACAAATGGGACCTAATTAAACTTAAAAGCTTCTGCACAACAAAGGAAACTATAAGCAAGGTGAAAAGACAGTCTTCAGAATGGGAAAAAATAATAGCAACTGAAGCAACAGACAAACAACTAATCTCAAAAATATACAAGCAACTCCTGCAGCTCATTTCCAGAAAAATAAACGACCCAATCAAAAAATGGGCCAAAGAACTAAATAGACATTTCTCCAAAGAAGACATATGGATGGCTAAGAAACACATGAAAAGATGCTCAACATCACTCATTATCAGAGAAATGCACATAAGGTACCATTTCATGCCAGTCAGAATGGCTGCTCTCCAAAAGTCTACAAGCAATAAATGCTGGAGAGGGTGTGGAGAAAAGGGAACCCTCTTACATTGTTGGTGAGAATGCAAACTAGTATAGCTACTATGGAGAACAGTGTGGAGATTCCTTAAAAAACTGGAAATAGAACTGCCTTATGACCCAGCAATCCCACTGCTGGGCATACACACTGAGGAAACCAGAATTGAAAGAGACACGTGTACCCTGATTTTCATCACAGCACTGTTTATAATAGCCAGGACATGGAAGCAACCTAGATGTCCATCAGCAGATGAATGGATAAGAAAGCTGTGGTATATGTACACAATGCAGTATTACTCAGCCATTAAAAAGAATACATTTGAATCCACTCTAATGAGGCTGATGAAACTGGAGCCTATTATACAGAGTGAAGTAAGCCAGAAAGAAAAACACCAATACAGTATACTAATGCATATATAGTGAATTTAGAAAGTAACGATAACCCTGTATGTGAGACAGCAAAAGAGACACAGATGTATAGAACAGTCTTTTGGACTCTGTGGGAGAGGGAGAGGGTGGGATGATTTAGGAGAATGCCACTGAAACGTGTATAATATCATATATGAAACGAATCGCCAGTCCAGGTTCTATTCAGGATATAGGATGCTTGGGGCTGGTGCACTGGGATGACCCAGAGGGATGGTATGGGGATGGAGGAGGGAGAGGGGTTCAGGGTGGGGAACATATGTATACCTGTGGCGGATTCATATTGATATATGGCAAAAGCAATACAATATTGTAAAGTAATTAACCTCCAATTAAAATAAATATATATATATATATATATATAAAGATTGAAGTGTCTGATCAGCTTGTGTAAATGGTCAAAGTATAAAGCTTTGGGAATACTATTAAGAATTTCAAACTACTATGCATTTTTAATATCTTTAACTATCTGTTCTTTGAGGTAATTTCCCAGGAGATGAATATAATTATTTGGATCAATCTCTATTCAGAAAAAAGTAACATACTAATTCTTACAAAACGTTCTTTCAACTTTGGGTTATAATTTAAGAGGAAGTCCTTCAACATCAACAAAATGTCCTTTATTTGCTAATGATGTATAGTTTTTGTGAATAGGGAAAGAAATTTGTTTTTAGCCTGAAAGCATAATTAAGTCTAAATAAGATGTACAAAGTCATTTTTTTTTTACCCACTTATATATAGTTTTCAGTTCTGTTGCCAGAATCTATTTTGTAAGAAAATAGATATTCAGATATCTCAAGATCAGAGATTTTAGGGTACACTTTTAATCGGATGTTGCTGTGATTTTTTAACATGCATTTCAACCTTTTGTCTTGTTACCTACAAATGGATTTAAAAAAACACAATTATTTAGTTTCAAGCGGTTCATACATTCAAACTTAACATTTTCCACCATATGGAAAATGTATGTAAATAAACACTATGGAAACCATGAGTTTGACTTCTTTCTTTTATTCTTTTCAATAGTATTCAACTGTATAATAGTCTTTATTATGAGGTGATTCACTGCTTTTAACCAGGTTAATTCTCAATCATCTCAAACCATTATTAATCAACTAATGGCATCATCCTACACTAAAATTTCTCTTACCATATCTTTCATCAGTCTTGATCTTTGAAAACATCTCTTTATTTTTATTATCACTATAGCAGTAATATTGACTCAGTAATACTTCTTATCTCTTAAACATTATCAAGGTTTAGAGAAAATGATTCATTGTCATCTTTCACCTGTGTCATTTAAATAGTGTTTCTTGTATGGATACTTGAGATTTGCAAGCCTGAATTTCCTACAAATTTTCATTAACTGTATGCAGTATTTCATGTATTACACTTTGCAAGATAGATTCAGAAATGATTCAGTTACCTTTTTTCTTTTCTTCCTTTGTTGTACTCCAGTAGAATGGTGTCCTTTCATATTGATGAGTGTAGGTACCTGATTTAAAAATTCTTTAGAAAACTTAGAATAATTATAAACTAGTCATTGGTTTCAGAATAATACTACACATGAATTCAGTCTTCTCCAAATTCCTGTAGGAAATGAAAAAAAAATGATGTAGTTAGTTTTATATGAAGTAAACATCGTCAAATTTGACCCTTTGGCTACAACTTATATAAAGATCACTTATTTTTAATAAATTACTAAATATATTTTATTGTCCAAATATAAAATATTTAATTTGGGTAACTCTGAATTATTCCAGTGGTCTGAAATTTTCTTTTCATTGTTTGTTTTAGGTTTAAAACAAAATAATAACAAAATAGAAGAATGCCTTTCAATTTTAAACATTACTGAAATTGATAAAGTATGATATATGTGAACTACTTTAAATTTACTAAACAGGTCTTCCCTGGTAAGTCAGATAGTAAAGAATCTGCTTGCAATGTGGGAGACCTGGGTTTGATCCCTGGGTTGGGAAGATCCCTGGAAGAGAACATGGCAGCCCACTCCAGCATTCTTGCCTGGAAAATCCCCATGGACAGAAGAGCCTGGTGGGCTAAGTCCATGGGGTTGCAAACACCCAGACACAACCGAACACACGCAAAAACAAGAATTGTATACTTGTTAATCTGTAATAATCTGTAATACTTATGGATTATTTTCCTCTAATTATATTTTAAGATAAAAACCAAAACTTCCAGCAGTCATGTATAATGAGAGCCTTGAAATAATTGTTTTCATTATCGATGCAATCACTGTGCTATCACTTTATTTTGAATCTACGTTTGAAAAACAGTAATATGTAGTACCATATTTATTGGCAACACAGTATACCCAAGGGAATTCAAATGATCACAAACCCTTACAAACTCATTTTAGGAAACGACTATATCTGAATACACTATATAACTAGAAGTTCTCTGAATTAACTTCATAGGGCATACATTATTTAATAGAGGACAAATGATAAAATATATGAATTGTTAGCACATATACTTTTTTAAAGTTGATTTGAACCACAAAAATTTTTTGTACTTAACTAAAACCAGGTTTTTACAAGGAAAAGCATTTTGTTACTGACATTGTTTAAAATTGTTGGATCATGGTGACAATAAAAATATTTTTTAATTTATTATTTTATTATTTAAATTATTTTTATTATTAAGGATTTTAATTTAATTATTTTTATAAGTAATGAACAGTCATGCACCTCTTCACTGTCTGCACCACAGCAGAATGCTGGATCTGTGCCCTCTATCATATGATAAAATGGAAAATGACATGGAGTAGGGTTTTCTTTAATAATCATTGCTTTAGCAAGCTTACTACTGATAAACTTCACATTTCAATTTTAGGCTGACTTTAGAGAAAGTTAGGAAAAATAAATATCTGGGTCAGAAATTAATGGGAAAGAGAATAGAAAGATAATATTCAGACCAGCAAACATCAATTTAATGAGCAATTTAAGTAGACTACTAATTTAAGAAGCATATTTAAGGTCATGAAATAATTGCTTCTTGTAGAAAAAGAAAGAGGCAAAGAAAGAAATAAAATAATTGGTGGATGTTTTTTGATTACAGTAAAAAGATAAAGAACAAATACATGCTATTTTGTTCCTAGAAATTTCAAAACCTATGGAAACCAACTCTTTGGGATTATACGTCAGAGATACTGGTTTTAAGCACAGCTTCAGATATGATGAATTCTCTAGTATAGGACACAAGAAGCAGAAAACTGTCTTCCTAGGCCTAAAGCAATTCCACAGTAAGAGCTAATGATGGTAGGCCCCATTTTACCCAAATCTGAGTGGGCAATTTTATTTTTTCTCTTGTATCAAAAGTACTTCAAATGACAGTTACCAAGTGGAATGCCTGTAACCTGCTGCTGCTGCTGCTGCTGCTGCTAAGTTGCTTCAGTCGTGTCTGACTCTGTGCAAACCCATAGATGGCAGCCCACCAGGCTACCCTATCCCTGGGATTCTCCAGGCAAGGACCCTGGAGTAAGTTGCCATTTCCTTCTCCAATGCATGAAAGTGAAAAGGGAAAGTGAAAACGCTCAGTCGTGTTCGACTCTTGGCGACCCCATGGACTGCAGCCTACTAGGCTTCTCCATCCATGGGATTTTCCAGGCAAGAGTACTGGAGTGGGTTGCCATTGCCTTCTGCTGTAATCTGCTAGGTGTTCTTAAATAGTAGACATAAGGCCCATGATTATTATTACTGATACTATCTTTCAACAGATTCAACATTGTATCAAGTCATTCAGAAGATTTAATCAGTTTAAGCTCCAGGATCAAATAGGTTATAATATATGTTTAGTAACAACTTCCTGGTACTTACTTCCAGGGTCTTCCCTGGTGGCTGAGATGGTAAGGAATCTGCCTGCAATGTAAAGACCCCAGTTTGATCCTAGGATTGGGAAGATCTCCTGGAGAAGTGAATGGCTACCCACTCCAGTATTCTTGCCTGCAGAATTCCATGGACAGTGTAGCCTCGTGGGCTACAGTCCACGAGGTTGCAAAGAGTCAGACATGACTGAGCAACTAACATTTTCACTTTCACTTAACCATTGGTTATTTTAGCTGTGGTTCTCATTTTCAAGTGTGTTGATGAACTGAACACAGATATCTGATCAAATCTCTTCTATTACCCCTTCTTCATATCCCAGTCTTCATTGCAATGCAGTGAGATGCATGCTTGATATATGCCTAATTGTAGCTAGTGCATTCTGACTCTGTTCACTAAGCTTAAACAGCTCTCCTTGAAATTGGGTTGCCTTTTCTGAGGATTGTTGACTTTGTTCTTAACTAGTGTATTCTTTCAAAGCCTTCTTATAATCTACATGTTGCTGACATAGAAAATGAAAGTTAAGCTACAAATTTGGAAGTTTGCCATCCTTACTTATGAGAAACAGAGGAAGGCTTCAAAAAGCTGTTGCTGGGAAGGAATGCTGTGAAAATGGTATATTTTAATAACCTGTTACAAGATTATAGCCTTTCAATAGACTACATTCAGCAAAAAATATTCAGAGGATATATAAATGTCTATTTTTTTACAATTACTGGCAGGATTGTTGTATTATTAAGCCAAGGAATCCCTTCATTTACAATGTTTTAATTACTTTTTGCTCTTCCATTCTTTTAGGATTTACTTCTGAATCTTAAGAAAATGAAAACATATGAAATTGTTCATGATAAACTTTATTCCACTCTAGTATAAGACAGCATTCTTCTGAATTGTAAGAACTCAGAAGAGTGTTTTAAAACAATATCTCTAATAGCCTGGGCTTATCAGGAGGAAAATTAAATTTCTTGTTAAGCTCATAGTTAAAGTTTTCTACACTATAGCCTTTATACTCTTATTGTCCATGCATGAACCATGCGCTTTCTGACTTTCAACCCTCAGCATTTTGGATCTCTTAAGTTCTGTAGAGTTTTGTTCCACACTCTTACATTGAAAGATCATTAGAAATAGTTTTCTTGAAAGTCTTCCAGAGTCTTAGACAATAAATTTCTCCCTATTTTGTGCTTCTGTTTTACCCTGCCTTTTTCTCTAGTTGTTCCCACATTTTTAAAATTGTCACTTCTGAGAACTTATAAGCAACATCTCTGGTCTTGCCTCCTTTCTGCTCCATGTTTCCCCACTACCAAGAACAACATGAGATAATAAGGTGTCAGTATTTGTTGAACAAGTATTTAAATTAATGAATAATAAGGAAGCAAACATGTTGAGTGGGATGACAAGGGCAGTATCCTGGAGTCCAATTTACATAAAAAAGAAGTGCTCATGCAACTAATACTAGCCAAGAATAAAGCCATAATAAGAAACTAGGTTTTCTCAGTTTTAAGTCCAATTCTGATTCTACCACAGGTCAGTTCAGTTCATTTCAGTTGCTGCTGTGTCTGACTTTTTGCAACATGAATTGCAACATGCCAGGCCTCCCTGTCCATCACCAACTCCAAGTTCACTCAGACTCACGTCCATCGAATCAGCGATGCCATCCAGCCATCTCATCCTCTGTCGTCCCCTTCTCCTCCTGCCCCCAATCCCTCCCAGCATCAGTCTTTTCCAGTGAGTCAACTCTTCGCATGAGGTGGCCAAAGTATTGGAGTTTCAGCCTCAGCATCAGTCCTTCCAAAGAAATTCCAGAACTGATCTCTAGAATGGACTGGTTGGATCTCCCTGCAGTCCAAGGGACTCTCAAGAGTCTTCTCCAACACCACAGTTCAAAAGCATCAATTCTTCAGCACTCAGCTTACTTCACAGTCCAACTCTCACACCCATACATGACCACTGGAAAAACCATAGCCTTGACTAGATGGACCTTTGTTGGGAAAATAATGTCTCTGCTTTTGAATATGCTATCTAGGTTGGTCATAATTCATCTTGATATTCTGATTATATATTATGGAAGCTGAAAGCAAAAGGAAATAATTATTTCATAAACCTTTTTTTTAAGTCAACTTTGGGGTTAATATCTATGTTCATTTTTACTGACTTTAGTAATTCAGATGCATAAAACTTGATCCAGAACTATAACTCATTGGTTCTAATTTATATCTAAGAAGAGCAAGAATTCTGCTACCAATGAATAATGAATCACAACAGCTGGACTTTTACAGCTGAGGATATATATATATATATATATATATTTCTATAAATAAATTCATATTTTTATTTGTGTGTTATGGCCAAAGTGTTTTTTTTTTTTCCTTTTAAATTAAGCCTTAATGGATTTTGTTAAGTGATCTTGGATTTCAATGAAAAGTTCATCTGTAAACCATAAAGGTAGTCCTTTGTGAGATATTAAAATAGAAATATAGTAAAGTTAGATAGTCTGCCTAGGAGAAAAGTACCTAGATTTTAAAGACCCAATTTGATCTTACTCTCTGATTATCCTTCCAGAAAATTTGTGAGCTAAAAATAGAATAGCTCATTGTTAATGGTAGAGGGAACAATGATGGATGTGAGAAATAGAGAAATAGCACAGCACCTTTCCACCCAGAGAAAGAAAGGAAAGATCTCTTACAACACCTTTTGGTCACACTTATGCCAGCTAATAAGTATTTCCTTAAATTTCCAACTTCTTTCCTGAAGAAGAAGTAAAAATAACATAGACCAAGAGAAAGAGGTCAGAAAGATTTTTTTCCTCTCCTGAGGAAATATGTAAAAGGAAATATGTAAAAGGAAATATGTAAAAAACTCATAAATACACTTCTTAAAAGACAGTTAACCACTAAGCTAGTTAAAAATGATTCATTTCTGAAAGAATCACTATATAAGAGAGAAACAAATAATGTTTTTTCTTCATTACCCTGTAATTGGAATATATTCTGTAGGTTGAATATGCTATTTTGCAACATTAGAATATCAAAAATAAATCCCAATGTGGTACTTTTTCATACTAATTAAATTTTCTTACAGTTTGATTACATACCTACATTTATTATTGTATACCTGTTTTATAGACAAAAATATTGGAGTAATACCTAATCACAGTCCCTTTTTTCCTTTTATTAAAAAAGCACATTAAAGGTATTTAGGGAGAAAACAGATATTACTTACAAAGGACCTAATATTAGGTTCATGTCATCATTTTTCTGAAATAATTTTAGCAAACTTAGTAACCCAATTTCCACAGAATTTGTAGGAAACTATTTTTCTTCAGTACATATGTACCCATTTCTAGTCTTGTTTGAAAGAATAGAATGGACTCAGGCTAGTAACAACCACAGAATTGATTGAATTCTAATTAAACACTGTATCTTTTTCAAATCACTCTAATATTTTATTATAATTTTAATGGCGACTTGATTTTTATTGAATCATCCACATTAGATTTTTTAAGGAGAAACTTTATTTTAATGCTAACATCTTGTTTTTATAGTGAAAGCAAATTAACTGCACTGAAATATTCTTTTTGATTTCCCAATAGTCAACCAGTCATCTGTTTTTAAAATTTAACTGTTGGAACAAACTAACAGCATGAATTGAGTTTGTTACTAAACCCTGAATTGCTTCTTGCTAGAACCCCAGGGGACTAGAGTTGTCAGTTTGACAAGGTAATATGTGCCCTGTATATCTTAACCATACCTCCACTAATGTAGGAAGAAAGAGATACCTAAATTGTGGAAAAAATACTCAGATCTCCATGGTGTCCTGTCTATAATGAAGGCAATGTGAAGGTTCTGACTTTGTTTAGTTCTTTTTGCCACTCATATTTTTCTGAAGTGCCATGAGCTTCTGTCAAGACCTGATCATCTAGAATACTTTACTACCCTCCTACATAATCTTTTAGAGATGAATGGAAATACTAAACTGAATTTATTACTTCAAACATATTTCTTCAAATATGTGTGAATATGTACTCTAAACCAGGCATATTGAAGTATTAATGAGAACTACTTTGCTTTTTTCTATGTGAGGAAACATATCAAATAAATAATTACATGGAGCAATTCAAAATTTTAGTAAGAGCTACCCCATAAAGGATGTAAGAGGGAAATGGATTTGAAAAAGAGCAAGGTGAAAAGGGAAGAAAGAACCTATGGCTGTTGTTAATTATGTAGACACATCAAAGTTTGAAGTGAAATAGAAGAGAGAGAGGAAAAAAAGGAAAACGTTTTTTTAATTGCCTGATAGAGAAATGGGAAAATCTATATTTAATTCTGCATATTTAGAATATTTTTAAAACATTTGATAGCAAGAGGTGCCCAAATAAACATGGCTTTGGGTTTTAAATTATTTGAACACTGACCTCTTATTTTATGGGATCTTTATTGTGCTATGTCAGAGAAGGCGATGGTACCTCACTCCAGTACTCTTGCCTGGAGAATCCCATGGACAGAGGAGCCTGGTGGGCTGCAGTCTATGGGGTCACACAAAGTCGGACACAACTGAAGCGACTTAGCAGCAGCAGCAGCAGCAGCATTGTGCTATGTGCTATGATAATATTCTCTTACACTAAAGACAGATATGTCATTTTTGCTAAAAATCTGAGTTTATGTCAGAGTTTGTTTATGTTCCAAAAAGATTATTCATTTTGTTTTAATAGCATGTATTGGATCTTGATCAAAACAGCCTCAGAAGGCCTTTCTAAATTTGACAGACTAAATTGTTTTAAGTTGCTAGATGCATTGAGACCATCCAGTAGTTTATAGTTTTTGTGTGTCTTTTGAAAAGAAATTCTATATTATGTCTTAGTTTGATAATTGAACATTTTAATTTAATATAATGTGCATTTGCGTTCTAATCTCTGTCTCCCTCTCTCTCACACACATGCATACATGTATGCACCTGCATGCCTCAGATGAGATTATTCTGGCCATTATGTTGGATTATTCATGAAGGTGCAGTTGGAATCACCAATTTGATTTTTCTTATTAGTCACCATCATCAGTGTCACAATCTTTCAAGCCAATGCCTTGAAGTCATTTTACACTGTGCGTTCTACCTCAATCTTTATTTAAAAAAATATTTACTGAGTTACCTATATTACACTATTAATTTCATATTATTTTTGTGACATTTCTACACCTTTTCTCTTAAATGGGTGACTTAGAAATTTCTTGACTGAAATGAACCAGGAATGTGACTAATTTTGATGGAGATTATGAAATAAAATATTGTTGGAGATTTTTACAAATGAAAGAAGCAGTGTGGTAGAGTAAAGAGAACATTGGGTTTGTGATAAGGTCTCAGTTTTTGTTTCTGATTTCTTACTTCTTAAGAGCTTTATGACCTTGGACAAATCACAGTATACATTGATTCCCACAGTATTGTGGTGAAGAGAATGTGATAAGATTATGGTGAAGCATAAAGAGTTTTACAATACAAGGCTGTAAAAATGAAAAAAGTGATTTTATATTAAATACTCACAATAAAGTTCCTCAATAAGCATTTTCTTATCTGGGATTAGGGCAGTGGATGGTTATGATTGGTGAGAATCACTTACATTGCTATAGTGATGGCCCATATTTATTCTCTAGTGACTCAGATGGTAAAGCATCTGCCTGCAATGTGGGAGACCAGGGTTCGATCCCTGGGTTGGGAAGATCCCCTGGAGAAGGAAATGGCAACCCACTTCAGTACTGTTGCCTGGAAAATCCCATGGACAGAGGAGCCTTGTAGGTTACAGTCCATGGGGTTGCAAAGAATCAGACACGACTGAGTGACTTCACTTTATTTATTACAAATTGTTCTAACTTCCATAAAAACATTTATTTTTGATCACTAAGGATACAGCATATATGAGTTCGTATTTCAAAAGCTGATCAGATAACATAGAATAAAATGATTAACATCTAAGACTCCAAATCAGGCTGCTGAAGTTTGAATGCTGCTTTATCACTTACAAACTGTACCTTAGGGCATATTACTACATGTAATTTGATAATAATCAGTAAAAAGCAGGATATGCTTGATAATATGTGATACATTTTAAAATTGAAATAGTGTCTGTCATAGAGAAGGAGTCAAATTTTAGCTATAGCAATTAATGTTGGTTTTGTTGTTGGTGTTATTGCATTTTTTAAAAGACAAAACAATGTAGACTTGAAAATGACCTTCTTTGGAACTTTAAGAAGCCATACATCTTTGTTCTACAGCTTATCAATTAATAAATCACACTAAAATGAATTAAATCCTTTAAAGCAACAACTGCTTATCTCATTGAATTCTAAAGATTAGCTTATTACTTGCTACTGCATGACTAAATGTAAAACATTTTCCAAGTTTCAAGTGGATAATGGAGAAAGGATAAAAGAAAAGATATTTAGAGTGCTTTATAGATCCTTTGGGATTTTATTTGAAGGAATAATTAATTCAGTATTCACTTAACTATGTCCAGAACTTAAAATACTTTGATCATTCTTGGGTTTAATGAAGGCTCATTTGGCTGTACTACATTCAACTGTATTATGAAGTAGAGTATCTTTAAATTTCTAATTAGACAATAGTGCAGATAATTACCCTTTAAAAGCTTATATGAATATAGAGTATGAGTATTTGATTCTAATTCCCAAGTTTTCAAATCAAATTTTATTATATGTGGAATAGCCATTTATAAATAAATTGGGCACAGAATTGTTTTTAATTTAAATGTTGTTTTTCTTAGTTGATGTTTATTGTGTTTGAGGCTGCTTTATGAAATGAAAATATATAACTTTCTACCCAAAGGAATATGTTCGGATTCCATTTTGTCTTTGTAGAAAGTCCTATGCTTCTGTTTCCTGTGCTAGCAAAGATGATAATAGATAAAGGGAATTGAAAGTGTTAAGTTTATATATGGCCTTCCCTGATAGCTCAGTTGGTGAAGAATCTGCCTGCAGTGCAGGAGACTCTGGTTAGATTCCTGGCTCAGGAAGATCTGCTGGAGAAGGGATAGGCTACCCACTCCAGTATTCTGACCTAGAAAATTTCAAGGAATGTATAGTGTATGGGGTCACAAAGAGCTGGATACAATGGAATGACTTTCACTTTCACTTTCTTTCAAGTTTACATATAGAAGTTGAAGTTTAGATTTCTTTTTTTAATATGAGTATAATTAATTTACAATGTTGTGTTAGTTTCAGATATATTGCAAAATGAATCAGTTATAATATACATATATCCACTATTTTTTTTTTACATTATTTTCGCATACAGGCTTTTCCAGAGCATTGAGTAGAGTTCCCTGTGCTATACAGTAGGTTCTTATTAGTTATCTATGTTATATATAGTACTGTGTATATGTCAATCCCAATCTTCCAGTTTATCCTCCCCCTCATTATGTCTTGGTGAACATAAATTTGTTTTCTACATCTGTGACTCTACTTTTGTTTTGTAAATAACTTCATTTGTACCCTTTCTTTCAGTTCAGTTTAGTTACGTTCAGTTGCTCAGTCATGTCCAACTCTTTGCGACCCCATGAATCGCAGCACGCCAGGCCTCCCTGTCCATCACCAACTCCCGGAGTTCACTCAGAGTGGCGTCCATTCAGTCCCTGATGCCATCCTACCATCTCATCCTCAGTTGTTCCCTTCTCCTCCTGCCCCCAAGCCCTCCCAGCATCAGAGTCTTCTCCAATGAGTCAACTCTTCTCATGAGGTGGCCAAAGTACTGGAGTTTCAGCTTGAGCATTATTCCTTCCAAAGAAATCCCAGGGCTGATCTCCTTCAGAATGGACTGGTTGGATCTCCTTGCAGTCCAAGGGACTCTCAAGAGTCTTCTCCAACACCACAGTTCAAAAGCATCAATTCTTCAGTGCTCAGCCTTCTTCACAGTCCAACTCTCACATCCATACATGACTACTGGAAAAACCATAGCCTTGACTAGACGGATCTTAGTCGGCAAAGTAATGTCTCTGCTTTTGAATATACTATCTAGGTTGGTCATAACTTTCCTTCCAAGGAATAAGCGTCTTTTAATTTCATGGCTCCAGTCACCATCTGCAGTGATTTTGGAGCCCCCAAAAATAAAGTCTGACACTGTTTCCATTGTTTCCCCATCTATTTCCCATGGAGTGATGGGACCGGATGCCATGATCTTCGTTTTCTGAATGTTGAGCTTTAGGCCAACTTTTTCGCTCTCCTCTTTCACTTTCATCAAGATGCGTTTTAGTTCCTCTTCACTTTCTGCCATAAGGGTGGTGTCATCTGCATATCTGAGGTTATTGATATTTCTCCCGGCAATCTTGATTTCAGCTTGTGTTTCTTCCAGTCCCGTGTTTCTCATGATGTACTCAGCATAGAAGTTAAATTTGCAGGGTGACAATAGACAGCCTGGATGTACTCCTTTTCCTATTTGAAACCAGTCTGTTGTTCCATGTCCAGTTCTAACTGTTGCTTCCTGGTCTGCATACAGATTTCTCAAGAGGCAGGTTAGGTGGTCTGGTATTCCCATCTCTTTCAGAACTTTATACAGTTTCTTGTGATCCACACAGTCAAAGGCTTTGGCACAGTCAATAAAGCAGAAATAGATGTTTTTCTGGAACTCTCTTGCTTTTTCGATGATCCCGCGGATGTTGGCAATTTGATCTCTGGTTCCTCTGCCTTTTCTAAAACCAGCTTGAACATCAGGAATTTCATGGTTCATGTATTGCTGAAGCCTGGCTTGGAGAATTTTGAGCATTACTTTATTAATATCATATGATATTTGTCTTTCTGTGTCTGACTTACTTCACTCAGCATGACAATCTCTAGGTCTATCCATGTTGCTGCAAATGGCATTATTTTGTACTTTTTATGACTGAGTAGTATTCCATTGTGTAATGTAACATATCTTTTTCTTTTTTTTTTCCTTAAAGCATATTTTATTGACAGATTTGTTCTGTTGAATCAGCGGGACTAGGGGCTTGAGGGCAATAGGGGATCACTATAGAAATTAAATAATGCTGTCTTTTCTTCACCTGCCACAATTCCTTCCCTAGTGAAACATTTGTGTTACAGTGAGCAAAATTTTATTCTAATATATGTAACTTATTTAATCTCCTCTCATACTTATCCTGGAGTTCTCTTTTTGGGTCAGAAGGCTCTTGCCATATTGACAGACTCACATTTTCCTTTCCAGTTGAATTACATATCAGCTTCTGAGATAGAACAAAATCAGTTAGTTTCCACAAAGCAGATGGACTATATTCCAGTGATTCATCAATTTCTATGGGTATTTATCTGGGTCATATTTTGGGCCTCCAGTCCAGTGTTTGGTTGTTGTGAAATTGTCTGTGGCTTTCAAGACTCATTTAATCACTTACTGCTTATATTAAATGCTGGAAGGAAATGATGAATCAAACCCTAGTTTAGTTTATTAACAACTTGCTTTTTTTTTTCTGATTGAATTCTAAGTCTAGTAGGGAAACAGGCAAATATAATAATATTGACAGGATTTTTAAATTTATTTTTTTCTTAGTATTTTTATTGAAGTATCAGTTCAGTTCAGTTGCTCAGTTGTGTCCAACTCTTTGCAACCCCATGAATCGCAGCACGCCAGGTCTCCCTTTCCATCACCAACTCCCAGAGTCCACACAAACCCATGTCCGTTGAGTCAGTGATGCCATCCAGCCATCTCGTCCTCTGTCGTCCCCTTCTCCTCCTGCCCTCAATCTTTCCCAGCATCAGTCTTTTCAAATGAGTCAGCTCTTCACATCCAGTGGCAAAAGTATTGGAGTTTCAGCTTCAACATCAGTCCTTCCAATGAACACCCAGGACTGATCCCTTTTAGAATGGACTGATTGGATCTCCTTGCAGTCCAAGGGACTCTCAAGAGTCTTCTCCAACACCACAGTTCAAAAGCATCAATTCTTCAGTGCTTAGCTTTCGTTATAGTCCAACTCTCACATCCATACATGACCAGTGGAAAAATCATAGCCTTGACTAGACGGACCTTTGATGGCAAAGTAATGTCTCTGCTTTTTAATATGCTGTTTAGGTTGGTCATAACTTTCCTGCCAAGGAGTAAACATCCTTGGAGTAAATAAGTGTCAAGGAGTAGGTAAGATAGGGTTACAAATAAAAAATAGTCGCCTCGAAACTTTAAAATTAATATAGATATATTTAATTTATGAGTATTTGAAGAAAAAGCATTTTAACACTAGTTATCATGTAATCATAATGATAAAATGACCAGTTCAATTCAGTTGCTTAGTCATGTAAGACTCTTTGCGACCCCGTGGACTGCAGCACACCAGGCTTCCCTGTCTATCACCAACTTTGGGAGCTAACTCAAACTCGTCCATTGAGTCGGTGATGCCATCCAAACATCTCCTTGATCATCTGCTTCTCCTACCTTCAGTCTTTCCCAGCATTTGGGTCTTTTCAAATAAGTTCTTCACCTCAGGTGGCCGAAGTATTGAAGTTTCAGCTTCAGCATCAGTCCTTCCAATGAATATTCAGGACTGATTTCCTTTAGTATTAACTGGTTGGATCTCTGTGCATTTCAAGAGACTCTCAAGTGTCTCCTTCAACACTACAGTTCAAAAACATTGATTCTTCAGTGCTCAGCTTCTTTATAGTCCAACTCTCACATCCATACATGACTACTAGAAAAACCATAGCTTTGACTAGATGAAACTTTGCTGGCAAAGTAATGTCTCTGCTTTTTATATGTTGTCTAGTTTGGTCATAGCTTTTCTACCAAGGAGCAAGTGCTTTTAATTTCATGGCTGCAGTAACCACCTGCAGTGATTTGGAATACCCCCAAATAAAGTCTGTCACTGTTTCCATTGTTTCCCCATTTATTTGCCATGAAGTTATGGGACTGGATGCCATGATCATAGTTTTCTAAATGTTGAGTTTAAAGCCAACCTTTTCACTCTCCTCTTTCACTTTCATCAAGAGGATCTTTAATTCTTCTTTGTTTTCTGCTATAAGGGTGATGTCAACTCCACATTTGAGGTTACTGATATTTCTCCCAGCAATCTTTATTCCAGCTTGTGCTTCAACTAGCACAGCATTTCTCATGATGTACTCTGCATATAAATTAAATAAGCAGGGTGACAATACAGCCTTGACATACTCCTTTCCCAGTTTTGAACCAGCCTGTCCATGTCCAGTTCTAACTGTTGCTTCTTGATCGGCATATAGACCTCTCAGGAGACAGATCAGGTGGTCTGGTATTCCCATATCTTTCAGAATTTTTACAGTTTGTTGTGATCCACACAGTCAAAGGCTTTAGTGTAGTCAATAAATAAGAAGTAGATGTCTTTTCTAGAACTCCCTTGCTTTTTCAATGATCCAACGGATGTTGACAGTTTGACCTCTGATACCTCTGGCTTTTCTAAATTCAGCTTGAGCATCTGGAATTTCCCAGTTCACGTTCTGTTGAAGCCTGGCTTGGAGAATTTTGAGCATTACTTTGCTAGCATGTGAGATTAGTGCAGTTGTGCAGTAGTTTGAACATTCTTTGGCATTCCTTTCTTTGTGATTGGAATGAAAACATACCTTATCCTGTCCTGTGGCCACTGCTGAGTTTTCCAAATGTGCTGGCATATTGAGTGCAGCACTTTTACAGCATCATTTTTTAGGATTTGAAATAGCTCAACTGGAGTTCTATCACCTCTACTAGCTCTGTTCATAGTGATGCTTCCTAAGGCCCACATGACTTCACATTCTAGGGTATCTGGCTCTAGGTGAGTGATCACACTATCTTGGTTATCTGGGTGATGAAGATCTTTTTTACACAGTTCTTCTGTGTATTCTTGCCACCTCTTCTTTCTGCTTCTGTTAGGTCCATACCATTCCTGTCCTTTATTGTACCTATCTTTGCATGAAATGTTCTCTTGGTATCTCTAATTTTCTGGAAGAGATCTCTAGTCTTTCCCATTCTATTATTTTCCTCTATTTCTATGCATTGATCACTGAGGAAGGCTTTCTTATCTCTCCTTGCTATTCTTTGGAACTCTGCATTCATATGGATATATCTTTTCCTTTTCTCAGCTATTTGTAAGGCCTCCTCAGAGAGCCATTTTGCTTGTTTGCATTTCTTTTTCTTGGGGATTGTCTTGATCACTGCCTCCTGTACAGTGTCACAAACCTCTGTCCATAGTCCTTCATGCTCTCTATCAGATCTAATCACTTGAAACTATTTGTCACTTTCACCATATAATCATAAGGGATTTGATTTCAGTCATACCTGAATGGTCTAGTGGTTTTCCTTACTTTCTTCAATTTAAGTCTGAATTTGGCAATAAGGAATTCACGATCTGAGCCACAGTCAGCTCGGGGTCTTGTTTTTGTTGACT
Organism: Capricornis sumatraensis; assembly: GCF_032405125.1. Taxonomy (NCBI): domain Eukaryota; kingdom Metazoa; phylum Chordata; class Mammalia; order Artiodactyla; family Bovidae; genus Capricornis; species Capricornis sumatraensis. The sequence continues at coordinate 61,383,751 of NC_091072.1, read as the reverse complement.
GTAATTTCTGTCGGCTCTATGGTGGGGTTAATGGCTACCTCCTCCAAGAGATCTTATGCCACACCCAGGTCTGATTCATCCAGAGCCTCTGCCCTTGCAGCAGAGCTCTGCTGAACCATACCTTCACAGGAGACAGACAAACACTGAAAGGCAGGTCTCACTTAGAACTGTGGGGTCTCCTGGTGCACATGAAGTTTGGTTTGAGCCCTCCTAGCATCTCTGGTGGGTATGGGGTTTGAGTCTAAACGTGATTTCACCCCTCCTACCATCTTGCTGAGGCTTCTCCTTTGCCCTTGAATGTGGGGTATCTTTTTTTGGTGGGATTCAGCATTATCCACTGGAGTGGTTAGCCTATCCCTTCTCCAGCAGATCTTCCAGACCCAGGAATTAAATAGGGGTCTCCTGCATTGCAGGTTGACTCTTTACCAACTGAGCTATCAGGGAAGCCCGTCATTTCAATAAAAAGAACCCTGTATCCATTTTTTTCCTTGAGATGTGGAAAGATGTCATTATAGTTTAAGAAATAATGAATTTTGATTATAAACAAGTTTTCATTGTAACTTTGGAAATGTATGATTATTATTATTCATGTTTGGGTATCTAACAAAAAATCCTCTAACCTATTTATAAATTTTTCCTTAGTGAAATAGTCATAGATTCTATTTAAATGAGTAAATTTGGGGCTAGAAATCTGACTTGGGTTGTAAAGAAATTACTAGAAATGAAGCAGTATAAATCAGATGGACTAACACATTGTTTGAGAAAACTACTTTGTGAACTCCCACAAAAAAATATGTCATGCTGACTTTCGTGAAAGATGTTATCTGGGCTTTGTGGGTGACAGTTGTGGAGGTGGATAGAGGAAAAAATTTTCAAAATATTATGTGTTCCAGCAGTAAAATTGTTCTACATGTGCTAAAGAATCCTTCTGAATATGGTAATACTGTAACAAATCACAGAGTATGGGAAGAAATGCACACACACAGTTTATTTCTTTAGACTGATATGTAGACAACATTTGTTAGAAATCATACATGCTATATGTCTGCAGTGCCAAATGAGAGTACTTTCAAAGGTAAAATTATGTGTTATTTCACTAGTGGAAAAATAAGGCTCTTACTCTATGTTGGCTCCTATCTATATGGCTGTTCCTTAGCACAACAGTAGCAGGATTGTAGGATTGTGTTTACTACCAGCACGGATACTATAGGACTTTTTTTGTTTGTTTGTTTTTTAGTTACTAAGTTGTATCCAACACTTTTGCAACCCCATGGACCCAGGCTGTGCCATCCATGGGATTTCCTAGGCAAGAATACTGGAGTGGGTTGCATTTCCTTCTCCAGGAGGTCTTCCTGACTCAGGGATTGAACCCACATCTCCTGCATTGGCAGACAGGTTCTTTAAACTGAGCAACCTGGGAAACCCAGTCATAGGATTGGAGTGATTGAATTTTGATTTTTTATATCATAGCCAGTACTTTTTGGTTGTGGAAACTTACAAAATTGCTATAAATTGCATTTAATAAGGGTATGCTTTTATGGGGTGTAACTTGTTTAAAGGAGCTTTTGAACATTGTCTATCTCTGTTAGTCTGTGAATCTCATTTTGTCATACCACACTTCTCGCCTTGACTAGTCAATATTTCTCTAACCTGTGAGAAGCCCTGCTAAGCGAAAACCACTAATTACACTCCAGATACACAGACCTAGATGAGAAAGTGCAATCCAGACTTCTCTCATAAGTAATAAGTAGAAAAACTGTCTGTAAAAGGCAGAATTAGCAAAAAACAGTTTTTATTAGTGTCCTCCGCACCATCACATGCTTTTTTAAATGCTTTTAGTTAAATTAACTCTAAGGGGAAAAGCTTTAGAACTTATAAAGGATAACAGTATGGGATGTGAGTGTTTGGCTGTTGTTGTTCAGTGGCTAAGTCATGTCTGACTCTTTGAGACCCCATGGGCTGCAGCACACCAGGCCCCTTTGTTCTCCACTATATCCTGGAATTTGCTCAGATTCATGTCCATTGAGTTGATGAGGCTATCTAACTATCTCATCCTCTGTCCCCGCTTCTCCTCTTGCCCTCAATCTTTTCCAGCATCAGAGTCTTTTCCAATGAGTTGGGTATTTGCATCAGGTGATCAAAGTATTGGAGCTTCAGCTTCAGCCTCAGTGTTTCCAACTCAGGGTTGATTTCCTTTAGGAATGACTGGTTTGACCTCCTTGCAGACCAAGGGACTCTCAAGAATCTCCAGCACCACAATTCAAAAGCATCAAATCTTTGGTGCTCAGCTTTCTTTATGGTCCATAAAGGTCTAAAGCATCTAAACCTATCTTTAAGGACTTCCCTGGTGGCTCAGACAGTAAAGAATCTGCCTGTAATGCAGGAGGCCTGGGTTTGAACCCTGGGTCAGGAAGATCCCCTGGAGAAGGGAATGACAACCCTCTCCAGGATTCTTGCCTGGAGAATCCCATGGACAAAAGAGCCTGGCAGGCTACAGTCCATGTGGTCGCAAAGAGTTGGACATAACTGAGCAACTAATGCTAATATATCCTTAAGAATTAATGAACCATATTATAAAAGAAATTATATTTATTTTTTTAGCAGCAGTGATATACTTAGCAAACATAATAAAAATATTTGGTTTGGAAAAAAGAGTAATGATTTAAAACATAAGTTAAACTTACCACAAAATGTAACATATCTGATGGAAAATTCCTTTCAGGAAAAACTTGGAGTTTAAGTGATAAAAATAATTTGAGTGTTAATTTAATGTATGTTGTTGTTTTGGTCTCTAAGTTGTGTCCAACTCTTTTGTGACCCCAAGGACTGTAGCCCACTAGGCCCTTCTGTCCTTGGGATTTCCCAGGTAAGAACACTGGAATGGGTTGCCATTTCCTTCTCCAGGGTATCTTCCTGACCCAGGGATTGAATCCATGTCTCCTACATTGGCAGGTGGGTTCCTTACCACTTAGCCACCCGGGAAAGCCCAATTTGATATATTTTTACCCACTTTAATAAAATGAAATATTTTTAGAATTACATTTTTAGTCAACTAGAAGTGAATCCTGAAGTCATAGGTGAAATTCAATGTGTCATATATTAACTGTATACATTGTTGAATTTTTTACATATGTGTATATGCATAAATATATATAAATGCACTCTTACATGTGCATATATGTTACTGACAGCTACTCTTATACAGTTAATATATACTTCTATATAATACCAGTTTTGTCTATGTAAAATCTAGTACTTACTAGAAATACAATTATTTCTGATGTGCAATCTTAAAATATTTCAGTAAGTTTCATAATCTTGTGGCTTGTAAGAATCCTTTATATATATACAGTTATAATCATGTGATGCCACCTAGATATATTCACATATAATTTATCAAAAACATCACATGCCATATACTGGCTTTAAAATTATTTTTGAGCAACACAGTATTAAATTTTGAATGATGATTCTGATGAAACTGAAAAATAATATGCTTTCAAAAATAATGATTTTTTTCTGTATATGATTAGCACTGTGCTTACTTGATTGTTATAAAAAAACACTAGGGCATTCAGAGACATGATTTGAGAAGAGGTATGAGACATGAGATGAAATACTTCTAATATTTAGCAATGAGTGTTGTGCTAATTAAACTGCATAATCAAGTAATGTCAAGGATTTAAAGATTATTATGCAGCTGCTTCAGAATGAGTGTGGAAAATGAGTGAGGATTAGTTACTCTTTACTCCTTTTAACTCCTTTAAAACTTACATACTTTCAAGCTGGAGGTGATAAGCAGGAGTGTAAGAAGAAAGTACTACAGACTAACCTAACTTTGCCCTTGAAAACTCCTCTTTCCATCATAATCCAGTCTTGTTTGGTCTATTTGAATTTGCTTTTCTTAGTACAAATCTATTATTTCACTGAATATTGTGGTGTACATTTAATTACTCTGTTAGTTGCAAACTCCAAAAATATGCCTATTCCAAGTTTCTCGGCTCCTCATCTCATTTAAGACCTAGAAGGTCACCACAAGCCCACAGCACAAAATTCCTTTACATGTATAGAGTGCAAAAACAAATGAATGGGATACCATTTGACTGCAATCATCTCTCTTCACTCACATTAGATGTTTAACTGAACTTTCATTTTTATTTGGAGTCCTTATTGGTGAAAGCATTATATTTTAAATACAAAATTTAAGCAAATTTGCTTATTTGCATTTAAAGTAAAATTTCTTTACTATTTGAAATCATAAAAATAGTGGGTACATCCTGCTGTAGCCACTTCAGCATTGAATATCTTAGTCCCGAAAGATTTATTACATACATTTATGAAAAGGTGGACTGGGGGAGACAAGATTAAATTCCACTTCATGTTTCTTCCTGAGAATAATTGGATGTTAGCTGTAAACAATTAGCAACGTAAAGAAGGCTAATATTAGATGAGAAGAGAATGTGTCTACACTGGAGTATAAACTATATGAGAAAAGGTTATTTTTGTCTTATTTAATGCTGAGAAATTGTACACAACCTATTACATGAACATAGTTATCACTCAGTATGCATATAAATGGCCTTCCTTGATGGCTCAGCGGTAAAGAACTCACCTGCAATATAGGAGACACAGGAGACTCAAGTTCCATCCCCGAGTTGGGAAGATCCCTCGAAGGAGAACACGGCAATCCAGTCCAGTTTTCTTGCCCAGAGAACCCCATGGACAGAGGACCCTGGCAGTCTATAGTCCATAGGGTTGCTGAGAGTCAGGCATGATTGAAATGGCTGACCACACAGTAACAAATACTTATAAATAATAAAAGGTGATATTAGATAGAAGCCTTATTTAAAAGACAATAGCTTATTTCTGGAGACCTTTTTGACATGATGTTCTCGTTAGTGATGACAGTAGCAAATAACACTAGTATCTTAGAGTATTTTAACAAGTGTTGTGCACCAACTCTGTACAGTACACTAAGCTAGTGCCTGTTGTTGCTTATTGACAACTATACCTCTGCATAGGCTGTGACTTAAAGGGAAGTGTGTAAAGTGTGCATGTCTGAGAGTTCCATTAAAATTCAGTTTCTATAAAATGGCCATGCTTTTTGCATCTTATGTAGTTTGTTTAGCAGATAAGTATAGTATATATATGTAGAATTACATATTAATACAGTTTTTCATATAGATCAAAACAAAACATGACTGATCTTTTTGAAACCATTTTCTTTAACAGACTAGTATCTATTTTCCTGTATGAGCTATTACTCATGTTAACATGAGAACACAAAATGAAAATAATGATTGACAAAACAGGGTGAGTTACCTTGCATAGAAAAATTATTTCCATATATAGTTTCTTCAAATTCAAATCAAATTCTTAGAATTTGTAACCATTCCTTCTCTTATTATTTCACCTCTTATGACTCATTTGCTTTTTATTCTGTCATAAATTTTTAAAATCTCAGTACAGAGAGATTTTATTCTGATATTGCATTCTAGCAACAATTCTATAATCTGAAATCTAAAGCATGTATTTAATGATTTAAAGCATTTGTTTAGTGATTAAAAAAAAGAAGAAGAAGGCTTACAGTTTCAGCTCCAACATGCAAAGATCTTAAAAGCTGTCACCCCTGTCCTTAAAACAACAACAAAAACTGAACAAAATGGGAAAGAAGAACTTTCATTGAATCTTCTGATAAATGAGATTGTAGGGCACACCACCACCCTGAAATATGGAGAGTAAATGTTGAGATCACAGCCAAGGTGAACTTCCCTTTGGAGCTATACATGGTAGGAGCATGTAGATGGCAATTTTGGTGAGCTATTGGAGGCTGAAGGTAAACAAGCTTGAGTTGTGAGAAATACATGGGACCACAGGTTTGGGAGGCAGTGTTTATAGCTTTTACCCTCAGGTGTACCACCAGGTTCTTATGGTGAAGAGCCAATAAAAGTTCTCTTGAGACTTTGACAGGACTAGAGAAATACAGAACTTAATATTAATCTAATTGCCTCACTTTCTGCTGCTGCTGCTAAGTCGCTTCAGTCGTGTCAGACTCTGTGTGACCCCATAGACGGCAGCCCACCAGGCTCCCCCGTCTCGGGGATTCTCCAGGCAAGAACACTGGAGTGGGTTGCCATTTCCTTCTCCAATGCATGAAAGTGAAAAGAAAAAGTGAAGTCGCTCAGTCGTATCCGACTGTTCATGACCCCATGGACTGCAGGCTACCAGGCTCCCACGTCCATGGGATTTTCCAGACAAGAGTACTGGAGTGGGGCGCCATTGCCTTCTCCAGCCTCACTTCCTATTACCCCCTTATATCATAATTGTATTTTACCAAATATTACAAGGCATGCTAAAAGGCAAGAAAAATATACTCTACAAGATAAAAGATATACAGATCAATCAATGAGATTTTAGCTTATAACACCAAAGCATAATCTGTGGAAGAACAAATGATGAGTTGTTATTTATTAACATTAAATACGTATATGCTCTGAGGAATCCACTGTTATAATAATAAAGCAACAAAGCAAACATTGGGAGAAAATATTTTCAAAACACATATCTGATAATTTGTAGCCAAAATATGTAAAGAACTTCTAAAAATCCACAGTAAGAAAATAAACAGCCCAATTTAAAAATGGGCAGAAGATCTGAATGGACATCTTCAGCAAAGAAGATATACAGATGGTGAACAAACACATTAGAAAAATGCTTACTATCATTTGTAATTAGGGCATTGCCAATTAAAGCAACAATGAGGTACTACCACACAAGTACTAAGGGTGACTAAAATTCAAAAAAGTTAAAAATGCTAATGAGGATGTAAACAGCAAAAATTCATTCTTTCATTGCTAGTGGCTACTTTGGAAGACTGTACTACAGTTTCTTACAAAGCTAAGCATAATTTTATTATATAATCCATCAATCATACTTCTTGGTATTTACCTAACTGATTTGAAAAATTATGTTCCAAGAAAACTATTACATTAATATTTATAGAAGTTTTATTCATAATCAACACAAACTGGAAGCAACCAATATGTCCTCTAATAGGTATTGAATGGATAGACATATTGTGAGTGCCTCAATATATTGAAATATTATTCTCAATAGAAAGGAATGAACTGTTAAACCATGAAAAGAAATTACTGAATTTTAGAAGCATACTGCAAAATGAAATGTGCTAGTAACAGAAGGATGTATGCTATAGGTTTCTAATTTAATATTTTGGGAAAGGCAAAATTATAGACTGTAGAAACAGCATAGTTTCTTGGTTCTCAAGGGGAACTGTAGAGTTGAAGAGATGCAGCAGTGTCATTTCTGGACTGTTAAACTCTTTTTTGTAAGTAGTTAATGGTGGATACATGTTACTATACATTTCCAAAGAACATGGAAATTTACTGCACAGAGGGAAGCTTAATATATGCAAACATAAAATCTGTGAGGAAGGTCAAGCATCCCAGGATGGATTGAGAAAGTGATAAACACTCTAACTCATTACAAATGCATGTAACAGTCTCACAGAAAGAGAGGTGGAGGAAAAAGATGCTGACCTAATTAACTTCAGAGGTGATTAGAATTTGTGTATAAGCACTGTACTTTAGATAATAAATTTGTTTCTGTAGGGAATGCATGTTAATAATTCTGATACCACTACTCATGTGTAATGGATTTAAACAAGTTAGTATGTGGTTGACTCATGATAGGTACCAAAATTATCATGACTGTAATTGGATTTGACAGATAAGCAAAGATTTCATTACTTGGAGCAGGTGGAAGTGTGATAGAATAAGGTCATAGAGAGAGGAAGGAATCAATATGAAGTCACCTATAGCAAATATAGATTGTTACATATAGAAATATTTATCAGTATTTGCTTATACATGGGTTAGTAGACACACATATATTTCCTTGCTTTACCAGCTCAAGGAGCTAAGAAACAAGAAAACCCCAGTAATAGTGAGCACCCTTAAAATCTAGATATTGGTTTCTTAATACCAATGTCAATAAACAGAACCAGCAATCCTTGGGTAAATGGCTGACTGTAGGATGGAGTAGGAAATATGTAAGTTAGTCTAGAACATTTTATATTTCCAAACAATAAGTTCTAAAAAAAAAAAAAAAACAAAAAAAACCTCAACAATGGAGTATAACAGGACATAGAAGGCCTACTAAAATGTTCCCAATGTTCAAAGCTGGACAGTTTGATCAACAAAATAAATTAGTATTGGATTATACCCCAAACTTTAAAACAAGTATTTATGAGTCTATACTGATAAAAATGATTAGCTAAATAACAGAGACAGCTAAATAAAAAGAAAATTTCCTGTGTACTCTAATTTCAAGCTAGGGAAGAGTAATACCTCATTCCCTAAGTATGAGCTGACCATAGTAGCTTCATTCCAAAGAGGTCAATATGAGAAGAAGCATTATTAAAAAATTAACTCTATAGTGGAAAAACTTGACTAACACTATTTCTGCCAATTGATCAAATTCAACATCAGCAGTGATAAGTCAGATCTATCCCATGTACTCTTGGTATGAAAAACCCATAAGCCAAGACATATCATAAGAAAAAACATTAGACAAATCCCAGTTGAAGGACATTGTTCAAAATATCTGACCAGTATACTTCAAAGACCTTAAGATCATCAAAATCAAAGAAAATAGAAGAAACTGTCACAATCAAAAGGAGCCTAAAGAGACACAAAAAACATGTGAAGTGTGATATTTCATGAAAAGAAAATTAGTTTAAAAATGAAAGAAATCTGAATAGATTATACAATATAGTTAATGTATCAATATTGGTTCCTTAATTTTGAAGATCATACCATATTAATATAAGATTTTAATTATAGTGAAATTAGTTGAGAAGGTATATGGAAACTAAAATCTTTACAATTTTTCTGAAAATTTAAAACTTTTAAAATATAAAGTATATACTATGTCATGTTATGTATATTCAGAATCATCTATCTTCTTAATAAAATTAGGAAGTAACCTTATAGTTTTATTATTTTGAATATTTTTCATATGTTAGTAACAAATTAAGCAATATCCATAGGTTCTAGATATCTGTAAGGTGGCTTTTGAATTGTGGCTTACCTTCCCAATATTTTTTATTATGGCTACATCATATTTATTTAATTTTTAAAGATAACAAGTATTTATCCTTTGAGAGAACAATGTTAATTAGGATGTTTTGGAAAATTTCAGCTAATAATAGGCTTAGTGTATATTGCCAATACAATTGAATTTGGAATTATTGGGATAATAATTGAAACTACCTGTAAACATATTAAAACATTTAGAATGATAACTTGGTAGTGTACTCATAGTTAAAATGAATCTAGAGAGCATAAACACCTTGTATGCCATGTACTCTTTTTCATTAGTTAGGTTTTAAAATTGGCACGGTGATTCTAGGTTTGGCATATTTCATTAAACCAACTATGTGATTCAAAGTTGATACTGTTGTGAAGTTGCAAAGTGTTGCATGCGGTCACTGGCATATCCAATTGTATAATTTCTAGAGATAGTGCCCACATTTGAGAACTTTTGTATAGCTTTCTAAAGGCCTTTTTATATTGTTCACTGCCTGTTGGATTTTGAAAATATGCTGGAGAACTAGAAGCATTTGAATAGTTCTCATGCCATTGTGTGTTTTCCATTGGCTATTTTCAAGAGACTGAATAAGATTTCTCCTAATATACAGTGTTTCTTCACTCTACTGGTGCTGAAGAATAGATTTGACCTTGCTCTTTTAAGTAGAATAGAACTATCTATCATTATGAAGTAATTCTAATTTCTTATCAGATTTGGTTCTTCACAATATATTTGGTGACTACCAAATCCCTGCCATCAATTCTTAATTGTTCTTTGTGTATTTTATTTTTCATTTTCAGACAAGCAACAAATTAGGGATTTTATTTTCAGAAGACTTGGATAAGAAATGGGACATTTTTGGGGTTGTTTTTTGGGCTGAGGTCCTCATTTTATTATTTTTTCTTCTTTTCTTAATATTATAGTCAATTCAAAATGTGTTACTTTTAGATGTACAGCAAAGTGAATCAGTTATGCACATTCATATATACATCCACTATTTTTTTGCTGTTTAGGTTCTTTCCCATACAGGTCATTACAGATAATTGAGTAGAGTTGCCTGTACAGCAGGTTCTTATTAGTTATGCATTTTATATATAGTAGTGTGTATATGTCAACCCAGTCTCCCAGATTTTTTGTAAATAAAGTCATTTGTGGGAATGTAAATTGGTATAGCCACTATGGAAACAATATGGAGCCTCCTTAAAAAACTAAAAACAGAACTACCATATGACCCAGCAATCCCATTCCTAGGCATACATCCAGAGAAAACCATAATTCAAAAAGATATATGCAACTCAGTGTTCACTGCAGTACCATTTACAATAGCCAAGACGTGGAAGCAACCTGAATGTCCACCAACAGAGGAATGGATAAAGAAGATGTGGTACGTATATACAATGGACTATAACTGAGCCATAAAAAAGAATAAAATAATGCTTTTTGCAGCAACATGGATGGACCTAGAGTTGTCATACTGAGTGAAATAAGTTGGACACAGAAAGACAAATGTGATATTGCTTATATACGAAATCTAAAAAAGGATACAAATGAGTTGATTTATTGAACAGAAGTAGAGTCACAGATGTTCTTTGTTTATAACTCTCATATGTCATATCATGCTTTGCCTTGTGTACTTCTTTTTTTCTATTTTGATCACTTTTAAGCATTCCTACTGATTTGTTTCTATGGTCTTAGAGGAATGGGGCTTCTCTGGTGGCTCAGATGGTAAAGAATCTACCTTCAATGTAAGAGAGCCAGGTTCGGTCCCTGGGTAGAGATGATCCCCTGGAGAAGGAAATGGCTACCTACTCCAGTATTCTTGCCTGGAGAATTCCATGGATAAAGGAGCCTGGCAGGCTGCAGTCAATGGGGTCTTGAAGAGTTGGACATGGCTGAATGACTAACACTTTCACCTTTTCATAGGTAAAGTATTTTTCTTACTTTATCGCCTGGATTGCCTTACACAATGATTCAGTATAATTACTAAAATTTTTGTCTGGCTGGAAAATGCTAAATAAATATATTAATATTTCCTGGGTTTTCATAGATGAAGGCATAGTACAATATGATGGGATGAGTATTGAACTAAAAATATTCATTCTAGATCCTCTATTGCTGACTTCAGAGAAGAAAACAAACTAGGAAATGAAGAAGGGTTTGAAGTACATGATCGCTACAGTTCTTTCATAAATTTAAATGTATACTGTTTTAAGTTATACCCCGCAAAAGATATCACATGCCCCATATTTCACTGGAGCCTTACACACATGCCAAAATGTTAGAAAACACTATGAAGCAGTTGTCTAGAAACCCTTCATACAGTTATTTCTCAAGAGGGCAGAATACATTGCTTTCTATTATCACACTTAGCTTTCTCACCAATATAGGAGAAGATCCAATAAAGTTGGCTATTGGTGTATAATTTTTAATATTTTCTCCACTCTCCATAGAAAAATTAACTTCTGCATATTTCCCAAGTTCATCATTCCAAGTCTTTTGGCCTTGAGCATGGCCTTGACATACTTTTATTTGAAATTGTATTATTTTGTCTGCATGAAGTTCATAGTTCTCTGTTATACATTGTATTATTTTAACTTTGAAAATTAACTCAAATACTTTTTGAATCATAAAAGAACATGGATCATAAAAATATTAAATTTTAAAGGTTTACAGTAGAGTGTTCACTGTTTTGACAACAAATCTGATGACATATGTTGTAATTGTCACTTTAGAGTTAAAAATGCAGCTGAATATCTTTCATAATTGATTTTAAAGCTTTCATCTAACACAAGCTTTATTGAGATATAAACTATTTCAAGTAATTTATTTGTACCCAAAAATATATCTGTTCCTATATGACATATATAGCAGAGAGCAATTCTGAAGGCTAGAATCAAATCAGATCATTTGGATTGGAAATTGATTGCCACAATTTCCTATATATATTTATTTTAATTGAAGAATTATGTTGTTTATTTTTTATTTGGTGCTTTAATAAAGCTTAGGTACCTGCAAAGGAGTATTATTTCTCAATGCAGTTCAAATGAACTCTTAAGTTGTATTTTACTTACCTTATAAAATATTTAACACTGATTTAAAAATGCTTTTAAGTAGTTTAACAATTTTAAAATAATATTTTCTGACAGAACAGTTTATTGTTTATAATAAAATCGAATTTCCTTGAATCAGAGATGTCAGTTCTAATAGGATTAGTATTACATTTTTCTCAACTCATTTATAAGTACTCTATTTTCATGGAAATCAGTAATAATTTTTGATTAGGAAACTGGGCTGAAGATCTTTAGTGTTTGATTATGAAAAATAAATGAGAAACTCATTTATTTTTGAAGAAACAAAATATGGTTTGCTAATCCCATTGAAATTTTTTTTCAAAGTCAGGGTTGACATGTTTAAAGAAACTTAAGACATCTCCCATGTCTTTTGCCTTAAGCTACTTGTGAGGTTTCTATCATTGGATCTCTTGATGGGGTCTTTGAAATATTCATATTTCAGCTTTCTTGAATACTCCAGGTACTTGAATTTATGCTCTTTAGTCCAGGTTATAATGTATAACATAACATACTGCCAAATTTAATATAATTATCAAGAACATTTTACTTTTAATCAAAAAAATTTGATAAAAGTTAACTAGTATTTACTTGGTAAAATTACTTTGAATTTACAAAAGAAAAAGATGCTTACTTGTAGGAAATAGCTGAATTAACTTTCTTTCATATAGATTGTAATTTATAGTATTAATATGAATTGACTTGTTTTTAAAATATATTATCACATATTTTTGTAATAATTTTTCAAATTTATTTTTCCACAGAAAACATTCTTTAAAATGTATTTATTATTATTTTTAAATTGCAACAACATAAAATTACCACCTTAGTCATTTTTAGTATATACTTCAGTAGTGTTAAGTACATTCAGATAGTTGAGTGATCAATCTCTAGAACTCATTTCGTCTTGAAAAGCTGAGATACAAAGTGAGTGAGTGAAGTCGCTCAGTCGTGTCTGACTCTGCGACCCCGTGGACTATAGCCACCAGGCTCCTCTGTTCCTGGGCTTCTCCAGTCAAGAATACTGGAGTGGGTTGCCATTTCCTTCTCCAGGGGATCTTCCAGACCCAGGGATCGAACCCAGGTCTTCCACATTGCAGGCAGATGCTTTAACCTCTGAGCCACCATACAAAATAATTTATAAATGTATGTATATATAAATCCTTATATGTGTATGCATATTTCATACATATGTTTTACTCAATAGAGAGAGATTCAAAGGAGAGATAGAACTTAAAATGTTAACAATGGTGGATTTATGTATTTTATTCTTCTTAACATTTGTATTTAGATTTTTCTACAATTCTTTTCTAAGAAGCAATACAACTTATGTTTGTGTTTAGATATCTGCATTATTAACCCAAGCAAATGAATATTTTTATTCCATTATCTTAAGATAAAGAGTAATATATTCAACTCCAGAACTTCTTAATCTTCACAATGAAGCTCCATACTCACTATAGTACATATTTCTACCTCCTCCAGTTCTGACAACCATCATGCTACTTTGTATCTCTATGAATTTGATTAATTTAAGTACCTCATATAGGAAGAATCTCAGAATTTGTCCTTTTGTGACTGGCTTATTTTATATATTATTTTTTATTCTCAGATATTTTTTCTTTGTGTCATCATTTTTACTTTTTTTTCCACGCCACAGAGCATGCAGGATCCTTTCTTGTAGTTGTTCAGTCTCTCAGTTGTGTCTCACTCGCTATGACCCCATGGACTGCAGCATGCCAGGGCTCCCTGTCTCCCACCATCTCCCAGAGTCAACTAAACTCATGTCCATTGAGTTGATGATGCCATCCAACCATCTCATCCTCTGTCGCCCCTTCTCCTCCTGCCTTCAGTCTTTCCTAGCATCAGGGTCTTTTCAAATGAGTCAGCTCTTTGTATCAGGTGGAGTCAGCATCAGTCTTTCCAATGAATATTCAGGGCTGATTTCCTTCAGGATTGACTTGTTGGATGTCCTTGCAGTCCAAGGGACTCTCAAGAGTCGTCTCCAACACCACAGATCAAAAGCATCAATTCTTCAGCACTCAGCCTTCTTTATGGTCAAACTCTCATTATCTATACATGACTACTGGAAAAACTATAGTGTTCACAATACCAACCTTTGCTGGCAAAGTAATGTCTCTCCTTTTTAATATGCTGTCTAGATTTGTCATAGCTTTTCTTCCAAGAAGCAAGCATCGTTTAATTTCATGGCTGCAGTCACTGTGTGCAGTGATTTTGAAGCCCATAAAAATAATTTCACTGCTTCCATTTTTTCCACATCTATTTGCCATGAAGTTATAGGACCAGATGCCATGATCTTAGTTTTTTGAATGTTGTTTTTTAAGAAGATTTTTCACTCTCCTCTTTCACTTTCAAGAGGCTTTTTAGTTCCTTGTTTTCTGCCATTATGGTGATATCATCTGCATATCTGAGGTTATGTATATTTCTCCCAGCAACTTAATTTCAGCTTGAGCTTCATCCAGTCCATATTTCTCATGATGTACTCTGCAGATAGATTAATTGTTCAGGGTGACAATATACAGCTTTAATATACTCCTTTCCCAATTTTGAACCAGTTTGTTATTGGGATCCTAGTTCCTGGATAACAAACAGGATATTAGAAGTAAAGAAAGAGGAAGTGAATCCTTTGACTACTAAGAAAGGTGTTCCCAAGTAGTGCTACTAGTAAAGAAGCCCCTGCGAGTACAGGCCACACAATGCACACGATGTAAGATACCCTGGAGGAGGACATGGAAGGCTACTCCAGTATTCTTGCCTGGAGAATCCCGTAGACAGAAGAGCCTGGCAGACTATAGTCCATTGGGTCAAAAAGAGTTGAACACAGCCGAAGCAACTTAGCACGCACACACTAAGGGTCTAGCTTGGCTAACTAAGTGTGTGGTTTCATTCCAATCCCAAAGAAAGGCAATGCCAAAGAATGGTCAAACTAACACACAATTGCACTCATCTCAGATGCTCAAAGTAATGCTCAAAATTCTCCAAGCCAGGCTTCAACAGGATATGAACCGTGAACTTCCAGATGTTCAAGCTGGTTTTAGAAAAGGCAGAGGAACCAGAGATCAAACTGCCAATTTCCATTGGATCATCAAAAAAACAAGAGAGTTCCAGAAAAATATCTACTTTACTGACTATGCCAAAGCCTTTGACTGTGTGGATCACAACCAACTGTGGAAAATTCTGAAAGAGATGGGGAAAGCAGACCACCTGACCTGCCTCTTGAGAAATCTGTATGCAGGTCAAGAAGCAAGAGATGATAGAACTGGAATTGAAACAACAGACTGGTTCCAAATTGGGAAAAGAGTACATCAAAGCTACATATTGTCACCCTGCTTATTTAACTTATATGCAGAGTATGTCATGAGAAACATTGGGCTGGATGAACCACAAGCTGGAATCAAGATTGCCAGGAGAAATATCAATAACCTCGGATATAAAGATGACACCACCCTTATGGCAGAAAGAGAAGAACTAAAGAACCTTGTGATGAAAGTGAAGGAGGATAGTGAAAAAGTTGGCATAAAACTCAATATTTGGAAACTAAAATCATGGCTTCTGGTCCCATCACTTCATGACAAATAGATGGAGAAACAGTGGCAGACTTTATTTTATTTGGACTCCAAAATCACTGCAGATGTTGACTGCAGCCATGAAATTAAAAGATGCTTACTCCTTGGCAGGAAAGTTATGACCAACCTAGACAGCCTATTAAAAAGTAGAGACATTACTTCCTCAACAAAGGTCCATCTAGTCAAAGCTATGCTTTTTCCAATAGTCATGTATTGATGTGAGAGTTGGACTGTGAAGAAAGCTGAGTGCCGAAGAATTGATGCTTTAGAACTCTCATGTTGGAGAAGACTCTTAAGAGTACCATGGACTGCAAGGAGATCCAACTAGTCCATCCTAAGGAAAATCAGTCCTGAATATTCATGGGAAGGACTGATGCTGAAACTCCAATACTTTGGCCACCTGATGCAAAGAACTGACTCATTTGAAAAGACCCTGATGCTGGGAAAGATTGAAGGTGGGAAGAGAAGGATGAGATGGTTGGATTGAGTTGGCATTACCACCCCGATGGACATGAGTTTGGGTAAACTTCGGGAATTGGTAATGGACAGGGAGGCCTGACAAGCTGCAGTCCATGTGGTCTCAAAGAGTTGGACATGACTGAGCAACGGCACTGAACTGAATACTTTCTACCTGACTTTTGTGATATGAGAGTAATCTTTTTGTAATGTATTGATCATTTATCCTTCTCATTTAGGAATGATCAAAGAGAAGTCCAAACTCCTTTATGTAATACAAAGGACTCATCTCTTGCCATGTCCTTCATACCTCACTCTACACTCCAGCCAAACTGAATCTTTTCACTTATCCAAATGTGATATGCATATTTCCCTTTGGGCTTTGTTCTCAAGCCTGGATATACTCCTTAACTTTTTAACCAAGGCTCTCTTGGCCTTTTCTAAATGTTACTTCCTCAGTTCAGTTCAGTCACTCATTTGTGTCTGACTCTTTGCGACCCCATGAATCGCAGCACACCAGGCCTCCCTGTCCATCACCAACTCCCAGAGTTAACTCAGACTCACGTCCATCGAGTCTGTGATGCCTTCCAGCCATCTCATCCTCTGTTGTCCCCTTCTCCTCCTGCCCCCAATCCCTCCCAGCATCAGGGTCTTTTCCAATGAGTCAACTCTTCGCATGAGGTGGCCAAAGTACTGGAGTTTCAGTTTTAGTATCATTCCTTCCAAAGAAATGCCAGGGCTGATCTCCTTCAGAATTGACTGGTTGGATCTCCTTGCAGTCCAAGGGACTCTCAAGAGTCTTCTCCAACACCACAGTTCAAAAGCATCAATTCTTTGGTGCTCAGCCTTCTTCACAGTCCAACTCTCACATCCATACATGACCACGGGAAAAACCATAGCCTTGACTAGACAGACCTTTGTTGGCAAAGTAATGTCTCTCTTTTTGAATATGCTATCTAGGTTGGTCATAACTTTTCTTCCAAGGAGTAAGTGTCTTTTAATTTCATGGCTGCAATCACCATCTGCAGTGATTTTGGAGCCCCCCAAAATAAAGTCTGACACTGTTTCCACTGTTTCCCCATCTATTTCCCATGAAGTGATGGGACCGGATGCCATGATCTTCATTTTCTGAATGTTGAGCTTTAGGCCAACTTTTTCACTCTCCTCTTTCACTTTCATCAAGAGGCTTTTTAGTTCCTCTTCACTTTCTGCCATAAGGGTGGTGTCATCTGCATATCTGAGATTATTGATATTTCTCCCGGCAATCTTGATTCCAGCTTGGGTTTCTTCTAGTCCAGCATTTCTACAAGAGCCAATTTATAATATTCCAAGAATAATTTAGGCATCACTCATATTTTACTGTTTATAACCCTAAATTTATCACTGCAGTATAGTGCTAGTAAAATGGGCAGTTTCTCATTGGAGAGGGACATCTGAATTTCTTAAAAGCATGTGCATACTTTATTACTATAATTATCTATTACATTAGTTGGGATGTGCAATGCACATTTGTGCAGTGTAGTTGGATTTTCGATCAACCATTGGTTATTGGAGATATTAGCTTTTATCTTTTTATCATTTGTTTTATGTATATTGAGCACTAAATACCTGGGATGCTGAGGCTGCTTCTTTCCAACTCCCCTATGCTCTCTCCTCAGAAATATCTACAGTTTCCACTTCTGAAGAGAGAGAGAAGGGCTTGGAGGCATTTTCTATGTGGTGTTTTATTTTGTTCCCCTGTTTCTTCTCCCTTCCACCTTCCTGAATAAAGTGATCAGCTGTAGCTACAGGGTGGGTGGAGAGAAAATAAAAATGTTCATTTACTTCTGTTGGTTCCCAGGTGATTATATTATATTGCCTCCCTTACTATATATATATGTTCACCCCATTCTTGCTGTGGAAGCAACAGCTTGCTTATCTATCAAATAATTAGATATAGGGCATTAGAGAATGCCATGTAGAAAGTTATAGAAAAATGAGTTTCTATATTTTAGCCAACATTTTAAAAGACATCCATATATCAATGGATTATGATGCTTTTTAAATGCTTTTTTAAAATATGAATATTGTTTCATACAGAGATTCCAAATAAAGAAATGGAACTGAAAATTCCAATGATCCTTCCTCTTATGTTTTTAGTGTTGCTAATATTCCAAATAAAGTGTTCTATTTCTCAATTCCAGAATATTATTAAAATTCTAAAATAATTTTCTAATTTACAAGGAATTGTCATATCACAACATATCATTCAACTGAAACAGAATTCAAAAATCACTTGCTTTTATTTAGAAGGGAATAATTTATGCAACTTGGTTTTATTTGGAACATATTATTTCCTTTAGGAGGATATTCAAAGTCAATATTTATGCCTATGGTCACATATTAGGAATCTATGTTCCCTCTGTCTATTTTTATCTAACTTCTGCATTTTAAGTAATGTTTAAAAATGATATACTTCTACATTGCAACAAGTAATAAGTGTTAATAAAAATATATTTATCTATCTTCAGTACTGTAATTTAAAACAAAACCATCTACTTATTATAAAATGCAATACAGTGGTTTTAGGACATAAAGAGGAACTTCCCTATCCATGAATGATTCTTATAACTGCAAAAAGGGATATGATTTAATATGTTAGCTAAAAACTTTACATGTTTCTCTCAGATAGAAATGTATATATGAGGACAGTATGGATTCCAAACTGTAGTTTGAAAGAAAGCAATAGTGAAAATGAATTCCATGCCAGTAGACACTTTAAAAACTAGATTTAGCAGCAGTCACATTAGCTTAGATAATGGGAGAATTTTTCTTCATTGAAAATGCTCTGTGTCGCTTAGGAAGAACTTACTGAGGCAGCCTGCCATCTAGCTTTTTCACAGAAAAACAGGCTTACAGACTGCAGATGAGAGAGTCTGGAGCAGAGACAGTTTTAACTTAGCCATTCCTAATTTATCTCAAGCATATTCAATTCATCTTCACTGCTCTATGCACACAGGAACACCAGATTGTCATCCCTAGGGAACAGAATGCAACCGGAGATCTAGAGAGCTGTCACATTCCAAGAAATATTTAAATTGTGCTGATTTTCTTCTGGAGAACTGAGCCCAGGGAATGAAACTCTCCATCAAGTCATAGCTTTGCGGGCAATAGATCAGAGGATATTGCCAGTTTTCTAATGGATTATTGTTATCGGGCAGGTTTTCTCTGAAGGTACGTAGTTATTTTCTCAATTCATTACCCTTTTCCTGTTTATCAGGTAATGATTTAATGAGCTGGGGAGCCAAACCTGTGAAAAAGAGAAAGATCTTAGTCTGTATTGACTAAAGAATGACACTTTATGGCTGCATGTTTATAGGTGAATTATCTGATTCCTGTACTAAAGATTAGTAGGGAATAGTTTGAATTGCATTATCAGCAAAAGCAGGCAAAACAAAAACAAACCGTGCTGCAGGCTTCATTATCATAAGTTCATATGAATTCTCTTGAGGATTTTCTTTTATAGCTGCACTATATAATAAAGGGGAATACAGATTTTGGAAACTCACTTAACCTTATACATGTTTTATTCTTTTTACACAATGATATTTTATCTATGTATTCCAAAATACAAAACTTTGTCTCAAATGCTGCTATTGATTTTGATGTCGTGGATGCTTATGACATTTGAATATATGAATGGCAAGAGTATTTAAAGAAACTCTAGTAGAAGTATTCCTGAGAATATTATATTGGTGTACTTTGTTGACTTACAGCTCTGTATTTTTGAGTTTGGAATCAACATGCTAAGATAAGTTGCTTTAATTTTAGTTAAATACACATACTATAAAGATTTATTATCCAACTTTGTTCTGTGAAGTGAAAACCTCAATACATTTATAGAAAACATGAAACTAGCACAGTAAAATTTTAAAAGCTGACAAACTTTGGAATATTTATTAAAATAATAAAACTAGAGAAAACCTTATCCTAAACTAGGTCTAACTGTAAAATATTAACACAGAAAGGGATGACTTCTGTGCATGGTTCCTGAAAGGTAAAGATGTATTTGTAGGGGGTTGTTCTGTGTCAGAGTGGGTGGGAGTGTAAGACAGAAAGTAAGCACATAGTAATGGCAATGAGCTTATGAAAACTGAAGAAATATTTTAAAATATTGTATGAGGGCTTTTGATGCGTCTAAGTATTTTATTATCGTGTGAATTCACTCAGTGAAATCTACTGTGGCTTTGATATTTTTACATGTCAGAAATGACTATTAGGATAGGTCGAGTAGTCGGTGCATGTGACCTGCAGCGTAGTATTTGTGGATTGTTACACAGACTTTGTGGACCCATCAATGGGTTAATCACAGACTTGAGAGAGGAAATGGTGGCTGAGCTTCATGAAAGCACTTGTTAAATGTGTTCTAATTTCTTTGGAGCATTCGAAAGACTATTAGAAGCTTAAAGCAAACAGAGAAGGAATGAGTCACTCAAATAGTAACTTTAAGTTCATTCTCTCTTATCCTCAAAGAGATTGTAAAAAGCCAAAAGTGGAAATGAAGGAGATAGAGTCCTCAAAGAGTACGTTTAAGTGCTTCTTTTTTCATGAATCTTACAAGAATTGAGAAATAGGGGCTTAAATTAAGGTTTCCCTAAGGATTGCTCCATTTTACAACTTTTCTCTCTCTTTTATGGAACATTTTTGCTCCACTCACTTAAGAAAAAAAAGTGAGCTTGCTTCCAGCCTGATTTCTGCCCAATAGCTTGCATCTCTAATTTAACTCTCCAGAAATGTACTCTGTGAAACTGCATACACTTCAGAGTCTCAGTTTGATCATTAACTGAGTTTTGTATGCCAAAAGATAATATAATATAACATTTTTTAACATTCTTTTAAAATTATTATCACAATTAGCATTTCTGAAAATCTCAGACTGTGTGCAAAAGAGGGCATAAGTAGGGGAAAAAAATAAGGGAACATACTTTATGTTCTTTTTGAGTAAGATAATACCAATAAATAATGAAATATATTCACTTCATGTTTGAGTATGGGGCAGGAATGACAACAGCTTAGAAATATATCCCTTAATTTACATTTTAGATGTTAGATGAATATAACAAATCTGAAAATGAGGAGTAGTTTCATTTTTCAGATTGGAATTTTTTGTGTTTGTTTTGTTTTAACCTCCTGTTAACTTTTTCTACCACACATGTTAATGTCTTTTACCTCCCTAGAGGGTTCATTCACTTATCCAGCTATCTAAATCTGCTCATCTTCTACGTCTAGTGCTAAAACTTGTTTTTTATTTCATCTTATTATGAGTTAATTGTAAAATATATTGCCATAATTTCATTTTATTAGCTGCTGTTAAATATTTAATATTTATTGAGTGCCCATGAAATGTTTGGTGCTTAAAAGCAATATGTAGAAAGAAAGTACATACTGATATTTCTCACAAATCAGCCAGTTTATTAATATTTCAAGATTTCTAATTGGTGCCCACAGAGAAAAGCAATTATGCCTGACTCTTTAGTAGCTACTTATGTGTGTATAAGGCATGGACACTCCTATATTTGGTCAATAATTTGCATACACCTTTACTGAAGATTCCAGACTAGTCATCCAGATATTTTCAAATTCTCCCCTAACTCTGTTTTATATGTTAAAGTGTCACTGACCGAACACTGAATTATAGGTAAGACAAACTAGGTTTAAATCTGTTAAGCAAATTTGTGTAGGTTAATCATCTCCTCCATACTTCTGTCTCATAGGTGGTATAATGGTATCTACTTTTTAGATTCTTGTGAGTAGTAAAGATCAGGCACATTAAGTAACAAACGCAGAATTTATGCACAGCATATGCTTAATAAACAGTACCTGTTTTTTAAACACATTTTATTATAATTTTACATACAGAATGTTCCATTTGAAATCACCTTGACTCTTTCTTCAATGATGTGTGTATATGCATATGTTCATTTGTTATACAGTCTTAGTAACCAAAATAATGCATTGGTTATATGGTTATTACTTGGCACTAAAGTTCTCTATAAAGTTACTAAAGCAAAATTACTAAATTCAAGATTAGTTTAAGAAATTAGTTGGCATATTCCCCATGGCTTTCAAATTGCTAAATAAATCATGATTTACTGGGGAAAAAACATAGAACTATATCTCATTTTCCCACTTTCCCCTTCTTCCAAAAGATATGGAAATAGAAGAAAAAACACTAAATCCTCTTGCTCATTTTAATGTGCCCTTTGCCCCTTTCATTTGCATTTACTTTGCTATAATGACTTGTCTAGTGAGATGGCCTCAAATTCCAACTGCATATGGTAGTTCAAGCATACAAATCCACCCCTCACGGAACAAAGCAAATATATGAAAACTTTTATTAAAATAAAAGACAGCTTTTGCTTTGAAAAAATACTAAACATTTTTAAATGAGAGTGAAAATGTTAAAATGCAAGTATTAAGTCCAGCCAGATGTTGACCTTAACTGTGAGTCTGAATCTTTATAAAAATAGGATGCAAATCCAAGCTAGAAGCTGTTTTCTTTAGGTGACAAGGCTGCTGAAAACTCCTGAGTCTGAATTTCTCAAATGTATTTCATATTGAATTAAGCATGTACAGAAAGCCTACTTTAACATCCTAAGTTATATAGAGAGGGAGATTAAGCATAATATAAGTTGGTCTTATATATCTGTATATATCTGGATTTGTATTGGAATTTGAAAATAGATATATAAAAGTCTTCTTATAAAAAGGAACCACCAAGTATTTATTTTCAAAGTACATGACAACATTCTAACTAGATCAAAATGTGGGTGCAAAAGCAAGTACCTGCTGAGAAACTATTCTTTCTTCTTGTTCTTTTTTTAATTTTTTTGGTCAGGATCTGTTGTCAGTACCAATCCTGTTTTATATCTGTGAATTTACCTACTTGTCAGTAAGGAGAAGGTGAAGGTTTGGGTATCTGACTGCGTTTTGTAGATGACCCTTGAAGTTCTATTGTTTTTTTATCGCCAATTTCAGATATTTTGGCCCGGTACTTAAAGGAGATTAGAATCTATGTTCTAATTTCAACTCAATTTTCTAATTTGTACGCATGTGTGTAAGAATAATAATAATGGTCACATGGTGGTGTAGAATACATGACAATGTTGTAAAATAGTATTACAGGGGCTTGTTCATAAGTACGGAGTTGATCCTCAAACACCACAGATTTGAACTACACAGGTCCACTTAAATGTAGATCTATTTTTATTAGTAAATACTACAGTGCTACATGATCCATGATTTGTTAAATCCAAGAAAGTGGAACTGAGGATATGAAGGAAACTTCCTCCATGTATACGGAAGGCTTAACCGTAAGTTATATGCATATTTTTGATTGCTTTGAAGGTTGGTGTTCCTAGACCCCAAGTTTTTCAAGGCTCAACTATGCTAATAAATGGTAATAAGTATTATTGTTTCTCTTATGACATCCCCATCTGCACACCCACTCCTGATATTAGGTTTCCAGTTATTCAGTTAGATTATCAGGCTACGTTTGGTGGGGGAGGGGCCCCAGGGGGAAGGTCCCAAATTCATATTCACCTACATATTTCTCTTACATCTAGCTTCCTACAAGTAAATATTCTTGTTTACTAAGCCCTGCTCCTTTGACCTAACTTTAAAAAGCTTAGCCACAGTCCCTTGAGATGCTTTTTTCCTGGTAAATTATTGAGCTTATTAATTCTCTCCTGATGTCTACTTTGTATAAAGGAAGCAGAAAGAAAATATGGTTGTCTTGTGGCAGATACAACTTCCACAGGCTTCTCGAGTGGAGGCTTTCTTTTATGAAAGGTGTACTAATAAGAATTATGAGCTGAATTGTATCTCCCTAAAATTCATAATGGCAACCCATTCCAGTATTCTTGCCTGGAGAATTTCATGGGCAGGGGAGCCTGGCAGACTGCAGTCCATGGGTTCAAAAAGGTCAAACACGACTGAGAGACTTCCAAATTCATATGCTTATGTACTAACTCCCAGTACCTTGGAATGTGGCTATATATGGAGACAGGATTTTTAGAGATATAATTAAGTTAAAGTCAGGTCACTAGGGTGATTCCTAATCCAATATGACTGGTGTCCCTATAAGAAGAGGAAATTTGGACATAGATTCTTACAAGACACTGGGAAAAGATGGTCATCTATAAGCCAAGGAGAGAAGCCCCAGAAGAAATCAACCCTCCTGAAACTTGATCTCAACTTCTATCTTATAATTGTGAGAGAAAAAACTACTATGTTCCTTTAGCCACCCAGTCTATGATGTATGGTACTTTGTTATGGCAACCCTAGTAATTTAATACAGGTAAACATTTTAGACTTTGTGGACCACATGAAGTTTCTGACACATATCCTTTCTTTTCCTCCTTCCCTTCTTCTCCTTATTCACCCTTTAAAAATGTAATGCAAAACAAAACAGAAAGCCAATAAAAACAAATATTCTTAGGTGCCATATTTGTCCATAAGCACAGTTTCCCAACCCTTGTTCTAAGAGATCTTTCTCTTGTCCAAGAGATCTTTCAAAGCCGTCCAAAGTTTGGGCAAAAGATAGTCCTAACTTTCATGTTTTTGAATGTGATAGTTTACTTTATTGAGGGCATCACTGACTTTTAGCCTAAAAATGTAACTTGGCTCTTTCCTTCTGTTAAAATTCTTCCAAATACCTCAATTTAATGAAAAGTATTTTGATTAGAGTATTTTACCTTCACTCTGAAATGGCCCTTTTAAGTCCTAGTGGTAGAATAGCATCTGAAAAAACATACATATAATAATAATAGCAGTCTGCCCTTGTTGAGTACATCTGTAAGCTAAAGATATTCTAAACACTTAACATACATTTTTTGATGATTATCCTACCAAAAACCTTGCAAAGTAACTGCTGTTATAATCATTTTACTGATAGGGAAATTGGAACACAGAGACGAAACAACTGCCATGAGTATTTAGCATAAATAACTTAGATGACTTGTAAATGTTTGGATATAGGATCTGTGGCCCAGAGTCTGTCATGTAACCACTCTACCATGATGGCTCTCAGATCATGGCAGAGTTTCATGTTTACTCTAGAAACAGCTATGAAAATATTGGGAAAGTACTTATCAAGTAGCAATTCAGGTTGAAAGAGACGGGGAATGATGCAGTGCTTATTTTAATCCTACATTTTATGTGAATGAAGTAGGTATGTAGTTAAGTATGTTATTTCTGTGTGTCTTTTCTTATAGAGAATATGATTTAGGACTTTTTTTCTCCTTAAAATATATAGTGAGAGAGTATGGATTTAAAAAAACTAGTTTTATTGTAGACAAATCTAAAGAACAAAATGGTACAATTTTGAAACACACAGGAAATTCATATTTAATTTCACATGTGAATATGTTAATATGCTTATTTTAATAATCCCTGTTAGATGCAGAAATCTAGGAAAAACTAAACCGACAAACAGTTATAAATGCTTCATTATTTCTAATTATTTTAACAGTATCAACAGGTAGTAGATCTGAATGTGTTTGTATAAGAACCTGTTTGAGTGAAAACTTTGCCAGGTGGCAATTCTGTTTTAATTTTAAGAAACATATGTTGTGTACCTAGTTTGTCCTTTTTAATTTCATCAATACATGTGATATATTTTCAGTGTTTGTATAGAACTAAAATGCATTTTCTAGCCAAATTTGAATTGGTAGAACATCTTTGAAAAGAAAAGTAGGCCAGCACTCCTTTGTGATGTAAGGACAGCTGACCTACTTCATAAATTATTCTTCCATCACCCAATTTGCACAATTGAATCCTTGTTGTTTATGTTCCTATTCCTACTAAAGAAATGTAATCATAATTAAGTGGAAGGTTGTCAGTCACATGCCAAAGTGAATCAATGTTAAAAAAAAAAAAGAGCTATTTCCAGTTTTTAGCTATAATTTCTAGTAATTAAAGTATAGGTTTCTATACATGAAGAACATTAATAAAACACTTATTGTTTAGGAATTTATTATAATAGGCCCTGTTATTTTAGGCTCTGGTAGATTCCTAGTTACTGTGGAGCAGACCTAAGATAAAATGCCTTCATATATTTTCATTGGGACTGGGGGATAACTGTGGGACTCCTCTTTCTTTGGAATTATTTTTTAAGTATGCATTTATATTTATTCTCTCTAAAAATGGTTTTATTTATCTTTAAGAAGTATATTAGTAGACACATAAATATATGTATGAAGGTATTTGTGTGCATGTCTGTGATTGTCATGTTTGTCTGCATTTTTTTTAATGGAGCTATCCATAGAAGACTTGACATACAGATCTTTAGTTCAAAGCAATATATTGAAAAGCATCTTCTCACTAGTAAATGGACCCTGAAATATATAGGAATTAGAGCAATAAATCCCACCCTGGATTACTTTACAACTCTCTACCACCCTCCTTTTACTTAAAGCTACTCCTTACAAAAAAATCCATGTGTTAGAAAATATCATGCCAGGGATTTGTTTTCTCTCTTGGATTATGCCCTTGAGGTCAAAATGGGAAATATGGTAGGTAAATGAAATCTTTAGGAGAATTTGTAGAATTTATCTGAAGAAACAAAGATTACACTGAAAAGAAAATAATTATTTCTAGGTTTTCAGTGGGGATAGGGATGTGCCAGATCTTGAGAATAATGTTGGGAACTGGGATACCCGTAACAGAAATTCTCTGAAGAGTTTATCTTATTATGTAATCTCATTTGGTAATGAGAACAGTTGTATTTATTTTTAGCTGCAAGTCTTGTTTTCCTTTTGTAACTCCTAATAGCTATCTACAAACCTTTGGTAAACACCCACATAGACCACAGGGTATAGATTAAATCTACACTAAAGGGAAAAACCTTAATTTGCCCATAGCTAGATATAGACAACAAGGAGATTAAACCAGTCAGTCTTAAAGGAAATCAACCCTGGATACTCACTGGCAGAACTGATGCTGAAGCTGATTCTCCAGTATTTTAGTCACCTAAGGTGAACAGCTGACTAATTGGAAAAGTCCCTGCTGCTGGCAAAGACTGAGAGCAGAAGGAGAAAAGGGATGAGATGGCTGGATAGCATCACCAATGCAATGGACGTGAACTTGGGCAATCTTCAGGAGATGGTGAGAGACAGGGAAGCCTGGCATGCTGCAGTTCACGAGGTCACAAAGAGTCCGACACTACTGGGCGACTGAACAACAACAACAAGGATAGATAGACACATACCTACAAAGCAATATGCGCTGTCCAACAGACTGGCAAATAGGAACAGGCTGACAGACAAAGACAGATTGACAGTGAGAACTGACAGTGAGACAGGGATGGTAGACCAATATAAGGGACAGGCAAACTGACAGCCAGCCAGAAACATACCGCAGTGAGAACTGGCTGAATAGACAGGAAGGTAAGCACAGACTGGCAGATATAGACACAGAGATACTGAACAGACAAACGTCTGAGGCCAGACCCATGTCTAACATGAACAGGTGGGTCTGGCCAATGAAAGGCATAGATGTAAACATAGTTGTTGGTGTATACAGACACTGTACACTAAAATGCTGCCTTTACATTCATGAGGCAAAATCCAGGAATAAGCCATTTTTATTGCTTATTAAAGGACATTTTTGAAGCATATTCATCTGTGCAGTTTTTCCCACTACAGAGGTGAATCATAGATACATATGTGAACTGCTTTGTCATTCCCTTTATCCGATATTTCTTTCTTTGGGTAAGAGAAACAAATAAAAATAGTCAAGTTATTTTGAGATTCCTGTTGAAAGGTTACCTTAAGCTCTTTTCAAACTCTGTAAGATAATAGACAAGTCAGAATTCAGATTATAAAATGATCAATTTTCTTTCTCTAGAGGAAGCAACAATTATAACAAACAAAAGAATAAAACACTTTTGCCTGAAAAACATTATTAATGTCAAGCAATTATTATAGCCTCAGTCTTGTGCTTTGGGTCACTGAAATTACTTCTAAATTATAAACGCACTTGATAATTTTTGCAGCAATAAATTGAGAAAAGCAAGGGAAATATAATGTTTCCATGACTGAATGGAATGATAATAGCTTGAATGAACATATGTCGACCTTTTATTGTTTTGTAGAAAATTTTGATTATCACATTATAATTAACAGTAGATTTATTTGAAATATTAATAGCTACTCAATAGTTCAAAATATTTATAATTTTAAGAATGTTTAAGGAATTGCAAAGTCTACTGACTATTTAGCAGTTTCTTTTAGAGTCTTGGAAGGATATCAGTTCAGTTCAGTTCAGTCGCTCAGTTGTGTCTGACTCTTTGTGACCCCATGAATCGCAGCATGCCAGGCCTCCCTGTCCATCACCAACTATCAGAGTTCACTCAGACTCGCGTCCATCGAGTCAGTGATGCCATGCAACCATCTCATCCTCTGTCTTCCCCTTCTCCTCCTGCCCCCAATCCCTCCCAGGATCAGAGTCTTTTCCAATGAGTCAACCCTTCGCATGAGGTGGCCAAAGTACTGGAGTTTCAGCTTTAGCATCATTCCTTCCAAAGAAATTCCAGGGCTTATCTCCTTCAAGATGGACTGGTTGGATCTCCTTGCAGTCCAAGGGACTCTCAAGAGTCTTCTCCAGCACAACAGTTCAAAAGCATCAATTCTTCGGCGCTCAGCCTTCTTCACAGTCCAACTCTCACATCCAGGCATATCACTGGAAAAACCATAGCCTTGACTAGATGGACCTTTGTTGCCAAAGTAATGTCTCTGCTTTTCAATATGCTATCTAGGTTGGTCATAACTTTTCTTCCAAGGAGTAAGCGTCTTTTAATTTCATGGCTACAGTCACCATCTGCAGTGATTATGGAGCCACAAAAAATAAAATCTGACACTGTTTCCACTGTTTCCCCATCTATTTCCCATGAAGTGATGGGACCAGATGCCATGAACTTAGTTTTCTGAACTTAGTTTTCTTAGTTTTCTGAATGTTGAGCTTTAGGCCAACATTTTCACTCTCCTCTTTCACTTTCATCAAGAAGCTTTTTAGTTCCTCTTCCCTTTCTACCATAAGGGTGGTGTCATCTGCATATCTGAGGTTATTGATATTTCTCCTGGCAATCTTGATTCCAGCTTGTGCTTCTTCCAGTCCAGCGTTTCTCATGATGTACCCTGCATATAAGTTAAATAAGCAGGGTGACAATATACAGCCTTGACGTACTCCTTTTCCTATTTGGAACCAGTCTGTTGTTCCATGTCCAGTTCTAACAGTTGCTTCCTGACATGCATATAGGTTTCTCAAGAAGCATGTCAGAAGGATATATATACATATATATAGAGAGACTATACATTTAAATGCATGTGTTAGAATATTATTGTTAAATAAATACCTTGTATGCAATATCTTGCTGATATTTGTAACTATTTAGTTTTAGTGTTAGGTGGGCATAATAAATTAGCTTTTTAAAAACTACCATTGTGTACCACATCTGGTATTTTACAAGTTAATACAAACAAAGTTGAGATTTGTGTTTTCCTATGAGGTTGCTTTTGGTGGGGAGGTATTTTCCTTTTTACTTTAATCTCTGAAAAGCACACATTGTTATATGAAAAACCATTTAAAAAATATTTATTGAGGTATAATTTATATACCTCTAAGCCAGGCTTCAACAATATGTGAACCATGAACTTCCAGGTGTTCAAGCTGGTTTTAGAAAAGGCAGAGGAACCAGAGATCAATTTGCCAATATCCACTGGATTATCAAAAAAGCAAGAGTTATAGAAAACATCTATTTCTGTTTTATTGACTATGCCAAAGCCTTTGACTGTGCAGATCACAACAAACTATGGAAAATTCTGAAAAGAGATGGGAATACCAGACCACCTAACCTGCGCCTTGAGAAATCTGTATGCAGGTCAGGAAGCAGCAGTTAGAACTGGACTTGGAACAGACTGGTTCCAAATAGGAAAAGGAGTATGTCAAGGCTGTATATTGTCACCCTGCTTATTTAATTTCTATGCAGAGTACATCATGAGAAACACTGGGCTGGAAGAAGCACAAACTGGAATCAAGATTGCCGGGAGAAATATCAATAACCTCAGATATGCAGATGACACCACCCTTATGGCAGAAAGTAAAGAGGAGCTAAAGAGCCTCTTGATGAAAGTGAAAGAGGAGAGTGAAAGGTTGGCTTAAAGCTCCAACATTCAGAAATCGAAGATTATGGCATCTGGTCCCATCACTTCATGGGAAGTAGATGGGGAAACAGTGGAAACAGTGTCAGACTTTATTTTTGGGGGCTCCCAAATCACTGCAGATAGTGACTGCAGCCATGAAATTAAAAGACACTTACTCCTTGGAGGGAAAGTTATGACCAACCTAGACAGCATATTAAAAAGCACAGACATTACTTTGCCAACAAAGTCCATCTAGTCAAACCTTTGGTTTTTCCGGTAGTCACATATGGATGTGAGAGTTGGACTGTGAAGAAAGCTGAGTGCCAAAGAATTGATGCTTTTGAACTGTGGTGTTGGAGAAGACTCTTGAGAGTCCCTTGGACTGCAAGGAGATCCAACCTGTCCATTCTCAAGGTGATCAGTCCTGGGTGTTCATTGGAAGCTGAAACTCCAATACTTTGGCCACTTCATGCAAAGAGTTGACTCATTGGAAAAGGCTCTGTTGCTGGGAGGGATTGGGGGCAGGCGGAGAAGGGGAGGACAGAGGATGAGATGGCTGGATGGCATCACTGACTGAATGGACATGAGTTTCTGTGAACTCCCGTAGTTGCTGATGGACAGGGAGGCCTGGCGTGCTGTGATTTATGTGGTTGCAAAGATTCGGACACAACTGAGCTAATGAACTGAACTGAACTTAATGAAAACAGTTTAGATATCAATTTCCAAGTCATAGGACTGACTGAGGCCACCTATATGTTAGCCTGATTATCTCTATGGTTCCTGTCATTATCTAATTTTATCCATGTTCAAATAGCTTGTGAATCTTTCTTGGAGGCTTATACTTCAGGATGAGATTTCTAAATCATTTATTGTGACCCATTGACATGGGACCCTGTCTTTATTTCGAAATAGTTATCTTAGGTATGATGCAAAATTTATTCGCTTTTAAGTGAATTTATTTTTTTTTTCTGCTACTCACGATGAGTCAGAGAACCAAACATATGGTTTACTGCAACAGTTTCTATTAGTTTTAGTGTGTGAAATTCACATTCTCCCAAAATACTTTTTTCTTTCATCTTTTAGATTTTATTATTTTCCTTCAGCTTTTTTTTCTGTACTTACTCAGACTGGGTAGTTTTACACTTTGCTACACCTTCAACTCTGACTACTAGAACTGTAGTCATGGCTTCTTTCCTTTGATTCTGACATGGTAGATAGTTGAAGCTTTTATAACCTAGAAATTTCTATTTACATAAAACCCTGTAAAATATTTATTCAATAAAATATAAAGAAGAAACTATGCATATGTTATTGAAGAGAATGCAAATATTTTTCTATTTTATAAGATTTTGGATGACATCTCTGATTGTACCATGGGCCTCCCAGGTGGCGTAGTGGTAAAGATTCTGCCTGTCAGTGCAGGAGACACTGAATTTGCAAATTCAATTCCTGGGTCAGGGAGATCTCCTGGAGTAGGCAATGGCAGCTGACTCCAGTATTCTTGTCTGGAAAATCCCATAGACAGTAGAGTCTGGCAGAGTACAATCTGAGGATACTGGAGTGATATCCTATTCCTTCTCCAGCAGATCCTCCTGACCCAGGAACTGAGCTGGGGTCTCCTGCACTGCAGGTAGATTTTTAACCAACTGAGCTATCATGCAAGTCCAGGTGCAGTCCATGTGGTTGCAAAGAGATGGAAACAACTAAGTGACTGACCATATAATTGCACCAGAAATGCAAATTTTGGATCTAATGCTCTGATATACATCATTATTCTCCTGTATACTGTAAATGCAACTTAGGCTCTTTCTTCTTTCAAAATGGCCCAGACTTTAGTTGGATCAATTGAAAGTGCTCTCATACCAACCAGTTTTCCAATAAGTAAATAAATGTCTTGTATATTTTAATTTATTACCATGAAATATTTTTTAGTTCTATGAATTATATTGTTCAATTTTGTCATCTAATATAATTTGAACTGCTTTTCTAAAAAAATTAAGTACCATATTCTCTTGGTTATCATAGAAATGCAGAGAATTCATAACAGAAATGACTAGAGTTTCTTTGCTTGGCTTCGGAATTTTTCTTTTGAACTGAAATGGAAATTTTATTGTGCCTTATATTTTAGAAAAAATAAACATTGACTAAAATTATAAAACTACAAAATTAACATTTCAGTTGAGATTTGGCAGACTCTACCCCATTCCATGTATGTTTCAGTTTAACTCAGTTGCTGGTTTCCAGAAAGAAACTGTAAATGTTGTAATACATTGGCCTAAGGAGAGCCCTGCAGGAACTGTCCCATTCTGACCCATGCCCACTACCACAAAATGCTATTTCTGAGGGATTCTTTTCAGTATGATCCTTAGGTATCCATGGACTAGTGGAAAATGGAATGAAGTGTTTGGGTAGAAAGACAGTGTTAGATTTTACTCCTCAGGAATCATTTAAACAAAAACTATTGCAATGACATTATTGAAGGCATGGATAGATCAAGAATACTTTGGGTATACTTTTTAAATTTCACTTGAATAAGTAGCTTAAATTACCAAATGTCCAAGATGTGAGATACTTACAGTAGAATTTTGAAGTTCCTCAATTGCAGCCATACTTTTTTTTTTTTTTTTTTTAAGCTGATCCTGCCTTGCATCCCACCAGATTAGTATGGGTTAAATATGACCTCGTGACCTGAATTACAGAAATAAGATTCTCTTTCCCTAGAACCTAGGGTAGAGTTATACAAATTCTAATTAATCTTAATTTGGTGTCAAAACTGGGTAATCAAGTACAGTGGAATTTGCCAGCCACAAGTTGGCTATGTGCAAATGGGACAGAACAAAGCACTTTGCAGAGAGCAGTATGAGAGAATGAAGCCCAGGTGGTGGAGATGAAACACCCAATAGTCACTGTAAGAGAAAGACATAGTGATAATCTGGATAACTTCTCTGGCTCAGTTTCTGCACCTGGATTCTTGGAACCATCAAAAACTCCATATCATTCTAAGTGACCTGAAGTAGTCTCTCAGTACTATTGCCAATCACACTAACCTCATTAGTGCAGTCTATTGCTCTCTCAGAAGAATGTTTCAACTGTTTTTTTTTTTTTTCCTGTTAAACCTCCAGCAACTCTCATTTCTTGTTTTAATCAGAAAAGAGATTGTCATCCCCTGTTCAAGAGTCATGTTATTAGCACACTATAGGATGCTGATAAAGATCTTATTCTCTGGAAGCAGTGATGATGCATTTGAGACTAGCTCCACCATTTATTAAAACAATATATAATTTATGCTTTAAATATTCTGTGCTCCCGATATGTTAAAGGTCCAGAGAGGTGAAATTAAATATTCTCTAATAGTGTATTTTTTCTCCTTGTATTCCCTATAGATTTGTGTGTGCATTTCAAACTGCTTGTTTTATATGTACATATTCATAACTGTTTGATCCAGTGTTCCTTATACCCTTTAATGTTATAAGGACCCCTGATTTGTCACTATGGATGCTTTATGGCCAGAATTTACACTTGTTTATTACTCATATAATGAACTCTGCTTCTTTATGTTTGAATTGCCTACATTTATGCATGTTTAAGAAATCTTTATGAATCATTTTGCTGCAGGTTTATCTCTTATGTACAGCATAAAGTATACTTTCACATTTAAATTCCAGTGTGAAAATTTCCTCTCTTAAAATTTTAGTTTAGCCAATTTATTTATTTTAATTAACATTTATCAGAGCATAATTACTTTACAGGCTTGTGTTATCCAATTTATATGTAATAATTTGAGAAATGTTCATGAGTTCCATCTTTTTGATATAAACTATTATCAGAAAAGTGAAGAATGAGTATACCTCCTGCTTTCTTTATTCTCTTTTCTCCACTTTGCTGTTTATATCATTTCTTAATTGAACATACTTTTTTAATTCTTCACTCCAAACTCCCCACATTTGTTTTAATCTTACATCAGTAGATGAATGTGTAAAATACCTTCACAGTTGCTGACTACTTGGGGTTTTCCTAATAATCTTTTGATTGGCTGATTAGTACCTATATCAGAAACAATTCATAGAAAATGTTTTATTGCTTTTGTTCTGAAATATTATTTGACTCAAATAAATGCCTTGATTCATAGGCATAATAATGAAGACTCTTCAAAAGAATTCTGAGATTAACTTTTTTTTTTTAGTAATGTAAATTTAAGAGATTTTTTTTTTTTTGGCTTAACTGCCTACAGCATCTTTTTATGGGATTTTTATGTTTGATATCAAGTAATTTTACTAGTGCCTGCCAATGCAGGAGGCATAAAGAGATGCTGCTTCAGTCCCGGGTTGGATCCCTGGGTTTGGAAGATCCCCTGGAGGAAGGCATGCCAAGCCATACTAGTATTCTTGCCTGGAAAATCCCATGGACGGAAAAGCTTAGTGAGCTACAGTCCATAAGATCTCAAAAAGATGAACACAACTGATGTGACTTAGCATGCATACATGCAATTTTATTAGGATTTCTCAGTTTTCTCAGTGGTAAAAAATCTACTTTCCAATGCAGGAGTTACAGGTGACATGAGTTTGATCCCTGGATCAGGAAGATCCCCTGGAGAAGGCAGCGGTGACCCACTACAGTATTTTTGCCAGGCTAATCTCATTGACAGAGGAACCTGGTGAAATCATGGAGTCACAAAAGAGTTGGACATGATTGAGCGCCTGAGTGTAGTTAGTGCTTCACACAATTCATGCAGTTTTACTAGGGTACACTCCAGTGTTGACAATTTGGGATGATTTTTTTTTTCCTCTAAGGCATGATACCTTTTAATATGCAGTTTAAAGCCCTCTTTTGCATAATATATTAGCTTTGTTCCATTATTTCTATTTTTTAAATGGGGGTCAACTTATACAACTATTGGCTCTCTTATGTAGGGGCATCCCTTATGTACACTGTGTGTTCTTGCAGCTTTGGCAGAAAGACCAGAACTAGAGTGGGTACAGGTCAGGAAGCATCAGGGCACTCACTGTGTCAGGGCTACTTTTGTTGAATGGCTGGAGCTGGAGTGGGCATGGCCTGGGGTGATTTATGGGTGTGCTGCCAGGGCTGCCTTTTGGGGAATGGCTGAAGTTGATATAGGCCAAAGGCTTGGGGTATCTCTGGCAGGCCAGCTAGAATTTTGGGGCCATATTCTCACCTGTGCCATCAAGAGAGAGAGTGAAGTGAAGTCGCTCAGTTGTGTCCGACTCTTTGCGACCCCATGGACTGTAGCCTACCAGGCTCCTCCCTCCCTGGGATTCTCCAGGCAAGAGTACTGGAGTGGGTTGCCATTTCCTTCTCCAGGGTCAAGAGAGAGAGGTACACCCCAAAAGGTGGAGTTTCACCACTCCTCCTCTTGTTTGGCAGATGCTCTAGGGTTAGTGTAATGATTTCCTTCATGTATTATTTAGGTGCCCTTTAAACCTAAAACCCGTATCTTTTCTTTTCTTTTTGTTGGCTGTTGTTTTGCCCCAGTGTGTGAGTTTACACACAGGCCCCTTAGTGATGTTTCCCCCCATTGCACGTCTCCATGTCAGTACTGGGGTCCCTATGGATCCCACACCTTCCTCTCTTCTACCCGTTTCTATTGTTTGCTATATAAAAGCTGTTCTGTTAGATCTCAGTGCTTCTTCAGGAGGAATCATTCTACACATAGGTATAAATTCTCTGTGTCCATAGAGGAGGTGAATTCAAGATCTTCCATCTTGTATTGTGAGCCTGAAATGCTTGTTTTTATATTTTGTATTCTCTCCCTTATTTCAGTGTAAGTTCTTTGAGGACAGTGATTGTTTTTTCTTCTTCTTTAATGTTCATATCTAGAATAATGTCTGACCTTTATAGATATATTATATAATGTTGGAAATACGATATGTTATTGGACTTTTTTCTTTACTGTTTTCTGTTTATTAATATAGCATTCTTTCTGACATAATAATAATCAGTTAATAATTTGTTATTTACCAGATAGTCTTCTAAGAATCTTTACCTTTAAAACATACCTGTTAGTATAATTATGTTTATTTTACAGATAAATGAATTGGGGAAAGAGAAATTAAGTATTGTTTATAAGTGATGGAGAATAATTTAATGTAGAACTGAGGAGTTGACTCATTGGAAAAGACCCTGATACTGGGAGGGATTGGGGGAAGGAGGAGAAGGGGAGGACAGAGGATGAGATGGCTGCATGGCATCACCGACTCAATGGACATGAGTTTGTGTGAACTCTGGGAGCTGGTGATGGACAGGGAGGCCTGGCATGCTGTAATTCATGTGGTTGCAAAGAGTCGGACACGACTGAGTGACTGAACTGAACTGAACTCTGAGTCTTAGTCAGTTTAATAGATATCTGTATATCTCTCTATATAATCAGACATACTGATTCAAGCATAGCCTACATTTTTCAACTTTTATGTTTTTGCTCACATAGCTGGATCCACCTAGAATCTCAGATGTTTTTAAAATCACATTCTGCAAAGATCTTTCTAAATGCAAGTCAATAATACCTCTTTAATAACATGTTAGAGTCTTCTCTGTCACAAAATTATCTTCTGTTACTCTGATACTTGTGTTGCTTCTTTTATTCATTTATTTCAAATAATCTTTTAAACTGAATTTCAAAAGCTGTATCACGATTAGCAGGTTTTTAAACTCTGCTCTAGACCTGTCTAAGATTCCATTTTTTGTTGTTGTTTTTCAGTCACTAAGTTGTGACTGACTCTTTGCAACCCCATGAACTGCAGCATGCCAGGCTTCCATATACTTCACTGTCTCCCAGAGTTTACTCAAACTCATGTCCGTTGAGTGTATCATACTATCTAAACATCTCATCCTTTGCTGCCTTCTTCTTTTGCCTTCATCAAAGTATTTTCCAATGAGTCAGCTCTTTGCATCAGGTAGCCAAAGCATTGGAGCTTCAGCATCAGTCCTTCAGTCCTTCCAATGAATATTCAGGGTTGATCTCCTTGTAGTCCAAGGGACTCTTAAAAATATTCTCCAACACCACAATTTGAAAGTTCTTTTGCACTCAGTGATTTTTATGATCTAACTCTCATATCTGTACACAACTACGAGAAAAAGCATAGATACCATAGCTTTGACTATACAGACCTTTGTCAGCAAAGTGATGTCTTCCCTTTTTAATATGCTGTCTAGATGTGTCTTAGTTTTCCTTCCAAGGACAAGCATGTTAATTTCATGGCTACAGTCACTGTCTGCAGTGATTTTGGGGCCCCTAAAAAGAAAATCTGTCACTGCTTTCACATTTTCCTTCTATTTGTCATGAAGTAATGGGACCGGATGCCCTGATCTTCATTTTTTGAATGTTGAGTTTTAAGGTAACTTTTCACTCTCCTTTTTCTCATTCATCAAGAAACAGTTTAGTTCTTCACTTTCTGTCATTATAGTGGTATCATCTGCATATCTGGTTGTTGATTTCTCTCAGCAGTCTTGATTCCAACTTGTAATTCATCCAGCTTGATATTACACATGATGTAGTCTGCATATCAGTTAAATAAGGTATCAGTATACAACTTTGTCATATTCCTTTACCAACTTTGAACCAGTCAGTTGTTCCTGTAAAATTCTATCTGTGGCTTCTTGACCTGCATACTGGTTTCTCAGGAGACAGGTAAGGTGGTTTGGTATTCTCATCTCTTTAAGAATTTCCCACAATTTGGATTGAGAGATCAACCAGGAAGAAGATAGGTGATAAAGCATTCAAGTCTGTCTCCTGGATCCAGGGTTCAATGTGAGATAGACTGAGGGCTCCTGTAGAGGGCAAGAGGCACTCCAGGAACATTGTGGGGTCACTCTGCCTGCCACATCCTCCTAGGATGCTGAGCCCCACAACAATCCAGCCTTAGGACCCAAGCTACCCAGTCTCCAGAGATGTGATTCCAGCCAAGGAAACCAAAAGTTATGAAAAGCAATTGCCAACATAATCATGATCTGCTGGTGTGGGGCCTTAAGTACCTCATGGAAAAATAACTCTGAATTAGAATTCTTCACACAGACTTCATTAATGCTTTGACAACTGAACACGGTGTGAAGAACTAGGAGATATTTTCAATCTGTGCTTTGCTGCTGATGAAGCTGAGGTTTAGCAACATTAAGCAGTTTGCTCAAGATCACATAGCAGAGACAAAGCCCTGGGCATTGGAGTGGGATCACTGACTCCAAGACCCTAGACTACCAGAGAACTAATCCTAGGGAGCATCAAATAGTGAGAACTCACACAAGAGAAACCGCTTGTCTATAAGACCCAGAATCACCCAGCTACCAGTAGCACCCTCTGCAGGATGACTCATCTAAACAACAAAGAAAGAAAGAAAGTGAAGTCGCTCAGTCATGCCTGACTCTTTACGACCCCATGGGTAGTAGCCTGCAGCAAGCTCCTCCATCCATGGGATTTTCAAGGCAAGAGTACTGGAGTGGGTTGCTATTTCCTTCTCCAGGGAATCTTCCCAACCCAGGGATTGAACCCAGGTCTCTCACATTGTAGACAGATGCTTTACCATCTGAGCCAACAAAAATACAAACCCAATAATCAGCAGATAGGATTACCACCTCACTCAGCCTTGCCTATCAGAGGAAAAATAAACAAATAAACAAGCAAACAAAAACTCAGTGCAGATCTCACCCTATGCAAAGCTCACACAAACCATTGGACCACACTTAGGAGGGAAGAAACCAAAAGGAAGAAAGAATTCAAACTTCCTCAAGGAAAGAATTCAGCTTTCCTTGAAGCCTGGGATAAGGAGACTTCAAACACAATAACTTAAAAAAGAAAAAAAAAAAGAAAAGGCAGAGAAATAATGCACAAATGAAGGAACAAACTAGGAACACAGACGTCCAAATAAATGAAGAGGAAATAGGCAAACTACCTGAAAAAGAATTCAGAATAATGAAGTAAAGGATCAAAAACCTTGAAAACATAATGGAAAAAATGCAAGAATCAATTAACAAAGACTTAGAAGAATTAAGGAATAAATATACAGAGACAAACAACACAATTACTGAAATTAAAAATACTATAGAAGGAACCAATAGCAGAATATCTGAAGCAGAAGAACAAATCGGTGAGCTGGAAGATAAAATGGTGGAAATAACTTCTGAAGAGCAGAATAAAGTAAAAAGAATGAAAAGAACTGAGGACAGTCTCACAGACCTCTGGGACCATATCAAATGCACCAACATTCAAATCATAGGAGTCCCAGAAGAAGAAGAAAAAAAGAAAGGGTATGAGAAAATTTTTGAAGACATTATAGTTGAAAATTTTCCCAACATGTTAAAGAAAAGAGTCAATCAAGTCCAAGAGGCACAAAGAGTCCCATACAGGATAAACCCAAGGAGAAACATGCCAAGGCATATACTAATCAAAGACTAAATATAAAGAAATAATATTAAAAGCAGCAAGGGAGAAGCAACAAGTAACATAAAAGGGAACCACCACACGCTTAACAGCTTATCTTTCAGCAGAAACTCCGTGGGCCAGAATGGAATGGCAGGATATATTTAAAGTACTAAAAGGCAAAAAAATCTGCTACCAAGATTTCTGTTCCTGGCAAGGATCTCATTCAAAATTGATGGAGAAATAAAAAGCTTTACAAACAAGCAAAAGTTAAGAGAATACAGTACCACCAAACTAGCTTTACAACAAATGATAAAAGGACTTACATAGTCAAGAAATACAAGAGAAGAAAAAGATCTACAAAATCAACCTGAAACAATTAAGAAAATGGCAATAGGAACATATATATCAATAATTACTTTGTATGTAAATGGATTAAATGCTTCAACCAAAAGACACAGACTGGCTGAATGGATACAAAAACAAGACCCATATATAGTCTGTCTATAAGAAACCCACTCCAGACCTAAAACACATATAGACTGAAAGTGAGAGGATGGAAAAATACATTCCATGCAAATTGGAAGCAAAAAAATGCTGGAATAGCAATCCTCAAATCAGACAATACATAATGATCATGGGATCAATCCAAGAGGAAGACATAGCAATTGTAAATATCTATGCCCCCACCATAGGAGCACTTCAATACATAAGACAAATGCTAACAGATGTAAAAGGAGAAATTGACAGTAACACAATAATAGTAGGAGACTTTAATACCCCACTCACAATAATAGACAGATCATTAAAACAGAAAATTAAAAGGGAAACACAAGTCTTAAATGATACATCAGATGAGATGGATCTCATTGATATCTTCAGGACATTCCATCCAAATGCAGAAGCATACACCTTCTTCTCAAGTGCACATAGAACATTCTTCCAGGATAGAAACATCTTGGGTCACAAATCAAACCTCAATAAATTTAGGAAAATTGAAATCATATCAAGCATCTTCTCTGAGCACAATGCTATGAGACTAGATATTAATTACAAGAAAAAAAGAGTAAGAAACACAAACACATGGAGATTAAGCCACGTGTTTCTAAATAACCAACAGATTCCTCAAGCAATCAAAAGGGAAATTAAATATAATCTAGAAACAAATGACAATGCAAACACAACAACTCAAAAACCTATGGGATACAGCAAAAGCAGTTCTAAGAGGGAAGTTTGTAGAAATACAATCCTACCTCAAGAAATAAAAAAACATCAAATAGGCAACCTAAATTTACACCTAAAACAACTGGAAAAAGAAGAAGAACAAAAACAAACAAACAAATCCAAAATTAGTATAAGGAAAGAAATAATAAAGATCTGAGCAGAAATACATGAAAAAGAAATCAAAGAATCAATAGTAAAGATTAATAAAACTAAAAGCTGGTTCTTTGAGAAGATAAACAAAATTGACAAACCTTTAGCCAGACTCATCAAGGGAAAAAGAGAGAATTAGAAATGAAAAAGGAGAGGTTACGACAGACAATGCAGCGATACAAAGGAGTATAAGAGACTATTATGAATAACTATATGGCAATAAAATAGATAACCTGAAAGGAATGGACAGATTCTTAGAAAAGTTCAATCTTCCAAGACTGAACCAGGAAGAAAAAGAAATTATGAACAACCCAATTACAAGCATGGAAATTGAAGCTGTGATCAAAAATCTCCCAAAAAACAAAAGCCCAGGACCAGATGGCTTCACAGGAGAATTCTGTCAAATATTTAGAGAAGAGCTAATGCCTATCCCTCTAAAACTCTTTCAAAAACTTGCAGATGAAGGAACACTTCCAAATTCATTCTGTGAGGCCACTATCACCCTGAAACCAAAATCAGACAAAGACAACACACAAAAGAGAAAACTACAGGTCAGTATCACTGATGAACCTAGATGCAAAACTGCTTAACAAAATTTTAGCTAACAAAATTCAGCAACACATGAAAAAGCTCATATACCACGATCAAGTTAGGTTTATTCCAGGGATGCAAGTATTCTTCAATATATGCAAATCAATCAATGTGATATACCACATTGACAAATTGATAGATAAAACCCATATGATAATCTCAATAGATGCAGAAAAAGCCCTTGACAAAATTCAGCACCCATTTATGATTAAAACTCTTCAAAAAATGGGCATAGAAGGAACCTACCTCAACATAGTAAAGTCCATATATTATAAGTCCACAGCAAACATTATTCTCCCTGAGGAAAAACTGAAAACATTCCCCCTAAGATCAGGAACAAGACAAGGGTGTCCACTTACACCACTGTTATTCAACATAGTTCTGGAAGTTCTAGCTACAGCAATCAGAGAAGAAAATGAAATAAAAGGAATCCAGAAAAGAAGAAGTGAAGCTAACACTGTTTGCAGATGACATGATACTGTACATAGAAAACCCTAGAGATAGTTGCTAGAGCTAATAGTTACTAGAGTTATCAGAAAGTTACTAGAGCTAATCAAAGAGTATAGCAAGGTTTCAGGATACAAAATTAATACACAGAAATCACTTGTATTTCTATATTCTGACAATGAAAAATCAGACAGAGAAATTAAGGAATCAATCCCATTCACCATTGCACCAATAAGAATTAAATATCTAGGAATAAACTTATCTAAGGAGACAAAAGAACTGTACACAGAAAATTATAAGACTCTATTGAAAGAAATCAAAGATGACATAAACAGATGGAGAGATAGTCCATTTTCCTGGGTAGGAAGAATCAATATTGTGAAAATGACTATATTACCAAAGGCAATCTGCAGATTTGATGTGTTCCCTGTCAAATTACCAATGGTATTTTTCACAGAACTAGAACAAAAAATTTCATGATTCAGATGGAAGCACAAAAGACCCCGAATAGCAAAAGCAGTCTTGAGAAAGAAGAATGGAGCTGGAGGAATTAACCTTCCTAACTTCAGATTATACTACAAAGCTACAGTCATTAAGACAGTATGGTACTGGCACAAAAACAGAAATATAGACTAATGCAACAAGATAGAAAGCCTTGAAATAAATCTGTGCACCTATGGATACCTTATTTTTGACAATGGAGGCAAGAATAAACAATGAGGCAAAGACAGCCATTCAATAAATGGTGCTGGGAAAACTGGACAGCTACATGTGAAAGAATTAAATTAGAACACCTCCTAACACCATACACAAAGGTAAACTCAAAATGTATTAAAGACCTAAATGTAAGACCAGAAACTGTAAAACTATTAGAGGAAGACATAGGCAGAACACTCTATGACATAAATCAAAGCAAGATCCTCTTTGACACACCTGCTAGAATAATGGAAATAAAAACAAAAGTAAACAAATGGGACATGATTTAAAAGCTTTTGCACAGCAAAGGAAACTATAAGCAAGGTGAAAAGGCATCCCTCAGAGTGGGAGAAAATAACAGCAAATGGAACAACTGACAGATGATTAACATCCAAAATATACAAGCGGCTCATACAACTCAATACCAGGAAAACAAACAACCCAATCA
The DNA here is from genome assembly GCF_032405125.1 of Capricornis sumatraensis. Classification (NCBI taxonomy): domain Eukaryota; kingdom Metazoa; phylum Chordata; class Mammalia; order Artiodactyla; family Bovidae; genus Capricornis; species Capricornis sumatraensis. Next base: position 61,340,432 of record NC_091072.1, on the reverse strand, counting down.
AAAAGTGGAGAAAAGACCTAAACAGACATTTCTCCAAAGAAGACATACAGGTGCAAACAGACACATGAAAAGATGCTCAACATCACTCATTATTAGAGAAATGCAAATCAAATTTACAATGAGATATCACCTCACCCTGGTCAGAACCAGTTCAGTCCAGTTCAGTCATTTAGTCATGTCCGACTCTTTGTGACCCCATGAACCACAGCACACCAGGCCTCCCTGTCCATCACCAACTCCCAGAGTTCACCCAAACTCATGTCCATCGAGTTGGTGATGCCATGCAGCCATCTCATCCTGTCATCCCCTTCTCCTCCTGCCCCCAATCCCTCCCAGCATCAGAATCTCTTCCAATGAGTCAACTCTTTGCATGAGGTGGCCAAAGTATTGGAGTTTCAGCTTTAGCATCATTCCTTCCAAAGAACACCCAGGGCTGATCTCCTTTAGAATGGACTGGTTGGATCTCCTTGCAGTCCAAGGGACTCTCAAGAGTCTTCTCCAACACCACAGTTCAAAACCATCAATTCTTCAGTGCTCAGCTTTCTTCACGGTCCAACTCTCACATCCATAAATGACTACTGGAAAAACCATAGCCTTGACTAGATGGACGTTTGTTGGCAAAGTAATGTCTCTGCCTTTTAATATGCTATCTAGGTTGGTCATAACTTTTCTTCCAAGGAGCAAGCGTCTTTTAATTTCATGGCTGCAGTCACCATCTGCAGTGATTTTGGAGCCCCCCTAAATATAAAGTCTGACACTGCTTCCACTTTTTCCCCATCTACTTCCCATGAAGTGATGGGACCAGATGCCATGATCTTCGTTTTCTGAATGTTGAGCTTTAAGCCAAGCTTTCACTCTCCTCTTTCACTTTCATCAAGAGGCTCTTTAGCTCCCCTTCACTTTCTGCCAAAAGGGTGGTGTCTGAGGTGATTGATATTCCTCCCAACAATCTTGATTCCAGCTTGTGTTTCTTCCAGCCCAGAATTTCTCATGATGTACTCTGCATATAAGTTAAATAAGCAGAGTGACAATACACAGCCTTGATGTACTCCTTTTCCTATTTGGAACCAGTCCGTGGTTCCATGTCCAGTTCTAACTCTTGCTTTCTGAACTGCATTTATGGCCATCATCAAAATGTCTACAAACAATAAATGCTGGAGAGAGTGTGGAGAAACAGGAATGCTCTTGCACTGTTGGTGGGAATGTAAAGTGATATAGGCACTATGGAAGATGGTATTGAGATTCCTTAAAACACTAGTAATAAAGCCAGCATATGGCCCTGTGAAGATCATGGCATCTGGTCCCATCACTTCATGGGAAATAGATGGGGAAACAGTGGAAACAGTGTCAGACTTTATTTTTTGTGACTCCAAAATCACTGCAGATGGTGATTGCAGCCATGAAATTAAAAGATGCTTACTTCTTGGAAGAAAAGTTATGACCAACCTAGACAGCATATTGAAAGTGGTTCCCTTTCAATCCAGTTTAAAAATGGACAGAAGAACCAAACAGACGTTTTGTCCAAAGAAAACATACAAATGGTCAGCTGGCACTTACAAATTGGTCAACATCAGTACTCATCATGGAAATGCAAATCATAATCACAGTAAGATATATCCTCACACCTATTAGAATGTTTGTCATTAAAAAGACAAGAGATAAAAAGTATTGGCAAAGTTGTAAAGAAAAAAGAACCCTGGGTACCTGCTTCTTTGAGTAAAAGATACCTAAATAACGTATGTTGCATCTGCTTAGGGACCAGAATCAGTGAAAAGATTTAGGTTAATAATATATATTCCCTAGTGTCCTAGTCAGCTTGGGCTGCTGTAAGAAAATACAATAAACTGGGTGCCTTAGACAACAGAAATATTTTTCTCTCAGTTCTGGAGCCTGAAAATCCAAAATCAGGATGCCAGTTGGAGGCCAGATGAAAGCTTTCATCCTAACTTGCAGATGGTTGCTTCTCGCTGTGTCTTCATATGCCAAAGAGAGAGAAAGAATGGAGAGGCAAAAAGAGGGGCAGGCTCCTCTCTGATGTCTCTTCTTATAAAGGAACTAATCCCATGATGAGTGCCTCACACCTATGGCCTCACCTAAACCTAGTTACTTCCCAACCTTAGGGGTTAGGGCTTCAACATATAAATTCTGCCAAGACATATTTCAGTACATAGCACCTAGCTTTGGCACACCTAGACATAATAATTTCAAGAAAGGCAAAGGATCAAAAATCTTTATGAATATGTGTTATAAGAGATCCATTTGTATCTGTTTTTGTGAGTGTGATAAAATTCTATACTAGAAATTATATAAAGAGTAATTCTGACTATAATGGCCCATGAATATTTATGTTGTTCATACTAATTATTACTGGTATTATTTATTTCTTTAATTATGTCTTTTCGTCTGTTAGATAAAGTAGTTCAAATTCTTCCCAGTATGGGGTAGCTTCATACCAGATATAGCTCAGAAAATCTTTAGAGCCTTACAACATCCCACAGTCATTCTATAGCCAAAGTGTATTTGTAATGATTCTAATACTTGTAGATGTATATCTTTATATTCTGTCAGCAGCAATCATGCAAAGCAACAAATACTTATTAAAAACTAATTATTGAGAATACAAAATAGTGTCTAGCTCCTGCCCTTCTGGTGCCTATAGGGAGTGACACATAACATACTAGACAGTAGTGCAGAAATATAAATTGGCAGAGCCACAATAGGAGTATATAGTAGGGACACGTAGTTCAACCTATGAGAAAGTAAATTAGGGGAGACTTCCTTTGGTAAATGATGGCTGAGCTTAGCACAGTTTCTTTTGAAATAGCAATTCACTTCTAAGATTTCATACTAAGGAAGTATCACACAAATATGGAAAATGTGTGTCCAAGTAGCTTCATTGTTATATTAACAGAAACTTTGGAATCAACCTAAATGTTCATTAGCATAATGGAGGGTAAGTAAATTATGTGCTCAGTGTAGCTCAGATAATACAAAATCATTGAATGTAATACTATAAACCTATACTAATTGAAAAACCATAATTTTCAGGATACAGTTGGAGGAAAAATATTATCGAATAAATGTGAGCTGCCTTTTGTGTGAAATGGAATAATAATAAAGTGTAGCCCCTCTGATTATTTTTTATTTTTCTTTTGTTATATTTGCATTTTTCAGGGTTTATTTTGCAAATCTAAAACAGTTACCTAAAATGTATAGAAATAATAGATATTTTTAAGGAAATACATAATATTAGCTAACATTCATTCTAGTAACTAAAAGCAGTATTTGAAAGACTTTTAAAATCCTTGCTGATTATTGCAGATAAATTCATGAAGAAAAGCTTTATTTTAATTAAAACTATTAATAATTTATATATATGAATAATTATGATTGTATAAAAATAGAATTTTATTGCCAACATCACCAGAATAAGAATTAATTTTGCCAAAATAATCTAAAGCACTCAATATTTAAAGACTTAAAAACTCCAATTCTATTTTTTATTACAGTTTTATTTTCATGTATTCAAAAATAAGAATAGCATATCTACTTTGTGGTGGCTTCCCTGATAGCTCAGTTGGTAAAAAATCCGCCTGCAATGCAGGAGACCCCAGCTTGATTCCTGGATCAGGAAGAGCTGCTGAAGAAAGAATAGGCTGCTCGCTCTAGTATTCTTGGGCTTCCCTTGTGGGTCAGCTGGTAAAGAATCCTCCTTCAATGCGGGAGACCGGGATTTGATCCCTGGGTTAGAAAGAGCCCCTGGAGAAGGGAAAGGCTACCCACTCCAGTATTTTGGCCTGGAGAATTCTGTCGACTATAGTCCATGGGGTCACAAAAAGTAGAACATGACTGAGCGACTTTCCCTTTTCCACTTCACATCTGTTTTACAACTAATATTAAACTGCCTTGAAATTCACTTTGTGGCTATTACAAAACAACTTGAATGGATTTTTTTAATCAAAGAGCATTTAAAGTAAATATAAATTTGAAAGGTTGCTGTGTTCAAAACATTGGCATTTCTCTCAGTTAAGTTACATAGTTAAAACTTCACATGCAGTAAGTTAAATTTGAAATAGGCTATTCCTTGTACACCAAGAAATATAATTTTGTGATTCTTAAAAGTGTTTTTGTTTGGCTCACATGAACAGTGTTATCCTCAGTTTGCAAATAGAAAACAATATGTAATAGATGGTCATCTAGTTCTTTGATTCATTAATAAAAAATATTAAATTTCTTTTTCTGCTCTATTTGGAGCTGTGGCAGAGAAATCAAGACATCGCCTCTTCTTAAGAAATTCAGTCAGTTTAAAAATTTTCTTTTGTTCTCTTGTCCCTTTGTACCTTCAGCACCTCAGGATAGCCTGGCTAACTTCTAATTCTCTTTTAGTCTCAACTCCAGCACCACCTTTTGTTCAAAATGTTTTTTGCTGTTCCTGCCTTGCTCCATATATAAAACTGAGTTAGGGAATTCCTCCATGTTCATCAAACGTCACGGGCCCGCATCTTCTATAACAGTAATCTTTCTAGATTTTATGTGTAACTCGTTGACTTATTTTACTCTAACTTTCCACTCAACATCTCATTATTTGCTCAAGAGGGTTGCCCATTCTTACAGATTCTTGGGACATCCACTTCTCTTTCTGCTGCCTTTTACTTCTCTAACGTCCCCTTCTTCCTTTTCAAACCCCTTTTATCTAACTTAAGATGAAAGTCAGTCTTTCACAAGTTATATCCTCATTGAATCACTGAATGGCAGATGAGGGAGATTATCAAAGTAATTAATAACTATCCCTTTTCCTCTTTTACTTTTAGGATTTTGAAAAATATGAAAACAGTAAAAATAAAAACAAGTGCTCATATTCCGATTTCCTGGGTTTATCCACAGTTAATATTTTGACATATTTATTCCTTGTCTTTTCCTGTGTATGCATTAATATTGCATCGATAGAACATGGCTGTATTTCTCTTTAAAATGTATAATAATCTTAAATTATCCCAGGTACATAAAGCAGTCAGATTCTCTCCCCATTTTCCAGATATGAAGTTTCTGTCCATTTTTAAACATCCATATAGAGTGGCAATAGATTTTATTTAATATTACTTTGTGTTTTTTAAAAATATTAGCTTTCCATTTATACTATCATGTAAGAATCGAATCACCAGTCCATGTCCGATGCAGGATACAGCATGCTTGGGCTGGTGCACGAGGATGACCCAGAGAGATGTTATGGGAAGGGAGGTGGGAGGGGGGGTTCATGTTTGGGAACGCATGTACACCCGTGGTGGATTCATGTCAATGTATGGCAAAACCAATACAGTATTGTAAAGTAAAATAAAATAAAAATTAAAAATTAAAAAAAATAAAAAAAAATAGAAAATATTAGCTTTACTTAAATAATATTATGAGATAGGTACTATATTTTGGTTTAGTATTTTCCCAAGGATTCTTCTGAATTATTACACATTGATTTATTTCCTCTAATTTCGATTGCATATTTCAGTCAATAGATATTCCATAATTCATTATTCTTTGCTCTTATTTTTATACATGTAGAGTGTGTCCTGTTTTAACTATTATAAACAATATTTTATTAAAGTTCCTTTTAATATTTTGACATATCTTAGTTTCCAGAAATGTTTTTCTGAGAGGGATACTTAGAATAATAATTTTGAACATAGTGAATATGCTTTTTCAAACCACTATTTCCCCCAAGTTATATCAGTTTATATTCCTGTTCAATGCCTGATTTTTCAGCTCTTTATCAAATCTTTCTTTTTCTCTTCATCTTCTAAAGTAATTCATAAATTATAATAGAAGTTTATTTTTCCTATAAAGTCACTAATATCACATTGTAGTGTTAGTTCAGAGAAGGCAGTGGCACCCCACTCCAGTACTCTTGCCTGTAAAATCCCATGGACAGAGGAGCCTGGTAGGCTGCAGTCCATGGGGTCGCTACTAGTCGGACACGACTGAGCGACTTCACTTTCACTTCTCACTTTCATGCATTGGAGAAGGAAATGGCAACCCACTCCAGTGTTCTTCCCTGGAGGATCCCCGGGACGGGGGAGCCTGGTGGGCTGCCGTCCATGGGGTCGCACAGAGTCGGACACGACTGAAACGACTTAGCAGCAGCAGTGTTCTTAGTTTAAGAAACTTCAAAGAAGATCATATCACCCGTGGTGGATTCATGTCAATGTATGGCAAAACAAATACAGTATTGTAAAGTAAAATAAAGTAAAAATAAAAATTTAAATTAAAAAAAAAAAAAGATCATATGGGAAAGACTTTACAGAGAAGATACCACAGGGTTTATCATTCTTAAGGAATATGTATGGGAAATTTCAGGAAATACAAACTCTATCTGATGGGCAAATTGTGAGTTTACATACATACTACTCCACATATCATTTTAATAAATACTTATTCAACACACACACACATATATATATATATATATATTTGTGCCTACCATAACAAGGGCTGTGAGCTGTGTGAATAGGAAGGGAAAGACAAGGTATGCAAACTGTGGATGGAGACAGATTTTGGTCATCTAGAGCTTTTTTAATCTTGTAGCTAATTCTGTTAGCAGCACAGTTTATGCCTAGGCAGAGATCTGTCTCTTATAGCATCAAATATCCAGGATAACAACTTGCCTTCTCTTTTCAGCTTAATTTGATTCTACCACAAATGGCCTATCTTCCCAGGACCTTGAACATCACATCACTAAAATTTGCTGAGCCTTAAAAATAGAATTGACTGAGCCAGGGGTTCCCTGGTGAAAATGAACATATACATAACTCAATCAAGTTTGTAAACTTCAAAGCCATTTTCATATTTTGATTGCTTTTCTCCACACCCACTACCACACAAAATGAAGATTTTATTGCTCGCATTTAATTCTATTTGCTTTCTTATCTATGTATAATATTTACCATTTTGCTCTTTATGTTTATACATGATAGCGGAAATGAGTAGATCATGTAATTGCAAGAATGTACCAGTTGCCTTCTTCATTATATCTTAAAGTCAAAGCCAGTAATTTAAAACTTTTTTTCAATGCTTCTTTTTAACTCTCTTCAAATATTTATTAGACACTAGGCTAAATCAGCCACTGGGGTAAATGCCCAGTAGCTCTAAACACTCACTCACATTGCAGTTCACATTGCAGTTTTCTACTAACATAAACAGGAAAATCGCCTAAACCTATAATAAAACATTCCCTACTGCATTTAAAATTCTTACTTTATTTTGTCCTCAGTGATTCACCCATTCCTTATTCATTCATCAGCATAGCCCATGCACATTTGCAAGGTGCCTGGTCAGGAACTTTTAAACTGGCTGGCACTTCATTACGGTAGAAGAACAAATTTCAAACTCTTTGAAGACTGTTGGACTCTTTCCCACTATTAAAATTTTCTTTTAATGTATTGCATATTTATTCATTTTAATGCATAAGTTAGATAATTAAATTTTTCTAGAATGCCTTATTTCTTCATGTTTAACCCCATTTAAGATTTACCACAGAGAGTACATGGCTTAAAGAAAGATTTCCCATGTGGACTGAGAATTGCTGCTTATTTCTTGTCTCCTTCAAAGGTCTAATGTAACTGAGGATATTTCACCATTGGATATTTCCATATTTTTGTGCACTGAACCAAACATGGTTGGAACTCTATTTAATGTTCTATGCAAATATTCTGAATTAGTGCTAAGTGAGTCCTTGTACGGTGGTTCATCCAGAAAAGAAAATATATTCTTTGTAGTAAAATACAAATAGGATTTGCTGCCTACTATATGTTGTGTTAATAGTGTTCATTAATTAGCATGAGGAAAATTTTAGAAGTCTAACAAAAAAGAAGTATCTTTTATATTGTTTACCTTGGTTTTTCCTAAGTAGATTGGTCACAGTACCCTTTTATTCACACACCACCTGTTGACAGCCTAAGAAACGAGTATTTTGCACTGGATAATTTGAGAAATTTTAGTATTATAAATTTAAACAGAAAGAATAAATTCACATAATTTTTAGTGTAGTGAGTTTTAGGTATTTTGGATTCTTTCAAACCTGAGAAAAATTTGCAGCTGTTGAAAATTTGATTAAATATTAAAAAAAAAAAAAAACTATATCATGTCACAGTTGAAAATAAAGATCATATCATGTCTGTACTACTTTCCTACCATGAAGACTTGGGAATTATTTTGATGCTAATTTTGACTTCCTTTTTTAAATGAAAATCTCTGTGGGTAATAAAACATATTGAGTTAATAAATACTTGAGGCCTTTCGATGACTTGTAGTAAGTCTGAAATATGAAATATGCATTTCCTCATCTATTTAGAAAAAGACAGTAACCATGTAAATCTAAGTTTTATGTTTTCCAAAGTAATTGTATCATTTTACATTCACACCTGCAGTGTGTGAATTTTCACTTGCAATATATTCTTGTCAACACTATTTTCAGACATTTTAGTTTTAGCAGTTCTAGTGGATGTGTAGTTGGATCCAATTGTATTAATTTACATTTCTTCAGTGAGCATTTACTCATATGCTTATTTGCCCTTCATATAATTATTTTGGTGTGGAGTCTACTTAAATATTTTGTTTATTTTTTAAGAGTGTTATTTGGATTGATGTTATCATAATTGTATTGCAATAATTCATTATGTTTTCTAGATTCAGGTCCTTTATCAGATCTGTTTTGCTACTATTTTCTCTTAGTCATATTTTACTCATTTTCTTCAATAGATTTTAAATTCTAGAATGGGCCTTTCAACTCCTGAGGATAATTGTTCCATTTATTTTGAATTTCTGAAAATCCAGTTGTTTCTGCTTTTTTGAATATAGTATTTGTTTTTCTGTTCAGCTTTAAGACTTTTTATTTGTTTGAGGTTTACCATTTCCTATTACATGACTAGCTGTAGATATATTCTACTCAGGAGCTGTTGTGTTTCTTAACTTGACTAGGCAAGAATTTGATCAATTCTTGCATATCTGTGATTATTACCTTTATCAAAATTACCTTATCCATTTTTTTCTAATTCCTATTTTGTCAGGCCTTCTCATTCTAGTTTCCATGCATTTTCATTCATTTTTATTTTTTATCCCTCTATGATTTTTCATAGCTGTTTAGTTTACTAAATTATCTTTGTAAGCTATGCTAAACTTACTTTTATCTATAAATTACTTAAATATGCTTACTTAAATTTCCTTGTAATGCTTAAAAATTATAATCTTTGACTTGTTATTATACAATTTTGCTTGCAAAATATTCTCTATGATCTTGATTATGGTTCTGTTATTAATCTTGGGTTGCTTCCTAAATGGCTCACTGGTAAAGAATCACCCTGCGATACAGGAGATGGAGGTTTGATCCCTGGGTTTGAAAGATCCCCCAGAGAAGGAAATGGCAACTCACTCCAATATTCTTGCCTAAGAAAATCCTATAAACAAAGAAGACTGACAGGCTACAACCCATGGGATCATGAAGAGTCTGACACAACTTAACAGCTAAGAATAGCAGCAACATATTATATATATTACCTGTTAATTCTTAAAATTGTCTCTCTGTTCTTTACTCTCCCTACTAGGGAGCTTACAATTTCAGTTTTTGTTAGATTTTTTTGTTTCTTTCCTTCTTTGTTTTGCTACTAGTGTAGACTCAGGAAGTACCCAAAACTAGTTGTTCAGTATATATTCACTGAGGAAGTAAATGACTCACTTTCCTTTTCTCTTCTTGTTTCTCATAGTTATGGTCTGAATTTTGCATTCTTGTATGCCACAAAAAAATGGTAATGATCTGCATCCAAGTGTGTATTGTAAGTTATCTGCATTAAAATTTTAATATGATATCAACAAGTTTAGAAATGTCTGGTATGTTTGATACAGTCTTTTAAAAAGATCACTTTGTTGGGTCTCCATAGTATGAGATAAAAGCCAAGGAGATCATGCTGGTAATTTAAATATATTAATCTCAGAAGCTAAAATGAAACTTTGTGAAATTGAACCCTATGGGACATATTTACTTTCAATATAATATTAAAATATGCACCAAATATAAATTATGCATAATGAAATTCAATAAGTGAGTAAATATGTCCCCTGGTTCTCATACTAAACACTGCTTTGAATAATAATAACAAAAATATTCTTCTGATTTCAATAGTGCTTTAAGGTCTCAGACCTAGAAAGAATATTCTCTGAAAAGCATTTAGTACATGAATATTACAGAGATTTCAGTTAAAAATACTTGCCACCTCACAAATGTTCTTTAAGTTATTATTTTATCAGCTTTCTTTTAAAACATTATTTATGTTACAGACATAGCTTTTATCATTTAAAGAGTGTCTCAGATGACAGAACAATACTAGAATCTACTTTAAGAGTGAAGAATATATTATATGTGATCTTTCCTATAACTTAGGTTTGCCCATAACATGGATACATGTGTTAAGACAAATATTAACACATGTGACAAATATTACTGCATGTAACTTAAATGACTAGCATGATTGCATTTTGTTTTGAATTATCTTATATTGTGGGAACTCAACTAAGTGATCTTTTTAAAATTTTATATCAGATAGTACCAAAAAATTATATGTAATATCTTTGATTAATGTAAATACAAAAATTCTCAAAAAATATTAGCAAACTGAATCCAGCAACACATGAAAAAATCATGCACCATGATCAAGTTGGAATTATCCAGGGTAACAAGAATGTTTCAACATATGCAAATCAAACAATGTCATAAACTACATCAACAAAAGAAAAAAAACTACATGATCATCTCAATGGAAGCAGAAAAAGCATTTGATAAAACTCAACATCCTTTCATGATAAAAACTTACCAAAGTGGGTATAGAGGAAACATGTCAACATAGTAAAAACTACTTATGACAAACCTATAGCCAGTATATAACTCAACAGTGAAAGGTTGAAAGATTTCCTGAAAAATCTGAAATAAGACAATATGCCCAGTCTCAGGACTTTTTTCAATATAGTATTATAAGTCCTAGACACAGCAAGCAGACAAAAAAAGAAGTGAAAGTAAAGTATCCATATTGGAAGATTCAGTTCAAGTCATTCAGTCGTGTCTGATTTTTTGCAACCTAATGGACTGCAGCATGTCAGGCTTTCCGGTCCATCACCACCTCCCAGAGCTTGCTCAAACTCATCTTCATCAAGTTGGTGATATTATCCAACCATTTCATCCTCTGCCATCCCCTCCTCCTGCCTTCAATCTTTCCCAGCATCAAGGTCTTTTCTAAGGAGTCAGTTATTCACATCAGGTGGACACAGTATTGGAGCTTCAGCTTTAGCATCAGTCCTTCCAATGACTATTCAGGACTGAATTCTTTTTGGATTCACTGGTTTGATCTCCTTGCAGTCCAAAGGACTCTCAAGAGTCTTCTCCAACACCACAGTTCAAAAGCATCAATTCTTTAGTGCTCAGCTTTCTTTATGGTCCAACTGTCACATCTATACATGACTACTGGAGAAACCATAGTTTTGACTAGATGGGCCTTTGTTGGCAAAGTAATGTCTCTGTTTTTTAATATGCTGTCTAGGTTTGTCATAGCTTTTCTTCTAAAGAGCAAGTGTCTTTTTAATTTCATGGCTGTAGTCACCATCTGCAGTGATCCTGGAGCCCAAATAAATAAAGTCTGTCACTGTTTCAATTGTTTCCCTATCTTTTTGCCATGAAGTGAAGTCCTGGACACAGCAAGCAGACCAGAAAAGAAATAAAAGTATCTAAATTGGAAGAGAACAGGTAAAAGTGTTATTATATGAAGATGAAGTAAATTATATACAGAAAACCTTGTAGACTCCAACACAAACTCCTAAAACTGATAAACAAATTCAGTAAGGTAGCATGATAAAAGATGAAGATACAGAAATCTGTTGCATTTCTTTACACCAACAATGAAATATCATAAAAGGAATTAAAAAAAAAATAACTCCTTTTAAATCATGTCAAAAAAAAAAAAAAAAGAGAGAGAGAAATAAAACACTTATGAATAAACCTGGCCAAGGAGGTGGAAGATTAATATGTCATGAGATGTTGATAAAGGAAACTGTGGTGGTGGTGGTTTAGTCATTAAGTCATGTCCAACTCTTGTGACTCCGTGGATGGTAGCCCACCCAGCTCCTCTGTCCATGGGATTTTCAAAGCAAGAATATTGGAATGGGTTGCCATTTCCTTCTCCAGGGGATCTTCCCAACTCAGGGATTGAACCCATATGTCCTGTATAATAGGTGGTCTCCTGCATTGAAGGCAGATTCTTTACAGGTGAACCACCAGGGAAGCCTTGAAGATGACTCAAGAGAATGGAAAGATCTCTTACGCCCTTGGATTGGGAGAATAAATACCATTATAATGACCATGCTAACTGAAGCAATCTAATGTTTAATGTGATCCCTGTAAAATTCCCATGACATTTTTGACAGAACTAGAACAAATAATCATATAATTTATATGGGACCACAAAACCCCCAAATTACCAAAGCAGTCCTGAAGAGGAAGAACAAAGCTAAAGGTATAATACACCAGGACTTCAGACAATACTACAAATCTACAATAATCAAAACAGCATGGTATCGACCCAAAACAAACATATGGATCAGCGGAATAGAATAGAGAGCCCAGAAATAAGTCCACACACCTATGGTGAATTAATCTTTGACAAAAGAGGCAAGAATATACAAGGTCTCTTGTCTCTTCAACAAGTGGTGTTGGGAAAGCTGGACAGCTGCATTTGAATCAAAGAAGTTAGACCACACCTTCACACCATACACAAAAGTAAACTATAAATGACTTGAATACTTAGATATAAGACACAGCACCATAAAACTCCTAGAAGAGAATAAGACAAAACATTCTTTGATGTAAATAACAGCAATGTTTCCTTAGATCAGTGACCCAAAGCTATAGAAATAGAAGCAAAAATAAACAAATGGGAACTAATCAAGCTTATCAGCTTTTGCACAACAAAGGAAACCAGAAACAAACTGAAAAGACAGTCTACAGACTGGGAAAAAATATTCACAAATGATGCAACTGTCTAGGGATCAATCTCCAAAATATCTAAGAAGCTTCTACAACTCAATGTAAAAAAGTCCAACAACCCACTCAAAAAAGAGACAGAAAACCTAAATAGACATTTCTCCAAAGAAAATATAGAAATGGCCAGTGAGAACATGAAAAGATGTAAAACAATGCTAATTATTAGAGAAATACAAATCAAAACTACAATGAGGTACCATCTCACACCAGCCAGAATGGCCATCATTAAAACATCTACAAATAACAAATGATGGAGATGGTGTGAAGAAAAATGAACCCTCCTGCAGTGTTGGTGGGAAAGTAAATTGGTGTAGCTGTTATGAAAAACATTATGGAGGTTCCTTGAGAAACTAAAAAGAGGGCTGACATATGATCTAGCAATCCTACTCCTGGGCATATATTCAGAGAAACCTATAATTAGAAAGATACATGCATACCAATATTCATAGTAGCACTATTTACAATAGCCAAGACATGGAAGCAATCTAAATGTTCATCGACAGATGAATGGATGAAGAAGATAGACACACACAGACACACACACACACACACACAACGGGATACTACTCAGCTATAAAAAAAATAAATGTCATTTGCAGCAACATGGATGGACCTGGAGATTATCATGCTAAATGAAGTAAATCAAAGGAGGACAAGCACCATATAATGTCACTTACATGTGGAATCTGAACTATGATGCAAATGAACTTATTTATGAAACAAATAGACTCACAAACATAGATAAATAATTTACAGGTGTGATAGGGGAAAGGAAAGTTGTGGAGGAGTAAATTAGGAGTTTGGGATTAGCAAGTACAAGCTACTACATATATATAAAGCTACTATGTATATAAATCAAGGTCCTAGTATAGTACAGGGAACTATATCCAATATACTATAATAAACCATAATGGAAAAGAGTATGTATGTATGTGAATAACTGAATCACTTTACATCAGAAACTAACCACAGTGTAAATCAACTATACTTCAATTTTTAAAAATGTTTATATCAAACAGTGTAACAGACATTTCTTCAAATTTTGCTGTGGTTATACTCAAATTTGAATTCAGGTGAGTCACATGATGCAGTGATTATATGCGGATTATAGCAAGCAGAAATCATGTTTTAAAAAAGTAAAAAAACAATTCATATTGATCATGCTAGTGAGGGCAAAAGAAGATAAGGATTGTCAGAGATGATAAAAGATAAGTTTTCCAAATATCTAGGCTACATTTATGAAAATCAAAACTAATCATTTTATCCCTATTGATTTTCATATTCTAAACTTCTTCTTAATATACTTCAAACTTTGTTAATTAATTAGTCACTGGCTCTTTGAATTGTTGCACAAATTCTGCCAGGCAAATTGAGTTATTTAAACGCAGATCTTTCCTATAAGGTGATTCTGGTTTAACAGCTTGTGCTACTCCTGCTGAAGTTTTCAAGCTTTAGCAACACCTAGATCACTTGGTTCTTATACATTAAAATAAAAAACATTGCTAAATTTAATAAAATAACTTGACTTTTACAAAGCATTCAATTTTTAATTCTTCAAGACTTGGTATCTATAACCAGTTGGTAACATGATGACCAATTAATGTAAAATAGGGTATATATTTTTTAAATGCCAAGGAATAACCAGTATTTTAAGTTCCCACCACTCAGCCTTTATTACAATGGTACACTTTATTTTTTCAGTTTCTCTGAAAGAAAGCAAAACTAATTGTGCCTGCTTTTCTATATATGTTGCTTATATTTAGGAGCCCTATATATATATATTGAACAACTGCTATGCAGGAAGAAAAATAAAGATAAATAATGTTAAATCACTGCATCCAGAGGAATTCAGAATATACTAGCAAATACTGTCATATAAAATTATAAACTTTAGAAGTGAATGAAAAAAAGAAATGCTCTTAATGAAGCCTGGGCAATATCTAGGTTTATTCAGTCTATGTAGGGGAGAGGGAGAGCATGAAGTGGTTTCTCAGGCAATGATACCTAGCCATATTTTAATGTAGAACATTAATTAGGAAGTATACTCATTAAGGGAGGTGGAAAGAACATTCCTGGCAGATGAAACAGTGGAAATTAAAAAAAGAATGGAGTACAGTCAGAATTGTGAATAAAAATTAAAAAGATTAAATAATGTGGGCATTATGGTTAATAAAGGCAGTTTTGTGTTTCATCATAACATGTTAGCAGCACTGGCTTCAGGGACATTTAGTGTGTGATGGTTTCATGTGTCATGGAAAGGATCTAGTCAGTTATCCTGACAGAGGAAGCCACTAAGTTGTTATGATATAGAGAAAAGATATTGTTATGGTCTGCCTATTTATATCCCCTCATAATTTACATGCTGAAATTCTGGTGCTCAATGGGTTGATATTAAGAAGTGGGGCCTCTGGGAGATGCTTAGGTCATGAGAGTGGATCCCTCATGAATGGAATTAGTGCTCTTACAGAAGAGACCCCACAGAGATCCCTTACTCCTTCCATCATATATAGATATATAAGAAAAAGTCTGAGATTCTAAAGTTCTCACCTGACCATGCTGGCACCTTGATCTTGAAATTCTAGTCTCAAGAAAATTGAAAAATAAATTTCTGTTGTTTGTAAGTCACCCAGTTCCTGGTATATTCTTTATGGTGCCCAAACAGACTAAGATAGATATGATGTGATTTACATCTTGGCAGCTATTAGAGAGTTATAGTTATGAGTAAGTTATGTACACATTCAAATGATAAAGAGAATATAAATAAATGGCTTGGTGATAAAGATGAATAAATCTATTCAAAACTGTGTAAGAGGTAAGGTGAAGGTGAAGTCGCTCAGTCGTGTCCGACTCTTTGAGACCCCGTGGACTGTAACCTACTAGGCTTCTCCGTCCATGGGATTCTCCAGGCAAGAATACTGGAGTGGATTGCCATTTTCTTCTCCAGGGGATCTTCCCGACCCAGGAATCGAGCCCAGGTCTCCTGCGTTGGAGGCAGATGCTTTAACCTCTGAACCATGAGGGAAGCCCATAAGAGGTAAATATGTGTGAATTTAGCAATCAATAGGTTGTAAGATTGAATAAAGACTTCAACAGATTGAAGCATCTTGATTCCCCAAGATCTACCTTGAGTTACTTGGTTATCAGTAACTACAATAAAGAGCATCAGAGGATGAGAGGTAATACAAGTGTCAGGATTTCAAACTTGAACATTTTGTTAATAAAGTGCTTTATTTCAATGGACAATATATTATAAGCTTATTTTCATTAATCAAAATCAAGAGAACAGTTTAAATTTTCTAAAGAATTAAAAGAGGGTTGCTGCTGCTGCTGCTAAGTCGCTTCAGTCGTATCCGACTCTGTGCCCATAGAGGGAAGCCCACCAGTCTCCGCCATCCCTGGGATCCTCCAGGCAAGAACACTGGAGTGGGTTGCCATTTCTTTCTCCAATGCGTGAAAGTGAAAAGTGAAAGTGAAGTCACTGAGTCGTGTCCAACTCTCAGCGACCCCATGGACTGCAGCCTACCAGGCTCCTCCGTCCATAGGATTTTCCAAGCAAGAGTACTGGAGTGGGGTGCCATTAGAGGGCATATTTATATGCTGTGTATTTAAAGATAAGAAATTTCCAAAGGAAAGCAGATAAACTAGGAAGTGATGAGAGCCTGCAGTCTCCATAGCAGCAATGGATGTATGAAAAATACATCTGAAAAGCATAGCCAGTGATTCTGGGATATTTAGTAAATTCAAATGAAAGAAGTATCTGTTGCATTTGGCTATTGTTGACTTTCATATGTGTGACAGTGACATTCGCTCAGTCGTGTCTGACTCTTTACAACCCCATGGACCTCACAGGCCAGAATACTGGAGTGGGTAGCCATTCCCTTTTCCAGTGTATCTTCCCAACCCAAGGATGGAACCCAGGCCTCCTGCATTGCATACAGATTCTTAACCAGCTGAGCCACCAGTGAAAAAATAGTTATATGATGAATATAGAAGCCAGAGGTAGTGAAATGAGAATTGAATGGGATGTAAGGAAGTATAAATTGTAAGAAAATGTGTGAGATAGCTATAAGAATATATAATTGTTGTTGTATTAGGCTGTAGTATTATAGGCCAGATTTTTATTTGTTTTCATTATGGAGGCACTTGAGAATGCTCAGAGCCTGTGGGGGAGAAGTCAATAGATAAGAAGGGAGAAAACATACAGAAGAAAGGAGATAAAACAGATGAGATGTATGATGAAGAAAGAGAAGAACTAGTTTCAATAGCTGTAATTTTTCTCAACCTGTACTTTCTTCCCTTTGCACAAGAAGAGTGATCTCAGGTGATGATACCAAATCAGGATTGGGGTTTTCATTCACTTTATTAGACAAAAAGAGGTCTTTTATTTTTTGCTGCCCAGAAGCCAAACACTTCTTCGTTTCCTTTCCACATTCCTCATGGTTACGCCATGAATCCTGCTTCTGCAAATAATGTGAGGGTGTGTTTTGTATTTATTTCTCACTATACCATGAGTACTAGAAATGGCATTTTGTACGTGCTCTAAGCATTAATGCAGAATAAGAAAAAAAGGAAGAAAGAAGATAATGAAATCATAGGGTAATAGAGTTACTAGCATGTATGACTGTAGTTTAGTGTGACTGATAGTACACCAAGTATGAGACTGCAGAGATGAGAAAAAAATGCAAAATACAGAGCAGCTTAAAGGTCAGGTTAGTTAACAGACCGATTTTCCTATATAAAAGTGATTGTACTCATAACCAAGTAATTCAACTGGCAAACTTGCACATTTACTTTTTCCCTCATGCTCAGGGTCAGCAAAAACTATTTGAACCAGCATATCATATTTCTTTAAAAGTTCACATGAAGATCGGTTTTTTGATGTCCTTAAAAATAGCAAAGTCTCATATGATTCTGTTTATAATTTTCCATATGGCAATATATGATTCTGCTTTCAAACTTGGTTTTGAGGAGTTTTGGAGGCTGCATGTGAAGATCTCCAATAGACTGTGGTTTAAATCTAAACCAGAAATACCTTTGAAATTCTATATAGCCCAAATATTTAGAAAAGCAGGCACCAAATTTTTTGAGATGAATGTAGGAACTCCTAGAGAAATCTTGTAGAGCAGTGGAGGGTTAAAAGCTGGCTTATATTAAGCAATGATTTATAATAATCAGGGATGATTCAGCTATATCCAGTCTCTTTCTCTGTCCTCTCCAAATCCCTCCATCCCTGTCTCAAACATACTTAATTACTAAATATTTTGACTCACTACTATATTTAAGCTTGGGTCCACAAATTAAAAAGAAAATTAAGTTGAATTTTAAAAATTGAATATCAATTTAGGGGTCTACTATTAATATAATGCTAGAGATTAGATGAAAGAAGTTTTATTATAGTATACCTGATACTGTAGATGTAACATGTTATTTTCGTGGAGAAGGTACTAGAATGTCTTTGAGAAATACTGTATCAGAATTTCACAAATTTAAGTCTAGTGGAAGTATAACTGTTCAATGGCACACAGTTTATTTCTTCTCCATCTTTTCTTGTTATAAAAGTGAAAGTGAAGTTGCTCAGTCGTGTCTGACTCTTTACAACCCCATGGACTGTAGCCTACCAGACTCCTCCATCCATGGGATTTTCCAGTCAAGAGTACTGGAGTGGGTTTGCCATTTCCTTCTCCAGAGGATCTTCCCAACTCGGGGACTGAACCTGGGTCTTCCGCATTGCAGGCAGACACTTTACCATCTGAGCCACCAGGGAAGCCCAAATTCATTATTGTTCTTACATTAAATGAAAACCATAATAAACACATCACAATTAGAAAATAATCATGTGGAGTTTTTATTAGAAAATAATTTTCTTAATTATAAAGGAAACACAGTTAAAAAAATGGTTCATATATTTTGAAAACAATAGTATGTTAAATAATGTTATATTTTTGCACAAAATTCTAACTATAAACTTGCAAATAAATAGTCACTTTCTACTGTTGCAAATTTTTTACTTTATCATTTTTATTATGCCAAAGTAATGGCGTAATTTCTATAATTATTTATCTGTATAAATGTATACACATTCTTTAATATTTGAGTTTATGATGTTATATCTAAATGGAAATATAAACCCAAACGTTCATGCATCTCTTCACTTGCCTATTCATTTAGTTTTTTCACATTTTTTTATTATTAATGTTATGTGGACATTTTCCAACTCTGTAACATTTGCAGATGTTTATTTGTGTTTTTGTGCATTTATGCAGATGTTGTTTATGTTTTAGTTTTTAATTCAGCTTAATTTATAAAAAATAATAGACACCAACCAAGCTGAAAATTATAACAGGGAAAATGAAGTTCAAATATTTGCATTGTTAACCACTTAATGAGTAGAAAATGGAATTAATAAAATTATGACCATTTGTATGTTGTATCAATACAGATTTACTATTGTATATTTATAGAAAACATTGACAGGTAGATAAATGTGTACTCAGAAGTGTGTGTTAACTAAAAGTAAATGAGTGTGTGTATAATTTTAAATCATTATTTTATTCAGTTTTAAAATCATCCAATATTTTTTTTCTGTCACTATGCCTAATTTCAATGAAAATACTCATATTTTTAATGTCTTACTTTTTCTTAGAAAGCAAACATAAATTTAAAACGAAAGAAACTGTTTAGTAAAACCCAACAGGATTAGAGGTACTAATAGTAGCAAAATAAATTGTCTTTTACATTAAAAAAAGTTTGCAGAGCTCAGACCAAGTTACTATTCACTTATAATTTGCACTGAGTTGGTATAGATTTAGTTTGCTTTAATTACTCAATAAATCACTTCCTTTTTGAGTAATGATACACTCCTCTGAACAGCAGTAGCATTTTTAGATAGCACTGAGCAAAATTAAACTAAAAAAAATGAACTTCTGAATAATTACTTTTAAAACAATTGTTAATCAAATCCAGATTTGACCAGGCAATTAAATATGTCAGACTTTAAAATTTGAAGGCAAATATGAGTTATTGTCTAACAGATAAATGATAGAATGTGTTGTGAAACCTGAAGTAACTACAAAGTTTGAGAAATGGAATATCCTTAGACTTTCATTATTAATTAGTTTTCCCAGGCAATTAAATTTTAGCCAGAAAAAAAGTATTTCAGCCATTTTTCTAAAATGCACAAATTTGTACATTGTGTGAGTTTGTGTATTTGTTCAAAAATGTTTTTAATTGTGACAATATTTTGATAATGATCTGACTTCTATATGTGGGTATATTAGGAGTATAATATGTTTATGTGGAAATACCAGGGGTGTTTGTTAACTCTTTTTTGATGAAATCCATGATAGCAGCCCATTTCCTAGTAAATCTGAATGTGCGTTGGCTCATCTTTCTGTGCAAGTGTCTCATTCATCTCTCAAAATTTTGCTCAAGAATATATTTTATTTTATTGTTATTGTTTAGTCGCTAAGTCATGTCTGTCTCTTTGCAGCCCCATGGACTGTAGCCCATCTGGTTCCTCTGTAGCACATCAAGCTCCTCCTTGCCATTGGATTTCCCAGGCAAGAATACTGGAGTAGATTGTTATTTCCTTCTCCATGGGATCTTCCTGACCCAGGGATTGAACCTGTGTCTCCTGCTTGGCATATGAATTCTTTACCACTGAGTCACCTGGGAAGCCCATTTTTATTATATACTTAATGTCTTAAACAATCAATGGTTATTGAAGATCTTAATGAATATTTATGAACTTAATCCATCAATGTAAAGCTATGTTTTGTGTAGTAGGTATGAATAGTACCTAGATATATAATGAACTGAATTTTATTTCCTTTAAATTGATCTCATTTTAACTGGGCTTTTGATCTTACCAGACCAGACAGAATTACTGCCTTGGTTCCCTATGAGACCTTCACTAGGTCTGGAAAGTTGGGGCTATTTCCCTGTCAGCTGTGTATATAAGAATCTTTGTCAGCACTTGCAAGCACAAGTTGCTATGTCTCGCTTTCTCTCTAAGCACCGTTCAGCTAACTCCATTTGGGTATTTTGACCCCTCTTCGCTATGCTAAGTATCTCCAAAATCTACCTCTCTCTTCCTTCTGTACTTGCAGTTCATGCATGCTCTTTTCCCAGCCTGCAGATCAGCCACCTCTCCATTAAGCAAATTCTCCTCTTGATGTTGCATTCAAAGGTGCTTCTCTCTCTTTATAGTTTCCTCAGAGGCACTTTGTAAAATTCCCTCAGTGGGTTTAAGCTTCTGGAAATAATAGCTGAAAAAAGGATGTCTTATCTGAAAGTTTGCTTTCATTCTAGTTGTAAACCAATCCATAGCCTAGAAATCACTAACTTCTAAAATAGAGGTGAAAAAGTTAAAAATCCAAAGAGGTAAAAAAGAACCTTTAAAATTATATAAACTGAACAAAATATGAACATACTTCCATTTAAATGTGCACAGGAAATAAAGTGTTTTATTATCTGCAAAAAGTGATGTTTCAAGTCTTTCAACCTGATAGGTAAAAAAAGAAAAATACATTCACCTTATATGTAAAAAAAATAACAAAAAAAAACATTAAAGTACCATTGTTTAAGCTTAACAATTCTCATATTTGTAAATGCTCAAGTGCTCAACTTTCATGATGTTCTGTTCCTTTTAAGATCGTGTTGGATCTCAAGCTACATATGATGTTCTGAATATATGTTGGGTGACTCCTCTGTTCTTGAACCTGGATTGACCTTGGCAAAATACTTATCCTCTCTGGCTCTTCAGAGTGATTTTTCCACACCTCTTATTGGTGTCTATCTATGGTCCTGGTCATTTGTCTTATTTATTAAACCCCCAAATTCAGGGATTGTTTGGCCCTACTCCTACTCTTGACTTATTCTTTAGCCCTCCCAGCACCTAACCAGAGCACACAGGGACTTCTGGATCCTTCAAGGCTGCATTTAAGCTATAAAGGTAGAAGAGTTTCCTCAGACTCATCTCCCTGGCAACTTCCTAGTAATGTTGTTGCCTACTTGCTATGGTAATTTGTTATGCAATATCTTTTCTTTTTCCTAGACTAATCTTTATCAACACTGACAACATTAAAAAAAATAGCAACTATTCAAAAAATATGGGTGCTTAGAACTCATTACTAAAGATTGAATCTAATTAGCTTGTAGCAGAATCTTGTATTGATATTCTTGGACTTGCCATTACCTCTTTCCCTGTGGCATGGATTTCTCTATATCATAAGTAATTTCTTCACAGTCAGTATTAATAGTGTTGGGAATTGTGTCAGTATTCATAATGTCCTTTCAAAGTTATGGAACAAAATTGATGATTTATTCTGTAAAGATTTGTTCTTGATATGTGAATAGAAGCTCATGGAACATAGCTTCATCACTATTTTTTTTAATACAGTCCACATTTCAATATCATTGTCTTAGTACCCATTTAAAAAGAAACAAGACCAACATAAAAGTACCCATTGAAACTTAAATCTAGTCAATTACCCTGTGTGTTATTTTTTTTTTTTTTTCTCAGTCAGCATTGACCTGCTGTCTTATCCCTGGGTTGGGAAAATTATGAAAAGTCATAGACTGTTAGGGAACATAATTAATGGAAGAAATAAAAATTCATCAAGGCAGTGCACTCCAAATGTCTGGTTAACTTAGCTGTGTACAAGTATATTTAATAGCAGTCAGAACATGATTTACATAGTCCAGTAATTAAGACTTCCAACTCTACCATCAGATAGATCTAGTCTGAATTTTAGCTCAACCATTGACTGGTTAGTCACTTCAGAACAATTGTTTAGCTTTTTTGTGCCTCAGTTTTCTTTCCTCCTGGAACATTTCACCTCAGGTTTTCTATTATGACTACTTTCATCATATGCGGTTAGCAAAAGAATGTCCTTATTATCCTCTCCTTGGAGAATATGAGTGTACAGTACAATTGACCCTTGAGCAGCAGAGTTTGAACCTCACAGGTCCACTTAAAAGTAGATTATTTTCAATACTAAATACTACAGTGCTATATGATACACATTATCTGAAACCCTGGATAAGGAATTGAGGATATGGAGAAGCAACATATAAGGAGGATCATCAGTTATATGTGGATTTTCAACTATGCAATAGTGTCAGCACCCTTAACCCACATTGTTCAAGGGTCAAATTGTATAATGGCTACTTTGTATGCTTTGGAGCCTGACAACTTCTTTTTTACTGAAGTGCAGTCTACAATATTGTATTAGTTTCAAATACACAGCAAAGTGATTCAGTTACATATATATCATTTTTTAGATTATTTTTCATTTTAGATTATTGTGTGTATGCTCATGTTCAGTCAGGTCCGACTCTTTGTGTTCCCATAAACAGTAGCCCACCAGGCTCCTCTGCCTGTGGGATTCTCCAGGCAAGAATACTGGAGTGGGTTTCCATTTCCTCCTCAGAGGATCTTCCTGACCCAGGAATTGAACCTGGATCTCCTGTGTCTCTGCATTGGCAGGTGGACTGTTTATCACTGGTGCTACCTATGAAGCCCTATAGATTATTACAATACAGTAAATATTATTCCCTGTGCCATAGAGTAAATCCTTTGTTGTTTCTATATTTTATATATAGTGGCATGTATCTGTTAATTCCATATTCCTAATGTATCCCTTCACCACCTCCCTTTCTTCTTTGATAACCACAAGTTTTTACTTTGTGTTTCCTTTGTGTGTGAGTCTCTATTTTGTCTTTCTGATTTCAACATGTCTTCCTGATTGTGTCAGGAATGAATGCCATTCAATTTAGACAATGAGAATCAAGTCAAGACATTAACATGTTGAAGGGTAAGAAATTATTCTTTCTGTTAGACGTTGAGTTCTTGGAGTGTCCAGCTGGATTTATATAGCCATCCTGTGATCATAAAGGGTTACAGTGACAACTAGTAAAAGTGAGGAGGTTCAAAGTGAGAAGCTGAAACTAAATTTTTAAATAGCTTTTAAGCCCATGAATTTGCCATTTAGGCCAAACTTCCACAAAATTCTGCATATGTGAGCAGAATGTCCTATTTTTGGTTAAATGATTGTGGGTCAGGTTATCTGTTCATATATAATCAGAATCCTAGGAATTAAAAAGCATATCCCATAGCAATCTTCCCAAACATAAATAGGAGAGTTCACATAGGGTTTAGAATAGATTTTGCCACACAGTTTCTAAATACTTTTCAACTGTTTTTAGTAGTAAAAGTTGTTGTAGTTTAATGTGAGAGGTTTGATGGATATCTGACATATAAAACATTTTAATTTATGAACATTTTTTATCCTGAAAGTTTTTATTGCTTTTATCTTGAGTCTATCCTGCTTTTAGTTTTTACTCTTAACCTTTTATTCTTTCATACAAAACTACTTGAATGTGAATGCTATTTTGTGTGTGTGTGTGTGTGCCAGCTACACATTTTCAAGTAATTTAAAATATCTTCTTCAAGCTCTCCAAGGATAACCTAATTCTGGCTTGCTTAATATAAATCGTTGATTGTATGGACTGGCTACAGAGTCATGGTGAATTTATTCTTTTCAGGAACACTTTCTAAGTAACAATTACTTTGTACACAGATTTATGATGTCTTTCAAAATGTAGCACAGTTTTCCACATAATGATGCCTTGAAATAACATCAGTACTACAGTTACTCTTCCACTGGACAGAGCTTTTGATTTTTCATTCTTTATTTGAAAACCACATATGTGAAACAAAATGTTTTCATCAGACTCTTCTGTGAGAGGCTTGTATAATATAATTCTGTTGGTTTCTGAATAAAGGCACTTTGCTTTTAAGTAACAGAAGTCAACTCTAGCCTACTTAGGGGAAACGGGAAATTTATAGAAAGGATTCATAGTAATTCATAGGCCAAAAGGAAAAGCAAACCACCAGCTCGTGGAAAGAACAGAACACAGGGAAGTGTGAAGAAGTGAGAGGATACTCTGTCCGTGACACTGTGATTGGTGAGTTTCAGCTCCTCCCATTTACTGTCCTGTGTCACTGAGTAACATTCAGATTCTTGGGACAGAGGGTCACAGTGGCCCTTCATGAAAAGGGATATTTTCAGAAGATAATCTAGCATGATCTTACACAAAAGAAAAAATAAAGAATCAAATAATATAAAAACAGGCAAGAGATCCCCAAACAAGAGTCAAAATACCTTACAAATCGTCAGTCTGATGCATTAAGGTCTCATTCCTTCATAAGCTTAATCTTTTCTCTAATCCTCATCTCATTTAATTTATCTTCCCATCACACATACTCAGTCCAAACTGCAGATCATTCTTCATTCTAAACCCAATCAGTCCCACTTTGGTAACTTTGGTAGCTTTTATAGGATTTTTTTATCCATTGAATGATAGGATCTATTCAAATGATAGATATGATCTATGACAGACCATAATTTCATATGATCTATTGAAATTCTTCCTTTCAAGTTTCAGCTTGAATTCCTTTTTCTTCACAGTTCTTTTCCTATTCTTACTTAAACTTATTGAGAGCATGATCTATATTTACCTAAAATTTTTCATAGCAAGTAGTATCATGCCTAGAGCAAACACGTTATTGAATGAATAGCCAATCATGGGCACGTGCATATTAATCACTACAATTGTGTTTGACTCTTTGCGACCCTATGGGCTGTAGCCCACCAGGCTCCTTTGTCCATAGGATTCTCCAACGAGAATATTGGAGTGAGTTGCCATGCCCTCCTTCAGGGGATCTTCCTGACCCAGGGATCAAATCCACATCTCTTACGTCTCGGGCTTGGCAGGTGGGTTGTTTATCACTAGCACCAAATGAGAAGCCCAAACTGTAGATCCGCGGGTGCCAAATCTTTAGAGTTCAGCCTTCACAAGCCCTCGCTCCGGTCTCTGTCTTCCCTGAAATCCCAGGCTTACTTTGTCAGTCCACATTCTGTTATTATTTCTCCTACTAGTCTCTCTGCACATAGATTCTTCCCACTGTAGCCTTTATTAAATTCATCAATGCCTCACTCATAATTTTAGCTTCCTCCTGCTTATTGATTGATAAATTGATTTTAATGACACAAATTTCTAGAGTCTCCTGCTCTAATCATAGCCTGGAATTCTAGTTCTGTTTACAAACTAACCATTTCCATAACATTCCAGAATGAATGCAGTATTCATTTATAAATTGTTTCACTCATCTCCTATTTTCTTTTATTAAGCCTACATTCCAGCATAGCAGAACTCCTTTCTTCCCCCTATCATAAACCGTTTTCCTACATTTTCAAATGCATTTTGTTGTTTCTTGTATCTAGAATAGCTTTTGCATCAGCACATTCAGATTATAGCCATGTGTTTCAAAGGCTTTCTTGAAAGTATATATATTCTGGTTTTTTTGTAAGTCAAAACTTAAGCATCACTGCAAACGAATATTTAGGGATACAAAAATAAACAGTCTCCAGTCTCTTTCCCCAAACTGAGACGAGAAAGTAAGAAGAGGATTGTAATGTGGAGTTAAGTGCCCTGATAGAGGTGTATTATTAATATAGTTATATATTAACATTGAAGTGTGACATCTGATGGATGTTAGGGGATAAGGAGATTTATGGGAAGAAAAAAGAGTCTATATTAATGTTTGATAAACTCCAAGGAATATGTCAGACGATTGCAAGTAAGGGTATCACAGGCTAGGACAGGAATGTGTGCCAGGATGGTGGGGGTGGATGGGAAGAGAGAAACATACATAGATAGACAGTTTTTGACAAGCATGCATTTTCGTAGGTCTAAGGTTTAGACTGAGAAGTATAATTCTAAGGTGAAATTACTGTTTATGAAAAAGAGAAAAAAGACTTAAATGCAAAAAATATTTGTTTAGAACTTCTCTATGCATAGCATTTTGCAGAGTATTTTAAAATTATCAGTGTTTTTACTGACTAATTAGATATATATGACAGAGTACAACCTTAGGAATACATGGACAGGGTTAATATGAGTAATTCAGAAGACTGTTGCTTAGAAATTTAGAGATTGAGGTGGCAGTGGAGCTCAAAGATAAGATGTCTTTAAAAGGGCACCAGGCTAACAGGTATTTCCAGCTGTTTTGATTTGGATTTGATACAGACTTTTGGGGTGAAATTATAAATGGTATTAAGTTTGTGCAGAGGATTGGAGGTAAAAGAAAACCTAGTGTATTTTGTGAGAAATGAAACCTTTGACCAATCGGAATAGGTATTCCAATCACACCAACATACGTAGTTACTCGGCATCTTCACCTTGGTCTTTTTCCTGAAACAAAAGAAAAAAATTAATATTAAAACCTTATTCTTAGTACTTCTTTTATTAAAAGCTATTCTTGAGCATACACTGCATTCCCTACAAAATCAGTCACTTCCTTATCTGTGTCTTCACGTCACTTGATACATTATTTTTCATAGTATGTACCAGGTTGAATTTAGTCTACTATTTTCCTACCAGTCTTCACCTACTGCTTTTCTAAATTTTCAGAATGCAAGGATAATGTTGTGTTCATCCTTTTTCATCATAACACGCAACATTTGACTGCCTATAGCAGGTGTGAATGTTGATTATAAATCTTAAAGGGTTGAAAGGGGAGAATTATAGGGCTACAGACAGAGAAAGCAGAGAAGCTGTTTGTCAGATGTTGGAGGGTTTTGCTAAGTGATCTGAAAAGCCTGAAAAATAAGAATTTAAGTTGCACTGATTCTTAAGTGTTAATACTCCTCGGTCATTTTGTAATGTACTTTCAATCACCAAAGGAAAAGAGAGAAAACTGGAGTACTTCAAATAGTCCAGGCTTTTTTTCAATGCTATATTGTATCACGGTAATATAAAATTAGATCATAATTTTTGTGAATTAGCAGACAATTTTAGTGTCAGTTATTGAAATAATAACACCCTTACTTAATATTGTGATATAAAATAACATTTTATTTTATATCACTTCAGTCACTTTTTATTGAATAACAGATATTATTTTCACTAAAACGCAAAAATAAATTGTCTTGATAGATTTTACATTTGATATTTCATTTTACATTTGATATTTCAAAAACTGTTTGTGTGACTTACCTATCCTATGTATAATTTTCATAACATCTGTACTTTCCTGCATAGAATTTGATTTCCTGTGAAGACTGAAAATTAATTCTTAAAAGTATTTATCTAATTGTTAATGCATGAATTTAACTGAACATATGTTATGTATATACTAAGTGTTATCTTACACTGTAAATATAAGCAACTTGGGATGCTATAGGAAATATACCATAGACTGGGTGGTATAAACAACAAATATTCATTTATCATAGTTCTAGAGTCTGAGAAGTTCAAGGTTAAGGCACTAGCAAATATAGTGTCTGGTGAGGGCCCTCTTCCTAGTTTGAAGAAAACCATTTTCTCGTTGTATCTTTATTTGGCTGAGGGAGAGAAAGGAAGAAGCTCTTTTCTGCCTCTTCTTACAAGGACACTAATCCCATCCTGAAGGCTCTAAACTTATCTAATTACTTCCCATATCCCCCATCTCCAAATATACTACTATGATGGGGATAAGGGTATTAGCATGAATTTCACAGGGATACCAACATTCAGTCCATAGTAATTGTATTAGCATTTTCTATAAATTTTACTTTTTGAAATACTTCAATGTTTCTTATTGAACTATCAATTTGGTAGTTATTAAGTAACAGAGAAAATGCACAAAATAAAGAATAGCTATTTTGGTTTTGGAGGGAGGGAATATTGCTGTTCATTATCTTGGAATCAATATACTGCATTCATTTCTCCAGCAAATAGAAACAGACAATTATGACAGCTTAGTTTTCTCATATTTAAATGATAAACAATATATGAAATAGCTGTTAATTTAGCCACTGTATTTATAAAGTTATTAGTAGCAGCTAATACTACTTTACCTGTAAAGAAGGGCATAAAACTTATTTTAGCATTTAACAAACAATTATTATTCCAAATCCATACGATGCATTGAGTAGGCAACCCAGATCTGAGTAATTCCAAGTGCTTAATAACTGTTTTCCCATATCCACCTAAGTCTCCCTACACTCCCTTCACCTAAGTTTCCCTTTCTCTACAGTGCTGCATGAATTATTTTTTCAAAACACAAATTTCGTATTCCCCTTTCTCTCTTGGCCTTCCTCTGTGACTCAGCTGGTAAAGAATCTGCCTGCAATGCAGGAGACCTGGGCTCGAGTCCCAGGTTGGGAAGACACCCTGGAGAAGAGAAAGGCTACCCTCTCCAGTATTCTGGCCTGGAGAATTCCACGGACTACATAGTCCATGGGGTCACAAAGAGTCAGACATGACTGAGTGACTTTCCCTTTCCCTCTCTCTTACACTTTGTGATATACCCCTTACACTTTAAGGTGTGTGAACAGACACTGACCTCCAATGTCTTTCCTTTTTTCCAAGGTTCAATTAGAAAGAACCTGCAATAAACTCAGTCTCCACTTCCTCTTATAGCCTCCTACAGGGCCAGTCTGCTCCAGCTCAATGAGCCTACGTTGAGTCTCTTTTTACCCACTGTTACATTCACTGATTCATTTATTCACTCATTTAATGAAAGTTTTTGCCCATGCTATTGCCTCTGTCATCATAAATGTTGATATGGTTGCAATTCCACTTCCCTTTAGAAGTATGTGGTTATTTTCCCCCTTCGTGGTTAGAATATGAATTTCCTGAAATTGTGCTTGGCGTCTCTTTTGCTTACTAATTTATGTTCTCTGTATTGAGCCCAATTGTCAATATACAGACAACACTTTTTGTTTTCAAGAATAGTGAATTGATTAATAAATCCTTTGGGTTCCATGTGCTCTGCATACTGATTTTGAGAGAATGATCTAGTCACAGAAATTCTTTCTTATCATCTCTTCCCAAACTTCTCTAGAGGCCGTTCTTGTGGTTGTTAGCTGGTGGCAAAAGTTGCTGAAGAAAAAGTCTGTCCCTAATGTTGTAGTACATGGATTCTAGCATCATTTAATTGTGATGAATGTCCTGATTAGGCAATTAATCACTATCAGGAAGCTTGCAGTTAAATATTGGAAAGGAGGTAAAAGTGGGGACAAAGATCAAGACCTTCATTATAGTTGTTGTCTGTCGCCCTATCACCAGGTTGTCATCAAATCTGATAAGGTACGGAATCACCTCAAGGAATGGCTCATAGCATTGGAATTGTCTCTCCTGCGTTAAAAGGAATTTTAATAAAGCCTTTTACCCTTACAATATTAAAGAGCAACTTTATACTCCAAAGTATTCGACAATCAGTACTACTAATTTATTCCTAGCCAGTTTGAAGGCTAGATTGATTGTCTTTAACATAGTATTTGAATGTCATAAGTGTATCTATTTTTACTCATAAATGATTAAAGTGAATATAATTTGATACTACTTTCATTATGAAAGAAAATGAATGAAGCTTCTCAGTTCATTCTCCATAACACAAAACTGTCAGGACCAATGGAAGATAGAGAAGTTAGGTATTTAGAATATTTTGCATTTAGTTTACATTAAAAATTTTTTAAAAATTGCATACAGTGGAAAGAAAACAGAGAAATTAAGTCTGGATCTTATTGTCTAATGGTGAGACAGGCAATAATGAAAGAATCATGTGAATAATAATAAAATGGCAATTGTAATTTTCTTGAAGGTAAGATATATAATAAACTTGGAGTACAAAGTAGGATATATATGTTAATATTTTTATGACTTTCTCTAGGTTTGGGGATATAATTGAGATATGTATGTGACATTACTCTTTTTCATTTATGTTAAACTATATGAATATATGACATTCATAATAATTATTTGCTTTTTGTCAATCAAACTTTCTTTATGTGCCTGCTTCTGGATTTATATTGTCTTCTAATCTTGTGGCCTCTCCTTACATGTTAAAAAACTGTATATGTAACTATAGCATCACAAAAGACTGGTATCTTCACTTATGGTAAAAGCCAAGATGATCAGGAAGTCAAAGGTTTCTCTAGTTAATACAGTGTACTCTAAATTATTGATATATTACCAATATTCTTAAGATTACAATTGATATGTTAACAGGATTCGTTAAACTTATTTCCATTTCTAAAAGATTCTAAAATGATTCTTTTAAGATAACAGATCATTCAGAAGAATATAAAAGCACAGTCCTTAGCTGGTCTGTTGTAAATTAGACTTCTTTGCCTAGAGACCTTGTGAGTTAAACAAGAAATTAAGTTGTTCCACTATTCTGGAACTGGAAGTCTGCGGTCAAGATGCTGGTTTCTGGTGAGACCCCCCTTCCTGGCTTTTAGATAACCATCTTGTCTCTGTGTCCTCAGCTGACTTTTCCTTTGTGTGCTTGCAGAAGGACAGGGGAATATCTGGTTTCTCTTCATTTTCTAAATAGGATACCAATCTTATCAAATTAGGGACCCACCCTTATGATTTCATTTAACCTTAATAACCACTTTAAAGGGCACAACTCTAGATTTATCTCATAGGAAGAGAAGAATGTGCGATGTAAACTATTGAATCTTGAGAAGTATACGGTCAAAGATTATATCATGAGAATGGAATTTCCTTGAGAACAGAGTTGTGTTTTTGTTTTGTTTTTTTTTGACCACTATATCCTCACAGCCTGAAACAATGCCTTGTTCAAAATAAAGTCCTCTAAAATGTTTGTCAAATGAAAAAAATTGCACCTCGTTTAGTCACACCAACTTAATTTCCTATAAGGACTTTGCAATTCAACTGAATCATTCCCATAATATCATGAGGTAAAGAGAAATATGGTTTTGAAGACTGGTACACTTTCATACTGTCATGGGTTTTCTTTGTTATTGTCGTTTTTCTAAGTTAAGGATGCTGTGTTAACATCGTAATACTCTGTCCACTTTTTAAAATTTCTGATGATGACCTAAGATTCAACACTCATGACTTCTTAGAGAACTGTTAATGTATCCTCACTTTAGGGCTTCCCTGGTGGAGCAGGGGGTAAAGAATTTGCCTGCAATGCAGGAGACCTGGATTTAATCCTGGATCAGGAAGATCGTCTGGAGAAGGGATTTAATGTTAACATTGAAGTCTCAGGCAACACAAAAATGAATACATTATTGTTTAATGAACATTTATTTTAAAGTTTCGAGGCCGTATATAATCAAGTAATAAATAAATAAATGGAGAATTGACATTCGTTTTGTTTATCTGTTTTGTAAGAAAACTGTATTACATTAATTTGAGCACATAATAAAAAATAGACATTACCTTTTATTAAAACCGTTATACTATTTTGATGATCTGTATTGAAAGGTGGTATTATTTCCACAAAATTCACAAGGAAATTGCTTCAACTATGATTGTTTTCCTTCACCTTTTTTAATCATTTTATAATTTGTCTTCTGTATGAGGTAATCAGAATGCAGAATGATGTAGAGAAAAGAGCCTTGATTTTAGAAATAAGCATGACTACATTATAATCCCTCACAGCTAAACTGCTTCCTAGCTGTGTGTTCTCTGGAAATGTATATAGACTTTGTTTTTCCCTCCAGGCTATATTATGTACTTAATACCGGGAGAAATAACAAAGGCTCCCATTCTGTTCTTTTAACAGAGGTTCTTTTTGTTTCATTTAGTTTTTGTTTTGCAGTAGTAACTGTTTTATATTGAACTAGTTATTCAGACATTTAATTGATCTTTGTATTTTATTAAAATCAATTTAGATTTTATTGACTAGAAAACTAATAGTATCAGTGTATGTCTCTGTAAATAATACATTCTGTTGCGTACTATGCAGGAGAATTTTTAAAGTTTTGAAAAAATAGAAATAAAAGACTTGCGTTTGGTAGGAAAGAAGGCTCCTAGAGATCCTGTACTCAACATTGGTAGATGTGTAATTTCAAAACTGGGCTGACTCAAATCACATAAGGCTGTGACCTTTCCCTTGTTATTTGTCACTAACAAGCTTAACAGCAGTGAGGATGTTAGTGACAAATATAAGAAAATAGGTCATCTTTGCTCATTTTGAATATAGTAGGTGCCTCTTTTCTTATATGGTTGTCAAATTAACCCTGGGAATATTTTTCAGGTGTCAAGTTTACACTGTTAAATTTTGATGTATGAATGTTTGGCTTTATTTTGATGCCAACGTATTTAGTGTTTCTTAAATTTATTCAAGTCTCTCTTCCACCAGCTTTTATTCAATTAAATTTTAGTACAGAGACATTTAATGAAGAAGAATATACTATAGTCTTTGCTGTCTTTTGTAAAATGCATGCTAAGTGTTTTCTAAAATAGGCATCTTTTCTATCTTTATGCAGATTATCTCTTTTACTGTCTCACTCTCATTTTTTTCTCACACATGTGCATGTACACACAAACCCACACTTGTGTTATGATAGAAAATGGCAAATACTCTTCAACATTAGGACTTTTGAAATTGATCTTGAGGATATACATACATTTTCTTTATCCTTCAACTCTTCTGTGAGGATGGTATTATCTTCATTTTACTATGGTAAAAAGATATTTTGTGAGAGAAGGGGGTTTGATTCAGTTTTCTTGATGAATAAGTTTTGGAGCTGGGATTTGAATGTTAGTTCATCTGGATCCGCAGGCCATACTCATCCTATTTTCCTCCATGTAGAGGTAAAAGGATAAGAAAAAATATAATGGGATTAATTCAAAATGAATTATTACTAGAGAGGCAGGTTGCTGAGTATTATTCAAATTTAAAATTTTGAGTTACACATAGAGAATTTATTTTCAAATATATTGGAGACTAACATCCCAGTAAAACCATTTCTTTTTCTAATTTTATCAGTGCTTCCTATATGACTTAAGGTAGTTCTCCTAAAATACACAGAAAGCAGTTGAAAGTATATTTTAAAAACACCTCTGGAGTGGACCAGTAATAAGAGAAACTAAAATTTTTGCATTTACTCTTAAAATGAAAGGCACAAGCTTTCTTCACTACATATTCGTCTTCTGATGGCCCCCAATCCCAGCTCCCTGGCTTTCCAAAGCTAACACCCTTGATTAAGAGGACATCTGTGCCAAAGACTGCTTGGAACTTTTCCAATCACAAAATTCACAGGCTCTGGCTGCTTTTTATTCATTATCTCTTACATATCCATCAATGACTCAAGCCAAACACCAAGCAAGCCAGCACACTTTTTGATCTGCCAAAACAACCCATGAAAGAGGTAAATCAGTCCAACTCTGATAAATTATCAGTGAGCAAATTAGATATTCTTCTAGCAAGTGTCAACACTGTAACCAAGCAGAGATGACACTTCACAGGCTCCTCATTGGAATACATCAGCAAGAATATTTTTGTAACCATGGTAAATGTACCAAACTATTTTTGAAGCATTAAACTAAGCTTATATTTGAGTTTAATAAGAGGGATTGGGTCACATCACTAAACACAAAGCAACATTGTGATTTGGCAATTTACCATTGAATTTCATGTTAATCTTATAGAACTAGTTAAGTTAATCCTCTAAAGTTATATATTTATGTGAAAACCAAGATAGATTCTAGGTATAATTTTAGTTGGCTATGTTTTTTAGTTAGTCGAGTAGACAAGTTTTAAAATATAATTTGTTTTATGTGGATAATGACCAGTCAGAAAGAAACTGTGTCTTTTCATAATTGATATTTTTGGCTGTGTCTTAATAATCATCTTACTAAAAAGATATTCATGTGTCTCACTTGATTCAGACACAAAAGAAGAGTGGGAGGGAAGTAATCTAACATGTGTAAAACACTGTATTAGGAATTTATATTTATATATTCAGCTACTTAGTTCTGGAAAATAATTATTATTTGTATTTTATATATGGTAAAACTGAGGCTTATAAAATTATGTGATCATGAATTAGCATATGGATCTTATTCTGTTCAGTAGTTTGAATTCTCTCCTATATCATATAAGGCTCTGCTAAAGCTACTGATTTAAATGACTATTTAGAAATTTACTTCAATATTTTGCAAAAGTTTTACTTTCCATGTTAAGCTAGAAAACACTTGGGGGGATAAGAGATCTTAAATAAACTTATCCTCCATGTCAGCTAATAAAAGACATCATACCTGGAAATAGTTATCTGAATATAGACTACAAACCAATATAGATTAATATAAGTGTTCTTACACATTCATAACTTCTAGCACCATTAAATTAGTATAATATATTGTAAGTAGCCACTTAAATGCAATATATCCAAAATTAAAATTTTTCGTGAGTTTTCTATTTCTGTCCTCTGAAATTATTTCCCAATATTTTCTACTGTGGTAGCTGTTTCTATTGTCTACTTGGTCCCTGAGCTAAGAAACCTTTAATATGCTATACAACTCCTTTTGCTCAACTCCTATGTGTAATCAGTCATCAAGTACTATAGATTCTACCCTATTATTATTTCCCAAATCTGTCTTACATTCTCATGTTTATAACAGACACTCAACAAATACATTTTTATTAAATTATTAAATAAAGTACTAGTTTGTGAATATGTATAGATTATTTTATATCATACATTGCTATATATCATATATGAATTATTTATATAGTATGGAAAATTGTTGTATATGCTAATTATATGTATGAGTGAAAAAACGAATGGATGCTCTTACATTATCCACATCAGTTCAGTTCAGTTGCTCAGTCGTGTCCGACTCTTCACAACTCCATGGAATGCAGCATGCCAGGCTTCTCTGTCCATCACCAACTCCTGGAGCTTACTCAAACTCAAACATTTACTCAGACTCGAGTTGGTGATGCCATCCAACCATCTCATCCTCTGTTGTCCCCTTTTCCTCCCACCTTCAATCTTTCCCAGTATCAGAGTCTTTTCCAGTGAGTCAGTTCTTCCCATCAGGTGGCCAAAGTATTGGAGTTTCAGCTTCAGCACCAGTCCTTCCAATAAATATTCAGGTCTGATTTCTTTTAGGATAGAATGGTTTGATCCTCTTGCAGTCCAAGGGACTAGCAAGGATCTTTTCCAGCACCACAGTTCAAAAGCATCAATTCTTCAGTGCTCAGCTTTTCATTATAGTCCAACTTTCACATCCATATATGACTACTGGAAAAACCATAGCTTTGACTAGACAGACATTTTTTGGCAAAGTAATGTCTCTGCTTTTTAATATGCTGTCTAGGTTGGTCATAACTTTTCTTCCAAGGAGCAAGTGCCTTTTAATTTCATGTCTGCAGCCACCATCTGCAGTGACTTTGGAGCCCCCCCAAAATAAAGTCTGTCACTGTTTCAATTGTTAGCCATCTATTTGCTGTGAAGTGATAGGACTGGATGCCATGATCTTAGTGTTCTGAATGTTGAGTTTTAAGCCTACTTTTTCACTCTTCTCTTTCACTTTCATCAAGAGGCTCTTTAGTTCTTCTTTGCTTTCTGCCATAAGGGTGATGTCATGGTTTATCCACATGTTTTTTTGTTAAATTACATGGTTTATGGCTCAGACGGTAAAGCGTCTGCCTACAATGTGAGAGACCTGGGTTCAGTCCCTGGGTTGGGAAGATCTCCTGGAGAAGGTAATGGCAACGCATTCCAGTATTCTTGCCTGGAAAATCCCATGGACCGAGGAGCCTGGTAGGCCACAGGTCACACCCTGCAACCATGGGGTTGCAAAGAGTCAGACACAATTGAGTGACTTCACTTTCACTTTTCACTTTCACATGGTTTATCAACATGGTTTTGTGTTAAATTGCACAGTTCTTGCTATGTTTGGTAGAATAGTTAAGTTCATTCTAAACATTCCCCAGTTAGGGAGACAGAGAGGCGACTAACAAGTTTGCTAATCCACACGAGGAATGTTTGTCTGAGCAAACTATTTTAGAGAGTTATTTGCAGCTCTTTACTAAACAGACATCTGTTTATGTTAAGGGCTTCCCAGATGGCTCAGTGGTAAAGAATCTGCCTGCAATGCAGGAGACCCAGGTTCCATCCCTGGGTCAGAAAGATCTCCTAGAGAAGGAAATGGCTACCCACTCCAGTAGTCATAACCTGGAGAAGTTCATGGACAAAGGAGTCTGGCGGGCTGCAGTCCATGGAGTTCCAAAGAATTTATGTTAAAAATCTACTGTCTTTCATAATTAAATGTATGGCTTTTGTAAGTTAAGGTTTTGGTATATTTATATCAAATTTTAAAGTAAATTAAAAAATTAAACACTAAAAAATTTTTCTATTTAAGTTTACTTGACATACAGATAAGCCATTATGTTGATTCTTTTCTCATCAGTATTTCTCTTATTTCCCAGAATTGTTTGTCTTCTGGGTGTTACTTTATTACAAAGTTATGTACTCATGAGACCTCATTATATATCCAACTTTATTTTCAGTCATCAAATTAATGTTCTTATTAAGATAAAGCATGATATTGCCTGAATAGTTACTTTCTGCAAAATATGTCTTGAAATATTTAAAACTCTTTAAAATAAAAAATGAAACTTTTGTGGTAATAAAGAATGATGTTTTAGGTTAAGGAAAGCTAATTGGAATTAAATTGATAAATGTAGTGGATGATTTCAGATACAAACAGAATGGATACAAACATGATTTCTTTTTTCAAAAGGAGAAAACATGAGAATAGCATAGTTATAAACATTTAAAAATAGAGTCAAGCCCAACTGTGAGGTGTATAACTGTTCAAGGAAGTATATCAAATGCATTTGTATTTATGTATTTGCTTGTTTCCCTACTCTTATGTTTAGTTGCTTGGATAAGAGTTAAGAGTTTAACAACAACAACAAAAGCACTTTAGAAATTGTTTTTATTTAACTTGGATGTGTTAAACTATCATGTTTTGGCCAAATAGAGTTAATAGTCTAATATAAATTAATACATATTTAATTATTTTATTCAAACATGAAATACCATACATGCATATTATTATAATATGCTATATTATGTATAAATATAAATAAGAGTTTAAAAAGTTCTTCCCCTGAAGAAGCTCAGAATCTATTCATAAGGATATGTGCCTATACAATTTCTATTATGAACAAGTAGTTAAAAGATATGAATAAATATTATTAGATTTATTATACAATAGAATCACAAGGCCCACTGTGCTTGACCAAATTTACTGTTTCTTTTTCCTGCTCATAATGGGGACATTTTAGGAAGTGTTTGAATCAGCTGATTTGTCTGTTTTCTGGTGCCACCATAACAGAGTATAACAGACTGAATGGATTAAACAAGAGACATTTATTTTATTATTTTTTCCAGAGATTCTAAACCCCAAATCAAAGTGTCAGCTAGGTTGCTTCTTGTTGATAGGCAAAAGGGAAGGCTCGCATTCCAGGCCTCCATCCTTGGCTTATAGATGGCTGTCTTTCCCCTGTATCTTCACATCTTCTTCCCTCTGTACATGCGTGTTCAAATTTCCTCTTCCTAACCCTACTAGATTAGGGTTTACAAAAATGACCTCATTTTAATTTAAATACCTCTGTTATCTCCAAATATGTTCACATTCTGAGGCATTAGAAGTTAGAACTTCAGCAAAGGAATTTTCAGTTCAGGTCAGTTCAGTCGCTCAGTCGTGTCCACTCTTTGCGACCCCATGAATCGCAGCACGCCAGGCCTCCCTGTCCATCACCAACTCCTGGAGTTCACTCAGATTCACGTCCATCGAGTCAGTGATACCATCCAGCCATCTCATCCTCTGTCATCCCCTTCTCCTCCTGCCCCCAATCCCTCCCAACATCAAACTCTTTTCCAATGAGTCAACTCTTCGCATGAGGTGGCCAAAGGACTGGAGTTTCAGCTTTAGCATCATTTCTTCCAAAGAAATCCCAGGGCTGATCTCCTTCAGAATGGACTGGTTGAGGAATACAGTTAAGTCCACTATATTCCACCCTTTGACACCTTAAATGTTACACCTTCTCAAATGCTAAGTATGTTTACCTCATCTCCAAAGACCCCAATGTCTTAACCTATTCCAGAAATAAGTCTAAGTCCAAAATCCCCTCTAAATATCATGCACATCAGCTATGACTGAGACTTGAGGTCTGATTCATCCTGAAGGAAAATGTCTCCTCACCTATGATACTGTGAACCAGATAAAAGTCTTTATTATTATTAAAATACAATGCTGAGATAGGCATAAGATACACATTTTCACTTCAAATTGAAGAAATCAGAAAAGAAAAAAGGGTTAATGATCCCAAGGAAGACCAGAAAACTGAAAGTGGCCCAGTCACATCTGACTCTGCAACCCTATGAACTATAGCCCAACAGGTTCCTCTATCCATTGAATTTTCCAGGCAAGAAGACTGGAGTGGGTTACCATTTCCTTTTCCAGGGCATTTCCCCAAGCCAGGGTTGGAACTAAAGTCCCCTGCCTTGCAGGCAGATTCTTTAGCTTCTGACCCAACAGGAAAGACCCGGAACTATCACGGAAATTTTCATTCGATTTTAAGGTTCTGGAATAACTCTTTGGATCAGTGCTCTGTCCTCTCAGCCCACTGGGGTGGCAGTCGTATCTTTTATCCCACCAGGGTGGCGTACCCCCTCACCCCTATGGCCTTAAGTGGGAAATAAAATATGTAATTACTGTAAACCAAAAATATTTTCTCAGAGAGTTTAAAGTTTGTATCAATATAAATTTCTCATCGCTGCTGCTGCTAAGTTGCTTTAGTCGTGTCCAACTCTGTGCAATGCCATAGATGGCAGCCCACCAGGCTCCCCCGTCTCTGGTCTCTGGGATTCTCCAGGCAAGAATACAGGAGTGGGTTGCCATTTTCTTCTTTAATGCATGAAAGTGAAAAGTGAAAGAGAAGTCGCTCAGTCATGTCCAACTCAGCGACCCCATGGATTGCAACCTACCAGGCTCCTCTGCCCATGG
Organism: Capricornis sumatraensis; assembly: GCF_032405125.1. Taxonomy (NCBI): domain Eukaryota; kingdom Metazoa; phylum Chordata; class Mammalia; order Artiodactyla; family Bovidae; genus Capricornis; species Capricornis sumatraensis. Next base: position 61,300,528 of record NC_091072.1, on the reverse strand, counting down.
GATTTTCCAGGCAAGAATACTGGAGTGGGTTGCCATTGCCATCTCCCAAATTTCTCATTAAGGTACATTAATGCAGGTGCTTTTTGATGCACACACTATTGTTATCACCATAAGTTGAAATTTATAATGAAACTGTACTTTGTTTCCCCTTCTGTTTGCTTATAGAAGACCAATGGGCTACAAAAATTTTTGCTTTGTTTGGGAATATAGGCTAATTTATACTCTTTAGATCATAAAAAATAATAACACCAACTGCTGAACACAGAATCCAACAGGATATAGCAAATAACACCATTATTCTTACTGTGTTTTAGATATAAAAACCTTAATTAAATCCTAGATGAGTTGATCTATAAGTGTAGTTATAGTTGCCAATTATAGATCAATTACTTACTATGTGCAGGCATTTTGCAGATATACCATTTGTTGTTGTTTAGGTGCTAAGTCATGTCCTACTCTTTTGTGACCTTGTGGACTGTGGCCTGCTAGTCTCCTCTGTCCATGGGATTTCCCAGCAAGAAGGCAAGAATACTGGAGTGGGTTGCCATTTCCTTCTCTGAAGATACACCATATATAACACACATATACATATTTATGTCTATTATTGAGTGTAAGTTGGTATGTCTGACCTTCTATCAATGAAGATGTGTGCCTATATTACAAAATGCTTAAAACTGTGTGAAATAATAAAATGTATTGAAATTGTCTACAGAATCATTATAAATTATTTTTGGTAGTATTCAAAGGATGTATATGGACACTGGTGAAAAAACAAATATAATTTCTCCCTTTAGTTCATAATTTATTTTGACATGTAATATATATGCAAAATAGTTATTAAAATCCAGTAGCACATATAAATGAGATATCAAATAAGGCCTATATTCAATCAGTATAGATTTAGATATGGTTGTAATTAAAAAAATGCTATATAGGAATACCATTCTGAAAGGAGTAAATTGTAGTTATTATCCTACCTAGCTTCCAATAAACCCTTTAAAGGCAAAAGTTAATTAAAAATGAGAGAATAGATTTATCATTTTGTTTGGTAGCCAGAGAGATAGAGCTCACTTTTGTTGTTTCCCCTTATTATTTATATACAAATTTGTGTTTTGAATCATGCTTGATGTTTTTCTCTTGATAATTTCTCTTTGTGGTTTCTGTAAAATTAAACATGAACACGAGGATGTATTTCATTATGCTTTTTTTGAACCAATGACAATGACTTAAGATAAGCTTATTTTGTCATATTTTATCCATTCTTCTAAAAAGATCAGAAAATTCAATAATGTACATTTTGTAACAAAATGCCCTGAAGAAGCATAAATTCTATAGAGAGCAAAAACATATCAGTATTTTATTTATACTGAACAGCTGCATACTAGGATTTTTTCCACTTGCTTTTCATTTGGAAATGGGAGAAAAGAGCAGTGAGCATCATCAATGTAACTCTTACTTGTCTACTTTGAAACTGCTACTGCTTTATGCTGATGTGTTTTTCCACTTTGGAAACATTTTCATTGTTTATTTGTTAGCATGTGTGGAGACTTTAAACAAGAGGTAAACATATTTATGTGTTGAAAGAACCTTACAAGAGGCTTCTGATTTTTCCTAAAATATATAATGAAATATTCAAAGGGTTTTTCATAACTTACTTAACTGAGGGAAAATGCTGAGTACCACAGAACTAAGGTGATGTAAGTTACCAATCGTCATAATAACACAAAATGTTTTCTCTTGCTGGTTTCAAAAACTGAGCTGCCTCATGTGACAGAGTCATGCTTCCAGGTCACAAGGATGGCCTCTAGTTGCTGATACTGACTCCGGCAGCTGGAAGCAAGTGAAAAATCTGAGTCTTAATTTTGTCAACAACCCAAATGAGGTTGCAACAAGACCTGTGGCCTCTTGGAAGAGTTGACACCCTAGCCATCACCACGAATTCTGCCTGTTCAGACCTGAACACAGGGCCTAGCAAATCCATTGTGGTAGGCTGAACGACAGCTTCTCAAAGATAATATGTGTTAATCCTTGGAACCTATGTGTGTTCACCTGTTTGTGACCCCATGGACTACAGCCCACCAGGATTCTCTGTCCAGGGATTTTCCAGGCAAGAATACTTGAGTGGTTTGCCATTTCTTCTCCTATGATATTACCCTAAATGCAAAACGACTTTGCAGGAGTAATTCAGTTAAGGATCTTAAAATGGGAGATTGGCCTACATTATTCAGTGGGAGCTATCTATTGTCAAATGCATGGCCAAATAAATCAATGATGAAATGGTCTCAGATCACACACACAAAAAAATATTTTCAGGAGAGTGAGTCAAAAGTCCCAAATGCCTCATTTAGTTGAAGAAAGTGGAAAAAAAAAAAAAAGGAACAAAGAACACCATAAGCTAAGTTCACTATTAAGGGACAGAACAGAAGCATGTGAGCAGAAGCTCTTATCAGAAGAAATAGGCAGCAGGCTCAGCATTAGTTAGGGATGACTTCATCTTCCAGCAATAAATAGTCAGCAGCCCCGGGGCAGACCATGTGTCCTGCGTGCATTCTTTTCACAATGCTGTGCTGACTTCAAATTTATTTTGCATTTTGGAGAGTGATATTCTATAAATAAACTGATAAACAAGAGGAAACATTTTTTAAAAGATTACCCCAGTGGGCACTAGATGCAAAGGTTAGGAGAGAGAAGCAAGAAAATCAAGGGATCAGAAGATAGTGCAAAAGTGGTAACAGAGAGTGGAGTGATACAGTTTGAGAACAGAGGAAGGGGCCACAAACCAAGGATTACAGGCGGCAACAGAAACTCAAAAAAGAGGTAATGGAATCTCCCTTGAAAGCATGCAGCAGGAAACAGACTTGCCAACACCTGACACCTCAGCTGTAGTTTAGTGAAATTGACTTCAGGTTTCTGATCTCCATAAACATAACAAATATAAATTTTTGTTGTATTAAGCAACTAAGTTTCTGGTGATTTATTATAGCCATAATAGGAAACTAATACACTCATGCTGATTCCTGGCCCATGGAAACTGTGAAATAATAAATTTGTATTATTCTAAGCACCAGATTTGTGGTCATTGTTATGCAGCAACAGAAAACACAGTGTCTGTAGATAATTGCAGTTATTCCACAACGATATTTAATCTCAAACGCCTTCTGTTCTGTTTCTCATATGACCCAAATTAACTAATATTCAAGCCAAATTAATCAAGTTACAGACCTTTAAAAACAATATACTGTTGCTTGCATGTAACATTCACCAAGCAGAGCATAGCCTTTCCTTTTTATTTTCTTTTATTAAATGCCATCATTCAATGAAAACTATCTTAATCAGCTTAGACTGCTATAGCAAATTACCATAGACTGGATGAATTAAACAGCAGACATTTATTTCTCACTGTTCTGGAGGCTGGGATTTCAAGATCAGCATGCCTGCATGGCTGGATTCTGGTGAATGCCTTCTTTCTGATTTATTGGTGACGGTCTTCTGGCTGTGTCCTCATATGGAGATAGGAGAGAAAGACAAAACTATTTTTTTTCTTTTTTTATAAAGACACTATAACCCCATCATAGAGCTTCATCCTCATAACTAATTACTTCCCAGAGGTCCCATTGTCCTTTTAGGGATTGGGGCTTCAACAAATGAATTTTGAGGAGACACAAACATGCCCTTAACAAGGACCATTTCTCAGATCCAACTTTCCTAAAACATTATGCCCACACCAGAAATGTTTTAATATTTTTCTTGAGGTATAATTGAATATAATACATTACACATATTTTGAGTGTACAATTTGGTAATTAGTGACATATTTATACACCTGTGGAAATATGGCTAAAATTAAGTTGTGAATATATCCATCACCCCCAAAAGTTGCCTCATGCCTGTGTGTAATCCTTCCCTATACATCTTCTTTGCACTGAACCTCCTCGGTAATCAGTGATCTGCTGTCAAAATAAGTATGCTTGTTCCAAAATTTTATGTAAGTGGAATTATATACTATACTCCTTTGTCTACCTTCCTTCACTCCTTATAATTATTTCAAGATTCATTCCATGTTGCTGTATGAGTTTTCTCTCCCAAACTGAGTACTTTCAGCAAAATGTCCCTAGTTCAGGGAATCTTTGCAACTCCAGCTGGATCCTCCTTCCTTTGCTATGGCCTAGGCATACTCTCAGTAAGCTGAAGGAATGTGCGATGTAGCACTTTGTTTCTTATTTCCAGTGTGAAACTCACTATTTTGGTTCTCATTGCTCAGGGATCACTCCCCTTCCTCACCTGATGTCTTGAAAACTGTATAATATATCAATATTTGTGATGGATTTTTTTTTTCCCTTTGATTGTTTCAAGCAAGAGAGTCCTTAATACTCCATCTTGGATGGAAGTGGCAGCTCCAACCATTGTGAATTCTCATAGATTTTATTACTGTAATCACTCATTTTACATTTACCATTTGCTATATTAAAAAGATGCTTACCTTTTCATCTATAAGCTAAGAAATATGAGTAAGTCCTTATATTTTATTCTAAATCTGTCACCAGTACAGTGCTTTGCTTAGGTTTGTATTCAGGAAAACTCAAAGCGTGTTACATTAGAGACATAAAGGCATTGCAAGGAAAGTGAGCTCTTGTGGAGACATATGATGAGATTCTTAGAATTACCAATTTTCCCTGGGAAATATCTACCGTTTATGATTTGTTTGAATTTGAGAGTTATAGCAGTGTGTAAATATGAGTACACGGAGAAATCTCCAGAACCAAAGAGCCTGTCTTTGAATTTTGATTTTGTCACTTACCATCTGAATGAACTTTTAACATTTCCTGAGTCTATCCGTGCCTCAGTTTCCTTATCTATCATGGGGAGAGATGATTAATAAACGAATTTAGCACAAAAAGTTGTGTAAGAATTTGGTAAGTTAACAAAAAAGTAAAGTAATAACAATTGTACCTAAGAATTTACCTAGGTAAATGTTAAAGTTATTTCTTTAAAAAGCACTTAGAAATGAAAATAGTGCGCTAGCTTTGTTTTCTAATGGTTTGTGGCATATCAAAATTTCTGTATCCAAATATGTGTTTCTGTGATAAGCTGCCAACTTGGTCTGGCAAATCCGTTAGCTATACATGCATGTGTGCATGCTAAGTTGCTTCAACTGTGTCTGACTCTATGCGACTCTGTGGACTGTATCCTGCCAGCCTCCCCTGTCCATGAGATTCTCCAGGCAAGAATACTGGAGTGAGTTGACAAGCCCTCCTCCAGGGGATCTTCCCTAATCCAGGGATTAAACCTGGTGTCTCATAGGTCTCCTGCATTGGCAGGTGGGTTCTTTACCACTAGCACCTCCTGAGAAGCCCCCCTTTAGTTGTATATGATTGTAAAGTTTTAAAGAAGCCTATTTTTGTGATCCTGATGTAAAAACCGAATGAAACTTATATAACTGAAACGCAGTTTGTTAAGTATCAATAGAAACTCTCCCACCTATTGCAAGATAAATGTAAAGAGTCTCAATATAAAATGTTCTTTGGAAATTTTGAAAAGAAGTCTTTTGAGAAAGGTGTTTTTCCCACATATTTTTCAGTTCACCCTGGGGATACAATATATGATATCCATTGATTCCATAGTAACTGAATTTAAGCAGTTTTTTAAAGTGACCAGATATGACCCATACAGGACATAAGAATTTCAGCTGTTAAAATTGAGGTGAAGCTATGGTTTTAGCTGAATTGGAAACTGAATTACTGCTTACTGTCAGGCAGAACAGTTACTTTTAATGCGTTGGTGTTAGTCATTGGGAAGACAAGAATCACAGGGTTATGTCATATCACAGTGAGCTGTCTCGATTGTAGCAAGTGAACAGTTCCATTTTTACTACCTTTTCTATTTTTAAAGCAAAATGCATACACTAAGAAGAATAATCCCGATATTAAAAATATTAAGCTGTATGCAGGTACCAAATCTGTAGGCAGTACTGTAAATTATTCTAATAGCACGAGAGAACAAAGGGTTCCAGTGATGAGCCTTGAGAAACAGTGGATGGAGTGCACGCAAATCCAGGTCCCTGTACTTATAGACGTGCATACTATTTAAAAGCACCTCTTCAGTGTGTTTAGCCTGCTGGATTTCATTGCAGGCATTTAATTAAAAAATAATTTTCTTGTTTAAATTTCAAATTATCTCCATTAGAGAAGTTTTCCCCCTTACTTGGGGCAAATATACATTAGTACAGTGCACAAAATACATTTTAGGGTACTTTTGCATGTATTTCAAACCGATTTACTGAGAACTATTCTGATCATAACTTTTAGATAAATCAATCAATGTCAATATTAATATAACTTAATTTAGTTTGGTCAAGGCTTATTACCATTACTTTATTATCAAGTTGAAGTGAAGCTAGCATTTTGGTTCACCAGAAACCTAATTACTACTTAATTTTTAGAACAATTATCTTTCAGTGCTTTGAGGGTAAACCAATAGAAATGCCAAAACTAAAAAGTTTTTATTTCAGCTGTCCCTGTACTTTGTATTCCATACCAGTAAATAGCCCTTTCTTTCGTGGATTTGAAGATATGTTGTAGTGATGTGGTATAGCAAGATTATAATGATGTGATAAATTACAGAAACTAGTTTCTACTGACTATTTAGTGAGCAGCATTTAGCCTTTTAGTTTTAGTTTTAGTTTTTTTTTTTAATTTTAATCCTATTAAAAACAGTAATATGATTCTTGGTCTATATGCTTGATATAATGGCTGTTAAAATCAAATAAAACAAAATATATGATAATATTTAAAGAGGTATAGAATTCCAAGGAAAATGGGTAATTAGTGTGGTTTGGAGGAGGGGGTTTTATTTATTACTGTGAAATGAATTGTGTCTTCCCTCAAATTCATATGTTAAAGCTACAATCCCTGATGTTATATCTTTCAGAGCTAGGGCATTTGGGAGATAATTAGGTTTAGATGAGGTTGTGAGGTTGAGGCCCTTAAGATGGAATTACCACTAGTGCCCTCACAAGAAGGAATCAGAGATCTTGCTTGTGCTCCCTCTCTAGATATGCCAAGGAAGCCCATGCATACTGCAGCAAGAAAAAGCCTTCTGGAGGAGGAGGGCTCTCAATAGAAACCTAATCTTGATCTTGAACTTCCTGTTTTCCAGAACTATAAGAAATAATTTTAATAAAATATAATTTTCATAACCTAGGTTTTTGATGCTGAGCATGATATAGCATATTCAGAAGTCAAGCTACAGTGTTGTATGTGTGAAACACACAATGTTATAAACCAGTGTTACCTCAATTTAAAAAAAATAAGAGAATAATTTTAATAATAAGAGGCCCAGTCTTATTGACTGAATCAGCATCCTTGAGACTGGGACCTCTGTGATAAAAGTGATTAGCAGTTACAGCTTTTTCAACTGAGCTATTTTACTTCTTGGGAGACATATTACTTTTCTATGAGGCTCTACTTAAGCATTTATATAAGGATTGACTGCATTTGGAGAGTTACTGGAACCCTACTTATGCCGAATTATTTCTCCTCTCTCTCAAAAGACCCTTTTCAAAGAGGCTGCTGCCATTCGTCTGCTCAGTCATGTCTGACTCTTTGTAACCCCATGGACTGTAGCCTGCGAGGCTCCTCTGTCCATGGAATACTTCCCATTTACAAAGTTTTCACAATATATACTTCATCTCAACTTACTCACATGGGAACCAAGAGGCGAAAATCAACAGTCCAACAAATATGGTGACTCCTCCTCCTACTATGCTCAAACTGTATGCTATGTACTCTGTGAGCTTCAAGATGACCAAAATTGTTCCTATAATTGAGCTGAATAAACACTGATTATCAATATTAAATCCAAATTGGAGAAGGAAATGGCAACCCACTCCAGTATTCTTGCTTGGAGAATCCCAGGGAAAGAGGAGCCTAGTGGGCTGTCATCTATGGAGTTGCAGAGTCGGACACGACTGAAGCAACTTAGCAGCAGCAGCAGCAGCAGCAAGGATGCTACTTTTCAAAAATCAGAGAACATTTTTGAAATCTGATACACTAAACTTTAGTCATTCTCTACTTCATTCTTTTTCTTACCAATTTTATGATCCTTGGAGGTTTAAACCATTAGGATTGTCTTTAAAATGGAAAAATCACATCAGAGGAAAGCTAGTACTTTGCATTCAATGACAGTTATGGTTTCTTTATAAAATAATTGAATGAAGTTACAGGTTTTGCATTGGAAACTTTACCAAAGTAAAAATATCTATGTGTTTTATGCCAATTAATATGGTGAAAAATAAAATTAAAATAAAAGACAAATTGTTAAAATACTTAAGAGTTTGTATGTTGATGTAGGTTGTTTCTATATAACATTAAGCATTGAATTAAATATAAAAAGAGCAAGGCTGTTACTTAGAATGGAATATTAGCAGAGAAGTATCTAAGTATTGAGAAAAGCTGCTATTCAAGATATCTAGTTGCTCTTAAGATTACTCTAAACATGTTTGTTTGCAGCTACATTTGATGGTAAGCTCATCTAAACTGAAAGAGAGTTGACGAGGTTCATTACGTTTAAACCAGATTGAGTGAGTTCCATAATAAGAGACTAGAAGGAAGAGAAAGCGGTAAGTATCAATTACCTTTTCGGAGAGCTTCCTTGGGGACTCACATGGTAGAGTCTGCCTACAATATAGGAGACCTGAGTTTGATCCCTGGATCTGGAAAATGCCCTGGAGAAGGGAATGGCTATCCACTCCAGTATTCTTGCCTGGAGAATTCCATGGCCAGAGGAGCCTGGTGGGCTACAGTCCATGGGGTCACAGAGTCAGAAATAACTAAGTAGCACTTTTACTTTTTCAAGAAATTTGGGTATAATTAAAGAAGAACAGGCTGTAGGAAAATGCATATTCCATCAACTTAAAATTTATAATTAAATGCTCAAAGCTTTAATTTTTTAATTTTATTTTTTTTTAAATTTTAAGCTGAATTGGGTCTTTGTTGTGTGTGAGCTTGCTTTAGTTGCGGAGAGCAGGGGTTACTCTCTAGTTGCAGGTGCTGGCTTTTCATTGATATGGCTTCTCCTGTTGTGAAATACCGGCTCTAGTTGCTTGGGCTTTAGTAGTTCCAGCAAGTGGACTCAGTAGTTGCGGCTCACGGGCTCTAGAGCACAGGCTCAGTAGATGAGGTGCACAGGCTTACTTGCCCAGGGGCATGTGGAATCTTCCCAGCTGTTCAGTCACTCAGTCGTGTCAACTTTTTGAGACCCCCATGGACTGTAGCTGGTCAGGATTCCCTGTCCTTCGCCATCTCCCAGAGCCTGCTCAAATTCATGTCCGTTGGGGCAGGGATGCCATCCGACCATCTCATTCTCTGTTGATCTCTTCTCCTCCTGCCTTCAATCCTTCCCAGCATCAGGACATTTTCCAATAAGTCGGCTCTTCACACCAGGTGGTCAAAGTATTGGAACCTCCGTTTCAGCACCACTCTTTCCAATGCATATTAGGACTGAACTCCTTTACGATTGACTGGTTTCATCTCCTTGCAGTCCAAGGGACGCTCAAGAGTCTTCTCCAACACCACAGTTCAAAAGCATCAATTCTTTGATGTTCAGCCTTCTTTATGGTCCAACTCTCACATCCATACATGACTACTGGAAAAACCATAGCTTTGACTAGATGGACCTTTGTTGCCAAAGTAATGTCTCTGCTTTTTAACATGCTGTCTAGGTTGGTCATAGCTTTTCTTCCAAGAAGCAAGTGTCTTTTAATTTCATGGCTGCAGTGATTTTGGAGCCCAAGAAAAGAAAGTCTGTCACTGTTTCCATTGTTTCCCCATCTATTTGCCATGAAGTGATGGGAATGGATGCCATGATCTTAGTTTTTTGAATGTTGAGTTTTAAGCCAGCTTTTTCACTCTCCTCTTTCACTTTCATCAAGAGGTTCTTTGTTCCTCTTCACTTTCTGCCATAAGGGTGGTGTCATCTGTATATCTGAGGTTATTGATATTTCTCTTGGCAATCTTGCTTCCTGCCTGTGCTTCATACTGCATGGCATTTTGCATGATGTACTCTGTGTATAAGTTAAATAAGTAGGGTGACAATATATAACCTTGATGTACTCCTCTCCCAATTTGGTACCAGTGCTTTGTTCCATGTCTAGTTCTAACTGTTCCTTCTTGACCTGCATACATATTTCTCAGGAGACAGGTAACGTGGTCTGACATTTCCATATCTTTAAAAATTTTCCACAGTTTGTTGTGATCCACACAGTCAAAGACTTTAGCTTAGTCAGTAAAGCAGAAGTAGATGTTTTTCTGGAATTCCTTTGCTTTTTCTATGATCCAACAGATGTTGGCAATTTGATCTGTGGTTCCCAGAGAATCTTCCCAGACCAGGGATCAAACTGGTGTCACCTGCACTGCAAGGCAGATTCTTAATTATTGGACTACCAAGGAAGCCCTGACACTTTAAATTATTAATAAATTAATGTGAACAACTGTCAGCTTGCTTTGCCTGAATTTTCTAGTGATAGAATTAAAATTTTTAATTTTCTCCATTTCTTGATGGAGATTTTGTAAGGTATAGCTTTGTAAACATTATGAAAAATATTTTGACCCTAGCTCCAGTTTGTGGTACACATTTTCCACCTCTTGAGATCTCTGTAGATTCTCGGTGATTGATTACCATTTCCTTTTCTATTCTTCTTTGGTTACATGAAATTATACAATATATTTCTGACCCTGACTATTCCTCCCCCTACTCTGACTTCCATTCTGTCCTCAGAACTCCTCTCTCTTCTTCCTATACATTACTCCTCAGTACTCTCATGCAGTCACAACTTCATCTAGTATTTTCACTCATGTGATTCCCAAATCTTAAAATCCTATATCCTTAAAGAGATTGGCATGTTAGAGACAAGAACCAAAATCTCTAGTGATTCTGCTTTCACTTAAGAATATAGATCCGAAAAAAAAAAAAAATGTTGAATACTTGACTCTTTGTCCTTCTTCCAGTTTCCATAATGATAGATTCTTGATATTATGCAGAGATCATCATGCCTGTCTAAGGCAATTCTGTGATCAGAACTGTTTGTAACATTTCTAACTGCCCGTATTCTCTGAAAATGAGCTGATGACAGCATCTAATGAGTGTGCTTGATAGTCATCCATTTGGTGTTACTGTTTAGCATATTAATAAATCAAAATAACACTCTCTTATAATCTACAAAATGCATGGTCAAAGCAATTTTGTGTATATTTATATCTCCTTAGCCAAATATCAATTGCTAAATTGGTAAATGAAATGGCAGTGAGTAATATAGGGTGTGGGTTCTGTTTGTTTTTAACTCTACATAAGAATTAATGCTAATCAAATTAAAAATCTTGGGTAACATGTTATAGAGCGTATTATTAAAGATTTCAGGATTCCCAGTTCATTGTGTGGATAGGAGTTTTTCTTCCTGATTTGTCAGTTTTGAGCCATACCTTCCCCATGTAAATGACCTAGGTCTGTGATCTTTCATATTGAACATGTCAGCCATTTATTACCAGCTCTAATTTCCTTTCCAGCTTCCACTGAAAGTAAAAAAAAAAAAAAACAACAAACTTCTGGTGGTTTTTAATTTCATGTTAGACAGCGAAAGACATATCTACATGATTAAAATGCCAGATTTCTGTATAACTGTTATCTATTATACTAATTAAGAGAAAATTGTAGTGAAATTTGCTCTGAGGAGGACAAAAATATATTGTGCTAAAACCTTTCTTAATGCACAACTGTCCACAGGCTATTTTATTTCTCATAGTATATCTATATTTTGCCCAATTTTAAAGCAAAAAAATGTCAGAAGACTTGGAAAAAATGTAGTTGTAAGGAGAAATAATTGTGAAATTGGTACCTGTGAACATTATGAGTAACTACTTTGATGTGAATTGAAACAATCTTCACACAAGTGCAGGCTGATTAAATAGTTGAATTGACTAATTGTTTTAAAATATATGCCTAGTTGGACAGCCATTTAAATTCTCTAACAAGCTCCAGAGTTCAGAAAGTTTTTAAGCCTTTTAGGAAAATGAACCTTATGGCTTAACAGCATTTTTACTAACATTTAGAAAATTACAGTTTAAATTTAAAATAATCATAGCTGGAAATCAGTATTTAAAGAGATTTTACATACATTTCCTCATTTAATCCTCATTGAAATCCTGCAGGGTAGGGGATATCAGAGGACACTATGAAACTTAAGCAGCTTGTACTGGGGTACAGATTCAAAATCAGGTCATCTAGTTTCAAGTTTAGTGTCACCCTCAGCTATTCATTTCTGTTTAAGTTACCTAGTATACACCAGTACCTGGTAAGTATATCATAGGTTGGAAATGGAGGGCACAATTCTAAATAGGTCATTTTTCTTTTTTTCTTCTTTTCACTTTCAAGTAGCTCTGAATGTAGCAGATGAGATAAGTAATTAGGTCATGTGATATTTTTAAAGTATCATATTCAGGGCAAGTATAAGGTGTTTTGATAGAACCTAGAGAGGATATGCGGAGAAGGCAGTGGCACCCCACTCCAGTACTCTTCCCTGGAAAATCCCATGGATGGAGGAGCCTAGAAGGCTGCAGTCCATGGGGTCGCTGAGGGTTGGACATGACTGAGCAACTTCACTTTCACTTTTCACTTTCATGCATTGGAGAAGGAAATGGCAACCCACTGCAGTTTTCTTGCCTGGAGAATCCTAGGGATGGGGGAGCCTGGTGGGCTGCCGTCTATGGGGTCACACAGAGTCGGACATGATTGAAGCTACTTAGCAGCAGCAGCAGAGAGGATATGAAATCTGCATTTAGAAGGGGCACTGAGAAGATGATGTCTAAAATGATATCTTTTGTCTTGCTCTAATTAGATCTGTGCAAATTAAAGATCCAGAAGAATAAGGAGCATGTAAATGCATGTAAAGTGAAAGAAAATGTTGCCTATTAAGTGAACTCTGGATAATTCACTGTTGGTGGAAATTCAGTACTTTAGTGAGAAGTCGTGTAAACTGAAGAGATTCTCCAGTCACCGACATTTAGAAATCTCTGGAAATATTTTCACATGTCTGAATTACTGAGGACCAGCATTACCAAGATCTAGTGGGTATGGGGGAAGATTTCATTACAGGGACAGTCCAGTAGAGTAGGTAATTTTTCTCACCTCAACATGATAATTATGGGCTCCTGAGAAACAGAGAACAGATCAACAGACTTGGAGGGTCTAGTGAGGTATTTGGGTTCTCTTTAGAGACACTATTCTGGCCCACTGAAGGGTTTTTAGGAAGAGTGAACACGGTAAGATTTCTGCTTCAAAATTCCCTCTGTTTGCCTTGTGGAAAGTGATTTAGAGGGTGCACAATTAAACATTAACACTGTGAAGTACGTCCTGTACCTTGGAATGGGCAAGTCTAAGAGAACAAGAAAAATGTGGTCAGCACTGATAGAATTTTACTGCCTTGACTCTTTCCACCAGAAAGTGGAGACATTAGCTTCCATTGAGCAGAGTACATGAAAAGGGAGAAGTGATCTAGAAGTAACCCTAATAACAGTCCCTATAGAGTCTTAGGACTTCCCAGGTGATGCTAGTGGTAAAGAACCCACCTGCCAACGCAGGTAGGTATAAGAGACCTAGTTTTGATCTGTGGCTCCAGAAGATCCCCTGGAGGAGGGCACGGCAACCCACTCCAGTATTCTTGCCTGAAGAATCCCCATGGACAGAGGAGCCTGGTGGGCTACAGTCCATAGGGTCACAAAGAGTCGGATATGACTGAAGTGACTCGAGAGAGAGAGAGAGAGATCCATAGAGCAAAAGCCACTCCAGAGAACAGTTGCTCTCTCTTCTCCAGGAACAGACAGCTCTGCAATTCTGCCTCATTAAAGCAAATAAATAAATACAGATATCTCAAATCTTTGTCTAGTTTAACTTCCTGACATTAGATTTCTGTTTCTGCAACTGAAAAATCTTCATTGATTCACATGGGGATAATCTATCAGAGTGTTTCCTGATTCTGAAACATTACCTGAGACAGTGGCTCTTCATTTATATTTTAGCATTTTTATGAAAAAGAAGACACTTTATGGAGCCAAATGTATTAATCCATTTAGTAATTCATCCATGAATTCAAGCATCCATCCATCCATTCAATATCATCCCAAAAGTATGTGTTGCAGGCACTGGTTAAGCGCTAGAGAAACATTTGCCTTTCACAACAGTTTGGTCTTAAGGGCAGATATCTCAGGAATTCATCTATTTTTCTCTTTATTTTCAAGGATAATATATAAATTTGTTGTTCATATTTCCTTTACATGCTTACTTATTTATACTTTAAGAACCTGTATCTATAACATCGTGAAGCTTGGACTCCAGTATCAGAATCACAAATGTAAAACATAAACTGTAGAAGTATGTGCATATCATCTGATGTTGGGACTTCATTTCTATCAAATATCTCTTTAGCTCTTGGAAATACTTTGGTTCCATAGAAATAAGAAATTTCTTCATTCTCCTGATGTAAACTGCTTCATTTGCATGTCCATTTGAATATGAATATATATGTATATATGGTTTTCTTTGTACAGTTTAGTAAGTCTGGACCTTCTGTGCCATTTTAAAAAATGAAATGGCTTCAGTAGGTGGTGAAGAGCCTGTTAAAAACATTTTTATTTTACACAGGTGTAACACAGGTGGTACACCCTTTCCTCTCTGCCCCATAGGGTGTAGCTCTAACTACCCTCTAGGGAAGAGAAGGTTGGGTGAACAGCCTTACTATTTCTCCAGCTCAGTAATTACCTACAGGTACATTCTCTTCATTGCCCAGGAGTTCTTAAGGAAAGTGAAGACGGGTGCATACAAAATGCTCTTGCTTCATGGTTCTTCTGTGAGTCATTTCAGCCCAGATCGTATATGTATTTATAGCTGATTGTTTCCTGTCTTTTTTTATTTTAATTGAAGGATTCATCTCATTCTCATGAAATTGTTCATTTTTTGATGGGAAAGCCTCAGATGTGCTGCCTTGACTTAATTACTTTGTTCTTAAAGACACATGAGGAGGCAAGTTTTCACATATAGAATCTCAGAGAGTTCCTACAAACATACACAGTCATCCACAGATACAGATTAACAACTGGCTTTGTTATGCTCATAAAATCCTGTTTCATAATAAAGCTACATCAAAATAGTTAAAAATACATGATGAGATGTCTAAATCACTTCTGATTTTTTACCTAATTTTAAGAAATGGTCACAGCTGGTGGGTAATTCATAACCAGAGGTTACTTCAGTTTGTTGTAGAGGCAGAGTTCCTTTTGAGTTCTTCACCCCATGAACAGGCAAAGTTCCTTTTGAGTTTTAAATGTAAAAAAATGTCTTTTGAGTCTAGACTGGGTGAAGATCGAGAGCGAGATGGAGAGCGAGAGATCTAGAAGGATTCTTTTACTTCTGTCTTGAAACCCTGGATGAATATGTTAGGGACACTTTACCTCTCCATATCTAATTTTCAAACTCACCACCCAACTCTGGAACCAGACGACCAATTTTTACTAACTTCATCAGTGGCCTTTTCTTTAACCCTAGCCTCCTGTGGAATCTGGTTAATAGAAGCCATAATGGGAAAGGGTGTGTCAGGAGGAGAGTGAAGTAGAGATACTTGGTACATGGTTGTCTCTCTACCTGGTCGTGGATTGCCCTTTTCTGAGTTCCTCTACAGAAGTCCACAGTTTCTGTTGAGCAATACTCCCTTGTAGTTGCTACAGACCCGCTTCAGGCCATTCTGTTTCATAAGTTGTCTCTCCTCCTGCCTCTCTGGGTCAACTAATGATGAGGACTCCCTGCTTCTGCTTAGCTCTGGGTGCTTCAATATGGTGCTTACTCTTTGAATCTGTCATGTTTATTAACCATCCTTGTATTGAAGTCTCCTCAACTACTACATTTGAATGTGGCATTGTTTCCTGTTGTGATCCTTGCTGATACCAATGTTCATCCTACTTAATATTTAACAGCTACTTAATAGAGTAAAAAATAAAAGGACCACACTTACCTGGAGAAGGTAGAACTGTTTAGACTTGTAACCTTACATGTCTGACGAGTATCCCAGAAGTCAGATGTCTGACTAGTATTTCTATAGAAATGCAAGTGAAAACAAGTATTTGGGATGTGTAGAGTAAGGGAGTTTGGAGAAGGAGATGGCACCCTACTCCAGAACTCTTGCCTGGAAAATCCCATGGATGGAGGGGCCCGGTAGCCTGCAGTCCATGGGGTCGCTAGGAGTTGGACATGACTGATCGACTTCATTTTCACTTTTCACTTTAATGCATTGGAGAAAGAAATGGCAACCCACTCCAGTATTCTTGCCTGGAGAATCCCAGGGACGGTGGACCTGGTGGGCTGCCGTCTATGGGGTTGCACGAGTTGCACATGACTGAAGTGACTTAGCAGCAGCAGCAACAGCAGGGTAAGGGAGTTAGAGAAGGCGAGGTTCGGAAAAAGAACAAGACTGGCACTTTACAGGAACAGATCACCTTTAATGAGGCGAGAAGGGGTGGCAGTCAGATTAGTGAGCTGCTGCACTAACCCAAGAAAAGAGTAAGTATATATAGGCATATATGTGGAAATCTGCTGTCTTAAGGGGGCCTGTTCTTCTCCAAGGTTGTTCGGAGTAGTTATCTCTTAAATGGCTGGGGCAAGGAATTCTGGAGATCAGCCAGAGGCTGGGACCGGATGGGAGCTGTGCGTAATCAACCTTAATGTCCATTTTTTTCTTCCCGTGAGAGAGTTCTTTGTTTTGCATAGAATGGTGGGGAGGACTCAGGGGAGTTTTAACTCCAGGCTATTTTGAGCCCTGTAAACTTTCCTTCAGAATGAATATTTGATTTGGAGATCTAATGAACTTTATGAACTTGGAAGAATCTTAGCTTCATTTAACAATGCATAAAATTAAGGTGATGTCTTGGTTATTTTCTTTGTGCTTCATCTTTATGACCCTTTATTTTCATTCTATAGAGCTAATTAGAAAAGCAGGAACTTGAGACCCAGAAATTTCAAAGCCAGAAACCTTATGTGAAACATCTTATTTTGTGCTAAACCTGTCATTTACATCAAATGTGCAAGATAATCTCTTCAAGGGAAACCTCATCTTCCCCTGAGACATATTAACCCTTCAAAATATATAATGTATACACACCATACATTATTAAATCACTGAAATATGTGATACATTTTCGGCAGTATATAATTGAGTAATACATTTTCTTTGTTTATAACATTCTCCTAATACTAAAATTTAAAAAACATATGACTATTTCTCTATTACTCTGTGCATTGAATCTACAGTACCAATGGTATGTGAATAGGAACCAAAGAGTGATCTGAAAAAGACACCTGAATGAAACACACATGTATGTATGTATACATGTACGTATATATGTATGTATTTATGTGTATATATATATATATTTTTTTTTTCTGTACAATTGAGCTTTTCCCTTAGGTGATTAAATATTTATAGGTAAAATGTTTTACCTTGATTTTGAAAATAACTCATCATCTATGCATACTATTTATGAAGTTGAAAGATTTAATGCTATTTTTATTAATAATGTTCTAGAGAGGTTGCTCTCTTTCTGTATTTTTTTTAGCAGTTGTATAAAATTCTCTGAATAAGTGTTCACTTTCTCTGCTAAGGAATATTAGTCCTTTTTCTGCTGTGATAATCTTGCATAACAAACATCTGCACCCAAACCTCAATGACTTAAAATGATTATTTCTTTAAGCCTCAGATGCCTGCAGGTCAGCTATCTCAACTGGGATATGCTGTGCTAAACTGGACCACAAGCTTTTGGTCCATGTGTTTTCATTCTGATATTCTGGCCGAAGCAACAAAGGGTTTTTCAGGGGAAGCATTTTCAGGGGAAGAAGTGGAAGCAGAAATACATAGTGTTACTTTGTTAAGGTGCCAACTCAGTAATGACAGTCTGTCACTTTTCCATTGGTTAAATCAAGTTACATGGCTATGTCTGATACTATTTATGGAAGTTTTTAACCTAAAATAAATAGATGGCAGATATTTCTTCAAAAAAGGTGAGTTTCCTTGGCATTAGCCGAGAGTTGTATTTCACAGTCTGTAACTATGGAAAGTCATATGTTAGTCTGTATCATGACCAGGGAAGGAGAACACTTTTAGAAAGTGAAAAAGGAAGTTGGGAGGGCTAAGGCAAACAAAGTCCAGGGCTTCTCTTTGGCTGAGCCCTGGCTAGGAAAGAAGAGTCTTCTCCCTGTTGGGCTCTGCTATCGTGACAGACTGTGAGAACTCACCCTTCTGGTCTCCTGACTTTATTTAATTGAAGTTTTTGTTTGTTTGTTTCAATTTGTTTTGTTTTGTTGTTTATTTCTTATAAAGTACACTATAAATAAATCTTGCCAGTCACTTGGAGGAAAGTAAGAATTTATTGACAAATAATATAATCTTTCAATAAGGTTTGCGAAGAGGTATGTGTTCTCAGTTTTAGCTAATCAGTATGTATTATGCTTTTTTAGGGTTCTGAAAATTTTAGAACGGAGAGTACAGTTTGAGGTAAATCATGTGTGAATGCTTAATAAACTTAAGCCTACAAGAGGACCCAAGAGCACAACACATAAATTCAGGATAAGTACATCAAATGAATAAAGAAAAGAATATAGTAACTGCACTCATTAATTGCCATAATAAATAAAAGGATAAACCTTAGTAAAGATAAATATTCAAAGATGAGAACATTTTGTTGAATTAAACATAGGAAAAAATTTCAAAAGGTGTTGAGTTACTTTTAAATATATAATTGAAAAACTATAAAAGAATAAATCAATGCTGTTGTTCATATTTGGTTCCCTAATTAGTAATCTTACAGGGCTTTTTATTGAAAAGAAGAATCTCAGAGTTGCAAGAGTCCTTAGATGATGTGAGAACCTCATGCAGTTGTGTAGGAATAAAAGCAAACGAATCATTGTGTATGCTGCAGCTGCTTAGTCACTCAGTCACGTCTGACTCTTTGCAACCCCCTGGACTGCAGCCTTCCAGTCTCCTCTGTCCATGGGGATTCTCCAGGCAGGAATACTGGAGTAGGTTGTCATTTCCTTCTCCAATCATTGTGTATAAGCAAAGCCATTTTTGTGAGTGTAAAATATCTGACATCTTCAAGGATAATTTCTCTGCTTTGATTCAGGCATTGTTCCTGGGTGGCCGTTTTGTACTCTAAGTTAAAAGTAAATTTTATTTTGCCTTTTGCCAATTATATAATACAGGCTTCAAACATTATTTACTCT
The DNA here is from genome assembly GCF_032405125.1 of Capricornis sumatraensis. Taxonomy (NCBI): domain Eukaryota; kingdom Metazoa; phylum Chordata; class Mammalia; order Artiodactyla; family Bovidae; genus Capricornis; species Capricornis sumatraensis. The sequence goes on along the minus strand of NC_091072.1, from coordinate 61,281,217 downwards.
TTAGATATTTTAAATTGAATCAAATAAAGCACATTGGTTTCCCAATTTTTAACTCGGTATTTCTAAGACATCATTTAGAACAAGAAGAGAAATTTGACAGTTAAATCCTTGAGAAACTCATTAAGGGAAAGTTTATTGTTCTTTTGAACTTATTCAATATTTGTTCTATTTAGTGACTGTTATGGTAAAAGGGAAAAAAATTATTTCATTCATTGTGTTTTTATTGTAAAAAGGAATATGTTTCATACCTTTAAAAGACCAAAGAAGATCATGCAACACATAATATTTCTATGTATGATAACTTAGAACAACCTAATAAAATCAAATGTTAAAATATATTATGGAACAGTTTTAAAAATCATCTATATTAATATTTTCAGAGGCAATAATACTGGCTTAAAAATTATGTGGATCCAAATAACAGATATGAAGTGTATGTGTTAAGGTGACTTCATGTAATTAAGAATAAAATAAGATTGATATTTCTTTTCAAGAGAAAATTTCTTTATGGAAGACCATCAAGACATTGTGGTTTTTCTGAAATCTTCTAAAAAGTAAGAAACTAAATATATAAATGTTAATAAAACATTCATTGGCAATTCATTCTAGGAGATGCCCTGTGCAGATATACTTATGTACACAAACTAAGAAATTAGGAGAGAAGGTGTACACTATGCCTTATACTAAAATGAGATAAGTGGTAAAAAAAGAAAAGGGCAGGGTAGAGTGATACTAAGTATAAAAAATGGGGTGAAATTTCTAAATTAGTAAACTGGAATGTCTCACTGAAAATGGGAATTTTTAAAATAAGGATCTGAAGGAAATGCAAATATGTGTGGGAAGAGCATCCCAGGCAAAGACAGTAGTAAGAGCAAATACCTGATGGTGGGTGAGTAGTTGGCACGTTTGAAAATTATGGAGGAGGAATGAGGAAGAATAAAGAGAAGAATTGTGGTAGATGAGGTCTGTGAGGGAGCCAGGAATTACATTATATGTGGTTTTACGGGTAAAATCAAAGATTTCAACATTAAATTGAGAGGTAAAACATTTATCAATTAAAGCTTTTTAGGCAGAGTGGAGTACAAATCTAACCTAAGGTTTTTCTGGGATCATGCTGGCTTCTCATTTAAAACAGACTGAAAGATCAAGGGAGGAGAAAAGGGAAAATTGCTAGAGCAATGTCCTTAAGAAAGAAAGAAGGATGGAACTGAGAACATAGTGAGAAAACTGTGTTTACTTGGAGTGCAGTCCATCCTAATGACAGAAGAGAAGTTGGAATATTCAAGCACAAATGCAAGAAAATAGATGTGAAGGGGCAGGTGGTGAATGACATTTCTCTATTTTTTTTCTGGTTATTTTTTAGTAACATATAAAGAATGATCACAAGCTAAAAATGGAAAAACAGGAGAAGTTTGAGGCAAAGGGTGTGGTATAAAATAGTCCTATAGCACAGGAAAGAGTGAGTGGACTAGGGAAATAGAGTTTTGAGTCAGTGTTCATGAGCTCGTTGATGTCCATCTAGATGGTTTGGAATTTCCTCCAGGCTGCTCCAGTGGGGTAGGTACAGGTGTGCAGAAGATGGAGAGTTGGATTTAACTGTGGTTCTGGTTTAGCCTAAAGAGTGAAGAGTAAACAAATATAGTTTAAAAAAATGAGTTCATGCTGCAGTTAAGTGAGTGATTTTATAATGATTAACAGTGAAATATAAGTTTGATAAGAGAAGTGCAGATTGAGGGGTGAGAGATAAATAAAAATGGTAAAGTCTCTCTGGCTTCATACTATTGTATATTGACTTTTTGAGGGAGTGAACTGGAAAGATAGAAAATTGTAGTCAGATATCTTTAATGGTGACTACAGCCACAAAATTAAAAGATGCTTGGAAGGACTGATGCTGAAGCTACAATACTTTGGGCACATTGATGCAAACAGCTAACTCACTGGAAAAGCCCCTGATGCTGGGAAAGATTGAGGGCAGAAGGAGAAAGGGTGACAGAGGATGAGATGGTTGGATAGTATAACCAACTTAGTGGATATGAGTTGGAGCAAACTCTGGGAGATAGTGAAGGACAAGGAAGACTTGTGTGCTGTAGTTAAAGAGTCGGGTATGACTTAGTGACTGAATAACAATGGTGAACAACAACAAATGTTTGAAATCGGGGTTTGAAGAGAGCGATTGTGGTTAGTAAAGACAAAGTCGTATATGCTATTGTAGAGTGATTTTGGGAATTAGAGTGGGGAGCAAGATGAATGAATGAGGCTGACTGAGAAGAATGAAGAGGCTAGGTCTTGGAGTTTGAATTCACCACTACAGATGTGGTATTGGAGATAGTTCAAATAAGCCAGGAGCTAACCAGTAACGAAAATGAAAGACGTGACCTAGGTGATTTTTAGATGATAGCAACAAAGGGAGGTGTTTTATAGAGGAAGGATAAACAATTGTCTGGAATAGGATGATGAATACAAAAAGGGCACTTACTCTACTTTAAGTCTCAGACTTCTTTTGTAGAAGAAGAAATGTCATCGGGAAAGAACTAGGTTTAAGTTAACAACTAAACATTCTAAGGAGAAGAATTTTAGGACGATTTTTAGGATATAGTTGTTTGCTCATGATTGAACTTTAGAGAAAAAGAAAATAGTGAATGGTGGATGGATAAACATTCAGTTTCTTGAAGTAGGAAGATACTTCAGAGACCATATAATCTAAATTTTTTATGTGTTGAAGTCTCTTCACAATATAACTAATAATAAACTAGTCTCTCTTGGAATATTTCCTGTGACTGATGCCTTACAGCAACCCGTTCCAAAAATGAGATTTTTTTTAATGTTCAAAGATATTTCTGTTTGTTTGAAAATTAAATAAAATTTGTACAGAATAGGTTTCTTAAAATTAGGACTCACCCATGCTACTCTCAGACTATTACGTTTGGTCCCTCTTTTGATCCCCAGATTTTAACTCTGGGTGGTGTGCTCTTCTATGTGTCCTCCTTTTCTGAGACAGGACATTTATGGACCTTCTGGTTACTTGTTTCAACACATTGATAATTTAAACAGCTAAGCACCCTAACAGTTACCACCATTTCAAAGCGGCTTTAATGAGAAGGTGCCCAATTTATTGATCTCCAGTTGTTTCACTACTCATCAGTTGCCTTCAACTTAACATTCTTCCTCCATGCCTGACTTCTTTTTCTGGTTGTACCATATTTACTATCACTCTTTTAAAAATATTCTTGTCTCCCTTGCTCTAATTTCATACACACTTGTCAAGATGCAGCTTCGGGCAGATCCATCTTTGTGCCTGCATGCCAACAGCTAAACATCAAGCTATATATCGGAAGCACTAAAGTTACATATTCACCAAATTCAAATAGACTTTGCACAATTCATTCAAGAAACAGTGTATCTCCAGAAAGATTACTCTGTTTCCACTATGAAATCTCATCTATCCACTTTACTTAAATCTTGGCTTCTTTTTTTCCTCCACTAATCACAAGCCTATGGCTTCACATCTTCCCAGAGTGAAAACTCCAGATAGCAACTACTTAGTATTTTTGCTACTATTTCTTAACACTGTCCTAATGCCTCCTGTTCCCCTTACAATGAAGAAAACACTGCTCCAATTGAAATCCAGTCCCTCCACATGTATTTCTATAGTCCTGCTGCACTTCTGGCTGTCTCCTGTTATATTCAACGTCTTGACTTGTCCTATATATTTTCTCTGATCCATCAAACATGATCTAATATCTATAATCTTAAATAAAACAAAACACGACTTTCCTTGAGCTCATATACCCCTTTAGATACTATTTTAATCTGTTTTTTGTTTCCTATTTCCCTTCATAACCAGTTTTTCAAGAGTTGTGTGTATGTGTGTGTTTTACATATATTACTTCAATTTTTTTTTTTACTTTCTAGCTGATTTTTCTGCCCTTGTCATTCTAGGATTCTGCTTGCAGGGTCACTGATTAATAACTTATTGCTGAATTCACCATGTTTCCATCCTAAGTTAGTTGGCAGCCGTATTTTATGCAGTTGATCACTACTTTCTTCCTGATAGATCTTTGTGGAGATCAAGAGTATGTGTAGTGGATACATATTCTCAGGCTCTAAAATTCAAGTGATAATATAATATGCTATTAGTTTAATTTTATCATAACCAGATTTAGCTTGTGAGTTACCATTCTGCTTGATAGTGAAAAATGTTAACTGAATCAAGTCTAAGTGAATTTAATTGCTTCAGGGTATTCCCAAGGCCAGGTTTTAATTCAGTCCAATCAGAGTTGCTCCTCCCCCTCCTTCCTTTCTTCCTGGATAGGTTTAATTTCTGAAAAGTTTTCATAATACAATATCAGATGGTGCGACATCTGGACTTCAGCCTTCCTTTGTCCTACACTGACATCTGTTGTAATGTACAATCAAGTCCCTTCTCCCCACCACATTGGCATCTGTTGAGGCTTCTCTATTCCCACCTGGTTTCTTGACATACATCCTGCACTGCTCTCTGTTATAATTTACTCTCATCATGACCACAGATCCCTTCAACATCTGTCTGTTTTCTCTTTCTCAGCCAAGTGTCTTGTTATCAGTGACAAAGGAAATCCTGTTGTTTTCTCTTGTTACTCAGGGGCCACAGGAGACTTGCTATGGCTGCCTTGTGCCTTCTCCTTCTCTAGGAGCAAAGAAACCTCTCAACTCTCTTACTCCTATTTTCAGTGGGTTACTGGGGAGTCCTAAAATTGTATTTTTTCTCACATTATTTCAGAAAAGCTTAAGAGTGAATGTATTCTTTATTCCTGGAACTTCAAACCATTTAGTACCTTCTGTAAATGTCCCTTTTACTTTGTATTGATTTAGAGCAGAAAAGAGAGTCATTTAGGCCTAAATCAGTGAGATAGCTTTCATTAAAACAGAACCCAGGAATTTACCATCTCTACATGTAGGTTGCTGTTTTCATTTTATCCCAGCTTGCTTTTTTGGGGGAAAAAGGACCACATGTTAAAAGTCAAGATATTTTATGAAGATTAGAGGAAGAGACTGACAATTCTATGGCATGACAGAATGGGTAATGCCTATTTCTTTGGCTTGGGGAAAATATTAATATTATAAATGCTGAGTAGATTAACACATTTTGATGCATTGATGAGCTAAGCGGAAAGTAAGGAATACTCTAAAGTAAAATTAAATGAAAAGAGAAAAGTGGTAAGTAGAATGCTAACTTCCATTTTGAGACCAATTGCAAACTTTAGTGAATTTGAGCTTAATTTTCATAGATTTACAGAACACAGAGAACAGAGAGATAAATCCAGTAGTTGCTTAAATTAGGAAGGCTAAAAGAATATAAAGCTAGCATCCACCAAATTGGCCAGTCCCTTGGTTTAAGTGTAAAATATATATAAATGTACATTTCTGGATAGTGTTACAAGATGTTATTTCTATCTTGAATTCTAGTAATAGAGCTGAATGACAGGGAATATTGATCATTCTAGTAGAAAACAATCCTAATATTGGACTGTAGCCTGAATTATGTGATGTGAAAAACTTCAATGCAATACTGCAAAGTGGTCATAGGTTGATATAGCCCCCAGTCACCTGACAGAGACAAGTGTAAATTGTCTTTGGCATAACCTGTTTTCAGTCTAAGCCACAAATAATTAACACAAATAAAATTTTTAAAAAATATAAATTTATAATAAAAACAAAATACCCAAAGAAACAAGGCATCACAAGCTAGAGTCTCCAGAAATCGTGTGTGTATTAGCTGCTCATTCATGTCTGCCTCTTTGCAACCCCTTGGACTGTAGCCTGCCAGGCTTCTGGGGTCCTTGGGGATTCTCCAGGCAAGAATACTGGAGTGGGCCATGCCCTCCTCCAGGGAATCTTCTCAATCCAGGGATCCAACCCAGGTCTCCTGAATGGCAGGCCGATTCTTTACCAGTTGAGCCACCAGGGAAGACTTAACAAAGGACCGAAGACTTAACTTCAGTTAAGTTAACTTAACTTAACTGAGAAGACTTAACAAAAGACTCAAGAGAATGGCTTGATATTGAAACTATTCTTTTAGGTCAGGGTCCCTAGAAACAGACTCACATATACACTTGCATGCAAGAGATTTATTTGGGTGTGTTCTTCGAGGAGGGTGAATATTTGCACGGCAGCACAAAAAAAGCCTGACTGAGTGACAGAGTTTGCAATAGAAGCCTTAACTGATCTTATAAACTCTGGACCCAATCCTAAAATTACTATTTAAAAAAACATACTTTAGTGTTTCTGTTATATAAAACAATGACCACTCTCTAGATTGAATATAATGGTTATAAGGGGGAAATGAGATCATAAACATGAAAATTCTATAGTAATTCTAAAACTTCTACCAAACAGGTTATCATGGCCATCTATCTAGAAATCAAAAGAACAGTCACTGGAGACAGATAATCTCAATTTATTTCTGACTGACACTCACTAGATAGTGGACCAAAGGTAAACCACTTTCTCTCTAGGCCTGAGTTTTCTCTCATTCTTGAGAGTCCCATGGACTGCAAGGAGATCCAACTTGTCCATTCTGAAGGAGATCAGCCCTGGGATTTCTTAGAAAGGAATGATGCTAAAGCTGAAACTCCAGTACTTTGGCCACCTCATGTGAAGAGTTGACTCACTGGAAAAGACTCTGATGCTGGGATGGATTGGGGGCAGGAGGAGAGGAGATAACAGAGGATGAGATGGCTGGATGGCATCACTGACTTGATGGACGTGAGTCTGAGTGAGCTCCGGGAGATGGTGATGGACAGGGAGGCGTGGCGTGCTGTGATTCATGGGGTCACAAAGAGTCAGACACGACTGAGCGACTGATCTGAACTGAGAGTAGAAAGGAATAAAAATTACTTTGTAGCATTTCTGTGGAGGATTAAATAAGGTGAACTTATCTGGAGACTAAGTATAGCATTTATTCTCCAGATAAACTTCAGTTCAGTTGAGTCAGTTCAGTCACTCAGTCGTGTCCGACTCTTTGCAACCCCATGAATCACAGCACACCAGGCCTCCCTAGCATCACCAACTCCCAGAGTTCTCTCAGACTCACGTCCATTGAGTCAGTGATTCTATTCAGCCATCTCATCCTCTGTCGTCCCCTTCTCCTCCTGCCCTCAATCCCTCCCAACATCAAAGTCTTTTCCAATAAGTCAACTCTTCTCATGAGGTGGCCAAAGTACTGGAGTTTCAGCTTTAGCACATTCCTTCCAAAGAAATCCCAGGGCTGATCTCCTTCAGAATGGCTTGGTTGGATCTCCTTGCAGTCCAGATAAACTTATTATATAGCAATAGTTTATTAAATATTATCTGGTATAACAAAAGTACTTTAAAAAAATAGGTGGATCATAATCATAATCCCTAACTTAGCATCTGTCTCACTTTTACTATATTTATGATATGCTATTTAATCCCCTATCCCCAAGATATTCTCTGATCATGGCATATGCAGAGCGTAACTCCCATGCTAAAAGCAAAATAATATTTTAATGAAGCTTGCCTTTATGGAATATACACATTCTGCAACAGCATGAAGTCCTTGTCTATTTCTCTGACTCTGTATACATTTTACAGGAGAATATGGACTTCCCAGGTAGGGGTAAAGAATCCATTTGCAAGTGCAAGAGATGTAGAAAACATGGATTTCATTCCTGGGTAAGGAAGATTCCCTGGAGGACGGCATGGCAACCCAGTCCAGTATTCTTGCCTGGAGAATCCCATGGATAGAGGAGCCTGGCAGACTACCGTCCATAGTGTCACAAAGAGTTGGACATGACTGAAATGACTTGGAGAAAGGAGAAAATGAAAGATATAAGCATCTGAATGGAGAGTTCCAAAGAATAGCAAGAAGAGATAAGAAAGCCTTCCTCGGTGACCAGTGCAAAGAAATAGAAGAAAACAACAGAATGGGAAAGACTAGAGATCTATTCAAGAAAATTAGAGATACCAAGGGAACATTTCATGCAAAGATGGGCTCAATAAAGGACAGAAATGGTATGGACCTAACAGAAGCAGAAGATATTAAGAAGAGATGGCAAGAATACACAGAACTATACAAAAAAGAGCTTCACGACCAAGATAATCACGATGGTGTGATCACTCACCTAGAACCAGACATCTTGGAATGTGAAGTCAAGTGGGCCTTAGAAAGCATCACTACGAACAAAGCTAGTGGAGGTGATGGAATTCCAGTGGAGCTATTTCAAATCCTGAAAGATGATGCTGTGAAAGTGCTGCACTCAATATGCCAGAAAATTTGGAAAACTCAGCAGTGGCCACAGGACTGGAAAAGGTCAGTATTCATTTCAATCCCAAAGAAAGGCAATGCCAAAGAATGCTCAAACTACCGCACAATTGCACTCATCTCACACACTAGTAAAGTAATGCTCAAAATTCTCCAAGCCAGGCTTCAGCAATACGTGAACCATGAACTTCCAGATGTTCAAGCTGGTTTTCGAAAAGGCAGAGGAACCAGAGATCAAATTGCCAACATCCGATGGATCATGGAAAAAGCAAGAGAGTTCCAGAAAAGCATCTATTTCTGCTTTATTGACTATGCCAAAGCCTTTGACTATGTGGATCACAATAAACTGGAAAATTCTGAAAGAGATGGGGATACCAGACCACCTGACCTGTCGCTTGAGAAATCTGTATGCAGGTAAGGAAGCAACAGTTAGAACTGGACATGGAACAACAGACTGGTTCCAAATAGGAAAAGGAGTACGTCAAGGGTGTATATTGTCATCCTGCTTATTTAACTTATATGCAGAGTACATCATGAGAAATGCTGGACTGGAAGAAACACAAGCTGGAATCCAGATTGCTGGGAGAAATATCAATAACCTCAACATTCAGAAAATGAAGATCATGACATCCGGTCCCATCACTTCATGGGAAATAGATGGGGAAACGGAAACAGTGTCAGACTTTATTTTGGGGGGCTCCAAAATCACTGCAGATGGTGATTGCAGCCATGAAATTAAAAGACGCTTACTCCTTGGAAGGAGGGTTATGACCAACCTAGATAGCATGTTCGAAAGCAGAGACATTACACTGCCAACAAAGGTCCGTCTAGTCAAGGCTATGGTTTTTCCTGTGGTCATGTATGGATGTGAGAGTTGGACTGTGAAGAAAGTTGAGTGCCGAAGAATTGATGCTTTTGAACTGTGGTGTTGACGAAGACTCTTGAGAGTCCCTTGGACTGCAAGGAGATCTAACCAGTCCATTCTAAAGGAGATCAGTCCTGGGTAGTCTTTGGAAGCAATGATGCTAAAACTGAAACTGAAATACTTTGGCCACCTCATGCGAAGAGTTGACACTTTGGAAAGACTCTGATGCTGGGAGGGATTGGAGTCAAGAGGGATGACAGAGGATGAAATGGCTGGATGGCATCACTGACTCGATGGACATGAGTCTGAGTGAACTCCTGGAGTTGGTGATGGACAGGGAGGCCTGGCGTGCTGTGGTTCATGGGGTCACAAAGAGTCGGACACGACTGAGCGACTGAAGTGAACTGAACTTAAATGACTTGGCATGAATACACAGGAGAATATAAATGCTCATCCTAGTTTTGTTATGGCAACATGTCCCCAGAAAGTTATGGTGGTTTGGTACTAGAGAAATGGAATGGATGCTTACAGTGAAAATGAAAAAAAGAAAAAAAAATTCTACTTGTATAATGATGAATAAAACAATCACAGGAAAAGATCAAAATAGGTGTTTCAAAAACAGAAGAAGATTCAATGTTTATGTGCTGAGGATTTCAAAGGAAAATTTTAAACCCAGTGATGATGAAAGGGCTAGTTTTCTAAGCTAGAGAATTTATGTAGGAGAATTGCAGGAGGTAAAGTTGAAAAATTAATTACCATGCTGATTAAGATTAGTGGGTCACAATTAGACAGTAAAGAATCCGCCTGCAATGTGGGAGACCTGTGTTTATTTGCTGGGTTGGGAAGAACCCTGGAGTAGGGCATGGCAACCCACTCCAATATTCTTGCCTGGAGAATCTCATGGACAGAGGAACCTTGCATACTACAGCCATAGGGTCAGAAAGGGTTGGACATGACTGAAACAACTTAGCACACATGCATAAACAGGAAAATATAAATGCTCATCCTACTTTGTTATGGAAACACAGTATATATTTGCAAGGTGATACTATTCCTTGGACTAAGCATTTTAGCATATATTTGAGTTGATTCATTTTATTTTACTATTGTATTTACAAAACAAGTAGAACACTGAGTTTTTTATTTGCAAAAACCTTCATGGTTAATCAAATAATACTGGAAAATATGTTTTGTATCTGTGCCCTGAAAAGACTATATATGAGGTTCTTCTTGTGTGTGTTGTATTTTTTTTTTTCCACACTTAGAACATGCCAAAGTGCAATTGTTTCTTTGAATAAAATTCCTTTATCTTGGGTCCTTGAAGAGAGCAAAATTACCACTAATTTTAATGGCTCAAATTTTCAAGCTATCCAGTTGTAATTGAAATAAATCTCATATAGAATCTGATCCATGGGTTGATTGCTTTACAACAATAAACAAGTGTTATGTTTTATTCTTTATGTTTTACAAGATTTAACCTGTTCTTCTTTAAAGAAAGAAAATCTGGGGCAACTTGGCTTCTATGATAAGCTGTCAAGATGAAAAATCCACACTGTAATGTCAATTTGCAATGCTTGTGGTTCAAAGAATATTTGAGGCACATGTGATTTATTTTTCAATCATCTGAGATTTAACAAAGACTATTTCATGATTAATCTAAAAAAATCGAGAGGTAATTTATTCTTATGAATTTTAGTTGAACAGCAAAAGCATATCATTTCTAAAGGTGCTATTAGGAACAACAGTAAAACAACCAGCTATTGAAGTATGTATACAGTGAACATTTTAAATTGCAAAGGGAAAAAAGCAACACAGGGGGGAAAACTAATGCAGATCTCTGCTGACATTTTAGGTAATGATTTCATGAATGTTAAATAGATGGAAGTGATGTATCACACGTTTTCAGGGCTTTATTATGAGACTGAAAGTGAAAGTGTTAGTTGATCAGTCATGTACGACTCTTTGCGACCCCTTCGACTGTAGCCCACCAGGCTCTTCGGTCCATGGAATTTTCTAGGCAAGAATACTAGAGTGGATTGCCATTTCCTTCTCGAGGGGATCTTCCTGACCCAGGAATTGAACCTAGGTTCCCCCCATATCAGGCAGGTTCTTTACCATCTGAGCCACCAGGGAAGCCCCTATTATGAGATTAAAAATCTCTTTTTCAAATGAATGTCATTCAGCATCAGTTTAAGAAAATCTACTTTAGAATTAATTTCCTAATATTCATTTTTCAGCTAGATTCTATTCAGAATCAAACGGGTTAGACCTTCCTTCTGCTGAGTAAGTCCTATGCTTCCTTACTTATACAATATTAGTTTCTTAATGATAACATCTGTGATTACAAATCACACCTGACAAATTCTTCTTAAGGCCTTTTCCCTTGTTTTCCAGCAAAACCAGTTTAGTCTTGTTTTAGCTATACAAGGTAACTTAATAATCATCAATTCTTGTTAATTGCAGAAATATTCTATTTTCAAAAGTCCATATATGAATTAATCATTTTTAGTCTTTCATTACAAGTATATAATCATTAAATAATTGTATGTGTTTTAACTGATATTGAAAGATATTTAAGATACAATGTTATGGCAAAAGGTGGGTTAGAAAATAATGTGGTTTATACTTATAGCCATATGTATGTATGAATATATTTGAACATGAGAGAATAACATTAAAATATGTTGGTATATACATGGAAAAATCTGACAAAATACAGGAAACAATATTCCTTTATTAAGTGGGTTCATAGTGAACATTCATTCTTATATCTATAGATGTTATTTTTGGTAAGTGCAGTTTTTGTTTTGGTTTCTTATAATAAAACATGGGAAAAAGAACAGATGCAGGTAAAGCCAAATATTGTTAATATGTGGCTATCTCCACATATCTCCATGAGATAGGATTACGGGCAACCTTAATTTTCTTCTTGACTATATTTAAAATATGTGTTTAATAAATAAGAGCTATCAATTTAGGCAATACAAGGTAGAATTATATTAATGGACTGAAATTTTTTTAAATCCCTCATTATGGTACTTATAAAAATGTTTCATTCTTTATACACATTTTATTTGTGTTTTATTTTACATATATGGCTAATTTTATTTCAACTGAATTTATTGATTAATAAACTGCCCTAAGTCTGTGATCATTGTTAAATCACCTAACCAAATGAAATACATCACAGCTAAGTTAATGTCTGACTTTCTCAAAAGCCTCTGTTTCATTGCCTGGAGATAGACAATTAATTAATTTTTTAAATTATATTTTTGGTTCTTTAGTTTTGTTGTGCTATTTTTAATATAGGGTCACAGATAATTGACAGTAAAATAACAGTATAGCAGCTTTCATATACAACAGGGAAAACACATTAGGAAGATTAGTTTCTATTTCTAAGAAACATTAAAACCATAAAAGAGTAAAAAATCATATTCAATAATCCCTTTTTTTAGATATTTCTTTCCCCTGCATAGCAATGTGCTCAATCACTTTTTTCTTACGAACCACATGAATGTTTAGATTTTATTGAATTATTTTAAAATTCTTATGTTATAACTGACATAAGATTTATGTCATATCTCATAAAATGTTGAAAAGACATTTTATTCCTAATTATACTATTAATTGTTCTTCCAGTTATTGTCTTTTTTTGCCTGTTCCATCATTTCCAGCGATATTTAAGATCTGTCATAGCTAATGGTAATGTTAGAGCACATTTTCTGGATCCAAGCCAATCATAACATCTTTCAGTAATGTTTATATATACCAAGCTTGCCAGCTACTTACCAGTGCATAACAGAAGATAAATGTACTACTACCAAGGCTAAAAGAAGCCAAGCCATCTGACTGCTAGCTACCTATTTTTACATAGCTGTTTGCAATTCGCATCATCATGTTCTAACAATATGATTTATTAATCCTTCTGACATTTTTCTCTTTGACAGCTTCTCAGCTTCTGTTATATCCTTCTTGGATGGGTAAGTACTATGTACTATTCTGAAACTGTGAATCGCGTTTTGTATGTTGAGACTTTATTTTAGGCTCGTAATCTACTGAAGTGTTAACAACTTGGATTTAACCCTATCAAAGATAAAAATAGGGCTCAAAGGTTCAAGAAAAGTGAAATGAAGAAAAGTGAATTTGGAGATGTGATTGCAGTGGAGCCTTTCAATATTTTTGACTCAAAGTGTGTTAAGCTATAACTCACATTATAGTTTCCACATTCAGGATTTAGGATTTTATTCCAAAGGGAAACATATTTTTAAGACAGCTATATTCTATCATGAATATTCAAATAGTTTGATTTAGGAATATTTTTGCTATAATATTTTGAATTTTATACCTTCTTAACTCTACTTTTACATTTTCAAATTAATTTCAAATCATCAATAATTAGATAAAGCTACCAATGCAAAGTGGTATTTGTTTCTTTATTATATATCTATTAAATTTTATTTAATTGCTATTAAATAAGATTTGACAATATATATTACACACATTAAACAGTGAAAACAGAATAATGTATATGTGTAGATCCATATACTAACAATGACCAATTCCAGGAGATTGAATTATAGGCAATCTTAATTTTCTTACTGTATGTATATGTATATACATACATACACTTGTATTTATATATACAAACACCTGGATTAATGATTTATTATAGTCAAGCTCTTAACAAGGTTGTATTGCTAGAATCTAAAGGAAAAATGAAAGGAAACATTTAAATTCTTTTTCCCTTTGTCTAGTAAAAGAAACCAAGTATTTTGTTTAATGTGGGCAGACATATTTCTTATTGCCAGTGAATCCAGAAGCAACTCAGGCACATAAAATATACTAGTCAAGCTCATGCTGTCAAACATAAATTTACACAGAAATTTTATTCAGTTGGGTACTTTATAGTTTTGGATCTTTGTCTGATCTGCTGCTTGAAAATTGACATGCTATCTTAGTTTTCTCTTAAGTTAGAATCTTAATTAATGAAAATGTTGCTATAGAAAATAAAGTTGATATGGTTTCATATTACTTCCTCATGATCTAATTTAATATATTGAGTTTATAATTTTTAAAATATAGTTATATCATGAGATGATATCACTCAGATTTTAGATATTTCAAACTATCTTTTGTCAAGAGATAAATGATGTTTCTGTCATGATTATTTAAAAATTTGAGATGAACTAAAACTATATATTCTCTTGTATTGTTAGAGGAGTCTGTAATCTTTAGATACTGATGTTCTTCTGTGAAAGTTTTGGAGTATGATTATATGTTTCCTTAACTATTCAGATGATTTCTATCATATTTCTTCATAGAAGTAAAATAAAGGGTTAATTCCTAAACATGTAGGGGGAAAAACAGATATTTTATGCATCTGATGCAACTAGAATCTGTTTTAATTTTATAGAGGAAGTTGTTGAGATGGCATTTTTCTCAGTCTGATTAGAAAGTCATAATGTTTGTTCAAAATATTTTGGATATAGATGTGGCTGTTGCACAGGGGCATACTGGATAAGAAGGGAGTTGGTGATTTTAATCTCTGTGCCTATCCAATTTCTTGTGGAATCTTTTGTCTGATATAATTTAACTCAAAATCATTGTGATCTATAGCCATATTGTTTAATTTCCAGAGATTCAGAAAACTAGTAAGTACCAATGGAGAAACAATTAAGTAATGATTAATTTTCACATACTCTCTTATTCATTAAAAAATGGGAAAAAAGAAAAAAATATTATATACTCTAGATTCCTCAGTTTCAATCTCTTTGCACAGTATACAAAATGTAAAGTTCTAGATAATGTCACAAGATTCATGAAATTTGACTTTTATGTCATTAGTCTTTATTAATGACTATCAGAGATCCTTTTAAAGTCAATGTTTTTTTAAAAATTTTCAGTAATTTAAAAGCAACTTGTTTATATTCATGTTATTAAAATGACATTTCACCAAGAACATTTCTGTTTTTACAAATGAGCACATGTTGATATTTTCTTTCTGAAGTCACATAAATATTTTGTGACTATTGTTACTGCATGTAAGTTAGAAAAGTTTGGGTCATTATTATAATATTAAATTTTTTATATACATATATAAATCTATATATAAAATTTATGTGTAAAATGACTGCTTAAATACTCCCCATAAGATGTTAGACCAGAGAAAGTAGAGGCCACAAAAGGTAGCCCTGGAAGTGATAGAAACAAATTTAAAGCTTTAGATTCACCTAGCTTTGTAACACATTAATAAAAATTAATTTCAGAATATTATTAGGATGTCTGTAATTCTTTCAAAATTCAACTTCATAGGGCTTCAGAATTTGAGAAGGGTCAGTGGTCTCGAAGAGGTCATAAAAATTGTTCCATTTCACACTTCACATATAATCAATTCATGACTTTAAGACAATAGTGAATAGTTGGGGAGCTAATATTCCATTAACCATTTTAAATTGCAATTAATACCAAAGTGTGTATTTTGAATCATAATAGAAATATTTCACATTTTCAAAAATCATATGTATGATGAAACCTGTGAATATTTGTTTTTATTGAGATTTGGATTTTTTTCAGCATCCTATAAAAGTCAAATTTGAGAATCTACAATGCACCTTGTAGAACAAGTACATCTCCAGGTAAAGGAAAAGCTTACATACACTTACATAGAGGCCTCAATTCCCTAAAACTCCAAAGGATCTTGACTTCCTTTTGTATTCTCTTTTAATCTTTACCTAAATCTGTTAAGACATACGCATACGCAATTAGCAGACGTGCAGTTTCAGAAATGCTTTCAGAGATGAGAAATTGAATTATATACTTTTTGCATATTTACCACGGAACTTAATTGCAGTTGTTATATTTTACTTTTTTATTCTCTAGAGAATTTTAAGAGATTATAATAATATCTTAAGTATTTAACTATGGATTTCTAAAAAGTAGTAATAAACATTGAAACATTCTTTTTATGATATTCTCAAAATTCAAAGAATGACAGAAGCCAACTTTCTCAGTCAAGCATTATATAAATTAATGGATAAACATTATGTGATAAGGCTATCAACGTATAAATTGTTATAAAGACCTGGAACATGAAGTAAACCTCAATGCAGTATATATGTCTCCATATTCTTCTCAAGAATCAGAATGTGCTTATTGTCAGCATATACAGAAATATGGTGAACCCATATTTTTCATATGAACACCATATCTCTTCCACTAAAATAACTGTTCATTCCATGTTTGTTAATAGGTGAGGGCCCAGATTGCATCCCTTCATAATTCCAAGACTGGAATGACAGACATTCAGGTCTCATATATAATTAAAGTTCACTGTGCTGTTGGTCAGACAGATTGGTTTAGGGTGGGTGAATAATCCAAGTTAGGTCACTGCCTTTGTCCCTGATTACTACTCTAAAGAAACAAAGTAATGCAAAGCTGAGATATGAATAGAAACAGAGTCATTATGTCATTGTTTGTGACCTAAAATCTTTTCAGTAATGTCTACCAATATATTCTAAGTTAGAAATGACCTTTCCCAAGATAAATTTGTGATAGCATATTTTCTCTAATTGGAAGAATCATAAATCAATTCACACAAAAGACCCCTCATAATTTTAAAGAAAATTTAACCGGATGAGACTGAAAGGTCAGAAACAGTATAAAATTATAAGATTTAGACTCCAGAATTTCTGTGGACTGGAATCAGGCTGAGAAAATGTTCAGATGCAAACACAATTTCTTTACAAAAAAAAAAAAAAAGGCCAAGTCAGAAACCAAAATCAGGACCCAGAAAGTAAATCCAAGTATTGTGGAAAAACATTTTGAGGCAATAAGACTATGCCATTATCAATAAACTGGCAACAGGAACTGAGCTAGATTTCAGAAATGCTATGAATCAGTGACTGGCTTCCATTTGATTTATTGGTTGGCCAAAAAGTTTGTTTGGGTTCTTCTGTGTTGTGAAAAACCTGAATGAACTTTATGGTTTACCCAATATTTTGAATGAGAGAGTATAGAGCAGTCATCCCATAGCTGAACTGCTGGTATATGTTGGCTGTATGGTGAGGAGATAGCTTGTCTCCTCAGTTCACAGGTCTTCAGATTGAGACAAACAGTACTGAAAGAACCATACCCAAATCTTATATATACAAGATGCTGCACTTGGGCCTGAGTCTGAGACTATAATATATGAGATATTTGGGGGTCCTGAGAGACAGTGGATATACTTTGCATGTAAAAAGGTAAATATTTTATGGAAAGAAGGTGGACTACTGTCCCTGCAAGTTCTTTGACACTCACCAGTTTGAGAACTGAGGGGGCTTATGGCAGCTCTCCTAGAACCTGCACAGGACATTGCGACTGCCTTGTAAAACAGAATGTAGTAGTAGGAATGCGATGTGACTTTGGGTAAAAATGCAGGCAGCTTCTGCCAGTCTTTACTGAGACATTTATCACATTAAAACAAACAAACAAACAAAAAAACCCAGCTATCCTGAGGTCATTACAAGGAGATATCAGGTGGACAAACCACATATAGGAAGAAGTGATGACTAGCCAGCATCCCCAACTGTTCTGGCAGCCATCGTTTGCATCTTTCCAGCTCTGTACCAGCTACTCAAGTGTTGAAGTCATCAAGATAACCCCATGCCTGAAATGAGACACTGTGCTACTACTGCATGGGAGACCCAAGTCAGGGGAAGAACTGACTAGCTGAACCCAGTGGAATGCTGGATTCATGAACAAAATAAATGATGCTGTTGGTTCCAGCCACTATTTTGAGCCATTAACACAGTAATAGATAATCAGAACAACAACAACAACAATCTAGAGATTTTTTTTTTTCTTTAGAAAAATACATGAAAAATAAACTAGCTATAGACTTTATTTTATGACTGTGATTTAGGTCAAGATCCCTGATAGCAGCACTATGGACTTTTGGGGTCCAATAATTTTTATTATGAGGGGTTTCTCTGTGTTGTATCAAATGTTTAGCAGCATCCTGCCCTGTTTTCACTAGATGCCAATGGCATATAATCTCCCAAGGTGTGACTACTGTAAGTGTCTCCAGACATTTTCAGGAGAGACAAAATCTTAGTTAAGAATCACTGATTACATAAATTTCAGGAAAGATTGGAGAATGGTAGGAGAAAAAGAAATCCTAGAAAAGAAAAGAGTATGAAATGTTTTAGCTTAAATGGCAAAGACTTTATACCAAGTCCTCTAATAATAACCATAGAGACAGTTTTGAAACAAGCATATTCTAGAAATAAATGTTCTGTTTGCAAAATTATCAAATGTTCATGCTATACATACTTTTGTAAATACATGGAATTAGAGTTCAGTTAAGGTATGTGATTATTGATGGTTACCTTGACTAATTGTTTTACTTGCTTCTGGCAATTTTTGTTATCTCTTCTTTCATGCTTCAGCTGATTTTTCATGTTATTTTCTATTGTTTCAGTAAAAACAAATAATTTTAGAAACTGACAGGTAGTCAAGAGATGAGTTTTGTCCCCCAGATAACCCCACAATTTAACATTGGAGCTTTTAAAAATACTTACCAAAAAACGATTGCTAATTGATACTAATGAGCTGTGTTGTGTGTTTCTGACAGGACAATGTACCTCTTCAAATTCTGGTGCTACTAATTGCATGGCAACTTACAATTCAAAGTAAACACTATCAGAATATTTATTCATGGAAAAAAAACCCAGAGGATTTGGAGTTAGGAGACATTAGGTTTTAGTAAGAATTCTTGTTTTGTCCTATAGTATGAGTATTTTAAACTACTAACATAGTTCTGATTTTTTACTTTAGTTGAATCCGTATACTTACGTAAGCCACTTAAGGGGCTCTGTATAGTTCGTTGTAAATTATTAGATTTATTTCAAACATTTCTTTCTGAATTACAGTTGTTAGGATAATTATAATTACTAGTTTACCTTTTTTTCTAATTGTTTAGTTGTCCAGAGAAGGTTGGTTGGCCAATAAGAGAGTGAATGAATTGATTTTGTTTCCATCTTGCACATAATAATGACGCCATCGTGCTATGTTCAGTCACGCCTGGTCCTTTGTGGCCCAAAGGACTGTAGCCCAGCAGGCTCCTCTGTCCATGGAATTTTCCAGACAAGGATACTGGGATGGGTTGCCATTTCCTTTTCCAGGGGGTCTTCCCAACCCAGGGATCAAACCCCTGTCTCTTGTGTCTCCTGCATTGGCAGGGGGATTCTTTACTACTGTGCCACCTGGGAAGCCCTTAATGGTGCCATTGTCTTCTAACAGTTCTGTTTCAAATGCTGATTGTCCTAAATGTGAAGAAATCAGTGCAAATTCATTTTTACAATTAGACAGTGAAAATCTATCAGCAGAACAATGAAAACATCAGGGTATGTAGTATACAATGCTAGGAGGTGAGAAGTATTTAATATGTGTTTAATGGGCAAGGAATTCCCCTATGCTCCCAATACACCATAGTATTATTTCTACTAGAAGTCTAAGTAAGCTAGTGCCTGATCATATAATGGACTGAACTTTCAAATATACAAGGTGTTATCTTTTTCTTGGTAATTGGCATGTCACTATTATAAGGCATGTGTCTATTATCAGGTGACAGTTACCACTTATCAGAGGAATAGGACATTCTTTGCATAGAGCATTCAAAGAGATTAAATCAGTTTTCTCCTTTTTACAAACTTTACATGGTGCAATGACATATAAATTGATTTGTAAACTGTTTATAACTTGTAGATAGGTTTACCTCTTTCATTTTTCAGGAAGTAAGGAATGGTAAAGCTGGAGAGATCTGGCATCCCAGTACATTAGCCCTTCTGTAACTGATTTTCATTTTAATGTTGCTCTTTTTCTTACAAGGGCAAGATGCTAAATGAGATGAGATAATTTACGTTTTGTCACATTTGCTTTCAAAGATTAATGTACACCAATAAGAGGAATCAAAAAGATTATATTAGAAAGAGTGAATTCATGAAGCACAGTTACTATTTAAAAGCAGAATTAGATGGCATGCTGTTTATCAAAATGGTTTCTTATGATTTACTCAAAATAAATAAACAGAGGAGTAATATGTGAAAGCCTATGTTTTGAAATGTGGCATATTTGAGAATGAAACCTGGATCTGCAATGTTATGATTCTGTGATATTCATTTATTTTTCCAGTGCTTTTGTGTTCATACATACCCCAAAGAGAAACAAGGTTAACTCTTTAAAATGTTTTTTGTATGAATGAACATCTCCAAATCAGTTTAAATGTTATTATTATTAACATTATTATAGTTTTTCAAGTAAAGGAACAATTTATAAATTATTATATGTAATTATTTAAGGTTTGACTCTAATATAGTGAGATAAATTTTCATGTGACTTATGAAAACTTAAAACTTCGTGGATTATTTGTCAAATATGTCAGATGATAGGAAAAAATACTGGTACTTTTTAATTTACTTTTGACTGTAGCTATCTTATTGAACTCATAACATATCTAGAGTATTTTAATAGATTCTGAAATAGTAATTTTTGATTTTTCCTTCCTTTCTCTCTCTCTCCATTCTTCTTTCCTTTCTGCCTCCTTCTCTAACTTTTTCCATTCATCCTCTTTTCTATATATTTAGTGAGGATTTGGCATCTTCTTTTCTATATATTTAGTGAAGATTTGGGTTTACCAGGTGGCATTAGTGGTAAAGAACCCACCTGCCAGTTCAGGAAATACAGGAGATGAGAGTTTGATTCCTGGGTCTGGAAGATCCCCTGGAGGAGGGCACGGTGACCCACTTCAGTATTCTTGTCTGGAGAGTTCCATGGTCAGAGGAGCCTGGTGGGCTGTAGTCGATTGGGTCACAAAGAGTTGGTCACAACTGAAGTGACTTAGCACACAGGCACAGTGAGGATTTAATGTATCATATACTGAGGTAGACACTGCAAACAACACTGAGAACATTGGAGCATTTGTTCCCAAGGTACAACCCCTCTAATAGAAACAGAAAAGCCATGACAAATAAAAATAATGAAATACTAACCTGTGCTATGGAAAACAAACAAAAAATCATGAAGGAGCAGGGCATTTCATTCCCCAGCTTGTCTATCTCTGGAATATTTTTATTTCTCTGTCCAGTGGATATCTATCAGGTTTATTTTTTAATAGAAATTTAGTTCTGTTGTTCTGAATATGTAATTTCTATAATGTTATAATGACTCACAGATACAGTGTAACCTACTCACTATGTGTACTAACTACATGTATCTTCCATAGCCTGCTTCTACAGTAACTAAGACTATTTTGTATGCAAAATATTTTTTTAAATCCTTATTTTTATTTATTTCTGATTGGCTTATATTTTGTTCTCAACTCTTGTCATAGATCTTCATAGATCACAGTGCTTTTGACAAAGTAGGGCTCAATATCTTGATCAATCAGTCAATAAATGATGAAATAAATGAACAAACTCATGATTGATAAACTGGATGATTGAATGAGAACTATATGGCATATTTTCCTAGGTGTTCTCTCTGACTAAATTATCTTTTCTCTTCTTCCTCTATTTGTGTATATTTTCCAGGCTTCAATATCCTACTATTTCATTCTCCTTTGATCAAATCAGTTGATACCAACATTCTAACGTTATTGCTTATATTAAGCATTTTTTCTATTAAATCTTTTTTGATATTGTTATTTTATCACTAAGTCATGTCTGACTCTTTGCAACCCCATGGACTGCAGCATGCAGTTCTTCACTGTCTCCTGGAGTTTGCTCAGTCTCATGGCCATTGAGGTGGTGATGCCTTTTTGACATATCTTATGATAACTTTTCTTGTATTATATATATGCCCTCTCAATAGCTAACATGTAGAGAATTATTCATTGCATCTTTTCATCATTTTAATAAAACTATCTTTTTCTAAAGCTAGACTCTTCTAAATTGACATATATATACACAAATATAAGTATATACACATATGAAATATATAGATATATAGATTTCTCTCCCTCTCTCTCTCTCTCTCTCTCTCGATATATATATATATATATATATATATATATATATATACACACACACACACACACACACACAAAGGCTTGTGTGTTTGTTTTGTATACAGGCATCCCTTTATAGTGGAGGTACACCATAAATACTAATATATTTAAGAGATGTTACCCCCTTATAGATCAGCCCTGGGATTTCTTTGGAAGGACTGATGCTGAAGCTGAAACTCCAGTACCTTGGCCACTTCATGTGAAGAGTTGACTCACTGGAAAAAACTCTGATGCTGGGAGGGATTGGGGGCAGGAGGGGAAGGGGACGACAGAGGATGAGATGGCTGGATGGCATCACTGACTCGATGGACGTGAGTCTGAGTGAACTCCGGGAGATGGTGATGGACAGGGAGGCCTGGCGTGCTGCGATTCATGGGGTCGCAAAGAGTTGGACACAACTGAGTGACTGAACTGTACTGAACCCCCTAATAAGCCTTTGGCTATAACAAATGCATTTTTATCATATGATAACCCAAGAATATGAATTAAAATTTTCAGAATAAGATAGTGTATCCTCAGAGGATAGGGTCAACATAATGCTTGTTGGTTAAAATGTTTGACAGATGCTGGAAACATACTGTCATTTGAAAGGGGAAAAAAGAACCAATTCAGCAAAATCAACGATGTTCACAAAGGGATTTGTACAGTGTCAGAGGTACCTTTATATTAACTGTAGCCTTAAAACAAAAAAAGAAAAAAACAAACAAACAGCATTTAAACCATCTATTGTACAAAGAAGCCATTGGTTAATGGCAATATTCTTTTTTTCCACCAGAAGCAGAACTGCCAAATATCATGCCATACATGTCATGTGTGTGTGTTTTGTAGCCTTCTGTATTTGAGTGGAACATTTCACAGTAATTAAATCGAATGAAAACTTGTTCTACAGAGATTTTCTGAGTAAATAGTTGGCAATTACTTACAGACTAAAGAGTTGTACTGCTAACCTTTTGACAAAATCTCTTTCCGCCAAACAATTTTATCAGCACTGTTTATTACTCTCATAGTGAGAGGATGCCTTTTCATTTTTTTGATGTAATGACTATAGATCAATATGTATTGGGTTGTGGAAACATATAGACTCTAGTAGGGAAGGGCATCAAGGTAGGCAAATACTGTCTACAACTGACAGCCACCTTTCATGTGAAAACTCAAGGGAGCTTTTCCTTCTGGATACCTGAATAGAAGAACCAGTATACTCCATTCTCATTTCTTTCAAAGTTAATTTTGCTTATGTTGTGGCTAAAAGAAGAAAATCTGAAAAAAAAAACACAAAACACCATGTTCTAAACCCAGTTTTAGTGATTAATGCTCAAAGAAATTCCAGTTGTCAAAAATAATGATTTTGCCGTGAGTCACAGTGACATCAGATGACTCAAATAGCTTCATCAACTGCAATATTAACTCATGAAATGTTGGATATAACTGCATCCTTCAAATGACTGATTTATTCTGTGATGATAATATGCAGCCTAAAACACTGAATACGCTAAACTCTAGTGAGTTTTTCCTTTGGACATATACACTATGAAGATGTTTTTAAATTTATTGTGGTCAAATATTGATTGTTTTTTTCATGAATCAAAAACTGGTAAACATCTTAATTTTTGAAAATGTTTTTCCTATATCATTATTTTATTTTTTCTTGAATTGAGATATTATATTTTATTGTTATAAGATGAAAAAGAATAAAGTTTATATTTATGCATTTTAAAATGTTTAAACTTTAAAAAGCATTGGATATCTTTTCAATATATAATGCATTTTTAAGTTCTTTAATTCTCCAAACATTTTTTTTCCAACTAAAATCTTAAATCTGTTTTTTTTTTAATTATTATCTTATTTTAATTTTATAAAAGGGTGAAGTCTTTTAATGGACCGGAACATGGTGATCCAGAGTCAACCAATAAGAAAATAAAGGAGAGAGAAAGAGGCTGATATTCCTTGGTTTACGCAGAAAGCCAATAAAGCCCCTGCACAGGGCTTGCTCTGTTCATGAAGGCCTCAGGCGCCCTCTCGATGGGGTGAAGGTGCAGGGCGCCTTCTCAAGAGGGTCTTAGAAGCACAGGCAGGAAAGTGAACTCAGAGAGCCTCTGCACTCCAGGGAATCGTCCTGAAAAAGAGAAGGAGGGAGAGAGAGAGAGAGACACGGGGACCAGAGCTCTGATGGAGCAAAGGTGTTTTAATCAACATGGTGTGGGCATATATGCTGTCTTACAAGGTAGTTATTCTCAGCAAAGACAAAGATTAAAATTCCAGACTTACAAAACATAGGTGATCCATATTAAAGAGAGAGAGAGTTGTAAACAATCACTTTAACTGTATGGTTCACAAGAAGGAAGAGGGTACATATCACCATATAGAGAAATTAATGAAGGAAATGCCTGGATTCCTCAGTCCTGAGGCCTGCCTCAATTCCTGAGTATTCAGGAATTAGTAAGGAACAGAGAATTCCTGACAGATCCAAAACAGCACATAGGAAGCCTCCTGTTAAATGCTTCCTGACAGTAAAGTACTGAATTTTATCCATTTAATTTTATAAATGGATAAAAACTACAAATTTGGAGTAAAGTACTGTATAAGTAGGTACTTATATAATATGAGAAGCTATATACAATTTATGATAATATATCAGAATAGAAAACTTCTCCATTTAAAAATGTAGCATCCATTCTCAGGGGTGGGCAGGCTTCATGGATGGGCATGTGACTTATGAAGTTGAAACAGGGTCACACACTTAGAAGGACACCATCCTTAATCTGTGGTTCTGCTGTTGCTGTCTTGAAATTCTTAACAATATTTTAGCTAGGAGCTCCACAGTTTAATTTTGCACTGGGCCACTCAGATTGTTCACTGGGCCCTGACACAGTGTTATAAATATACCAAATTTTCAAAACTGTTCATGTTTGCATAATTTGAGATATTAGCAATTTTAAATATGAAAATGCTAATTTAAATAACTAAGTTTGTGAGGTGAAATCCTATCCAGTTCCTATTTTTTCCTCCTCCTATGTTTTGTTCGAAATTAATAGGTATCTTCTTCAACTGGACAAACATTTGAATAACTGAAATGACAATAAGCAATAACTATGTTTTCACAAGTATAACAGTCCTGTGACCATCTATACACAAAATTTTGAATTCACCTTTGTTCTTATAGTCGATCCTTTGAACAACATGAGGTTAAACTGCTTGGGTCCACTTACACACCAGTTTCCCTCCCCGCCACAGTGGTAAATACTATAGTACTTACTAAAATTGTTTGAAACTAAGGATCTGTTAAACTGCAGATACAGAGGATCCTTGGTTAAAGAGGACCAACTATAAGTTACATTTGAGCATGGAGGGTTGGTGTCCCAACCTGCTTGTTGTTCAAGCATCAACTGTATTTCCAAATTCTGTGGTAGATCTGCTTTGGGACCGTTCCCATAGTCTGTTCTTTGGGCTAATATTCTCATCTCCCAGTTATTAAAAGTGTTGAGGCTAATGTTCAAGGTTAATCTACCCCAACACTTGTGCCAACTGATAGGGGGCAATACTGTGGCAAGATCTAGGAACAGATGTTACCTTGGACACATTTTAACCCTTTTTTGACTCTTTCATCTTTCCCTGTCTGCTTGAATTTTTCCTTTAGAAGTCAGATAATTCCTAAATTTATTCTCAGGTGTAACTTCTGATTTAAGGCAGAAGAAAATTAAAACAGTTTAAGGAATTTGATTTAAGACAGAATGTTGTAGATAGAAGTGGAGCTAAGGAGATAGTGATTACAAATACGTTTTGAGAAATTGCTTTCTAGAAAGATTGTGTAATGTCTTATTACCCACATTAGATGTTGATTAATCATCAACTTTATCAGCAGAGGGAAAGGGAATCCAATCACAGGTATCCAATTTGATTGTAAAAAGCAGCAACTTATTTTTAATTTAATTTGCTATATAGACAGTTAATGAAGTTGAATGTTTTTAATACATATTTTGGCTACTTTTATGCCTTTTTGCTTTTTCAATTGTAATGTAAGTTGGAGTATTTGCCTGCAATGCGGGAGACCTGGGTTCAATCCCTGGGTCAGGAAGATCCCCTGGAGAAGGGAATGGCAACCCACCCTAGTGTTCTTGCCTGGAGAATTCCATGGACAAAGGAGCCTGGCAGGCTACAGTCCATGGGATACCAAGGAGTTGGATACAACTCAGTGACTAACATTCTTTAAAAAGCAGTAATGTCATAACCATAACTTTTATTTGAAGGAAAGTTTTACATAGGTCAGTGATTAATAATTCTCAGTTATCACTAATATCAGAAAAAAGAAAGTGGACTCAACTTACAGAATTAGGATTTTGTGTGCATATGTGTGAGAACTTTATACCAAATGAGAATATTAATACAGAAATAGGTAAAGTGTAGTTCTAAAATTTAGTTCTCTGATGATGTATGCAAATACATACATTCCTATCTCTTTGAAAGTGTTTATAAGTGGATCTATAAAACACTCAAAGTCCCTTTAAGATCCAGAATCTGTAATTATGAATAACTCTTAAAAATGTTCATAATGTAAATAATCATAAATCTGCTATAGCTGTGATAAAATAACCTTCTTTTATGGTTCATAAAGATCAACATTTTTCTTAACATATCTGCCTGTAGATATAAAAGTGCAACACATCTTATATTTATTACTACCAATACTCACATATTCTGGAAATATAAAATATAATGAGCAAAGGACATTTCTGTCAAATAGAGACTTCAAAAGAACAATATCTGGTGCTTTTGCTCTTCTCACTTATCATATGGAGATTCCAGTGTGTTTCAACTTTGGGAAATAAATGTGCCAGTCCCAGAAAAAGGAGACATATTGAGGTGCTTGCTTTATTTCCCTAGCTGCTACAGAATATATTATAAATGGAAAATACATATTTTATTAGAAATAGCATAATGTTATTTTCTTATGTGCTGAATAGTTTCATAGAGAAAACTCTCCAAAACTCAATCTGTAAAACCCTATCCATCTCTCAGTATTCCAATAGATTTCCAATTCCCTTGTGAAAACTCCCTCACTTAAGATATGACATTGTTTAATCAGTTCAGTTCAGTTGTTCAGTCATGTCCAACTCTTTGCAATACCATGGACTGCAGCACACCCTTCTTCCCTGTCCATCACCAAACCCCAGAGACTACTCAAACTTATGTCCATTGCATCAGTGATGCCATCCAACCATCTCATTCTCTGTTGTCCCCTTTTCCTCCCAATATCAATCTTTCCCAGCACTGGGGACTATTCCAATGACTCGGTTCTTTGCATCTGGTGGCCAAAGTATTGGATTTTCGCTTCAGCATCAGTCCTTCCAATGAATACTCAGGACTGATTTCATTTGGGATAGATAGGTTGGATCTCCTTGAAGTCCAAGGGAATCTCCAGACTCTTCTCCAACACCACAGTTCAAAAGCATCAATTCTTCGGTGCTCAGCTTTGTTTAGAGTCCAACTCTCGCATCCATACATGACTACTAGAAAAGCAGTAGCTTTGATTAGATAGACCTTTGTTGGTAGAGTAATGTCTCTGCTTTTTAATATGCTGTCTAAATTGGTAATAGTTTTTCTTCCAAGGAGCAAGTATCTTTTACTTTCATGGCTGCCATCACCATCTACAGTGATTTTGGAGACCAAAAAAGTAGTCAGCCACTGTTTCCATTGTTTCCCCATCTATTTTCCAAGAAGTGATGGGTCCAGATACTATGATCTTAGTTTTCTGAATGTTGAGCTTTAAGCCAACTTTTTCACTCTCCTCTTTCACTTTCATCATGAGGCTCTTTATTTCTTCACTTTCTGCCATAAGGGTGGTGTCATCTGCATATCTGCTATTTCTCCCAGCAATCTTGATTCCAGCTTGTGCTTCATCCAGCCCAGCATTTCTCAGGATATACTCTTCATAGAAGTTAAATATACAGGATGACATTATACAGCCTTGACATACTCCTTTTCCTATTTGGAAGCAGTCTGTTGTTCCACGTCCAGTTATAACTGTTGCTTCTTGACCTGCATACAGATTTTTCAAGAGGCAGGTCAGGTGGTCTGGTATTCCCATCTCTTTAAGTGTTTTTGACAATTTGTTGTGATCCACGCAGGCAAAGGGTTTGGCATAGTCAATTAAGCAATAGCAGATATTATTCTGGAACTCTTGCTTTTTTGATGCTCCAAAGGATGTTGGCAATTTGATCTCTGGTTCCTCTGTCTTTTCTAAAACCAGCTTGAACATCTGGAAGTTCACAGTTCATGTACTGTTGAAGCCTGGCTTTGAGAATTTTAAGCGTTGCTTTGCTAGAGTGTGAGATGAGTGCAATTGTGTGGTAGTTTGAGCATTTTTTGGCATTGCCTTTCTTTGGGATTGGAATGAAAACTGACCTTTTCCAGACCTGTGGTCACTGCTGAGTTTTCCAGATTTGTTGACATATTGAGTGCAGCACTTTCACAGCATCATCTTTCAGGATTTGAAATAGCTCAATTGGAATTCCATTAGTTCTGCTAGCTTTGTTCGTAGTGATGCTTCTGAAGGCCCGCTTGACTTCTCATTCCATGATGTCTGGCTCTAGGTTGGTGATCGCACCATCATGATTATCTGGTTGTGAAAGTCTTTTTTTTTTTATTGTTCTTTTATTGCTCTTTTTATTGCCACCTCTTCTTAATATCTTCTGCTTCTGTTAGGTCCATACCATTTCTGTCTTTTATTGTGCCCATCTTTGCATGAAATATTCCTTTGGTATCTCTAATTTTCCTAAAGAGCTCTCTGGTCTTTCCTATTCTACTGTTTTCCTCTATTTCTTTTCATTGATTGCTTTCTTATCTCTCCTTGCTCTTCTTTGGAACTCTGCATTCAAATGGGTATGTCTTTCCTTTTCTCCTTTGTCTTTAGCTCCATTTCTTTTCTCAGCTGTTTGTAAGGCCTACTCAGAAAACCATTTTGCCTTTTTGCATTTCTTTTTCTTGCAGATGGTCTTGATCACTGCCTCCTGTACAATATCATGAACCTCTGTCCATAGTTTTTCAGGCACTCTGTCTGTCACATCTGATCTCTCGAATCTATTTCTCACTTCCACTGTATAATCATAAGGAATCTGATTTAGGTCATATCTGAATGGTCTACTGGTTTTTTCTACTTTCTTCATTTAAGTCTGAATTTGACAAGAAGGAGTTCATGATCTGAGCCACAGTCAGCTCCTGATCTTATTTTTGCTGACTGTGTAGAACTTCTCCATCTGTGGCTGCAAAGCATATAATCAATCTGATTTTGGTATTGACCATCTTATGATGTCCATGTGTAGTCTTCTCTTGTGTTGTTTTAAGAGGATATTTGCTATGATCAGTGCATTCTCTTGGAAAAACACTATTAGCCTTTGACCTGTTTCATTTTGTACTCCAAGGCCAAATTTGCCTGTACTCCAGGTATTTCATTTTTTTTTTTTTTTGGCAGGTATTTCGTGACTTTCTACTTTGGCATTCTAGTCCCCTATAATGAAGAGGGCATCTTTTTTGGGTATTAGTTCTAGAAGTCTTGTAGGTTTTCATAAAACCATTCAACTTCAGATTCTTTAGCATTACTAATCAGGGCATACACTAGGATTACTGTTATACTGAATG
Source organism: Capricornis sumatraensis (assembly GCF_032405125.1). Taxonomy (NCBI): domain Eukaryota; kingdom Metazoa; phylum Chordata; class Mammalia; order Artiodactyla; family Bovidae; genus Capricornis; species Capricornis sumatraensis. The sequence continues at coordinate 61,251,412 of NC_091072.1, read as the reverse complement.
GTTTGCCTTGGAAGTGAACAGAGATCGTTCTGTCATTTTTGAGACTGCATCCAGGTACTGCATTTCGGACTCTTTTGTTGACTATGATGGCTACTCCATTTCTTCTAAGGGACTCTTGGCCACAGTAGTAGATATAATGGTCATCCAAGTTACATTCACCCATTCCAGTACATTTTAGTTCGCTGATTCCTAAAATCTTGATGTTCACTCTTGCCATCTCCTGTTTGACCACTCCCAATTTGCCTTGTTTCATGGACCTAACATTCCAGGTTCCTATGCAATATTGCTCTTTATAGCATTGGACTTTACTTCCATCACCCGTCACATCCACAACTGGGTGTTGTTTTTGCTTTGGCTCCGTCTCTTCATTCTTCCTGGAGTTATTTCTGCACTGATCTCCAGTAGCATATTGGGCTCCTACCAACCTGGGGAGTTCATCTTCCAGTGTCATACCTTTTTGCCTTTTCATTCTGTTCATGGGGTTCCCAAGGCAAGAAGTTTGGTTAGTTTTCAATGATTGTGGTTTTCATTCTGTCTGCCTTTTGATGGATAAAGATAAGAGGCTTATGGAAGCTTTCTGATGGGAGAGACTGACTGAGGGGGAAACTGGGTCTTGTTCTGATGGGCAGAGCCCTGTTCAGTAAATCTTTAATCCAATTTTCTGTGATGGGAGGGGCAATTTTCCCTCCCTGTTGCTTGACCTGAGGCCAAACTATGGTGGAGGGAAACTTGTTCACACCAGGACTCAGGAGAAAGGAGCAGTGACCCCACAAGAAACATTCCTTAATAATGTATATCATAAATTGTAGCATTTAATTATGTGCCGCCACTTGGCTAATACAGCTTCTTAGAGGCAAATGAAGATATCCACTCTAGTTAGTTTAAGCAGAAACTAAACAAAACAAAGAGAGTATGTAGTTCACAGAATCTTAGAAGACTGGAACATCATTGTTTGAAGTTTATGCTGGCAGAATCAATGCTTCAAAAACAGAGACACTTCCGGAAAAGGCAATGATTTTCTTCCTAAGCCTCCAACATGTCCCATGATTGGATTAGTCTGAAGGATAGGCCTGCACTATTCTACAAAAAAGGTTTTAAATTCTAATTCTGCTTACAATGTGAGAACCTCAGACAATAACACAGGAAGTCACCTGAAACAGGAGGCTGCTCAGTGTGAATGAGGCAACACAAAGGATGAAACATATTATCTTCTCTAATAGGATTGTTACAGCAGGTGTGTTTATTTTGTTATTCCTGAAAGCATTTAAGTCTCAGAAGTATTAAATCATGTGTCATACTTCTTCATAGAGACCCAGCATCCTATTTACCTGGATTCAAAGCTCTGTTCTATTAGTGTGAAATTGAAAGAAAGAAAATTGATTTCACTGTCAACAATCAAGTTCTTGTCAACAAATGTTGGATAACAGAATCTGTCTCATAGGGTGATTGTTAGAACTGAAGGAAATAGCTTAAATGCCCAGCGCAAAACCTAGATACTTTATAACCTTTTTTTTAACCATTCTTATATAGTGTTATAACCTGTGTTTTAAAGTGTTAAAGAATCCACCTTCCAATGCAGGAGACACAGGTTCAGTCTCTGGGTCTGGAAGATGCCCTGGAGAAGGAAATGGCTATCCACTCTGGTATTTTTGCCTAGAAAATTCCATGGACAGAGGAGCCTGCTGTACTACAGTCCATGGGTTCACAAAAAAGTCAAACATGACTTAGTGACTAACCAAACAATAAGCGTTTACTAGTACAGTAATGAACACATAAAATTTACTGAAACATTTGCTCTAGTTTTTGCTATATATGCTTGTTAACAAAAATTATAGAAGAATTTGGAAGTTAGGTGTGATAAACATATTTTATTATCCATCATACAAAAACTCATTTCTAATGGCATTCAGTCATCCCATTTTGTGCTGTGGTGAGTACTTCCTTACATAATAGGAACTGGAGGGTCATTCCAATCTTTTTAGTGCCGTACAACCAGAGGGCTGACTCATAAGTCGGGAAAGGTGTTTTCTCCCAACAAGGTAATACTTGTTCTCCAAAAACGCAGAGACGATAGTCAATGGGAGGATAACAATAATAACTTTTTAATAGTTTTCCTGAAAAATGAAATGAAGTAACTTAAGTGGAGCGCTTATAACAGAAGCTTGAATCCACTTAAAAATCAGTTAACTTAACTATTGTTATTGTTGCATATGGAAGGTTGCTTTTTCTATATTGACCTTGAAGTGGTTTGACCAAACCAATGTCTCAAACATTTCCGTCTAGAGCTTCCTTGCTACTTGTTTTTTCTAAGTGTGTCATAAATTTTGAGAGCACTTGATATCTTTGCAATACTTACATCCTTCATCTTAAATTAGGTACAGTCAGAGTCTGTTGCTTACAAACCAATAACTGTGACTAATAAATATAACAAAAAGTTAGCCTTTGAGAATATAGTAATGAAGAGGCTTGACTTTCTTAATTAACTATTTGAAGTATTTGGATTTTTTCTTTTAAAATCATCTTGTCCATGGCCAAAATTCATAGAAGACCCTGAAGAATACAATAGCAAAGCCTGGTCTTTATTTAAAATACTGAAACAATAGGAATGATCTATAGTATTGATAGTTTCTTACTTTACTTAAGTTTTATTAAATTTCTTAATAGATTTTCTATTAAATTTACTTTTGTTACTTTCTCTGGTGTGCTGCAGTCCATGGGGTTACAAAGAGTCAGACATGACACCTGAACAACAACTTGTATATTGTTGAAGAAGTTTCCTAATATCAATAAAGCTCAGTTGTGTCACTTCTCAAATCATTTTATAAGATGATTTTTGTAAGGATTATGTAGATATTATATACAATGCACTATGTAAGTTTTTTTAACCAAAATAATTTGAATGAATAATATTTTCAGTAACAAGGAAAGTCTTTATCTTTATTTTATTTATTGAATCAGGTCAAATTAAAGTTGTAGTTATATAGTTTCTGGGCTTCCCAGGTGGTTCAGTGGTATAGAATTTAACTACCAATGCAGGAGACTCAGGAGATGCAGGTCTGATTACTGGGCACAGAAGATCCTCTACAGGAGGAAATGGCACCCAATCCAGTATTGTTTCCTGGAAAAGTCCATGGTCAGAGGAGCCTGGCAGGCTACAGTCCATGGGGTTGCAAAGACTCAGACACGACTGAGCACAGCATATACTTTCTAGTTTAATTGAAACAACCCTTTTACTTCTATCACTGTGAATACAGGTGTAACTCTCTTCATATTAATGTTACAGAACCAAACTTGGGTCCACTTGCCCACATTCAGTAAAGCCAATCCACTGACACTGGGTTGTGGTGAAGGAAAGTGCATCATTTATGTAAGTAAGCAGACAAAGAGTCTGGTGCAGCTAATGCTCAAAAAGCCTTAACTACTCGCTGGGTCTCAGGGAAGCAGTTTGAAAAGAAGTGTGAGGGAGGCATGTCGTAGGGTGTGTGATCAGCTTGTGCACAGTTCTCTGATTTGTTGATGAAGGTAACAGGGTGTTATCACAGGGGTTAACATCAATCCTCAGGCTTCGTGAGGGCAACGTGTTTTCATCATCAAATAGTTAACTTCTTCCATTTGGTGGAGGTTTTAGGATCAGTGAAACAGTTCAGGAAATGTGCATCAGATACTGTTATCTAGGTATTTCAAAGATAAGCTAAAGATTCTGTGACTGACATGGCTCATTCACCTTTTAAATTTTTACAAGCTCTTCAAACCCAGCTACTGTTTTTCTCAATACATGTTTACATCCTTAGAATGATCAATTCATGAGCCAGACTTTTGTGACTCAGGGGAGACCTGGAAGACTATAGCTCTTCTGCAAAAAGAGGCAAGTGGAGGACGTGGAGGGAGGGGTCTGTCCTGGGCAGGCCCCATAGTGTCCTTTGTTGTTCAGTCACTAGTCACTAAGTCATGTCCAACTCTTTGCCACTCCATGGACTGCAGCAACCAGGCTTCCCTGTCCTTCACCATCTCCCAGAGTTTTTTCAAACTCATGTCTATTGAGTCAGTGATGCCATCCAATCATCTCATCCCCTTTTGCCACCTTCTTCTGCTGTTAATCTTTCTCAGCATCAAGGTCTTTTCTAATAAGTCAGCTCTTCTCATCAAGTAGCCAAAGTATTCGAGCTTCAGCTTCAGCATCAGTCCTTCCAATGAATATTCAGGGTTGATTTTCTTTACATAGGGTCCTGCTCTGTTACATTAACATAACTGTAGGCTTTTGTCATTTTTTTTTCTTTATCGTACCTAGAAAGAATAAGATTAGAATGCCATTTCATCTCATTTAAATACTTTCTTTGTTTTATCCATTAATTTCTTTGAGATGTATGAAGTTAAGGCACAAAGACATGTCTGTGAAAAGCTTTATTTTTCATTACCTGAAGTTTCTGTGTATATCTTACATTTTAGTGGCCCCATAGACAAAAAAAGTATTTCTCAGTAAGTTTTTGGCTGTGGCTTTGGCAATTATTGCTTTGATTATTGTTATTAATTTTTGTTGTCTTTAATTTAGAAAAATTATAAGAGTGGTTTAGCTATTTATCATAAAAGATTTTGACTCTTCTAGGAATGGTTTGCTTTTTCCTTGAGAGAATTTTTTGATATGCTCAAACACTTTATACAAGTTATGCTCCAACCAGTAACACTGAAGAAGCTACAGTTGAATGGTTCTATGAAGACCTATAAGACCTTTTAGAACTAACACCCCCAAAAGATGTCCTTTTCATTATGGGGGACTGGAATGCAAAAGTAGGAAGTCAAGAAACACCTGGAGTAACAGGCAAGTTTGGCCTTGGAGTACGGAATGTAGCAGGGCAAAGGCTAATAGAGTTTTCTCAAAGGAATGCACTGGTCATAGCAAACACCCTCTTCCAACAACACAAGAGAAGACTCTACATATGGACATCACCAGATGGTCAATACTGAAATCAGATTGATTAAATTCTTTGCAGCCACAGATGTAAAAGCTCTACACAGTCAGCGGAAACAAGACCGGGAGGTGACTGTGGCTCAGATATGAACTCCTTATTACCATATTCAGACTTAAATTGAAGAAAGTAGGGAAACCAATTAGACCATTCAGGTATGACCTAAATCAAATCCCTTATGATTATACAGTGGAAATGAGAAATAGATTTACAGACTAGATCTGATAGACAGAGTGCCTGATGAACTATGGACGGGGGTTCATGAGATTGTACAGGAGAGAGGGATCAAAACCACCCTCCCCCAAAAAAAAATGCAAAAAAGCAAAATGGCTCTCTGAAGAGGCCTTACAAATAGCTGTAGAAAGAAGAGAAGCAAAAAGCAAAGGAGAAAAGGAAAGATATTCCCATTTGAATGCAGAGTTCCAAAGAATAGCAAGAAGAGATAAGAAAGCTTTCTTCAGCGATCAATGCAAAGAAATAGAGGAAAATACAGAATGGGAAAGACTAGAGATCTCTTCAAGAAAATTAGAGATACCAAGGGAACATTTCATGGAAGATGAGCTCGATAAAGGACAGAAATGGTATGAACCTAACAGAAGCAGAAGATGTTAAGAATAGGTGGCAAGAATACACAGAAGAACTATACAAAAAAGGTCTTCATGACCCAGATAATCACTATGGTGTGATCACTCACCTAGAGCCAGACATCCTGGAATGTGAAGTCAAGTGGGCCTTAGAAAGCATCACTACGAATAAAGCTAGTGGAGGTGATGGAATTCCAGTTGACCTATTTAAAATCCTAGAAGATGATGCTGTGAAAGTGCTGCACTCAATATGTCAGCAAATTTAAAAAATTCATCAGTGGCCACAGGACTGGAAAAGGTCAGTTTTCATTCCAATCCCAAAGAAAGGCAATGCCAAAGAATGCTCAAACTACCGCACAATTGCACTATTCTCACACGCTAGTAAAGTAATGCTCAAAATTCTCCAAGCCAGGCTTCAGCAATACATGAACTGTGAACTTCCATATGTTCAAGCTGGTTTTAGAAAAGGCAGAGGAACCAGAGATCAAATTGCCAACATCTGCTAGATCATGCAAGATGGGCTTTATAAAGGACCGAAATGGTATGGACCTAAGAGAAGCAGAAGATATTAAGAAGAGGTGGCAAGAATATGCAGAAGAACTGTACAAAAAAGATCTTCATGACACAGATAATCACTATGGTGTGATCACTCACCTAGAGCCAGACATCCTGGAAAAAGCAAGAGAGTTCCAGAAAAACATCTATTTCGGCTTTATTGACTATGCCAAAGCCTTTGACTGTGTGGATCACAATAAACTGTGGAAAATTCTGAAAGAGATGAGAATACCAGACCACCTGACCTGCCTTTTGAGAAACCTATATGCAGGTCAGGAAGCAACAGTTAGAACTGGACATGGAACCACAGACTGGTTCCAAATAGGAAAAGGAGTACGTCAAGGCTGTATATTGTCATCCTGCTTATTTAACTTCTATGCAAAGTACATCATGAGAAATGCTGGGCTGGAAGAAACACAAGCTGGAATCAAGTTTTCCAGGAGAAATATCAATAACCTCAGATATGCAGATGACACCACCCTTATGGCAGAAAGTAAAGAGGAAATAAAAAGCTTCTTGATGAAAGTGAAGGAGGAGAGTGAAAAAGTTGGCTTAAAGCTCAACATTCAGAAAAATAAGTTCATGGCATCCAGTCCCATTACTTCATGGGAAATAGATGGGGAAACAGTGAAACAGTGTCAGACTCTTTTGGGGGGCTCCAGAATCACTGCAGATGGTGACTGCAGCCATGAAATTAAAAGATGCTTATTCCTTGGAAGAAAAGTTATGATCTACCTAGATAGCATATTAAAAATCAGAGACATTACTTTGTCCACAAAAGTCTGTCTAGTCCAAGCTATGGTTTTTCTGGTAGTCATGTATGGATGTGAGAGTTGGACTGTGAAGAAAGTTGAGTGCCAAAGAATTGATGCTTTTGAACTGTGGTGTTGGAGAAGACTCTTGAGAGTCCCTTGGACTGCAAGGAGATCCAAATAGTCCATTCTAAAGGAGTTCAGTCCTGGGTGTTCATTGGAAGGACTGATGCTAAAGCTGAAACTCCAATACTTTGTCCACCTCATGAGATCTGACTCATTGGAAAAGACTCTGATGCTGGGAGGGATTGGGGGCAGAAGGAAAAGGGGATGACCGAGGATGAGATGGCTGGATGGCATCACTGACTCAATGGACATGAGTTTGAGTAGACTCCAGGAGTTGGTGATGGACAGGGAGGCCTGGTGTGCTGCAATTCATGGGGTCTCAAAGAGTTGCACATGACTGAGCGACTGACTGAACTGAACTGAACAGTTTATATGCCTGCACTGGATATTTATATAAAAACTTTTATGATGCACAGTTTTCTAAATATTAACTTGACTTTCTTTAACTATATACCTATCAGATACTACTCACCTGGTCCAATATGGGCATATTTATACAGATGTACTTTAACTTTGCATTTTGTCCTTGCTATTTGCTTTTTTGGCTCTCTTCAGTGTTTCTTCACAGTTATTAGTAAACAGAGAAAAATAGTTTTTTTGATCATGAATAAATAACAAAGCTTAAAGCATATAGGTAGAACTTACATATTAGAAAAGATACAAAATTAACTCTGCCATGGTAATGTAATAACAAAGCTTAAAGCATATAGGTAATGTCCAATGTAATATATATATACACACACACATAAACACATACTCTGATGACCCAAATTAGTATATAAATTATATGCCCATTTATAGTAAATATAATCAGAAATAGGTAATGTCCAATGTAATATATATATACACACACACATAAACACATACTCTGATGACCCAAATTAGTATATAAATTATATTCCCATTTATAGTAAATATAATCAGAAATACAGTGAAAAATACATTTTCTTTTCCCTCTTGAAAGACATGGAAATAATACTCTCTGGTACACAAGAAACAATCTAAGTGCTTATATTGCTGCAGCATATTGATTTTCTGACTGTAGAATCCATCATAATTGAACAGTAAACTATCCTATTTCATTTCTGGCAGTGTTGTCAGAAGTATATAATTTAGAATTATATATCAAATGATTTTAAATAAGTCCCTTGGATTTATTTATTTATCTACCTTATTTGAATTAAATTTGCCTTCTGTATGCTAATGAGAAGATATAGGATCCCCACTTAATGATGAAGAATGATTAGAATTTTAACATGTCTTTTGGAATATAAATTAATCCTCTAATTATCAAAAATGGAGAAGAATAAGCTTTGTTGCTCTAAAGCACTTAACAGAGAATGCTATCTTGCCCATTAACTATGCGTTTACTCCTTTTTTTCCTTGCATGTTTTTCTAATCAAGGACATACTTTCTCCCCTGAGGCACGTGGGAGTTTAGCAATTACTTGCAGCTCTAATACTAGGCAATTTCTTCTGGGACTGCAATCTGTTAAGAGTTCAATTTTCTCAACCACAGACAAAATGATCAGAATGAATTCATTCCTTCAGAATGAAACCAAGTGAATAAACTAAATGTGATTGAAATGAACTTAGGTGGGACTCATACATAAATCAACAGAAAACCCTGTCACATAACCCAACTGTACATACTTAGGGCATGCGTTTCATATTTCAGCAACTTTAAAATGTTTTTTTAATCTTCCAAGGAACATTTTTTTAAAGTTCCAGTAAAGCTCAATTAAATGTAATAATTGTAATTATTTATAGATATTTCCATATCACTCTGCAAAAAGGTTGTATTACATTATGTGCACTTTACAGTGTAGGAGACCACTATGACCACCTGACTTTACCATTGCTCAGTGATGACAAACGTTTTTGTCTGTGTCAATCGGTTAGGTGCAAAAGCAAACAGAACACATTTTTTAAAAATGTACACTTATTTCAGAATGAATGAGTTTAAATAATTTTCATAGTTTTATTAGCCCTTTGTGATGCTTTTATGAGTCTATTCACACTAGTTTTACATTATTAACATGGATTCTTCTCTTTTCTTGTTTGTGAAAACTCAACTCCATTAAAAAAAATTGAATCTTTTGTCACATGTGCTGCAAATTTTTTCCTCCAGCTTTAAATGTTACACAGACATCACTCATAGGAATTTATCCAATTAACATGTTGGGCAGACTTGTAAAGCTATATTCATTATTGCACTATTGGTAAACAACTAAGGCTAAAATTCACATAAATATGGTGGCTCAGAGGTTAAAGCATCTGCCTCCAGTGCGGGAGACCCGGATTTGATCCTTGGGTCAGGAATATCCCCTGGAGAAGGAAATGGTAACCCACTCCAGTATTCTTGCCTGGAGAATCCCATGGATGGAGAAGCCTGGTAGGCTACAGTCCATGGGGTCACAAAGAGTCAGACACGACTGAGTGACTTCACCTTCACCTTCACCATGGTGAATAAAGAACAGGTTTAGATAAATTTTGATACATCTCTTCAATAGAATATTAAGTTTTTAAAGAATAAAACCAGACCTATTTGTGGTATCCAAGATATATTCTGGGAGAAAGGCAATTCTGAAAAATGATGTTAGTTGACAGATAGAATTTAAGGGCTGGGTAGAGAGTTTTATATCATATATAACCTTTAGTATTAATTTAATTCATTATCATGCATTTGCATTATCTTTATCATCACCTTTGTCATTATAGTTTGTCATTGTCATCATTCAAGTTTAGAATCATCTTTGTTTAGATTTTAATAACACATTAATATTTACATAAAATTTATGATGGACTTATTTTTAGTATTTTGATTGGGGTGGATGGGTTGTTTGTTTGTTTTTCTACAAAAACAAATATCTGAAAATATCTGAACTGGCAACAGTTTTGAAAGAGAAGGATCTGTGGTAGACTCTGTGGATGACACCTTATTTGTGTAGCTCCTTGAAGGATATATTCTTATTCCAAGTTTTCTAGGTGCAACTTTGTCTCATGCCATAGGAATCTGAACATATGATTTCTATTCCCTCAGTTCAGTTCAGTTCAGTTCAGTTCATTTCAGTCGCTCAGTCATGTCCGACTCTTTGCAACCCCATGAATCGCAGCACGCCAGGCCTCCCTGTCCATCATCATCTCCTGGAGTTCACTCAGACTCATGTCCATCGAGTCCGTGATGCCATCCAGCCATGTCATCCTCTGTCATCCCCTTCTCCTCCTGTCCCGAATCCCTCCCAGCATCAGAGTCTTTTCCAATGAGTCAATTCTTCGCATCAGGTGGCCAAAGTACTGGAGTTTCAGCTTTAGAATCATTCCTTTCAAAGAACACCCAGGGCTGATCTCCTTTAGAATGGACTGGCTGGATCTCCTTGCAGTCCAAGGGACTCTCAAGAGTCTTCTCCAACACCACAGTTCAAAAGCATCAATTCTTCGGTGCTCAGCCTTCCTCACAGTCCAACTTTCACATCCATATATGACCACGGGAAAAACCATAGCCTTGACTAGACGGACCTTAGTCGGCAAAGTAATTTCTCTGCTTTTGAATATGCTATCTAGGTTGGTCATAACTTTTCTTCCAAGGAGTATGCATCTTTTAATTGCATGGCTGCAGTCACCATCTGCAGTGATTTTGGAGCCCCCCAAAATAAAGTCTGACACTGTTTCCACTGTTTCCCCATCTATTTCCCATGAAGTGATGGGACCGGATGCCATGATCTTAGTTTTCTGAATGTTGAGTTTTAAGCCAACTTTTTCACTTTCCTCTTTCACTCTCATCAAGAGGCTTTTTAGTTCCTCTTCACTTTCTGCCATAAGGGTGGTGTCATCTGCATATCTGAGGTTGTTGATATTTCTCCCAGCAATATTGATTCTAGCTTGTGTTTCTTCCAGTCCAGCGTTTCTCATGATGTACTCTGCATAGAAGTTAAATAAGCAGGGTGACAATATACAGTCTTGACGCACTCCTTTTCCTATTTGGAACCAGTCTGTTGTTCCCTAGGGTCCTATAAAATGAGAAGTTTGAACTTAGTAAATTTGAGGTTGCCATTTTTCCAACTATTTATGACTTCTTGCTCTTCTATTTTAATATCATCATATAATCAAGATTGTGGAAACAGCATATACAAATGGTGAAATAACAAGATCACAAAGGTAAATTGCATTAATAGATCATGAGACTATACACAGGAAAAAGTTGTTGACAGTCTCTGGCTAATACATGTGGGAAATACTAACCCATACTGCTCACCAGGTCTTGACTTTTATGTTGCCAGTCACTTATGTTAGTGCATGGAACTTCCCAGAAGACTGGGTGAATTTCCAACAAAAGATATTATTTCTTGTACACAGGAATTACTACATTAACACTTGTCCTATTTTAATTCAGTACAATAAGTGTTTATCAACTACCTTATGTAAAATATAAGGAAATTAAATAATGAGAGAAAAAAGAGAAAGTTGTTTAGTCACAAGTTGTCTCCTAACATTTACTTGGTGAATATACTACAGTCCAGAATTTAGTCTTCTTCATTAGTCTCAAAATATGATTTGTTCTGCACAATGAAAGAAGATTTCTCCCTGTATAGTGCACACATATAAACCAGGCTCACATAAATGATGTTATTTAATCAGAATACTATATCACCAGTGTTATTGTTAATCTCAGCAGACCTGTAGAAGGAGCTAAATAAAATTGGAAGGTTGTGTGGAGCCTATACTTTAGAATATAGAAAGTGGATTTAAGTTTAAAGCGTTAACTAAAATAGCTGGTTGCATTTCTTTCTTACAAATGGGATGGTTGTACAAACGGTGCTGGAAGTAGCAAAGTCCTTTCACTGAATCTTTTGCATCCACCTTCAGAAAGGGATGGGCTGGCTACCAGAATACTGTTTCTCAAAACCTTCTCTCTAAAACATTTTCTGAAATAAACTGATATATGGTAGAGTAGTACTTGAGAAGTCCATTCTGCATTTTACTTAATCGTTCTATTTTACAGAATTTTGTTCAACCAAATCTCATATTTTGACCAACAATTTCTTTTGATATATAACTCTTAAGAATTCAAATCTTACTCGAATGAGAACACCACAGTTACTTTTGAAAGTGACCCTGATTTTGAATGCTTTGATTGTTTATGCACTGATATCAAAAGTAAATGTTGAAAGAGTTATTTCATTTGATTTAGCATCAATCTACAGAAAAAAACAATCATCAAGCCACTCAAATACTATAATGTACTGTCTTTACAGGTGTTATAAAAGTAGATGTGATTCCCATTGTCTAATACCTCATTCTAAATATTTTTGCAACTTTGTTAGAGTGTACTCATTTGAAAATTCTAAAGAAAAGTCATGTTAAGGAATCTAGAGTTTTAATGATATTTTTCTATTTTGTCATATTCAAAATCTATTTTAAATGTTTAACAAAACCCACTTTAAAAAGTATGATGAAAGTAGAGAAAATGACTAGCTTGCAATGAGTAATTGAGGTAGAGCGAGTACCTAAAATCAGGGAAAAGGAAATTGAAATATCTGATTTAATATTCACTAAGAAAGAGATGGAAAGGTAGAACAACAATTCTTCAATCAATTTAATTTGGAAATTCAGAAACACTGCCTTTGGCAGAAGCATCTAGAAGCTACATGTTATTAAGTATTCTCCTCTCTCTTAAAAACAAGACCCAGAAAAGAAGCATATATATATATATTTTTTTAATTATAAGTTTCAGAAAAGGAGCTGAAGATAATGGATGTCATTTCTGACAGCTAAGGCTGTCAGACATTAGTATTTGCTGGTAAAAGACAGAAACTAAATAGTTTTCAAAACAAAATGAACAAAACTTCACAGGACTTCATTTCAGACACGATTCCTGGATGAGACAAATAAAAGTGTCTTACATTTGAAATAAGCCAAAATCAAACATTTCTCCCCATATTTAGAATGTTGAGATTAAATATGATCAGTTAGGGATTGATGGCAGAGTAAAATTATTTACCTTTCTTTAATATTAATTATAACATTTTCTTTGCTGCTAATGATTATAAATATTACATAAATGTTTTACAAGGCTATTTTATTTTTTTTATCTCTATGTCACCAAAAACAAGACCAGGAGCTGACTGTGGCTCAGATCATGAACTCCTTATTACCAAATTCAGACTTAAATTGAAGAAAGTGGGGAAAACCACTAGACCATTCAGGTATGACCTAAATAAAATCCCTTTTGATTATACAGTGGAAGTGAGAAATAGATTTAAGGGACTAGATCTGATAGACAGAATGCCTGATGAACTATGGACGGAGGTTTATGACATTGTATAGGAGAGAGGGATCAAGACCATCCCCATGGAAAAGAAATGCAAAAAAGCAAACTGGCTGTCTGAGGAGGCCTTGCAAATACCTGTGAAAAGAAGAGAAGGGAAAAGCAAAGGAGAAAAGGAAAGATATAAGCATCTGAATGCAGAGTTCCAAAGAACAGCAAGGAGAGATAAGAGAGCCTTCCTCAGTGATCAATGCAAAGAAATAGAGGAAAACAACAGAATGGGAAAGACTAGAGATCTCTTCAAGAAAGTTGGAGAAACCAAGGGAACATTTCATGCAAAGATGGGCTCAATAAAGGACAGAAATGGTATGGACCTAATAGAAGCAGAAGATGTTAAGAAGAAGTGGCAAGAATACACAGAAGAACTATACAAAAAAAGATCTTCATGACCCAGATAATCCCTATGGTGTGATCACTTACCTAGAGCCAGACATCCTGGAATGTGAAGTCAAGTGGGCCTTAGAAAGCATCACTATGAACAAAGCTAGTGGAGGTGATGGAATTCCAGTGGAGCTATTTCAAATCCTGAAAGATGATGCTGTGAAAGTGCTGCACTCAATATGCCAGAAAATTTGGAAAACTCAGCAGTGGCCACAGGACTGGAAAAGGTCAGTTTTCATTCCAATTCCAAAGAAAGGCAATGCCAAAGAATGCTCAAACTACTGCACAATTGAACTCATCTCACACGCCGATAAAGTAATGCTCAAAATTCTCCAAGCCTGGCTTCAGCAGTACATGAACTGTGAGCTTCTAGATGTTCAAGCTGGTTTTAGAAAAGGCAGAGGAACCAAAGATCAAATTGCCAACATCCGATGGATCATGGAAAAAGCAAGAGAGTTCCAGAAAAACATCTATTTCTGCTTTATTGACTATGCCAAAGCCTTTGTGTGGATTCTAATAAACTGTGGAAAATTCTGAAAGAAATGGGAATAGCAGACCACCTGACCTGCCTCTTGAGAAACCTATATGCAGGTCAGGAAGCAACAGTTAGAACTGGACATGGAACAACATACTGGTTCCAAACAGGAAAAGGAATACATCAAGGCTGTATATTGTCACCCTGCTTATTTAACTTCTATGCAGAGTACATCATGAGAAACGCTGGGCTGGAAAAAGCACAGGCTGGAATCAAGATTGCCAGGAGAAATATCAATAACCTCAGATATGCAGATGACACCAGCCTTATGGAAGAAAGTGAAGAGGAACTAAAAACCCTCTTGATGAAAGAGGGGAGTTAAAAAGTTCGCTTAAAGCTCAGCCTTTAGAAAACTAAGATCACCGCATCTGGTCCCATCACTTCATGGGAAATAGATGAGGAAACAGTGGAAACAGTGTCAGACTTCATTTTTGTGTGCTCCAAAATCATGGTGGATTGTGGGTGCCACCTTGAAATTAAAAGATGCTTACTCCTTAGAAGGAAAGTTATGACCTACCTAGATAGCATATTGAAAAGCAGAGATATTACTTAGGCAACAAAGGTCCGTACTCCAGTCCCTTGGAGGTAGTCCAGTCTTTCCATCTCTCCTCAGGAGAAGCTGGGAGTTTCCTTCCATTCTCATGACAGCTTACTAGAAGAAAGGAATTATGGAAAGGCTGTATCTTGCATTTTATTACCAACATCAGTGTGATCATTTTGTGTTTATCCAGAGTGTAGAGTCTGTCAACTGATTTCTGGATTTCTCACAAAACAAATGGGTCCGTACCTTGTTAAATCTGTGTGTCCATGGAGAGAAGGAACTTCTTATTCTGTCATCTTGCTGACATTCCCCCAATAAATCCTGGCATCTATGGTGGTTATCTTCTGATTTTATTTTTCTTCTTCACAGTGGTCTTAGGTATTTGTGGCACTTTTCATTTCCATAAGTATTCAATTTTCCTCCCACTTATGCAGGGGTTTTATTATGATTGCATTGAATTTAAAAGAAACAGGTAAGAAAAAAAACTCTTTTCAAATTGGGTCTTTCCATCCGTATCATGATATGTCTTTCCATGTATTTATGTTTTTGATAATTCTCAATAATTTAATTTTTGTTATAGGTCTTGCACGGTTTTCATCGATTTGTTTCTAAGCAGTTGATATGTTTTTGATCATTCTTTTTTTTTTTTTTTCCATACTGCACAACTTGTGGAATTTAGCTCCCTGAACAGGGATTGAACTCATGCCCTCAGCAGTGAGAACAGAATCCTAACCCATGAACAACCAGGGAATTCCCATTAATTCTTTTGTGTACATATAAAGACATAGTTTTATTATATAACTGGTATAGTTTTCTTTGTAGTTATGCCATTTGCCTCATGGATTTCAAGTGTCTTTTATCTTCAAACATTCTCAAATATTCCTTCTTTAAATATTGTTCTTGCTCCATTACCTTTCTCCTCCTTTTACTAGGACCACAGTTGCAAATATATTTGATCATTCCACTGTGACACACATATCTTTTGCAGTTTTCTTTCCTTTTACATTTCTATTCATACTTCTACCAGAATCTTTCTTTCTATTTTCCAATATAATGCATTTGACTCTTGAACAACAAGGTTTCAAACTGTGCAGGTCCACATACATGCTGGTTTTTTTTCAATAAATGCTATAGTACAACATGCTATGTGAAGCTGGTTGAATCCACAGATGCAGAACCATGGATATGGAGGAATAACATGTATTTAAATGCCAACTGTAAGTTACATATGTGTGCATGTGTGTGTGCTAAGTTGCTTCAGTCATGTTCTGACTCTTTGCAACCCTAAGGTCCTTAGCCCTCCAGGCCCCTCTGTCCATGAGATTCTCCAGGCAGGAATACTGGAGTGGGTTGCAATCCCCTTCTTCTGAGGGTCTCCCCCACCCAGAGATCCAACCCATGTCTCTTCTGTCTTCTGCACTGGCAAACAGGTTTTTTTTTTTTTTTTTTAAATCACTGTAGCCACCTGGGGAGCCCATAAGTTAGACAAAGATTTTCAACTGTACAGGGCTTGGTACCTCATTGACAACTTAGTACATTTCATACCACGGAAGCTCTGCTCATCTGTCTCAGCATCTCATCTGCTCCTTTCAGAATCCACAGTGCGGAGGGAAGGGCTTCCTTCCTTTGGCTTTTCTCCTGTCCCTGATCCTTACCCTGCTACTTCGCATCCAACAGTAGCTCCACTATGCCTTGCTTTCAAGAAAGTGAAAGTCACTTCGTGGTGTCTGACTCTTTGGAACCTCATGGACTATACAGTCCATGGAATTCTCCAGGCTAGAATACTGAAGTGGGTAGCCTTTCCCTTCTCCAGGGGATTTTCCCAACCCAGGGATCGAACCCAGGTTTCCTGCATTGCAGGCAGATTCTTTACCATATGACACCAGTTAAGCCCTTGCTTTCAAGAGGGTTGTTATAAACCAAGCTAATTTTTCATTGCCAGTGTATAGGTGGGGAAAAAAAAAAAAAACACCTTTCATTCTTCCCTTCTAGGTCATTTGGCTCGTCTAATAAATTGGCATAAAACAAGTTAACAGGAGAAAAACAAATTTTGTATGTATGGGAGACCCATAAAATGTGAAACTCAGAGAAAGCAGGCAGCTTTTATACTTTTTAGACAAGGAAACAATTCATTTATAAAGAATACACAAGGCAAAGGAGCTTGGGATAGTAAGTTAGTGAAGTAGTATTGATGTTTGTATATACAACTTTCTCGGCTTTAAATTCCCTGTTTCTGGTGATAAAGATGCTTTCTATCCCTCTGGTACAGGGGGAATACCTTTCACTGGGTACATTTATTGCCTGTTTTCCGGGAGATGAAGGAAAATTAAACTTTCCCACTTGTACCAGCTCTTTCTTGAGGGAATTTAACTCAGAATAATCAATATGACAATATAGTGTATTTTTCTTTGGCATTTTCCATTCCCTTCCACCAGTATTTGGAAGTAGTACTGAGTAAGGAGTGGAATAGAAGATAAAGTGATCAAGTTACCTCTAAGGTTTGGGGCTTGAATGACTGAGGAAGAATCTTGTCATTTATTATGGTAAAAATGAAGAAGAATGGGTTTAGGAGTTGTGGAAGATCAAAGTATACGGTCAAATATATTCAATTTGAAATACCATATAGATAATTAAATATAGAAGTCTAGAGTTAATGAGAATCACATGGGTTGAAATACATATATTATAGAATTTTTAGTTTCAGTTCAGTCGCTCAGTCATGTCCAACTCTTTGAGACCCCATGAACCTCAGCATGTTAGGCCTCCCTGTCCATTACCAACTCCCGGAGTCCACCAAACCCATATCCATTCTGTTGGTGATGCCATCCAACCATCTCATCCTCTGTCATCCCCTCTCCTCCTGTCCTCAATCTTTCCGGCATCAGGGTCTTTTCAAATGAGTCAGCACTCCACATCAGGTGGCCAAAGTATTGGAGTTTCAGCTTCAACATTAGTCCTTCCAATGAACACCCAGGACTGATCTCCTTTAGGATGGACTGGTTGGATCTCCTTGCAGTCCAAAGGACTCTCAAAAATCTTCTCCAACACCACAATTCAAAACCATCAATTCTTTGGCTCTCAGCTTTCTTTATAGTCCAACTCTCACATCCATTCATGATCACTGGAAAAATCATAGCCTTGACTAGACGGAGCTGTGTTGGCAAAATATCTCTGCTCTGTAATGTGCTGTCTAGGTTGGTCATAACTTTTCTTCCAAGGAGTAAGTGTCTTTTAATTTAATGGCTGCAGTCACCATCTGCAGTGATTTTGGAGCCCAGAAAAATAAAGTCAGCTACTGTTTCCACTGTTTCCCCATCTATTTGCCACGAAATGATGGGACCAGATGCCATGATCTTAGTTTTCTGAATGTTGCGCTTTAAACCAACTTTTTCATTCTCCTCTTTCACTTTCATCACGAGGCTTTTTAGTTCCTCTTCACTTTCTGCCATAAGGGTGGTGTCATCTGCATATCTGAGGTTACTGATATTTCTCCAGGCAATCATGATTCCAGCTTGTGTTTCTTCCAGTCCAGCATTTCTCATGATGTACTCTGCATAGAAGTTAAATAAGCAGGGTGACAATATACAGCCTTGACGCACTCCTTTTCCTATTTGGAACCAGTCTGTTGTTCGATGTCCAGTTCTAACTGTTGCTTCCTGACCTGCATACAGGTTTCTCAAGAGGTAGGTCAGGTGGTCTGGTATTCCCATCTCTTTCAGAATTTTCCACAGTGTGTTGTGATCCACATTCAAACTCTTTGGCATAGTCAATAAAGCAGAAATAGATGTTTTTCTGGAACTCTCATGGTTTCTCAATGATCCAGCGGATGTTGGCAATTTGATCTCTGGTTCCTCTGCCTTTTCTAAACCAGTTTAAACATCTGGATGTTCACGGTTCACCATTTGCTGAAGCCTGGCTTGGAAAATTTTGAGCATTACTTTACTAGAGTGTGAAATGAGTGCAATTGTGCGGTAGTTTGAGCATTTTTTGGCATTACCTTTCTTTGGGAGTGGAATGAAAACTTACTTTTTAGCATAAATGATAATAAAAAAAAAACACTCAACTAAATGAGACCAAAAACTGTGGTAGGTAGAAAAGGAAAGTGATTACAAGATTAAGGTCTGGGAACTCCAGTGTTTAGAGTTTGTGATAAAAATCATAAACAAGAAAAGAGAATGAAAAGCTGTTTCCAGAGACATAAGGGGATGAGTAGAAGTGTGGAATGTCTCAGAAACCACTTAGAGTGTCAGTAAGAAATTAATATGGAAATATCAAGTAATGATCTGTTTTAAATATTAAAGTATATAAATTGAGAAATGTCTATTGGATTTTGTGATGTGTTAATCATAAGGGATCTTAAAAAATTAGTTACATACAGGGGACAGGAAGGAAATTATAAATTATAAACATAAAAATTTTCAAGAAAGGGAAAAGAAGAAACACAGGCAACAAATACAGACAATATAGTTGAGCAGTTTCCTATAATGGAGCAGGCAGTTGGGGAGTTGCTGGAAGGATAAAGGGTGTTTTCATTTTTAATTAAGTTGGGAAACTAGAAAAAAAAAAATCTGCTGATAGGGAACATCTGATAATGTCAGAAAGAAAGGGGAAATTTTACCAAAGGATAGTCCATGACTAAAAATAGAATATGAAATGCAGGGCATAAGTGGTGGTTAGCATTAGACGAGACAGAAGTCAGTTCACCAGCTGCAATAACTAGAAAGGGAGCATATGGGTACAGATGCAGAAGTTATTGGGGCTGTGGTCTTGTGAGGTTTTAAGGACAGAAAAATTTATTACTTTTGGTTTTCCCCCTAATCACTAAAAAAGCAAGTTTATCAGAGCATGAGAAAGGGAAGGATTATAAGTTTGAAGAAAAGAAAATGTATGAACAAGTACTCAAATGAATAGGAGAGAAAACCAACTAGGAAAATGAGATAGGATGATCATAGCAGGGCTAGGGGCACCCTTCACTTCTGTGACTATAGAGTTAGCATGGACAAATTAGCATGGTGATGAATATTTCTCTGGCCTCATTCATCTTCACAGGGGCACGTAATTCAGCTTGGATTTAACCAATTTTGAGTTTCTGATAGAAGAGTAGGTACAACAAGTATAGCTAGTAGGGGGGTGGGGGTTAGGGGAGTACCTGAGTGAATAGATAGTGAGATTTAAAATAAGCAAGTATAGACTTGAAGATGTTAGGATGCTGATAGACAATATAGAGGTTAGAATCTCTGGAAAATTTCCTGAGATTTGCTTTATGATTTGTAAAATTTAAGTTCACATAGAGAGATGAGCAAATAATTAAGTATTTTTATAGAGCTTTCCTCTGTGCTAATACAGAGCTCTGAAGTCTTCCTTTTATCATAGTTTGATTCATTTAATCCTTACAGCTCTATGAAGGATCCTTATGTCCATTTCATAGATAAACTAAGACTCAGAGATATTATCAAATTTACCCTAAGTTGCACAGCCAGCAGTTACAGGGCCAAGTCTCAAATCTAGCCTGTCATGATCCTGGAGGCTACTTTCTTAAAATCCACTCTGTTCTTCTGACCCAGCAAAATGGAGAACATGGAAACAATTGTTTTAGTTGCTAGACCTCCATAATAAAGAAAATTGATTAAATGTCAATGTTTTAAACATGGGAGATGCTCCTAAAGGAGTTCAGAAAAGTTCATTCTTCCTCATATCTCCTAAAATTATAACCAGAGACAAAACTTGATCCAAATCCAACTTTTTAAACGGGAAACAGCTCTGTTGTAAAATATGTTTGATAATCTTTCTCCTTACTGGCTGTGGACTCATTCTCTGTGATGTGTGCAAATGCATTTTATACTATTAATAATTTCTTTCAAATTGAGGTCAGAGATTTTTAATGTATTAAAATGGAAGCATAACACATCACTTTGTAATATAACCAGCAACTTATCTTTTGTTTACTACAGCCTCCCACTTCTAGTTGTTATGAAGAGATCTTGAATTGCCACTGTTTAATAATAAAAGGGCTTCCCTAGTGGGTCAGATGCTAAAGAATCTGAACACAGGAGACCCAGTTTCGATCCCTTGGTCAGGAAGACCCATTGGAGAAGGGAATGACTACCTCCAGTATTCTTGCTTGGAGAATTCCATGGACGGAGGAGCATGGCTATAGTTCATGGGGTTGCACACATAGCTAGAGCTAAATATACCACTTGTCACTGAAAAGGTTCAAGGTTGCTTTTAAATACAGATTTATTTAATGGTTCAGAAAAGAGAAAAATGGTTTTGCATCTTACTCATTGTCACAGATTAACTTTGTGTGGATCACAATAAACTGTGGAAAATTCTGAGAGAGATGGGAATCCCAGACCACCTAACCTGCCTCTTGAGAAACCTGTATGCAGGTCAGGGAGCAACAGTTAGAACTAGACATGGAACAACAGACTGGTTCCAAATAGGAAAAGGAATACGTCAAGGCTGTATATTGTCACCCTGCTTATTTACCCTATATGCAGAGTACATTATGAGAAACACTGGGCTGCAGGAAGCACAAGCTGGAGTCAAGATTGCCAGGAGAAATATCAATAACCTCAGATATGCAGATGACACCACCCTTGTGTCAGAAAGTGAAGAGGAACTAAAAAGCCTCTTGATGAAAGTGAAAGAGGAGAGTGAAAAAGTTGGTTTAAAGCTCAACATTCAGAAAACTAAGATCATGGCATCTGGTTCCATCACTTCGTGGCAAATAGATGGGGAAACAGTGGAAACAGTGGCTGACTTTATTTTTGGGGCTCCAAAATCACTGCAGATGGTGATTGCAGCCTGAAATTAAAAGACACTTACTCCTTGGAAGAAAAGTTATGACCAACCTAGACAGCATGTTGAAAAGCAGAGACATTACTTTGTCAACACAGCTCCGTCTAGTCAAGACTATGGTTTTTCCAGTGGTCATGAATGGATGTGAGAGTTGGACTGTAAAGAAAGCTGAGAGCTGAAGAATTGATGCTTTTGAATTGTGGTGTTGGAGAAGACTCAGGAGAGTCCCTTGGACTGCAAGGGGATCCAACCTGTCCATCCTAAAGAAGATCAGTCCAAAGTATTCACTGGAAGGACTAATGTTGAAGCTGAAACTCCAGTACTTTGGCCACCTGATGTGAAGAGCTGACTCATTTGAAAAGACCCTGATGCTGGGAAAGATTGAGGGCAGGAGGAGAAGGGGACAACAGAGGATGAGATGGTTGGATGGCATTACCAACTCAATGGACATGGGTTTGGGTGGACTCCGGGAGTTGGTGATGGACAGGGAGGCCTGACATTCTGCAGTTCATAGGGTCTCAAAAAGTCAGACACGATTGAGCTACTGCTGCTAAATCGCGTCAGTCATGTCTGATTCTGTGCGGCTTCACAGATGGCAGCCCACCAGGCTCTTCCGTCCCTGGGATTCTCCAGGCAAGAACACCAGAGTGGGTTGCCATTTCCTTCTCCAATGCGTGAAAGTGAAAAGTGAAAGTTAAGTCGCTCAGTCGTGTCCGACTCCCAGTGACTCCATGGACTGCAATCTACCAGGCTCCTCCGTCCATGGGATTCTCCAGGCAAGAGTACAACTGAACTTAACTGAACTGACAGATTAAATGTTTGTTTAGGTAAAGAATCTGCCTGCAATGAGGGAGACCCACGTTGGATCGCTAGGTTGGGAAGATCCCCTGGAGGAGGGAATGGCAACCCACTCCAGCATTCTTGCCTGGAGAATCCATGGACATAGGAGCCTGGAGGGATATAGTTCATAGGGTTGCAAAGAGTTAGACACAACTAGCGACTAGCACTTTCACTTTATAGATTTTACACAAAATCCACATTTTGAAATATTAACCCCAATGTGATAGTATTAGGCAGTGGAACCTTTGGGTTGGTGAGCAGATCAGAAGGATGGAACTTTTATGAATGAGGTTAATGACTCTGTTAAAGAGACCCCAAGAGTTCTCTTGCCCCTTTCACCATGTGAGAATGTAGAGTGGTGATGACTAGCTGTGAATCAGAAAGTGGGTTTTCACTAGACACAATCTTCCTGAGTCTTCCTCTTGGACTTCTCAGATTCCAGAACTGTGAGATATAAATTTATGTTGTTTATAAGCCACCCAGTCCATGACAGTTTCTTACGGAAGCTTGACTTACCAAGATGCACATTAATTGTCTGAGGTTTATAGCAAGGCTAAAACAAGGTTTCTTGAACTACCCTGAAACATTCCAAAAGCTCCCTAAAAGCTTTTAGGTCTTGAGTCGTAGAAAGTATTGGACAAAACATTTTGTCCTTTTATGATGATTTTCCTAAGTAAGCGTTAAGGCTGCTACCTGCTTCCACATAAGATATAAGTAGATCATAAGGATGGAACCTTCATGAATGGGATTAATGACCCTGTAAGAGTCTGTGTGCTCAGTTGTGTCCCAGTCTATGCGGCCCTCTGGACAGACTGAAGCCTGCGAGGTTCCTCTGCCCGTGGGGTTCTCCAAGAAAGAATACTGGAGTGGGTTGCCATTTCCTCCTCTACGGAATCTTCCTCAACCAGGAACTGAACCCTCGTCTCCTGCATCTCCTGCATTGGCAGGCAAATTCTTGGCCACTGAGCCATCGGGGAAGCCTAAGATAGATGGATATCTATTATCTATCTAAGAACTTTGACATTAGAAAGACTTCATTGTTGTAAATTAATTATCTCTATAACCTCAGAAATTTATTTTATCATTCAAATATTTATATTTAAATTGGACTACAGGGCACTGGAAACACCAAGAAAAGTAAGAATAAGGTCTTTCTCCCATTGAATGTACCATGTCAGTAAAAATAGGTGAGTCTCTTTTTTTCTTAAACAATTTTCCTCTTTACTCTGACTCAACTAATAATTTTATAAGATTAAATGAAATAGTGTATTTAAAATAAAAATAAAATTCTATGCCATTTAAAATTGTTCCTATCTATTGCCAGGATTTACCCCTAATAAAATTTAACCACTAGAACTGTATTTTCAACAACTTATATTTTTTCATTCTGTTTTATGTATATTCAGACTTCAATTTAAAAATCTGAAATTGGTGTTTACAATCTAGTAAGGATTATTTTGGACACTATATACATGTTGATTATGCTCTGAAGACGGTGAGGTGGAATAACAGTACTAGCAGGGAAAATTGCTTGGATTTTAAGGCCTCTTTCTCCAGTAAATTTCCACTCTCCAGGTTCTAGAACTCAGCTGTGAAAGGTCAGAAAGTTGATTTTCTTTCTTGAAACTGATAATGAATCAGTCTTTCATGCTTGATTCATGTAAGCTTCATAAAGTTTTGTAGATCAGATTTCTAAGGTGTTAATTAATGACAAAAAACTATAATTATTAAATGAGCCAGAATATACCTGCATTCTCAGCAGGTATGGAAAACCATATCACATGAAAATTGTTGCTTATCTTACTCAGGTATAGTTTTCATTACAGAATTGATAATTTATTATTCATGTTTTTATTCCTAGCAACTAATGTAGTACTCAATAAGCTTGCAGATGTTGATGAGTGAGTTTACATGATATTATAATTTACAATTAAAACAAAATCTAACTAATTGAACTCTCAGGGCACAATATATGTAAGCTTTCAATGTAAATATACTGTGCAAAAAGGAAAAGCTCATATAACAAGATTGAAATTGTCATAGCCTGTAAAGTAATTGTCATAAGAGATCTGCCTTCTTTAAATCAAACTATAATTTACACCTTTTCTGATATATAGTATATAATTTTAAATCTGGCAATCTTGTTAATCCTTACATGGATATTATAGAGGCTATTGCTGATAAATTCCTAATGAAATCTAAATTTTAAGAGATATGATGCTAAAATGTTGCATGGATAATAGAATATCTGTACATAGAACCACATATATCACAGGACTTCTAAGTAGTGTATGTTTTCTTCTTGATAAGAAATAGGTCATTTCTCATAAATTTTATTTAAATAAGTATGCTAAAAAGGTCTTGAAATAAATTACCAGCATCTTGGAAACAGAATGCACAAGCAATCCCATGAGCATGATGTATCATACACCAGAAAAACAGGGCTTGCTGATATATAACAAATAAAGTTGTTTTCTTTTCCTGTTTCCTCCTGAAGCCTGGATTCAAACAGTTCTTAATTCATAGCCATTGAAAGAAGAAATGAAATGAAATATAATGTAGAGTCTTAAAATTCATGTTATGCCTAATGGTTTTCCTACCCCATTCAGTAATATCAATCTCATTCTAACTCAAATGCATAGTTATTAATTTGCCTTCAGCATACCCTAGCAATGAATATAACTTATCTTCTACACTAAACTAGGAAAATTAGGTAAGCTAATTGCTATTTTGTCTCTAAGTCCTTGTTTACTTACAGGATAAGTTATTTGAAGAACTTGCTTTTTAAAAATGCAGTTTTGTCTGGGAAACTATTTAACCATAAGGTTAAGAATTATACTCAATGTATCTTTTATATTGGAAGGAGCGCAAAACAATTACACATCATTCCTGAAACTCAGCCAAGGAGGTTGTATAACATCAAGAAATCCATCAGGTATGGGATTCCTCCTCCCTGGCCCCAACAACTGATGAGATGTGGATCCTGCAGAAAGTTTCTCTACCTTTTTTAGCCCCTTTCTCCTCATTTGTAAAGTGAGGATACTTAACTCTGTTTAAACTATGGATGATCATATAAGATGACCTGTGAGAATACTTCATAAAATGCAATGCATTATACAATTCCTAGTTGTTAATTTTAAGAACTGTAATCCCACCACCAACATGTTATTAAGAGTAGACTCAGTTCAGTTCAGTTCAGTCACTCAGTTGTGTCTGACTCTGTGACCCGACGAATTGCAGCACGCCAGGCCTCACTGTCAATTTTCAAATGCAGTGTGCCTTCGTGAATTCACTCTTCCAACATTTGTAAACCCCCTGCATGTGTGCCTGCTAAGTCGCTTCAGTTGTGTCCAACTCTGTGCTACTCTGTGGATGGTAGCCCATCGGGCTCCTTTGTCCATGGGATTCTCCAGGCAAGAATATTGGAATGGGCTGCCATTTCCTTCTCCATAGATCCCCTAGAGCATGTCAAATACTTTTCAACATACTATATGATCAGATATAGTATATGGTCAGATTCTCTGTCTTAATGAAGTATATGTTTAGTAGAGGAGATGGTAAGAAATAAAAACTCTATCTATCCATCTATAAAAGTTCAGAATCAGTGTATAGCAAGAGACAGCAAGAAGTAGGAAGAAGGAAGAACAATCCAAATCAGTGACAGTTTTTCAAATTCCTGAATAAGGTAAGGGTGTTCTATACAACGGAGAAGACAATGGCACCCCACTCCAGTACTCTTGCCTGGAAAATCCCATGGATGGAGAAGCCTGGTAGGCTGCAGTACATGGGGTTGCTAAAAGTCGGGCACGACTGAGCGACTTCACTTTCACTTTTCACTTGCATGCACTGGAGAAGGAAATGGCAACCCACTCCAGCGTTTTTGCCTGGAGAGCCTCAGGGACGGGGAAGCCTGGTGGGCTGCTGTCTCTGGGGTCGCACAGAGTCGGACACGACTGAAGCGACTTAGCATTCTGCACAAAAGAAAGTGAAGTTCTGGAGTGGGTTGCCATTTCCTTAATCCAGATGGTGATAGAAATGATGGCCAATAGGCTCAGTGAGCCATTGCATGTAGGCACAGGGTGGGGAAACTGAAGAATAAAGCATGAGTCTGATGCTTTTGGCCAAGCATCTGTGAGGATATTGTTACTATTTCTGGAAATGGATAAGCTAAAAGAAGGAATGGATTGTTTTGTTTCATTTATTCTATATGGGGTAGAAATCAGGAGTTCTGTTTTAGATATTTGAGATTCTCATTGTGTAGACAGAATAATCAAGTTGGCTGAAGTACAACCAAATCTGGAACTCAGGTTGAGTTCAGAACTGGTGATATAAATTAGAAAGTCATCAGCATACATTTAATATTTAAAACCATGGGACAGGATTCTGTTTCTGAGAAAAGGAATGCAATGAAGGAAGAATGAGATACAAGAGCTTAACAATGGTGAATTTCAGCATTTAGACTTTAGGTAGAAGACTAATGTTTTCTTATGTTTAATCGTTCCAGTCATTTACTTTCTAAAGCATAAAACGTAGTTTATTGGAAATTAACATGAATCAATTAATAATTTCATTGATATTGCACCTATTTCAGTATTTTTACTTTTGACCACTATCCCATTAGCTATTTAATCACCAGAAAATTAAGTTAATGTGAAACTTATTAACTTGTTGTTCCCAGTAGTCCACCAGGCTCCTCTGTCCATGGAATTCTCCAGACAAGAATAGTGGAGTGTGTTGCCATTTCCTTCTCCAGGGGATATTCCTGACCTGTGTTTTCCTCTAAGAGTTTTATAGTTTCTGCTCTTATATTTAGGTCTTTAATCCATTTTGAGTTTATCTTCATGTATAGTGTTAGAACAATGGTTCCAAATGAAATGGAACCAGGAAAATTCGCCATCACTCCTGACTCTTTAAAAAAAAAAACAGAAGAGTAAATTTAATAAGAATTTTGGTTTTTGCTTTTTTTTTTTTCCCTCGAGTATCCATTGTGCAAAAGCTCTATAGACATTGATTAGAATTTTACAAAGAAAATGAGAGACGTAGATAGTGTTAACTCCCACAGTGGGAATTTGCAGTCTAATAACCAGCAGGATATTGGTGACTGAACAGGAGGTTTATTGAAATTTCTTTGAGATAAATGAAGTTAAGTGATCTCAAAGATTGATGGAAGAAGAAAGTAACTGTTTTTTATTGAATTCAAGAAGGCCATTATAGTGACTATATAGTTTCTCAAATAAGAAAATATCTAATTAAATATCATTTGAAAAACCTGTAACTAAGTACATTTAGAACATTTCTTTTAATAAAAAAATAATACACTACTTCACATGCTGTTTATTTCTCAACTCTCAGTATTCTGGCTGTTCTCCTCTGCTCTGTCACTATAAACAGTCTCTCCACTGTTGTACAACGTTTGATATTCCTCACAACTCACAATCTGGAAACAGTATCCTATTGGAGATTCCCTAATATTGGTCTCTCTTGGTTTTTCTCTTACCTTTCTCGTTATTTCTTCTTCACCTCTTACAGAGCTGTGTCCCTTCACCTGCGTATTAAATATTGATGCTTTTGAGAATTCTGTCCTTTAATCTCAATCTCTATATTCACTTCATAAAACTGTAGTTTCAAATACCCTGTGGACTTGTCTCTTCATGTTCATGTGCTCTTTTTCTCTCTTGGGCTCAGGTCCTTAGTATTGTTGCTGAAACTCAGCCCTGTGTTCGAAGTGCCAAATAGAAACATGAAGACAGAGTTTTGAGTAAAGTAGAAAAGAATAGCTTTTATTATTTTGCCAGAGGGACCACAACAGGCTAATGCCCTCAAGACTGTGTGACCCAGCCTGGAGGGGTAGTGAAGCGTTTCATAGTATTCAAGGAGCAGGGCGTGATCAGCTCATAGACAATTCTTGGATGCTTTGGCATCAAGGTGAAGCTTCTAGCATCATCAGTCTTCTTGTTTCATACAGTCTAGGGTCTATGTTCTTGTGGTCATCAGTTTTCATCTGGTGGTGGCATCTGTTTCCTGTAAAAATGACTTAGGAATGTGTGTCAGGCCTGTATTTGTATCTTTCAGGGAACTGGGAGTTTGGCGATTCTGCTATGTGGCAGGATTATAGTCTAAACTGTCACCGGTTTCCCAGCCCAAGAGCTATTCTTGGTTTCTACATCTTCACATTTTCCAATCATTAACTCTTGAGCCAACGTTTCATCTCAGAATACAAGGACACAGAGGCTTGTACACGGTTTCAGTATATGCTGTGCTTATTCACTCACTCATGCCTGACTCTTTGCGACCCATAGACTGCAGTCCATCAGGCTCCTCTGTCCATGGGATTCTCCAGAAAAGAATACTGGAGTGGGTTGCCATGCCTTCCTCTAGGGGATCTTCCTGACCCAGGATCAAACCCAGGTCTCCTGCATTACAGGACTCTTTACTATCTGAGCCACCAGCGAAGCAATATATACATATGGAATATATTTAGTTGACTATATCATTGTCAGTATCAACAAAATGAAATGAAAATTACCTTTTCCATCCTCTTCAGTTTTACCCCTATGTTCCATGCCTCAGTGGTTATAAATAGCAAATCCGTCTACATAGATTCTCTGAAAAGATAAATGATTATTGATTATTCATGATTATTACAGTGACTTCCAAATGGTTAGTCTCCAACCAGGGTGTGTCATTATTTTGTAAAAATTCATAAATGGTAATATAGTTAAATAACAATCACATTTGAATGTTTTATCATGAAATGTGAATTACTTATGTGCTTGGATTGTATATTAAGATTCTTCAGTGCCCTTCTATTGTGATTATAGTAAAAATGTAACATCTCTGATAGGACATTTAGGTTCCTCCATACACCAGCTCCAAACTAACTGCTTCTTTAAGACTCAACTTTTTATATTTTATTCTATTTTTCTTCTACCCAACATTCATATCTAACCCATACTTGAAATCCCCCGGAGTATTCTATACTGCTAAATCTTTTTAAAGTGGCACATATTTTTCTCCTGATAGTGTCCTTCCTCTGACCCTTTCCTTCTTTACCTGGATGGGTTTTTCAAGATTAAATTCAACCTTAACTTCCTCTAGGAATCATTATCTTTGCCAGGTTGGTTTAGTTGCACCCAATCTGTACTGTTACAGTAATCTACAATATCTCTAGCACATAAATCACAGCTGTCTGCATGCTTCTTGCTTTTTTTCATATTCACCTATGAACTCCATTGATATAGAAGGTTTTTTGTTTTGTTTCCCTGTATTCTGTGAATAGGGAACACATAGCAATAGAAATAAAAAGTTGCCAAGGAAAGAAGGGAAGATTATTGTCAAAATAATTTCTTGTAATATTAAAGACATAAAATTATATATATGGGGACACTTTCAAAAGGTTATACTGCTACCTTCATTGCTTAAGTTTTTGAAACCTAAATCTAAGAATTTAGTTGGAGAAATGTAGAGGGTAATTTTAAAAATTAGAGAGGAAATAC
This sequence comes from Capricornis sumatraensis, assembly GCF_032405125.1. Classification (NCBI taxonomy): domain Eukaryota; kingdom Metazoa; phylum Chordata; class Mammalia; order Artiodactyla; family Bovidae; genus Capricornis; species Capricornis sumatraensis. The sequence goes on along the minus strand of NC_091072.1, from coordinate 61,221,510 downwards.
TGAGTAGTTTTGATGAAAATAGGAAAACTTTACCTAACTATGCAGAACTGTATACTAGTTTCAAATTATGACTTGAAGAAAAATATGTGTGTGTGTATATATATATATATATATGTATACCCACACACACACATATATATATGTATACACACACATACATATATCTGTGTGTATATATATGTATGGGCTTTACAGGTGGTTCAGTGATAAAGAACCTGCCTGCCAATGCAGGAGCTGCAGGTTCAATCCCTGGGTCTGGAATATCCCCTGGAGGAGGAAATGGCAACCCACTCCAGTACTATTGCCTGGAGAATCCCATGGATAGAGGAGCATGGTGTGCTATAGTTCATGGGGTTGCAAAGAGTCGGACCCTACTGAGCAACTGAGCATGCACACACAGAGACACAGACACACCAACACACACATATATATATTCTACTTAGCCAGAAACTAAATAGAGTATAGTGTTTAGACCTTCGTTTAGAGATTTACTGATTCTTGTAACTGTGAAAACAATATGTTTCAGATTTAAAGATATTTTATACATTATCTACTGCTATCACAAACCTGGCTGAAGAATAAAATAGAGCAAAACATCACATTTTAGGGGCATTTTGAAAATACCAATGGTGAAGCTCCATTTCAGATCTATTAAACAGAATCTGCTGTGGAATCTGGGCAGTATTTATTTATTTATTTTTAATGGTTCCCCAAGTAATTCAAACATGCAGTCAGTATTGGGAAACCACAGGTCTGGTATAGTAACTTTATAGTTAGGAAACTTAGGATCTTTACATGTATCCTTTAAAGCCTTGGTCATCTGGTTCTCTGACCCAGAGTCATTGAGAGGAATCGGAACAGAAGGCTGTTAGAGGCAAGTAGGATGATGGCAGACCATGACAGCTGACAGCTCGACAGCTGAGGCATTACCACAGGGTATGATGCATATTCAAGATGGAGGCTGTAAATGATCAAGATAAGAGCAAATTCCCTTTAGTGGCCTCTTTTTAAGAATGTAGGGAAGTGTTAATAGTCTTCCAGAAGATTTCTGACAAGAAAATGATTAAAGTAAATGTTTCTCTGGGACCCAAAAGTCAATTTCCGCTTTTGAAAAATTCAGTATATGTATTCCCCAATCATGTCAGACAAAAATGTCATCATCAGATTGTGCTGTAGTGTAATTTAATACAGGTCATCTCTTGTATAGTGGGCAAGAGACTTGGACTAGCAATGCAAACTTTGCATGCAAATTCTATGACCTTTATTTGCAGCATAGTCTTAAGGACACAGCATAAGCTTTAAATTCTTTTTAAATCTTTTAAGTTCTATCACCTAAGGACAGGAAGAGTAACAGATACCTAACAGGTTAAAAAAAGATAAATTTAGGTTAAGTGTGTTTCCATTTCTGTTCTGAAAAGGATATAGGAAACTGGACAAAAGAATGTGTGTATCATATGTATATGTGTGTGTGTGTATGTTTGTATGCTCAGTTGCTCAGTTGTGTCTGACTCTTTGTGACCCCATTGATGATCCCATTGATTGTAGCCTGCCAAGCTCCTCTGTCTATGGGATTTTTCAGGCAAAATACTGGAGTGGGTTTCCATTTCCTCCTCCAGGGGATCTTCCTGACCCAGAAATCAAACCTGTTTCTCCTGAATTGGCAGGTGGATTCTTTACCACTAGCACCACCTGGCAAGCCCCATGTATATATATTTGCATTTTACGGTTTATCTGGATTTTTTATGATTTCTTTATTAGTTGTGTCTCAAAAATTGGGTTTTGTATAATGTTAAAATGTAAGCATTCATTTTAGAATTTATTTTTAAAATGGTACAAGATGATAAAATGTTTTATATTTTAGTGGCAGTCAAATACCATATATAAATATTTTAATCTGAAAACTACAACCCGATTATTGAAAGAAATTGTTGTTCAGTCACCAAGCTGTGTCCAGCTCTTTGCGACCCCATAGACTGCAGCATGCCAGGCCTTCTTGTCCCTTACCATCTCCTGAAGTTTGCCCAAGTTCACACCCATTGCATCGGTTATGTCATCCAGTCATCTCATCTTCACATGCCCTGTTAACGTCTGCACTCAATCTTTCCCAGCATCAGGGACTTTTCCAGTGAGTCTGCTTTTCTCATCAGATGACCAACATATTGGAGCTTCAGCATCAACCCTTCTAATAAGTATTCAGTTTATTTGCCTTAAGACTGACTGGTTTGATCTCCTTGCTGTCCAAGGGACTTTCAGGAGTCTTCTTCAGCACCACAGTTTGAAGGCATCAATTGTTTGGTGTGGAGTCTTCTTTACAGTCCAGCTATCAGGACCATATGTGACCACTGGGGAGACCATAGCCTTGATTACGCAGACCTTTGTTGTCAGAGGAATGCCTTTGCTTTTCAACAAACTGTCTAGGTTTGTCACAGCTTTCCTGCCCAGAAGCAATCACTTTCTGATTTCATGGCTGCAGTCACCATCCACAGTGAAAGACGAGCACAAGAAGAGGAAATATGTCATTATTTCCACCTTTTCTCCTTCTCATTACCATGAAGTAATGGAGCTGGATGCTATGATCTTAGTTTTTCTAATATTTAGTTTTAAGCCTGCTCTTTCACTTTCCTCCTTCACCCTCATCCAGAGGCTTCATTTCTTCTTTGGTTTCTGCAATTAGAGTGGTATTATCTATATATCTGAGGTTGTTGATATTTCTCCTACCCCTCTTGATTCCAGCTTTAACTCATCCAGCCTGGCATTTCTCATGCTGTGCTCTGCATATACGTTAAACAGACAGGGTGATAGCAGACGGCCCTGCCGTACTCCTTTTTCAGTCCTGAGCCAATCAGTTGCTCCGTACAGGGTTCTAATTGTTGCTTTTAGACTCACATACAGGTTTCTCAGGAGACAGATAGGATGGTCTAGTATTCCCATCTCTTCAAGAGTTTTCCACAGTTTATGATCCACACAGTCCAAGGCTTTAGTGTAGTCAATGAAACAGAGGTAGATGTTTTGCTGGAATCCCCTTGCTTTCTCTGTGATCCAGCAAATGTTGACGATTTGATCTCTGATTCCTTTGCCTTTTCTAAGCCCAGTTTGGACATCTAGAAGTTCTTGGTTCACATAATGCTAAAGCCTAACATGTAAGATTTAAAGTATGACCTTACTTGCATGGGAGATGAGTGCAATCGTCTGATGGTTTGAACCTTCTTTAGTACTACCTTTCTTGGGAATTGGGATGAGGATTGAATTTTCCAGTCCTGTGGTCACTGCAGGGTCTTCCAGATTTGATGACATATTGAATGCAACACCTTGATGGCATCATCCTGTGAGGTTTTGAACAGCTCTACTGGAATTCCACCACATCCACTAGCTTTATTAATAGCAGTGCTTCCTGAGGCCCGCTTGACTTCACAGTCCAGAATGTCTGGCTCTGGGGGACCGACCACAGTAATGCGAGTCATTAAGGTCCTTTTTGTGCAGTTCTTCCATGTATTCTTTCCATCTCTTCTTGATTTCTTCAGCATTTACTAGGTCTCTGTTGTTTTCTGTCCTGGTTGAAATATTTCCTTGATATCACCAATTTTCCTGAAGAGACCTCTAGCCTTTCCCCTTCTGTTGTTTTCTTCTAGTTTTATTCACTATTCATTGAAATACCTTACCATAAGACTGATTCTTGTCTATGAAAGTTAGGGGGCCATTGCTTGCTTTCATAACCTTGCATAATGAATGTTAATGTAGAATAAATATAAATATTATGCTAAAATTAGAAATGCAGATATAATTATCAGAATACTGAGTCATTTAAATAAGAGGAAGAGTAACCTGTCAATAAAATAAAATTATCCCAGTCCTTTCAGGCAAAATTTTCAGTGTAATTAAAGGTAATTGATTTTGCTTAAACCCATATATTTAAACTAACCATTTAACTGTCGATTAGTGTAAGATATAACTTCATCTCTATTATACCCTCTAAAAGATTAAATATTCTTTTACATTTTAAAATAAATTCTATTATTCATATTGAAATAAAGAATATAGCTAGGACATTGGTGTTATAGTGATGGCTGATCAAGATAAGTGTTAAATTTCACCTAAAGAAGTTTATCTGGATCACTTAATTTATCATGCAAACCAAAATCACATGTTTGTGTGTGTGTGTGTGTGTGTGTGCTTGGGGTGGGGGAGGGTCGGGGTTATTATTTGCTTACACAAAAGGACTTTCTGAGAATGAAGAAATTAGACATGAGTCGGTGCTTCTGACAATGATAGCAAACCAAACTTTATAAAGCTTACTTTGTGTCAGTCCTTTTCCTAAGCATTTTATATAAGTGAACTCAAAAAAACCCTATGGAATATCTCCATTTTGTAGATGAATAAACTAAGGCAAAAGTTTAGGAAAGTAACCTGTTCAAAGTCACATGGTAATAAATGTGAGAATTTTTGACTTATGTCTACACAATCTGTTTCTATAAAACATTCCCTTAACCATGGCATACACTACCTTAAAATTTTAAATGTCCTTTAAAATTAAATACTCTACTTTCATCTTGGCACTACAGCCTGAAATTCAAATAACTACCATATAATAAGACACACTTTTCCATTTTTTAGACTTACGTTATATGTGTTTCACAGAATAAGACATAGCTAAGTATTTAAAAATATCCATCTAGTCACTCAGATAGTTTTATAATAGTAGTTATAGTAGTTGAAGCAAGTATAAACAAATAGAAAATATCCTAGGACAAGCTGCCAAATCTGTTTAAGTTTTTTTTTGTCACTAAATGAAGTCACATGCTCTTGTGTCAGAAAAACTGAGACTACTTCAAGATGCTGATGCTATTGTTTTGTATATTCCCAGCATCCAACATGCTCACTTATAACATAGGTTTTGTAGCATTTCTCTAGACTGTGAGCCAGCAGCTACAGCCCATAGGTCAAAGCTGGCCAGTGTCTGTCTTTGTGAATTCTGAGAACTAAAAAAGTTTTTACATGGTTTTAAATGGTTGAAAAAAAAAGAATAGTCTGTACCACGTCTTGTGCTGTGCTTAGTAGCTCAGCGGTGTCTGACTGTTTGCAACCCCATGAAGTGTAGCCCATGAAGCGCCTCTGTCCATTTTGTACCATATGAGTATTCAAATTTGTGTCCATAAAGCTTTATTAGGGCTTCCCAGGTGGCACTAGTGGTAAAGAACCTGCATGCCAATGCAGGAGACGTAAGAGATGCGGATTTGAGCCCTAGGCCAGGAAGATCCTCTGGAGAAGGGCCTGGCATTACAATATTACAGTATTCTTGCATGGAATGTCCCATGAACAGCGGAGTCCCTTGGGTGGTCTCCAGTCCATTGGGTCGTAAAGGTTGGACACAACTGAAGCAGCTTAACACACAGCCGTGTGCATTTGTTTATGCATTGCTTATGGTTGCATTCACACTGCAAGGATAAATTTGAATAGCAGTAACAGAAATTGAAAGGCCTATAAAGCCTAGAATATTTATTATCTGAATCTTTATGGGAAACATCTACTGACACCTGCTTTAGACATTGAAATCTCTTTCCCTTATACCAAGCCATGATCCGGTTCACTTGATTATTCAAAAAGGAAAAAATAAAACAAACCAAAAAGAGTGTGGGTTCTAGTGATTTGCAAGATTTGTCAGTCTAGGTCTTTGTGTTCTAACCAGTTGTCCTGCTGGATCAAAATGAAATCCCAGTCGTTTACACAGTGACCTGGGTTTTCCCTTGGCTGTTGTGTTGTTTCTATAGATCGGAGTGTCTGCTGCATGACATGTGTGCGTCACCATTTCCCTTTACTACTACAAGTCTTTCTCGTGATTTCACAGTGACTCTGTTCTCACTTCTTAAACCCACCTTTGCTCTTAGGTCATATACTTGCCCTCTTAAGATTTTACTTTGTATGTGGCCAAAAAAAATAAAAAATCTCCACTGTGCACATTTTATAGACTATACTAAAGAGCTATCCTTGGTCTCTTTTGTACTATGGAAGTTTAATAAAATATAAGGACTAGACATCAAGTGGTAGCATAGATCAAATTCCACATATGACATGATCAAAAGCTTCCCAGATGCTTATAATGCATCTCTTAACCACTAGGTAACAGATCATTCAGTACCAGCTACTGTTGATTCTGATGACAGCTGTGTCTGCTAGGAGAAATGTTGGACTTCAGCTCTGTGAAAATTAATTTGAATGGAGATAATATCATTTTAAGAACTAGGTTTTTTTTTAACTCATATGATCTGTTTAATGTTTATTAGACTGATAAAGGTTTGGCAAACATTAATTTGGGGGAAAAACTGCTGCTTCATTACTTAGGGATATCTGATTCAGAGCATGTCATGAAGACTGGTTGGTGTACTAAGTCATGACAGCTCAGAAAAATATACTTGAAACATTTTCCTCGGAAGTGTTCTTAGAGAACAAAGCTGTCTTCATGTTTCTAATTACCAAAACACTTCTGGAGAAACAAAGGTGTCCTTTGTTATAATTCTTGTTGCTTTTCATAAAATAATAATTTTGTGGGTGAACCGTCTCAGAGAAGATGACAGAATCTATAGAAAATGAAGATTAATAAAGTAATAATACTCAGTAATGTTAGATCCTATTTTTCTTCAATTTTCTTTCAAAAAAGAGCAAGGAATAAAATGCCAGAAGATGTTAAGGAAAAGATATTGTGAAAAAATAGAATGCTTTGTAAATATGGCATGCCACATCAATAATATTTTAAAGTTGAATGGATTACTGATTGCTTTAGAAAAGGATTTATGTGGTTGATATACCAAGGATTTAGCAAAGGTTCATTTATAGTTACCAGGTTTTCTGAGGATAAATACTGTGAATATCATATTTAAGTGTGTGAATTTAAATGACACTGCTGATCTTAGAGCTGTAAAGAGGAATTAGACTACTGGTGCCAGAGTGCAGGTCTTCAGTAGAGAGCAAAATTGAAGGTTATGATCTACTTGTCTGCTTTAGAGATCTTCTTTCATGCATATTACCTTTGTGACATTGTAAGCAAAAACAGGTGCAGTTCAGTTCAGTCACTTGGTCGTGTCCGACGCTTTGGAACCCCATGGACTGCAGCATGCCAGGCCTCCTTGTCCATCACCAACTCCTGGAGTTTACTCAGACTCATGTCCATTGAGTTAGTGATGCAATCCAGCCATCTCATCCTCTGTCATCCCCTTCTCCTCCTGCCCTCAGTCTTTCCCAGCATCAGGGTCTTTTCCAGTGAGTCAGTTCTTCACACCAGGTGGCCGAAGTATTGGAGTTTCAGCTTCAGCATCAGCCCTTCCAATGAATACTCAGGACTGATTTAATTCAGGTTGGACTGGTTGGATCTCCTTGCAGTCTAAGGGACCGTCAAGAGTCTTATCCAACACCACAATTCGAAAGCATCAATTCTTTGATACTTCAGCATTCTTTATAGTCCAACTCTCACATCCATACATGACCACTGGAAAAACTAAAGCTTTGACTAGGTGGACCTTTGTTGGCAAAGTAATGTCTGTGCTTTTTATTATGCTTTCTAGGTTGGTTATAATTAAAAGAAGAGTAAGCGTCTTTTAATTTCATGGCTGCAATCACCATCTGCAGTGATTTGGGAGACCAAAATATAAAATCAGCCACTGTTTCCACTGTTTCCCCATCTGTTTTCTAAGAAGTGATGGGTCAAGATGCCATGATCTTAGTTTTCTGAAAGTTGAGCTTTAAGCCAACATTTTCATTCTCCTCTTTCACTTTCATCAAGAGGCTCTTTAGCTCCTCTTCACTTTCTGCCATAAGGGTGGTTTAATCTGCATATCTGAGTTTACTGATATTTCTCCAGGCAATGTTGATTCCAGCTTGTGCTTCATCCAGCCCAGCATTTTTCATGATTTACTCTGTATGTAAGTTAAATAAGTAGGGTGACAAACACAACCTTGACGTACTCCTTTCCCTATTTGGAACCAGTCTGCTGTTCCATGTCCAGTTCTAACTGTTGCTTCTCGACCTGCATATAGGTTTCTCAAGAGGCAGGTCAGGTGGTCTGGTATTCCCATCTCTGTGAGAATTTTCCACAGTGTGTTGTGATCCATACAGGCAAAAGCTTTGGTATAGTTAATAAAGCAAAATTAGATGTTTTCCTGGAACTCTCTTGCTTTTTCAATGATCCAATGGATGTTGGCAATTTGATCTCTGGTTCCTCTGCCTTTTCTAAATCCAGCTTAAACATCTGGAAGTTCATGGTTCACATACTGTTGAAGCCTGGCTTGGAGAATTTTGAGCATTATTTTGCTAGCATGTGAGATGAGTGCAATTTTGCAGTAATTTGAGCTATCTTTTGCATTGCCTTTCTTAAGAATTAGAATGAAAACTGACCTTTTCCAGTCCTATGGCCACTGCTGAGTTTTCCAGATTGGCTGACATATTGAGTGCAGCACATTCACAGTGTGATCTTTGAGGATTTGAAATAGCTCAATTGGAATTCCATCACCTCCACTAGCTTTGTTCATAGTGATGCTTTCTAAGACCCACTTGACTTCTCATTCCAGGATGTTTTGGCTCTAGGTTGTTGATTGCACCATTGTGATTATCTGGGTCAGGAAGACCTTTTTGTATCATTCTTCTGTATATTCTTGACACCACTTCTTAATATCTTCTGCTTCTGTTAGGTCCATACGATTTCTGTCCTTTATTGTGACTATCTTTGCATGAAATATTCCCTTGGTATCTCTAATTTTCTTGAAGAGATCTTTAGTCTTTCCTATTCTATTGTTTTCCTCTGTCTCTTTGAATTGATCACTGAGGAAGGCTTTCTTATATTTCCATGCTCTTCTTTGGAACTCTGCATTCAAATGGGTATATCTTTCCTTTTCTCTTTTGCCTCTAGCTCCTCTTTTTTTCTCAGCTGTCTGTAAGGCCTCCTCAGACATTCGTTTTGCGTTTTTTTTTTTTTTTTTTTGCATTTCTTTTTCTTGGGGATGGTCTTGATCACTGTATCCTGTACAATGCCACGAACCTCCACCCATATTTCTTCAGTCACTCTGTCTATCAGATCTAGTCCCTTAAAACTATTTCTCACTCCCACTGTATAATTGTAAAGGATTTGACTTAGGTCATACCTATATGGTCTAGTGTTTTCCCCTACTTTCTTCAATTTAAGTCTGAATTTGGCAGTAAGGAATTCATGGTCTGTGCCAGAGTCAGCTTCTGGTCTTATTTTTGCTGACTGTATAGAACTTCTCCATCTTTGGCTGCAAATAATATAATCAATCTGATTTCAGTATTGACTGCCAGGGTCCAGCCCCGGTGGATCCAGGGTGATTCGAAGGGGAGATGGAGTAGGCGAGGAAAAAACTTATTTATTTATTAATATAAGATTAGATTAGGAAGAAATAGTGTAGTAGGAAAATTAAGTGGAGAAAACGGGCTGAATAACTTGGTTTACGTGGAAAGCCAATAAAGTTCCAGACGAGGAGCTTGCACCACCTACGTTAGGCCACCGGCGTCTGTTTGAATATCGGAGAGTGCCCCACCTTGGGCTCTCTCTCTTACGGATCTTAGAAGCCGGGACTAGTAAGTATACGTGGCGAGCCTCCACGCCCTAGATGGGAATTCAGCCTGAAATTAGAGTAAAGAGGAGACACGGGGGAAGCCAGTCCTTCCAATGACTGGCCCGGCCTCTATTGTCTAGAAAGGCCTTTTATACCTTTTTGATTGTACATAGAGATCAATGGGTAATACAAAGTTATGCAGCATTAGCAGCCCAGATTCTTATCAAAACCAGGCTTTTCTCTCTGCATACCTAGTTGTATACACAAATCTTAGGTAATTTACATCATCTTCCGGCCAAAAGGGCCAATTAACATTTTACAGTCCTTTTCTGATAAGTTTGTCAACCAGAAGGCTTATTTGTGTTGATCTTCCCAAAGTCTGGTGCCATTCTCAGAAAAACACTAAATAAAGTTACATTCTTACACAGCAAAGATACAGCAATTTATAACAAGTAAAAGGAGTACAGTGATTATAACAAAAGAAAAGTAACTCAAAAGTCTAGTGTTGTTAACATCAAAACTATTATACATCCTTTTCCATATCCCGTTTACATTGATTAACATCCTCCCAGGTGCCTAAAAGATAAAGAATATGGAGGCCTGTCAGCAATCATTTAGTCAACAGTGAAATCATGTCACCAATATGATTTTTGGCTCTTTAGAAAAGGCTCTGTATCAGAGGGGGTTTGAGCTGAAACATCCCTTTCAAATGCAGAAGACTAAAGCCCTGAGTTAACTTTTTCCAGAGAGTGTCAGAAAAGTGAAAAAGCAGAGTACAAAGGCCGGCAGATTTTGGGGTTTGGGGGTACATGCCTGGGAAATACCAGGGGGACACTCTGAGATTTGACTCACCTTGCCCATCAAATCTCTGCCGCATGACCTTGTCACGGGTGGGATTCCTCACGCTGGCCCCCAGCAATTGACCATCTGGTGATTTCCATATGTAGAGTCTTCTCTTGTGTTGTTGGAAGAGGGTGTTTGCTATGACCAGTGTGTTCTCTTGGCAAAATGCTATTAGCCTTTGCTCTGCTTCATCCTGTACTCCAAGGCCAAATTTGCCTGTTACTCCAGGTGTTTCTTGACTTCCTAATTTTGCATTCCAGTCCCCTATAATGACAAGGACATCTTTTTTTGGCGTTAGTTCGAGAAGGTCTTATAGGTCTTCATAGAACCGTTCATCTTCAGCTTCTTCAGCATTACTGGTTGGGGCATAGGCTTGGATTACTGTGATATTGAATGGTTTGTGTTGGAAACTAACTGAGTTCATTCTGTCATTTTTGAGATTGCCTCCAAGTACTGCATTTTGGACTCTTGTTGACTATGATGGCTACTCCATTTCTTCTAAGGGATTCTTGCCCACAGTAGTAGATATAATGGTCATCTGAGTTAAATTCACCCATTCCAGTCCATTTTAGTTCGCTAATTCCTAAAATGTCATTGTTCACTCTTGCCATCTCCTGTTTGATCACTTCCAATTTGCACTGATTCATGGACCTAACATTCCTTAGTTCCTATGCAATGTTGCTCTTTACAGCCTCAAACTTTACTTCCATCACCCATCACATCCACAGCTGGGTGTTATTTTTGCTTTGGCTCCATCTCTTCATTCTTTTTGGAGTTATTTCTTCACTGATCTCCTGTATCATATTGGGCACCTACCGACGTGGGGAGTTCATCTTTCAGTGTCCTATCTTTTTACCTTTTCATACTGTACAAGGCAAGAGTACTGAAGTGGTTTGCCTTTCCCTTCTCCAGTGGACCACATGGAGAAGTCAAAACTCTCCACCATGACCCGTCCATTTGGGTGGCTCTACACGGCATGGTTCATAGTTTCATTGAGTTAGACAAGGCTGCAGTCTGTATGATCAGATTGGTTAGTTTCCTGTGATTGTGGTTTTTAGTCTGTCTGCCCTCTGATGGAGAAGGGTATGAGGCTTATGGAAGCTTCCTGTTGGGAGAGACCGACTGAGGGGGAAATTGGGTCTTGTTCTGATGGGCAGGGCCATGTTCAGAACAAGGGCCATTGAATCTTTAATCCAATTTTCTGTTAATGGGTATGGGTGTGTTCACTGCCTGTTACTTACCTGGAGCCAAACTATGGTGGAAGTAATGAAGATAATGGTGACTTCCTTCAAAAGGTCCCATGCATGCACTGCTACACTCAGTGCTCCTAGCCCTGCAGCACGCCACCGCTGACCCACGCCTCCGCCGGAGACTGTTGGACACTTTCAGGCAAGTCTGGGTCAGTCTCTAGTGGGCTCACTGCTCCTTTTGCCTGGGTCCTGGTGCACACAAGGTTCTGTTTGTGCCCACCAAGAGTTTGATTCCCAGTCCTGTTTAAGTTCTCACGGCTCTATGTTGTTATTTTATTTATTTATTTATTTTTTACTTTATTTTACTTTACAATACTGTATTGGTTTTGCCATACATTGACATGAATCCACATGGCAGTCTCCTTCAAGAGGGCTTATGACATACCCAGGTCTGCTGCACCCAGAGCCTCTGCCCCTGCAGCAGCCCACTGCTGACTTGTACCTCCACAGGAAACACCCAAACACAGTTCTGCCTCAGGCTTTGTGGGGTCTCTGGGTCCTGGTGCAAACAAGGTTTGTTTGAGCCCTCTGAGCATTTCTCGAGGGTTATGGGGTTTGATTCTAAATGTAATTTCGCCCCTCCTACCATTTGCTGGGGCTTCTCTTTTGTTCTTGGACATGGGTTATCTCCTCACAGTTGGTGCACTATGTGAGAAAGAAAGTCTGATTTTTTTTTTTAATGTTTGAATCCAAATTCGCCTCAAGCTTTTCTGAAGATCCACGGTTTTGATCATCACTTTTACAGTTACATTGGTCACAAAAAAAAAAAAAAAAGCAACTTTGTATAGTATGACTTTTTAAATGTTCTTGTTTCTTTGAATGGGAAAACTGCTGAAGATTAGAGGAAATAACCAGATACATAAAGAATTATTACTCTTTTTGAACTACTTCCTTTGGAATTCACTCCTAATAATTTGTTTTTAAATAAATATGCAAGAATAAATAAATTCAACCTTAGACTGCATAATTAGTAATCTTTAATTTTGCTTTAATTTTGGGAAAATTAGTTCCTTGAGTATCACTCTTTCTGACACTCTTACCCTTCCCTCACCATAATTCCAAACAGGTAAATCAAGCTTGTATAAAATTTATGACATAATCACTTATCTGTAACAGGTTCAAGTTGTTTTAAATTTTCCCTGGAGTTATGCAGAATGAAACTGTAGAGGGGCAGAGAATTGCTTTTCAAATCCATTAAAATTTTGTCAGCTCACCAGAAGCTGGCCTCCCACTGACTACCGTATTCCATATACAACTCCTACTTGGAAGATGATCTCATTGCCTGTCTCTTCTACTTACCTCTTAGTTTAAAAAAGCCAATTTTGTATGCTATCTTCTTAAAGACAGTATATCCAATTTAAAAAAAAAAAAAAACACAAAAAACGGCTACCAGACTGATAGAGGAAAAGGAGTAGATTATTTCTGTTTGACCACAGGTAATTTACATTATCTCAGTGTTCATCAAGCACACAATGAGGGCTTAGAAGTGAAAGTGAAAGTCACTCAAGTATGTCCAACTCTTTGTGACCCCATGGACTATATAATGCATGGAATTCTCCAGGCCAGAATACTGGAGTGGATAGCTGTTCCCTTCTACAGGGGATCTTTCCAACCCAGGGACTGAACACAGGCCTCCTGCATTGCAGGCGGATTCTTTACCAGCTGAACCATCAGGAAAGACTAAATGGCCAACAATATTTGAATAATAGGTGTCTGAGTTTATCCAAAACAGCTTATATAAATGATACTACTTAGTTAACTAATATGTTAATGCATAAACTTAGGATTTTTCTTCTATAGAATATATTTTAAGGAATATCTTAAACCTCATAGTTAAAATTTTAATATTGTGAATGATAATAAATTTAATGTCCAGATATTAGATGCGTTTTTGTTATTGTAACCTTTCTTCCTTTCAGACAATAATCAATGTCTGGGAAAAGATAAATTTAGTACTCTTAACTAAAATATTCTTTTGATAAGTGAATCTGAAAATTCCCAGAGAACTTAAGATTTGCTTAAGAGGTGATTGTTTCATGGTGCAAAGCTAAAATCATAAGCTATTGAAATAAAGAATCATATTTATTATCATGTTAACATAATTGTCTTTGCAATTTCATTCTATTCTGTTCAAATAATAAACTTTATTTCTTGAAAATCCTTTTCCACAAATATTGAAGTTTTATGTAAATTATTTCTTTGCAGCTTTTAAATTTGAATGAAAACAAGAAAGAAGAAAGCCAGAAAAGAGGAAGGAAACAGGAGAAAAGGGAGGACAGAGTAAGGGAAAACAAAGAAAGCAAAGAAAGGAGAGAGTAAAAGAAAGAGAAGTAAGAGAGAAAAGTAGGCAAGATGCACAGAGAAAGGAATTGTAGGCATTGTCTACAGAGGATACCGTGGGTAACACTATAGAAGTAGGGTCTTTGAAGCACAACGGATATTGACTGTGCAATGCCAGATGATAAGCAATGTTCTTCAGAATTCCAACGGTTTTGTTGTTGTTTATTTCTTACACTGAGTGAATAAATGCATTTCCAAATGCTTGAATGCCAAGTCTCAAAATATAATAAAGTAAAACCAACTAATGACAGCTGGGAGAAACAAAGCCTGATTAAAAGAAATACAGAAATTCAAACAACCAGCTCCTCCAAATAATTGAACTTTATTTCTGGCAGAAACCCAGGAATTATTTGCCCCAAAGCATAGATATTTGGAAACAGAAAATTCAGTTGCTAACTTTTTATACTTGCCACATGGTTTCAAAAAGCTAAGAACCTTATTTCCCACTATAGAAATAAGGAGCACTTTGAAGTACAATCATGTGTGTGTGGTAGGGAGCCCTTTTAGGTAGTATTTCTTAAAGCCTCATTTTACCCTTTCCCTACCTGAACCATCATTTTCTTTGGTCATCATTATAGACAAGAATGGTGTATTAAAAGCCGTAGTTAAGGGTCTGGATGGAAAAATCAATAGGACACATTTTCCAAGTAAAAAATCAATGATACTTAAAACAACTTTTCTTACCTTAAAGGCAAATCCTATTGTGCTAAATAACTAAGTTCCACATGTGCTATGCCGCTGTTCTATCTGACTTGCCATGTCCCCTTATCTTTTTAAGAACAGTCATCTGACCAATTGATTTGACAACACTAGCTACTGAATAAGAATGTACTAAAGCAAAAGGGACTAGAATAAATGAATTAGCACAGAACTTATTTTAACTTATTTAAGACTTCCCTGGTGGCTCAGATGGTAAAGCGTCTGCCTACAACGCAGGAGGCCCAGGTTCAATCCCTGGGTCAGGAAGATCCCCTGGAGAAGGACATGGCAACCCACTCCAGTACTCTTGCCTGGAAAATCCCATGGATGGAGGAGCGTGGTAGGCTACAGTCCATGGGGTCCCAAAGAGTCAGACATGACTGAGCAACTTCACTTACACTTATTTTAACTGCAATGATCAGATATGTATTTTGTTGTACAGTGACTACAATATAATCCAAAAGAAAAGTCACTGGAATTTCTAAAGAGCAGGAGCGTTCATTTGTGACACCAATTGGTAAAGTTAATTGGCTTGCTTGTGACCTTGCAAAACCTTGTTAGTAATCAAGTTAGTTTATGACTGAAGATTAATACTGATTCAGAGCAGTGCAAACTCAGTAGCTTTAAGTGTAAGAACAAAAATGAGGAGTGTAATTCACTCTCTGTGCTAGATGTTCATTTCTATTATTTTTAGTCTTCAGTATAGCCCCGCAAGATGCATTCTACTCTTGCATACACATTGAATCCTATGGGACATGATATAGTAGGGGGTAAAACTCATAAGCAGCTTAGAGCAGAATTAAGGTACATACCTACAACTTTGTAATGTTGAAACATTTTGTTTCACTCTAACATCACAAATACTCCTGTGATTTATTAAGTCATGGCAAAAACATGAGTCAATAATTGAAATTGCACATAGGTCACTGCCTAAACTGCTTTGCTTACAATGTTCATGAGGAAATTACCTAGAAATTAATTAAGTCATTTTCAGATAAGTATGTAATATACAGATAGGAATTTTCCACCATAAGCTATGTCAGAACTAACTGCCAGGGATTCTTTTTTATTTTTTCCTTCTTTATGTTTTCACTTTTTTTTTTCCAACAGTACAATTCTGTGATTATGCTTAGTATGCACTAATGACTTATAATATGTATGAGTAAACCTTCCCTTTCTCCATTTCTGAGACTGTTGGGGTTTCTGAGAGCATTGAATGTCTGGATAAGTGGCTGGGGTCTTCATGTTTCTCTGATTTGAAATGAAGGCTGAAGTAGCAAGACCATAGGCCTGCAGGCCATTATTCAAATTGATTAGGACAATTTAATTCAAGGTGGTGGACGATACACCAGATTTCAGATACATAGAAGACATTAGTGAGAATTAAAATCCCTGCCCTACTTATGTTTGATTTAGTCATTTTTATCCTGTCAGCCTCCTATTTGAATATACTTCATAAAGTCACCTTGGACTTCCCTCTATGTGTTTAGTATTTATTTCATCAACTGGCATTTTTGTCATTTTAGAAAATTTATTTTTAAAATTTTCCTAACTCATAGACTTATAGTTTTATATTTTATAATTGTTATTAATTTTATAGGTTCATATTAATATTTTGCTGAGGATTTAAAAAATTTTTCACTTCTTTCACACTATAAAATGTGCATTGCTTTTGTTATAATGGTTATTAAATCTCATTGCCTTGACTTTTAACTTTGGTTATGTATTTTATTTTTTCTGTTTACTTGTTTAAAATTACTTCTTAATATTTTATTATATTTTGCTCTGAAAAATCAGTTTTACTTTTATCTTTTTTCTTATAAATTTTCATTTGGTATTTCTTCTGTTTCTCTCTTCTTGTTTTCCTTTACAATTTTCGCTTTTATAATAATTGACAGGGCTGTGACTACTCTGATGGTAATAAGGAAAGAGCCCAAACCAGAGGTACTCACAAGGGGAGACAGTAGGCCTTCTTGTCCAAAGGCTTTCTAACACCATTGACTTCCCCAAGGGATCTTCTAACCCATTTATAAATGGTTCCTCAAGAAATCCCACCCTGGGAGAGCCAGTTAATTCTACCTAGAGCTATAAATCCCTGTGCAGATATCTCTCTTGATTTATTAAGATGATGTTGCTTCCTGCTGGTTCACGTCATTCAGTCATTATATGAGAAATTGTTCCATTGTCTACACTGTGGGTAACTATTGGTTTTAGGTACTGGAGCATATATGCTATAGTTTGCCATAGTTGAGAAAAAGAAGATATAAAAATGTATGGAATGTCCCAGTTAGGATAAACTCTCTATGTGCTGTATAATTCCTGACATTGTAAAGAGAATGCTTGGTACTAAGCATCCTAACTGGCAGAAACTAAGAGAATTAGAGGGCATTAAATACTAAAGTTCTCTAGGGTACCTTTCTTTCAGTTCAGTTCAGTTCAGTTGCTCAGTCGTGTCCGACTCTTTGTGACCCCATGAATCGCAGCAGGCCAGGCCTCCCTGTTCATCACCATCTCCCGGAGTTCACTCAGACTCACGTCCATCAAGTCCGTGATGCCATCCAGCCATCTCATCCTCAGTCGTCCCCTTCTCCTCCTGCCCCCAATCCCTTCCAGAATCAGAGTCTTTTCCAATGAGTCAACTCTTCTCATGAGGTGGCCAAAGTACTGGAGTTTCAGCTTTAGCATCATTCAGATATGCAGATGACACCACCCTTATGGCAGAAAGTGAAGAGGAGCTAAAAAGCCTCTTGATGAAAGCGAAAGAGGAGAGTGAAAAAGTTGGCTTAAAGCTCAACATTCAGAAAATGAAGATCATGGCATCTGGTCCCATCACTTCATGGGAAATAGATGGGGAAACAGCGGAAACAGTGTCAGACTTTATTTTTGGGGGTCCAAAATCACTGCAGATGGTGACTGCACCCATGAAATTAAAAGACACTTACTCCTTTGAAGAAAAGTTATGACCAACCTAGATAGCATGTTCAAAAGCAGAGACATTACTTTGCCGACTAAGGTCCGTCTAGTCAAGGCTATGGTTTTTCCTGTGGTCATGTATGGATGTGAGAGTTGAACTGTGAAGAAGGCTAAGCACCGAAGAATTGATGCTTTTGAACTGTGGTGTAGGAGAAGACTCTTGAGAGTCCCTTGGACTGCAAGGAGATCCAACCAGTCCATTCTGAAGGAGATCAACCCTGGGATTTCTTTGGAAGTTCAGTTCAGTTCAGCTGCGCAGTCGTGTCCGACTCTTTGTGACCCCATGAATCACAGCAGGCCAGGCCTCCCTGTCCATCACCATCTCCCGGAGTTCACTCAGACTCATGTCCATTGAGTCAGTGATGCCATCCAGCCATCTCATCCTCTGTCGCCCCCTTCTCCTCCTGCCCCCAATCTCTCCCAGCATCAGAGTCTTTTCCAATGAGTCTGTTCTTTGCATGAGGTGTCCAAAGTACTGGAGCTTCACTTTAGCATCATTCCTTTCAAAGAAATCCCAGGGTTGATCTCCTTCAGAATGGACTGGTTGGATCTCCTTGCAGTCCAAGGGACTCTCAAGAGTCTTCTCCAACATCACAGTTCAAAAGCATCAGTTCTTCGGTGCTCAGCCTTCTTCACAGTTCAACTCTCACATCCATACATGACCACAGGAAAAACCATAGCCTTGACTAGACGGACCTTAGTCGGCAAAGTAATGTCTCTGCTTTTGAACATGCTATCTAGGTTGGTCATAACTTTTCTTCAAAGGAGTAAACGTCTTTTAATTTCATGGGTGCAGTCACCACCTGCAGTGATTTTGGAGCCCGAAAAAATAAAGTCTGACACTGTTTCCGCTGTTTCCCCATCTATTTCCCATGAAGTGATGGGACCGGATGCCATGATCTTCGTTTTCTGAATGTTGAGCTTTAAGCCAACTTTTTCACTCTCCTCTTTCACTTTCATCAAGAGGCTTTTTAGCTCCTCTTCACTTTCTGCCATAAGGGTGGTGTCATCTGCATATCTGAGGTTACTGATATTTCTCCAGGCAATCTTGATTCCAGCTTGTGTTTCTTCCAGTCCAGCATTTCTCATGATGTACTCTGCATATAAGGTAAATTAGCAGGGTGACAATATACAGCCTTGACGTGCTCGTTTTCCTATTTAGAACCAGTCTGTTGTTCCATGTCCAGTTCTAACTGTTGCTTTCTGACCTGCATACAGATTTCTCAAGAGGCAGGTACCTGTCTTTGGCAGCCTTCTATTTTCATTCTTTTCCCTCTTGGTTTTTATAACCCAACTCATACTATATAACCTAGCAACTCTCTGATGATATCTGTATCAGGTATTTAACAATTATTTTAAATAGTAAATGTAAAATCTACATGTGTTTGTATCTCTCTCCTGAGCTCCAGATCTTTGTATTCAATTACCCATGGTCTACTTCCATCTAGATATTGAAAACATATCCAATGTGTCTACAACTTTACTTCCTTCCTTCCCCATCACTCTTCTTGATGAGTCTCCAAGGGATCATTTCTTCTTGAATTTCACACCTCAGGGAACCAGTAATCCCTGATGGAACTTCAAGAGTCTTTCCTCTTCTTTCCTCTTCAATTCCACATCCAATTTTTATCATATCTGTTAAATCTTTGTTAATGGCTCTATATCTGTCAAAAGTTTATGCCCCTTTTTTTCATTCTCTTAGAATGATCATCAGAGTCTCTCACCTGACCTGATAGTTACCAAATATTGCCTCTTGACTCCAGATTCATTCTGTATTGCCTGATCTGTGAAAATTTTCCAGGGCCTTTAATTATCTTCTCAAGTTGGAATGATTTTAAGCTTTGGCAGTAGAGGATGTTGGACAGATGTTGTAAGCGAAAATAATTTTCTTCATTGTTCTGATGTGGTGGCATAGCTGGCTTCTTCATCACCCAGTCTTGTGGTTCATAGCAACCAGAATTTCACTTGGCATACTTTCATAGATATTTTTATAGCAGAGTGCCTCAGTAAGACACTGCTAAGTCAACAGCTTTTTCACATCTTAGAGGACATATTTCCAGCAAGTTCTACAGGTGCAGTACCATAGTAACTTCTCTGCCATGCCATGAACCAGAACCATGCCTTCAAATGAGATCTATGTCTCAGTCTTGGATAGAAGGTGGGAGAATTGGGGGAAGGAGCTGAATCTCTTCCTTGGGTCTGTTATGTTAGTGCTAGTGTTATTTTGTATTTTTAGTTGTTCTTTACATTTGCTATTCCTATATTCTTCATAGTTCTCTAAACTTTTACTATCTTATTTCCCATCACTCCACTCCTGTATTACAGTTATTACATCTCTATGTTATTTTTAACTCCCTCTGTTCAAACAAATTACTTTGTGATGTTACTCTCCTAATTATTTCATAGATAATTATAATAGATAACCTAGTTCTTCAATTTCCTTTCCATCCCACTTTGATTCATTTTCTTCCTCTGACTGGAAAAGCTAAATAAAGTTAATGCAATTCAGCACCTTGAATTTCTCCTCTGCCATTTTGGGGAGATTTCCACTTTAGCTTGCAATGCCCTTCCTCCTTCCATGTGTCTTCCATCTGGCTAATAGTTATTATAGTCACTAAACTAGGTACTGGGATTCAACAATGAAAAGAATAAAGTCCCTACCCTCATAAAGCTTATATTCTTAGGGATGAAAAAATAACAGACAAGAAACAAATATAGATGTATATGTTGAAGGGCAAAAATATGGTATGGAAAAAAACATCATATGAGGTGGTGTGTCCCTGAAAGTGGAGTATATTATAATGTGATATTAATCAAACTGCAAATTTTCAAGGTTTGTTATAATATCAGTTTAGTTATTGCTAACACTTCACATGAATCACAGGTCAAGCATGGCTCTTTTTCATGTCCTCCTCTGGAGCCCAGGTTGACAGAGCAGCTTCTGCAAAGATATTACAGGCATTTAGACAGAGGGAAGTGAGATGAGAGTAATAATGTGAAGATGCTTAAAATTCCTGCTTGTGAAAATATGTGTCACTTATCTTTTCACATATTGAACAAAACAAGTCACATGACCAAGCCTGAAGCCAACTGGGCAAGAATGTATAATCTTCCTGGGACAGTAGGTAATTGTAAACAAAAATGCAGCCTAACACAAGTATAAAAGAAAATCTTTAACGAGAACATAATATTTGATTAGCAAGACCTGAAAGAAATACAAGAGGGAGCTGTGAGGATTTTAGGGGCAGATCACTCCATAACAGGCATAGAATGACTACTTTTATTCTTTCTGTTTTAAGTGAAAACATTATAAGTACAGGGGAAATGATTCTTTTAATAGTAATTCTCTTGACAGTAATTGCTGTGATATGCCATCCCATGAACAGTTAGCATGTGAGGAAAATGAATCAGGCACATTTCCAAATAATAATTATCCTAGTGAATGATGATTTGAACAGACAAGAGGACAGGAGCTTCCTTAAGTACTTCTCTCCCTTGAAACTTAGTCTAAATTTTGTGTTTTAAACAAAATATATTCCAGGTTGGGTTTTGGTGAAACATTTTTTTCAGATTTGATTTTACCACTCAAGGAGGTCTTATTCAAGCCCTTGATACTTAATTAATCCTTTTGTAAAATTTCTTCTGATTATGTGGAGACAGTATTTATGAATCAATATAAATTGAATTCAATATTATATAAAAATTAATATAAATACTTTAGTGAAAATTGTGTAGCTGCATAATCTCATATTGGATGTATTAATATTCTGCTTTGAATAAATGTGATCTTTCCTTAATCTAAATATTCTACTTTTCAAATTTCCAAAAAATAATTTTTAATGTTTTACTCCAGATTCTAAAAAGTAGGCTATATATTTTATAGAATATTGTAAAGTTAATGAATAGCTTATACAAGGTTACCAGATATTGTAGCAGTCAGCGTCTGGGGAACCACTGTTTACAGGTTATTAAGTATTCATATTTTTATGAAAATCTTGAGCATGGGGCTCTTTGAGTATTATATTTCAATATATTTTAATTTTCTTTGTTGTATTAGAATTCTAATTACTATACTTTTCAGCTGCATTTTTAATAAAATCATCCAGTAAATTTACTAGCATAGAATTATTCATAATATTCTTATATTTTCTAATTGCTCCCATTCTAGTTATAATTTCTTTCATTCCAAATTTAATAAATGTGTTTT
The DNA here is from genome assembly GCF_032405125.1 of Capricornis sumatraensis. Lineage (NCBI taxonomy): Eukaryota > Metazoa > Chordata > Mammalia > Artiodactyla > Bovidae > Capricornis > Capricornis sumatraensis. The sequence goes on along the minus strand of NC_091072.1, from coordinate 61,199,641 downwards.
CTCTCTTGATTAGAGTTGTCAGCAACTTATCAATTTAATAGATCTTAAAGAACAAAACTTTGGTTTTATTTGTCAATTTCATAGTTTTCCAGATTTCTCAGCATTTATTTCCTACTTTAACTTCCTCCCAATTTTCTGGTTGGTTCCCATTTATTTCTTTTCTGTATCCTCAAATTAGATGTTTAGGAGTGCTACCTGAAACCCCCAATGACTCTTCATTATCCCTCTCTTTCTTTCACTGTTTTATCTCTATGTATTGTATTGAGAAGATAGTATTTATTTCCTTAACTCAAAAATTTATGTCTTTGTTTCATGCATATTCCTTCAGTCATGTTCAATGTATTGACTCATATGACCAGATTTCCTCTTTATGTAATCTTTGCCCCCTTTCGTTCATGAATTCTCAAAAAGAAAATTCAGCAGAAGATAAAGAAATTAGCTCTCTATATCTCAATATCTAGGAAAAATTGGTCAGTGTGATTATGATTTTTTTCCTTTGAAATCTCTCTCTTTCTGTCTTTACACACACACACACACACACATACACACACACACACACACCTATACACATATATTTTTAGAATACTACAATTAATCGCGATTTCTGGTGTTAGTGGTTCCAAACTAGCTAAAATAGAAGTACTTTAAAAAATATTTTCAAATACTAAAATTAAAAGGAGAAACCAAACGTGATTTTAAATATGTTTGGAAATCTTTAACAAAGCTCTATTTGTGTAGAAGTCTGCTAGAAAGATGTTAACAAAGCTCTTGGGTGTTGAGTTTGAAAAGCAAAGGCACCCTAGGCTAATAGCATACTTACCTGAATATCAAAATATATACTTGTTCCATTACTTCACAAAAAATCCCAAAGGTTCAGTTTATTTTCAACTTGTGAAATATGTTTCACAGTTAGCTCTATTCTGGAAGTGTTTTCTGAAATCATTATATCAATTTTGAATATTAAATCAAAGAAATGGTGAAATATTGTGAAAAGTTCCAGTACACATATCTGAAATTTCCAGTTTAGGAACATAATAGTCATGTGACTCTTTTTTTAATGCTTTTTCTGAATCAGCCAAGAATGCTGATTCAGAAATAAATCATCAGGGGTTAGAAGACACAGTCAAGGATTTGCTAGCATCTCAGGTCTCTAGTATCTCTCCTTTGTTGACATCTGATTTTCCCTTTTTCAGTATTGATCTTAAAGCTTCCAAGTATGCAAATTGTTCATAAGATACTGCTTTTGTTAAAATGCTTTTAGAGTTAAACATACTCACTTTCAGGCTTCCCCGAGGCTCAAGAGGTAAAGAATCTGCCTGCCATAGCAGGAGACACCGAGACACGGGTTCCATCCCTGGGTTAGGAAGATTCCCTGGAAGAGGAAATGGCAACTCACTCTTGTATTTTTGCCTGGAAAAATCCCATGAACATGGAGTCACAAAAAGTTGGACATGACTAAGCATGCAAGTACACAGATGCACACATACTCACTTTCTTCATGTTGAAATAATTTCTGACTTATTTTCAAAGTATATATGTCGATAAACTTATCAGTAATATATTATGATTGACCATAAAAGGCTGTTTATTACTTTTTATTATACCTCTAAGTAGTTCTAATGATTTGTCTAAGATTATCTAAAAACTGTATTAATAAGACTATACTTTTCTCCTTTATCTCTTTTCCAGATTGCTTCTATAAGCAATGAAAGGCCACACCCTATTTATTTAACATTTTTTAGACTATTCCTAGAGAACATAGAGAATGAGCTGAATAAGAGTAAAGAACAAAGTCTAATGTTGTTCATGGTCTAATGATCAGCTTTGTGGCAGGAACTTATAGGCAGACAGAAAATATTTGTTAAATGAATGTTAACTCTTAACCACCTTGCATTTTTTGTTCTGTTACTTAATTTTCTTTATATCTCCCACTTCCCTTAGATTTTCACCCTCAGTTCCTACTGAAGACAGTAGTAACTACCATTTATTAAGTGGCACGTGTGTGTATGTGTATAATCACCAATCCAAATATAAAGCAAGGTTTATATGTACCCCGGTTTCCTTGCTAAGCTTATATTTTCCCATATTCTCTTATGAAGAAATTTTCAATGATAGCAAGTGATTTTTCCCAGCTCACACCAGTTAGAATCAGGGCCAGGGTTAAAACTCAGCTCCGCTTCACTGAGTTTTTCCACTGCCCTCTGCTTCAACAATTTAGTACTACTACTAACAGAGAACACTTATGTTACCTCACTAATAAATGAAAGAGTTAGGATTTTAAACCAAGCAATATGGCTTTAGAATTTGTTCTCTTAACCATTACTCCTTATAATCAGAGGTTAATCAGAGCATGCATAGTCCAGTGAAAGTAGGTTGCTTAATATTCTACCTATGGTACAATGAACCAAGTCACACATTCTCCTACTTCTACCACAGAAGCTGGTTTGAGAAACACTAGGCAAAATACATTTGGCTGAACAAAATTTTATGTCATAGAATGTGACATTCGCATTGTGAGAATGAAGTTACATTGGCGTCATAAAGGCTGTTTGAGGGGAGGCGTGAGAAGAAAGCCTCAGTACTGAGTTCTGGTGGGGGGTGTACATGGAAGAGAGAAAGATTTAGAAGGCAGAGAAAGATATCAAAGGATTTTCAGTGTGCAGTGTCTTTGGTGAAATGTGTGGTAAAAAAAAAAAATATGTGGTCTCTGGTAAAACCAGAGCTTTTGAAGGTACAAGGAGCTGGAGTGGGAAAAGGAAGAATAACCATTGAGAAATGAATAACATAACAAGATCTGTGCAGGTCAAGAACAAAAGCTGCCACAGACGGGTGCAGTCACAGACTTATTGCATTTTCTTATACTTATTTTATATAGTTTATCCTGCCTTCCACAAAAACTTCAAGTAATTGGTGATCTGAAAAAAACATTTCCTCCTTAGTTAAGGGTTTTTCTATCTCCCTTGCAAAACTCATCCACAATATGATGCAGCATTTTTAACAAATATGCCAAAGAGAAAAACAGAACTTATCAATGTATCATTTAAGAGTATATGCATATATATTCACATGTATGTATTCATATATATATATATATATATATATATATATATATATACATATTCATATACATACATATACACACAGGGAAATAAGGCCTTGCCCAAATATGTAGCTATAATGACATTTCTGGATAAGAATTCAGGATTCTAAATCTATAGTCTTATAGCTAAAAGGAAGAAAGCTTCCATAAAGAGGCCAGGCATAGGATATAAAACTATACTTATTTGAAAAGCTAATCTTTATGCTGACTGCAAAATTCAAATGGAGATTTTTGTTTTCCTTTTAAACATCTGAAGCTTAAAACTAAAACCTTCTCTTGAACTGAAGTGAGACATATTGTTACTGGTACACAGGTCGTGCATATTTTTCTGTTGTAACGATTTTTATATCATTCTGCTTTTCTAAGACTTAAAAAGAAAACTGATTTCCACTGCTTTAAAAAACAACTCAAATTTACTTTCCATTAGGTTCTAACTTCTCCTTTAGAGTTTTTCCTATCTTTCTCACATCAGCCACAATTTTCAGACTTTAGTCTCTGTGTCTGATGTAATCAGTGTAAATGAAATGGGGAATCAAAATCTTTCTAATCCAGGAAACACCATCTCATTTTACTTCCTCCACTTTCTCTGAAGCCATAAGTCTTTGTTCATCAGTGATTAAAAATTTGGAACTGTAGTGATTTTGAAAGTATAGACATTTTCCCCTTTAATGTACTCTAATATCAAAATTTTCTTAGAACATTATGCCAAAAATGGCAGCTCACCCTATTTTGTATTAGTGTGGTTTTATTATTTATTTTAAAGCACATTTATTATTAAAATACAAAATTGCAGTACTGTCATAATTCCAAAAAAAATGTGCACCAGGAAAGATTGGCCTTTAAGATAATGAAACATTTTATTTAATAGTTTACTACACTAAAATACATTTCTAAATTTATGCTTATTCATTAATAGAATACACTTAAATGAGTGAAAAATATTTATTTAAATATTGATAAAATCCCAGTATGATGGCTTCTGCCAACAAAGGGTTTCTAACCCTTTTTGTTATCAAGAAAATATATGTACAAACAGATTACAACAGAAGATTATTCCCTGGATTTAGCAGGTCCTATGGCTAAAGAAGGAGGCTTCCCAGATGGTGCGGTGATAAAGAATCTGCCTGCGAAGGCAGGAGACTCAAGAGATGTGGGCTCAGTCACTGGGTAGGGAAGATCCCCTGGAGTAGGAAATGGCACCTCCCATATTCTTGCCTGAAAAATTCCATGGATGGAGAAGTCTCATGGCTACAGTCCATGGGGTTGCAAAGCGTTGAACAGGACTGAGCACGCATGCATAGTTTGTCAGCGCATGGCTAAAGCTGAAAGACCCCCCAGACAGTTTGGTACAACCAACTGATAAAGTCCCTGCTATAGGAATGTGAGCACATGTGCTATGTGCAGCTTTCATGTTATTTCCATAAAATGAAATTGCTTGTCATTCATTTTACTCCTCATTATTTCCACTGGCTCTGGGGCAGAGACTCCTATAAATGCTACCTCAGACACAGAGTAGGGAAACACTTTTGAGGAGAGAAGTAACTGCCAAATTGGATCTCTGAATGAAGCCATGCAGTTGGGCTACTCTTGATTCCTTGGCTACATAGAAAATTATATGAAAGAGAAACTTTTATATTATATACTTAAACTGCATACACTAAAATTTCAGTATTACAAATGTAAATAGTTACATTGCAAATGACAAAAGTTAGCATTATAATATGCTTTTGTCTCAAAGATAATTCTACTGTACACTTCTAAAGCAAAATATTGAAGAATTTCCAATTTAAATGTCAACAGTCAAAAGTAGTTCATATAACCTTTATCTTTCTAGAAAAGAGTTCAGTTCAGTTCAGTTGCTCAATCGTGTCTGACTCTTTGTGACCTCATGAATCGCAGCATGCCAGGCCTCCCTGTCCGTCACCAACTCCCAGAGTTCACTCAAACTCATGTGCATCAAGTCGGTGATGCCATGCAGCCATCTCATCTTCTGTCATTCTCTTCTCCTCCTGCTTCCAATCTCTCCCAGCATCAGAGTCTTTTCCAATGAGTCAGCTCTTTGCATGAGGTGGCCATAGTATTGGAGTTTCAGCTTTAGCATCAGTCCTTCCAGTGAACACCCAGTACTAATCTCCTTTAGGATGGACTGATTGGATCTCCTTTCCATCCAAGAGACTCTCAAAAGTCTTCTCCAACACCACAGTTCAAAAACATTATTTCTTTGGCACTCAGCTTTCTTCATAGTCCAACTCTCACATCCATACATGACCACTGGAAAAACCATAGCCTTGACTAGACGAATCTTTCTTGGCAAAGTAATGTCTCTGCTTTTGAATATGCTGTCTAGGTTGGTCATAACTTCCTTTTCAAGCAGTAAATGTCTTTCAATTTCATGGCTGCAATCAACATCTGCAGTGATTTTGGAGCCCCCCAAAATTAAGTCTGCCACTGTTTCCACTGTTTCCCCATCTATTTCCCATGAAGTGATGGGACCGGATGCCATGATCTTCGTTTTCTGAATGTTGAGCTTTAAGCCAACATTTTCACTCTCCTCTTTCACTTTCATCAAGAGGCTTTTTAGTTCTTTTTTGCTTTCTGCCATAAGGGTGGTGTCATCTGCATATCTGAGGTTATTGATATTTCTCCCGGCAGGCTTGATTCCAGCTTGTGCTTCTTCCAGCTCAGCATTTCTCATGATGTACTCTGCATATAAGTTAAATAAGCAGGGTGACAATATATAGCCTTGACGTACTCCTTTTCCTATTTGGAACCAGTCTGTGGTTCCATGTCCAGTTCTACCTGTTGCTTCCTGACCTGCATATAGGTTTCTCAAGAGGCAGGTCTAGTGGTCTGCTATTCCCATCTCTTTCAGAATTTTCCACAGTTTATTGTGATCCACACAGTCAAAGGCTTTAGCATAGTCAATAAAGCAGAAATAGATGTTTTTCTGGAACTCTCTTACTTTTTCCATGATCCAGCGGATGTTGGCAATTTGATCTCTGGTTCCTCTGCCTTTTCTAAAACCAGCTTGAACATCAGAAAGTTCATGGTTCACGTATTGCTGAAGCCTGGCTTGGAGAATTTTGAGCATTACTTTACTAGCATGTGAGATAAGTGCAATTGTGCGGTAGTTTGAGCATTCTTTGTCATTGCCTTTCTTTGGGATTGGAATGAAACTTACCTTTTCCAGTCCTATGGCCATGCTGAGTTTTCCAAATTTGCTGGCGTATTAAGTGCAGAACTTTCACAGCATGATCTTTCAGGATTTGAAAGAGCTCAGTTGGAATTCCATCACCTCCACTAGCTTTCTTTGTAGTGAAAAGTTATTAGGACTCAAAAATAACATAAACTTACATATGATTATCTTTGTTAATGCAGAATTGTAATCATGGATAGTTTCATTATAAAATAATAGATAGATAATGAGTTGAAGATTATTAATATATTATAATATGGGAGACAAAAAGGAATGAACTGCATGAAATACATTGTGTTCACAATAAAGAATGTTTGTAGTCTTTTCATCTCTTTAAGGGGCAGTGAGTCTTTTCATCTCATCTCTGCATACATTTGTTTGATTTTTCCCTCTGGAAACTGGTTTCTTAGGCAGAGTGTTTCATTTTTGTTTTCCAGAATTTTTAAACATTCATTGTTTTAGCCATCATCAGTACTGACAATGCTATCAATCATATGGACACTCAACACATATTTACATTTTACTACTCATTCTCTATCAGCATTCCAATCTCCAAGAAGAAAACCAAATGATTCTCTCCGACTAGATCAAGTGTTTGTTCCCAGATGTCCCTATCATCTCCCTTGATTGAGATTAGGATGGGTATATTAACTAGGGAGAGGACAACTGGGATTTTTACCAAGAAACTTGAAGCAAAAAATCATATGGGATCCAGGCAATTATGTTATAGTTAGCTTTTAGGTATTCCAAAGCATAAAATGTGTCTATGGGGCAAAGGAATACATACATAGGTAATTATTAGTATCCATGATCATTATTTAAAATAAGAATTTGGTGCACATTTCTCCTATATTCATTGTCATTGTGCTGATTATTATCAACTGAAGTTTGAAAGAGAATGTCTGGAGATAGAGATAATGATTACCATAAAAGTGAGCACTACAAATTATTTGCAAGAAAATTATTTGTTAAGCAGTCATGACTATCTGAAAATATTTCAAAAGCAATCATATGTGTCTGGAAACAACTGGCCTGGCTTGCCACTCAGTTAAACTCCTCTTTATGTACTTTCACTCAATCATTGAGTCACAATCTCAAATAGATACTTTTTTAAGAGTTTTACTTGGTTAACTGCATTTACTTTAAAAATAGCCTTAATATATTTTCTGTAATTCATATTATTTTTCTATGAATCTAAATTACTCAGATGTTATATTGTACTGTTCCATAATTTGGCATTCATCTACTCATTGATTGTAGTGTTACTCTAAATGAAATCCAGTGATTTTTTTTATTTAATGCCCACTTACTGTCTAGGAAAATGTGGGATCATTAAATGAAGTTTCTATTTCCTGGCCTAAAGGATATATTTGAGGAACCATTTTTCTTTACACAGTGAATTAGGCTATTGTGGGGAGGGAAATAAATTGGATTTTTTTGTTTTGTTTTGTTTACATAGTTACTTATCTGCTTGAGAGTAATAAGCATATCAATTAAAAAATTCAATATTATAATGGAGTTAGGGTTCATATGGGTCTTTGAACTAAACAGTTCCATGAAGACATTAATGACTAAGCTACTATATATGAAACTTAAATGATATTTTAAAATTTATTTAGATACTTAATATGTGGCTACATGTGACATTCAGCTTTTTATTGATATTGTGTCTACCAATGATTTTTTTTAGGTAAATGTATCTACAGCAATATAGATTCTGGCCTCAATTACCCTAATATTCCATTTGGTTAATATACCATGAAGAAAAGCCCTGTGCGTCTCCAGTAGATTATTGTAAAATAGATGGGTTGGAACTTTTTCCTAAGGTAGATAGTGCACAAAATATATTACTTCTTAACACATCTTAATATTACATATAGTTAGAATGTTAAATGCCACCAACTGCACTTTATAAATTATAGCTGATGTACCTCAAACCAAAGAGTTGCTCACCTGCAGAGAAACCATCATATTTAAAGCCCATTTCCAAGTCTTCTTATGCCCTCAAGGATAAGACAGGCTAAAGTAATGATACTATTGGAACTGCACATAATCAGCTCCTATAAAAACATGTAGTCCTGACTCCAATTATGTTAATTCATTGCAGCAGAACTGTACATTTCAATCACCGAAAGGTTCAGTGGCTTTCTGAAGCCCCTTTGGCAGTACACTTGCAGTCCCCATGAAAGTATTTAGCAAATCCCTTTGTGAAGCGTGAGGGGCTTAAAGCAGTAATAGACCAATCCATTTTACTTTGATATATTCCTCTTAAGTCAATGAGGGCTTTGCTGGGGACTGAAGATGGACGATTTTCTTCTCCAGTTCACTCTTTGGAAGAATCTTGGATAATGTATAATAATACAGACATCCACTTTCAAGGTCTAGAGCCACTAGAAGACAAGGGGATCAAAATTCACAGTGAAGCAAGAGTTTAAACCAGAGCCACCCAATTTAAGACCCTTAAAAATGCTAGGAGTGCTTTTTCTACAGCATTTTATATATAAATATGTCACTTCTACATTTCTGCAAACTTAATAGACCATTCAAGACACATTTGTTATCGTATTATGGAAAGGGGTACATTGAAATATTTTTGCCTTATCAGTTAAGCTACTTTTGTAATAAAGAGGTTGATTTTTAAGTCCATATGTAGACTGTGTAGCATAGAATCCTACAGAACCAAAAGTGCAATTACATCTGGACATCCAGAAAAAATAAACTTGGCAGAGCTATGAGCTTAGTGTGAGTATTAATGTGCTTTCTGATGTAATTCTTCATTGCAGAGTAAGTGGAGAATTTATTTAGATTTTTTTTTTCTAAACATAAAGCCACTTATTAGTGACAAATATACTCAGTGTTGTCAAAGAAGTAGATGCTGAAGGGAGAAACTATTGTAAAATATAGAATGCCATGAAAAAGTATATTAAAGTTTATAACTCCAAAAGCAAGACTTAATGAAGAATTATAGTCTGCAGCAGTTATTTAGCAAACCTTGACTTTTTTCAATTTTCCAGACTGATGGTGCATTGCAAGAGGGAAAGTCTGGCAAGAGTTGTCCTACAGACTTTAAAATTCTTACAGCATTATTAATATTTTAAAATATTCTAATTGCTTAAAATAGTATAGTGCTTTAAAACAATTGATCGAAAATATACTGGGCAGAAGTTTTGATGAGTGTAAATTATCAATAGCCTACAGATGTATTATAAATATTTTGCTAATTGTAGGACTTTTCATTCAATGTTTTAAAAGAATCTATGAAATAATGGCTCTTAGGTTTAAATAAAATCAGGTTTTTAGTTTAATATTACTATTTTATTCAATCTGGTTCTTGGTCAAGGATGTTTTCTGGAGGAAATAACACTTTTGTTGTCTCTCACAAGATGCTTAAATCTAAATGTTAGATACATGAGGAGCAAGCAGTTGTTTAGGAAAGGCCAACTGATAGATGTTGTTTTTGTTTTTATACAACTGAAAATTGAAAAAAAAAAGTTCTAGTTGTTATTTATCTGTATTAATATAGCAGGATTTACCATAAAAAGGACCTAAATAAAATTTGTTGTAATGGATGTTTTTTTAAAAAGCATGCAGTGAAATCAAGAACTACACATTTCAGAGTATATATAGAAACAAAAAGCTATAGAGAACAATTTTAAACACAAAAATTGGTAGTATTTACAATTTTATTTAATTTTTAAGAATTAATCAAAGTCAAAACTAATTTAAAAGATTATACAAATTATTTACCCTGGATCCACGATATGACTTATGATTGAATTAAAATGCCCCAGGTATATGTGACTACAAGTATATATGTTTTGGTTTCAATATCCATAGTTCACACAAAAGTGTCTAACTCTGAGTTCTCAGTATGTTTCAAGTGAACAATGTCTTTCGCGTTGCAGTGCTCTCAAAGGTCCTGGTGATGTTGCCAGTCTCCTCTTCTTGCCACCCATACATTTTTCTCTTCATGAAAAATACATTTTCTTCTCTTTCTTTTGGAGTAGAAGAATAAAATGGGAAAAATAGATTTTAGGAAACAAACAAATATGACAAAGTTACAAAGTTGAGAAAAGAGAAAAATCATGTCCTGCTGATGGGTTTCATTTGAAACCATGATTAATTTACATATAAACATAGTTGTCTCTGGATTTATCAATTTTGTGAAGCGAAAATTCCTTGATTCCTCGAGAAAGTAAAGGTTAAGTTTGACTTGATTTTAATTTTTAAAAATGCTGAATGATGATACATGCAAGAAGCAAAGTATTTGTATTAGTTTGGTTTTGCTGTACAAAACCACATCAAAAATTAGTGATTTAAAATGAAACCAAATTATTATTTTTCATGATTCTTTGGGTGACTGAAAAGTTTGTCTCTATTCTCTCCTGGTCTTATTCATGAACTGAAGTTGGCTGGTGGGTCACCTGGGGACTGGTCTCATGGAATAGCTGGGATGCTTGGGTTAGAGAGACATGCTTTTCCATAGGTCTCTCATCTTGCATGCAGCTAACTCATGCTTAATAACACCATTGTCCTAGGGTTGTCAAGAGTAAGAGAGCGAGCCTTAATGATCAAGTGTTTTGAAAGGCTTTGCTAGTGTCACCATGGCTAAATTCCAAACAGTCAAAAAAATTCACACAGTCAAGTCAAAATTTGATGAGCAGAGCTATACCTCAGTTCAGTTCAGTCGCTCAGTTGTGTCCAGCTCTTTGCAACCCCATGAATCGCAGCACACCAGGCCTCCCTGTCCATCACCAACTCCCAGAGTTCACTCAGACTCACATCCATCGAGTCCATGATGACATCCAGCCATCTCATCCTCTGTCGTCCCCTTCTTCTCCTGCCCCCAATCCCTCCCAGTATCAGAGTCTTTCCCAATGAGCCAACTCTTCGCATGAGGTGGCCAACGTACTGGAGTTTCAGCTTTAGCATCATTCCTTCCAAAGAAATCCCAGCGCTGATCTCTTTCAGCATGAACTGGTTGGATCTCCTTGTGGTCCAAGGGACTCTCAAGAGTCTTCTCCAACACCACAGTTCAAAAGCATCAGTTCTTCAGCACTCAGCCTTCTTCACTGTCCAATTCTCACATCCATACATGACCAATGGAAAAACTATAGCCTTGACTAAACGGACCTTAGTCGGCAAAGTAATGTCTCAGCTTTTGAATATGCTATCAAGGTTGGTCATAATTTTTGTTCCAAGGAGTAAACGTCTTTTAATTTCATGGCTGCCATCATCTGCAGTGATTTTGGAGCCCAAAAAATTAAAGTCTGACACCGTTTCCACTGTTTCCCCGTCTATTTCCCATGAAGGGATGGGACCGGATGCCATGATTTTCGTTTTCTGAATGTTGAGCTTTAAGCCAACTTTTTCACTCTCCACTTTCACTTTCATCAAGAGGCTTTTTAGTTCCTCTTCACTTTCTGCCAAAAGGGTGGTGTAACCTGCATATCTGAGGTTATTGATACTTCTCCCGGCAGGCTTGATTCCAGCTTGTTTTTTCCAGTCCAGGGTTTCTCATGATGTACTCTGCATAGAAGTTAAATAAGCAGGGTGACAATATACAGCCTTGACGTACTCCTTTTCCTATTTGTAACCAGTCTGTTGTTCCATGTCCAGTTCTAACTGTTGCTTCCTGACCTGCATATAGGTTTCTCAAGAGGCAGGTCAGGTGGTCTGCTATTCCCATCTCTTTCAGAATTGTCCACAGTTTATTGTGATCCACACAGTCAAAGGCTTTGGCATAGTCAATAAAGCAGAAATAGATGTTTTTCTGGAACTCTCTTACTTTTTCCATGATCCAGCAGACGTTGGCAATTTGATCTCTGGTTCCTCTGCCTTTTCTAAAACCAGCTTGAACATCAGAAAGTTCACGGTTCACGTATTGCTAAAGCCTGGCTTGGAGAATTTTGAGCATTACTTTAGTAGTGTGTGAGATGAGTGCAATTGTGCAGTAGTTTGAGCATTTTTTGGCATTACCTTTCTTTGGGATTGGAATGAAAACTGACCTTTTCCAGTCCTGTGGCTACTGCTGAGTTTTCCAAATTTGCTGGCATATTGAGTGCAGCACTTTCAGAGCATCATTTTTCAGGATTTAAAATAGCTCAAGTGGAATACCATCACCTCCACTACCTTTGTTCATAGTGATGCTTTCTAAGGCCCACTTGACTTCACATTCCAGGATGTCTGGCTCTAGATGCTGATCTCACCATCGTGATTATCTAGGTTGTGAAGATCTTTTTTGTACAGTTCTTCTGTGTATTCTTGCCACCTCTTCTTAATATCTTCTGCTTCTGTTAGGTCCATATCATTTCTGTCCTTTATCGAGCCCATCTTTGCATGAAATGTTCCCTTGGTATATCTCATTTTCTAGAAGACATCTCTAGTCTTTCCCATTCTGTTGTTTTCCTCTATTTCTTTGCACTGATCACTGAAGAAGCCTTCTTATCTCTTCTTGCTATTCTTTGGAACTCTGCATTCAGATGCTTATATCTCTCCTTTTCTCCTTTGTTTTTCTCCTCTCTTCTTATCACAGCTATTTGTAAGCCCTCCCCAGACAGCCATTTTGCTTTTTTGCATTTCTTTTCCATGGGGATGGTCTTGCTCCCTGTCTCCTGGACAATGTCACGAACCTCATTCCATAGTTCATCAGGCACTCTATCTATCAGATCTAGGCCCTTAAATCTATTTCTCACTTCCACTGTATAATCATAAGGGATTTGATTTAGGTCATACCTGAATGGTCTAGTGGTTTTCCTACTTTCTTCAATTTGAGTCTGAATTTGATAATAAGGAGTTCATGATCTGAGCCACAGTCAGCTCCTGGTCTTGTTTTTGTTGACTGTATAGAGCTTCTCCAACTTTGGCTGTAAAGAATATAATCAGTCTGATTTTGGTGTTGACCATCTGGTGATGTCCATATGTAGAGTCTTCTCTCCTGTTGTTGGAAGAGGGTGTTTGCTATGACTAGTGCATTTTCTTGACAAAACTCTATTAGTCTTTGCCCTGCTTCATTCCGCATTCCAAGGCCAAATTTGCCTGTTACTCCAGGTGTTTCTTGACTTCCTACTTTTGCATTCTAGTCCCCTATAATGAAAAGGACATCTTTTTTGGGTGTTAGTTTAAAAGGTCTTGTAGGTCTTCATAGGACCGTTCAACTTCAGCTTCTTCAGCGTTACTGGTTGGGGCATAGACTTGGATTACTGTGATATTGAATGGTTTGCCTTGGAAATGAACTGAGATCATTCTGTTGTTTTTGAGATTGCATCCAAGTACTGCATTTAGGACTCTTTTGTTGACCATGATGGCTACTCCATTTCTTCTGAGGGCATCCTGCCCGCAGTAGTAGATATAATGGTCATCTGAGTTAAATTCACCCATTCCAGTCCATTTTAGTTCAGTGATTCCTAGAATGTCGATGTTCACCCTTGCCATCTCTTGTTTGACCACTTCCAATTTGCCTTGATTCATGGACCTGACATTCCAGGTTCCTATTCAATATTGCTCTTTACAGCATCAGACCTTGCTTCTATCACCAGTCACATCCACAGCTGGGTATTGTTTTTGCTTTGGCTCCATCCCTTCATTCTTTCTGGAGTTATTTCTCCGCTGATCTCCAGTAGCATGTTGGGCACCTACTGATCTGAGAAGTTCCTCTTTCAGTATCCTACATTTTGCCTTTTCATACTGTTCATGGGATTCTCAAGGCAAGAATACTGAAGTGGTTTACCATTTCCTTCTCCAGTGGACCACATTCTGTCACACCTCTCCACCATAACCCGCCCGTCTCTGGTTGCCCCACAGGCATGGCTTAGTTTCTTTGAGTTAGACATGGCTGTGGTCCTAGTGTGATTGGATTGACTAGTTTTATGTGAGTATGTTTCAGTGTCTGCCCTCTGATGCCCTCTTGCAACACCTACCATCTTACTTGGGTTTTTCTTACCTTGGGCATGGGGTATCTCTTTGCGGCTGCTCCAGCAAAGCACAGCCGCTGCTCCTTACCTTGGATGAAGGGTGTCTCCTCACTGCTGCCCTTCCTGACCTTCAACGTGCGATAGCTCCTCTAGGCCCTCCTGCGCCCACGCAGCCACAGCTCTTTGGATATGGGGTTGCTCCTCCCAGCCGCCCTGGCACTAAGCGTGGGCGGCTGCGACTGGCGCACTAAGCACAGCCGAGAGAAGTTACCCCATGTCTGAGGTCAGGGGCAGCGGCCAAGAGTTGCAGGCTGCGATGGCACAGAAACAGCCGAGAGGACCTACCCCACATCCGAGGTCAGGGGCGGCGGCCGGGAGAAGCTACCTCACGTCCTAGGTCAGGGGCAGCCGGGAGGAGCCACCTTGCACCTGAGATATACCTACCCTTCACCGAGGAGCTACCCCACGTCCTAGGTCAGGGGCGGCCAGGAGGAGCCACCCTGTGCCAGAGATATGCCTACCCTTCACCTTTTAATTCAAGGAATTTCCAGGTCATATTGTAGAGAGTAAATACAGGAATGGAAAAAAGGTGTTATCATTTTTGACATCTAACACACTGAATTTTAAGGTAAATAACAAGTAAAAAAGGCAACATATTTATAGAAAATAAGATAAAATAGAATATAAAATGGTCAGGGCCATATATATGTGTCATTAACTAAACCACAAGTGTGAATAGAAATAAGATGCCCTTATTGTCATCTTCAATGTCCTTTTTTCAGGAGTATTTGTGACTGACCTGTAGTTAGATTGAATTATAATAGCTATTTCTGGAATTTTGAGATCTCATAGAAAATATGTTTTACAGCTATGTTTTCATAGTATTTCTAAGTAGACATTCAATATTACCTACTATCTTCCCATAACTCATGAAACATCTGAAATATAGTGCATGCCAATGAATAGTTATTGAATAAATTAGGTGATTTTTGTTTATACCAGGCAATATACATGAAAACCAAAGTAGTAATATTCAGATGAAAACCTACTTTACTCTAATTTCTAACTATAGATATTTACCACTTTTCTTGCCAGTCCTGCTTGGCAAATAGATTTTGGTTGAATATTGCCCACTCTCACATTTTTCTTATTAGTAGAAATCTTAAGGGCCTTGATGAAATTTCTCCTATTATCTCAATTATCTCACAGGGAAACCTTAGAAATAATGCTACATTCAATCAAAAGAAATGCTATTTTTCATCTTCAATCTTGCTTTTGAACTAAACTCATGAGACTCAAAAAAAATGTTATCCATAGTTCTAAGTAAAACTAATTGGGACATGACCAAATATACAGATAGGAAAAGAGAATACTTTTGGGAAATTCTGATAATTGTGGAATAGGACCAACGAGCATGCTATACATATCATTACCTATTTTGAGAAGGAAAAAAATAACTAGAATCACATTGAACAATATTGTTTTGAACATTCTTATGAGGTTAGATTTCACTTTTGAAAATAAGTAAAAAGGGCACTGCTGTCAAGATGAATGAAATGTAGAAAGTATCTGCCATATAGACTGGTGTAGGATCATAAAATATTGAATTGTAAAATTTAAAAACAGATTTATGAGAGAAAGCCTTCCATGTAATTTTACAGCCCCAAATCCCTTAAAAATGTGCTGAGTTCTTAAAGTCTGCAGATTTTAGGATGTACAGCAGATAGGAATAAAAATTAATACCAAGATTTCACTTTATTGCTTGCTGAATATTGTTCATTGTCCAAAAATGCCTTGACACAGGTGACTGATTTTTACCACAAATCATTCCTTCAATAATGGCCACAGGTTACACTGAAATGATTTAAACTTTATAATTACAAAAACATAAATGAGAAAAAATATATTTAACACATGATTGTGTATTTAAGCATTATCTAAATAATACATGAATGAACTTAGTAAAATAAAAATGTAATGTTTTGAGACTAAGCAGTAAATCTCTATTCCTCATCTTGGGCCAATACACAGAGATTAGCACCGCTAAAGATTGTGTTTGATCCAATTAGAATTTTTCTTTGTAGTTTAAAATTTATCTATATTTCCTATATCATACATATGTAATGCATTCATAAGTTAAAATGTGTATATTAGTATCATGTATTATATAATTTATGCATACAAGTTTGGTAATTATTCACAAATATAGGTTCATGTGTATATATTTATTTGCTGACATATTAAAAAATTATATATATAGAGGTACTAGACACAGATAATGCAGAAATCATAACTGGTCAGCTCAGTGACTGTGTAAGCACCACCAAACTCAAGATACAGAACATAATTTTTGTTGCTGCTCATTAGCCCTTGAGAATTTCTTATCTGTGTTCCCTTCTTTGTACACTTACTTAGAAATCAAGACTTCTAAAATAATAGGTTAGATTTGCATGTATTTTTAATTAAACTGAAAAAAACTGTCTAGGTTACTTACATTCATAGACATTATGAAGTGAGATTCTTTCATTTTTATATATGTAATTCATTCATTTTCATTCATACTAAATATATTACATACTTTATTCATTTTAAATTGATGAACTTTGGGTGTGAGAGCAATGCAATGAATATTTTTGTGTATTTTTTCTCAATACACACAGGCTTGCATTTTGAAGATTAATATTTAGAAGTAGAATTGCTGAGTCATAGTGTAAGATTACATTGAAATTTTTAAGACTGCCAACAGGTTTTTCAAAGTTCCTGCACCATTTTACATTCCTAAGCAGCAGTGTATGAAGGTTCAAATTTTTCTATGTCCTCATCAACATGTTATATTCTTTATTTTTTATTATAGTCATTCTAGTAAGGATGTGGCATCTCATAGACATAGACATAGAAATAGAGGAGTAGATATATACATACTGTAATTGTTATTGTTGCTGTTTAGTTACTAAGTCATGTCCAACTCTATGACTCCATGGATTGAATCATGCCTGGCTCCTGTTTCCTCCACTATCTCACAGAGTTGGCTCTAATTCATGTCCACTGAGTTGCTGATGCTGTCTAACCATCTCATCCTCTGCCACTCTTCCCGCCTTTGCCTTCAATCTTTCCCAGCATCAGGGTCTTTTCCAATGAGTTGGTTCTTCACAGCAGGTGGCCAAAGTACTGGCAGTTCAGCTTCAGCTACAGCCCTTCCAGTAAATATTCAGGGTTGATTTCCTTTAGGATTAACTGATTTGATCCCTTTACAGTCAATGGGACTCTCTAGGAGAGTCTTATTCAGCACCACAGTTCAAAAGCATCAATTCTTCAAAACTCAGCCTTCCTTATGGACCAACTCTCACATCCATACATGACTACTGGAAAGAAAACATAGCTTTGATTATATCTTCTTTTGTCAGCAAAGTGATATACTTGCTTTTTAATACACTGTCTAGGTTTGTTATAGTTTTCCTTCCAGGGGGCAAACATCTTTTAATTTCATGGCTGCAGTCACCATTCGCAGTGATTTTGGAGCCCACGAAAAGAAAATCTGTCACGGCTTTCATTTTTTCCCCCTTTTATTTGTCATTAAGTGAGAGAACCAAATGCCATGATTTGGTTGTATGAATGTTGAGTTTCAAGTAAGCTTTTTCACTCTCCTCTTTCATCAAGAGGCTCTTTAGTCCGTCTTCTTTTTCTGTCATTAGAGTAGTATCATCTGCATATCTAAGGTTGTTGATATTTCTCCCTGCAATCTTGATTTCAGCTTGTGATTCATCCAGCTCAGCATTTCACACGATGTACTTGCATGTAAGTTAAATTAGCAAGATTACAGTATACAGCCTTGTCATACTCCTTTGCCAGTTTTGAACCACTCAGTTGTCCTGTGTCCAGGTCTAAATGTTGCTTCTTAACCTGCATGAAGGTTTCTCAGGAGACAGGTAACGTGGTCTGGTATTCTCATCTCTTTAAGAATCCCCCACAATTTGTTGTGATCCACACAGTCAAAGGATTTATTGTAGTCAATGAAGCAGAAGTATATGTTTTTCTGGAAATCCCTTGCTTTCTACACAATCCAGTGAGTGTTGCAAATTTGATTTCTGGTTCCTCTGCTTCTTTGAAATTCAGCTTGTACATCTGGACATTGTCAGATCATATACTGCTGAAGCCTAACTTGAAGGATTTTGAGCATAACCTTACTTGCATGCAAAAGGAATGGAATTGTAGTAGTTTGAACATTCTTTGTCATTGCCCTTCTTAATCTCCCATCACTTTTTCATAGCACTTAATTCTCATTTTTGTATAATTATTATTTTTTCCAGTCACAATAATAATGGAACTATATACTTTTTTCATCATTCTCATTATATTTTTGTATTTTTTAAAATAATTTTTATTTTAATTTTGTTTTTATTGGTGTATACTTGCTTTGCAGTATTGTGTTAGTTTCTGCTGTATAGCAAAGTGAATCAGTTATATGTATATTCTTGTATTCTTAAGTGTTAACAGCTTGTAAACAAGATATGTTCTTCCTGATCCAAACAACTTTTTGTTGACAGAATCTTTTATTGACTGATAACTATTATTTTATTACAGTTTTGTTTAAAACAAGCAAAATATCTCAAAGGCCATACCTAGACCCACTGGCAATTTTTCTTATATATACATACTTAAACTGATGATTTGTCTTTATTCAATTTTATTTTATTTTATTATTTCCTTTTTGTGAGGGATATATGTTTCCTTTTGCTTTTCCTAGACATTTTCTGCTGATTTGCTGATTACCTGCCTTTCTGACTTTATCACAGCAATTCTGTCCCCAGCTAATCATGGTTGCCAGTACAATTTTGTAATACTTTTCTGTTCTGTTTCTTCAGTCAGCCAGAGGAAAGCAATCAAAATCAGTGCTATCATTTTTTGTTCTCATATGAATCTAGCAAAGATCAGTGCTTCACCTTAGAATTCTTGAAATTTAGTGTTATAAGTAGCTTGAAATAACTGCCCATTTATTTTAGTACTACTATTAAGTTTGACATGTTTCTATATAAGCTTTATTCAATCAAAACTACTCTAGTGTTTACTTCTATAGGTAGGTATACTATTAGTGGTTTTAACTTGAGAATAGTGAGTAGTGATTTTTCAAACCTGTCATAATGGAATATGAAATACTTTCCTGAAAAGTGAGTAAAACTATATTTTTGAATAATTAAAATGAGACAAAATGGAGCAGACCTAAAAAAAAGTAGGGTGACCACAAACTATATTTATTTGAAAAAATAGTTATAACTATAATGTGTTGAATAAAATGTCAGGACATATATCTGGCAGTCTGTCACTAATCTACTTGTTAGCACAGGAAGCCAGTGGAGAAAAGTGATCACATAATTTTAAAGTCTTGATGTTGCTAAATTTTCTTTTAGTGTTGGAAAATTTTGAGTTACTGATTCCAATCAAAACTAAAATTAAAGAATTAGAAAACATTAACAACTATGGGATACCTATTATGCAATATTTTTAGTTGATTTTCCCCAGATGTGGTGAGAAATTTTAAATGAACATATAATGTACAGACATATATTATGAGCACTATTACACTGAATTTTTTTTTAAATCATTCTGTGTATCTTAGTCAGTTTAATCTGCTATTAAAAAAAAAAAAAAAAAACACCAAATGACCCACCATTCACCTGGTGGCTTACACAGCTTTTATTCCTCACACCTCTGAACACTGAAAAGTTCAGGATCAAGATACTGGCAGATCTAGTGTTTGTTGAGCTTGTTGAGATACTGCTTCCTGGTCATCAGCTGGCCTTCTTTTGTATTCTCACATGGTAAGGGAAAAGCAAAAGAGCTCTCTGGAGTCTCTTTTATAATGGCACTAATCTCATTCATGAGGTACCCACCTTCATGACTGAATTACCTTTGAAAGATCCTACCTCCCAATACTATCACTTGGAAGTTATTTCAGCATATGAATTTTGGGGCGGACACATTCCTAGACAGTCACTGATCTAAGAAGAGGTAATTTTTAAGGTTCAAGAACTTAAATCATTCTTTTAAATTTTTATTTCTTCAAATCAAATAAATATACCATTGCTATGATTCTGGCTGCCTCCATTTGCATTTTCCTATCTTTGATAGTTTGATAGATGAACTTTCTATTTCTTCTTTATTATTTCCCCTGAATTGTCTTCATAATCCATACAAAAGATTTTCTTTCTTGTCCACCAACAATGGCTCCAAAGCAGCAATATAAAATGCTTCTACAAACTGCTTTTATTGACAGCTATTTGCGAATTTATCCACTTTAGATGATCCTTTGGGAGTCTTGTGATGAAATAAAATTAGTATTAAACTGAGGAATGAATTGATTGATGTAAAATGTAAATTGATACATAGAAACAATCTAATTGTTTTGACATTTCTCTTTCATTATCAGATGAATTTTTACAAGAAACCAAAATATCATTTTATACTAGAAAAATCAAAATAATTTTGGTGAATGACACACTGTGCAATAGAAAGCAGAGTAGATCAAAAGGTGAAGAGACTGGAATTGTATCTAGATAAACAGGGCCAAAGTGATTCTTAGGATATTCAAATTGCTTTTTCTTTATAATGCTAATGTATGTGAAATAATCTTCTCCATGGTTTTATGTCATCTTGCACTGTGATGGGAAGAAGTTTAGGGCTCTCAAGGAATTTACCATGAATAACTGGGAAAAGAAAATCAATAACTGAATCCCACATGAAAGGGAAAGTGTTGGTGGCTCAGTTGTATCCAGCTCTTTACGACCCCATGGACTGTGGCCCGCCAGGCTCCTCTATCCGTGGAATTCTCCAGGCAAGAATACCGGAGTGAATTGCCATTTCCTTCTCCAGGGGATCTTCCCAATCTAGGGATCAAACCCAGGTCTCCTGATTGCATGCAATTCTTTACCATCTGAATCACTGGAGAAGTCCTGAATCCCACATAATGAATGTTATAATAGAGGTATGACTACAGCACAGAAATAAAGTAGAACATGGCTTTAGGCCTTAGAGAAAAACACATTTTCATAATATACAATATGCTCAAGGAGAACATACTTTAATATAGTCTTAATATTTATTCATTATAAAATATTGTTAATGGTTATATAGTTTCTGTAATAAGATTTCTTAGGAACTAATCATGGTTCCTTTACTTGGTAATTGATGCAATAAATCTAAACTCTTTGTCAATTTCCTTGTCTTTGAAATGGGGACAGTATTTTTTACATAATTCAGAATTGTGTGACAATTGACTTTACTAACATATTATTGGGGAAGTGTGTAATTTCTTTGGTTCTGTCTTGTTGCAGCAAAGAAACTGGACCAGTGTTACAGCTCAGTTGCAGTTCAGTTTTATTTGGAAAGCACAGGATAGTACACCCTCCAGGCAAGAGGGCTGGCTGACCCAAAAGGGAGAGGCTCAACCTTGGCTCCTCTTTTTATATGTTTTATCTCCTCCCCCTGAGCCTGGCCTATATAAATTGGGCTAGCCAGGAGGGCTGTTTGTTTCACTTGACGTTCTCAAAACAGTCCACGGATTTTCTTTCATTCCATTTTTGCCGGCTTTTCCCCTTGTCTTTTAGTCACTACCATTTTGGACTCCTTTTTCTATTCTAACTACTTAACATTCCTCCCTCAAGAGATGGGAGACCAGTTCTTTGGGAATAGGGGCATTGAGGTCTCTCTGGCTACTTCCTGCTGAGCTGGGATGGTGAGAGCCATTGGACCTCCTCCTCTTGCTAGTCTCAAACCTCAGAGTCCTTAAGGATGAAGGGTTTGTGATAAGGGTGAGTGATATTTTCCATGGTCAGGTGTAATTTTATATATCCTTGTTGAACTGGCACTGCATGTTGTAGCTTGTTGACCTGGGCAAAAAGAAAATGGGTTAGACAATTGACAATACAAGGAGCAATCATAAGCAGCCTCAATATGGTGCTAACGGGGATTAGTAGGGGCATTCAGTTCAGGCCAGTTCAGTTGCTCAGTGGTGTCTGACTCTTTGCGACCCCATGAATTGCAGCATGCCAGGCCTCTCTGTCCATCACCAACTCCTGGAGTTCACTCAAAATCACATCCATCAAGTTGGTGATGTGATCCAGCCATCTCATCCTCTGTCATCCCCTTCTCCTCCTGCCCTCAATCCCTCCCAGGATCAGAGTCTTTTCCAATGAGTCAACTCTTCGCATGAGGTGGCCAAAGTATTGGAGTTTCAGCTTTAGCATCCGTCCTTCCAATGAACACCCAGGACTGATCTCCTTTAGAATGGACTGGTTGGATCTTCTTGCAGTTCAAGGGACTCTCAAGAGTCTTCACCAGTACCACAGTTCAAAAGCATCAATTCTTTGGTGCTCAGCTTTCTTCACAGTCCAACTCTCACATCCATATGACTACTGGAAAAACCATAGCCTTGACTAGATGGACTTTGTTGGCAAAGTAATGTCTCTGCTTTTTAATATGCTCTTTAGGTTGGTCATAACTTTTCTTCCAAGGAGTAATCGACTTTTAAGTAGGGGCATTAGCCAACTCCAAATTCCCCCTCGCCAGGAGAAGGATCCCCCCAAAGGGAGATTGTAGCTACCTGGAGAACTGTCCAGCTCATTCTTTGAGATCCCATAGGATCTAAATGTTTTTCTTAAGAACTGTGACACTTTCTTTAACCTAACTGGAGGTATTTACTGAAAAACCACATCTCATTCAAGATGGATCAAGTCCCTCCTTGTTTATGGATCAGGAGATCTATTTCCCATATATTTTGGAGTACAACCTCTGCCAAGCTGTGTTGGCTTTTTAAAACTCTCCTGAGAAATCTTATCCCCAGAATCTTAATTCTGGGGGTGTTCATTAGAATCACACTCATTTGTAGTCCTGAAAAGGTATCTGAGATCTCCCAGGGGCTCACAGGTGTATTGAGTGTCCTCTTCTGTTTTCTTCCATGCTTTACTCGTGTGTAGTGAATCCAGGAGTCATGTGCTGGTACCTTGACTGCTGTTGGGATAGACAGTATTACAGAGTAGGGGCCCTTCCATGTGGGCTGGATTTGAGCCTCTGGGGACACATCTTCCCAGAATTTAATTAGGACTTGAGTCCCTGGAGCAGATAGTGGTAGCCCTTTAGAATCGTTTGGGTCCTGGTTGATACCCACAAGCTTTTATCTTGTTGAAACTGCCCGATGGCCATGGTATAAAACTGGAGAGTCTGAGCCTCTGGATCTAGGAAGAAGTCATTGACATAAACAAAAGGTCTCCCATATAGCATCTCATAAGGACTAAGACCAAGCTGTTCCTTAGGGGCAATGCAGGTGCGGAGGAGAGCTATTCGTAAAGCCTCCTTCCATCCCAGGGAGGTCTCCTGGGTTATTTTTTTTATTGTTGATTTTAAAAATTGGTTGGCTCTTTCTATTTTTCTTGAAGACTGAGGCCTCCAGGCACTATGGAGATAGTAAGTAATGTCCAGTTCTTTAGAGGCCCCTTGGGTGACCTGAGAAGTAAATGATGTCCCATTGTCACTTTCCAATGACCTGAGCAGACCAAATCTTGGAATGAGCAGTTTGTTTTTTTGTTTTTTTGTTTTTTTTTTTTGGTTTTGGTTTTAAACCACATCCTCAACCTTCTCAGTCCCAGTGAGAAAGCCTTCAGTCCATCCTGTGAATGTATCTATCATGACTAGTAGGAACGTTTACCCTTGAGAAATTGGCATCTGGGTGAAGTTCATCTGCCAGGCCTCTCCTGGGTAGTTCCCACACCATTGTATGTTTTGGCCCAGCTGGGGTCTTTGAGCTCCTTGAGGTGTGTTTAATTGGCAAATGGGGCAAGAGGAGACCACTTGTCTTACAGTAATTTGGAGGCCTGTTCCTCTGAAGAACCTTTCTAGTACTCTTTGAAGGGCCTTCTCCCCTAAATGAGTAGTGGCATGTAAGGAGTTAACCAACTTCCACTGGAGGTTCCCAGGCAGAAAAAGGCATCCCTTCTTTTGGAACCACCCCATACAACCTTCTCAAAAGCCCTCACTCTCAGCTTTAAGAATCTCGCCTTCAGTGAGATTCTCCTGAGATACTCCTTCAGTATATGAAGGAGTTTCTGGCAAATTGGTCTGTGGGACTAGGGTGGCAATCCCTGTTAGGTCACTGTTCTGTAATGCTGCTCTTTTAGCTGCCTGATCAGCTGCTTGGTTCCCTCGTGCCACTTCCGTGCTCCCTTTTTGGTATCCTTTGCAGTGGAAGACTGAAACCTCAGTGGGCAGATGGACTGCTTCCAAGAGCCTATTTGATCACTATATTGGATTGGGGACTCTTGGATGGTCACTTGTCCTCTTTCTTTCCGAATAATAGCATGTGCATGTAGCACCAGAAAGGCATACTTGGAGTCAGTGTAAATGGCTACTCTTTTTTGTTTTCCCAGATCTAAAGCTTGAGTCAGGGCTATGAGCTCAGCCAATTGGGTGGAGTACTGGTGGCAAAAGTTTAGCTGCTATGGTCTCATAATTGGAGACTACTGCATATCTGGCTCTTCTTTTTCCATCCAAGACAAAGCTGCTTCCATCAGTGTACCAGATTTCCTCAGGGTTGGTCAGAGGATCTTCTGACATTCCCTCTCGGGGTTTTGTCCAGTGGCCCAACGTTTCTAGACAGGAGTGAAAGGGGAGAGAGACCTCGGGGGTAGGCAGAAGGGTGGCTGGGTTAAGAACCTCACAAGGGGATATAATCAGGCCTGGATTTTCCATCATCACTCTTGATATCTGAGGATACTTTGATCAGACATCCATAAATGGCCTCTCCCATTCAGGTGTTGTTTCACTTAGTGGCTGGTAAAAATAGTTAGTTTGCCCCCATGAGAGAGTTTTAAAGAATCCTCTATCAGGACATCAATAGCTGCAAGATTTCGAATGCAGGGAAAGATCTCTTCCCAAGAAGGGAGTAGGACACTCAGCAGCCACCAGAAACTGGAGAAAAAATATTTGTCCATCCCACTAACAAAGAAGAACTTAGGTAAATCTTTTTGCAATTGTTTTCCTTGTAGCACCCAAAATGGTACAGATTTGGGAGGAGAAGGTTTGGAGCAGGAGGTCAGGACAGAGTAGGTAGCCCCTGTGTCAACCAAGAAATTCTAGGACTTTACCTACCACATCCAGTTGCACCCTTGGATCTAGCCCCATGATGGTTATCTGTGACATATGGGATGACTGGAACAGGCCATTTCAGTCCTGTTGAATCATCGTGAGGGAAGGCTTGATGCTTGATTTTTAGGCTCTTGAGTCTCGAGGGCAGAGTGCCACTCAATGTTCCAATTGATGGTGTTTGTAGCAAACCATTTTAGGAGACTTCCTATGGTTTGGACACAGTTTGGCCCAATGTCCCACCTGTCTATAGATTAGGCATTTGTCTCCTGCCTTGTCCTTCAAGGGCTTGAGGTTTGCCATAGGGCTTCCCTGGAGGGTGGCCTGCATCTGGGCACACCCTTATCTCTTTTCTTCTCTCCTTTTCCTGGGCTTTGGCCTCCCTCTCCTGTTCTCTGTTATAAAACGTATTGGTGGCTGCCTGGACCATCTCATCTAAGGAGGCATCAGGGTCCTGGCTGCTGTCGCTGTTATAACTTTATCCTGATGTCTGATGCACATTGGGACAGGAATTTATCCTTTAAAATCACCTGTCCCTCATTAGTGTCCAAGTCCAGATTTATAAACTTTTGGAGGGCCTCTCTTAGACTTTCTGGAAAGACAGTGGGGTTTTTGTTGGACTCCTGAGTTATTGCTGAGTCCCATAATAGGCTTCCTTCTGTTTCCATGGGTGGACATCTTCATGGGTGAGTCTTTCTGAAGCTTATCCTATCCAGCCTACTAATGCAACCTGAGAGCTGGGCCTCCCCAGGCAGGTTGAGGCATGACAGCCTCCTGAAGACTGAATCCCTAGTCAGGTCAAGGAAAGTCGGCCTCCTGAGAATTTGGTCCCTGGGCAGGTCAAGGCATGTCAACCTCCTGGAACCCCTGCACTGGCAGATCCCCAAGCAGGTTGAGGCATGACAACCTCCTGATGACCAGATCCCTAGGCAGGTTGAGGCAGGTCAACCTCCTGGTACCCCTGGCTGGAACTGGGCATCCCCAAAGTCTCTAGCATGACCAGTGCTGGGTAGGATTAAGAGGTTGTAATCTGAACTCATTGCTGGTTTGTCCACCATGGATGGGGATAGACACCATGAGTAAAGCAATCCAAACCTGTGCCCTGAGACTGGGAACCTGGGTATATAGTCATAAGCCTTATCCTTTATTGCTCTGAAGGAATGTAAGTCACTGATTTCTTCCCCTAGTTATCCATAAGAGCAGTTTAGGGTGTTTCCAGTGGTAAACATTTCATTGTCATAGACCCACTTTCAGTTCAGTTCAGTTCAGTTGCTCAGTCGTGTCCGACTCTGCGACCCCATGAATCGCAGCATGCCAGGCCTCCTTGTCCATCACCAACCCCCAGAATTTACCCAAACTCATGTCAGTCGAGTCAGTGATGCCATCCAGCCATCTCATCCTTGGTCGTCCCCTTCTCCTCCTGCCCCCAGTCCCTCCCAGCATCAGAGTCTTTTCCAATGAGTCAACTCTTCACATGAGGTGGCCAAAGTACTGGAGTTTCAGCTTCAGCATCAGTCCTGCCAGTGAACACTCAGGACTGATCTCCTTTAGGATGGACTAGTTGGACCTCCTTGCCTTCCAAGGGACTCTCAAGAGTCTTCTCCAACACCGCAGTTCAAAAGCATCAATTCTTCGGCACTCAGCCTTCTTCACAGTCCAACTCTCACATCCATACATGACCACAGGAAAAACCATAGCCTTGACTAGACGGACCTTTGTTGGCAAAGTAATGACCCACTTTAGGTAATAACAGAAGTAATGACAAAGGAGTGGGTTATCTGGTCCTGTTAGGGGCATTAGGAGTATTGTAATAATAAGTGGAGTGGAGTATGTTGCCTCCAAAGGGGCAGGGTCCTGGTTGTAGGAGTTAGTAAGTAGCCTAAGAACAAATTGATAAGAGGAAACAGACCAAATGTTCCATAAAAGTGGAGTGGAGATTTGATCTGGGGATATGTTTGTAACTTTAGGAGAAGTGTGGTATGGGTTTGGGCCCAAACGGCCTGCAGAGCTAACTCCCAAAGTGGCAAACATTATCCCTGGAAGCCCAGTTGCCCTTGAAGGGATGCCACCAAAAGATGGATTTCTCACAGACATTGTGTGCCTGTCTCCCACCCTAGCAGCTCCACTGAGAGATGCTGTTGTTGCATGTGTTGTAGGAAACATGGAAGATGAAGGCCTGAATATCTAGAGGGATTGGATATCATACAGTATTTCCCTCCCAATGACCAGCTATTTTCTGGTTGTCCCTTCAGAAGATTGTAAAGGCAACTTTGTGGCCCTGGACAGGGTTCAGGAAAAGAACATGAAACAGGAGGGAAGAGGGCAGGACACAATTTTGACAGAATGACATAGCCTAAGTGTCTAACATAAACTGATCAAAATCAAATGGGTCCAAGATGATGATGACAGACCAGTAAAATTCAACTTAACCTTAATCCTCAATCTGCAAGCTAAATGACACACCCAGAGGTGCCATTACAGTTCCAAAGCACTATCAAAAGACCAAGGAGTGGGTGGTTCCCCAATGGTTGGAATGATCCTTGTACTCATTAGCATATGAAATCACCCAGCTCACAAAAACTAACCAAACCACATTTCATGGCCACGACATACACCCTCTGTGATGGCACACACTCTGTGGACTGTGTTTCTCTCTGAATCTGAACTAATCTACCTCTTGCCTACCGCTGTCTCTCTCAATGACCTCTTTTTGCAATGAGACATCAAGAACCTGAGCTTCTTTAGGTCCTGATACCAGGCATTGTAGATTTTGGCTGGGCTCAAGTCCCAGTTGGACATGACTGAGTGATTAAGGATAGCACAGAGTCCCTGCCACATAGGTTTGAATCCCAATATTAGATAAACAGTTTCAAACACAACTTTAAGAAATGGAAAGATGATGAACTGCCCAATGCTTTGTAAACAGTGTCATAGTTGGAGAGAGGAGCTGAAGGACAGGAAGAAAAAGCAGTGGGAAAAACATGCCAAAGAACCCCTCTCATAGCTTGCTGGAAAAACTGCTAAATGCCTGGCCTGTGCCCACATTTCTCATTGGCCTGATTCTTGGCACAAAAGAGGTTAAAAGCAGAAGAACCCTCATCCACTTGGGCAAGAGCTACTAGGGTACAGCAGATATTGGAGCCTTCAGAACTTACTGGGGAGTAGCCCCTGCCAGAGTCCCTCAATTTCACCCACTGCTGCTCGCCTGGTGTGCAGGGGCTTCAGGGAAACAAGAAATGCGAGACTGTAAAGGAATTAAAATTTTGTTAGGCATATGTCCTTCCAGCCATGGGGCAAGGACCTCCCACCTTAGGCTGGAGGTCTTCTGGAATCTGAGACCGAGCTGTGTGAGCTTTTTGCCAAGTTTGTTTTTGTTGTCCCATTTTCTAGCATGCTAGGCTTCTTGTCGCTTCCACTGTACTGGGTTTCTTTTGCGTTCAGCTTCCAACACATGAGCTTTCGCCAAGTTGTTCTGTTTCTTTGCTTGGTCTCTGCCTCACTGGGGCCAACCTGAGGTTGTTTCAGCCAGGCTAAACCCAAGTCACAGAACTGGATATGTTGGGGGAGTGTGTAACTTCCTCCATTCTGTCTCACTGCAACAAAGATTTGAAACTATGGACCAGTGTTACAGCTCGGTTACAGCTCAGTTTTATTTGGCAAGCACAGGATAGTATATCCTTCAGGCATGAGGGCAGGCTGACCCAAAAGGGAGAGGCTCAATCTTGGCTCCTCTTTTTATATATTTGTCTCTTTCCCATGAACCTAACCTGTGTAAATTGGGCTAGCCAGGAAGGCTGTTTGTTTCACCTGGAGTTCTCACTCCAGTCCTCGGATTTTCTTTTGTTCTATTTTCACAGGCTTTTCCCTTTCTTTGTCTTTTAGCCATCACCAGTTCGGACTCCTTTTCCTATTCTAACTACCTAACATTATGGAAAGCATTTAGAATAGCCTGATACCTATCAAACACTTGGTAAAGATTGGTTATCTGTTTTACTTAGCATGTATCCTAAAATAGAGATTTGCACAAAGTAGATGTTCAATTAATATCTGTTGCCAGAACCAATACAGTGAATGAATGGATGGCCCAAAATAAAATCTTAAATTAGAGAAAATTTAAGATATATTTGCCTCTAATTAAATCAAATCAACATTTTCCAGTATCATTAAAGAAAAAAATGACACTTTTCAGTCACTTGCCATATCTACTCAGGGACTCCTATAACCACTAAAATCAAACATTTTGGCTATGTGTTATATACATCCTAACTGGCTCTAATATAATAATCTACCAAAACTTTCCCTAAGAAGTAAAATATAAATTGTTACCTTTATAGGACTCTTTCCATTTAAGGAAGAGTTATGTAACTTTTTCTATCCCCAAAGTGAAGTCAGGTAGCAGAAACAAATTGAAATGTTGGATATGTCAATCAAGAGTATCTTACACACAAACACACAGTATCTTATACAATGGTTAAATGCTTGAAGAATCAGTTGTGAGGAGGGCAGTGAGATACTATAACTGGTGACCACCTACTAGATTCATGACTATAGTAGGTGGGCAAATTGTTTTCTGATATCAAGGGAGTGAAAGTAATCATATTGAAAGTTTGGAAGAACAAAAGGCAAACAAAATAAAAATATATATCTACTAATTATAATTCAACTATAAAAGGCATGGAACTTTGATAGATTCATTCACGATTTCATTTGTCTATTTGTAGACTTTGCCATGAACAATTAATATTCTAGGACCTGACAAACAAATATAAGTAAATCCTGAGCAAAGGCACAAAGATGAAAACACAGAAACTTTACTTTTTCTTTTTACAACTGTATTGCAGAGGAAATTTAAATCCCATTTTGTCTTTGGTTAGATATGCAATAATTTTTCATGATGTTTCTTCAAGGATACCTACTGTCATCAACTGGTGTCAGATGGCTTGGAATCAACCATAGTATCATGAAAGGTACTCAACAATATTAACTATATAAGAATTCTTAAATTCAAAGAAAAAAAATTGTTTAAAAACGGATGGAAGCTTAGAAGACTGAGTAGAATTGGTTTATAAAGATCCAACAACTTAACAAAGGGGAAAAAAATAGGTTGGAGTTGCTAGAAACGTCTAGTAATTTATTAATTCATTTCTTAAAATTTGGTTTTGGTTATTACTATATTTCATTCCATTTTATTGAGGTGCAATTGTCTCTAATAATTTATTTTTATTCTTGGACTGCTCCAGTACTTTTGTTGTTGCTGTTGTTTAGTCTCCAAGTCGTGTCGGACTCTTTGTGACCCCTTGGACTGTAGCCCTCCAGGCTCCTGTGTCCATGGGATTTCCCAGGCAAGAGTACTAGAGTGTGCTGCCATTTTCTACTCCACGGGATTTTCCCAACCCAGAGATTGAACCTGTGACTCCTGCTATGGCAGGCAGATTCTTTACCACTGAGCCATGAGGGAAGTCTGGACTCCAATATTTACTGAGTTATATTTGAATTTTAGAAAATGGCAACACACTCTAGTATTCTTGCCTGGGAAATCCCATGGACACAGGAGCCTGGAGGGCTACAGTCCAAGGGGTCACAAAGAGTCCGACACGACTTGGAGACTAAAATATATTTATAAATATTTTTGAAAACCCTATAGGTCATCTAATATTTCAGTAACAAAAATTCCACAGGCATAATAGGTTAATTGATAGAAAGTCATTTCTTACAGTTTTGGAGGTTAGAAAGTCTGATTCAAGATTCTGGTCATTTTGGTTCCTGTTGAGTGTTCTCTTCTTAGCTTGTGAATGACTTTCTTTGCTGTGTGTGCTCTAATGGCTTCCCCTCATGGCAAAAGAAAAGGAGAAAGCTACCTGGTTCTTTTCATTTAAGAACACTCATAGCATCATGAGGACCCCACTTTCATGACCTCATCTACCCCTACTTATGTCCTTAAGTTTCCATCTCTAAATGCCATCACACTGAGAATTAGTTCTTTAATATATGAATTTTGAAGGAACACAACATTCACTTTCCCTAACAGGGACTTTATGTGTGCTAACATCACTTTGAGAGATATGAATAAATGTGTTGGGTGATATTAGAAAGGCTTTCTCTCTAAGGAAATTGCTGATAAATAAAGCTCTCTAATTAAATTGGACTGACATTTTCAGGAAGATACTGGGTCCATGAAACAAGAGGCTAACACATGCCTTAAGAGACCATTTCCATTTTCTCCAGTATATACAGTCATTTTGTGCATTGATTCTTTGTCAGATTCAAAGCAAAATGTAACGGGTTTATAGATAGGAGTTGTTGTTTTCAGTCACTAAGTCACATCCAACTCTTTGCAACCCCATGGATGGCAACAGGCCCGGCTTCCCTGTCCTTCACTGTCTCCTGGAGTTTGTCCAAACTCATGTCCATTGAGTTGGTGATGCCAACCAACCATTTCATCCTCTGTTACCTGCTTCTCCCGTTCTCCTTAATGTTTCCCAGCATCTGAAGCTAAGACAATTAATGGAAAAAAAGGACCGAAGAAGTTAAACAAAGAAAAAGTAAGTATTCTTAAAAGATCAAACTAGGCAAGATAGTTCCAGAAAAACATCTATTTCTGCTTTATTGACTATGCCAAAGCCTTTGACTGTGTGGATTACAGTAAACTGTGGAAAATTCTGAAAGAGATGGGAATACCAAACCACCTGACCTGCCTCTTGAGAAACCTGTATGCAGGTCAGGAAGCAACAGTTAGAACTGGACGTGGAACAACAGACTGGTTACAAATAGGAAAAGGAGTACATCAAGGCTGTATATTGTCACCCTGCTTATTTAAATTATATGCAGAGTACATCATGAGAAACCCTGGGCTGGAAGAAGCACAAGCTGGAATCAGATTGCCGGGAGAAATATCAGTCACCTTAGATATGCAGATGACACCACCTTTATGGCAGAAAGTGAAGAGGAACTAAAAAGCCTCATGATGACAGTGAAAGAGGAGAGTGAAAAAGTTGGCTTAAAGCTCAACATTCAGAAAACGAAGATCAAGTCATCTGGTCCCATCACTTCATGGCAAATAGATGGGGAAACAGTGGAAACAGTGTCAGACTTTATTTTTTTGGGCTCCAAAATCACTGCAGATAGTGACTGCGTCCATGAAATTAAAAGACGCTTACTCCTTGGAAGAAAAGTTATGACCAACCTAGATAGTATATTCAAAAGCAGAGATATTACTTTGCCAACAAAAGTCCATTTAGTCAAGGCTATGGTTTTTCAGTGGTCATGTATGGATGTAAGAGTTGGACTGTGAAGAAAGCTGAGAGCTGAAGAATTGATGCTTTTGAACTGTGGTGTTGGAGAAGACTCTTGAGAGTCCTTTGGACTGCAAGGAGATCCAACAAGTCCATCCTAAATGAAATCAGCCTTGGGTGTTCTTTGGAAGGAATGATGCTGAAGCTGAAGCTCCAGTACTTTGGCCACCTCATGCGAAGAGTTGACTCATTGGGAAAGACTCTGATGCTGGGAGGGATTGGGGGCAGGAGGAAAAGGGGCAGCAGAGGATGAAATGGCTGGATGGCATCACCAACTCGATAGACGTGAGTTTGAGTGAACTCCGGGAGATGGTGATGGACAGGGAGGCCTGGCGTGCTCCAATTCATGGGGATGCAAAGAGTTGGACATTACTGAGCAACTGAACTGAACTGAACTGAGACGTTGTCTATTTAGCTACGTTTGTGTGTTCTCTGAAATTAATTATTCACAAATGGTACAACTTCTTAGTTATTTTATCAGAAAAAATAAAAAACTGAACACAGAAGGAAGGGATTATCTAAGTTCTATATTATAGAGATAGGAATTGTGAAAATTTCTGTAGTCTTATCAGACCAAGGTTTATGTAGATAATGAGGAAGAGCTCTGTCTGCTCCTATGAGAAGAAATGCTAGTGATTGAAATAACTTTTGGTAGGTTATGAGTTTATATGATTTATGGGAAAAACATTTATTGAGACTTAAAAATCATTGATCAGGTGATTATAGGGAATAAAATCTGGGTGTCATTCTAATGACTTGAGTGAATCTCAACAAGATATATATAATTTATTTGAAAACTGAGTAGTGGAAAGGAAAAAAGTGGCATAAAGCAAAGAGAGTCTTGAGAAGATTTTGTTTCAGAAATTAAGTTTTGTAGAGGAAGGAAGCTTTATAAATCTGATCTAATTATAACCTCAAAATTTGGTGCTACTTGTCTAGAACTCAGACACTGAAATGATTTGTGGTTACTCACTCAGGGAGAGATTTTTATTATGTTAACAGAAATGAAATCAGAATTGTATACTATGAAATCCTAGAATACCAGGCCAAAAAAAAAAAAATTATGAAAATGGTATAGAGGAGTTCAGAGTACTTGAAAATATAAAAAGTGTAACACAGTACAGGTTTCTAGCAATTTCAGTAGCCTGAATAAATATTTCTGTTCAGTATTCAATTAGTAAGAATAATCCAGACTGTAGAAGATCAGAGGTAAATGCTTATGGGCAGTCAGTGATCTGTAATTAATGAATACTATTTTGCCTCTCATTTATTTACAGAAGTGTCCTATAATAAGTCAATGGTTTTTACCCTAGAAATATTTTGGATTTAATCACTGAAACTTGATCTCTTGTGTATAATCCTCTTTCTACCTGGTACAAGGGTCAAAAAAGAGGATATTTCTGGAAAGGAAATATCTTTAATAATGACCAACCCTTGGTGTGAACAAATTACTTATGACAGTGTTATAATTATGGGTGTATTGTAGGATACAGTGAGTGCTCATGAAATAAGTATTTTGGTAATATTGGCTGTGTAACTGATTAACATTGGTAACTTGAAATGATACACTCTAGCTTTACAAAATGTAGACAGCAATTGTCCAAGTTACACATGGTTGAAGATAAAGTCACAAATCAATCTAGTTTTAAAAGCAATACATGTTCTTATAAAAAGGTGAAGAACAAATTATTCAGTTGATTAGACAATATGAAACTCTCTCAAAGAGAATAGTAAACTCTAGTTTATTGACCTACTATTATTTCCCCCAAACTAATTACCCCATTGGATAGTTCATGTACATATTGACATAGTAATAAAACATGTTTGGAATGTTAAAAGGGATATTGTCTTTATTGTAGAAAGCTGATAAATAAAAGACTGATGAATTAACATGGTAACTATAGAAAATTGTAAGCCAAGAGATGTATTTGAGAGTTGAATTTCTAGGGGCAAGAAATCCTAGTTATGAAAGAGCTTCAGTGAAAACCACTTGGCCAGTCACCTACAATCCAATTTAGCCTAAACTACCTGTTTAGAATGGTATTAGTACTTTACAGACAGATTTATATCATGTTCGTCACTCAGTCATGTCTGACTCTTTGTGACTCCGTGGACTGTAGACCAGTGGTAGACAGGCTCCTCTGTCCATGAGATTTTCCAGGTGAGAATACTGGAGTGGGTAGCCAATCTCTTCTCCAGGGGATGTTCATGATCCAGGGATGGTACCTGGGTCTCCTGCTTTGCAGGCAGATTCTTTACTGCTGAGCCACCAGGGAAGCCCACAGACAGGTTACTATGCTGATAAGAGTAATGGATGTGAATGTTTGTAGAGAAAGATATATTCACATTAAATGCTTGTGATTGACATATGACATATGACTGACTGAGCAGGCACACATTGGCTGGAATGGTTCTGTGCCCTCAATTGCTTGGGAGTGGCCCCAAAGATTTAACCCTTTCTTTTTATTCCACCAATCAAAGAACCTGAGTAGGTCACTTTTATGAACTCCTAAATTTGACATTTGACTTCCCAGGGGATGCATAACATCATGATCCACAGTCTGGCTGTTCATAAGATGAATAAGATGAATTATTATACATTTTGTACTTATTAAAGACTCTTGTTTAATTTATCTCTCAGTGTATTCTCATCGGTCATCATCACCTTTGTGATAACAATTTAGATGCATAAAGAAAAAGTGTGACTGCTGGCCCAGAAAAGGAAAAACCTAGAGAAGACCATAAGGAAACTTTTAAGGCAGCCTAACAGTTGAAGCAACTGAATTCATAAGGCAATCAAAGGCACATTATAGAGAGTAGAAAATTTTATTAGGTTACAACAGTAGTAGTAGCTATGAGCTAAAATATTGAGACCATGCTTTTGCCAAGCAGGATTATTCATGTTTACCTGTATTAGGTAAATTAATCCTTATATGTTAGACACACTCTCCCTGAGTTTCATATTCTTACTAAGTCACAGGTTTACATAATCTCCTTTCCTTTATGGCAAGATTCCATCTTAGGAGACAGGAATAAAAGATTCTCCAGCTAGCCTTTAAGAAGTATGTTACCATATTATCAGACAGCCTGTGAGAGAGCTTCCAATACCTGAGAGCAGTTTCAGAGAGTTAGCAAGGAAAGAAGGACTTTACTCTTACAAACCTAAGGCAGTGAATTAGCTAACCATTGCATGAGCCTTGAAGAGGGCATCAAACTCCAGAAAGGAACACAACCAGACCAAAATCTTGATTGTAGCCTATGTGATCCTGAACATAAGAATTTTGTCCTAACTTCTGACTTACAGAAACTACCAGATAATAAGTACATTGTTTCAATCTGCTAAATTTGTAATAAGCTGTTGCAAAATAATAAATACATTTGAAAAGAATCTCATGAATTCAGTACTATTATTTCTTATTATTTCAGATATTACTGAAGTATAGCTTAATTAAATAACTTCATTAAGTTTACATAGCTAGTAAGTGGTAGAACTATCATAGGATGTGAACCCAAGTGACATAAGATACAAAGAAAAGATGAAAATGAATGTCTATGATCTTGAATTAACAGATAGAAAACTAGAAAATTTACTATTAAATAACCAGAACTGCCGTTAGGCTACAAATCTATTATGTCTTCTAAAGGTGAATAATTTCCTAATTCTCAACAAGACTATTAAGAATATTTTCTTATTTTTTATGTCTCCATATATAGTCACAATAAGTTCCTTTTAATTAGGTTCACCAGACATTTTTC
Source organism: Capricornis sumatraensis (assembly GCF_032405125.1). Classification (NCBI taxonomy): domain Eukaryota; kingdom Metazoa; phylum Chordata; class Mammalia; order Artiodactyla; family Bovidae; genus Capricornis; species Capricornis sumatraensis. The sequence goes on along the minus strand of NC_091072.1, from coordinate 61,163,254 downwards.
CCCCTTTCCTTTTGTTTTCTTTTTTTTTCCACCTCAGTGAGTTAGGAACATCTATGGAAAGGTATATTTATATTTTGTCCATTGCTCATTTCAGCTGTAAGAAACACCTTGGATAAAGTGAAGGAATTTACATATTGTATATGGAATTACAGGTCATCTTAATAATCTAGGGATTTCATTTTGCCCCTCAGCTTCTCAGAGCCACTCCTAGTATGAAGGCTAAATAGCACAATATGATTTAATTTTAAGACCTAGTTTGATGTGCTCAGTTGCTCAGTTGTGTCCAACAATTTGTGCATTGGGTTTTAGGTGAAGCTAACATTTTAACACAAGCATAGTAAGAGCCAAATTACTACAGGTTTAAATATCCACTTAACACATTTTTGAACTAAACTGACACAATGTTAAATAGTCACAAAGCTAAAATTTTGACAGAAGTTTTGCAAATATTCACTATAATATTAATTATAATTGAGATCACTGGCAGTTTTATTGAATCTTAAAGGGGAAAATTCAGACTAAATTGTTTTATTTTGTTAATAATAAACATTTGAGAGGACTTTTATCATAGTATTTGGCTACTCACTTCAAAATGTGCCACTGACTTTGAGATTTAGAAGATGCTGAGAGGATAATATTTAAGTATTCCTGCAAGTCTAACCTGAGCTTCCCTGGTAGCTCAGTTGGTAAAGAATCTGCCTGCAGTGCAGGAGACCTGGGTTTGATCCCTGGATTGGGAAGATTCCCTGGATAAGGAAATGACAATCAACTCCAATATTCTTGCCTGGAAAATCCTGTGGACAGAGGAGCCTGGAGGGCTACAGTCCATGGGTTCTCAACAGTCAGACATGACTTGACTAAACCACCACCACCAAGTCTAAAGAGAAAAGGCAGTTCCTGTGGAAATTGTCTATGGTTCTTGAAATGACTGGAAACAAAGAGCTAGTGCGTACAACCTAAGTATATGTTTTAGAATTAGCTAATGATGTGAAGAGCTGACTCACTGGAAAAGACCCTCATACTAGGAAAGATCGAAGGAGAAGGGGACGACAGAGGAAGAGATGGTTGGATCGCATCACCAACTCAATGGACATAACATTGAGCAAACTCCAGGAAATGGTGAGGGACTGGGAAGCCTGACATGCAGGTCATGGGGTCTCAAAGAGTTGGACATGACTTAGCAACTGAATAACAACAATTTAGAATATGTTATGGTCATAGAATTTAAACTATTATAATAATAGCATAGGTGGGAAGGGAAATAATCATATCATTCATTGCCAACATTCCATTATTTCTTCTGCCCTCTTAGCTAAAAATCTGGAATAATAAATTTTTAAACATAATTTTATTACCTTCTGTTATAATCTTCTCTGATGGAGTACAAAATAATTCACCTCATAACATGTGATGTACTATCCATTTAAAGCTCATTAATAAATATTTGATATATCTATATAAACTGGAAGGTACACTTACAATATGCAGTACAGTGATAAAACTCCCTCATGTGTCAGTACTATACCTTAGAAATTAAATCCCATGTATCCAACTCTTTGTGACTTGATGAACTATAGCCTACCAGGCTCCTCTGTCTATGGAATTTTCTAGACAAGAATACTGAAGTGGGTAGCCATTCCCTTTCCAAGGGATCTTTCCAACCCAGGTATTGAACCCTGGTCTCCTGCATCTCCTACATTGGCACAATATTAGTTACTATTCATTTATTCTAACTACTTCCCAAATGTTTTGCTAATTATTTGGTGTTTATAATCCTAACACTTTAGGAAATATCAGAAAGATATAGCAATTTTCCTGAACAAGTACATTGTACAGCTGGAATTAAAATCCCAGGCTGGATTACTTCAAATTAAGGCCTTTTCTCCGAATGCATGAATATGAAAGTTTTAGTCACTCAGTCCTGTCTGACTCTTTATGACCCTATGGACTGTAGCCCGCCAGACTCCTGTGCCCATGGAATTCTTCAAGCAGGAGTACTGGAATGGGTTGTCATCCCCTTTTCCAGGAGATTTTCCCAATCCAGGGATCGAACCTGGGCCTCCCACATAGCAGGCAAATTTTTTTACCATCTGAGCCACAGTAGAGTAAAAATAGCTATAATCACAACAACACAAGTTGTGTAATAAAATTAGAACGTGTTAAGATTGTCTGCTTTGGAGAGAGTCAAAATTACTCAACTTCATTTCATCTATTTGAGCATAATTCTTTTTTAAGAAAGTGCTTTAAGATTTTGCTGTTTATTTTAAATTTAAGAAATACTTCAGGAAGGGAACTAGTTACTTTTCATGCACACAATGCATTTAATTTTATTTTCTGTTTATGTATTTTTATATGTATTTGATTCTTAGAGGCCTAGATAGAACAAAGTCTCCTTCAAAATAAGATTTTTTGTGTGTAATAATTTAAATTCATTACTTTATTTGGTATAAAGTAATGAAAAGTAATCTGGTGATGTCCATGTGTAGAGTCTTCTCTTGTGTTGTTGGAAGAAGGTGTTTGCTATGACCTATGCATTCTCTTGGCAAAACTCTATTAGCCTTTCCCTTGCTTAATTCCATATTCCAAGGCCAAATTTGCCTGTTACTCCAGGTGTTTCTTGACTTCCTACTTTTGCATTCCAGTCCCCTATAATGAAAAGGATATCTCTTTTGGGTGTTAGTTCTAAAAGGTCTTGTAGGCCTTCATAGAACCGTTCAACTTCAGCTTCTTCAGTGTTACTGTTTGGGGCATAGGCTTGGGTCACCTTGATATTGAATGGTTTGCCTTGGAAACAAACAGAGATCATTCTGTCGTTTTTGAGACTGCATCCAAGTACTGCATTTTGGACTCTTTTGTTGACCATGATGGCTACTCCATTTCTTCTAAGGGATTCCTGCCTGCAGTAGTAGATATAATGGTCATCTGAGTTAAATTCACCCATTCCAGTCCATTTTAGTTTGCTGATTCCTAGAATGTCAACGTTCACTCTTGCCTGGAAAATCCCATGGACAGAGGAGCCTGGTAGGGTGCAGTCCATGGGGTCACTAAGAGTCCGACATGACTGAGCAACTTCACTTTCACTTTTCACTTTCATGCATTGAAGAAAATGGCAACCCACTCCAGTGTTCTTGCCTGGAGAATCCCAGAGACTGGGGAGCCTGGTGGTCTGCCATCTCTGGGGTCGCACAGAGTCGGACACGACTGAAGTGACTTGGCAGCATGGACCTAACATTCCAGGTTCCTATGCAATATTGCTCTTTACAGCGTTGGACCTTGCTTCCATCTTCAGTCACATCCACAACTGGGTATGTTTTCACTTTGGCTCCTTCATTCTTTCTGGAGTTATTTCTCCACTGATCTCTTGTAGCATATTGGGCACCTACATACCTGGGGAGTTCCTCTTTCAGTATCCTATCGTTTTGCCTTTTCATACTGTTGATGGGGTTCTCAAGGCAAGAATACTGAAGTGGTTTGCCATTACCTTCTCCAGGGGACCACATTCTGTCAGACTGCTACCATGACCCATCCATCGTGGGTGGCCCCACTCAGCATTGCTCAGTTTCATTGAGTTAGACAAGGCTGCGGTCCATGGAATCAGACTGGCTAGTTTTCTGTGATTATGGTTTCACTGTGTCTGCCCTCTGATGCCATCTTGCAACACCTACTGTCTCACATGGGTTTCTCTTACTTTGTACGTGGGGTATCTCTTCACAGCTGCTCCATCAAAGTGCAGCTGCTGCTCCTTACTTGGGACCTGACCTTGAACATGGAGTAGCTCCTCTCAGCCATCCTGTGCCCATGCAGCCACTGCTCCTTGGACGTGGGGTTGCTCCTCTCAGCTGCCGCCCCTGACCTTGAGCATGGGGTAGCTACCCTGGGCCTCGCTTCTGCGTGGTCCGTCGCAGCCAGTGTGCTTCTGTGCAGTCCTTAGAAAAGATAGAGGAACCATAGATCAAATTGCCAACATCCGCTGTATCATGGGAAAAGCAAGAGGGTTCCAGAAAAAAACATCTATTTCTGTTTTATTGATTATGCCAAAGCCTTTGACTGTGTGGATCATAATAAACTGTGGAAATTCTGAAAGAGATAAGAATACCAAGCCACCTGACCTACCTCTTGAGAAACTTATATGCAGGTCAGGAAGCAACAGTCAGAACTGGACATGGAACAACAGACTTGTTCCAAAGAGGGAAAGGACTACATCAAGTCTGTATATTGTCACCCTGCTTATTTAACTTTTATGCAAAGTACATCATGAGAAACGCTGGGGTGGAAGAAGCACAAGCTGGAAGCAGATTGCCTGGAGAAATATCAATAACCTCAGATATGCAGATGACACCACCCTTATGGCAGAAAGTGAAGAGGAACTAAAAAACCTCTTGATGGGAGTGAAAGAGGAGAGTGAAAAAGTTGACTTAAAGCTCAACATTCAGAAAACGAAGATCATGCCATCTGGTCCCATCACTTCATGGCAAATAGATGGGGAAACAGTGGAAACAGTGTCAGACTTTATTTTTTGGGCTCCAAAATCACTGCAGATGGTGATTGTAGCCATGAAATTAAAAGACGCTTATTCCTTGGAAGGAAAGTTATGACCAACCTTAGTTCAGTTCAGTTCAGTTGAGTCACTCAGTCATGTTCGACTCTTTGCAACCCCATGAATCACACCATACCAGGCCTCCCTGTCCGTCACCAACTCCCAGAGTTCACTCAAACTCATGTCCATTGAGTCAGTGATGCCATCCAGTCATCTCATTCTCTGTTGTCCCCTTCTCCTCCGCCCCCAATCCCTCCCAGCATCAGGGTCTTTTCCAGTGAGTCAACTCTTCGCATGAGGTGGCCACAGTACTGGAGTTTTAGCTTTAGCATCAGTCGTTCCAATGAACACCCAGGACTGATCTCCTTTAGGATGGACTGGTTGGATCTCCTTGCAGCCCAAGGGACACTCAAGAGTCTTCTCCAACACCACAGTTCAAAAGCATCAATTCTTCAGTGCTCAGCTTTCTTCATAGTCCAACTCTCACATCCATACATGACCACTGGGAAAACCATAGCCTTGACTATACAGACCTTTGTTGACAAAGTAATGTCTCTGCTTTTTAATATGTTGTCTAGGTTGGTCATAGCTTTTCTTCCAAGAAGTAAGCGTCTTTTAATTTCATGGCTGCAATCACCATCTGCAGTGATTTTGGAGCCCCTCAAAATAAAGTCTGACACTGTTTCCACTGTTTCCCCATCTGTTTGCCGTGAAGTGATGGGACCAGATGCCATGATCTTCGTTTTCTGAATGTTGAGGCGGAGACATTACTTTGCCAACAAAGGTCCGTTTTTCCAGTGGTCATGTATGGATGTGAGAGTTGGACTGTGAAGAAAGCTGAGCACCAAAGAATTGATGCTTTTGAATTGCGGTGTTGGAGAACACTCTTGAGAGTCCCTTGGGCTGCCAGGAGATCCAACCAGTCCATCCTAAAAGAGATCAGTCCTAGGTGTTCATTGGAAGGACTGATGCTGAGGCTGAAACTCCAATACTTTGGCTATCTCATGCGAAAAGTTGGCACATTGGGAAAGACTCTGATGCTGGCAGGGTTTGGGGACAGAAGGAGAAGTGGACGACAGAGAATGAGATGGCTGGATGGCATCATCAACTCAGTGCATGTGAATTTGGGTGAACTCTGGGAGTTAGTGTTTGACAGGGAGGCCTGGCATGCTGCAATTCATGGGGTTGCAAAGAGTCGGACACAACTGAGTGACTGAACTTAACTGAAGTGACTGAAAAGTAAAGTCATATAAAGTAATTTTAATTTATGGTTGTGTTCTTCTATCCTTTTGTTTTTAATTATCTGTGTCTATTTATTTAAAACAGACTGACTTATTTCACTTAGCATAATGTCCTCAAAATTCATACCTATCATTGCAAATGGCAACATTTAATCTTTATCCATGGTTAAGTAATAGGGTCTTACTTTTTTATTCAACCTGACACTCTTCCATTTAACTGAGACATTTTGTCTATTTAATTAAACATTTTTATTTATATACGTATCAGATGGCTCAATACTAAAGAATTTACCTGCCAATGCAGGAGACATAGGAGATTCAGGTTCAATCTTTGGGTTGGGAAAATTCCCCTGGAGGAAGAAATGGCAACCCTCTCCAGGATTCTTGCCTGGATAATCTCATGGATAGAGGGGCCTGGTGAGCTATAGCCCATGGGGTTGCAAAGAGTCAAACATGACTAAGCAAACACAGAAGGAAACAGTTATATTTACCACATTTCTGTTAGTTTTACTTTTCTGTCATCTGTTTCTGCTTCTCCTTTTTCTACTTTTAATGTTTTTGTTTTGATTAATCAAGGATGTTTTAATAATTCTCTTTGCTTTCAATGTTGACTTAATAGATTTAATTTTTGTTGTATTGTTTCTGGTCATTACTTTAAGATTGATAAAATGCTTATCTTAGCCCGGGACATGTAGAGTACAATTTACCACTTCGGACGTAGTACTTGAATAGTATCTTTCAATATCTACCTTGCCACTCTTTGTACTATTGTTGTGTAATTTATTTCTCACTATATTGTGAACTATACAACACATGTAATATTTTTTGTCTGCTTTGAAACTTTAAAAGATAATTTTAGAGGGATTTCCCCTGTGGCCCAGTGGTTAAGACTCTCTACCTCCACTGCAACGGTGCAGATTCGAGCCCTGGTCAAGGAACTAAGGTTATCATATGCTGCACACCATCCTCCCACCAAAAAAAAGATAATGTTAGAATTTTTTTTAAAATAGATTTCCTCTGCTGACTCACATATTTACTACTGGTGGTGTTCTTCATTTCTTTGTATAAATTCAGATTTCTATGTCGTGTCATTTTTCTCCCCTGGTCTGCTTGTGGTAAATTCTTTCAGTTTTTGAATATCTGGAAAAGGCTTTATTTTATATTTTTGTAGGGGACAGAGAGGAATTTTATGACAGTTTTATTAAGGTATAATTCACATATAATAAAATTTACCCTTTTAAAGTATACAGTTCATTAGGTTTTAGGATATTGAATTATGCAAGCATCATAGCTGATTTTAGAGTATTTTCATTACTGTGAAAAGAAACTCTATACTCAAGCCTTCAGACCTGATACTCTTCTTACCCCAGTTCGTGACAACCATTAATTTCTGTAGACTTACTTATTAAGGACACAATGCATAAATTGTATCATATGTGATCTTTTTCAATTATTGTCTTTTTCGGTAGTTGTAACATTTTTAAGTGTCATTTATGTTCAGTTCAGTTCAGTTCAGTTCAGTTCAGTCGTTCAGTTGTGTCCGACTCTTTGCGACCCCATGAATTGCAGCACGCCAGGCCTCCCTGTCCATCACCAACTCCTGGAGTTCACTCAGACTCACGTCCATTGAGTCCGTGATGCCATCAGCCATCTCATCCTCTGTCGTCACCTTCTTCTCCTGCCCCCAATCCCTCCCAGCATCAGAGTCTTTATGTAAAAGTATTTATCAATATGCTGCTCCATTTAGTTGCAAATAATCTATTGTATGGACATATTCTATTTTGTCTCTCCATTTAACTATTGATGAATATTTAGGTTGTATCCTATTTGGTGATACTATGAATAATACTGGTGGCTCAGATCATAAAGCATCTGCCTGCAATGCAGGAGACCCGAGTTTTATCCCTGGGTCAGGATGATCTCCTGGAGAAGGGAATGGCTACCCATTCCAGTATTCTTGCTTGGAAGATTCTATGGACAGAGGAGCCTCAGGAATATTGCGCATCGGGCTGCAAAGAGTTGGGCACGACTGAGCAACTGACACTTTCACTTTTTATTTTACATGAATAATTCATGAACAAGTTTTTCTGTGAACATATAGATCCACTCTGTTTTTGTTTACCCAACAATGCCTAATTTCCCCTTCATATTAGTATGATAGTTTGGCTGGGTTAAAATCTCAGTTGAAAATCTTTCTCCTTCAATACGTTGACTATCTCATCCTTCTGCCTCTATGGCTTCTAATAAGAGGGGGTGGTTTAGTCGCTAAGTTGTGTCCGACTCTTGCAACCCCATGGACTGTAGTCTGCCAGGCTCCTGTGTCCATGGGATTCTGCAGGCAAGAATACTGGACTGGGTTGCCATTTCTTTCTCCAGGGGATCTTCCCAACAGAGGAATTGAACTCTAGTCTCCTGCATTGCATGTAGATTCTTTACCAACTGAGCTACAAAGGAAGCCCTCTAATAAGAGACAAATAGTTAATCTTACTGAGGATTTGTTGTATGTGATTGTTTTTCTGTTTCTATTTTTAGACTATTTTTGACTTTAGCTTTCTACATTTATCTCTGATATACCTATCTGTGACTTTCTTGGAGTTTCTTTGCTTCCTGGGTGGTAAGATAATATTTGCCATTGAATTTAGAAAGTGGTTTAGCCATTACATCTCTTCCATGGACTGAATGTTGTTGCCCCTAAAATTCATGTGTTGAAACCTAATCCACAATGTGATGGTATTTTGAAATGAAGTCTTTGGCCACTGATTAAATATAAAGTCGGAGCCCTCATGAGTAGGGTTAGTGCCCTTATAAAAGATCCTAGGTAGCACACTTGTCCCTTCTACCATCTGAAGATACAGTGAGAAGATGACTGTCTACAAACTAAGGAAGATTCTCACCAAACAATCTTCTAGTACTTTGTTATTGAACATTTCAGCCTCCAGAACTATGAGAAAATAAATTTCTATTGTATATAAGCTACTGAGTCTATGGTATTTGGTAATAATAGCCCAGAGTAAGACAATCTTCACATATTTTTATTTCTTCTTTCTCTCCTCTCCTTCATGGACTCCCATTATGTCTATACTGATAAATTTATAATGTCCTACAGGTTTCATGTAGCCAGGTGGAGAAGACTCTTGAGAGTCCCTTGGATGGCAAGGAGATTCAATCAGTCCATTCTGAAGGAGATCAGTCCTGGGTGTTCTTTGGAAGGAATGATGCTAAACATGAAACTCCAATACTTTGGCCACCTCATGCTTAGTGTTGACTCATTGGAAAAAACTGATGCTGGGAGGGATTGGGGGCAGGAGGAAAAGGGGACAACAGAGGATGAGATGGCTGGATGGCATCACCGACTCGATGGGCATGAGTTTGAGTGAATTCCAGGAGTTGGTGATGGACAGGGAGGCCTGGCATGCTGCAATTCATGGGGTCGCAGAGTAGGACATGACTGAGCAAGTGAACTGAACTGAACTGACTGAAAGGTTTCATGATCTGTTCAATTATTTTTGTTCTCTTTTATTTTTTTTTCTCAGTCTGAATTTTATCAGTTGGCCTATCATTAAGTTTGCTGATTTTCTTTTCCTACCAGCTCATGCCTATGCTTGAACTCCTCCACTGAACTTTATAAAAATTTACATGATAGTCCTTTTTAATTCCAGAATTATTACCTAATATATTTTTATAATTTATGTATCTTTATTGGTATTCCAAATTTGTTTCCATCTTGTTTTCATGAATCGTTTTAATTCTTTAGTCATGGTCTCCTTTAATTCTTGGAACATATAGTATATATAATCATTTAAAAAATTAAATTCATCATATTTGCTTCTTTATGGACAACTTCTATAGAGTGTTTTTCTTTTTTTCACTGTGTGTGGGTCATATTTTCTTCTTTCTATGTGTATCTCATAACCTGTCTTATTGTTGAAAGCTGGAAATTTACAAAGTAAAATGTGGTAACTCTGGAAATTAGATTTGTCCCACCTCTCTTCATCCCCATTAATATACTTATTAGTTTTTTTTGTTTTGTTTTGTTTTGTTTTCTGTGTGTTGCTGTTGTTTGATTATTTAATGACTTTTCTGGGCCATTTTTTTTTTTTAAAGTTTGTATTCATTTGTTACCTGTGGTTGCAAAATCTCAACTTCATTTGTGCTAATGATTATGTAATGATTTTCCGGAGATTTTATGAAATGCCTTAAACTGAAGGATTTACTGTCTTCTCTCCCCAGATTCCTACCTTGATCTTCTCATCTTTAGGGAAAATCCCAGGCTTGGCTTCATTTCCCTTTGCTCATGCTAGGGCATGGATACTGCTCAATGTAGTAAGATATGGGTATTCCTGTGGTTCAGCTCTTTAATTTCTCCTTGTTCAGAGATCAATGTCCTGTAACGCCTATGGTCTCAATATCTAAAACTCATTTCTTCAAGTATTTTAACCAGATATTTATTTATCTCAAATAAGAAGATAAATCACATGTTACCATTTTGGGCTGAAACAAACATCTTTTCCATACAGTTATATTTTTATTTAAATTTTTATTCCTTTAAAATATTTTTTAATATCTGTGAAGTGTCTAATAATTTGGTATTTAATATAGAAAGTTGGTGGGCAATATAAAATTGTGTTTCTCAGATTTTTTTATCGGGTGTTAACTAACTAGGCTGATCTGGTTCAGTTCATGAGGGGAAGTAGGTTCTTTAGGTTAAATGGTTATTATATAGTTTAAAAGATAGTGCATTCAGTTCAGTTCAGTTCAGTCGCTCAGTCATGTCCGACTCTTTGCAACCCCATGAATCACAGCACACCAGGCCTCCCTGTCCATCACCAACTCCCGGAGTTCACTCAAACTCATGTCCATCGAGTCGATGATGCCATCCAGCCATCTCATCTTCTGTCGTCCCCTTCTCCTGCCCCTAATCCCTCCCACCATCAGAGTCTTTTCCAATGAATCAACTATTTGCATGAGGTGCCCAAAGTACTGGAGTTTCAGCTTTAGCATCAGTCCTTCCAAAGAACATCCAGGACTGATCTCCTTTAGAATGGACTGGTTGGATCTCCTTGCTGTCCAAGGGACTCTCAAGAGTCTTCATCAACACCACAGTTCAAAGCATCAAATTTTTGGCACTCAGCTTTTTTCACAGTCCAACTCTCACATCCATACATGACCACTGGAAAAACCATAGCCTTAACCAGATGGACCTTTGTTGGCAAAGTAATGTTAGTTATTTAATCAATGAATTGTATCTTGTTATTTGATAAAATTATTATTTCTTGCTGATTTATATTTTCTCCAGTTACATATTCCCAAGAATTGAGTAAAACATTACATATTCTTGCTATGTGAACGTAATATAGGTGACCTAGAATTGAAAAACATGTCCATCTGCTGGTCTTCTAAACATCTATGCCCCTGTCTGAACAGTTTGTAATATCAAAAGATTGATAGATGTGTATATACCTTTGTTTACTTTTTTCTCTCTGCTTTTTTGTGTGTCAAAAGGTTGTGACAAATATTTTGAGAGAAAACTGTTTTCGTTGAACTTGAGGAAGGCGGGGGTGGGGGAGGGGGAGCCCTGTCAACTTATAAAAGCCAGTTCACACAAATGGAATAAAGCACACAGGAATAAATGAGTTAATGATTGATGTAAAAATCTCATTTTAACAGGATTTTTATGTTTTTAGTATTCCAACAGGATCAAAACTGAAATAGTATATTTTCTGATCATCAAACAGTAAATCATATATAAAGTAAATTTATGAAATGTCCACACATATGTCAAAAGCTGCTCTTCCCCACTCCCTTTGTTCTTATTGATATAAAAGTATTTTAATTCACCAATTATTTGTTTATAGATATTTAATTATATTTATGCTGCTTTTACTTTTAACAAAAGTTTTATTATAAAAGATGATTTAATAAATTACGGATTTCTCTAATTCAGAATCATTCTTTTGCAAAAGACAGATATCTATTCAACAATCCCAAATGTAAATGAAAGATAGAAATTTTTTTTTCAGTTACAGTAGGAGTTCCTAATTACTAGACCTAGAAACTGTAAATCGAGCATGTAAGTCTCCCAAGCTGGAGACACTTTAAATTCTATCCAATCGTTACTCTAGTCCTCTGTGAATGCTAGTTTCAGGTCTGCAGCATTACCATATAAACTCTTCTGTTCATATCTTTACTTGTGAAAAGGATAAAGAGTATGAACTTAAATAATACAGCTAACCTGAATTTTGTAGATATTTTATAAGTTTCTTTCTGGAAAATGGCTTAAAAGATCAAGCTTAAATAAAATATTTCAGGCATATTTTATACCTAGAATTGTGCAACAGTTTCTCTCAATGGTAAATTTTATCATTCATTATTTTTTATGTTTATTCATTCTCTAGCTGTGTTTTTCTCTAACCACTTTGAGTCTGATCTAGTTTCAACTATAGTGTTTTACATGGATTTGAAAAAATACTGAGATAATATATTTGGAGGAATCCTAAAATTTAATTTCTCCAGTAATTTCACTGAGCCAGGGATTTGATAATGTGACTTGTGATTCCCCAGTTTTTCATATCTTAAAATTGCATAATATCTAATAGGATTAATGTTCCTTAAAATATCATTTGGTCTATGAACCTCCATTTCTGCTTAAAACAGAGTCAACTTTTTTCTTCCAAATCATGTTAGTTTATTGAACATCCTTCCAACACGCAAAAATATCAAGCTAATTTCCTCTTAAAATGCAAAGCTAGACTTCTCAGGAAAACATGAAACAAGATGAGCTATTGAGTTTTAGTACTGTTTTTCCACTGTTAGTTCTCTTTATCACTTCAAGGAAATGGTGCAAGATAATAGTTTTCAGTGGATATTTGTTCAGAAATAGAATTAGAAAAAGGAAGCATTTGTGGGCTAAATTATATTAGTCCATTATAAATACTTCATCTATTGATACTTTTATAAATGTTACATATTAATTTATTATTATTATATGTAATTTTTTTCACAAGTTGGATACTTTTTAATGTGGTAAATCAGGAATAATTTTAGGTGGCCTTCTTTTATATTTTTATTACTCCCTTTTTGCTCTAATTCCATCTTAGAGTCTGCTCACCACAGTAGTACTATTTTAGGTATGTCATAGAAGATGTGATCTACTCGTTACCAAACGGCCTAACATAGTAACCCACTGGAATTATGTGGTAGAATTTAGAACCGAAAATATTGCCTGAATCTAACAATCTAGTCTAGATTTTACATCATGGGCAATGTATCTTTGATCTAATTATGCTTCTTTCTCTTTCTATTAGGAAGTTCAAATCTTACTCTGCATTTAACTTTTAGCAATTGTAGAGGGTGTTGTGGCAAACATTTTGCACACTTAAATCAGCTTGATTTCTGTTCATTTTATACTCATTTATAATTCCTTTGCACCTCTGCTCCTCTGTCTTTGGAATTTTCTAGGCAAGAATACTGGCGTGGGTGGTCATTCCCTTCTTCAAGGGATCTTTCCAACTGGGGATTGAACCTTGGTTTCCTGGGTCTCCCGAATTGGCATGATACTAGTTACTATTCATTTAGTTCTAGCTATTTCCCAAGTGTTTTGCTAATTATTTGACACACCAATCTCTTCATGTGCTTTTTTATGTTGTATTGCTATATATCTTTCATTTTCTCTGTAGACTCAAATAGTAAAGAATCTGCCTACAATGCAGGAGACCTGGGTTTGATCCCTGGGTTGGAAAGATCCCCTGGATAAGGGAATGACTACTTACTCCAGTATTCTTGCCTGGAGAATTTCATGGACAGAGGAGCCTGGTGGGTCCATGGGGTCTCGCAGAGTTAGACACGACTGAGCAACTAAAACTTTACACTCTTGGTGGATGAGGGTTATAAAAAATAGTTCAAGAAATAAACATTCCTTATTATGTTTTAATGGGGTCCCCTGGTAGCTCAGTGGTAAGGAATCCACCTGCCACTGCATGAGATATGAGTTCAATCCCTGGGTCCAGATCTCCTGGATAAGGAGATAGCAACCCACTCCAGTATTCTTGCCTGGAAAATCTTTGGACAGAGGAGTTTGGTGGGCTACAGTCCATGTGGTTGCAAAACAGTCAGACACAACTTAGCAACTAAACAACAACTGTGCTTTAAATGTCTTTTTCCAATTGATCTTTAGTTTTTTTTTTTTGCTTTGTCAGACTACATATCTATAATTTTATAAGCTTACTTTATATGATTTGTTGATATACATACATACACATAAGGCTGTGTAATACCCACTGAATCTAGAATACAGAATTTTTTATTCTATTGAAAATCATATAAAATATTGGCTAACTTACTTTTTAAGGTACTTCCAGTTGTAATATTTGTAGAATCTCTATAATGTTCTTTGATAAAATGTTGAAAAAGTTTAAGTACATACTTTAAAAAGTCATATTTCAAGACTATGCTTTTTGACAGTTGTGAAATAACAATGTAATTGCATCATAACTGTGAAATACAACCTTTTATTGCTTGTAGAAAGTAGATATTTTGCCAATTCTGACATGTATACAACAACTTTGGAGCATCTCATATTTCCTGATTAACTAAGTCTCACTACCCACCTTGTCAGATTCATTGCCACCATATCCAAATATTAAGATAAGCAGATTAAGCATATAAAATAAATGTATGTGGTTTGAAAAATATAGGTGTAATTTCTTTTGTAATTATACATTTAGAGATATTATATATATGAAATACACAGTAAGTAATTTTAATTTTCAACAATTTTAATCAACAGGGGAGATTTCATATTAATTGATAGAATCATCTTCAAATATTAGTTTAACAGCATTCAATTATCCCCAAGTGACTCTTTTAATTTAGAAATATTACTGTGGAAGTTCACATTATTAACTTATATATCAATTACAGTTAAAAAAGATTATATAATTAATCCTTTTAGAGAAAAATGAACTTCAGTTACAAATCATGTAGTAATATTTGGTCAGGTATTAAGAAGGAAATGTAAATGCATTGATTCATAAAATTTAATTCATTTGATAAACACTTTAGATTAAAAAAGAGAACATTAGTTACAGCAGGCTTTGTAGTTTTATAACAGTTTTGTAGAATTTTAACTCAATAAGAGATAGTGATTTTTGTGAGGAGAATTTCTTCTACAATTAAACTTTTCTTCTCAAAAAAAGTTTGATTTTTTTTTTCTGATATGGTACATCTACCATTTTAATTCAGTCTTTTTTAGAACATTTGATTCAGTCTTCTTTAGAACATAAGAGTAAGTCTTTGTTATTGACCTCAAAATCTAAGGAATAGTATAAATACATACCAGACATCTACGGAGCGTGAAGAATGGAACAGAATGTGCAGCCAGCTAGGATAAGGGATAGTTAAGCCAAGGATTTGAGTATGTGTGTGATTTAACCAGGTTGAGGAAGAAGAAGGTTAATTGGGAACATTGTAGTGTTCCTAACAATAAAAAGTAACATAACTAATGAAGCACAGATGTGAGGTATAATAAGGCTTTCAGATAACTCTGTAATCTCTTCAGCATTAATATGGGATAAAAAAATGAGACAGTAGATCAGATTAGCTGAAGAAGTGGATAAAGGCTTTAAGATGAGATGTTTGAAACTATTCTAAAGCGAAACTCCCTAAAATTTATGAGCTCCTCCAAGTAGCCGAAGACCTTTAAACCAATAATGACAGCATTTTTCCTGTTAATTCCCCGCATAAGTCCAAAATAACAAATTAATTTCTTAAAGATTTAAAAAGATCTAGGTATGTATCAAACTGTCATAATAACACATAAATAATATAAAATTTTGAGTTTTTGATATCAGATCATGAACTCCTTATTACCAAATTCAGACTGAAATTGAAGAAAAGAGGGAAAACCACTAGACCATTCAGGTATGACCTCAATCAAATCCCTTATGATTATACAGTGGAAGTGAGAAATAGATTGAAGGGCCTAGATTGGATAGAGTGCCTGATGAACTATGGAATGAGGTTCATGACATTGTACAGGAGACAGGGATCAAGACCATCCCCATGGAAAAGAAATGCAAAAAAGCAAAATGGGTGTCTGGGGAAGCCTTACAAATAGCTGTGAAAAGAAGAGAAGTGAAAAGCAAAGGAGAAAAGGAAAGATATAAGCATCTGAATGCAGAGTTCCAAAGAATAGCAAGAAGAGATAAGAAAGCCTTCTTCAGCGACCAATGCAAAGAATTAGAGGAAAACAACAGAATGGGAAAGACTAGAGATCTCTTCAAGAAAATTGGAGATACCAAGGGAACATTTCATGCAAAGATGGGCTCGATAAAGGACAGAAATGGTATGGACCTAACAGAAGCAGAAGACATTAAGAAGAGATGGCAAGAATACACAGAAGAACTGTACAAAAAGGATCTTCACGACCCGGATAATCATGATGGTGTGATCACTCATCTAGAGCCAAACATCCTGCAATGTGAAGTCAAGTGGGCCTTAGAAAGCATCACTGTGAACAAAGCTAGTGGAGGTGATGGAATTCCAGTAGAACTATTTCAAATCCTGAAAGATGATGCTGTGAAAGTGCTGCACTCAATATGTGAGCAAATTTGGAAAACTCAGCAGTGGTCAGTTTCATTCCAATCCCAAAGAAAGGCAATGTGAAGAATGCTCAAACTACTGCACAATTGCACTCATCTCACATGCTAGTAAAGTAATGCTCAAAATTCTCCAAGCCAGGCTTCAGCAGTACGTAAACTGTGAACTCCCTGATGTTCAAGCTGGTTTTAGAAAAGGCAGAGGAACCAGAGATCAAATTGCCAACATCTGCTGGATCATGGAAAAAGCAAGAGAGTTCCAGAAAAACATCTATTTCTGCTTTATTGACTATGCCAAAGCCTTTGACTGTGTGGGTCCAATAAACTGTGGAAAATTCTGAAAGAGATGGGAATACCAGGCCACCTAACCTGCCTCTTGAGAAATCTGTATGCAGGTCAGGAAGCAACAGTTAGAACTGGACATGAAACAACAGACTGGTTCCAAATAGGAAAAGGAGTATGTCAAGGCTGTATATCATCATCCTGCTTATTTAACTTATATGCAGAGTACATCATGAGAAACACTGGACTGGAAGAAACACAAGCTGGAATCAAGACTGCCGGGAGAAATATCAATAACCTCAGATATTAAGATGACACCACCCTTATGGTAGAAAGTGAAGAGGAACTAAAAAGCCTCTTGATGAAAGTGAAAGAGGAGAGTGAAAAAGTTGGCTTAAAGCTCAACATTCAGAAAACGAAGATCATAGCATCTGGTCCCATCACTCCATGGGAAATAGATGGGGAAACAGCGGAAACAGTGTCAGACTTTATTTTTTGGGTCCCAAAATCACTGCAGATGGTGATTGCAGCCATGAGTTAAAAGACACTTACTCCTTGGAAGAAAAGTTATGAGCAACCTAGATAGCATATTCAAAAGCAAAGGCATTACTTTGCTGACTAAGGTCCGACTAGTCAAGGCTATGGTTTTTCCAGTGGTCATGTACGGATGTGAGAGTTGGACTGTGAAGAAGGCTGAGCACCGAAGAATTGATGCTTTTGAACTGTGGTGTTGGAGAAGACTCTTGAGAGTCCCTTGAACTGCAAGGAGATCCAGCCAGTCCATTCTGAAGGAGATCAGCCCTGGGATTTCTTTGGAAGGAATGATGCTAAAGCTGAAACTCCAGTACTTTGGCCACCTCATGCGAAGAGTTGACTCATTGGAGAAGACTTTGATGCTGGGAGGGATTTTGGGCAGGAGGAGAAGGGGGTGACAGAGAATGGGATGGCTGGATGGCATCACTGACTCGATGGACGTGAGTCTGAGTGAACTCCGGGAGTTGATGATGAACAGGGAGGCCTGGCGTGCTGCGATTCATGGGGTCGCAAGGAGTCGGACACGATAGCCACTGAAGTGAACTGAACTGAACTGAACTGAACTGAAGATTAATATGTCATCAAAAATTGCATTCAAAATACTTCACTTTACATATGTTTCTGTAATACAAAATTTATACTTAAAATAAGTACTATAAATAAAATATAATAAATATATTGAGAAGATTCAGAAAATTACATTTAAAGTGATTTTTTATATTGAACAATTATTAATTGAGATTAATAATTAAAAAACCGCCATGATAGAAGCAAGGAGTGTTGACTGAGTCAGTGGATGAATCACGGATAGTGACATGCAGAGAAAGTAGATGATGAAGGGGAAACTTCAGGCAAATATCAGACCGAGAAGAACTGACAGTTTCCCTATGCTTTTCCTATATATGCTGCTGCTGTAGAGATGACAGAACAGCAAGCTTCATGCTGCTTCTCACCCATGAGTATGCACAGCAAGGGTGCTTACCAGCCTCAGCCATTTCCGACCATGTGCAGCGCCTCCAACAGAAAATCTCTGCTCTGCAAATCCTCTCCTCATCAGCTGCCCGAGGCTTTCTCAGAGTCTGAAACTCTGCCTGCTCAGTCTTCCTTCCTTTTCTTCCTCTTCCTCATCACACATATAAGACCTGCACTGTGGTCTGAAGGTACTACCTAACCAAGCATATGTCCCCATCCCTTCACTTTCACAGTTGTTTCAAGAACTGTGTTGCCTTTTTAATTATTGCCTGGTGTCTGCTTCCTGGAGAATCAGAACTATCGTCCTAAGAGACAGCATACAATATTTCAAAGAGGACTTTTCATTTTCTAGCTGACACATTTAAGATTATTGGTTAGCATTATATTTGTGTGACCTACATATTTTGTCACAGTACATATATGTCACCTGTGGTTTGACTGTGCACCTCTTAAAGTTGTCATCACTCCATCTTCTTCAAATGAGGGTCATACACTCTCCTGAACAAGTGTGGCTGTTAATTTCCCTGCATGAGATTTCAAGAACTCTCTAACATCTTTTTCATCAACCTCTTCAAAGTTAACATCCCTCTTCAGGAACAATAATTTTCACTCTATCCTCCACCACTTTGACAAAACCTTTTAAATCAACCACAAAGTGTGGCATTAGTATCTTATTATTTCTCTTGGCATTGTATTTAGATTAAAAAAAAAAAAAACATATCTGGTTGATAAGTTATAAAACCTTTTTGTGTGTCAAAATTTTCCAAAACCTTTTAGTAAAGCTTCTTTCTTGACATCTGTACCCTGGGCCATGTTTTCATAGATTGTTGAGAATAATAATTTTTGATGACTGTGAAAATCTCATAGATAATAAATATATGCTCCATGGGTTATAGATGCAATTTTATATTTGGAAGAGAGAAAAACTATCTGGATAGTAGGGTTGCATTCCACATTCCTGGCTGAATGTTAAGAGGTCAGAAATATTTAATACCTTGTTTGTAAGATTTTTTTTAAGCTTAAGGGTCTGAGATAAGCTTGTACATAATTCTCAAACTCCCTTATCAAGTAGGCTTTGAGAATTTACAGACAATTTTCCTTTGGTTATTCCTTTGAGTAAACATATTTTTCAGAATGCATGATAGACTTATTTGTATTTAACATAATATTATTAAACAAGTGCCTGTATAAGTAGAGCCAGCCAATTGGAAGACTTCATAACTGTATAAAGATGGCTATCTTCTCCTCAAAGAAACCTACCAGAGAATATTGCTCCCAAAACAGTTCTGTCTCATCAACAACAACATTTTTGTTTATTTTGATTATTTTTTAATAGAGCAGGAAAAATAGCATTTCTTCACGAAGAGATAAATGTGGCTTCCACTGTTTTTTGATTATATGGACTGTCTCAGGTTGCTATAACACAATATCAGACCAGATGACTTAAATCAAAAGACATTTGTTTCTCACAATTCTGGAGGATGAGAAGTCCAAGGCAAGATCAAAATGCCAGCAGATTTGATTTTTAGTGATGGTCTTCTTCCTGACTCACGGACAGCGTACATCTTACATGACCTCCTTTGTATACACAAAGTGAGGGAGAGTGTTCTGATCTCTCATTCTCTTTACAAGGATACTTATCTCATCATGAGGGTACCACCCCCATATCTTCATCTAAACCTAATTCTCTTGAGAGTCCCTTGGGCTGCAAGGAGATCCAACCAGTCCATCCTAAAGGAAATTAGTCCTGGGTGTTCATTGGAAGGGCTGATGTTGAAGCTGAAACTCCAATATTTTGGCCACCTGATGCGAAGAGCTGGCTCATTTGAAAAGACCATGATTTTGGGAAAAATTGAAGGCAGGAGGAGGGGCTGACAGAAGATGAGATGGTTAGATGGCATCACTAACTCACTGGACATGAATTTGAGTAAACTCTGGGAGTTGGTGATGGACAGGGAAGCCTGGCATGCTGTGGTTCATGGGGTTGCAAAGAGTCGGACATGACTGAGGGACTGAACTGAAGTGAATTACTTCCCAAGGCTCCAATTCCAAAAACTGTAACCTTCGGGCTCTAAAATATAATATTTGGGCAGATACAAAGAGTCCATCCATAACATGAGCATAGCTTGAATCTTGATTTTGTGAAGCTTCTCAGGCTTGCTTTGAAAGACAACATTTTTGCCAGCTCATTTTCTTTTGACATTTCCTTTGTCTTGAACTTCTCTGACATTGTTATTGTCATATGAATCAACAATACTAAAGAATCTGAACTCTTGAATAATCTCTCTCTCTATCAGTTTCACCAATTATTTTGCATGCTTTTCCAATGAAGAATACTATATTCTTATCACTTCATACATGTGAATGCTAATTCAAAATTTTGTTGTGTTATTTTATTATCATTATAGTACACATCCTGAAACTGTTCTTCAGCATGCATGCAATTTAAGATTCTTAACTGTTTTCTGATTCATCATACAACAGTAGATGAAAACAAAAGCTAAAAATAGAATACACTGTGGAAAAGTGTTTGAGACAAGAATAGAAAGCCCTGTGAAGTCTCATACCAAGGGCAGCGTCCTGATACCTTTATTATTCCTTTCAAAATCAGAACAGTTAAAGCACACTTCAAATAGTCTTCACATAATTATGAAATTCTTCTAATTGTACTGGGAATGTAATTCAAGTTGTTTTTTTTTTTCCCCCACAAATTGTTTTATTAAAAGTATGGCATTTAATTTAGTGAAGTAAAGTTTTTTCCTCTATAAAGTTTAGCAGGAGTTTTGAGAGGGATATATACTGCTAAAATACAGGCACATTTTGATAGCTTAAAAGATTACCTCTTATTTAGCCTGTTAATTTTTCCTGTCCTATTAGGTCTTTTTATAAAATATCCTTACCTCATACACCTCCTTTGCATCTCTTTCCATTATTTGATCTTATCATATGACATGATAATTAAGTTTTCATATTTGTCTTTTCATCAGTTATTAATAAATTGAAGGCAGGATTGTTTTTACCTAACATAGAAAATTACAGAAGACATATTAATCTCAAATTAATGTCTCCTGAACTGAATATAGAATCCATAGTAAAGTATTGATAGTTTGTGAGTATAGAATAAGTGCCACAACTCAATCTATTTTAGTAAGCTTTAATATCAGGGAGAATTCATAGACTGAGAAAGAATATCCAAGAGAAGTTAGAATGATGGATCATATCAAACAAAAATAGATCATGTCAAATAAAAATCTACTTAAGTAGGTTTTCAACGACTATCCCTTCTTCTAGTTTCACCCTTCTGTTTTTTTTTTTTCCTTTCTAATCGTATCCTTTGCATAATAGAGGATAAAGATGTTTGTAAATTTGATTTAGCATATTTCAGCACCAAAATTCACATTGTTTTCTGAACATGAAGTAAAATTGTGCATAGAAGAAATCTTGTGTGGCTAAGAATAATGTCTTGCTAGTGTAAATTTTGTTACTAACATGACAAAGGGAGGTACAAACTCCAAAGAGAGGCAGAAGATATTCACCATATTTTTGAAGCAAGACTGAATTTAATACAGTATGTCATACATACTCTAACAGGAATTTTTAATGATAAGAGAGAACTCAGCTTAAATATTTAGCAGTATTGTAATATTTATTTTTGTATTCATTGCCTAATATCTATTGGGCCAAGGTTAGTTCAAAAAAGTAATGGTTGAAATTATTTAAAAAATAGCTAGCCACTGAGGGGTGGAAAGGAACGTGACTAGGTGGAGCACAGAGCAGTGAAAATATACCATATATGTTATTATAATGATAAACACAAGTCATTATACATTTGTCCAAACTCAGAATAAAGAACAGGAAAAGTGAGCATTAATGTAAACTGTAGACATTGGGCAGAGAAGGCAATGGCACCCCACTCCAGTACTCTTGCCTGGAAAATCCCATGGAAGGAGGAGCCTGGTAGGCTGCAATCCATGGGGTCGCTAAGAGTTGGACACGACTGAGCAACTTAGCAGCGGCATAGACATTGGGTGTCATGTAAGTTCATCCTTGATTTAAAAAAAAAATGTACCATTGGAAGACGGATGTTGATAATGAGGGACACAGGGCCTGTATGGAGGCAGGAGGTATATGAGAAAGCTCAGTATCTTTCTCTCCATTTTGCTGTGAACTTTTAAAATCTGCTCCAAAAAGATATAAAGTCTTTAAAATAACAGGAACACATTGTATATCTAGTAGAGGAAAATATAAGGGAACATTGTTATAATCCTGTGGTACAGAAGATCTCCTTAAGTACATCAGGATCTATAAATGAAAAGACTAACAGAACTGACTATATAAATTTTTCAAACTTCTGAAATGGAGAAAATCCACACTGGCAAAATAAAGAAAATTGAAATGAAAAAAAAAAAAAGGTAAACATTATTGCATATACAAAATATCTACATAATTTAGAAAATATTCTAAAAACTAAAATATCATCATAAATATTAATAATAAAATAGGCCTCTGTGTATCCATAATACAATTTATAGAATAGAGGTCATAAGTCTTTTAAGGTTCCTATATATTCTACCTCAACTTTACTTTGTCCCCTATAAAGATAACTATTATCTTGAATTCCTTTATTTTTGTTACAAGGTTACCAAATGAATTTTCCCCAACATACTTTATTATTTAAAACTATTCAGTTCAGTTCAGTCTCTCAGTCGTGTCCAACTCTTTGTGACCCCATGGACCGCAGCATGCCAGGTCTCCCAGTCCATCACCAACTCCTGGAGTTCACCCAGACTCATGTCCATTGAGTCAGTGATGCCGTCCAACCATCTCATTCTCTGTCGTCCCCTTCTCCTCCCATCTTCAATCTTTCCAAGCATCAGGGTCTTTTCAAATGAGTCAGGTCTTTGCATCAGGTGGCCAAAAGTATTGCAGTTTCAGCTTCAGCATGATTCCTTCCAATGAACACCCAGGACTGATCTCCTTTAGGATGGACTGCTTGGATCTCCTTGTAGTCCAAGGGACTCTCAAGTGTCTTCTCCAACACCACAGTTCAAAAGCATCAGTTCTTTGGTGGTCAGCTTTCTTTATAGTCCAACTCTCACATCCATACATGACCACAGGAAAATCCATAGCCTTGACTAGATGGACTTTTGTTGGCAAAGTAACGTCTCTGCTTTTTAATATGCTGTCTAGGTTGGTCATAACTTTCCTTCCAAGGAGTATCTTTTAATTTCATAACCTCAGTCACCATCTGCAATGATTTTGGAACCCCCTCCCCCCCAAAAGAAATACAGTCAGCCACTGTTTCCACTGTTAAAACTATTAGGTAAATAAAATCATTTCTATTAATATAGAAAAACTACTATCATTTGTATTAAAGCCCTTGTTGGTTGTTCAGTCCCTACGTTGTGTTTTACTGTTTGAGACCCCAAGGACTGCAGCAGGCCAGGCTCCCCTGTCCTTCACTATCTCCTTGAGTTTACTCAAACTCATGTCCATTGAGTCCATGGTTGCAATCCCAACCATCTCATCCTCTGTCATCCCCTTCTCCTGTCTTCCATCTTTCCCAGCATCAGGATCTTTTCCAGGGAGTCAGTTCTTTGTATGAGGTGGCTAAAGTTTTGGAGCTTCACCTTCAACATCAGTCCTTCTAATGAATATTCAGGTTTGATTTCCTATAGGACTGACTGGTTTTATCTCCTCGCTGTCCAGGGGACTCTTAAGAGTCTTCTCCAACACTGCAATTTGAAAGCATAATGGCACCCCTCTCCAGTACTCTTGCCTGAAAAATGCCATGGACGGTAGAGCCTGGTAGGCTGCAGTCCATGTGGTCGTGAAGAGTCAGACATGCCTGAGCTATTTCACTTTCACTTGTCACTTTCATGCATTGGAGAATGAAATGGCAACCCATCCCAGTGTTCTTGCCTGAAGAGTCCCAGGGACGGGGGAGCCTGGTGGGCTGCCATCTGTGGGGTCGCACAGAGTCAGAAATGACGAAGCGACTTAGCAGCAGCAGCCTTCTTTATGGTCCAGCTCTCACATCCATACATGACTACTGGAAAAAACATAACTTTGACTATATGGAACTTTGTTGACAAAGTGATGTCTTTACTTTTTAGTACACTGCCTAGTTTTGTCATAGCTATTCTTCCAAGGAGCAAGCATCTTTTAATTCCATGGCTGCGGTCACCATCCACGTTGATTTTGGAGCCTGAGAAAATGAAACCTGACAGTTTCCACATTTTCGCCATCTATTTGACATGAATTGATAGGACTGGGTGTCATGATCTTTGTTTTTTGAATGTTGAGTTTTAAGACAGCTTTTTTGGTCCCCTCTTTCATTTTCATCAAGAGGCTATTTAGTTCCTCTTCACTTTCTCCCATTAAAGTGGTAACGTCTGCATATCTGAGGTTGTTGATATTTCTCCCAGCAATCTTGATTCCAGCTTCATCCAGCCTGGCATTTCACATGATGTACTCTGCATAGAGGTTAAATAAGCAGGGTGACAATATACAGCCTTGACATATTCTTTTCCCTATTTTGAACCAGTCTGTTGTTCAATGTCCAGTTCTACCTGTTGCTTCTTGTCCTGCATAGAGGTCCTGTATGGTAATGTGGTCTGGTATTCCCATTTCATTAAGAATAGTTTGTGTGATATACAGAGTTAGAAACTTTAGCATAGTCAGTGAAGCAGAAGTAGATGTTTCTTTGGAATCCCCTTGCTTTTTCTATGTTGGCAATTTGATTGCTGGTTCCTCTGCATTTTCTAAATCCAGCCTGTACATCTAGAAGTTCTTTGTTCATGTACTACTGAAGTCTAATTTGAATAATTTTGAGCATAATCTTGCTAGTATGTGAAATGAGTGTAATTGTATGGTAATTTGAACTTTCTTTGACATTTTATTTCTTTGGGATTGGAATGAAAACTGACTTTAACTAGTCCTGTGACCACTGTTGAGTTTTCCAAATTTGCTGGCGTAATGAGTGCAGCACTTTAACTTTATACAAGTATATATGTATAAAGCCACATATGCATCACATGTGAGGAAATCTGTATAGAAACCATGTGTCAGAGTGATCTTCAAGTGAGCAGAGATTCAGTGCCTAAAGCTTTGCTTCATCGAAAGTAATGTTCTATTTTTTTCTTTCTTTCTGGCAATCCTGGTAGTTGTTTGCTTTTTATCATATAATACTGAATTCCAATGAAGGCAATGACTGTTAAAAATGCATCTTTTTTGAGGCAGACCTTCTGAGGTAACATGCACAGCTGTGTTTTCTGAGTGAGCTAGTAGGACTCTAGTGGCAAAAAGTGAAGAGAAACTAGCCTCTTGATGAAGGTGAAAGAGGAGAGTGAAAAAGCTAGTTTAAAACTCAACACTCAAAAAAACCAAGATCATGGCATACAGCCCCATCATCTCATGGAAAGTAGAAAAGGAAAAAGTGGAAGCAGTGAAAGATTTTATTTTCTTGGGCTTCAAAATCATTGTGGATGGTAACTATAACCATGAAATTAAAAGCCACATATTGCTTGGAAGGAATGCTATGACCAACCTAGACAGCATATTAAAAAGCAGAGACATCATTTTGCTGACAAAGCGTGTATAGTGAAAGCTATGGCTTTTCCAATAGTCATGTAGGGATGTGAGAGCTGGACCATAAAGAATGCCAAGCACCTAAGAATTGATGCTTTTAAACTGTGGTGCTGGAGAAGACTCTTGAGAGTCCCTTGGATAGCAAAGAGATTAAACCAGTCAATCCTAAAGGAAATCAACATTTCCTAAAGGAAATGAACATTCACTTGAAGGGCTGTTGCTGAAGCTGAAGTGCCAACACTTTGACCACATAATGTGAATGGGTGATTCATTGGACAAACCCTAATGCTGGAAAAGGTTGAAGGCAAAAGGAGAGGGGAGCGACAGAGGATGGGATGATTAGATAGCATCACTGACTCAATGGACATGAATTTGAGAAAACTCTAGGAGATAGTGAAGGGCAGGCAAGCCTGGCATACTGCAATCTATGGGGATCACAAAGAGTCGGACACGACTTAGGGACTGAACAACAGCAACAGCAGGCACTGAGCTGTTCTCATTTGGCAGCACAGACTGCTTATACTCTGCTCTGCCTTGTGAGGGGAACCACATAAGCCAAATGAAATCCCAAATATCTGGCACTCTACTTAGTTCACTGATAATTAGAAAGGAGTGACAGAGGAGGATGCGGATCTATGTTTTTGTTTTTCTTTTATAGATTTGCATACCCTAAGGCATTTAAGGTGATAGGAAAGAAAAATAATAACTTAAAGTTTATAAATGGAAGTATGTTTCCTCTGTACCACATTATACTAATTCCAGTGGCACAGAAATACAAATTAAAGACACTAATATTCATGGTTCCTATGTTGCTAGTATCTACATATAGTACGTAGTTGCCATGCTTTCACACAAAAATGACTTCCTTCAAGTGGTCAGAACTTCCAGAAGTACTTATCTTTATCCAATTTTCCTACATGTATAGCCCTAATCCAAGAACTGTATTACATTCAGGATAACAATAGTTAAATATAAATGAGAGATAGTTCAAATTAAAAATCGAGTCAGTTCTAGATATGGATTCTCAGAAAAACTCAGACTAGAAATATTTTTGATTGATTCAAAATATTTTTGAAGGTTATCGTAATAATAACTTTATGGTCAGTATAATCTATTCAATAAATGGCAGTGATCATGTGTCAATATCAAAGAATTAAGTACTTATTAAATAGGTGAGAAATATTGATCACAATTTATAGATTAACAGAATCATGATTTTAATAGCACAGAACTCCCAACCCTGAAACTGACCAAGACGTGTCTGTACAAAAGTGAGCTTCATAAGTATCAACTCTTCTTACTAACCGCATTTAATCCAAAAGCATCTAACCTTATACAATAGAATGAAACATTGAAAATTCAGCTAAATGGTCAGTTAAAAGCAAGCAAAACCTTGTGAGGATTGACAGATATTTTTTCAGGATTCAGAATATCCTTTGAAACCTTAATCAAAATAAATGGGCCAGAATCCATGTAGTAATATGTTTTAGCATCAGAATTAATAGTCCATAAATTTTAATTATTATACTGGTACTATACAGTTAGCTAACGTTCTTAGAAAGGAATCCCCCAAAGAGAAATACTTCTACCCCTGTCAACTGAAACAAGAACTGAAGGCAAACAAGTTGAGAAGAGAAGAGATATATGCTCTTATGGTTTTGTGACACTGGCATCCATTACGACAAATTTTTTTTTTTTTCAATTTGAGTAATTTTTCCATTTTGAATAAAAGAGTACATATTTTATGCATTTATTCTTTTTGTTTTTATTATATAATATGGACAAGGTGTTAAATTTTTATTTCTAAAGTTTTTGAATATTGAGATGGAATTTGAGGACAGTTGGCTCTACTGGATAATTTAAAGACACATTGTGTCATCTCTAACTAGAGTAGCTGACTATTGACTTCCATTTACCTCTTCTTTTGAAGAAGAGTGCCTATGCAGAATGGTCGAATTGTGCTGGGCAGGTACATTTTGGTTAGAGGAGAATAACTAGGGAGGTGTGTGTGTGTGTGTGTGTGTGTGTGTGTGCGCGCACGAGTATGCACATTTATGTGAACAACCTCTATATGGCAGAATGTAGAGATGCAAATTGGGTTGAACTTTTGTCATATAGAACTTCCCCATTCTCTGCAAAGGGCCCCAATTCAAAGACTTAGGCCTCTTTTAGAGTCTTGTATCTCCAGCCTTAGCTGAATGATCCAGAGATAGACCAAAGCCAGGACACTAGATTATCTCTCCTGATAATTTTAAACCTTAAATGGAGAGACCTGGCAAGGAAATAAAGTTGAGTTTTGATAAAAGCAGCACTGAAGGGAGAAGGTCTTCCATCCCCAGCGATTGTGGTTCCTTCAGCTTTCATCATTTGACTCAATCCATCTGGAGTGTATTTTCTTAATTGTTTCTGGGATTCTGTGTTGAGCAAGGCTACATTTTCCAATAAAGTTTTTTTTTTTCTTATAGAATCAATTTCTGTCACTTATAATTACTGCAATCTTCATTAAGTCAACTCGTTACAAGTAGTAAAATAATACCAAAGAATCATTTCTCTTAATTAAGAACTTGAAGATGTTTTCCTGGTGCTGAAAACCTCATTTGCTGCCCACAAATGTGAGAAGGAAGATTGTTAGGGAGACATAATATTAGAGGTTCAAATGACAGGAAAAATATTTCCAACAGAATTTGAATAATTTGGGGGTCTTGTGAGGGGCCATGATATTTACTGGTTAAGAGTTCAAAGAGTAGGACATTACTTAGCAACTGAACAACAACAAAGAGTTCGGGGGCCAGAGATGGGGTATTGGAGATGCCAGCCCAGTGCCAGTACAGAATAAGTAATAGCCTTGTGACTTGTACAAGTTATTTCTCTCTGATGGTATTCTCATCTGCAAAATGTCTATAGATACAGTGAGGTCTGGGAAGAGATATATTAATGGACATGTAAATAAAGTATGATCTTGGCATGAAGTGTTTCATTGTTATTGGCTATTATTCTTTTTTTTTTCCTATTTGCATCACTTATCTCTAGGATGGCAGTCCTTTTGTGCCAACCCTGCAGTAATTACTGAGAGTCCCTCTATCTCTCTCAAAAGTATGCCTGTTCAGATGATAAATTATATATTGCCTTAGCCATCTCAATTTAGTTCTCTTTATGTCATGGATCTATTTTTTACCATATGCCCCAATCAGTAAATGGCATTATCCTCAAATTTAAAAAAAAAAAAAAAAGTAGTCATTATTCATTCTTCCCTCTTCTTCATTCCATAACTCCAAGTCCATGGAGAGATAGTCTGTCAATGTTTCCTCCTAAACATATCTCTCTTTTATTTAGCTCTCTCCACTTCATCTCAGCTCACCCCCGATCCTAGTCCAGATCAGAAATGAATCTAACACTCAAAGAACCACAAAATTCTCCTGAATAAATTTCCCCACTAATGTTCTTTTATGGTTCGTGTAGTTTCTCTTCAAAGTGGCCTTTTTATAAGGTAAATGAGGTCATGCCATTGTCCTGTTTAAAAACATTAACTGGCCTCCATCAAATTGAAAATAAAATCATAATTTCTCACTATCATTGACCTGCTGCACCTCCAACCTGCTCCTCCAGGCTCAGTCTGGGCCCCTCTCTAGTCTCATCATTATGTTAACAGGCATTCAGTTGTTCGACACTAGCCAGTATATGTCCCAACACAAAGCTCTTCTCATGACTGTCTGTCTTTGTCTGAAATGTTCTCCTTGCTTGTCCTTCTTTGTCTCCTTCTCATCCATGTCTTATTTTACCTCTAGCTGGTAACATTCCCTTATTGTCCCCTCTAGAGCAAGTAAAGTTCCATTTACCCCATCTGTGCCCCTTTTCGCTTGGCAACTTGTTTGCTGCTTTCTTTAAATTCATCACACACATTATGGTATGAATTTTGTTTGCTTTATTGTGTATCTCCTGCACTACTGTAAGCTCAGAGAGGAAAGAAACCCTGTCTGTGTTGCTGTCCACAGCAACAGAGAGGGCTGAGCCTGTGGAAAAGTGCCCAGTCCTTGGTAAATACCTTTGAATGAATATATTTAGAAGACCTTATGTAAAACTATTAGTTTCCCTTTATTTCTCTCCAGTTACAGTCTGCTATTTTTAATTCTGTTTTTCTAAAACAAACAATATTCTGTTATGAGAAGAACCGACTTCTTTATCTGTGAACTTAGAATGTCGTTTAACTTCTTTTTGTCCCAGTCTTCTAATATCTACTCCAACCCCGCTTGCCTTGAGCTCAATGTGACACTAAACTCTAAATTCTTAAGCACTATAACAATATAAGTCCCCACTATTTGACAAATAGCAACAATTAGCAACCACATTTAACATCTCACTTATCATTATTAATTTTTCAAGCTCAATCAAGTTAAGTAAAATATTCATAATGGTTTAAAATATTTGATCTCATTTGGGTTCAGTTATCATACATTTGTAGACAGGTATTTATTTCAGCAAATGAGGTACTTTTCCATTGAAGAACTAGAATTGAATTTACAGTATTCATATATAGCAAAAAGAAAATCATAATAATAGCCAGCAGTTTTAAATTCACATAATGTGCCAGGCACTATGTGAATAAATTTACATACTTTACCTACATTAATTTAGTCAACTCTCTGGGAAATACATACTTTTGTTATTCCTATTTTGCAGGTGAGAAAATAGACTGACAGAATCTATGGGTCTTGCCCAAGTTTCCAAGGCTACTAAGTATAACTTGATTTCAAGACTAGGTGTATTGACAGAAATAGAGAGATAACCCTCGCTTCTTGCTACTTTTAGCAGTTTGTATGCAGTGAAGAAGGAAAAGTATACTTATACTGTTTTTATATACTGTACATTCTTCAAGAGAAACATATCTGCTTTTCCACTATTCACAGATTCTTTCATCTGTCAGCAGATATTGATTTACTTACTTCAATGTATCTAGTATTCCTTGGGTAAACAAAATGTACACAAAATGTATAGTGCTTATTTTATTGTGTTAATATATTTGAACATGACAATACAAACCAAAAGAGATAATCATTAGACCTTTCCCCACAGGGAATTTAAGCTTTATCCACTACATACCATGGAGACACTGAACTAAACAAGGCACTAAATATGAGTTTCAGTCTTATTAGGAACAGGATTAAATTTTGTGATTTTGGAAAAATCACTATAGTAATACTATTTAGAGTGGTTTAGGCACAGTTAAAGAAAATAACTTTCCTTAATAAGCTTATATGATAATCATAATATACATGTACATAATTACAATAAAACCTGCTTAAATTTTGTGATAAAAAGAAACTACTGACAATTTTTACCATAATAATTTAAAAGAAGGGTAGTTTTTTTCTTTAATAAGTCTTAAAGACTAGCTCTTCCTAGTTTTATCAGGATATACGGAAGTGTAATTCATGGCTAATTTAGAACAAATAGACTTTGTATTTATATATTATTAACCTGAAATAAATAGATTGCCAGTTATTTCTCTAGCAAATATGAGTTTATTTGGGATAAGCAGAAAATTGCAGTTCAGGGTCTGTAACCATGGCAAGTAATGTGCAAGTTCTCCTGCAGCAAAGGAAGGATAAAATTTTACAGTGGGAAATAAGGTATTGACATGTAAACAGTTATTATTGCCATCTTATGAATTGTTTTCTTTTTTTTTTTTTTCATTTATTCCTCTTACTGTCTTCCTTTGTGACTTGGTGATTTTCTGTAGTTTCACACATTGATATATTTTTCTTTTGTGCATTTACTGTAGGTATTTGGTTTGTGGTCACTGTGAAGCTTACATAAAATATTGTTGTAACATTCTATTTTAAGCTGCTAACAACTTGTGTGTATGTGTGTGTGTGTGCGTGTGTGTGCTTTGTCGCTCAGTCCTGTCCAACTCTTTGAGACCCCATGGACTATAGCTCGCCAGGCTACATGGGTGCTCTGTCAATGGGATTCTACAAGCAAGACTACTGCAGTGGGTAGCCATTCTTTCCTCAGGGGTTCTTCCTGACCCAGGGGTCAAACCTGTGTCACATGCATTGCAGGCGGATTCTTTACCATTTGGGAAACCTGATAATAATTTAATCACCAACAAAATCTGTGCCCTGTTAATCCTCCCTTTTTGTATTTTTGATATGATAATTTACATATTATTTTGTGTATCTATTCATAAGTTATTATAGCTATAGTAATTTTAATACCATTATCTTTTAACATTTGTAGTTGAGTTCAGTGATCTACATATTACCATACTATTATGGCATTAGAATATTCTAAATTTGACCATGTACATAACCTAATAACCCAATCTAGTGTATTTTATATGTCCATATGTTTTCATGTGAGTAATTATCATCATTTCATTTCAGATTAAAGAACTCTTTTTAGTATTTCTTATAGGACAAGAGGTCTAGTGGTGATTAACTCTCTTTCCTATGTTTGTCTTGAAAAGTTTTCTCTCATTTTGTAGGACAGTTTTGCCAGGTAAAGTATTCTTAGTTGGCAAGCTGGTTTTTTTGTTTGTTTGTTTGTTTTGTTTTTTTTTTTTTTTTTTTTCATTTAGCACTTTGAATATATCATCCCGCTGTCTTGTGATCTGCAAAATTTTGCCTGAGAAATCTATTGATAGCTCTTTGGGATTCCATTGTATGGAATAAGGTTTTTCTTTCTTTCTTTTTTTCTCTTGCTGAATTCAAAATTCTCACTTTGTCTTTGATTTTGAACAATTTTATTATAATGTGCCTCAGAGAAGTCCTCTGTTGGTCAGACTTGTATGGGGTGTTATGTTTTAGTGTACCTGAAATACCATATCTTTCTCCAGCTTTCATAAATATTTGACCATTGGCTCAGAGGGTAAAGCATCTGCCTGCAATGCGGGAGACCTAGGTTCGATCCCTGGGTTGGGAAGATCCCCTGAAGAAGGAAATGGTAACCCACTCCAGTACTGTTGCCTGGAAAATCCCATGGATGTAGGAGTCTGGTAGGCCACAGTCCATGGGGTCCCAAAGAGTCGGACACGACTGAGCGACTTCACTTTCACTTTCTTTAAATAACTGTTCTGCCATTTTCTCTATGTACTCTTTCTGGGATGCCATAATAAGAATGTCATTTCTTGTGATGTTGTCCTATAACTAACCTGCTTTTTATTTGTTTTTTTGTTTTACTTTTTAAAATTTTTTTACACTCTTCTCTGAAAACTTTAAAATACCCTATCTTCAAGTTTATAGAATCTTTCTCCTGCTCATTCAAGTCTGCTGTTGATGCTCTCTATTGCATTTTTCAGTTCTTAAGTTGTATTTTTTATGTGAATTTTTGTTTTTTAATTATTCTCTCTGTTGAATTTCATTTTGTTCAGATAATATTTTCTCGATTTTTTTATGTGGATATTCTTTTACCTTTCTGAGTTTCCTTAAGACAATCATTTTAAGCTTTCTTCCTTCAACTCATAAGCCTCCATTTTTGAGGGATCAGGTACTGGGTGTTTATAATATTCATTTGGTAGTGTCATGTTTCCTTGACTTTTTGTGTTTCTTGAAGTCTTTCATTTGCTGTCTTCACATCTGAAGAAGAGGTTAACTCCTCCAGTGACTACTCTCTGGCTTCACAAGAGAGTTACCTTCACCTGTTACTCTATCTAGGGGTTTTGAAACTTCCACAGATCTTTTCTAAGAATATGCCTGCCCCATATTTCTTGTTCCCTCTTGAATCAGGAATGGTGGTGGTGATGGTAGTGGGATTCTTAAGACTGTATGCCTTCTCTCAATCTCATAAATTCAGGCCAGGTGTTGTGAGTCTGTTGTTTATTCTTTCCTAGGCTTTGTAACTTTTTCCAACCTCAGAGAGCTAGGCTGCCTTTCTGCATTTGCTTACTAGCCATCTGCAAAGGCTCACTCTGGTGTCCACAGGAGCTCACGATGGCAGCCAGCCATTAAGGAGTGGAAGAGGCATGTGGGATATTAGTATGTCCATGGGCCAGTTAAGGGGTCTACAGGTAGATGTCTCCAGTGGTCTATGGGTAGACTCTTTAGTAGTGTCCCAAGTACATTATTTTTAATTCTATCATTTCAATCTGAGTATTTAAAAACAGGATATTTTAAAAATCCTTGATAATACTTCCATTATTATTTATAATAATTTAGATTGTTCCTCGCATAATAAAACTTCAAAATAGAAAGTCAGGTCTCTTTTTCTGGTGGTAGACCTGATAGTCATGACTGCTATATTAAAAACTACAGATGAAAATATGAAAAATACAAATGTTTAAGAAATATCAGACTCTGTGAGCTTACAGAAGATGAAGAGACACTTGTTTAAGGAAATCTAGATTTGATTGAGAATGTGATTCTGTGGTATTTAAACTAAGACCCAAACCATCTCTATTCATGACAGCTTAGTGATATGTAACTCCACTCCAAGTTAACATAAGCAAAAATCCAGGGCTTTCTCTCTCCCCGACTCCTGGTTAGTAAAACTGTTTTCTCAGGAAAGCAGGACATAATAATTTATCATCCTACCTACCTATTCCTGAGGCTAAGTTCTGGCTGAATATAGCTGAGAGGTGGGGACAGCCTTCTTTTGCTCAGTCTGTGATCATGGGACAGAAGATCTATATTGGATGTGGCTCTGCTGAATAACCTGGAGCCCCAAATACCCTTGTTCCAGCTTTGGTGGTGGGGGATTCATGCTGAGAAAGGCAAACCCAGAAGACCTGTAGATGCCACCTCCTCACGAACCAAGCTCTCACTACCTTATAGTGAAAGTATCCCTCAGAGAGAAGCAGGCCATTGTTCCCACCTTCACTCACCTCATCATCACAGATTTTATCCCAGAGAGAGAAGCAGCACGTGGAACAGAGACTTCAAATTCCTATCAAATAGACCTAGTGAAAATTTATAGACTATACTATCCAACAGAGCCAAATGCCTGTTCTTATCAATAACACATGGAACATTCACCAGGAGACACCATGTACTAAAACAAACAGACAAACAAAAAACACACTTCAATATTTTTAAAAGGATAGAAATTATTTTAAAAGTGTAGTGCCTGATAATAGCAGTATGAAACTGCTGCTGCTGCTAAGTCACTTCAGTCGTGTCCATCTCTGTGCGACCCCATAGACGGCAGCCCACCAGACTTCCCCGTCCCTGGGATTCTCTAAGCAAGAACACTGGAGTGGGTTGCCATTTCCTTCTCCAATGCATGAAAGTGAAAAGTGAAAATGAAGTCGCTCAGTCGTGTCCAACTCTTAGCAACCTCATAGACCGCAGCCTACCAGGCTCCTCCATCCATGGGATTTTCCAGGCAAGAGTACTGGAGTGGGGTCCCATTGCCTTCTCTGAGTATGAAACTAAAACTAAATTATTAGAAATAAATTTGGGAATCTTACAAATATGTGGAAATCAAATAACATACCCCCAAACAGATGGATCAAAGAAGAAATCACAAATGAAATCAGAAAATATTTTGAGATTGATGAAAATGAAGACACAGTGCAAACAACAACAAAAAAAAAAACTTTTAAAGTTCAGTTAGAGCAGGGCTTGGAGAAGGCGATGGCACCCCATTCCAGTACTCTTGCCTGGAAAATCCCATAGACAGAGGAGCCTGGTAGGCTGCCATCTATGGGGTCACACTGAGTCGGACACGACTGAAGTGACTTGGCAGCAACAGCAAAGCAGTGCTTAGAGGGAAATTTATAGCTCTAAATGCCTATGTTGGAAAAGAAGGAAGGTATCAAATCGAAATCCTAAACTTCAACCTGACAGTAAAAAGAAGAGAAAGTTAAACTTAAAGCCAGCAAACGATGTAAAGGATAAAGATTAGAGTTATCTTAATAAAATATGGCAACCTGCTCCAGTATTCTTGCCTGAAAGATCCCCTAGACAGGGGAGACTGGTGGGCTACAATCCATGCGGTCACAAAGAGTCAGACATGACTGAAGTGACTGAGCATGCATGTGTGAGGAATGAAATAGAAAAACAATAGAGAAAAATCAGTAAAACCAAAAGCTCGTTTTTGAAAAGATTTTTTAAAAATTGACAAACCTGTAGCTGGCTTCTCCAAGAAATAGAGAAGACTTAAGTTCCAACAACCAGAAATGAGAGAAGAAACATTACTATAGCTTCACTGAAATAAAAAGTATCATAAAAAAATACTAAGAATACTATGAGCAATTGTATGCCAATAAATTAGATAACAGTGGAAATGAAAAAAATTCTAGAAATTCAAGAAACTAGATTTACACACACACTCACAAAGGAACCTATGTTGAGAATTGAAAGAGCACAGGAAGAAGTTAACTTCACCATGGAAAGTGTATGAAAATGCTAAGTTAATGAAGTGTTATATTATGTAATTAAAATCTTCTCAATATTGCTGGTTACTTTGTTTTCATAAATGACTACTAAAATGCCCCGAGTCACCAATAGTGGATATAGATATTATTTGGCCAGAAGAGACGTCATTCAACATATTTTAGATAAAAGTATTAAAGCATTGAAAATAAGCACAATATATAATCTTTGGAAAAACTAAGGAATCAGAAATTGTGATGGAGTCAAGGAAGTTTGAGAGAGTTAAGAAAAAAGGTATCAGCAATTTATGTCATCTTCTCCACTTTCTAAATGTTGACCATGTGTCTCCCATTGACAGATTTGAGTAGGAACCTACAGTAAGTAGATTCTGAGAACCCTACAGAACTTTAAATTGTGGTGACAGTGATGCCCTCAAAAAAGGTGGGGTGGAATAAAATGATGCAATACTTAACATTTTTATCTACATAACAGTTTACTAGAATAAAACATACCTTATTTTGTTAAATCAGATTCCAAATTTAACTCCTTTCCAAATAGGAGTTAAGTTATAATAAAAATGATTTTTTAGTATGAAAACACTTCTCTATCCTTATTTTGAAAGGATTATGGTCATCTTTTAATAAAACTGCTGACACATCTATCACTGTAATTTAATATACTCAAGAGAAATAGATACAAAATATTAATAAAAATGTGCAACCTATTTTACTCTACTGGCTATAAACTCTCTGATGCATTTCTAGGTACTGAAAATTAGCTTCCTTCATGCATTTCAGAAATAAATCCTTTGTATCTGATTAAAATGCAGATGAGCATCATAAACTATTGTAATTTGAAAGGACTGAACTCATGATGCAATCTGCCTCCATCTGCTTTCAGGTGTAAAGCAGGAGGGAGTTTTGCTGAAAGTATCACTGAATCCAATTTAGGTTAAAACTCAGGGAATTAAACATGCCAGTCTGACTCCCCTCAGTTTTTTTGTTTGTTTCTACATTTATATCATTTTGTTGTGTGCGTGTGTAGGTTTAGGCAATCTGCATAATCATATTGCTGTTAATTATAACAAAGCATGTCTAAATTTTTTTTCACAAATATGTATGGGGGGGAAACAGCTGAATTATTGGCCGGATTTTGAAAGAGCTTTGAAATTAACATGGAATGCCATAGGCTCATTTCTTCACTAAGGTGGTTCCCCCTTCTAACATTTTTCAGCCAATATGAAAGCAGTGGAATGAAACCATATGTAGTGAGCAGGAACAGGTAAACAGATACCTGAAAGTCATTGCCACAGGGCTGAAAGCAGAAAGATGGGGATTTGAAAAAGATGCACTTAAATAAGAAACCGAAGTCTATTGCCTAATAATGCTGTAGTTGTTGATATTTCTCTGAGTTTAAATTTCATCTTTGGTAAATGATTATGATTAATGTGCATCTGTAGGATTTATGAGAAGATCAAGTTTAGAGATCACTTAGTAGAATATCTACATATTGCTAGTGAAATAGACATGTCAGCCTGTTTTTCTTCTGTACAGCTGTACTGTAGACATTTCTTAAAGGTAATGAAAAAGATGGTGTGGTCATGCACATAGAGTCAGACATCCTGGAATGTGAAGTCAAGTGGGCCTTAAGAAGCATTATTACAAACAAGGCCAGTGAGGGTGATGGAATTCCAGTTGAGCTATTTCAAATCCTAAATGCAGATGCTGTTGAAGTGCTGCACTCAATATGGCAGCAAATTTGGAAAACTCAGCAGTGGCCACAGGACTGGAAAAGGTCTGTTTTCATTCCAGTCCCAAAGAAGGGCAATGCCAAAGAATGTACTGACTACCAAACAACTGCACTCATTTCACTTGCTAGCAAGGCAGTGCTCAAAAATCTTTCAAGCTAGGTTTCAACAGTATGTTAGCTGAGAACTTCCAGTTATACAATCTGGATTTAGAAAAAGCAGACGAACCAGAGATTAAATTGCCAACATCCATTGGATCATGGAAAAAGCAAGGGAATTCCAGACCAAAAAAAAAAATCTATTTCATTGACTATAAGAAAGCCTTTGACTGTAAGAATCACAAGAAACTGGAAAATTCTTAAAGAGATGGGATTACCAGATAAACTTACCTGCCTCCTGAGAAACCTGTATGCAGGTCAGGAAGCAACAGTTAGAACTGGGCAGGGAACAACAGACTGGTTCAAAATCGGAAAAGGAGCGTGTCAGTGCTGTATATTGTCACCCTGCTTATTTAACTTATATGCGGAGTACGTCGTACAGAATTCTGGGCTGGGTGATTCACAACCTGGAATCAGGATTGCCAGGAGAAATATCAACAACTTCAGATATTCAGATAATACCACTTTAAAAACAGAAAGCAACGAGGAACTAAAGAGCCTCTTGATGAAGGTGAAGGAGGAGAGAGAAAAAGCTGGCTTAAAACTCTACATTCAAAACACTAAGATCATGGCATACCGTCCCATCACTTCATGGCAAATAGATGGGTAAAATGTACAA
The DNA here is from genome assembly GCF_032405125.1 of Capricornis sumatraensis. Lineage (NCBI taxonomy): Eukaryota > Metazoa > Chordata > Mammalia > Artiodactyla > Bovidae > Capricornis > Capricornis sumatraensis. The sequence goes on along the minus strand of NC_091072.1, from coordinate 61,124,669 downwards.
ATAGTGACAGACTTTATTTTGGGGGCCTTCTTGCTCCTTAGAAGACAAGCTATGACAAACCTAGACAGTGTATTGAAAAGCAGAAACATTGCTTTGCTGACAAAGGTCTGTCTAGTCAAAACTATGGTTTATCCAGTAATTATGTTCGGATGTGAAAGTTGGACCATGAAGAAGGCTGAGCGCAGAATTGATGCTTTTGAACTGTGGTGTTGGAGAAGACTCTTGAAAGTCCCTTGGACTGCAAGGAGATCCAACCAGTCAATCCTAAAGGAACTCAGTCCTGAATATTCTTTGGAAGGACTGATGCTGGAGCTGAAGCTCCAATACTTTGGCCATCTGATGCAAAGAGCTGATTCTTTAGAAAAGACTCTGATGCTGGGAAAGATTGAAGGCAAGAAAAGTAGGGGATGACAGAGGATGAGATCATTGGATGGCATCGCTCACTCAATGGACATGAGTTTGAGCAAGTCCAGGAGATGATGAAGGACATGGAAGCTTGGCATTCTGCTCCATGGGGTCACAAAGACTCAGACATGACTTAACGACTGAACAACGAGGAGGAAACTCAACACACACACACAAAAAGTAGGCTTTTAGAATTATAGAAAATATATTTTATGAAAACTGGTTTTATATTTTGCCTTCTTATGTGAAATATTACAAGTGCTGCATTGACTGTTTTCCTTTTAACCTCACTTCTTGTTCTCATTGATGGCCTTATTAATCTTTTGTACCGTTTTATCAAATACTACTTCACTGAGCCTAGGGGTCAGACCTCAGTCATTTTATTTCATGAAAACTAGCAAAATAATTAATAGCAAACAAACAAACAAAAACAGAGATCAAGTTGCCAACATCTGTTCAGTTCAGTTCAGTCGCTCAGTCATGTCCGACTCTGCGACCCCATGAATTGCAGCACGCCAGGCCTCCCTGTCCATCACCAACTCCCGGAGTTCACTCAGACTCGTGTCCATCGAGTCAGTGATGCCTTCTAGCCATCTCATCCTCTGTCGTCCCCTTCTCCTCCTGCCCCCAATCCCTCCCAGCATCAGAGTCTTTTCCAATGAGTCAACTCTTCGCATGAGGTGGCCAAAGTACTGGAGTTTCAGCTTTAGCATCATTCCTTCCAAAGAAATCCCAGGGCTGATCTCCTTCAGAATGGACTGGTTGGATCTCCTTGCAGTCCAAGGGAGTCTCAAGAGTCTTCTCCAACACCACAGTTGTTAGATCATAGCAAAAGCAAGAAAGTTCCAGAAAAACATCTGCTTCATTGACTATGCTACAGCGTTTGACTATGTGGATCACAATGTGACTTAGCAACTGCAAAACGAGAACGAGGCCTGTGCATACGTGTTCTACAGTGTTCCGTGAGCTTATTTCCATGTTTTTAGAAGTTCTTTATAATAAATTTCTCATTTTGTATCTTTTGTTCTAATATGAACAATAAAATGGGGAAATATTCTGAATCACTGAATAACCATCTCATTTTGGACATTTTTTTGTACTTGGAAACATATTATTTCCATATAGTATTATTTTAAAATAGGCAGCCTGTTGAAAATCATGGAGATGGTCTTCATGAAGCCATATAGACAAGTGACAGTGATAGCACAGGATTCTGTAGATTGAGTATATGTTTCAAAAGCCAAAGAGGCTGAGAATAGGGCCATTATATGATCCATGGAATTATGAAGAAGCCAGTTCCATAAGAAAAGGAGGTAAAGTCATCAGTATCATTTTCCCACTGCAAATGGTACTTTAACTTAAGACCAAATCATCATTTAGCAGGTTTAATTAATGTGGTTTGTGCTAACAGTATGGTATTTTAAAATTTCAACTTAGTGATTGTTTTGCATTTCAATATAGAACTTGTAATCATAAGAAAGTAAAAAAAAAACTTGTTTATTCATTGTACATATTTAAATAATTTGTAAATGTTCAATTAACTCTAGAAGCATGAAAGAATTATTGATTAGAATCATTTTTCCAGTTCTGTAGATAAATTGAAAATTATTAATCATGAATTAACTTTGAAGAACTAAAAACAGCCATCTCTTTGAAAGAAAGGAAAAAGTCCCATTTAATACTATATATGAAGCTTAAACTATAATAATATCAAAAATAAATACATTTTATTTTAATTAAATATTAATAATATTAAATACATTTAATTTTAATATTATAATAATATTTTAAAACTATTAAGTGAAATGAAAGTTGTTTAGTTGTGTCTGACTCTTTGTGACCCCATGAACTGTACAATCCATGGAGTTCTCCAGGTCAGAATACTGGAGTGGCCTTTCCCTTCTCCGGTGGATCTTTCCAACCCAGGAATCAAATCCAGGTCTCCCATATTGCAGGCAGATTCTTTACTGTCTGAGCAACCAGGGAAGCCCATTTAAAAATTATTATATTTTATATTTATATATCTATTATATTTAAAACTATAAATAGTATTAAACATAAATATAATATTAACATTAAAGTACAGATTACATAATATTGCATATTTGTGTGGTAAAGAAACTATATGTAAAGACAAATGACAGAATGATAGACTAAAATAAAATATTTGAGTAATCTGTACTTGATCACCATTTGGTAGATCAAATATTGTCACAAATGACAAATGCATATGGTTTGATGATATTTGTAATATTTAATACATAAAAATTTAATATTTCTACTTTTCACCCAAAGTTATACACATTAATAAAATAAAGAAACTGCCAGAAGAAAAGCTAGCATGAAATATAGCTAGGATATTCACAGAAGAAAAAATACAAATGGGCTTCTGATGAAAATATGTTCCACTTCACTACAAGGACAAGGTGATTAAAACACTGAAAACTTTAAAAAAATTAGGATGATAGAAATATGAAATGTTGATCATATTCAGTAGAGCCAAGGATGTGGCACCACTATTAACTTTATCCCATGGAACTGGACATCACTTCAAACTTTGTAGAATTTGTGTAGCAGCATTTTTAAACATTAAAGTGTACACACTCATTGAACCACTATATGGGCCTTATCCAGTAGATATTGAGGATGTCATTACACAGAAGTAATGTGGTAACTGGATTTGTATTATACAATACTATATTTGAAATAAATAGAAAAAAAAATCCCAATATCTATCAGTAGAAAAGACTGAATAAATTTTTATGTATTTATTTTGAGAAAAATGCATGGCTAAGTAAGAAAAGCAAAGTATAAAACACTGTTTTTCTATTTTTATTTCTTTTAAAAAAGTGTTGTGCTTCTATAAAAAATTGAATAGCATATCTTCCAAATTGTTACTCTGCTTTTAGTAAGAATTGGAATTTAAATAGAAGAGAATTTTCTCATACCTCATATTTCTGTATTGTTGGCATTGGTACAGAAATTAGATGTATAGATAAACCAATTTAAGAATATGAAAGAAAAATTGCAAGGAAATTCCTACTTTTACCTGTCTTTACAAAATTTGGTAATTTATCTTCATTGAAAAATGTCTAAGATTGTGAATGCTAAGTGAAAGAAGACATAATTAAATGTTTAATTACATGGCTACATTCCATTAAAAATATTGTAGCATTTTGTAATGTAATTCCTATTGAGATTTCCGAATTCCCCGTTGCAGTTTTGTCTTACTTTTTTTTTTCTATTCTAATAAGCAAGACACTATTGCTCTGTGTCTTGTTTCTGTTTCACCTGTTTTACAAATACATGTTACTCAATCCATTAATGGATATCTGTTGAATTTTTAAGTAATTCATAAAATATTTGAGTTTAATATTTTTGTTTTGATTATCTATCTATAACATGAACCAAGTTATCTACTGAGAATGCTTGACTTTTATTTTTTTAATCTCAAAATGATACATATTAAACCTATATTGCTCTTTTGTTGGTACTATAAGGTAAAGAAATCTTATTTTAAATCTAGCTGCTAAATTGGAGAAGGAAATAGGAACCCACTCCACTATTCTTGCCTGGAGAATCCTGTGGACAGGGGAGCCTGGTGGGCTGCTGTCCATGGGATTGCACAGAGTCAGACACAACTTAGCAGCAGCAGCAGCTGCTAAATAATTTTAAATGCTGTCTGAATATTGAAGATTGAATATATTAAGAAAGTCTAAGACTCTTCTAAGAGTGTAATCAATGTCTTTTAAAATATAGTTTCCACATTGGAGAACAGTAAACCACTTTATGCACATAATTTTATGTTAATTTTAATTCTTGACTTTTTGAACTATTCATGAAGGATAATTGAACTCATGTACAGCGTATATTTTCACAGAAAGAATGCTTAAATAAGCTAAAATGGCTTACAAAATTAAATGAAGGAATAGTTAAGCTTTTTAGTACTAAGTACAGTATTAAACTTGCAAATACAAACCTTGAAAGCTGATGTTAGTATTTACTAGCATGTGTGTTGACCCTGACAAATGGATTTCAGTTATTCAATGGCAGATAGCATCACTGAAATAAAGAGAGAAAAAAATAAAGAGCTTGGGCTAGAAGGAGTTTTACCTTTGAAATGAGGTAGTACTGCCAATGGTTTTCTTTATTACTTTTGTTACTGAGAGAAAAATTATCGAATATTTCCTTTGCTTTCTTTTCAGTAGATATTTTGATAGCTCAAACATCCCTTTATTGGAAACTCATTTCCTCAAAAAACATTTTAAACTAAATCTATGAGATCTGAAGTCCCCAGGGGTCTTATACTTTGTTCTCTAGTTTCTTAGTATTTCATGTGAAATATATAGTCCTGGAGGCATAATGCTTTTAAAACATAAACTTTCTGGAAACTTGTTAGAAAGGAAATATTCTGACTTTGATTTTCTAAAATTTTGTACGAAAGAAGCCATTGGATCTTTGAAATAGTTTGTGTAAGCCAGAGGCAATTTAATACAATTTTATTGTCCTTATTTTCCCTTTCATATTCTTGCCCAGTTTATGCCATTTTCTTATCTGTGCTTATATGCCAAGAGAAGTAATATGTTATTATTTATGTAGTTTTTAACTGTAAAAAAAGTTCTAAACTTCAAATACTTCATTTTAATTGATTTGCTTTGTTATCTTCTCAGAATTAGACTCCTCTTGGGGTCACATCTGTTAGTTCTGCCATCGTCAGTTACAGTCAGGAAATCATTTGCTCTGTATTCTTGGGGCTTCATTTATTAGGCATAATTTAATCAGTGCTTTAGGTATCAAGAGGATCAAGAATATTTGACTAGATTGTCTATCTCAGATATTTGCTTTAGTACATAGTAAATATTCAAATATCAGCAGAGTTACCTTCTGGGATAAAAGACTAGAGAGAAGTTTAATTCACTATACTTTTTATTGATGTTATTGAAACAACAACTAGCCTGAAAACAAAATTAAAATCTTCCAAATTCTACCATTCTATGAAATCAACTGCAGTGACATTTCTGTTCCCTTCCAACTGCTGTCAGTTTGAACTCATGAATTTTACATATTCATAATTAGAGTAAAGGCACCACTGGATTTCATTCAATCTTGTAGCCAAACAATTTGGCCCAGAACAGCTTTGTTTTCCTGACTCTGGAATCTTTGCATAAACTGTAATACATTCTCATTGGCTCAGCTTCACCTAAGGGTGAAATATTTTATTGAATTATTGAATTGCTAAAGTTTTGTTCATTTCACATCACTATGAATCATAAAAATATAAACAGTTTCTTGAAGACTCATTTCTATCCACAGATGCAACAATTTTTTCACTGATGAAAATCTGAAAACACTGTATATGATCTATGTATACTTTAGTCTCATACTATAGTTAACGAATAATGCTCTCTGAGCATCTCTCATATAAACAAAAGCAAATACATATATTGGCTTATGAAAAGACCTTAATTAAAGTGCATTATGATGACCTAAGAACTTGAGGATATACGCAAAAGCTCCTGTTTATCATAGATACTTACCCTAGAAAACCTATTAAGACACTGATCCTATTATTTCCTATTAATGAAAGGGGTGGCCTGAGGTAACTACTAATTAAAGATTGTTCCTGTAGACATATTATGCTGACTTTCTAGAAGGTGGGCATAGTTTTGTTTAGGCAACACAATGCATCCAGTTAATTGTTAACAACTTGGCTTAATTGCAGTTTTGTATTTTGTACATCAGAAAAGCTGAGAATGCCCATGAACCTGTGTACTTTTTCCATGTAATTTTACAGGTCATGTATTTCTCCAGAAATATTTATTTGTAACAGCCATATCTGAAATAAAACCTCCTGAGGGGCTACCAGTTAGAGAAAGTCATAATTCTTCTAGATCTACAACTGAAGTTAAGACATATTTCAACATTCATTAGCATACCATATGTTTAAGCAGATCAGCTAAGACCACTTATGAAAATATTGTACTTGCATTAATTAGAAAAGCAGCACTGTAAATTAGGAAGCCGTGTGGCACATCTTGGTTTCTTAGCTTTCAGTTGCAGGGAACAGCTGCCTAAGCAATTACTGGCAGAAAGAAATTTGATAAGAGAACTTAGATGCTTACTGATCACACAAAGGGCTTAAGGCCTAATACTCAGAGCTACTCTATGCAGAAGTAGCTTGCTAGGCAGCTGTAAAGTCTGTCTGACTTTAAGAAGATACTACTATTGCTAGAATTTAGGACCTGGAAGCCACCAGTTCAGTGCCTTCCTCTCAAGAACCACAGAAGCGTTCTTCAATATACACATCAATCAATGTGATACACCATATTAAAAATTGAAAGATAAAAATCATATGATCATCTCAATAGATGCAGAAAAAGCCTTTGACAAAATTCAGCACCCATTTATGATTAAAGCTCTTCAAAAAATGGACATAGAAGGAACCTACCTCAACATAGTAAAGGCCATATATGATAAGCCTACAGCAAACATTATTCTCAGTGGTGAAGAACTGAAAGCATTCCCTCTAAGATCAGGAACAAGAAAAGGGTGTCCACTTTCACCACTATTATTCAGCATAGCTCTGGAAGTCCTAGCTACAGCAATCAGAGAAGAAAAAGAAATAAAAGGAATCCAGATCAGAAAAGAAGAAAAAAGCTCTCACTGTTTGCAGATGGCATGATACTGTACATAGAAAACCCTAAAGATAATATCAGAAAATTAATTGCTGAGCTAATCAGTGAATTTAGCAAGGTTGCAGTATACAAAATCAATACATAGAAATCATTTGCATTTCGATATACTAACAGTGAAAAATCAGAAATAGAAATTAAAGAATCCCTTCACCATTGCAACAAAAATAATTAAATATCTAGGAATAAACTTACCTAAGGAGACAAAAGTACTGTACACAGAAAATTATAAGACATTAATTTTAAAAATCAAAGATGCCATAAACAGAGCGATACTGCATGTTCCTTGGTAGGAAGAATCAATATTGTGAAAATGACTATACTATCAAATACAATCTCCAGATTCAGTGTGATCCCTATCAAATTACCAATGGCATTTTTCACAGAACTCGAACAAAATATTTCACAATTAAAATGGAAACACAAAAGACCCCGAATAGCCAAAGCAATCTAGAGAAAGAAGAATGGATCTAAAGGAATCGACCTTCCTGACTTCAGCTTACACTACAAAGATGCAGTCATCAAAACAGTATGGTGCTGGCACAAAAACAGAAATATAGACCACTGGTAAAAGATAGAAAGCCCGGAAATAAACCCATGTACCTATGGGTGTCTTATTTTTGACAAAGGAGGTGAGAATATACAATGGGGATAAGACGCCTCTTCAATAAATGGTGCTGGGAAAACTGGACAGCCACATGTAAAAGAATGAAATTAGAACACTTCCTAACACCATTCACAAAGATAAACTCAAAATGGATTAAAGACCTAAATGTAAGACCAGAAATTATAAAACTCTTGGAAGAAAACATAGGCAGAACAATTGATGGCATAATGGGAGAAAATAATAGCAAATGAAACAACTGACAAAGGATTACTTCCCAAAATATACAAGCAGCTCATACAACTCAATACCAGAAAAACAACCCAATTAAAAAATGGGAAAAAGATCTGGGTAGACATTTCTTCAAAGAAGACATAAAGATGGCTATCAAACACATGAAAAGATACTCAACGTCACCCATTATTAGAGAAATGCAAATCAAAGTGACAATGAGATATCAACTCACACCGGTCAGAAGGGTCATCATCAAAAAGTCTACAAACAATAAATGCTGGAGAGGATGTGGAGAAACGGGAACACTCTTGCACTGTTGGTGGGGGATGTAAAGTGATACATCCACTATGGAAGACAGTATAGAGATTCCTTAAAAAGCTAGGAATTCAACCACCATATGACCCAGCAATCCCACTCCTTGGCATATACCCTGAAAAACCAAAATTGAAAAAGACACACATAACCCATTGTTCATTGCAGCACTATTTACAATAGCTAGAACATGGAAGCAACTTAGATGTCCATCAATAGATGAATGAATAAAGAACCTGTGGGACATAAACACAACGGAATATTACTCAGCCATAAAACAGAACTGCCTTGATTCAGTTCTGATGAGGTAGATGAACCTAGAACCTATTATAGAGAGTGAAGTGACTCAGAGAAATATAAATATCATATTCCAACGCACATATTCGGAATCTAAGAAAATGGTACTGAAGAATTTCTTTATAAGGCAGCAATGGAGAAACAGACATAGGGATACCTTTGTGGACATGGGGAGAGGGGAGGAGAAGGTGAGATGTATGGAGAGTAACATGGAAACTTACATTACCGTATGTAAAGTGGATAGCTAGCAGGGATTTGCTGTATGGCTCAGGAAACTAAAACAGGGGCTCCGTGTCAACCTAGAGGGATTGGGTGGACAGGGAGATGGGAGGGAGGTTCAGAAGGGAGGGGATATACATATATACACCTATGGCTGATTCATGTTGAGGTTTGACAGAAAACAACAAAATTCTGTAAAGCAATTATCCTTCAATAAAAAGTTAATTAATTAAAAAAGAAAAAAGAACCACAGAAGGAGTAGACAGTCTTCTGTTGCGAGAGATCTCTACAATTCTGTGCTTCTCACAGGAACAACTAAAGGAAAGGAGAAATGTCTCTCCTATACTTCTGCCTTCTACATCTCACTCTGCAAGTAACTGGCAAAACCTAATGCATGATCAGAAACCTAAGTGAAAGAGAGTCTTAGGAAATATGTTTAGTTTTCCAGCCTCTGGACACAATGCAAATGACACCAAGTGCTAATCCACTAAGCCCAGAACACTTGATATGCTTTGAATTCATTTTGACATTTGAATGTATGTCTTCCTGTTAGGTAGACTATATTCTGTTTTGCTTGAAGCCATACTGATTTGTAGCTGTCATCCCACTATAATTATAAATAGTGCATCCTATCACTCTTAATGAGTTCTGGTTTGGAAGATAAATTCCATTTTCACTTTACCTTTACATATGTGTGTATTACCCTAACTGGGTGTAGGAAATAAAGAGGGAAATGTCACTAACTCAACCCAAAATAGGGCTGTGAAGGAATTATTAGCATTTTAACTTAGCAGATATAAGACTTGAAGATCATACTAACCAGCCCACCATGGTTGTATAGAAAATAAAAGATAAAAAAGATTTTAAATTTAAACGTGTCTGACTACCAAGGTTATATTATTGGTTAATTATGTAGCTGTTATTTGTAATCAGTTCTGTGCTGATAACTATTTCTTCTATAAAATTTTATGGACTTTATTCATTTTGTTTTTACTTATTAATTAATTGGGCTTCCCTGGTGGCTCAGAGGTTAAAGTGTCTGCTTCCAATGCTGGAGACCTGCGTTCAATCCCTGGGTTGGGAAGCTACCCTGGAGAAGGAAATGGTAACCCACTCCACTATTCTTGCCTGGAGAATCCCATGGACAGAGAAGCCAGGTAGGCTACAGTCCACAGGGTCACAAAGAGTTGGACACAACTGAGTGACTTCACTATACTATACTTCACTATTAATTAATTCATAAGTATTATTTGAGCATCTACTCTGAGCCAAACATCGACCTTGACATAGGAATATAGTAGTAGGCCAAACAGACAAAAATTCTTATCCATATGAAGCTATAATCTAGAGAAAGGACATATATATTTTTTTAGCAAAATGTATTTGATGATAAAATGTGCTACGGATGAAAATACAACAGATAAGCATAATAGGGAAAGCTGAAAGTGGGGCTGCTGTTTAAATGCAGACAGTCACTAATAAAATTTCATTAGATACTGAAATAGATCAAATTATCATGAAGATATCTATATGAGTAATTAAGGCTGAAAAATGTAAACTATGAGGCAAGAGTGACTCTGGAGAGTTTGAAGAAGGGCAAAGAATATACAGATGAATAGGGTACTATGGACGAATAGGGAATGGATAGGAGGAGATGAAGTCAGAGAGATTGTGTGTGTGTGTGTCATGTGTATGTTGTGTGTTGCTAAAGTAAAGATAAGAGCCCTGGGTAGCCTAAGGCTATGGCTTTGGAGTGAGCTAGAAAGCCAGTTTACTGATGTAGCACACTGGAATATTTCAAACACCTATAGATATAATCAATTTGTCACCTTAGTAAAAGAGTGTTATTCAAAGAGGAGCTTTAGGAAAAAAATGAGTAATATGCATATTATCTAACTGATTTAATATTCAAATACCTGACCAATAAAAATAAGATAATAATAGAAAAGTGGCAAAGATTCAATGCAGTTGTAAATACACTTGCCTAGTATACACTATGGAGAAGGCAATGGCACCCCACTCCAGTTCTCTTGCCTGGAAAAATCCCATGGATGGAGGAGCCTGGTAGGCTGCAGTCCATGGGGTTGCTGAGGGTCGGACACGACTGAGCGAATTCACTTTCACTTTCACTTTTCATTTTCATGCATTGGAGAAGGAAATGGCAACCCACTCCGGTGTTCTTGCCTGGAGAATCCCAGGGACGGGGGAGCCTGGTGGGCTGCCATCTATGGTGTCGCACAAAGTCAGACACAACTGAAGTGACTTAGCAGCAGTATACAATAATCTCTCAGTCAATGAAGGCAGTTATTAACTTAAATGAAGACAATTTTTAATCAAATAAGCAGTATATATGACTAACTGCATTCACTTCACTGTTTGTGAACCAAATAATATGATTACTAAGTCCTATGTGAGATTTAATCATGCATCTGTATTTATCTGTATATGTACATCACTAGCCTTAAATATTTTAGCATGACAAAAGAGGAATCCAGCAGGTTTCACACATAATGGCTGAAGATATTATTATAAGATTAAGAGGATAACTTCATTGTAAAAGAAATTAGGGAATTGTGGTTTGGGGTTAGAAAATGTATTCTGGAGTTTAGATCCAACAATAACTATTTGAATCTGTGCTGTCTGAGGCCCTGTGTCAGGTGCTGACACTGCGAAAATCAGTAAGTATATGTCAGTCAATGTGTATTTCATCAATAATGATCATTTAATTATTAACCAGTTAGTAGTAGTTCATATTTAGGCAATAAACTTGGAGTTGTCACTGGGTACTTTGGGAACCAAAGGAAATATCTTTTCCAGCTTTATCTGGAACAGAAGTTTTATGGACAGAGGTTTTCTGAGGAGGTGGATCCCAACTCTATCTATTATATCTATCTATCTATAGACATGGCCTTCCCAGGTGGCATAGTGGTAAAGAAGCCACCTGCCACCGCAGAAGATGCAAGAGACACAATTTCAATTCCTGGGCAGGGAAGATCCTCTGGCGTGGGAAATGGGAACCCATTCCAGTATTCTTGCCTAGAAAATTCCATGAACAGAGGAGCCTGATGATCCATGGGGTTGCAAAGAGCTGGACACCACTGAGCACATGCACACACATCTATAGACATCCTGATACCTGTATTTCTCTATCCTAATTATGACTGGCAGGGGTAGGGAAAAGCAGATATTAGACATGCTCATACATATATGGCTCGAAAGTGAAAGTCGCTCAGTCGTGTCTGACTCTGCAATCCCTTGGACTATACAGTCTATGGAAGTCTCCTGGCCAGGATACTGGAGTGGGTAGCTGTTTCCTCTTCCAAGGGATCTTCCTGACCTAGGAAATGAACTCGGGTCTCCTGCACTGGAGGTGGTTTCTTTACCAGCTAAGCTACCAGGGAATCCCATATTATACATATACATGTGCTATATGTATATTAGGCATGCAAATGTGTATATATACACACACACACACACACACACACACACACACATATATATACACATACATATATAAAGTGAAGTGAAAGTCATTTACTGGTGTCCAACTCTTTGTGACGCCATGGGCTATACAGTCCATGGAATTTTCCAGGCCAGAATACTGGAGTGTGTAGCCATTTCCTTCTCCAGGGGATCTTCCCAACCCATGGATCAAACCCACATCTCCCACATTGCGGGCAGATTCTTTTCCTTCCAAGCCACCAGGGAAGCCCAAGAATACTGGATTGGGTAGCCTCTCCCTTCTCCAGTGGATCTTCCAGACCCAGGAATTGAACTGGGGTCTCCTTCATTGCAGGCAGAGTCTTTACCAGCTGAGCTACCAAATATGTCGAGAATGCCTAAAATGCATAGATTACTCAAAAAATGGACCCTAGTTCTCTTTCATAACCCTGAATTGCAGATTCATAGGCAAATTACTTAACTCCACTCTGCCTCGATTTTCTTATAGATAAAATGAGAAAAAATGCACAACTTTCAACAACACTTTTAGTTCCTTTGTCATTCTGTAATTGTATTTTGTGTATAAAAATTGCATGTAGTATTATAACTAAATAATAGAATTTCTTTCACACTTACCATGTATCAAACTCTGTAATATTTTATTTATTCTATCAGTCTGACAAGTTAGGTATTTCTAGGTACTACTAAAGAAATAGATGTATGTAAAAGATCTCCATGATCCAGATAATCACAATGCTGTGATGACTTACCTAGAGCCAGACATCTTAGAATGTGAAGTCAAGTGGGCCTTAGAAATCATCGTTAGGAACAAAGCTAGTAGAGGTGATGGAATTCCAGTAGAGCTACTTAAAATCCTGAAAGATGATGCTGTGAAAGTGCTGCACTCAATATGCCAGCAAATTTGGAAAACTCAGCAGTGGCCACAGCACTGGAGAAGGTCAGTTTTCATTCCAATCCCAAAGAAAGGCAATGCCAAAGAATGCTCAAACTACCCACAATTGCACTCATCTCACACGCTAGTAAAGTAATGCTCAAAATTCTCCAAGTCAGGCTTCAGCAATACGTGAACCGTGAACTTCCAGATGTTCAAGCTGGTTTTAGAAAAGGCAGAGGAACCAGAGATCAAATTGCCAACATCTGCTGGATCATGGAAAAAGCAAGAGAGTTCCAGATGCTTTATTGACTATGCCAAATCCTTTGACTGTGTGGATTATAATAAACTGTGGACAATTCTGAAAGAGATGGGAATACCAGACCACCTGACCTTCCTCTTGAGAAACCTATATGCAGGTCAGGAAGCAACAGTTAGAACTGGACATGGAACAACAGACTGGTTCCAAATAGGAAAAGGAGTACGTCAAGGCTGTACGTCATCACCCTGCTTATTTAACTTCTATGCAGAGTAAATCATGAGAAATGCTGGGCTGGAAGAAACAAGCTGGAATCAAGATTGCCAGGAGAAATATCAATAAGCTCAGATATGCAGATGATACCACCCTTATGGCAGAAAGTGAAGAGGAACTAAAAAGCCTCTTGATTAAAGTGAAAGAGGAGAGTGAAAAAGTTGCTTTAAAACTCAACTTTCAGAAAACTAAGATCATGGCATCTGGTCCCATCACTTCATGGGAAATAGATGGGGAAATAGTGGAAACAGTATCAGACTTTATTTTTGGGGCTCCAAAATCATTGCAGATGGTGATTGTAGCCATGAAATTAAAAGACACTTACTCCTTGGAAGGAAAGTTATGACCAACCTAGATAGCATTTTTTTTGTCTGTTTGTTTTTTTTTAGATAGCATGTTAAAAAGCAGACATATTACTTTGCCAACAAACGTCCATCTAGTCAAGGCTATGGTTTTCCCAGTGGTCATGTATGGATGTGAGAGTTGGACTGTGAAGAAGGCAGAGCGCCAAAGAATTGATGCTTTTGAACTGTGGTGTTGGAGAAGACTCTTGAGAGTCCCTTGGACTGCAAGGAGATCCAACCAATCCATTCTGAAGGAGATCAGCCCTGGGATTTCTTTGGAAGGAATGATGCTAAAGCTGAAACTGCAGTACTTTGGCCACCTCATGCGAAGAGTGGACTCACTGGAAAAGACTCTGATGCTGGGAGGGATTGGAGGCAGGAGGAGAAGGGGACGACAGAGGATGAGATGGCTGGATGGCATCACCAACTCAATGGGCATGAGTCTGAGTGAACTCCGGCAGTTGGTGATGGACAGGGAGGCCTGGCGTGCTGTGATTCATGGGGTCGCAAAGAGTCGGACATGATTGAGTGACTGAACTGAAATGAACTGAACTGAAGTTGTTATTATAGCCTCTGTTCTTATAAGGTTAGAGAGTAGGTTTGGAGGAAGATATATATCAAAACTAACATTCAAAAAAAAAAAGTAACATTCTTTTTTGGATGCTGGCAAGTATTTGATATCTATATATCATGCTTTTGATGGTTAAATTAGGAAATATGTAGATCTTTTCCCTCAAGGTGTTCACTGTTCTTGGGAGAGAGGAAGGAGGGGACAGAAAGAGGTTGAGATTGAGATATGATTTGTTAATACACGTGAGGAAGAACACAGAACACTACTTGACTACATGTGGGAGAGCCAGTGTCAGCCTAAGAGAGGAGCTGACACTGAGCTGTTCTGCACAATAATTAGAGTTTATTCAAGAAGATAAGACAAGGTGGGGGGAAGACATTATAAATAAAGAGATGGTCTATTAAAAAATAAGGGCCACGTGATTGAGCAGGGCATAGTGGAGGAGAGAAAGTAGTTCAGGATGTCTGCATAGGATACATATGAGCAAGTTGTGGGATATGCAAATATAAAGGTGGAAAGATACAAAAGTAAAAAGTGTGTCCTTCAATGGCATTCTTAAAAGGTTTTGAACAATGGAGTGATATAATCAGAATCATACATTAATAAGAAAAACAGTATAGGAGTAAAGCAAAATTTGGGGAATATATTGCTTATAGAAACCACATAGTTGCATGACTGTTTCAAGCAAAAGGGATATGATGTGAAGGAGAGGAAGTAGATAAAGGTTATTCCCAGAATTTGTGAAAGAATTTATGAGAAAGATATTAACTAACTTGATTTACATTTTTTATTTTGAACCAAGAGTATGTATGTATATTATTTTAAAATGTCACACTGAATTTACTTTAATCTACACATTGTTCAAGCGGTAGAAACCAGTATTTAAAGTAAAAGTATTCTTCAAGTTCAGAAAGTCTCTTTATCTAGTTTAATGTGGGGAACAAGGAAAAAGTATCCATTCTTGCTCTGTGCAGTAAGGTATGATTGAAATGGCATTATGAAATACCAAAAATTATCACTGTAAGTTTTTAAAAGGGCCATGGTTTTATTATTAAAGTAAAAAAAAAAAATCTACAGATAATATAAAACTTAAAGTGAGTTATTTTAAATAGGATTTATAACCACGCATTTAATGGAACTGTCTTATTGAAAGGGCTTCTGGAAATCTAGGTAGAAATATAAGTGCTTCATCTATATTTTATCTCTTTGACCTTAAACTTACAGAAGAACATTTAACATTTTAGCAGAAATGAGGGGATAATATTTGAGTTTCTTATTAACTAAAATTAAAGTTTTTAATAGTTAACTCACTATTTTTTCATTCTTGTGTACAATTAAATGTGATAACAGAAATAATACATGTGTGTACACACACATTCATATACACAAATACACACATTCTATTTAGGAAGAATTTAGCATATAATCCTAATCTATCCAAGGATTTTTTCAGAGAGTATGTAGGCAACACTCCATGACAAGTTAAATTACTTTGATTTCCAATTTTGATACCTATTCAAGTTTTTCTTTAATGCATGTTTTAATATGTATGCTTTTCTTGTACTTAATACACTATTGGCAAAAGGACAGTGCATCATAAATATATTTTATATATAAAATGTGTATACAATATAAATTTATATACATTTTATATGTATATGTATATAATATATATATAATGTATTTTTAAATAAAAATTATTTTCATTTAAAATACAGTGAAAAATAAAACTAACATACCAAATTGATGGATCAATGAATATTATTAATAAAATGAAGATAGAAAAGAGTGATTCAAATTAAAGGAAATTATTCAGCAAATAACTTTGAAGGAATATGTGGATATGGCTAAAATTGGAGCTATTGTATATGGACTAAAGTTTATACTGCATTTAAACAAGTTCTATTATATGGAAATGATGTGTTTTGAGATAGAGATTTGAAGCTGTGTACATCTTCCTATTAAGACATGCCTATAGGTATAGAAAATTTTATTCTGTAAAAACTCACTTGAAAAATATTTTATCATGTTAGTCAATAAGAATTCAGTTCAAGTATCAAGACTATTATTATTATTATTTTGCCTGGGAAAACTTGTTTGCTTCTAGGAAAACAATATTTATAATGTTGTAGCCATGCATTCTGGGAAACAAACTCACTCAGAAGGACAGTGCAGATAGTGGAGTGCAGTTTATTACACCGGTGGCCCAAGGCAGAGTCTCCTCTCAGCCAAGGACCCCGACCAGTTTTTGTGAAAACCTTATGTACCCTAAGTGTAGTTGCTCAAACCCACCTCCCCAGATTCCTTGAAACTAGTCTGAACAAAGGAAGAGAAAGATACAATCAAAGTTAACCTGTGATTCATATGCTTTAAGCCTCGGTAGTTAACAGTTGACAATTATCAATAGGCCTGTGGTCATACCCCACTAAGCATAATAGAATTTATGATTCTATTTGGTTGCACAGATAATTAGGGTATTCTTTTAGGCAATGGAGAATCTAGGTATGGGCCCTGGGGCTCTTCCATCTGGGGGGCTTGGTTTTCCAGTTGATATGTCGTTTCCATAGATACTGGGCATATAGCTCAAAGTCCAGTCAGGCCCAAGATGCAGTCCTGCTTTCAAGATGGAGCTTGTTCTGTCTGTTTCCTCCTTCAATAACAAAGAACTCAACTCCTGAATCTTTAACTTATTTTTGCTCTACTTTTATTTCCATTGGTCTTCCTCTTGTTTCCCTTTATCTCTTTCTAAAGTGATTTTCTTTGTAGGAGAATATTTACTAAAATAAAGCTAATTGAAGAGCTGGAAATATGAAGATCTCACTAGCACAACTTGAAATATTTATTATTGAATAGTTGAACTTTGTTATTCTTTTACTTACCTGGACTTATTTGTTATTCATTCACAGGGAAACAGTAAAGTATATCAGAAAAATATCACCTTAATTAAGAGTAGAAGCATTGCTCTTAGTCTGTGCAGTGGCTTAAAATAAATACAGTAGGTTTATTACAATTCTAAAATCATGATAAACTGATGAAAAAATACTTAATTGGTATTAAAGAAACAATGTTAGTTATAATTAAAGTGTACATTAAAACTATGTTTTTATTTTGAAAATTTAATATCATTTTTGTCAACTTTGTCCACTTGAAAGTAACTTACACTAAATGGAAATTCAATGACCATTATAATAGAGATAAAGAAACAATATTGTGATTGGACTTAGAATTTTTCCTTTGGTTTCAAAATCTTTTTTGGTTAAGAGATTTTTATACTTTTTTAATTACACAAATAATAAGCATAACAAAACCTCTAAAGCACAGTAAACCTAATGGAGATGGTGCTTGTAAAACACCATATCCTCTTCTAGTCCAAGTAGAAGACAGCAAAAATATAATTAGTATTCTATCATAACTTCTACCATGAACCAAACCACAAAATTAAGTTTTAAGGAATTTATAGATTGAACATTATGGCCTAAACTTTCCTAAACAAGGGAAGTTTAGGAAAAGCAACAGCTGCATGAGACCTAGAAGACAATTCAGAAAAAAATAAAATAAAGTAGACTGTAGTGAAGTCAGGAACAATGCTTAGAAGGCTATTGTAATAATCCAGGTGAGGGGAAAGGAAAGTCAGCGGTGAAGAGTACGGAGATAGGAATGACAACACTTGGTGACCATTGATTTCCCCTGTGCAGGGAAAATGTTAAGATGAACTTCTAGGTTCCTAATTTAGAATTGGGTAGATGATGGTTCATGTCACTGACTTATGAAGAGAAAGAAGGAAAAAGGTTTAAGGTAGTATTTTCAGCTGGGGACAATTTGGTCCCACGTGATTTGGTAACATCTGGAAACATTTTTGGTTGTCATAGCTAGGGAAGGGTGCTACTAACATCTTAAATAGAAGTCAGGGATGCTACATTCTGTAATGCATAGAACACCCTCTTATCCCTAACCCAATGACAAAGAATTGTCTGTCAAGCTATCTCTAAGAGGTTGAGAAACACTGGTATATGGTAGAATCTTTCTTAAAAAATAACAACAATAATAATAATAATATAAATAAATATTTAGCTTTCTGTTTTGGATATTATAGCTAGCAGAGTAATGGTTTCATAATACCCTTTGTTCTAATCCCTGGACCTGTGAATATGTTACTTACATGGCACAAGGGATTTTGCTTATGTGATTAATGATATCAAAATTAAGATATTTGTGTTGAATTGTCAAGACAATGAGATGGTTAGATAATATCACTAATTCAATGGACATGAATTTGGGCAAACTCCAGGAGACAGTGGAGGACAGAGGAGCCTAATATGCTACAGTTAATGGGATCTCAGAGTCAGACGTGACTTAGTGACTAAACAAAAACAATAACATCAAGGTGGGATTTAATGTAATAACAGGAGCGTTTAGAAGAGAAAAAGGAAAGCTGGAAAGTCAAATAAAAATATGACAATAGCATCAGATCAGATAAAGATAGAAATTTAAAGATATTTCACTTCTGGCTTTGAAGATAGAGGAAGGAGCCATAAACCAAGGAATTCAGGTTGTCTCCAAAAGCGGGAAAAGACAAGGAAAGACATTCCCTGCCAATACCTACGAAAGAAATTCAGAGTCTAGAATTTTAAGAGAAGTATGATTTGAACCACTGAGTTTGTGGCAATTTATTGCCGCAGCAGTAGGAAACTAATATAGAAATGTCAAGTTTGATTTGGACACTGAGTAGAGGTATCTTGTGGGGAAGAAGAGAATTTGGCTAGCAATATTGTTTGAGAGTCCTCAGTACCTGTGATGAAACCACAAATTAATAAGATCTTCCCCATGTGAAAGCTGAAAAGAAGATAGAATCAAGTAGAATTCTTGGAAATATCCATGATTAATAAGGAACTTGGCGGGCTACATTCCATGGGGTCACAAAGGAGTGAGACGTGACTAAACAACAACAGCAACAAAATGTGAGGTGAAAGAACATATGCATCGTGAAAAAGGGTACAAAGGTAGGATGGTGAGAATAAGGGGTGAAAGGCATTATGGCATACAAAGGAGGAGAGATTCCCAAAAAGGAAAAAGTTACAATAACAAGTGTGCTTTAGAGTAAAAGGTTTGTTGCATTTCACAGATAAGCGATTGCCTGAGAGCTCATTCAACGCAATTTCAGTGGTCTATCAGAGACAGAGAACATGCGGCAGTGGCTCAGAGATGATCTGAGGATCAGCAATGGAAGCAAAGATAGTTTTACTTTTTAAAAATACATAACAAATATTTGATAGGGAGGGTCATTGGGTTGCCTCAACATGTGGCATTTTTGTGTGTTTGTGTGTTTATGTGAAGTTTTTAAGATAAGAGAGCATTGGCTCTGTTGAAGGTAGAGAGAAAGAGGTTGAAAAACACAAAAAACAGGGAAGAAATAAAGTAAAGGTCCTTGAGATGTGAGTTACATTAAGTGGAAGGGGCACTTCAATGCTGAGATGGAAAGAAGGAGTGGAAGAATGGGTATGAACAGGAAATGTTCTATGAATGAGTAGGGCACAAAGGAATTCTGGATATTTCTCCCTGGCTGTCTTTATTTTCTTGTTAACTTGGAGGCCGGTGATCTCCAATAAGTTTATGTTTAGATGAACGAAATTATAAAGGATGGTATAACTGGAAGACAAGCTTCAAATTAACATTTCTTAAAGTGAGCTTGTTAAGCAGTAATTGTTGTTAGTTAGTTTGAGAGAGCTAGCTGGGACTGTGAAACTCTATTATCAAAGTTCTTTTGAAGAGGGAATTCATAGGACCTGGACTCCATCTTAGGCTTGTTCATGCTGATCAGGCTCGGCCACCTCTCCAGTGGACTCCGCATTCTGTGTTTAGTGCCTATGGAAATGACAACAGAAGGATAAGACCTGCTCCGAACAGGCCATAAATTTTTCTGTGCCTATTGGAGTGTAACCTCGGGCTTATTGATTATTGGCCAATTGTTTAACTGTTTGAGCACGTAACATGTGAATGATGGAGTTTTGGGGATTGTATTTACCCTTCCTTGTTTATGTAAGTCTCAAGGAATTTGGAGTGGTGGGTTCAGACACATACACGTGGAGTATAAAAGATTTTCACAAATGCTGGTCGGGGTCCTTGGCTAAGAGGAGACTCTGCCTTGGGCCACCGGTGTAATAAACTGCACTCCACTGTCTGCATTGTCCTTCTGAGTGAGTTTGTTTCCCAGAACACGTGGCTACAACACTTTCAGTGAAAATATGTGAGCTTATATTAAGGGAGCTTAAAGAAGCTGGTGTTGTCAAGAAGAAGCAAGTTTTCAGGTTAAGTGAAGAATTTTGTTAAAAAACTGTAATATTTAAAATACAATTTTAAAAATATAGAGAATAATAAACAAGGTTTTAGGAGCATGTGAAACTAGTTCTATGGAAATAATAAAAAAGTGGTGTTTTTCATGTTTTTCAACCTCTTTCTCTCTACCTTCAGCATAGCCCAAACTCTTTTATCTTAAAAATTCAATGCACATAAACACACACACACAAATGTGTAAATGTTTGGATTAGTTATATGCTTTAGAGGTTTATGCTGGATTTGGATTTCTTACAAAACTTGCTAAATACAAGATAATTTTATTTTTCTTTTGTTTAGAATTTAAGGTATGTGTGAGTTTAAATATTTAAAGTGAAAATGACTCATATATCTTTATTGGTCACGTGGTCGCCCCTTAAAGGAAATGGTCCAAGGTCAGTTAGAGAATATTGAATCACACTTTCATTAAGTCTGCAACAATTAGAATTAATGGAATTTTCTGAACGGAATAAAGGTTATGCCAAGGTTTTGCTAACTGGACGGCAACTTTATTGCCATGGATTAGATATAAAAATAACCTTAAGTGATTTTTTCCTGATAATTATATACTGGTATCCAAGCTTTCAAATTACCTTATAGAACTACTAACCTAGATAATATGATATGTAAAAAAGCAAACGTTTAGTATTTTAGTATTCTTTATCACTAAGAAAAAAGATTATGGCTAATATTAAACAAGAATATACATCGTACTAGTACATATTTTTTAAGCAACTCATTAAAATCAAGAGAAGTGTTTATGCAATTTTCTCCACAATGGTTGCCTAGCAACCTTCTACAAATCAATAACTTATTTTACAAAGACTTTAATTTATATCGCCCTTCATATTCTTTTTTTTCATTTCTATACCTACCCTATTTTAACTTGAAGTTGCCATTCATCATTTAAATCTCTAGACTGAAGTAATGTTAAAATTGTTTGTAATAAGGAAAAAAAGAAAACAGTTGTTCCAGTAGGGAAATAAAGCATCTTCAAATCTAAAATTGTAATGAATGGACTTTAAAGTAGCCTCTTCAGATTAACAAGAAAGTCTCATCATACTTCAGCCATAAGCCAACTGATGCAAATGGCAATTGAACTTAATGACTAAATGAATTTGACAGGAATCTAGTAAGATGCATTAATAAATAACTGTTTCTTTCTAATGAAACATTGGCAGTCAGAAAAGTTTCATGTTCAAATATTTCCTTTTTTATCTAGAAATAAAAGTTTTTATAAATGCTACATTAAAAGTATTCATAAAGTCAAAAATAAAAATTGACCAGTAATCTTACCACACTACCCTTCAAATTTTGCCATGTATTTTGGATGCCTTTCTAGGGTCAAGAACAGCAGCACTATCAAAATGGCTCACTTTTTAAGAATGTCACTATGTACTTGGCCCTGTTTTAGTAGCTTTCATATCATAATTAATGAAATCCCTATGAAGTAGGCAGCATTACTATAATATCAATTTCATAGATAAGCTAAGATAAACAGAAGTTTAAAAACTTAAAACTGTTGTTAATATATAGATAATATAGTAGAGCCAGGATATAAGATGGTCAGACTTCTCCCTCAGAATTAACTTCCTCCCGTCTTTTTCTAGAAGTTTCCTTCTTGGAGTATAAAGTTAAAAGAAATAGATATTGTTGTTCTTGTTCAGTGCTTCAGTCATGTCTGACTCTTTGCAATACCATGGACTGCATAACACCAAGTATCCCTGTCCTTCACCATCTCCTGGAGTTTGCTCAAACTCATGTTCATGGAGTCAGTGAGGCTATCTAACCATCTTATCCCCTGTCTTCCACTTCTCCTTCTGCCTTAAATCTTTCCCAGCATAAGAGTATTTTTCAATGAGTTGGCTTTTCAAATCAGGTGGCCAGAGTATTGGAGCTTCAGATTCAGCATCATTCCTTCCAGTGAAAATTCAGAGTTGATTTCCCTTAGGATTGACTGGTTTGAGCTCCTTGCAGTCCAAGGTGCTCTCAAGAGTCTTGTTTAGCACCACAGTTTGAAAGTATCAGTTCTTCAGAGCTCAGCCTGCTTTATGGTCCAACGCTCATATCCATACATGACTACTGGAAAAAACACAGCTTTGACTATAAGGGCCTTTGTAGACAAAGTAATGTCTCTGCTTTTTTAGTACACTGTATATAGGTTTGCTGACGCTGTGTCCACTATTTTCCCATCTGTTTCCCATGAAGTGATGGGACCAGATGCCATGATCTTTGTTTTCTGAATGTTGAGCATTAAGCCAACTTTTTCACTCTCCTCTTTCACTTTCATCAAGAGGCTTTTTAGTTCCTCTTCACTTTCTGCCATAAGGGTGGTGTCATCTGCATATCTGAGGTTATTGATATTTCTCCCAGCAATCATGAATCCAGCTTGTGTTTCTTCCAGCCCAGCGTTTCTCATGATGTACTTTGCATATAAGTTAAATAAGGAAGGTGACAATATATAGCCTTGATGTACTACTTTCCTTATTTGAAACCAGTCTGTTGTTCCATGTCCAGTTCTAACTGTTGCTTCCTGACCTGCATATAGGTTTCTCAAGAGGCAAAAATCACTGCAGATGGTGATTGCAGCCATGGAATTAAAAGATGCTTACTCCTTGGAAGGAAAGTTATGACCAACCTAGACAGCATATTCAAAAGCAGAGACATTACTTTGCCAACAAAGGTCCGTCTAGTGAAGGCTATGGTTTTTCTGGTGGTCATGGATGCATGTGAGAGTTGGACCATGAAGAAAGCTGAGTGCTGAAGAATTGATGCTTTTGAACTGTGGTTTTGGAGAAGACTCTTGAGAGTCCCTTGGACTGCAAGGAGATCCAACCAGTCCATTCTGAAGGAGATCAGCCCTGGGATTTCTTTGGAAGGAATGATGTTAAAGCTGAAACTGCAGTACTTTGGCCACCTCATGCGAAGAGTTGACTCATTTGAAAAGACTCTGATACTGGGAGGGACTGCAGGCAGGAGGAGAAGGGGATGACCGAGGATGAGATGGCTGGATGGCATCACCAACTCGATGGACGTGAATGTGACTGAACTCTGGGGGTTGGTGATGGATAGGGATGCCTGGCGTGCTGCAATTCATGGGGTCACAGAGGGTCGGACACGACTGAGTGACTGAACTGAACTGAACTGATATAGGTTTGTCATAGCTTTTCTTTCAGGGAACAAGCTTCTTTTAATTTCATGTTACAATTACCATCCACAGTGATTTTGGAGCCCAAGGAAATAAAGTCTGTCACTGTTTACATTGGCGCCCCATCTATTTGCCATGAAGTGATGGAACCACATGCTATGATCTTTGTTTTTTTCAGTGTTGAGTTTTAAGTCAGTTTTTCACTCTACTCTTTCACCTTCATCAAGATGCTCTTTAGTTCCTCTTTGCTGTCTGCAATATGGGTGATGCCATCTGCATATCTGAGGTTATTGATATTTCTCCCAACAATCTTGTTACCAGCTTGAGCATTTCATCCAACCTGGAATTTCACATCATATACTCTGCATAGATGTTAAATAAACATGGTGAAAATATATAGCCTTGATGTACATTTTTTACGAATTTGGAAACAGTCCATTGTTTCATGTCTGATTCTAACTGTTGCTTCTTGCCCTGCATACAGATTTCTCAGGAATCAGATAAGGTGTTCTGGTCTTCCCATTCCTTGAAGAATATTTCATAGGTTCTTGTCATCCACACAGTCAAAGGCTTTACTAATAACATGCTCTCTATC
This sequence comes from Capricornis sumatraensis, assembly GCF_032405125.1. Taxonomy (NCBI): domain Eukaryota; kingdom Metazoa; phylum Chordata; class Mammalia; order Artiodactyla; family Bovidae; genus Capricornis; species Capricornis sumatraensis. The sequence goes on along the minus strand of NC_091072.1, from coordinate 61,100,053 downwards.
AATCAGTTCAGTCGCTCAGTCGTGCCCGACTCTTTGCGGCCCCATGAATCACAGCATGTCAGGCCTCCCTGTCCATCGCCAACTCCCGGAGTTCACTCAGACTCATGTCTATCGAGTCGGTGATGCCATCCAGCCATCTCATTCTCTGTCATCCCCTTCTCCTCCTGCCCCCAATCCCTCCCAGCATCAGAGTCTTTTCCAGTGAGTCAACTCTTCCCATGAGATGGCCAAAGTATTGGAGTTTCAGCCTCAGCATCAGTCCTTCTATGAACACCCAGGACTGATCTCCTTTAGGATGGACAGGTTGGATCTCCTAGCAGTCCAAGGGACTCTCAAGAGTCTTCTTCAACACCCCAGTACAGTATTGTAAAGTAAAATAAAGTAAAAATAAAAATTTAAAAAAAATAAATAAAAAATAAAAATAATTTAAAAAATAATTAAAAAAAAAAAAAAGCATCAATTCTTTGGCACTTAGCTTTCTTCACAATCCAAATCTCACATCCATACGTGACCACTGGAAAAACCATAGCCTTAACTAGAGAGACATTTGTTGGCAAAGTAATGTCTCTGCTTTTGAATATGCTATCTAGGTTGGTCATAACTTTTCTTCCAAGGAGTAAGCATCTTTTAATTTCATGGCTGCAATCACCATCTGCAGTGATTTTGGAGCCCCCCAAAAATAAAGTCTGCCACTGTTTCCACTGTTTCCCTATCTATTTCCCATGAAGTGATGGGACCAGAATCCATGATCTTCATTTACTGAATGTTGAGCATTAAGCCAACTTTTTCACTCTCCTCTTTCACTTTCATCAAGAGGCTTTTTAGTTCCTCTTCCCTTTCTGCCATAAGGGTGGTGACATCTGCATATCTGAGGTTATTGTTATTTCTCCTGGCAATCTTGATTCCAGCTTGTACTTCTTCCAGCCCAGCATTTCTCATGATGTATTCTGAATATAAGTTAAATAAACAGCGTGACAATATATAGCCTTGATGTACTCCTTGTCCTGTTTGGAACGAGTCTGTTCCATGTCCACTTCTAACTGTTGCTTCCTGACCTGCACAGAGATTTCTCAAGAGGCAGGTCACGTGCTCTGGTATTCCCATCTGTTTCTGAATTTTCCACAGTTTGTTGTGATCCACACCATCAAAGGCTTTGGCGTATTCAATAAAGCAGAAATAGATATTTTTCTGGAACTCGTTTGCTTTTTTGGTGATTCAGCAGATGTTGGCAATTTGATCTCTGGTTCCTCTGCCTTTTATAAAACTAGCTTGAACATCTGGAAGTTCATGGTTCATGTATTGCTGAAGCCTAGGTTGGAGAATTTTGAGCATTTCATTGCTAGCCTGTGAGATGAGTTCAATTGTGGAGTAGTTTGAGCATTCTTTGGCATTGCCTTTCTTTGGGATTGGAATGAAAACTGACTTTTTCCAGTCCTGTGGCCACTGCTGAGTTTTCCAAATTTGCTGGCATATTGAGTGCAACACTTTCACAGCATCACCTTTTAGAATTTGAAATAGTTCCACTGGAATTCCATCACCTGCACTAGCTTTCTTTGTAGTGATGCTTCCTAAGGGCCGCTTGATTTAGTATTCCAGGATGTCTGGCTCTAGGTGAGTGATCACACCATCATGATTATCTGGGTCATGACTATCTTTTTTGCATCGTTCTTCTGTGTATTGTTGCTGCCTCTTCTTAATATCTTCTGCTTCTGTTAGGTCCATACCATTTTTTGTCCTTTATTGAGCCCATGAATGCATGAAATATTCCCTTGGTATCTCTAATTTTCTTGAAGAGATCTCTAATCTTTCCCATTCTATTATTTTCCTCTATTTCTTTGCACTGATCACTGAGAAAGGCTTTCTTATCTCTACTATTCTTTGGAAGTCTGCATTCAAATGGGTATATCTTTCCTTTTCTTCTTTGCTTTCACTTTTCTTTTCACAACTATTTGTCAGGCATCCTCAGACAGCCATTTTGGTTTTTGGCATTTGTTTTTCCTGGGGACAGTCTTTATTTCTGTCTCCTATAACTGTCACAAACCTCCCATAGTTCATCAGGCACTCTGTCTATCAGATCTAATCCCTTGAGTCTATTTCTCACTTCCACTGTATAATCATAAAGGATTTGATTTAGGTCATACCTGAATGGTCTAGTGGTTTTCCCTACTTTCTTCAATTTAAGTCTGAATTTTGCAATAAGGAGTTCATGATCTGAGCCACAGTCAGCTCCTGGTCTTGTTTTTGCTGACTGTATAGAACTTCTCCATCTTTGGCTGCAAAGAATATAATCAGTCTGATTTTGGTGTTGACCATTTTGTGTTGTCCATGTGTAAAGTCTTCTCTTGTGATGTTAGAAGTGGGTGTTTTCTGTGACCAGTGAGGTCTCTTGGGCAAAACTCTATTAGCTTTTGCCCTGCTTCATTCTGTACTCCAAGACCAAATTTGCCTGTTACTCCAGGTGTTTCTTGACTTTCTACTTTTGCATTCCAGTCCCCTATAATGAACAAGATATCTTTTTGGGTGTTAGTTCTAAAATGTATTGTAGGCCTTCATAGAACCGTTCAACTTCAGCTTCTTCAACATTACTGATCGGGGCATAGACTTGGATAACCATGATATTGAATGGTTTGCCTTGGAAATGAACAGAGATCATTGTATCGTTTTTGAGACTGCATCCTAGTACTGCATTTCAGACTCCTGTTGACTATGATGGCTACTCCATTTCTTCTAAGGGATTCTTTCCCGCAGTAGTAGATATAATGGTCATCTGAGTTAAATTCACCCATTCCAGTCCATTTTAGTTCACTGATTCCTATAATGTCAGCATTCACTCTTGCCATCTCTTGTTTGACCTCTTCCAATTTGCCTTGATTTATGGACCTAACATTCCAGGTTCCTATGCAATATTGCTCTTTTCAACATTGGACTTTACTTCTATCACCAATCGCATCTGCAACTGGGTGTTGTTTTCACTTTGGCTCCATCTCTTCATTCTTTCTGGAGTTATTTCTCTACTGATCTCCAGTAGCCTATTGGGCACCTACTGACCTGGGGAGTTCATCTTTCAGTGTCCTATCTTTTACCTTTTCATACAGCTCATGGGTTTCTCAAGGCAAGAATACTGAAGTGGTTTGCCATTCCCTTCTCCACTGGACCACATTTTGTCAGAACTCTCCACCATGACCTGTCCTTGTTGGGTGGCCCTACATGGCATGGATTAGTTTCATTGAATTAGACAAGGCTGTGGTCCATGTGATTAGATTGGTTAGTTTTCTGTGATTGTGCTTTCAGTCTTTCTGCCCTCTGATGCCCTCTCTCCATGCTTACTGTCTTACTGGGGTTTCTCTTACCTTGGACGTGGGGTATCTCTTCATGGCTGCTCCAGCAAAGCATAGCCACTGCTCCTTACATTGGACCTGGGGTATCTCCTCACAGCTGCTGCTACTAACTATCTATAAAGTTCCCTACCAGGGAAGCCCCATAAAGTTACTTAATATTCACTAAATATGTATAAGTAGCTACTATAACATTTTACAGAGAAGGAGACTATGGTACAACATGTGACGAAATTAAGTTGCTGCAAATCTTATATCTAATGATGGGAGGGGCACTTCCCATGTGGCGCTAGTGGTAAAGACCCACCTGCCAATGCAGTAGACATAGGAGACATAAGAGATGATAGTTCGATTCCTTGGTCAGGAAGACCCCCTGGAGGAGGGCATGGCAACCCAGTCCAGTATTCTGTCTTGGAGAATCCCCTTGGACAGAGGAGCTTGGCAGGCTATAGTTCATAGGATTACAAAGAGTCTGACATGACTAAAGAGACTTAATACATATGCACCCATGCAATGATGGTAAGAGTCAGGATTTGAATTAAATTCAATGTGGCTGATTTGATCCCTGTGTTGAGAAGATCCCCTGGAGAAGAGAAAGTTTACCCACTCCAGTATTCTGGCCTGGAGAATTCCATGGGCTATATAGTCCTTGGCATCACAAATGGTCGGACATGACTGAGTGACTTTCACTTTCACTTTCAACATTGTTGCAGAATCTGCTTTTTAGGAGTTATCTATCAAAAAGATTGAGGGTAGGAGGTGACGAGGGCAACAGAGGATAAGATTGTTGGATGGCGTCTCCAATGCAATGCACATGTTTGAGCAAACTCCAGAAGACAGCAAAGGATAGGGAAGCCTGTTGTACTGCAGTTCATGGTGTTGCAAAGATTCAGACACGACTTAGCAACTGAACAACAACATACCTTATTTTAGATCTTGACCAAGTTTTCAACTGGCTGATGCTCTTTATTTCACATTCTCCACATTAGACCATTAAGACAGGCTATAATTCATTCCATGATCCAGACATAATTATTTGGGGGTTTGCTATAGCTTTAGAGAATAGCAGGCCAATGAAAGGCAATTAAGAGGAAGAAGGGGAAACTTTAATCAGGAAGTTATTATATTTTTACCCCAGGGAAATTTACCAAAGAAATAGACCCCCTTAAGAGATAATACTATTGGAGACCTCTTGATTCAAACCAATAAATATTAGTTGAATACCTTCTACATTGCTAGTATCAAAGGAAAAATAGCTCTATAAAGACGACTTCACCAGTGTGGAGCTTGTTTCAACTTAAGTGTGCTTTCTTCACTTTCTTACCATAATTTCATTTGACCATCCATTATATAGATGCTGAGGATACAACTGAAATAAGCAGAAAATGATTCTGTATGACCTTCATGAATTTAACTTGTAGTGTGGAAGACATCACTATAAACCAAACATACACATGCATGCATGTATGAGTATCTGTGCATGCATTTATTAATATAGTAATCTGAAGATATTCAGTGATGGAAAATAACAAGGAGGCAGGAAATCTCTTTATTTGGGAAAATGAGAATAGAATTCTCTCAAAACTGACATATGAACTGAGATCTGAAGTACAAGAAAAAATCAACCAAAGTGTTGTATAGGGAGCACTTTCAGTAGAGAAATTATCCTGTACTATGAAGCATCTTAATGTATTCTGAAATATGTAATAAATACATTCTTCCCCCAGAAAACAGGGAAGGTCATTTATTCATTTCTCTTTGTGGTTAGATTGGCCTATTCAGACATGAATTAGCAAGACTCAGGGTGTTTTCACCCTAGTGACTTGAATCCACTATTTTGTGGTATTTTACCTGTATTGTGTTTCAGATTAACTCTACTCTAAAACATAGATAAAATTATCAAATATTTATTTAATTTTGTGGGGAAATGAAACTGGCACAAGTTTAAACTGTACACTGTCATATATGATATGTAATTGAAATTTGTCTGAATAGCTTTGAGTGCTTTCTGTGACAGACTTTTGTAGAAGCAGAAGCAATTAAGTCACTGGGCAAAGTGGCCATAAATTCCTGCCCTAATGGAGATGATAATTTCTTGGAACATTTTTATTTGTTAGAAATGAGTCAGGAATATTGGATTTGATATGAATAAAAGGACAGAAGAGAGAGCAGAGGATAGGAAGATAATGAAGAGGAAATAGAAGGAAAAGCAGCCTCACTTCAGCGAAGGCTATAATTATGAAACTTTGACATAAGCAAGAAAAAAATACTGATATATAAAATTTTAACTAAATTGACAGAGAAAGATATTGACTCTGATGAAAATCATTATAGTAAACTGAAAATAAAATGAAAAATAGAAAATTGTGGCTTATGGAAAAGTAATCAAAGACTGTATTTTCTTATTTAATATCCTTGGGTAAAATTAATTTTTAACAAATAAATCAGTGATGACCAAATGCCTTTTATTGCTTGAAATGTGTTCACAATTTCCTTAAGTTAAAATTGCAGAAATATTGCCATAGACTCAGTCTGCTCTCTTTTCCTCATGCCTTTTCTCCAACATCTCTGATTTTTTTTAATTTTAAAATTAATTTTTATTGGAATATAATTGATTTACAATGTTCTGTTAGTTTCTGCTGTACAGCAAAATTAATGAGTTATGCATATATGTCCATTGGCAGATGAATGGATAAAGAGGATGTAGTACCTATATACTGCAGAATATAATCATAAAAAAGAATGAAATAAAGGCATTTGCAGCAATATGATGGACCTAGTGATTGTCATATTGAGTGAACTAAGTCAGACAGAGAAAGGCAATATTATATGTGGAATCTAAAAAAAGTGATACAAGTGAACTTATTTACAAAACAGAGTCACAGATGGTGAGAACAAACTTATGGTTACCAAGCCTGGATACTGAGGAGAAGAGTTAAATTGGAATCGACATATATGCACTACCATATATAAAATAGGATTTCTGTTCTTAGCATATCATTTTCATGTGGCATCTAGACACTGACTTTTCAGGGATGCCTTCTTAGCTATGAGTATCTCCACCCATTATTTTAGAAGGCTTCTGTGATATTTCAGTTTCCGAATCCAGAATTTCTTTTCAGATAAATGTACATGTGTCCATGTATTTACAAATTAGAGAAAAAGGAATTTTTTTTAAGTTTTCTAGTAAATAAACTTTCACAGAAGGTAGTCTTTAATTGTATAGATTTTTTCCTAAAATGTATTTTTTATTTGTCTTTGCTTAATTTTCTGACTTTTAAGTCAAAGGCTAGTATAACTTGAAAACTATAAAAGAAGCATTTTGTATATTCAAAAAACAAATATGTATGTATGTTCAGAAAAACATTTTTCAAAATGGTTCCTTTTTTTTTTTCACCAAACAATAAAAAAATCTTCTCTTACAATCTTTGTGCTCATGCAGAGTTGCAATTAAAAAACCAAGCATTCCCCTCCTTATCCCATATCTGTGGCTATTAGATATATGAAATAATACATGAATATTTAAACATTTTTTCTTTTCCATTTTAAGATACAGTGATTAATGGTGATAAAACTGTTTCACAATTTTTGACAAGAAAAAAATTGTAAAGAATTCTTTTTAAGGAACAGTGATGGAAACTACTGAGTATCAGATACAATATGGAAGAAGAAAGTCAAACACATAAACAAGCTTCAAACTTCAGTACAGTTATACAGATTTATACTATTCCAGAATTCTGTACTTCAGATATGATCAAAATAGGAATATAACCCTCATTCAAAGAGGCCACTGTCATGAGCACTGGGATCTATTCCTTTAATTAATTTCATTGTAGAAAACATGGCATAGAACTTAAAGAAGATATCTCTGACAATTTTTATTATGCATTGAGAAAAAAGAAAGTCCTCTGAAAACTGTTTTTATTAATGAATGCAGTTTGAAGCTTCCAGTATTGTTGCTGTACACTGACACTTTCATAAAAGAAACAGAAATGTTCTTCTGGTGACAGTGTTCTTACTACCTTTATTTTTTTATATTGATTGTGTACCTAAATGTTTTTTCAAGTACATTTCATTTTTTTCTGGTCAAAATACTATAATTCTATTCCATCAAGCTGAGATTTAAAGATTATTTTTCATCTACTTTCTAGCATTTGTGCTTTCAAATATTACCAAAATAAAGGTTTATTTTATTTGATTGCTTTCAGGAAAAGGCCACACTGTTTCTAAAATCTTAAATAAACATTTAGAAACATATGGTAACTGAAAAGTCATAATCTGGCACTATAGTAACAGCCTGTTTATATAAGAGGATTTTGTAATTTGAATATTGCTTATCATCTGATCTGGCAAGAAGATGTACTATCAAATATGTGCTTTATTTAGAAAAGACACAGCCTGTGGTTATGTAAAATTATTCAAACCGTATTGAACTATAGACCAAGTTCTAGTTGAAATAAATATTTTGTGATATAGGATCTACCTTGGTTATCAAAGTTACCATATCTTATAAACCATTTTAGAAAAAATAATCATAATATATTATCCAATTATCACTGCACCTATGGGTTGATATTTAATGAGGTTTGCAATTCAGTCTTCATGTCAATAAGTTGTATTACTCTTTAGGCAAGTGTATAAATCATCATTTATAAATCAATTTATATTTTAATATGACAGAGGATGGCTATTGGAAAGAATATTGTGACAAAGAGATATGTAAATTAAATGATCATTACCTAATTTATCCTTTTAGATCCAGATAGAAAGATGTTTATTAATCTTTCTAAGTTCAAGGCACATTCTAGATCTAGAATTTTTGGAGACTCACCAGAAAAAATTAACAGGCTTAAAATGAGTTGAAACAAGTTAACAGTGATTATAAAGCAATCACTGTTAAATACAAAAAGGGTTGCATGGGGAATATAAAAGTAGAAACAAGTGCTTCCCAGGTGGTCCAGTGGCTAAGACTCTATGCTCCCAGTTTAGGGGTCCTGGGTTCTATCCCTTGTCAGGGGATTTTGCATGCTGTGACTAAAGTGCCCAAATGTGACGACTAAGACCCAGCAAAGCCAAATAAATAAATTATAAAAAGTAAAAGTAGAAACATAATACACCTGTGTGAATAAAACAGTTATCTGATCATGTGATGCTATTCACTAATAAGATAATCTGTTTCCAAGTTTCAGTAAATAAGTGTGTGTCTCCCTTCTGCATAATGCTATGCTAAGACTTTTATGTCTTCTTCATAGCAAGCTGTGTCCTGCTTCCAAACATTGATTTGACTGGCCAAGTGATGCTCTGTTTAGTATACGGTGTTCTAATTCTATTCTTACTGTACTTGGCATAGCAAAAATACATTGTATACATCAGAAATAAAGCAGTGAAAGGTTTTCATGTTACACTGTGTTCTCAAGCATACTGACCGACCACCAACCAAAACGTTTGTATAGGGGATATATTTTAATCAACAACTCTTTTGACTATAGAATGGTTTTCACTCCTCAATTACTATTTTTCATAAACTTTTGGAAACATAAGACAATCCTTATGAAAATAAAGTATACAATATTATAGAAAAATAAATTAGGGTCCAAATCATTTCACTAAAAAAATATGTCAGCATAAGTTTTGTAAATTTTTATTAAAATGTAAATGAATAGATTAAACATATTTTTGAGTAATTATATATGTCTCCGAACAAATAATTATCAAATTTTGGTCTCCTTCCATGAGTATATTGGATGTCTTCTCAGTTATACATCCAGGAATTTAATTGTCTCTTGAGTATGTGCAATTGAAATTATTTGGATAAAAACATAATTCAGACCTTATTCTAAAAACTGTATAGTAGAAAGTTTCTCCTTTCTTTGAATCTAGGCTCTGCCATATGACATGATTACAATCATTCTGAGTTTAATGTGTTCTCTATGTCAATGAGATATCAAACATGATGCAAGCTGATGTTGAAAGTTATGTACTGGGGCTTGCTCTCTTTTTGAACTTGGAATTCTGATATAATCACATGAGCAGCCTGAGCCAGCCTGATGGAAAGTCCATGTAAAGAAGCACCCATGGTGGATTCATGTTGATGTATGGCAAAACCAATACAGTAAAGTAAAATAAAGTAAAATAAAAATATAAATTAATTAATTAAAAAAAAAAAAAAGAAGAACTGAGGCACTGTGGTTGATGGCCAGCTGCTGGGCCTGTGAGTGAGGTTTATACTGTACTGAGTAGAGTCAGTCAAGCCCCCAACTGACAATAGAGATGAGCTAGAATCTAGAATCCAGCCTAGACTGAAAGAACCATCAGTGACACATGATAGAATTGTAGAAATTATCAAATGTTAACTGTTCTAAGGCACTAGAGTTATTACACAGCAAGAAATAACTCATCTGTTAGAGGAATCAAATGGACTTAAGTAAATTTCTTAGATGTAAAACATACTGATGACTTCACCTTAGACAAATTACTGATATTTTCAGACACTTATTTTCCTGTATTATAAAAAGGGAGGATTAAAAATTATTTCAGAACATTATAAAATGCTTAATATTATGCCTGGCAAAACAACATACTTTTAGTCTCATTATTTCTAAAATCCTATAAATTGGATAACATATCATTTAAAATAATAAGGAAGAACAAACTAGGGAAACATCTCAAATTTTATGATAATTTCTCTTACATCTGTTTGCAGTCAGAGCCTTCTCTCTGAGTTAATCAGGGAGGTTTCAAGGCTTATAAAAAAGCAGAAATGTGAAACTTGTCAGGGTCAGGTCAGAATTATAGAAAGAAATTACATATAGGGGCAAAACTATTTCAGTACATATAAATGACTAAATATCTATAACTTTTTTTTTAATTTAAAGGAAAAGCTAAGACAGGGAAAAGTAGTCTCAATAAATTAGCAAAATTTTTAACTGACCCAAAATTTGTTGCATTCCCACCACATCTCCAGTACAATAATAGTTCAGAACTCAGTGAAAAGTGAGACAGACAAGCCAAGCATTTATTCACCTCATTTATTCCTTCATTCCACACATATTTATTCTGTCTACAATGCTGTTGTTGTTCAATTGCTCAGTCATCTCTGACTCTGCAACCCCATGGACTGCAGCACACCAGCCTTCCCTGTCCTTCACTATTTCTTAGAGTAGGCTCAAACTCATGTCCATTGAGTCTGTGATGCCATCCAACCATCTTATCCACTGTCATTGCCTACTCTCCCTGCTCTCAGTCTTTCCCACCATAAGGGTCTTTTCTAGTGAGTCAGCTCTTCATGTCAGGTGGCCAAAGGATTGGAGCTTCAGCTACAGCATCAGTCTTTCCAATGAATATTTTGGTGTGATTTCCTTTAGGAAGGACTGGTTCAATCACCTTGCTGTCCAAGGAACTTTCAAAGGTCTTCTCCAAAACCACAGTTCAAAAGCATCAATTCTTCAGAGCTCAGCGTGCTTTATGGTCCAACTCTCAAATCCATACGTGACTACTGAAAAAAACATAGCTTTCACTACACAGACCTTTGTCAGGAAAGTGATATCTCTGCTTTTTATTACACAGTTTAGATTTATCACAGCTTTTCTTCCAAGGAGGAAGCATCTTTTAATTTCGCAGCTGTAGTCACTTTCCACCATGATTTTGGAGCCCAAGAAAATAAAGTCTGTCATGTTTCCATTTCTTCCCCTTCTATTTGTCATGAAGTGGTGGGACTGGATGCCATGATCTTTGTTTTTTTGAATGTTGAATTTTAAGCCAGCTTTTTCACTCTTCTCTTTCAGTTTCATCAAGAGGCTCTTTAGTTCCTCTTCAATTTCTGCCATAGGGGTGGTGTCATCTGCATATCTGAGGTTATTGATGTTTGTCCCAGCACTCTTGATTCCAGCTTGTCCTTCATCCAGCCTGACATTTCACGTGATAAACTCTGTGCATAAGTTAAATAAGCAAGGCAATAATGTACAGCCTTGATATACTCATTTCCCCATTTGAACCAGTCCATTGTTCCATGTCTGGGTCTAGCTGTTGCTTCTTGACCTGCACACAGGTTTCTCAGGAATCATTATGGTGCTCTGGTATTTCCATCTCTTTAAGAATTTTCTGCAACATATCAGGGACTAAACTAGTTTCCAGATACTTGATATCAAGAAAAAGGACAGGGACACTGCTCTGAAGAAACTGTGGGAGGAAAATATATATATTAAATGATAAGACAAACAAAAGTGTTTATCACACTCCTTTAAGTTTTGTGAAAAAAAAAAATAGAGATAACTAAATGGCTAAGAATAAAATGTGGTAAGGGAAGGACCCTTTCATAGGAATAGAGGAAAGGAGCATTGAAGATATTTGGGGGTATTGAGAAGAAAGATAATGAGGTGTCTTTTTGAATGTACCTGCAGCAAAAATCAGGTTAAGGTTTAAAAACTAAAATTTGATTAAAATTGTTAGATTGTTTCTCGATGAAACAGAGATCTTTGGTCATTATTTTAAGAAAATTTTCTTAAGCTTGTGTGAGTCTCTGGAATGTAAGACATTAGTTTTGTCTTTATTCTTACTTGGCTTCCATGGTGGCTCAGTGGTAAACAATCTGCCTGCCAATACAGAAGACACAGGTTTGATCCCTGGTCCAAGAAAATATCCTGGATAAGGAAATGGCAGCCCAATCCAGTATTCTTACCTGGGAAATCACAGGGATATTGTGGCTGGAGTAAAACTTTCTGTGTTTCTGAATTAGGAGTGGTTAGTGAATCTGAGCCAAAACTTCTTCCTATTTATTTCTGGAATGTAAGTTTTTTTTTGTTTTTGGTGTGTGTGTGTGTGTGTGTGTGTGTGTGTTGTTTTGTTTTGTTTTTGCCAATAAGCATTCATAGCTTTGATTGTGTACAGTATTTTTTTTTAACGTTCTCATTTGTACTCAATCTTTACCATTTTTTGAATCAATGGATGACTTATTGAAAGATTGCTGAGCGCTCTCTATGAAGTTTCACATTCTGTATGTCTAGATTGGGGTCCAACAGTTTACATTCAGAATAGATGCCCAGGTAATGCTAGTGCTGGTGGTTCAGAGACCACACTTTGAGAACTCTGTTCCAGTTAGTGAAGTGACACCTCAGACACTTGCAAAGGTTTAAATGTCATGTTTTTATTAAAAAATATTGATATTTTTTAAAACTCTATATCATTGGGGATATTTCAATAAAAATTTGGGTTACCTACAAGGTAATGCAATCTCTACAAAAACTTAAGCCACAAGCAACTATAGTAATTGCATTTACCTGAAAGACCCATATTGATTTGTCTTTTAAGAGCTAAAAATCATAAAACTTAAGATGAGAGTGAAAATCTGGTTGGGGAATGAATCAGTTGGCAACCATTGTTGACATGCATTGTTGAAACATATTTTTAAACCATTACAAATATATGCCTTTCAAAGGTTATCTTTAAGTTACTAGCACTTATAATAGCTGTTGACAGAGTGACATATAGCTTAAAATATAATTTGACTTCTAAAATTACATAAATGTATAGTTTCACTGGGTTTGTTATAACTCTTTCATAAAACTTAGACTTCTTGAGCAATTCATCAATGTATTTTAATTTCTCATCTAAGCTGCCTGTTTATAAGTTGAAAATACAGTGGTGTTTACATATGGACTGCTTCAGGTTAAATCAATAGCAATAAAATCAATTAATTTCTTTGGGAAATAATTTTGGACTTTTTAATCAGTTTTTGAACTCTTGCATAGTCCACCATCTAGTGTTTAATAGTCATCAATAAGTTCAATTGATTGCAGCACACAAATTACATGATGTTCAAATTCTGGCTGTCTTTAATAGATTTAGTCTAGTTTTATGTGAACTGATTTTGATGTTCAAATGTATTTATACTAGTTAAATGAATTTTAGAATTTCCAATTGGAGACTTTTTTGGAAGCATTTTCTCCTACACTGTAATGGTTTATCTCCCTATTGAGAAAAGCATGAAGGATTGGGAAGATTAAGTATATTTATTTTATTTTCAAATATCCTATGTCAATATTTCCCTATGTTTGGGCTCCTTTGCAGAGAGCTAACTCACTATAAAACACCCTGATTCTGGGAAAGATTGCGGGCAGGAGGAGAATGGAGCAACAGAGGATAAGATGGTTGAATGGCCTCACCAACTCAATGGACATGAGTTTGAGCAAACTCTGGGAGATAGTGAAGGACAGGGAAGCCTGGAGTGCTGCACTTCACAGGATTGCAAAGATCGGGACATGGCTTAGCAACTGAACATCAATGACAATTGACTCGACTAGTACACTTAGTGGAGTCATAGATAGGTTCAATGAAAAATGCCTTAGAAAGCAACTCTATGATAGCTTTTGTGTTTCAACTTTGAAATCTTAGTTTGCATATTTATGGTGAAAATAGACCAAAGAAAAATATGACTACTTAACTATTTTTGATGTTCCTCCCTACTGCAGTGTACTTCTAAATGGATGTTTTACTTATTATTTATGTATTATTTATTGCTGCCTAACAAATTACCTCAAAATGTAGTTTAAAAGAGCAATAAACACTTATGACTCCATGGTTTCTCAGTGTGACAAATTTAAGAATAGTTTAGCTAAGTCATTCTAGCTCTGAGTTTCTCTTGAGGGTCATTCAAGATGTTGGCATGGATGCAGTCATATGATAATTAACGTGGACTGATATATCTGCTTCCTATATGGCTCGCTTACTTGCCTGGCAAATTAGTGCTAACTGTTGGGAGGCAATCTCAAGTTCCTCATTATGTTGACCTTTCCTTAGTGTTGCTGGTTTCCTCAGAGTGAGTCATCCAACAGAAGGCATGGGGGAAACTACAATCACCTTAAGGACCTAGATTCAGAAGTCATACTCTGTTATTCCTGTAATATCCTGTTTGTTCCACAAGTCAGTTCTCTTCAGTAGAGGAGAGAACTAGTCAAGGAAATGGATACCAGATGGAAAAAATAATTGAAAATCATCTTGAGGATAGTTATCACAGATTATAAGCAAAACCCTAGACAGTTCTCTTATTTATCTTAATTTTGTGGGAATAGGCCAGGATATTGAAAAATCATAGAATCTCATCCATTTTATTTACTTTTATTTAGAATGGAGATAGATTTTCTTATGCTTACCTTTATCTCTCCCCAGAACAGCTTATCTTATGTTTATTATGCACACCTATAAATTACTTATTTCATATTAACATCAAACCTCTGTATTTTATTAGGTAATATTTTATTAGGCCAATAAATTAATTTGTGTTCATGCATCAATAAATTCCAACAGGCATATAAACACACAAATTTTCTGGAGGAGATAATTTTATCGTGAATATTTCACAGTAGGAATAAGACATCTGGCAATCAGCAGAGATCAATGACATAAATATCACCACAATGATGTTTTGATTCAGGTCAGTTGAGTTGGTTTACATGGGCCACTAAATCCATGGGGAATTCTAAGATCTCATATTTTCTGTCAGAAAGTAGTTTTTCTTCTGTAGACTAATAATGATACTGCTTTTCCTAAGTGAATGAAATTTATTCTCCAAAAGTATGGATTCAACTACCTTCTGTACGTTATGTTGACTCAACCTATATTTCTTGGCGAATCAGTCCTGAGCTTGCAATTTAACTTTCAACTGCCAGTTGGAAAGCCTGAAGTACTGAAAATAGAATGCAGTCTGGAATCAGAAATGAATTTAAATACTGGTTTCATAACTGTATTGGATTTGCAGCATTAGGCACATTATCTAATTAATTCTGAGCCTCAAATTCTCATTTATATAATGATAATGATATTTTCCTAGCAAATCTGTGATGAAGATTAAAGACAATATATGGCTAGTTATCAACCAGACACTTTTTTTTCACCTGGAGGACATTTACAATGCTTAGAAACCTTTTGCTGTTGTTTTGTTGTCACATCTGAGTAAGAGGGGTATTTAGAGGCTAGAGTTGATGCCAAACATCCTCCAACACATAAAAAAACCTTCTGCAGTGTAATGGTTAATATTACGTGTGTCACTGGGCCACAGGGTGCCCAATTATTTAACCAAAATTTAATTTGTGAAGAGTTCAGGAATAAGATTAACATTTAAAGTGGTAAACTAAATAAAGCTGTCCCTATAGTGTGTGGCCTTAATTCAGTCAGTTAAATGTCTATCGCGAACCTTAAGGCCTGATCCTCCTTCATTAAACGAGAACTCCTCCTACCCAATGGCCTTCAAACTGAGACTCTAGCTTTTTCGTGCCTTTGAATTTGCACTAAAATATTAGTGCCTGCTATCCACCGAACTGAAAATGCACACTATCAGCTCTCCTGGGTCTCTGGCTTGCCAACTAGTCCTGAAAATTGCACACCCACACTTTTCTCATGTCGTCAAACACAGATATAGAAAACAATAATGAATAAACCAACCAACTAACTTAAAACGAAACTAGAAATTCACGAAAGTGAAGATTAAGACTACCAAAACATCAGGAAGTCAAAATTTTACAAATGATATAACTATAAAAGTCTACATATGCATTTGATGGTAACTGTCAGTTCAGTTCAGTCACTAAGTCGTGTCCAACTCTTTGCGACCCCATGGAGTGCAGCACACCAGCCTTCATTGTCCATCAGCCAACCCCAGAACTTACTCAAACTCAAGTCCATTGAGTCAGTGATGCCATCCAACCATCTCATCCTCTCTCATTCCCTTTTCCTCCTGCCTTCAATCTTTCCCAGCATCAAAGAGTCAGTTCTTTGCATCAGATGGCCAAAGTATTGGAGTTTCAGCTTCAGCATCAGACCTTCCAATGAATATTCAGGACTGATTTCTTTCAGGATGGACTGGTTGGATCTCCTTGCAGTCCAAGGGACTCTCAAGAGTCTTCTCCAACACCACAGTTCAAAAGCATCAGTTCTTCAGTGCTCAGCTTTCTTTATAGTCCAACTCTCACATCCATACATGACCACTGGAAAAACCATAGCCTTGACTAGATGGACCTTTGTTGGCAAAGTAATGTCTCTGCTTTTTAATATGGTGTCTAGGACAGTCATAGCTTTTCTTCCAAGGAGCAAGTCTTTTAATTTCATGGCTGCAGTCACCATCTGCAGTGATTTTGGAGCCCCAAAAATAAAGTCTGTCACTGTTTCCATTGTTTCCCCATCTATTTACCATGAAGTGATGGGGCCAGATGCCATGATCTTAGTTTTTTGAATCTTGAGTTTTAAGCCAACATTTTCACTCTCCTCTTTAGTTCTTCTTCACTTCTGCCATAAGGGTGGTATCATCCACATTTCTAAGGTTACTGATATTTCTCCTGGCAATCTTGATTCCAGCTTGTGCTTCATCCAGCCAGGTATTTTGCATGATGTACTCTGCATCTAAGTTAAATAAGCAGGGTGACAATATGCAGCCTTGATACACTCCTTTCCTGATTTGGAACCAATCTGTTGTTCCACTTCCAGTTCTAACTGTTGCTTCTTGACCTGCATACAGATTTCTCAGGAGGTAGCTCTGGTGATTTGGTATTCCCATCTCTTGAAGAATTTTCCACAGTTTATTGTGATCCACACAGTCAAAGGCTTTGGCATAGTCAATAAAGCAAATGTAGATGTTTTTCTGGAACTCTCTTGCCTTTTCCATGATCCAACAGATGTTGGTAATTTGCTCTCTGGTTCCTCTGCCTTTTCTAAACCTACCTTAAACATCTGGAAGTTCATAGTTCACATACTGTTGAAGCTTGGCTTGGAGAATTTTGAGTATTACTTTGCTGAGTGTGTGAGATAAACACAGTTGTGTGGTAGTTTGAATATTCTTTGGCACTACCTTTCTTTGGGATTGGAATGAAAATGACTTTTCCAGTCCTGTGCCCACTGCTGAGTTTTCCAGATTTGCTGGCATATTGAGTGCAGCACTTTCACCGTATCATCTTTTAGGATTTGAAATAGCTCAACTGGAGTTCTATCACTTCCACTAGCTTTGTTTGTAGTGATGCTTCCTAAGGCCCATTTGACTTCATATTCCAGGATGTCTGACTTTAGGTGAGTGATCACACCATCATCATTATCTGGGTCATGAATATCTTTTTTGTATAGTTCTTCTGTGTATTCCTGCCACTTGTTTATATCTTCTGCTTCTGTTAGGTCCATACAATTTCTGTAAATTTTTATAAATGTTATTTTATGGTGATTTCATCACTTTCACCTATAATCTTAGGCATTGTATTGAAATATAGATTTGTATTAAACAATGTTATTTTTAACTAAGCAGTTGACTTGATTTTCCAGTACAGACTACAGGTACTTTCATTCATTGACATTTATTTTTCAATTAAAAAGTTTGTTGATGTATAGACAGTTTTATCAATGTTTCTTATGACAGCCACCAAGGACATCTGGGGCCAAACAGTTATTTAATTCTTTGCTGTGTGTATTACTTACCATTTTCCAGAAATCAACAAGCTATAGGGGTGTGTGTGTGTGTGTGTGTGTGCATGTATGCAGGGGGCTAGTTTCTGTGCTCAGATGAACAGCATTATTTCCAGTAATGAAAAAGTAACTTCATTTATTATGAGTTATACAGATCTCTATTTTTATTGACAAAACTTATGGCTGTCAATCTCTTAATGAGAGTTAGCAATGTACTGTCTCATTTACTATTACAGAAACATTTATTTTCTTAACCATGATAACATTAAGAAAACTTTCATTGTTGATTCCCTCTTATCTTGTGTGTGTGTGTGTATATATATATATAAAATATTTGAGTATTTCATTTTGATTTTACTGTCAAGAAAAAGGCATATGGATGATGTATTTTCTATAAATTTGTCTGTGAATGACAACTCTGTTGGGCAGAAAATTATTGAATCACCATATTTTCAGCTTGAAACTCTCTAGAGATTGTTACATTGTCTATTGTCCTCAGTTAGGTTTTATTTCTCTAGTAGTAACCCATTTCTCACTGCCCAAATATTTAAAGTTTTCTTATTTTATTTCTAATCTTCAGTATACATGGTTCATCATTTTTTTTCAAGTTGTGTTTATAGAAATATAGTTGATTTACAATGTTGTGTTAGTTTCAAGCAAAATAGTACAGTTATTCAGTTATATATCTATTTATTCTTTTTCAGGTTTTTGTTATATGTTATTGCAAAATATTGGATATTGTTCTCTGTTCTGTACTGTAGGTTCTTTTTGGTTATCTATTATATATAGTAGTGTGTATATGTTAATCCCGAACTCCTAATTTATCCTTCTTTACCATTTCCCCTATGGTGACTCTAATTTTGTTTTCTATGTCTGTGGATCCATTTCTGTTTCTTACATAAATTCACTTGTATGATTTGGGGAGGGAGGATTTCACATGTAAGCTAGATCATATGATATTTGTCTTTGGCTTTCTTCACTTGGTATGATAAACTTTAGCTCCATCTATATTGCTGTGAATGGCATTATTTCATTCTTTTTAATGGATTAGTAATATTCCATTGTGTATATGTGTGTACGTGTGTATCACATCTCCTTTTTCGATTTATCTGTCAATGGATATTTAGGTTGATTCCATGTCTTAGCTATTGTAAATAGTGCTGCTATGAACATTGGTATGTATGTATCTTTTTAAAATTATGTTATTCTCCAGATATAGGCACAAGAGTGGAATTACAGGATCATATAGTAGCTTTATATTCTTATTTTTGTTTCAGTTCAGTTCAGTCACTCAGTCGTGTCCTACTCTTTGTGACCCCATGAATTGCAGCATGCCAGGCCTCCCTCCATCACCAACTCCCGGAGTTCACTCAAACTCACCTCCATCAAGTCAGTGATGCCATCCAGCCATCTCATCCTCTGTCATCCCCTTTTCCTCCTGCCTCCAATCCCTCCCAGCATCAGAGTCTTCTTCAATATTTTTGTTTAATATACAGCAAATTTTCAACTAAAGACTCACTTCCAATTGAATAATTTTTATTCACTTCCAATTGAATAATTTTATGTTACTATAGCTTATAAAATATTATTTTCTTTTTTTCAAAATAGATATTGAGAATCTGTCTATGATCAGGTTACTATGCTTCCACTAAGATTATGTTTTAACAAGATTACATGTCACTTGTACTTCCAAAGGTTAGTCCCAAGGACTATGTAATTTATGAACTTGGGAATTCATATTAGCTGTATAATGAATTGTAATAGTCATGTATGTTGCAGTATCTAGTAATATGCTTCCTTTTTTCTTTGCATAACACAATTGCCTCACTGGAAGGCAGCATTGATGGTGTTAAACAGTACATACTTTAAAAAAATTGTTTCTATTTTGGCTGTGCTGGATCTTTGTTGCCTGGGATTTTTCCAGCTGCAGCTTTGGGGCTGCTCTTCATTGCAGTGCACAGGCTTCTCATTGTGGTGGCTTCTCTTATTGTGGAGTACATGCTGTAGGGTGCCTGGACTTCAGTACTTGTGGTCCATGGGCTTAGTTGCTCCACACATAGAATCTTCCTGAACCAGGGAGTTGAACCTGTGTCCCCTGTACTGGCCGGCAGATTCTCAACCACTGGACCAACAGAGAAGTTCCAAATGGTACATTCTTAACATGGTAAATAAATTAAAGGTCAGTTTGCCATTTCCATGAGATTGTGTACACTTGACATGGATGGTCCTTTTAATGTAGTCAGATAATTTTCACTTTTCATGTACATACTACTCATCATTTTTTTTTCAGTTTTCAAATATTTATTTGCAGTTATATTTCTATAAATTCCATTTTTATTAAGAATATGACTTTATAGGCATTTCCTCAAAGAAAAATTCCAAGGAGATTAACAATGAAATATCTAAAATAACTTTGTTTATTTTATTATATGATTTTATTTTTACACCTCTCTTTCAAATTCTGACTTTAAATAAAGGCTTAAGGAAATGTAATTATTAATGAAACTAACTGTTCTTAAGGATAGAGGAAGAAATGTGGCAATCCCAAGCTTGAATTCACAAAAGAATAATTAATGTGTGTATTTGCTTCTCTGGGTAGCTTATTAGTGATTTCAGTGGAATGCTTCAGAAGGATTAATTGCTTGGATTTGCAGAAGTTCTTTATTTATCATCATTAAAAGTCCTTTTGGAGGATTTTTATGGCATAATGCATCACTCACTAAAATTCTTTTTAGGCAAACTGACAAAAAAAAATCTTAAATGTTATGTAGTATGATTACATGGCTTGAATCTAACA
Organism: Capricornis sumatraensis; assembly: GCF_032405125.1. Taxonomy (NCBI): domain Eukaryota; kingdom Metazoa; phylum Chordata; class Mammalia; order Artiodactyla; family Bovidae; genus Capricornis; species Capricornis sumatraensis. Next base: position 61,079,485 of record NC_091072.1, on the reverse strand, counting down.
ATTATTTCTAATTTGTTGGCCTTAAGATATGGGGATGAAGAAGCTAAGTGAATCAGATGTTACATCTTCTTTCATGAGAGCTATACCTATATGTTGTGAATAAAGAATCTTAAGAACTTTAATATATAATGGGTTGACATTGATGCTGAAAATCAGATTGAATTATCCTTTTATGAGACAACTATTGATAAAGAAAATTATGACTTAATATTATCACTTTAAGTTAATTCATAATTATGAGTTATAAAATAATAACAATGATGCATAACATAAATATTGGTTAAAATTCCATAATGTTTCATGTTTCCTTTATTGAATTAAAATAAGTCATTCCCCTATGCATAAAATAAATGGGCAATTGGGAAGTGATATTAGTTTAAACAAACATATTAAAGATGTTTCCAAGGCAACATAATTACTATGATATGAATACTTAGACTAAAAATATTTCCCCTGTAAATTATGTATTTAGAATATTTCCTCATTTGATGTTTGCCTTGTTTTCACAGTGTCCTTCTAGTTCAGGGTTGATTGCATAATATTTAGAACTTATTCTACCTAAATATTTTCCTAATTATCCCCTTCATATGGGTTTTACACTCAAAGATAAGAAAGAGAAATCAATTTGACTGAAGAATTTATTTGAATGGTCATATTTCAATTGAGGAGTCAGAGCTAGCTTAAGTTATTTGCAAACCTAAAGCAGAATATAAAGCCAAATTGCTAGATCAAGGAAACTATTTAAGTTCATAAAAATAATACCAAAATATAAGCAGAACAGCTAGAAATAGAAAATGAATGGAAATTATAAATACATCTATTGTGAATCAAAATTTATTGTTATAAATTGGTAATAATTATATTCTAGGGTGAAATGGATTTGGAGTCAAAAGATATAGGTACCCTCTGAGTTCTGCCATTTATTTGTTCTATAACCATTGTCCAATTATTTAATTTCTCTTAGCCTTTCTAAAGAAAATAATAAAATTTACTTCATATAGTTATGGTGAAGAATAAATGAGATAATATTTATGGCATAAAACTTTTACCTAGTATATTGCAGATCCTCAGCAAATTTTAAGAGAGCCTGAGATGAGAAAAATCCTCCTTCAGGTTAAAAGAGATGGCCTAGAATATTCTGAAGAGAGGTGCAAGTAGGCAAAAAATAATTATGAAAAATAACTTTTGAACAGTTCAACTAACTCTTTCTCCACTGAATGAGCCACACTTGGAGCTAGCAAGGCCTTCAGTGAAAAGGTGTTTAAGGATTGGGTGACAACCTTGTTGAGATTACAGGGAAAGTTATTAGACTTGAGACTGGAACATGTCAAGGTCTTCTCCAACCCAAAGATTTAATGGTTAATGAATATGTTCATCTGACTATTTTGCAGACATTTATTCTACCAGAACTAGGAGCAACAGAACAAGATATTTAAAAGTTGAAACTGTGAAATCTTAACTGACTGTGTTAATATTCTGACACAGTATCTCATGATTATATGAATTTGGGAAAATTATATGACCCCTCTGAGGTTCAGATTTCTTATCTATACATGGTACTAATCATTTCTATTGGATGTGAAGAAAAAATGAAATAGTGCATGTTAAAGGCTTAGCCTACAACTTAGTAATGGATCTCCATAATTACCAGTGTTTTATCATTTATTAATCTACCAGCTTGATGGAACTGATAGACCAAGGTTCTATAGAACTGATAGACCAAGTGATTTAGACTCTATCTAAATCACTATGTGAGGAAACTTTAGAAAACAAGGTTTAGAAATACAATGACTATTTCAATAATGAAACGGGATCAAACAGTAAGTTGTTTACAAGAAACAAATGCATAAAATGTCATCCATATTAATCAAAATATGGTAATCCAAAGATAGCTTTTATGATGCAGATTTATTAGGAGTGTACCCAATGTGTAGTTATCAAATCCATTCTATTGCTTAAATTTACAAATATCTACATTGCTGAACTCTTAAAGTTACAAGCATTTTAGTGTACAACCCAATCTACAGGTCATCTCATGAATGTACAATCAATTATTACTGCTGGTTATTGCAGTTCTCTTCCCTTAAATATACTTTTTAGCTTCTTTTCCTTCTTAGGCTCATCTAAAGTACAGAGACTTCAGTCACTTACTGTAATGGCTAAAAGTTTATCCTATTCTAAGTTAAAGAAACCATAAAAGTAACATTATTTTTTTCTAAGTAGAAGTTCAGGTGTTAATAAAATTACGTTGATTTGCCATTCACCAATTAGATGGTTGTTGTATAGTGCTGAATCGGAGAAGGCGATGGCACCCCACTCCAGTACTCTTGCCTGGAAAATCCCGTGGACGGTGGAGCATGGTATGCTGCAGTCCATGGGGTTGTTAAGAGTCGGACACGACTGAGCGACTTCCCTTTCACTTTTCACTTTGACGCATTGGAGAAGGAAATGGCAACCCACTCCAGTGTTCTTGCCTGGAGAACCCCAGGGACGGGGGAGCCTGGTGGCTTTCCATCTATGGGGTCGCACAGAGTCGGACACGACTGAAGCGACTTAGCAGCAGCAGCAGCAGCATAGGGCTGAATAATCCATTTAACAATTTATGAAGCCAGTTGTTCAAGTTCCATTAACTGGTATGCCAGGGCACTGTGAATTTCACATTTGTCAGAAAATTTATTATTTGTTTTAATTTGAAAGTTTGAGCTGCTACCAAAAGCTGTAAGAGCAAAACTCTTAATAAATATTAACTGAAACATTTAATTTCAGAAGTAATTAAAATAAAAAATGATGTGAGTATTTTCCCTACTCTGCTACCTGAAGGAAGAAATCTGTGAAAAAGAAAGGCAAGGGGAAAAACAAAAACAACAACAAAAACTTGTCTTCTGAGTTCCACAATTCTGTAATGGGGTAGAATGTTTGACGAAAAGTGTCTTGAATATAAAAATCTTAAACTTGAGAAGTTGGAGAGTTAAATTTTAAACCTTCAACTGATTGTCTTCCTTGTCTTAACTGTGAATGAAGGAAAGGGCAATCAGTAAACAGTGAAGCCCTTTACATAAGCCACATTCATAACTGCAGGCAGCACCTCCTATCACACTGGGAAGCAAATTGATACTCATTGGAGACTGCTGTGCCTGGGTGAGATATTCCCTGAGGCTAAAACCAGTCAGCAGTCAGGTTATTCTCAACCCCATGAAGCTTAAGAGTGGTTTCCAGGGGCAAACTCTTTGAGAGCACATTTGAATAATCTAATTTAGAATTTTAAAAGTGAGGGAAATGGTGGAAAAATCACATGCTAACTGGCAGCATCCCTCAAATTGCAATAGAAGGACTCTCAGGTCTGAAATAGTTTATAAGGCATGTTTGCAACAAAACCAATGTTGCATGAGTCATTTGATATTGTAGGGAAAAAAATGCATTCTTAGTGCTCTTTTGTTTTCTCTGAAGATGAATTTACTTCTTCCCTGAGTACTTAAAAGGTGACCCTCTCTTTGAAAATCATGAAAGGGAAGTTATCATTATCCCTAATAGCATTAAAGAGATTTCAGAAATTAGAAGATTGAAAATTTGCAAACTCTTATGCATTAATTATGTTAGGAGTTGGATTTTTCTATTTGTGTAAAAAATGTGTATCACATGCTACATATTGTGTCTAGTTAGCATGGTTATATCCCTCACAGAATGCATATTATTTTCTTCAAGAAGATTGAAAAGCAAGTGATATTGAAACCATTAACAGAGCGATGATTCCTCTTCCAAAGGACTCATTCACAAAAGGAGAAAAGTGAGCAAAATTCTTGTTATGTGAAACTGTTCAGGCTATTAAAATGCCTAATTGAAAGATGAATGCTTTTTTAAACTGATATATACTTTTAAAAACCCACCAAGAATCACCAGAACTTACACAGGACTGGGGAAACAGATTCTTGGAGGGCACAAATAATACCTTGTGCACACCAGGACCCAAGAGAAAGGAGCAGTGACCCCACAAGATACTGACCCAGACATGCACATGAGTGTCCTGGAGTCTCCAGCAGAGGTATGGGTTAGCAGTGGCCTGCTTCAGGGTCAGAGGCACTGAGTGCAGCCCTGTGTCCATGGGACCTTTTGAAGGAGGTCATTATTACCTTCATTAACTCCACCATAGTTTGGCCTCAGGTCAAGCAACAGAGAGGGAACACGGCCCTGCCCATCAAGAGAAAAATGGATTAAAGATTTACTGAACATGGCCCCACTCAACAGAACAAGACACAGTTTCCCCTTCAATCAGTTTCTCCCATCAGGAAACTTCCATTAACCTCTTATCCTTATCCATCAGAGGGCAGACAGAATGAAAACCACAATAACAGAAAACTAACCAAACTGATCACATGGGCCACAGCTTTGTCTAGCTCAGTGAAACTATGAGCCATGCTGTGTAGGGCCACCCAAGACCGACGGGTCATGGAGAACAGTTCTGACAAAACGTGGTCCACTGGAGAAGGGAGTGGCAAGCCACTTCAGTATTCTTGCCTTGAGAACCCCATGAAAAATATGCTAAGGCAAAAAGGTTTGACACTGAAAGATAAACTTCTCAGGTCGGTAGGTGCCCAATATGCTACTGAAGAAGAGTGGAGAAATAACTCCAGAAAAAATGAAGAGATGGAGCCAAAGCAAAAACAAAACCCAGTAGTGGATGTGACAGGTGGTAGAAGTAAAATCCAATGCTGTAAAGAGCAATATTGCCTAGGAACCTGGAATGTTAGGTCCATGAATCAAGGCAAATTGAAAGTGGTCAAACAGGAGATGGCAAGAGTGAACGTCAACATTCTAGGAATCAGCGAACTAAAATGGACTGGAATGGGTGAATTTAACTCAGATGACCATTATATCTACTACTGTGGGGAGGAATCCCTCAAAAGAAATGGAGTAGCCATCATGGTCAACAAGAGTCCGAAATGCAGTACTTGGATGCAATCTCAAAAATGACAGAATGATCTCTGTTCATTTCCAAGGCAAACCATTCAATATCACAGTAATCCAAGTCTATGCCTCAACCAGTAACGCTGAAGAAGCTGAAGTTGAATGGTTCTATGAAGATTTACAAGACCTTTTAGAACTAACACACAAAAGAGATGTCCTCTTTATTATAGAGGACTGGAATGCAAAAGTAGGAAGTCAAGAGATACCTGGAGTAACCAGTAAATTTGGCCGTGGAGTACAAAACAAAGCAGGACAAAGGCTAATTGAGTTTTGCCAAGAGAATGCATTGGTCAAAATAAACACACTTCCCAATAACACAAGAGAAGACTGTACACAGGGGTATCACCAGATGGTCAATACTAAATCAGATTGATTATATTCTTTGCAGCCAATGATGGAGAAGCTCCATACAGTCAACAAAAACAAGACGAGGAGCTGACTGTGGCTCAGATCATGAACTCCTTATTGTCAAATTCAGACTTAAATTGAAAAAAGAAGGAAAAACCACTAGACCATTAAAGTATGACCTAAACCAAATCCCTTATGATTATACAGTGGAAGTGGCAAATAGATTCAAGGGATTAGATCTGATAAACAGAGTGCCTGGATAACTATGGACGGAGGTTTGTGACATTGTACAGGAAGCAGGGGTCAAAACCACCCCCAAGAGAAAGAAATGCGAAAAGGCAAAATGGTTATCTGAGGAGACCTTACAAATAGTTTTGAAACTAAGAGAAACAAAAGGCAAAGGAGAAAAGAAAAGATATACCCATTTGAATTCAGAGTTCCAAAGAATAGCAGGGAGAGATAAGAAAGCCTTCCTCAGCAATTAGTGCAAAGAAATTAAGGAAAACAATAGAATGGGAAAGACTAGAGATCTCTTCAAGAAAATTACAGATACCAAGGGAACATTTCATGCAAAGATGAGCACCATAATGGACTGACATGGTATGGACCTAACAGAAGAAGACGATTAAGACGAGGTGGCAAGAATACACAGAACTGTCCAATAATATCTGGATCTCCACAACCCAGATAATCACAATGGTGTGATCACTCACCTAGAGCCAGACACCCTGGAATGTGAAGTCAAGTGGGCCTTAGGAAACATCACTACAAACAAAACTAGTGGAGGTGATGGAATTCCAGTTGAGCTATTTCAAATCCTAAAAGATGATGCTGTGAAAGTGCTGCACTCAATATGCCAGCAATTTGGAAAACTCAAAGCAGTGGCCACAGGACTGGAAATGGTCAGTTTTCATTCCAATCCCAAAGAAAGGCAATGCCAAAGAATGCTTAAACTGCTGTACAATTGTACTCATCTCACACACTAGTAAAGTAATTCTCAAAATTCTCCAAGCCAAGCTTCAACAGTACGTGAACCATGAACTTCCAGATGTTTAAGCTGGATTTAGAAAAGGCAGAGGAATCAGAGTTCAAATAGCCAACATCTGTTGGATTATCAGAAAAACAAGAGAGTTCCAGGAAAGCATCTACTTCTGCTTCATTGACTACATCAAAGCTTTTGACTGTGTGGATGACAACAAACTGGAAAATTTTTCAAGAGATGGAAATACCAGACCACCTAACCTGCCTCTTGAGAAATGTGTATGCAGGTTAAGAAGTAACAGTTAGAACTGGATAGGGAACAACAGACTGGTTCCAAATCAGGAAAGGAGTACGTCAAGGCTGTATATTTTCACCCTGCTTATTTAACTGATATGTAGAATACATCATAGGAAATGCAGGGGAGGATAAAGCACAAGCTGGAATCAAGATTGCCAGGAGAAGCATCAATAACCTCAGAAATGCAGATGACACCACTCTTATGCTAGAAAATGAAGAAGAACTAAAGAACCTCCTGATGAAAGTGAAGGAGGAGACTGAAAAAGCTAGCTTAAAACTCAACATTCAAACAACTAAAATCATGGCATCCAGTCCTATCACTTCATGGCAAATAGATAGGGAAACAATGGAAATAGTGACAGACTTTATTTTCTTGGGTTCCAAAATCACTGCAGATGGTGACTTCAGCCAGAAAATTAAAAGACACTTACTCCTTGGAAGAAAATCTATGGCCAACATGAACTACATATTAAAAAGAAGAGACATTAGTTTGTCTACAAAGGTCCGTCTAGTCAAAGCTATGTTTTTTCCCAGTAACATGTATGGATATGAGAGTTGGACCAAAAAGAATACAGAGTGCTGAAGAATTAATGCTTTTGAACTGTGGTGTTGAATACTCTTAAGAGTCCCTTGGACTGCAAGGAGATCAAACCAGTCCATCCTAAAGGAAATCAACTCTAAATATTCTTTGGAAGGAATGATGCTGAATCTGAAGCTCCAGTACTTTAGCCACCTGATGGGAAGAACTGACTCGTTGGAAAAGACCCTGATGCTGGGAAAGACTGAAGTCAAGAGGAGACGGGGACAGCAGAGGATGAGATGGTTGGATGGTATAACTGACTCGATAGACAGAAGTTTGAGCAAGCTCTGGGTGTTGGTGATGGACAGGGAAGCCTGGCGTGCTGCAGTCCATGGGGTCACAAAGTGTCAGACACAACTGAGCAACTGAACTGAACCAGTGTTCTTGCCTGGGAAATCCCATGGAAAGAGTATCCCGGAGAACTGCAATCCATGGTGTCGCAAAGAGTCAAGACACAATTTAGCGACTAAACAACAACAAAGTAGGAATTAAAAAGGCTTAGATTTCAGGACAGGTCTCTAGACTTAAAAAAAAAAAAAAAAAAATTGGAGATAGCACAAAAATGACCTGCGCTTTAAAAAAGGTTGCATTTCAATACACAGCTATATAGTTATCTATGTATTCCAAATATTATAGTTCAATATGTATTCCAAAAATACATATTTTTCTGTGCAAAGAGAAAGCTAACATAAATATTTATGATCTTTAATTTGAAAAGGTCTGCCATAGAAGAATACAAAAAGAAGCCAGTTAGGGGACCTAAGAGTCAAGGTAGGTGGTGGAATGACAAGAGGCAACAAAACCAATGATGTGCACTAGAACTGAGGTATCATTTAAGTGGTGGTTGATAGTGCAACTGACTTGGTGGTAAGGTAAGTAATCATTGCCTTTATGGTCCTTAAATCTTCTCCCAAAGGAAAATGACTTTTTGCCAGCTATTGGAGCAAGGCTGATGTCTGGCAACATGCATTAAATAGGCAAGCAATCTCTTACCTAAGAATATGTTGTATTACCTTTCATGTCTCGAGAGAAAAGGAGAAGGCGACTGCCCACATTGCTGCTCATGCATCTCAGTAATAATAGTATGCTCCTCAGGTACAGCCAATTGCTTTCTATCCGAACAGAACAATGGCATTTACCCCTAAAGCAGATTTTATTCAGCTGCACTCAAACTTCATGAGTGGAGGCATTTCTCCCTAAGCACATAATCTAGAATTGAAAACAGTATTTTATGGAGCCAAGTGCAAGTTTGTATATCTAAAGCACTTGTCTCTTTGGATCATGATCAAGCCTAGCAAACCAAAGAAGAAGAAAAACAGTGTGTTTCCTACTCTAACACTGGTCTGTTTGTCTTATCAAACTTGAAGAGAGTTTTGTCTTTTATACTGAAATTCCTTGTAATATGAATTAATGTTGCCCACATTGCTTTCATGTAATAGCTTCCATTAATATTTGCCAAAAGCAGAATCACAAGTTAATACAGAGTTAAGTGAAGAGTAAAATGGAAAATAAATATGTGAATAAAACGACTGAAGGATACACCAAAGTCTTAAACCTTTGAGAGTATCTTAGGGACCAGGGATGGAATATTTATGATTATATTTCTCCAAGAATGATAAATATATTCCCCACAGTAATACTTAGAGTTTGTTTAATTTTTGTAAGTTTAAATTATTAGTGAAATTATTTTCCTACCACTCATCAGCAAAATGAATAATAGCAACAGGATGCACAATAAAATAATTGTATTTTCAACAAATTTTCTAAGCTAAAGACAATTTACTTTTTAATCCTGTGTATTCTTATTTAGCATGAATACCTAGAAAGAAATAAAAGATAATATTTAAATCTGTCTTTTGAGCATTTCCTAGAAAGTCAAATACATATTTGACTTTAAGATCATTGCATACTTTGCTGTTGTTTAATAGTTAAGTCACGTCCACCTCTTTGCAACCACCTGGACTAGAGCCCAACTGGCTCCTCTGTCCATGGAATTTCCCAGGAAAGTATACTGGAATAGTTACTATTTCCTTCTCCAGGGGATCTCCCCACCCAGGGACTGAACCCAAATCTCCTGCATTGGCAGGCAGGTTTTTTTTTTTTTTTTTTTTGACCACTGAGCCACCCAGAAAGCCCTACAATACCTACAGATACAAAATTTCCTGTTTCAGAAAAAAAGCATGAAATTGTCAGTACAGTAAAGCCATCGCTGTTATAAATTAGCAATTGGTTTGTTGGTCATGCATTCTTCAGGCTGTCACTATAATTTCCTTATTCACAATAATAATCTTCCTTTAATTTTGATCTCATAAAAAGATATACATTGATTATTCTATTATATGTATTTTCACAACCATTTCCTAAGTCTTATTCCCTTAGTAAGAGAGTAATATTTTATAGAAAATAAAATTATAGTATGTTGGGTGGTGTTATGTTTAATAACTTAAGTGAGGTATAATTTTTATGTGGTCAAATATATTTTCAGTAAACATTTTGATGAGAGTCCCTTGGACTGCAAGGAGATCCAACCAGTCCATTCTAAAGGAGATCAGTCCTGGGTGTTCATTGGAAGGACTGATGCTAAAGCTGAAACTCCAATACTTTGGCCACCTCATACAAAGAGTTGACTCATTAGAAAAGATTCTGATGCTGGGAGGGATTGGAGGAAGGAGGAGAAGGGGATGACAGAGGATGAGATGGCTAGATGGCATCACTGACTCGATGGACATGGGTTTGGGTGAACTCTGGGAGTTGGTGATGGACAGGGACGCCTGGCGTGCTGCAGTTCATGGGGTCCCAAAGAGTCGGACACGACTGAGCAACTGAACTGCATTGAACCAATTCACACCCCTGAGTAAGCACAATTTCTTTATAAAACTTTTTCTTTAAATCAAAAAGTATTTTGCTCAGATGGTAAAGATCTGCCTGCAGTGTGGGAGACCTGGGTTCAATCCCTGGGTTGGGACGATCCCCTGGAGAAGGGAATGGCAACCCATTCCAGTATTATTGCTTGGAGGATCCCATGGACAGAGGAGCCTGGCAAGTTACAGTCCATGGGATCCCACAGTCGGACACAACTGAGCGACTAACACTTTCACTTTTACAACCAATTCACACACCTGAGTAAGCACAACAATTTATTTATAAAACTTTTTCTTTTCATCAAAAAGTCTTTTGGTATTCTTTCACAGACAATACCTACTTTCTTTCCTGTTCCCAGATGAGCCAACTGTCTATTTACTTTGATTCTGTATTAGATTTGTCTTTTCTGAAATGTCAGATAGACTGGAATCATTAGGTAAATGCTCTTTTATATCTGGCTTATTGTGAGCAGCATATTTTCTTGATTCATCCATTTTGTTGTCTGTATCAATAGCTTATTTTTATTAGTGAATAGGATTACATTGAATGGATAAACCACACTGAATTGCAAATATACTTCTTGATGGACATTTGTTTCCAAGTGGGATCATACTGAATAAATTTGATATAAACATTATTATGCAAATTTCTGTGAGCAAGTATGATTTAATTTCTCTTGGGTAAAGTCTAAGATGGGTCAAACTGTAAGTATATCTTTAATTTTATTAGGAAACCCCAAATCATTTGCCAAATTGGCTGTGTCATTTCACATTTCTTTCATTAATGTTTGAGACTACCGGTGCCTCCCCATCCTCTTCAGTACTTACTATTGAGTTTTTCTGATTTTGGCTAGTATGAAGGATGGATAGAGATATCTCATTGTTGTGTTAATTTTCATATCTCTCCTGAAATGAGGTTGAGTATATTTCATGTGACTACTAACTATTTGTATAGCTTCTTCTGTGAAGTGACCATTTAAAATTGATCTATTTCTTTAAAAAAATCAAACAAACAAACAAAAAAACTCTGACCTATTTCTTTACTTTGGTTGTCTTTTTATTGATTTATAAAAAGTATTTATTTTGGACAAGTCTATTAAATATATATTTAGAATTCCTAGTCTGTGATTTGAGTTTCAAAGGAATTTGTTTTGAAGAGCAAAAGTGTTTAAACTTGATGAAGTGAATGCTGTCGATTTTTGTGCTTTGATTGAACCCACAGTGTGTGATCTAACAGTCTTTATTTCAAGTGTAATGAAATTCTGACTCCATCATTTTTTTGTATGGTGATAATTTTTAAGTCCTACTTCTTTAGCTCCCCATTTTGCTTCATGTCTTAGCAAGTTGATAAGAAGGTCAAGATTCTCCTTTAGCAGCAGTGAAAAGTTAAAACCCCAAATGCAAGGGAACCCTACTCCTGACCCAGCTCTCTCTACCATAAGAACACCAAGTCAATCTCCTTTCCTGACTTTTTCAAGCTGTTTTTCCACTGAATTAGTAAGCCTATTCTGCTCTTCCATAATGTCTTATCTTATGATTAATAAACTGTTTACTTTCAAATTTTCTGAGTCCTTTTTCTGCCACTTCAAATTAGCTATTAGACCTCTCCAGTGTATATTTCATTTCTACTTTTGTACTTTTAAACTCTAATATTTCTATTTTAAAAATAATTTTATCTCTTTATTGCTATTCTTTAAGTTGATAGATATCATCTTCATATTTTCCTTTAGTATCTTAAACATGATTTCCTTTCATTATTGAACATATTTAAAATAGCTTATGTAAAATATTTCCTAGTAACTCTAAAGTCTGGTTTTCTCAGGGATCTTTTGGGTTGACTACTTTTTCTAGTGTATGTGCTATTTGTCTTTGTACATCTCAGAATTTTTAATTGAAAACTGGAGTTTAATAATAATGTGGAAACTCTGGAAGTTACATTTCTCCTGCCCGGGGTTTTAATTTTTGCTGTTTATTTATTTAATGACTTTATTGAACTAATTCTATTAAGTCTGTTGTTGTTATTGTTTTTGTCCTGTGTGCCCACAGAAGTCTCTGTTCAGTTAGCTTAGGGGTCATCTGGTAATTAGAAATGTCCTTAAATGCCTTGAGCTAGTAATTCTCTTAATCTTGATTCCAGTGCACTGTGTGTATGTGCTGGTGTGTGCTTTCAGCACTCAGACAGTGGTTGGCAATCTGCCTTAGCCTTTATTCTTGCTTGCACTTTCTGCATGTCACATGATGAAAGTTTTCTAGGGATTTAGTTTTTGGAGACTTCAAACACTTTGTGTTCCCTCCAATGATTCCGAAGCTGCTGGGTTTTCTGGCTACCATGATGGTAAAACGGTTGGTCTTCAGAGCTGCTGTGAAGCTGAAGAAGATGGGAATAGGACTAATTAAAATGCCATAGAACTCGCCTTTCTACCTTATTCTCATATTTTTCTTGATTGAACCCTCCAAGAATCTAGTTCATTTACAGTTTTTGGGGAAAAAATTGAGCATTTTTCCTTGTGTTTTCATTACTGTTATGAAGGAGTGGACTTAGACATCCTTCCTTTGTCTTCTGGCCCAGTGGAGAAGGGAATGGCAAACTACTTCAGTATTCTTGCCTTGAGAACCTGATGAACTGTATGAAAAGGCAAAAAGATATGACACTGAAAGATGAACCCCCCACATCTGTAGGTGCCCAATATGCTACTGGAGAAGAGTGGAGAAATAACTCCAGAAAGAATGAAGAGATGGAGCCAAAACAAAAAGAACACACAGGAGTGGATGGAATTGGTGATGGAAGTAATCTCAGATGCTCTAAAGAATAATACTGCATACAAGAACTGGAATAATCTTCCTAGTCATTAGCCCATGGACTTACCTGTAAAAATTGACCATGATATATTTTAAGAGCTCTTCTGAGATAGCCCACAGTCTGTGGAATATGTTTCTCTGTGAATAAATCTACTTCTTATCTATCCCTTTGTCTCTCATTGAATTCTTCCTGCAATGAGACATCAGGAGCCTGAACTTCACTGAAGTCCTGAGACCACAAGTGTGATCTCAATTAAAAGACTGTGGGTTCAAATCCCAGTGTGGATTTTGGCCAGGTTTGAGTTACGGTATGTGGTTTCAAGACCCAATCTGCATCGCACGATTTCATTACCATGATACAAATTTTACAGTTGAAGAATAAATATTAATACAGTAGTATTAAATAAAGTTCATGCTTTACAAGAAGGTTCACTTTTTGTGTTGTTCTGGTTTATGGATTTTGTCAAATGTACACTGTCATGTATCTGCCATTACAGTATCATACAGAATACAATCACTGCCCTAAAAACCCCTTGGGTTCCACCTATTGACCCTTCCTTCCTATCCCCAAACTTCTGGAAACCACTGATCCTTTACTGTCCCTATAGTTTTGCCTTCGAATCTCAGATGTCATATACTTGGAATCACAAAGTATGTAGCCTTTTCAGTCTGGCTTCTTTCACTTAACAATAACCATTTAGATCCCTCCTAGTCTTTCTGTGGCTTAGTAGCTGATTGACTCATTGCTGAACAATATTCCATTCCAAAAAATGTCTGCAGCCTACTTATCCATTTACATATTGAAAGGTATCCTGTATGGATTATTTTTCATTATTTTAGTGGTATCTTTGTCAACCTTAATTTTAATTCCAATTTGTCAAGTGGAATTCCAATATGACAAATTCCAATGTAATGAAGATATTTTTCTATGTTATAGAAAAACTATGTTATAGAAGTTTTTCCCTCTCTTTTAAAAAATTCTTTCCCATGCCATATAATTAGAATCTATCTTTGTTTATGTGATGATGTAGAAATTAATATTATTTATTTTTTTCTGTGTGAATAGACAAATAAATTCCATTTTTAAGAGACCATCCTTTCCACCACAGTACTATAAGAAAGCTTATTCACAAATCTGGTGACTGTATAGGCCAGTTTCTGAACCCTATTCAACACAGTGTGCAATACAGACAAACATAAAAAAAAAAGAAAGTCCGGAAAAACCCTGTGGAGATTTGTCTCTTAATCTAGACATCATTGTCTATCTCTGAAGTTATAAAACAAATATTCAATAGTGCATCATTAAGTATGACATTTCTTTAAACTCATTTTTCCTAAATAGACTTTTATATTAAGAAAGCATCACCTATTTTTAATTTGCTAGTTATTTTAAAATTATTTAATTATAATAAGGATTTGAATTTCTATTGAAAGACTGTTCTTCATCCATTATATTATTTTTCTCTTTTATTCTTTCAATTTAATGACTTGCTTTGGCTCATTTTTCAAATGATAAATTAAATTTTCATTGAGGAATAAATATAATTTGATTATAGCATATTATTTTTACATTTTGTTCAATTCAGCTTATTAGTATTTGATATTTTTGTGTTTATATTCATACAAGATGCTGGCTTATAATTTTCATTTGTTCCAATGGCTCTATTCAGTGTTGATAAGTAGGTTCTACTGGCACCATTGATTGAAGTAAACTGTGTGCCTTTTCTTATGTCTTAAAGAGTTTATATGATATTAATGGGTTCTTTCTTCCTCAACTGTTTGAGAAAATTAACTACAGAGCATTTTGTTTGTGGAATTATTTGTATTAATGGAGTAATTTCCTTAAAGTTCCACCTATATCTTCTCTATTTTCTTGTGTCAGTTTTATTATGTTTTGTTTTTAAAGGACTTTTTCCATTTCATATAAAATTAAAATTATTGGACTGATTTTTCATTATCTCTCTATATTTAGGCTCTAGAAGATTTATTTATGTATTTTCTTTATCCCTAATATTTATAATCTCTTCTCTGTTTGATTGATTTTGCTAGGAGTTTATTTATTACATAAATCTTATCTTCAGTATTTCCTTCCTTCTAGATTTTTGGATTTAGTTTGCTGTGCTCATTCTATTTGGAACACAAACCCACATACATACACACAAATACATATTTAAGACTGTAAAATTGCCTCTAAGCTTTAGAAGCACTGTGCCAGTTTTATATGTTAATAAAAAGGAGAATGTTTTCTACTTGATCTCTAGGCCTTATAAATTGGAAAGCCCTAATGGGAAAAAGAATAAAATTCCTACTTCTCTGTACTGGCAGAAAATGTTTTCTGGTACAGTAAGTTTTCTTTCAGTCTATTTATTATCTCCTCTACTTGCTCATAGGAGAATGTTATTTTAATAAAAGTTCTTGCATCGTAGTCAAAAGCAGAAGTTCTGATTTATGGTTGCTATATGAAATAAATTATTCTATGAATAGAAAAATGAGAATTATTAGGAGGCTGTTATATTCGTTAAGACAAACATTGTATGAAGCATTGACTACATCGGGTATAATGGTGGCAAATAATTCTTTTTGATATGTCTTTTAAAATATGTCTGGCAGTAAGTTCCAGGGTATTAAAAAAAATGATTGAAAATGACTTCAAATATTTTTGCCTTAAGAACAAGAGAGATTGTTTTTCTCACTTTGCTCAGTCTAAGACAGATTCTCCTATCATAGAAGCAATATGGCTGTGGAGGTTTGATTTTCTCTGTTTTTTGTGATATATATATATATTTGGGTTCCAAAATCACTGCAGATGGTGACTGTAGGCATGAAATTAAAAGACACTTACTCCTTGGAAGAAAAGTTATGACCAAACTAGAAAGTATGTTGAAAAGCAGAGACATTACTTTACCAACAAAGGTCCATCTAGTCAAGGCTATGGTTTTTCCTATGGTCACGTATGGATGTGAGAGTTGGTCTATGAAGAAGGCTGAGCACCAAAGAATTGATGCTTTTGAACTGTGGTGTTGGAGAAGACTCTTGAGAGTTCCTTGGACTGCAAGGAGATCCAACCAATCCATTCTGAAGGAGATCAGCCCTGAGATTTCTTTGGAAGGAATGATGCTAAAGCTGAAACTCCAGTACTTTGGCCACCTCATGTGAAGAGTTGACTCATTGGAAAAGACTCTGATGCTGGGAGGGATTGGGGGCAGGAGGAGAGGGGATAACAGAGGATGAGATGGCTGGATGGCATCACTGACTGAATGGACATGAGGATTTCATAAAGTGAAGTGAAAGTCGCTTCACCAGTCCATGGAATTCTCCAGGCCAGAATACTGGAGTGAGTAGTCTTTCCCTTCTCCAGGGGATCTTCCCAACCAAGGAAATGAACCCAGGTCTCCCACTTGCAGACGGATTCTTTACCAGCTAAGCCACAAGGGAAATCCAAGAACACTGGAGTGAGTAGCGTATCCCTTCTCCAGAGGATCTCTCCAACCCAGGAATCAAACCGGGGTCTCCTGCATTGGAGGCAGATTCTTTACAGCTGAGCTATCAGGGAAACCCGACAATTTCATAAGGAAATTAAAAACCTGATAATGATGAAAGAGCTAGTTTTTGTGGGTCACTATCACATTAGACAGTAAAGAATCCGCCTGCAATGCAGGAGACCTGGGTTCCATCCCTGGGTTGGGAAGATTCCCACCCGAATATTCTTGCCGGGAGAGTTCCCCTGGAGAGAGGGGCCTAGTGGGCAGTCCATGGGGTCACAAAGAGTCGGACAGGAAGGAGCGACTAAGCACAGCACAGCATATTAGATTAAACTTCATGAAGAGTTATTTTGTGGAAAGAATATGAAATTTTACAGAAGAAACATAATTGTGCATCCTGGAAGCTCTATGAAGTTATCAATTATTATGAAAATGATTCCAGCGTATTCTGGGGGTGTCCTGAAACTTATTGATATCTCTTACAGCTTCTAGTGTTACTATCTAGAGATAAAGGTTTTTAGTGTGATTTAGAACAGAGCATCAGAATCCATTCCTGGAAAAGAGGGATTTGAGTAGTTTCTGTGTACTGGAAGTAAATATTAGAAATATATTTAACAATGAAAATAATAAATATTTCCATTCAGTTCTATTAAATATTTTTATTCAGTTGCTGTTACGCAAAACATTGATAAAGGCAGTTTTTATATTCACTTTCTCTTCTCCTGGTCAAAGTAAAAAACTGGCTGCTCTAATTTTGAAATAACATGGTTCATAGGTATATATTCCTAAGAGGCAAATGTATCAAAGCTTAATTCTTTGGATTATTTTCTTAGTGGCAAGTTGGTTTTGTTAATGACATAAATAATGCAGGAAGGAATCAAGCAATTTAAAATCAATTATAAGAAAGTGTGTATTTTGAATTCAAAATAATTGCAGCTAACTAAATCCTCAGCAATTAAAGGCACCTGGATTTTCTCAGAAATACTTGAATTTTGGTAATAGCTGATATTTAAAAACCTATGCAATATGTGTTTAAATTTTTAGTACCCTTAATTCAAGACTGTAAATGGAGGAGATAAAATTTGATAATTTTTTTCACTCTGAAAATAAACCTACTAATATATACTCAAATTAGATCTCTCTGCTAAGATTACATTAAAAGCTTTATAAATATGATTTTATGAGACCCATATGGTAGCAGATACATTTTCTAGCATGAACTACAGTGCTTACAAAATTACTCAGAGCAATTACATGATTCATAAAATATTTAAAAGCATTTAATGATGAAAGTTTTTAAATGGCTAAATGGAGAAACCAATTACACTGAGCCGATTAGCTAAAGAAGTGTTTTTCCATAATCAGTGTTTACCTTTAAATAGAACTTCATGTATATACAAATATTTATTGTGTGACTTTCTAGGCAATCAGGTTTGTTAACCATTTTTCAAATACATAGCTTCCTTTTCTTGAAAACACACTTTTAATGAATGAATAACAAAAAAACCCACATTTATCTTATTTTCACAGGCATTTTTTTAAATCCTGAAAAAATGTTATTTATTACCTCATAATTTTGTCTATTGACACTCATATCTCTGTGTCATGTACTTTACTTTAAAAACATTGAGAAAGTGAATCTCAATATTTTCCTCAGAGAGTTCATTTTCTCTTTCAGGTATATTGCCAGGAATCTATCTAATTATTTTTATTATATGCATTCATTTATTGAATGGCTTTTATAAGATAATTACTAGGCAAGTAGGAAAAGTAAAATAAGAAATGGGCTTGAATATCTGAGAGATCGAGTCAATCTAAATTTTTCTTATTCATGTGGTAGTTAGCAGAACAGCATTCAAGGCTCCTTCCACTCTTGCCTTTACTGTAGATCATCATTAGCCAGAGAAGGAAACAATAGGAAATTTTTTAAGAACTCAGTTTGGAAGTGTCTCACGTAATTTTTACTCAGTTTCTGAAACTTAGTTATACAACCACACTTACATGCAGGCAAGGTTGGGAAACTTGGCCTGTTTATCTAACTAAAATACCTAAAATAAAGAAGGGGTCTACATTTATGAACAGTTATGTAAGCTTCACCATGCTAGGTAATACATTCAACTATGTATTTATATCTAAGAACTACTTTCTACTATCAAGGAATTTGACTTAGTGGTAGGAGACAGCAGAATTAGGTTACTGGAACAAAGCAGTGTAAGTGATAAAATAAGGTGCACATGAAGTTCTTTACAAATAACAAGGGAATGAATGGGAAAGGGAAGATGTTTCACAAAGCAATTCAGTTTTGTTTTGAAGATTAATATAAATTCAGACAGTGAATCTGTTAAAAAAAGTGTGTAAAATTATGAAAGATGTTATAGCTTAATAACTAGTTAATTATACTATAGTTAATTTTAAAATTTGAAAGTAGTTGTAAAACACAGAAAAGCAAAGGAAAAGTAATATGGACACCCCCCCCCGCCTCCCCCCCCCCCCAACCAACCATCCCCAAACCAGGATGCATAAATATTGACATTTCTCACATTTGCTTCAAGTATGGCAAATTTAATTATTGACTTCTGTTTTTCAATTCTCCATTCAACTTTATCTTGTTCCATTGTGGTTGGGCCTGTCCTCTGTGCCTCTGTCATCCCCATGAGAATTTCCTCTCTGTACCTCCTTGGGTCCCCGTTTTTTTTTTTTCTTTTCCCAGGAAAAATTGGTATGCAGATAATGGAGGCTTTAGATTTTTATTAAGTTCAGTTTAAGAATTAAACTTCTAGTTTTACCTCTTAAGAGAATATCTGTTTCTTTATCTGTTGATATGTAAATATATAGTTTTTAAAGAAACCCTAGTGTTTAGACTGAGAATTTTTCATGAGTAACTTTAGTGCATACTATTAGCATTAGAATCACTAGAACATTAAATGTGCATATATTCAAATTTATTAGAAACAGCATGTATTTCCAACTTCATTCTCTCCAACTCTTAGAAATATTAAGCCTTTCAAATTTTGTCCTCAGATGTTTATGCAATCATTATCTTATTATTACTAACAGTTAAATTTTCTCTAGTTAGTGTAAAGTTGAGTATAGTGTAAACTTTCAGGGAATTCTTTATTTTCCTTCTGCGAACTGCTTGTTTTTATTGCTAACCATTTATTTAATTTCAACTCTCCTTTTGTTACTCCTATGTCAAAATAATTTATATTTTCTGAAACTAAATCTTTATGTTAAAATATTTTCTCCTTATCTTTATTTTGTCTTAATATTTAATTTTAAAATACTTGTTCTTCCTATTATATTTTCTGATTTCTGCTATTTGTGTTTTTGTTTTAAAATATTTTCTATTCTCAGATGCCAAAATTTTCTAAAATATTTTTCCCTAATGCTTTAATTTTTTTAAATGATCAGTCTTTTGAAATCATTTTGATTTGATATGTTTGTATGAATTTAGTTTAATAAAACTAGAGATTGTGTACATGCTAGAGAGAGGAAGGGATATGACTGAAAAGGCAAAAATGAAGTGAACCAAAATATGAGAGTATTATTTTAAATAAGTGTTTGGATTTTATTCTGTAGATCAGTGCTTCTAAACAAATATGTGAAAATTTCTAGAGGATGGAATTAGGTTAGGCAAATTTTTTGCTTGTTTGTTTGTTTGAATAATATGACCCAAGCAGCCCAAATTATTAAAAGAACAAAATGGATAACTGTACATTATTAAAATTACAATTTTTGATCTTTGGAAGACATAGTTTAAAAAAAGGCAAACCTTATGAAATAAAATATTTGCCAAGTATACCTAGCAAAGAGACTAAGGGGTTAGAGGGCATCCATGATTGTAAAGAGTCACAAGGTACTTTTTAACATGAATTAAATGTTTTATATCTTGATTGTAGTGGTGGGTACTATGACTGTATAAATTTACCAAAATGTATCAGTTTTATACTTACAGTGAATACATTTTACTATATATCAAACACAACTCAAAATCATTATTAAAGTTTTCTGTAGCTAAACAAATTTTGTTCCATATGTACAGATGCTAATTTTAAATACATATTTATTTTTTGTTGTTGTTAAAATACAATAAAAAATCTTAGAATATTGCTAACTAAAATATTAAAGATTTTAATATTTTTAATACCATGGAGGTATTTTAGAGTATTATTAAAGTATTTTAGAGAGTATCCATTTTAAGTTATTATTCACTTTATTGTACATTTTACAGTAGCTGGTATAGCTACATTTGTATTGCTGCTGCTGCTGCTAAGTCACTTCAGTCGTGTCCGACTCTGTGTGACCCCATAGACGGCAGCCCACCAGGCTCCGCCGTCCCTGGGATTCTCCAGGCAAGAACACTGGAGTGGGTTGCCATTTCCTTCTCCAGTGCATGAAAGTGAAAAGTGAAAGTGAAGTGACTCTGTCATGTCCGACTCTTCGCGACCCCATGGACTGCAGCCTTCCAGGCTCCTCCGTCCATGGGATTCTCCAGGCAAGAGTACCGGAGTGGGTTGCCATGCACTTCTCCCAGGGAAGCCCCCTAATCTTCTTTGCTGCTGCTGCTGCTAAGTCGCTTCAGTCGTGTCCGACTCTGTGCGACCCCTTAGACGGCAGCCCACCAGGCTCCACCGTCCCTGGGATTCTCCAGGCAAGAACACTGGAGTGGGTTGCCATTTCCTTCCCCAATGCGTGAAAGTGAAAAGTGAAAGTGAAGTCACTGAGTCGTGTCCAACTCTCAGCGACCCCGTGGACTGCAGCCTACCAGGCTCCTCCATCCATGGGATTTTCCAGGCAAGAGTACTGGAGTGGGGTGCCATTGCCTTCTCCGGTATGAAGTAGTAGACCTTGATATTTCTTAATGTTAAAAAGGGCTATCATTTGAAAAAATTGTGGAAAGAATATTGTCGCTGAGAATAATATTCAAATGAGAGGTAACATGTTTCCTTGTGGATTTTAGAATGATGATTCGCATTAGGATAAAAAAATCAAAGGACTGGAGAAGACTGAAACTTACCATATTATTGGAAATATAACTTCCACACTGTTGGAAATAAAATGCCAAAAATGTCAAGATAAATAAAATTGTCTTACTTTGGGTATTTTGAGAAAGAAAAGTCTAGGTATTTGTGGGATTATTAATTTACATCATTCTGAAGTCACCACTGATTTCAAATAATTCTGTCATCCTTAATTTGTAGCTTATGAATTGTGAATTAAAGCAGGCATTATAATTATTTCAATTCTGAGTTCATTCCTAGTGGATTTCTCTAATTTACAAATAATTTAATTGTTCAAAATATATTTGTTTTTATTTTCTAAAAATGTACTGATGATTTTAAATAAATTCAGTCTTAATGCATATGTAGACAAACTAATCTCTATCCTTCTATCTAGTAAAATTAGAGAAATAAATATGTAATAAAGTAAATCTCAAAGGAAACTGCTCAGGAAACGATATTTAAAATAATACAGAAATCTTTATTTTCTCTGTTGTTTTGTTTGTAATTGTATTTGTACTTTCAACTGCCATAAAAGTCAAGTTATCTTAAAAATGACAAAATGTTAATTTATTGACATTTACTCTGAGGTAATTTAAAACTAGAAAATCTTCAGGTATTTCTTGTGCCACATATTAACGTAATTAGCTCGTGGAAAATTTAGAACTTTTTAATGTAATGCTGGACATCACAATTCAGAAACAACTGTTTTGTAAATGAGATAATTTTTTGACAGCCAAAGTAAATAACCACTCTGAAACTTAAGAATAAGAAATAAAGACCATCTCCTGAGAGTTCAAGTAATGTAGAGAACGAAATCTGACATGCAATGTCACCTTTTGAGGAGAGATAATTTCCAAGGCTGAGTAAGACCTAACTGGATCTATTCAAAGGATGAATACATGTATAAGAATGTAGAGTTGGGGGGTGGAAAGGAAGAATTATGTCTTAGTATCTAATAATACCCTAGTTAGGGACAAGAGTACGCTAGTCCCTAAGATAACAGATCCCTTTCACAGAAAAAAAATGATCCCTTAAACAATGGAACCAACCAGCTGACACCAGTTATTTTTTCAAGAAATCATCATCTAATCATCCTACAGGGAGAGAAATGCCTGGCTGTGACACAGAAGTATTCCTGTCCTTCTGTCATAGTTCTTGTTATAAATTAGAACATGATCTGGAGTCTCAGTTTATTCACAAGACTCTTGTGAGCATTTGATGATATTGGTCCTCCATCGGAGAGATGTGCTTATTTTAAATGTTAAAACTGTTCAGCTGAGGCCACACATCTGAAGATTGATTAATTCAGCACAGCTAGGCTCTTGGCAGGGACTCCTAGGGTCTACTCACTGGACTCAGTGAAAATAGTAACTTTAACTGACTTTCTTTTAAATTTATAAAATTATATTAGAGGTCATAGTCTTAGCTTTAGGAAACTTTATTAGATTTCATAAGTTAAACAATATTATAAAATGAAAAATAAGGGATTTTCTTTTGTGCTTTCTTAAGTGCTTTTTTTAGCAGGATGGATATTTTAACATCTTAATTATTGACAATGCATCCGTGAATCTGTATTATTCCCATTATAAAGTAGAAAACATAAGTACTTATTCTCTAGCTCTCAATCAGATCTGGGATAGATCTTCTGATTCCAAAGTATGTTATTCTTCTCTTACAAAGTTTCCTTATGTTTTTTACTTGGAGCCCACAAACTTAGACTGCCTTGCATCTAGCAGTACTTTAGACCTATATTTTTTAAATTTTGATCTCTGTAAAAGGGCAAATGAATAAAGGTCAAATAATATGATGAGTTTGAAAATTATTTATCTACATTAGCAAATAAATGCAGTATTTTTAATTTGTTCTCATGTTTTCATTAAAAATGAAAAGCAGTATTTGATTGTGCATTTTCTTCTATTACAAACCAGCTTAAGAGCTTTTAATCTATTAACTTATTAAAATTCTAGACTGATTGTGAGTACCAGAGCTACCATTCTTAAACTATGGATCTTTTTCAGATAATTTTAAGTGGGACTAGAAAGCTATAGTCTAAGTTCCAAACACTAACCTAAGAGCTTTCAATATTTAATCTGATACTAATGTTTTAAGGAAATTCCAAGCAATGGGTCTTTGATAATTATATTAGTGATTTGGTTTTTTTTTTTTTACTTCAAATATTATGCTACAAACTATTTGACACTTACAGTCATATAAAGTATCTTATTAATTGTAAATTTCCAATGGGTTAGCATAGTGGTTGCCGTATTCTCTGCACTTCTGAATGGATGAATGAATAACGCATTTATAGCCTACATATAGACTTCTGAGTGAGTGACATGACACAGACTTAAATCGATCATTTATTCTTTAACATATTTTAGACCACCTTGTTCCTCTCCTTGTTTTCCTGGGGAAAAGGGAAGGAGAAATTTACTCAGATATAACGAGTTGGACAAAGAAACTTTGGTAGAAAATAAGATTCTCCAAAATGCAGGGCTTTATGTTGGGCAAATTAGCAATGTCATTTAAACCAGTTAGTGTGATGCTGGGGAACATTTTGGATGGATGGTGTT
Organism: Capricornis sumatraensis; assembly: GCF_032405125.1. Classification (NCBI taxonomy): domain Eukaryota; kingdom Metazoa; phylum Chordata; class Mammalia; order Artiodactyla; family Bovidae; genus Capricornis; species Capricornis sumatraensis. The sequence continues at coordinate 61,055,599 of NC_091072.1, read as the reverse complement.
ACATAGGATGCTATCATGAAGTAATAACTGAAATTAATTCACAATAAGTGTAAAGACAATAACCTAGTCACAACAGAAGTATGAGAAAAAATATCCCTTGAAAGAAAATCAAATAGAAAAATGGAAGATAAGTTAGCATGGCTACCATTTTGCAATTAATTCCTCTGTCTCATCAATTTCAAGTTAAGTTCTATCACAAAAAGCTTCTAACATTTTATTTTGTCTTTTTTATTCATATACTCAATATTGTTGAGCAGTTATTATCTAGAACACTTACTATCTAGAAATGTATGATTTACTGGGGAGTACAGTGACATTCCCAGACAAAAATCCACATTCTTATATGGGAAATAGACAAATAAATGACAAATTAAAATGACAAAGTTTACTTTTGAAGTGTAAAGAAAGTACTGTGGTAATATATGCAGATGAGTTGTTAATTGTTTTTAAATGAGGAGAAAGTTTAGAAATGGTTTCCAGAAGAAATAAAGTTTTACCCAAATCTTGAAAGAAGAATTGGTTGTAATAAGCAAATGAGAAAGTGAAGTGGAAAGGCTTTCTAAGTGTTGCAGACACACTTATTAAGGAATACTGATATGTTATGTTTATGAAACTATGGTATCCAATTTGTTTATAAGCATAGAATGCATGGGAATGAGAGGTAAGCTGAGAAGAATAGACAGGACCAAAAAGAGTGGATTCCATTCTGTGTACAGGGAAAGACTATTTAGAATTTTAGGCACAGAAATGAATTTATTAGACTTACATTTCATAAGAGATCATTCATTAGACCATGGAAAAGGTCAAAAAGGCATGGATGAGCAAGGCAAAAATTAAACAAAGCATGAGGCTTATAGTGTCTGCTAAAGATTGAAGTCCCTAAAAAAAAAAAAAAAAAAAAAGTTCCATATGAGAATGAAGGAGTGGATTGATTCAGAAAATAAGAGAATCATTCTCAAAACTGCAAATGAGCCCTTGTTATCTAATGAAAAAAGTACATTTTTCATTTTAAAGAACCTTGGGCTCCAAAACTCCTATTGATTTTTTTTTCCTGAAGAATCTTAATTTTTAGTTTAGAATATGAATTCCACACAGTAATCAAAGGATGCTTTTAATAAGTATTTTTAAGCACATTTTTTAAAATTAAACTTTAACCTCTGTTAACTGAAAATCATATTCTAATTTTTTGTTCCATCTCACTCAAAGTAGACAGAACACCTCCAATTTCCATGTATCAATATATACATGCATATATTCAAGTCATTAGGTCTGTATATTGCCCAATATACTACTGGAGATCAGTGGAGAAATAACTCCAGAAAGAATGAAGAGATGGAGCCAAAGCAAAATCAACACCCAGTTGTGGATGTGACTGGTGATAGAAGCAAGTTCTGATGCAGTAAAGAGCAATATTGCATAGGAACCTGAATGTTAGGTCCATGAATCAGGGCAAATTGGAAGTGATCAAACAGGAGATGGTAAGAGTGAACATTGACATTTTAGGAATCAGCAAACTAAAATGGCCTGGTATAGGTAAATTTAATTCAGATGAACATTATATCTACTACTGTGGGCAAGAATCCCTTAGAAGTGGAGTAGCCATAATAGTCAACAAAAGAGTCCAAAATGTACTACTTGGATGCAATCTCAAAAATGACATAATGATCTCTGTTCATTTCCAAGGCAAACCATTCAATATCACAGTAATCCAAGTCTATGCGCCAACCAGTAAAGCTGAAGTAGCTGAAATTAAATGGTTCTATGAAGACCTACAAGACCTTTTAAAACTAACACCAAAAAGATGTCCTTTTCATTATAAGGGATGGAATGCAAAAGTAGGAAGTCAAGAACACCTGGAGAAACAGGTAAACTGGGACTTGGAGTAAGAATGAAGCAGGGGAAAGGCTAATAGAGTTTTGCCAAGAGAAAGCACTGGTCATAGCAAACACCTTCTTCAAACAACACAAGAGAAGACTCTACACATGGACATCACCAGATGCCCAACAGTGAAATCAGATTGATCATATTCTTTGCAGCCAAAGATGGAGAAGCTCTATACAGTCAGCAAAAACAAGACTGGGAGCTGACTGTGGCTCAGATCATGAACTCCTTATTGCCAAATTTAGACTTAAATTAAAGAAAGTAGGGAAAACAGCTAGACCATTCAGTTATGTCTTAACCAAATCCCTTAGGATTATATGGTGGAAGTGAGAAATAAATTCACAGGACTAGATCTGATGGACAGAGTGCCTGATGAACTATGGATGGAGGTTCGTGACACTGTACAGGAGACAGAGATCAAGACCATCCCCAAGAAAAAGAAATGCAAAAAAGCAAAATGGCTGTCTAAAGGGGTCTTATAAATAGCCGTGAAAAGAAGAGAAGCAAAAAGCAAAGTCAAAAAGGAAAGATACCGATTTGAATGCAGAGTTCCAAAGAATAGCAAGGAGAGAAAAGAAAACCTTCCTTGGTGATCAGTGCAAAGAAATAGAGGAAAACAATAGAATGGGAAAGACCAGAGATCTCTTCATGAAAATTAGAGATAGCGAGGGAACATTTCATGCAAAGATGGGCTTGATAAAGGACAGAAATGGTATGGACCTAACAGAAGCAGAAGATATTAAGAAGAGGTGGCAAGAATACACAGAAGAACTATGCAAAAAAGATCTTCACGACCCAGATAATCACAATGGTGTGATAACACCTAGAGCCAGACATCCTGGAATGTGAAGTCAAGTGGGACTTAGGAAGCATCACTATGAACAAAGCTAGTGGAGGTGATGGAATTCCAGTTGAGCTATTTCAAATCCTAAAAGATGATGTTGTGAAAGTGCTGCACTCAATATGCCAGCAAATTTGGAAAACTCATCTGTGGCCACAGGACTGGAAAAGGTCAGTTTTCATTCCAATCCCAAAGAAAGGCAATGCCAAAGAATGCTCAAAGTACTGCACAATTGCACTCATCTCATAGACTAGCAAAGTAATACTCAAAATTCTCCAAGCTAGGCTTCAGCAATACATGAACCTTGGAATTCCAGATGTGCAAGCTGGTTTTAGAAAAGGCAGAGGAACAATATATCAAATCTCCAACTTCTGCTGGATCATCAAAAAAGCAAGAGAGTTCCAGAAAAATATCTATTTCTGCTTTATTAACTATGCCAAAGCCTTTGACTATGTGGATCACAATAAACTATGGAAAATTCTGAAAGAGATGGGCATACCAGACCACCTGACCTGCCTCTTGAGAAACCTATATGCAGGTCAGGAAGCAACAGATAGAACTGGACATGGAACAACAGACTGAATCTAAATAGGAAAAGGAGTACATCAAGGCTATATATTGTCACCATGCTTATTTAACTTGTATGCAGACAGAATACATCATGAGAAATGCTGGGCTATATGAAGCACAAGCTGGAATCAAGATAGCCGGGAGAAATATCTGTAGCCTCAGATAAGCAGATGACACCACCCTTATGCCAGAAAGTGAAGAAGAACTAAAGAGCCTCTTGAAAGTGAAAGAGGAGAGTGTAAAAGTTGGCTTAAAGCTCAACATTCAAAAAGCTAAGTTCATAACATCTGGTCCCATCACTTCATGGCAAATAGTTTGGGAAAGAGTTAATACAGTGGCTGACTTGTTTTTTGGGGTGGGGACCCCCAAAATCACTGCAAATGGTGACTGCAGCCATGAAATTAAAAGATGCTTACTCCTTGGCAAGAAAGTTATGACCAACATAGAAAGCATATTAAAAAGCAGAGACATTGCTTTGTCTTTAAATGTCTGTCTGCTCAAGGCTATGGTTTTCCAGTAGTCATGTATGGTTGTGAGAGTTGAACTATAAAGAAAGCTGAACACTGAAGAATTGATGCTTTTGAACTGTGGTGTTGGAGAAGACTCTTGAGAGTTCCTTGTCCATCCCAAAGGAGATCAGTCCTGGGTGTTAATTGGAAGGACTGATGCTGAAGCTGAAACTACAATTCTTTGGCCACCTGATGCAAACAGCTGACTCATTTGAAAATACCCTGATGCTGGGAAAGATTGTAGACAGGAGGAGAAGGGGATGACAGAGGATGAGATTGTTGGATGGCACCACTGACTCAATGGAGATAAGTTTTAGTATACTTCAGGAGTTACTGATGGACAGGCAGGCCTGGCATACTGTGGTCCATGGGGTCCCAAAAAGTCGGTCATGACAGAGTGGCTGAATTGACTGATATGCATGAATGAAACATTAGTATTTGACCATATTTTCTCCTTTCAAATTCCTAAACAAATATAATTAGCAAGATACACATCACAAATGTACATTCTCTAGCTAAAACATATATATATATATATATATATACACACATATACATATAAGCCAAAATTGTAAATTCTGTGACATAACCAAAATATGGATTTCATACATTACTGTAACTTTACCAGACCTCTTTATTGGTCTCTGCAATCATCTCAACTAAATCAGTAAAAAACTATAGGCTCTAAGAACCTGAGCAAATGGGTTTTGAAAATCTGATCCATTCTAAATAAGAAAATACTCTGAAAATCCTATATTTACAAACAATGCATTTCTTCCTAAACCCTGTCTTGAAAATAAGTTTAGAATTCTTTTGAACATAGATATGCATCAAGAAGGTAGAAAATGGAAATTATTGTTATCATACTTATGTAAACTCAAATCCTTTGACTATTCCATCATTTCTTATGAGATTATACTTATCCTGAATTTATTTGAAATTTAAAAATATACATTCACTTGGTCAAGTTGAATACTGTAGAAAATGTTATAACTCTGACTATCTGCTAAGAATAAAGTACTGAACTGACAGAAGCATTTGGATTCTCTTTTCAAAGGATTTTCACTGGAATGTGATAACATTTATAAATTTTCTCACTCTGGCGTATTTGCAGATTGCAATTTTCATGAAGCTGATTAAAATTGTATATAAAATCAGAATAGTTTTGCTCTAATACTTATAAGTAAGGGTAGAAATATCCTAATCAAATCTGGTAATGACTTAACAATTCTTCTGGAGTGTAAATACAACTTTACATTTATTAATTTTGTTCCCTAAAGAGCAGGTATGTGTGTGTGTATGTGTGTGTGTGTGTGTAGTGAGAAACTTAAAATACAAATAATAAAAATCATTTCACTTACTAAGGGCACCCTTAACTGGCTGGAGATTATTCATGACAGATAATGAATATTCTGTATCACTCCAGTTATCTGCTAATCATTCCTTTTACCATCTAAATCAGATTTGGTAATAGTTGTTATTGCTCAAAATACTTAAAGTATAGAAAAAAAAAATAAGGTTAACATGGTATGTGACCTTTTAGAAGATAAATCAATGTGAATTTCTTTAGAATTTGTCTATAATACTTCTTTTACTGTCCAAAGATTTCTGCTATTGCTGGTGGTCCAATAGTGTGAAAATCATGACAGTTGCTTTACCACAGGTGGTTTTGCCCATTTGTATTTTAGCATGCCTGTTAAAGACTTGTTGTTCAGCTACTCATCTTGTCCGGCTCTTTGTGACCCTGTGAACTGCAACATGCCAGGCTTCCCTGTCTTTCTCCATCTCCCGGATTTTGCTCAAACTCATGTCCATTGAGTCAGTGATGACATCCAACCATCTCATCCTCTGACGCCTGCTTCTCTTCCTGCCCTCAGCCTTTCCCAGCATCAGGGTCTTTTAAAATAAGTCCACTCTTCACATCAGGTGACCAAATTATTGGAGCTTCAGCTTCAGCATTCAGTCATCTCAATGAATATTCAGGGCTGATTTCCTTTAGGAAATCTGACTGGTTTGATCTCTTTGCTGTCCAAGCAACTCTCAAGAGTCTTCTCTACCACCACAGTTTGAAAGCATCATCTTCAGCACTCAACCTTTTTTATTGTCCATCTCTCACATTCATACATGACTAATGGAAAGATCATAACTCTGACTATACAGACCTGTATCAGCAAAGTAATGTCTCTGCTTTTTAATACTGTCTAGGTTTGTCATTTCTTTTCTTCCAAGAAGCAAGCATCTTTTAATTTCATGGCTGCAGTCATCATCTGCAGTGATTTTGGAGCCCAAGAAAATAAAGTCTGTCACTGTTTCCATTATTTCCACATCTATTTGCCACGAAGATATGGAACCAGATGTCATGATCTTCATTTTTTGAATGTTGAGTTTTAAGTCAGTTTTTCCACTCGACTCTTTCAACTTCATCAAGAGGCTCTTTAGTTCCTCTTCATTTTCTGCTATAAGGGTGGTGTCTTCTGCATTTCTTAGGTTATTGATATTTCTTCCAGCAATCTTGATTCCAGCCTGTACTTCATCCAGTCCAGCATTTTGAATAATGTACTCTGAATATAAGTTAAATAAGCAGGGCAACAGTATACAGCCTTGACATACTCCTTTGCTAATTTTGAACCAGTCTGTTGTTCCTTGTCCTGTTCTAACTATTGCTTCTTGACCTGCATACAGGTTTTCTAAGAGGCAGGTAAGGTGGTCTGGTATTCCCATTTCTTTAAGAATTTTCCACAGTTTGTTGTGATCCACACAGTCAAAAGCTTTGGCATAGTCAATAAAGCAGAAGTAGATGTATTTTCTAAAATTATTTAGTTTTTTCTATGATCCAATGGATGTTGGCAATTTGATCTCTGGTTCCATTGCCTTTTGTCAATCCAGCTTGAACATCTGAAAATCTTCAATTCACATTCTGTTGAAGCCTAACTTGAAGGATTTTGAGCATTACTTTTCTAGCATGTGAAATGAGTGCAAATGTGTATTAGTTTAAACATTTTTGGTATTGCCCTTCTTTATGACTAGAATGAAAACACCTTTTCCAGTCCTGTGGCCATGGCTGAGTTTACAACTTTTCCTGGCATATTAAGTGCAGCACTTTCACAGCATCATCCTTTAGGATTTGAAATAGCTCAGCTGGAATTCCATCACCTCCACTAATTTTGTTCCTGGTGAAGCTTCCTAAGGCCCTCTTGACTTCACAGTCCTGAATGTCTGGCTCTAGGTGAATAATCAAATCACTGTGGCTCTCCAGGTCATTAAGATCTTTTTCTGTACAGTTCTGTGTATTCTTGCCCCCTCTTCTTAATATCTTCTGCTTCTCTGAGGCTCATACTGTTTCTGTCCTTGATTGTGCCTATCTTTGCATGAAATGTTTCCTTCGTATCTCTAATTTTTTAAAAGAAATATCTATTCCTTCCCATTCTATTTTTTTCTCCTATTTCTTTGCACTGTTCACGTTAAAAAAAAAAAACAAAAACAAAAACAACAAAAAAACCACTTTCTTATTTCTCCTTGCTATTCTCTGTAACTCTGCACTCAGAAGGTATATCTTTCCTTTTCTCCTTTGCCTTTCACTTCTCTCTCTTCTCAGCTAATTGTAAGACCTTCTCAGAAACCATTTTGCCTTTTTGCATTTCTTTCTCTTGGGGGTGGTCTTGATCACTGCCTCCTGTACAATGTCATGAACCTCCTCCATAGTTCTTCAGGCACTCTGTCTGTCAGATCTAATCCCTTGAATCTATTTATCACTTCTACTGTATAATTGTAAGCTATTTGATTTAGATCATAACTGAATGGTCTAGTGGTTTTCACTACTTTCTTCAATTTAAGTCTGAATTTTGCAACAAGGAGTTCATAATCTGAGCCACAGTCAGCTCCCAGTCTTGTTTTCGCACTGTAGAGTTTTGCCATCTTTGGCTACAAATAATATAATCCATCTGATTTTGCTATTGACCATCTGGTGATGTCTATGTCTGGACTTGTCTTGTGTTTTTGAAAGAGGGTGTTTGCTATGACCAGCACCTTCTCTTGGTAAAACTGTGTCATACTTTACTTTTGTCCCTCTTCATTTTGTACTGCTGACCAAACTTGCCTGTTACTCCAGGTGTCTCTTGACTTCCTACTTTTGCCTTCAAATCTCCTATGATAACAAGAACATATTTGTTGGCATTAGTTCTAGAAGGTCTTTGTATGTCTTCATAGAGCCAGTCAACTTCAACTTCTTTGGCTTCAAATTAGTGGTTGGGGCATAGGCTTGGATTACTGTGATATTGAATGGTTTCCTTGGAAAGGAACCAAGATCATTCTGTTGTTTTTGAATGTGCATCCAACTACTGCATTTCAGACTCTTTTTTTGACTGTGAGGGCTACTCCATTTCTTCTAAGGGATTCTTGCCCATAGTAATAGATATAATGGTTATCTGAATTACATTTGCCCATTCTTGTCCTCTTGAGAGATTTCCATAAAAGCAGTACCCAAAATATCAGTTCTCCCATTTCCTAACTGCTGCTTTTCTGTTGAAATAGAATGTTTAGAGCAACACTGAGCCATATATTATAGAAAACATTTTATGTTTATTATTTAAAGAAATATATATGACTGGAACAAATTTTTTAAAAAACTGCATATTTTTATAATATATAGACTCTGCCTTACACAATTATGCCTTCTTAGATAAATATTTTCAAATTAATGAATAACAATTTATTATTATATATATCACATGTAATATATATAGTGTTGTATAGACTCTATATTTGGAGAAGGAAATTCAACCCACTGCCATATTCTTGCCTGAAAAATTCCATGGACAGAGCAGCCTGTCAGGCTACAGTCCACGTGGTCCTAAGAGTTGGACATGACTTAGCGACTAAACCATCACCACCATATACTATATATTAATACATATATAGTCCATTTAATAATAATTACTAGATTAAAATAACATATATATTTCATTATATATATTATATATGTGAAATTACACATCCCAAATAGTCTAGTTATGATTATGATAAGACATCAGTTTTTTTTTTTTTTAACTTTATTTTACTTTACAATACTGTATTGGTTTTGTCATACATCAACATGAATCTGCCACGGGTGTACATGAGTTCCCAATCCTGAACCCCCCTCCCACCTCCCTCCCTATACCATCTCTCTGGGTCATCCCAGTGCACCAGCCCTAAGCATCCTGTATCCTGCATCTAACCTAGACTGATGATTCGTTTCTTACATGATATTATACAAGTTTCAATGCCATTCTCCCAAATCATCCCACCCTCTCCATCTCCCACAGAGTCCAAAAGTCTGTTCTATACATCTGTGTCTCTTTTGCTGTCTCGCATACAGGGTTATTGTTACCATATTTCTAAATTCCATATATATGTTTTAGTATACTATATTGGTGTTTTTCTTTCTGGCTTACTTCACTCTGTATAATCGGCTCCAGTTTCATCCACCTCATTAGAACTGATTCAAATGTATTCTTTTTAATGGCTGAGTAATACTCCATTGTGTATATGTACCACAGCTTTCTTATCCGTTCATCTGCTGATGGACATCTAGGTTGCTTCCATGTCCTGGCTATTATAAACAATGCTGCGATGAACATTGGGGTACACGTGTCTCTTTCAATTCTGGTTTCCTTGGTGTGTATGCCCAGCAGTGGAAATGCTGGGTCATAAGGCAGTTCTATTTCCAGTTTTTTAAGGAATCTCCACAGTGTTCTCCATGGTTGCTGTACTAGTTTGCATTCCCACCAACAGTGTAAGAGGGTTCCCTTTTCTCCACACCCTCTCCAGCATTTATTGCTTGTAGACTTTTGGATCGCAGCCTGGTGTGAAATGGTACCTCATCAGTTTTATCAATTGATTGTTTATATATTTAGAAATTGAGGTAACATTGATTTATAGCATTATATAAGTTTTTTTTATCAGTTTACTTCCCACTTTTGTATACCCTATAATGTGCTCACCACCAAAAGTTTATTTTCCATCCATCACCATACAGTTGTTTCCCTTTAGTCACTTTGCCCTCTCTGCACCCTCATCCTGGCCCCTCACCCTCTGGTAACCACTATTCTCTTCTCTTTGTGTTTGTTTTTGCTTTTTTCAGCTTTTTCACTTATTTTGCTTTAGTTTGTTAGCTAATAAGTTGTTTTATATTCTACATGTGAATGAAATCATATGGTACCTTGTCTTTCTCTACCTGACTCATTTCATTTAGCATAATACACTCAAGGTTTATCCTTGTTGTTTCAAATGGCAAGATTTCAAGACATCAATGTTATAAATAAAAATTATTCTCTGTGCAACTTAAATGTGGGTCCATTTTGAAGGAATATATAAATTCTTTTTTATCATTATGTTTCCAGTACACCAAACAATTATTTTTCAGTGATTATTCTGTATCCAAATTCCATTTAGCAATGATTTATACAATACATATTATGTCCTGAGGATTATGCCAAGTACTAACAAACCTTTGAGTTAGTGAATGTTATTTCCATTTTTCAGTTGAAGAAGCTGAGTTTTAACAAGTTTAACAATAGTTACACAGCAAGTATGATTACTAGAATTTGAAAACAAGTATTCTGACTTTGAGTTTAATTTTTAAGTTATTCTATTCCTGTTATATGGTTTATTATTTTTCAAAATGCATAGTAACATATATGCAATTAAAAGCTTAATTTCTAACTTTTCTTATTTTTATTGTTCTTTTAGGATGTTTGATCAGTTAATATGTGTGTTTGAGGACATGACTTTATGTTGTATTTTAACTATCGACTAGTTAGAAATGAAAGAACCCACATTTTATTTAATTTCTGCAGTACAAGGAAAGAAACAGCCACATTAATGAAGTAGTTCATATCTCAGCAAAGTGCAAAGATAAGGTGCAAAATATGCATAATTTTGAATTCAATATTAATCTGACCATATCCCCATATGCCTCTATGGGAAACCTTTCTGTTTACTATTAAACAATGGGCCTTCATGTAAGAAATATAAATCTGAATAGCTACAGTATGAATCTTCTTCAGTAAAATGGAGAGTTTTTTTCAGTGAAGCAGTTCATAAAAGCAGTTTAACCTCCTCAGACATGAATGTGTATTTATAATTTAGATACTTAATTACTTCTAGTCAAGAGGGAGGCTTAAACATTTCTGTCCCTGACTTTCTGTTTGCTAAAGAAAGAGATCTCATTATTATAGTCTATCCTGGGGAGACCCTGGGAGAAGATCAGAAGGGAGTATGATATTGTATAGCAGCACAAGGGAAAAAAAAGCTATAGCACAATCTTGTTTTTCATTTTGTCCATTGATAGAAATTTCTGGTTTCTGTTGAACAGTAGATCATTTTATATGAATTCTCCATAGTCTGAAACAGATTTTGTGAACTATCATGCTTCAGTATATTTGGTATGAAAAGGCCCATTGTCACATCTGAAATGTCTAGTATTTTCTCCCACTTGTAATTATGTGTTAAAGGTAGACTTTATTCATTAAACCAGAAAGGAATGAGTATGCCTCTATCTTAGAAAAACAAATTTAGAGTATATTAATGTAAAGTTCAATAATAAATGATGTAGTGAACAGAATTTCTAACCTTTTAAAAATAATACTGTTAAGGACTATTCTGTTATTTTAATTAATCCTCTTAACACTGCTTTACACAGTTTCTCAATGCTCCTGAAGCCAGTCAATGGAAGATTCTTGGACTTGTTATTCCAAATTTTATCTTTTTTAATGACAAGTTCAATATTTTTTCTTAGTTATAACATTGTTGTCTCCATATCTCTCTGGAAGTATCATCTTTGGAAAGTAAGTACCAGAAAAATATGGCATGCATGAGCAAAGAATATGTGTCACAAATCTCGAGAGTTTTTGTTTTTCCTCTCTTTTTTTCAGATTCTTCATGAATATGTTGTAGCAGGTTTTCTTCCATGGAAAAAGTGAAAGTGAAAGTTAGTCGTACAGGCATGTCTGACTCTTTGCAACCCCATGGACTGTTGCCTGCCAGATCCTCTCTCCATGGGATTCCTCAGGCAAGAGTACTGGAGTGGGTTTACATTTCCTTCTCCAGGGGATCTTCCCGACCCAGGGATGGAACCCAGGTCTCCTGCATTGCAGGCAGATTCTTTACAAACTAAGCTACTAGGGAAGCCCCTCTTTCATAGAAAAACTGAGTATAAAAAGTGAGCATTGCTCAGGAACCTACATTTGTCATTTTACACTAAGAATCTTTCTATAAAAAACACATTTGAAGCAGTACTTCTTTTGTAAGATGCATAGCATTTTATTGTATGAATATCCCAGTGTATGAATCTAATCCATTAGTGGGGGAAGTTTGTCTGAAGGTGGAGTTTTAAATCTTAGGGAGTTTGATTTTCTGACCCAAGTTTACACAGCCACAGCCTTTCGCTTTATCTGGAAAAGAAGCATTTTCTATGACATCGACAGTAAATTAAGTCTCCAGCTCTCAAGTCCTGACCTTTTGCCTCTTTTCTGAAAACAAGTTAAGGTACAGTCTATATTCAGATTACAGTATTGATTTACCCATAGTTTGCCATGGCCTCTTACATCAGTATCATCTCAGAATTTTTTGAGACTTTCATTCCTACTTAAAGGAAAGCCTATTAACGTCTACCTTCTTCTCCTCTCCCTCTATTTCTCTCAGTTATAGCTACTTATCTACTATCCAGTAGTACAATTTGTTTCATTTGAAAAATCTTCTTCCAATTGTTACTTTTTTCTCCATTTTTAACTGAGACCTTAATTATTTTTTGACTGAAAGCTTACCTTTGTGGATCCCTTAAGCAATGGTTATTTTATAAGACTATATAAAAATTACTTTCTAATAGAGAACTTAAAGCTTCAAAAATCTTAATCTGTACTAAAATTATTTGTTACAAGGTCATGTCCTCCAGAATATATCATATTAAAGTGACTAGGTAGTAGTACGTTTAGAACTTGTAACCAGTAAGAAAAATCTTTTTTAAATAGTTAGATTTTAGCTATGGAATAAAACATGAAAATAATTTACATATTGGTGGATGAAAAAGTTGCAACTTCATTTTTCTTATATGGGGTTTCATTAATGAATACAGAATATTAATTGAGTTTAATACCATACTTAGCTGACGATGAGACTTTCACAACTTTTGGTATCTGAGAAGCAATGGTGTACCCAGATATAAGGCAAAAAAGTCCTCTGACTACTCATGAACACAGTTGCTAAAGATCTTACACTTCCTTAGGCACTTGCCTTAAGCCAATTTACTGAAAATCCTATGTAAACAACCTTAAGTCTTTTCCTGAACCTGATGATTCAGTTTTCTAGAAAGCCAGAATACTAGCAGCAATAGTTCAAGAATGCCTAATACTGCTGAAGGCATACACACAGAAAGAAAAGATAGTGTAGAAGCAAAAGCTTTTGAGGTCATCACTTTATCCCAGCCCATTGTATCACTGGGGTTTCCTTGGTGGCTCAGATGGTAAAGAATCTGCCAGCAATGTGGGAGACCTGGGTTTGATCCTTGGGTTGAGAAGATCCCTTGGAGGAGGGCATGACAACCTACTCCAGTATTCTTCCCTGGATAGTCCCCATGGACAGAGGGGCCAGGTGTGCTGCAGTCCATGGGGTCATACGACTGAGTGACTAAGCATAGCATAAGCATATTGTATCATTAGTTTTATTAATGGAATTTTTTTAAATTACAGAATTAATTTTACCAGGAAGCAAAGTCTGTTATATGAAAATTTCTGCAACATGCAGTTAAAATACAAAAAAACTCTTGTTACTTAAACATTATACTCCAAAAGTTTGCATTGTAGAATACTATATTAAAAATTGGCTAATATTATAGTCATTAGAAATATCATAATTAAATTAGGTATCTAGAAAAAGCACTGCTATGATTCATAGCATTTTCATAAATAGTAGATAAATTACAGTGCTTGTAAATAATAGTTAATAAAAGGCAGTATCCTGTTTGCTTACCATAATTCACTGTTTCCCCAACTCAGCTTCTGTCTCCTACATTATGTTAAGGGCTCACTCATCGGCACTGAGGCTTCCATTCTGTGCCTGTCATAATTCCCTCCAAAATTTTCTCACATCACTTGCTCATCTTCAGGTCAAGACTTTTTCAAATACTATATTTTGTACAGTGTATATTCTAATTTTACCCCTTGATTTTCCTTTTTTTTCTTTCTTATTTGAATATATTTAATTACTATTTTAAGTAATTATTGGCTTTTTAGCTGTAGACCTTTGTATTTTTTTCAGTTTCCTCTAGGAATTAAAATATGCATATGTAAATTATCACAGTTTATCCAGAGTTAACAAAGTACTACCTCAATTAAACTTAGAAGACTTATAACAATATAGGTCACATTACCCTCCCTTATCAATCTAGGTTTCCGTGATCATACGTATGATGTGTGCATACATAGAAAATTCTACCCTATTTTTCTCTTCATTTTATATATATATATATATATATATATTAAAGAACCTCGTAGCAGAAAAATAGTTATTTTTATCCATATGTTTACCATTTCTATTGGTCGTTCTTCATTCATGGAGATTTAGATTTCCCTTTGGTCTAGAAAATACGATCTAGATTTTCCTTTTGCCTGAGGAATTTCCTTTAACATTTCTTTTGGATTGGGTTTTCTGGAAATAAATACTTCAAGTTTTTCTTTATCTGAGATTCTCCTTATTTTTTCTTTATTTTCTGAAATTTTTTTTGTTGAATATAGAACAAAAATGGTTCTTTTCTTTCAGAGGTTTAAATATGCTCTTCCATTATTTTCTGGCTGTCTTTAGTGTCTGAAGAGAAATCCATGTCATTTTAATAACGTTTCCCTGTCCGAAGAATTTAAGAATAATACAAATTAAGTATTTGTATATATTTGTTTATATTTGTATTTATGAGTATGTGAATATATATACACACATATGCACATGCATATGTAGGGAGAGAAAGAAAGATAAGTGAACTAAATGTATGCTATTATTTTGATAAGAATATATGGATTTAAATGACAGGAAATTATTTTTTAATATATCATTATTCCAATAATAACTGTAATAATGCATATGTCATAAAAGAAAACAGCTATAAAATTGCAAACATTCATAACATGATGTAAATTATGATTATGACAATTGAATTAGGTCTAAATGGTCTGTGTATTTTCTGCATTGATCCTCAAAATATTTAAAGTTGATAGAGATATGTATCAGTTTAAAATAGGTACAGTTCATAAAATGAAAAGCAATTAAATCACACGAAAAAAATTTCTCTCACACTTATAAAAATTTGATCATGGTTCATAGATTCTCATTTAGTGGGGGTGAAGGATAAGCTAGCTTACTTTATCCTCACCATGAAATTCCTTCCTCCTCAAGTTCGGCTGTCACCCAAGATGAAGTCCTGTTGTCATATCTGAACTTCAGAGAAGTAAAAAGAAAGAGACGACAGAAAGAATTCAGTTCCCTATTGAGTCAGTGGTATTTAAGTACCTCTCCTGGGAGACACCTACTGGTCATCTCTAGATGTAAAGACTGGAAATTACGGTCCTTTAGTTAGTTGTGGAGAAGGCAATGGCACCCCACTCCAGTACTCTTGCCTGGCAAATACCATGGACGGAGGAGCCTGGTAGGCTGCAGTCCATGGGGTCGCGAAGAGTCGGACACGACTGAGCGACTTCACTTTCACTTTTCACTTTCATGCGTTGGAGAAGAAAATGGCAACCCACTCCAGTGTTCTTGCCTGGAGAATCCCAGGGACGGGGGAGCCTGGTGGGCTGCTGTCTATGGGATCACACAGAGTCGGACACGACTGAAGCGACTGAGCAGCAGCAGCACCACCACCAGCAGCAGTTAGTCTTGTACCTTTTAGGAGGAACTTATTTGGAGTTTGAAAGTGAAAGTGCAAGTCGCTCAGTCTTGTCTGACTCTTTGAGACCCCATGGACTGTAGCCTACCAGGCTTCTTTGTCCATGGGATTTTCCAGGCAAGAATACTGGGATGGGTAACCATTCCCTTCTCCAGGAGATCTTTCTAAATCAGGGATGGAGCCCAGGTCTCTGCATTGCAGGCAGATTCTTTACCATCTGAGCCATCAGGAAATTATGATCCTTTAGGTAGGCTTGTAGCTTTTTGGAGGAACTTAGTTTGAGTTTAATTAGTAAGAAAGCAGGACTGATGGAGATAGGGTCAGTAAGTTGTAGTTATTTTTAATTTGCTTTAATTTCAATAATTGAGATATGTTTAGTGTTAGAAAAAAGCATTGAGAGATTATCCATGTGCTCTAGAATTTCACATCCTATAGAGATAGTAGTTCTAAACATAGTTGCAAAGTCCTATAAAACGATAGATCTGGTATTAGGAAGGACTCCAAACAGTAAGGAAACCAGATGCTCCTTGTTTAGATCAGGGAACAGAATTCCACAAAGATTTTGGATTGGCTAATCTCTCAAGGTCAGAGTGAGAAAACAGAATACCATCTCTTTATTTAAGTTTGATTTTATGTCCAGAACACTGTACTTAATTGAAAAATCACTGCATTTTCTAAGAATGTACATGTGCTTTCTGAGGTAGGTGATAATTTAAATAGTGTTGTTCTTAAACTGTTGTTCAGAAGTTTTATCTGATGTGGTTTTCCTTTACAAAATTTTGTTAAATGATAAAGAGACATTGAAAGTCAACTAATTGATCTGAATACCAGTTGTAAGTAGGGAATTACTTTAAAAGTAAGAAGAGGTGAGGCATGTTTGCATATGGCTACATATATTGAGTATTTTACCACTAATGAAAGTCATCTTTGGAACCTTTAAAGTGTTAGTCTGTCAGTTATGTCTGATGCTTTGTGACCCATGGACTGTAGCCTGCCAGGCTTCTCTATCCATGGAATTCTCCAGGCCAGAATACTGAGTTGGTAGCCATTCTCTTCTCCAGGGGATCTTCCTAACCCAGGATCAAACCTTGGTGTCTGGCATTGCAGGCAGATTGCTTACCATCTGAACCATCAGGGAAGCAAAGGACTATGAAAAGAGGGAAGTACTATAAGTTAGCACAAGTTTTAAGTAGTATTTTATGTTTTATATAATTTTTATACTTGAGCAACTAAAAGAAACAATAGAACACTAAAAATTTAAACATTATTTAACTTTCAAGATTTATGTTTAGGTCTGGCTAACAGAAAAGCACAAGACAAGATGGTGGATATGAGTTGGCGTTACCCTGATGTGGGTTAAAAGTTGAGGTATGCCTTCACTAGATATCAACTTTACATTGGAAGAAAAACTAGACACTCTCTTTCCAAAGTTCTTATAGGACAATTTGGTCTTTATGCAAACATACATTTTCGTGTTGAGAATTATTTTAGTAATTTACTCTTGTGAGACAATTAATCTCAAAGATTAGTGGCTTAAAAAAGCATTTTTTTTGTCTCACAGTTTCTATGGGTCAGGAATCCAGGTGCTGCTCAAGTGGGCCATTAGGTTCCCATGATGCTGCAGTCACATCAAGGCTCAACACGGAAAAATAGTTTCTTACCTCATTTGCATGACCATTGGCAGGATTTCAGTTCCTTGCTGACTGTTCCAAGACTCCAGTTGCTAACTGTTGGTCAGAGGACTCCTTCAGTTTCTTCCCAAGGGTACCTCTCCACAGAGGATCACATAACATGGAAGCTTAATACATCAGGGAAAGTAAGGGAGAGAAGTGAGAGGGCCAACAAGATATAGAACACTAGCAAAACAGAAGGCACAATCTTCTGTAACTTAAAAACAGAAGTGACAGTCCACCACATTGACATTTTCTATCCATTAAAACAAGTCTCTAAGTCCAGCCTACAGTTAAGGTGAGGGATTATACAAGGATGTAAGTATCAGAAAGCAGGTATCACTGGACACCATCTTAGAAACTGCTTACCACAAGATTAACTGATATTATATACTTTAAATGAATAGTACTATGACTCAAATACACCAGGTGTTTAGTATTTCAATAAATACATTGTTGGAGATCCAGTGTGTCTGAGGTACGTGAGACATGTCAGACAACAAATTAAACAAATCCTCTGACCATGAGAGAGAGAAAGGAAAGAGACAATGAATAATTAAAATGAATAATTAGTTTTATACAGGAAGAGGGTATTTGTTGTGGAAAGAAGATGGAGAGAGTCTGGAATACAGATGGGAAGTTGGGGGGGGTGAATTATTGTATTAAGAACACTATTTATTGAAAGCATAACATTGTAGCAAATACTTGACTGGGTGAAGTAGGTAATGAAATAGGTATATGGGGAAAAGGCACACCAGACAGAGAAAAAGCTAGAGTAAAGCACTAAGATGGGAATCTGACTAGAGTATCTGTGAAACAGCAAGGAAGCCAGTGTGACTAGAACTTAGGACAGGGAAGATTAGTGGAAGAAGATATTGGGAAAATAGCAAGGGATATGATTATATAAGGCATTATAGATAAGGTATTCCAAGGACTTGGACTTTTAAATGAAGGGAGAAGCAATCATAGTATGCTGAACAGAGGAAATTAACATGATACACCTTACATTTTTGGAAGACATCACAGGCTCCTGAATTTATGTGTGTGTGTTTATACATAATTTTATATATGTAAAATAGATACTTACGTGAGAATGGGGACAGTTGGAGCAAAGAGATAAGTTATGAGGCTATGGAAGAAATCTAGGAAGATGTGATGCCTGTGCACAATGCTAGAAAAGAAAATTCAATGATTGTATTCTAGAAAAGCACTTAAAATAGAGTTCCCTGGTGGCTCAGATGGAAAAGAATCTCCCTGCAATGCAGGAGACCCAGGTTCAATGCTTAGGTCGAAAAGATCCCCTGGAGAAGGGTATGGCAACCCATTCCAGTATTCTTGCTTGGGGGAGTCCACGGACAGAGGAGCCTGGCAGGCTACAGTGCATGGGGTTACAAAGAGCCATACAGGACTGAGCAACTGACACCTTCACTTTCAAGATAGGAGTGTAGGATTAAGAGATAGAGACTACTCTGTTTAAAATAGATAAGCAAATAGATACCATAGGGAAATATGCCATTATTTTGTAATAACTTTAAACTGAGTATAACCTATAAAATATTCGATCATTATTTGTACACATGAAACTAACATAATATTGTAAATCAACTATACATCAATTTAAAAAAAAATAGAGGTAAGAAGGTTCTATGATAGACTAAACAGTCAGTGTGGAGGAAAAGGAGACAAAGACAGTCCCAGTGTTTTTGGCTACACATTTCTTGAAAAGTAAAACTACAAGGACGGGATCATCAACAGCTGCCATGAGGAAGGCTGTACGTGTAGCATGTTTTATTTTAGGGTGGAGGGATTCAGTATTCTGGTTTTGAATATGTTTAGTCAAAATGCCAAGTAGACAATAAGGTATATGAATTTTGAGTTAAGGAAATACTTTATGGCTGTGCAAATATATTTGAGACATGCCACTGTATAGATACAAAATAGAAATGAATGTAGCTAGTGAATAGAACTAGGAATGCAGAACTATTGGTCATTTAATAATGTGGAGAAACACAATAGCTTAAATTAAAGCTATTCTGAATTCTTAAATTATTGCTATTCTGATTAAATAGCAAACAAAGCTATGTTTTATTTAGCTTAATTTGAGCTTTGCAAATCTTCCATGCATTTAGTTTTGGCTCAAGAGCTAGGGTACATTTAGATTTCCCTGAATGAAGGGAGACTATTTCCTTTTTTCTCTAATATTACAGAGAAGTCTGGAAACATTATTTAAATTGATAGTGGAAAAGATAAACATATCTATACTGAATAGAAAGCTGTTTTCAGTTATTGTTTATTCATTTAACTATCTAAAATATATATTTATTGTTACAAAATATATATTTAATTATAAACATGTTATAAAATAAAATTAAAGCATATAAAAATAGAATTCTGAATTAACTCTATTTTTGAATAGAGTTACACATGTATTACATACATGTGTATGAAATAATAATTTAAATTATGGACTTGGAACGTTATTACAAAGGTCCAAACATAACATTGATTATAAAATACAGAACTTATTTTACAGTGTGAAAATATATATTGCAAAATTTTTCCAAAGGCTCATGTGTTCCTACTTGATTGTACTCTGCTGTTCTGCCATCCTCAACATGGAACTTCCTTCTCTCAGTCTAAAAGAGCTACTCTGACTCTCACAACATGGACACACTGAGTCTTTGGGGAAGGGAAATAAAAAATATTGAGCCACCAGGGAAAGCCCAATATGAATGTTAATTCAGTATTAAGAACTTTACAGGATACATTCTCTATGTGGAGAAATTAATTGAGTAAACAAATAAGTACTTATTTTGAAAAAAAAAACAACAGAATATATTTGGATAGATAGGCTTATTTTGCTTCTACAAATTTTGAAGGGTAATATCTTGAGGGCTTATGTTCCTAAACATTTTCTCTAAGAAAATTTCTCTTACAATTTGGTAAATTCACATAAATTTCTGCAGATTAGTGAAAACCACACAACTTTGAATTTTATAGAAATAAATGGAAATAATATTAGTTTCCAAATACTTAGCATCACATAGAAATGAAAGTATGTTTTCAGTAGAAAGAGTCCCAGTCCTTGATACAGAAAACTCAGAGCTGATCCTTCACTCCCTGTTACTAGCTACTTAACTTGTGCTAATTATCTTACTGTCATGAACTTCAGTTTGCTCATTTGCAGTAAAAGGTAAACAGTAATTCCACTGCTTATATCAAAGAGTTGCTAAATGACCCTACAAAATATTGTGGACATTGAAGCATTTTCTATAGTACAATATATGTATAAATAAAATATATTATTCACATATGAATATTAACCTGACCCATATCAATGTCGTAGATTTGTTTGTGAAGACTGAAATGGTGTTCGTACTCAATGAATAATTAATTTTTATTTTTTCAATAAAAGGGGGGCAGTAATGTTCTTTATATGAACGTTATTGTTTAGTAGCTCAGTCGTGTCTGACTCTGCAATACCATGGACTGTAGTCCACCAGGTTCCTCTGTCCATGGAATTCTCCAGGCAAAAATACTGGAGTGGGTTGCCATTTCCTTCTCCAGGGGATCTTCCCAAACCTGCGATCAAACTCAAGTCTCTAGCATTGGTAGGTGGATTCTTTAACACGGAGCCACCAGGGAAAGCCCAATATGAATGTTAATTCAGTATTAAGAACTTTACAGGATACATTCTCTATGTGGAGAAATTAATTGAGTAAACAAATAAGTACTTATTTTGAAAAAAAAAACAACAGAATATATTTGGATAGATAGGCTTATTTTGCTTCTACAAATTTTGAAGGGTAATATCTTGAGGGCTTATGTTCCTAAACATTTTCTCTAAGAACATCTGCAGAAATTTGAATGTACAATCATCAAAGTAAAATTTTAGTGCAAATGAATTAGGTGTAGATTGAGTATAGATGGTTATTTGAAAGGCTGATGTTACAATCAAATATAAGCAGGTGCACATATTTGAATGATCATGACTTCCATATTCACTGTTTTTAATATAAAATCACTTTAAGAAGTACAGATGTAGTTTTCTGTATTCCCACTGCTTGTGTGTTCTTACTTAAATACTGCAAATGATTCGGTAATGTTTAAGTAAACAGCTTGCTGTAACTTTAGATAATTTCGTTAGATTAGCAGAAGACTGAGCACCAGCCCTGTGTGATATTCTATGGGGTTAAATTACTGCATATTCTCCAAATGACCTAATAAACTTTGCTCAAACTCATCAATGAGGTGCCACGGAAAAAATAATGCAAAACTACCTCCCAGTTCCACCATCTTGTAGTATGGCAACACCTGTGAATAAACTAGATGATGAACCAAGCTTAAAAAGTGCCCAGGAGAGAAGGTTGGCTAAATTAAAAACTCTTTAGCTCTGTGGTTCTCATTTCTTAAGCAACAAAAACATTTCTGAAATAGCATAAAGAACTGGATATAGTAAGTTACAAGAAAGAATAGGATATACTGATTTAAACAAAGTATTTTACTATGCATTTTATACCCTATGTTTTGCATTTATTTCTACCTATCAATGTTGACAAACCACTGTCCCAATACATACAGATACAGGAGAAAATTAGCCAAATAAGATAGCATTTTACTTAATCTAAGAGGGAAAGTATACAATGTTTTTCTTTTTTGCTATATCCATTAAGCACATAATTATTATGTTTGCATTCTTGCTACACATGGTGAATATTAAGCAAAGAATTAAAACAAAGTAAGATGAGCATTCTTAGAGGAAAAACTTTCAATATGAAGGTGTTTCAGGTGAATCTAGCCTAATTTATATCAGGAAGATATACCTGAAAAAGTCAAGAACTGGTGGATAAATAAGGATAATAGGGATGGGCTGTCCCTGGCAAGAGCAATAACACATAGAAAAGACTAGAGGCAAAGGAAATTCCAGAAGTATTCCAGGAACTATAGAAAACTGAATAAAACTTAAAGTGAAAGTGTTACTAGCTCAGTCATGTCCAGCTCTTTGCAACAGCATGGACTGTAGCCCACCAGGCTCCTGTGTCCATGAAATTCTCCAGGCAAGATTCCTGGAGGAATCGCCATGCCTTTCTCCATGGGATCGTCCCGGCCCAAGGATTGAAGCTGGGTCTCCCTCATTGCAGGCAGATTCTTTACCATCTGAGCCCCCAGAAAAACCCCAAATAAAACATAAGCCTAGTTCAAAATTGTTGAAGAGATATGACAGAAATCATCTTCTCCAGGCAAGATAAATGCAAGATAAGATCCCAAGAAAGACACTAATACAGATTTCCATTACATGAAGTTTTTATTTTTCAAATTTCTCAGTGTTTTATTTTTTAACTTATTTTGTTACATATTTTGATGAAAGTGAAAGTGAAGTCGCTCAGTCCTGTCCGACTCTTTGTGACCCCATGGACTGTAGCCTATCAGGCTCCTCCGTCCATGGGATTTTCCAGGCAAGAGTGCTGGAGTGGATTGCCATTTCTACATAGTAAATGCATGGCCATTAATTTCTTCTCAGTCATCACTGTCTACAAAATAGGGCAAAATATCTCCTAGGCTCCCGACCTTATAGAGTTGGCTCGATGGCCAATTTGAAGCAGCTATCAGAGTTGCAAGTCTAGATCCTGGAAGGTCTGAAAATGCCACAGCTCCATTCACTGCATACAGAGGTGCTCCAGATGCTCTCTTTGTGTCAGTGTTTTCTATCATCTGTCTCCATCCTCTCCACCAGATCATGATCTCATCATAAAGGCAGGGACCCTGTCTTATTCACCTTTATAAGCAATTCCTTTCTAAGCACAGTGCCTAAAAATAACAGGTGCTCAGTAAATATTTATTGAATAAATGGCTACATTTTTTTTAAGTTTGAAAACTCTTAGCAGTAAATCCTAACAGTGTATTTCCTCTTGTAGAACAACTATTCCTGAAAACACATTATGTGTAATATATTCCAGAAGGTCACAAGCCCATTTTATAGTGAACTAAACTTCTGTTATATTAAGGAATGCATGCAATACCAGTTATTTTAATGCTCATATTATTTTAAACTGAGCCTTTCACCATCTGTTCCAACTCTTAAGCCATGGATACAAAAGCACACATTTCCCTATTACATTTGTAAAATGTAAATATAAATGATTTAAATACATTTATATACCCATGAAGTAATGCTGCATGCAGCTGGCATGGGGCTCCCTTATGTTGCAAAAAGAAATAATAAAGGAGAAAGCCTGCTGAAACAGAGAGTTTTATGCTCTATGACTTTTTGTTATGGCACTGGAAGGTCAAGTCTTTACTATAGAAAAATATTGATTTTTCTCAGTAATGAATTTCATTTGCAAACTATAATTTCTCTTTTGTTCATTTTGTTGAACTGTTCTTGAATGGATTTCAATTTCTCTAAAGAAGTTACAAAATTCTATGAAGTCCAAATTAATGAACATTTGGGTCCCTAATAGAATTCTGAGTGCACTTTGTGAGCTTTCATTGATTTTGCTTTGGATTCTTTGCAATGAGGCATAAAGTCCTACCAAAAGAATTGTTTACTGAGCCTAATTAAAGTATAGTCATCCATATAATCTTCGGCAAGAAGACACTTTAAAATTTAACAAACCTGCCTTTTTTAACCTACCTGCATTGGGAAGTTACTGTAAAAATAATCAAAAAGAAACATAAAATATGTGCTCTAGTGCTGCTTGTTACATCAATATCCATTCCCCACAATAAACACTTGAAAGGGTTTGAGACCTATAATTTTCTAGAGAGCTACATCCAAATAAAGGATATGAGGCATAACAAATATGTATATTTTATATTCTAAGCGATATAGGAAATGAGAATTGACCAAAAAATATGCCAGAACTTTGCAACTCTTTTGCACTGTGTTAAAATAACATGTTTATCCTCACCCTCTGAAAAGAATGAGACATAATTCTCATTAGAGTGTGGTTAGTAATGTGTGCTATTTCGGCCATCACCTTGTTTACTGCTGTCATTTAGTGATAATATTTTAAAAAATGGCAAGAACAAAAAATTAATGGCTTAATATCCTTGAATTAGACTGGTGGCTCCCAAAACCTTTATTCACAAAGTACATTGCTCAGGGAAAGAGAAACCTAACAGAGTATATTTTACTACTTACGTCTGAGTTATCTTCAGCTATAGACAATCCATAATGTGCTATTTTCTATTATTAAAGATAAATCTTACACATACAAACACATATAGACACACACACTCACTATCCTGCAATGTGGCAAAAATATTATAAGACCACAGAAAGCAGTTCAAAAAAGGGTTCATAAAAACTCTACCAGAAAAACTATTAAGTATCAGGTTTAAAAATGTTATTTGTAAAGCATTGTCTTCTATTTTTGTTTTAAACATGACAATTTAACTACCTATACATTGGTGATGTACTTCTTCATTTTCTATATTCCATAATGAAACCCCAAAAAGTGTTGATCTATTGAATTAAGGCAACATAGATTTAATATAGGACAGTTTGCCTCTTTCTCCTGTTATCACTCCAGCCCAAGAGGTTGAAGTGTTTAGAAAACAGGTATATTTCATACAAATTCAGCTGCTTTATCACTCACAATGTTTCTAGGACTGAAGAACTAGAATTACAAGTCTTCAGAGTACAATGTCAGTATCTAACTAAATAAAGATGTCTAAAAATCATAAAATATAAGGAGTAAACATTTTAAAATAGGAAGCTTCTGAAGAGTAGGTTCTTTATATAATTGTTGGTGTTACATAGTGTTTATTCAGTAAATTACTAATCTCTCTAAGCCTCCATTTCCTTAGTATCCTGGGGTGAGAGTAGAGGAAGGGAGGACAAGCAAATGGGGTTTAAGGAAAAGAAAGTTAAGTCGCTCAGTCGTATCTGATTCTTTGTGACCCCATGGACTGTAGCCTACTAGGATTCTCCATCCATGGGATTTTCCAGGCAACGTACTGGAGTGGGTTGCCATTTCCTTCTCCAGGGGATCTTCCCAACCCAGGGACTGAACGAACCCTGGGATCGATCTCCATCATTGTAGGCAGACACATTACTGTCTGAGCCACCAGGGAAGTCCAAAGTTTATTTCTGTGGATAAAGTTGTAGATGCTTCTCCTTAACTCAAGTTAGATTTACTTTGACCCAGGAACCATGTGAGTCTTTATATATTGATGTAGGCTCTGCTGCTCAGGTGTTTTTAGGCTGACATGAAGGTATCAAGGTGTAGTTCTCATCTAGGGGCTTGAGATTTTCTTCAAACATAACTAGTTTGCAGATTTCGTTTCCTTGTGATGTGTGAGTGAGGTCCTCATTTCCATTCTAGCTGTTGGCCAGAGTCTGTTTTTAGCTCCTAGAGATCACCTGCAGTTCCTTTGAAGTGAAGTCGCTCAGTCGTGTCCAACTCTTTGAAACCCCATGGACATTAACCTACTGGGCTCTGCTGTCCATGGGATTTTCCAGGCAAGAATACTGAAGTGGGCTACCATTTCTTTCTCCAGGGGATCTTCCCAACCCAGGGATGGAAACTGGGTCTCCTGCATGGCAGACAGATGCTTTACCGTCTGAGCCACCAGGGAAGCCCAATGGGGCAATTTGCTTTTGGGCGAATTTACAACATAGCAATTTGCTTTCTCCAAATAATCAGGAGAGAGTCTTGTGAGGGTTCACTTTCTTTTAAGGTATCATCTGAACACCCACCCAGGATAATCTCCATTTTGGTTAATTTAAAGTGAACTGATTTGTAACCTAATCACTGCTGTGATGTTTCTGTCATAGGCATACTTAAGGGAAGGGAATCTCACATCAGGTACAGAATACTTAAGGGCCACTTAAGAAATCTATCGCCTTAATGATAGCGTAGAGCTATCTTTATTAATATTTGGCTTTAAATTCTATCTCATTCTTCTAAAAGTTCCAGTTGTGTATTTATTTAAATGTATTATTAGCATATTCTATTAGCATAATAATTTTATGATATAGATTTCTGTTTATATGATTTATAGTTATATAATTATAGATATATGTTATGTTGGGATACGTTTTCAAAATATCTTACTATTTTTCTACTTCTCTAAGAATTTAGTGTGGTAATGAGTTTGTGGTGATATATGAAAATATTTTTTTTAGAAAACAAAAACGTCATTTGAAGTGGAATCTGAAAACTTGCCTCACTCTTTCCATGACCATCTCTAAGACTAAAGCCAAAGTTAAATAGCCTGGCTTTATTGTTCATACATTCCAAAAGTATTCTACACATTATTAAAAATATTTTCTTAAATAACTTCCATAAAAAGAGAAGAAACATTTGCCTGCAGGAATCAGTGTTATAAGATGATTGCAGTCTTCCCAATTTTTATATTTTTCTCACTCTGAAAGAGCTCACTGCTACTCATTATACATATATAGATCATACCTGTTTATGGCTTTTCCACAGTCTTAAGTGTGGCCTTCCTGAGTCATGAAGAGTAGACTGAATGTGCATGAAATAATCTCAGATACTGATACGCACACATTGTGCACCCAGTGAGTAACTGTTTTCTTCCTTCCTGTTCCATGCCCGTAAGTGGACATTTATGAGAGCCCTCATGTATATAAATATTAAATGCAAATAAGACATAACAACAACAAGGCTGAGATAGATTCATGATGATACTGTACTGAGAACTGGGAAACGGGGAATCTGGCATTGCTAAGAAAGAGGCTGGTTGCATTTCTAAGAGATTTTAGGGAAGGAATGGCAAGGGTTATGCAGACACTCAGGCAATCAAGGCAGTCAAGACTAAAAATCTGGATGGGGATGTAGAATAAAATAAACACAAAAAATGAGGCATGTTTTAGTTTCAAAATCTCTAATGATTGTATTTTTAAACATACTCTACAATGCATCTAAGGTAGCTGCTAAAATAGGTAGCAAATAGCATATTACTATCCTATAAGGGTGATATTCTAAATTCAGAGCTTTATGAGTTATTTTCTATGCTTGCTGTTAGTAATATTTTTTCTTTTAATTTTGTTCTTTGCTTTATATTGGTGATAAAAAATCTAATACAAGATTTTCTGACTTTAAAATTCTAGCTCTTTAAAATTACTGTTTAAAAAATATTTTTATAGTATTATGGCAGTAGATATTCACTTGGGTTATTGCATACTGTATCTGTCGTTTTCTTTATTATTTTTATTGTATTTTTTGTATTTTGACAAAGTTCTGCTAAAACAGAACCTTGATTTTCCTAGAGATATCATCATTCTTTAGTAAATGGGAATCGGAGTAATTGCTAACTGAATCATCATCAGCCATAGCCCCTACAGTCTAAGATCTCTGACAAGAATTCTCTCTGGCTGAATAAATCAACATGCTATTTTATTTTCCTTTAAAGCTAGGATGACATTTCAACTAAACTATACTGAAAATAACTTTCCAAATCAAGCGATCTCCCACATATATGTATTCTTTTTATCACGACCTGAAAGCAGATTGATAGTCATAAATCAGATGGCTTTTCTGCCAGGTTTTGGTATGGCTTAGATGAAATAAATGTACTCAAAAGTAAAATTGACCACTTCATAGAGACAAGCAGAAAAGTCTATTATTTTAAAATGATCATTTTAATCCTGGGTTTTATGCATTTTTCAAATAGGTCAGTAGGATTGAGTATTAATTTGCATTTCTCTTCCACTAATCATCTTATGTGCTTTGAGAAAGTAAGTAATGGAAGTTAAATAATGAAAACAGGTATGCTAAAATTGGGCAAGAAAGTGTTATAGTGCTCTAAGTAGTATGCCAGTTATGAAATTGTCTTATTTTCTTGAGATAAAATGATGGTCTATTAGATTTAATAATTCAAGGGAATTTTTTAAAAATTGAATCTCTTCTAAAATTATAATCCTGTCTTAGTTTTCTATTATATATATTTAGTATATTCTTCACTTAACGACTGTCATAGTCACTTACGTTCATTGAAATAGGGGTTTCCCAATATATTAATACTATATATACCTGAGGTTCCAGTGCAGTCAGTTTGCAGTAGGATCCAGGAAGCCAGGAATTTGAGTTTTGAAAATGCTCTCCAGCTGTTTCTTATGAAGGTAGTTGAATGCCTATCAGTAGACTGATAGCGGAACCACTATTTTACCAGACCATGGTAAAAGTTCTAACAGACATTTCTGATAGGGCATAAGAAAAAGAGCTAAGACACTACAGGATTCTTACAAGAGATTACATCATGTAATTTTCAGATGTTCATTTTCTGCTTGATCTACTTAACTTCCCTCCAGGGTCATACTAGTATCCTCTACCTGTGCAGGTGAATTTGCCTGCCCCCCAAGTTTTCCTCAGTAAATGATCAAATAGAAGTTGGCTGAAATAGACATACCCTGAGTCAAAATTTTAAAACAAATTAAACTCTACCTCTGTTTTGTGAACTTTTTATCAGGATTATATTGCACTATCAAAATTCTTAATATGTAGAACTCAGTTCATTATAAATCTTAGCTATTGTTGAAACATTTCCTTTCTGGCAGGGTGCTGAGGAAAAGAACAATGCCAGACTTTACCAATAAGGATAGGAATGTACCTGGGTGTCTGGAATCTATATACTATTAATTTTAGATTTAAAAACACCATTTTAGGTTAATATGTAAAGTTATCCTCTTTTTTTTTTTTTTTTGTCTTGGTCTGCAGGCATGGATATGTGACTTTACTTGCATATTTGCAATGTTAAGGTTATATGGTTTTGTGATTTTATATGGATGTGTATTCAGTCCTTTCAAATGTAAAACTGGGAACTTCTAAGTGATGCTTTTCATCTGCTTATTTTCCTAAAATCAGATTTTCAGAGAATTCTCTTTAGGAACACTTCATTGTCCCTATGAAGTAAGAGCCTTCCTTGTGTGTGTGTGTGTGTGTGTGTGTGTGTGTGTGTTTTACCTTCAGAAAGAGTAAGAGGTTTAAAAAAAAGTCCCATTTCTCCAGTAAAATGATATGAAAGAAATAAAACTTTCTTTTCAGTTTAGTAAAAGGAATTGAACCAGGGTCAACCTCATCCAGAGAAGCAAAAACTTTTCTCAAATAAGTATTTCTCCCACAAAGAGTGATTCAATTACTGTAATAGTATATATAACCTGGGTTGTTGGAAAGACAGAGAATCGTGTTGAATAGTTGGGACATGTCTTTGAAGGACATTCTACTTTAGTGGCTAAGTTATTTGATAATCAAATATATCAGAAATTAATCCCTTTTCATTCAAACACATTTACTACTCCTTATTTTTAAATTTTTTTCTGAAGCTATAGATTTAAAAAATGATGAAAGGGTATTTTCAGTTAAATAATGGATAAGAGGACTCATAATCAGCCAAGCAGATAATCTGAAAATGGCATTAAAACCAGTGTAATAAAATAACTCAGTCATCAACTCAAAAACAGTACCAGTCCCTTTGTATGGTTTATTGGTTTAGAAATATATAAGAAAAGATGTGTTAAGAGAGACAAGGGAATGCAGAAACATGTTGAGACAGAAACAACATAAAATATAGTGGATAAAATACCTCAGTGTTAGAACTTGAAGTTCCTTATTTAACATGAATGCCTTCAGATTTTGGAAAGTTCATTCTTTTTATGAATTTGTGATTTTATAAAACCAAACCACTACTGCCATTTTTAAATTGTTCTCCATGTCATTGAATTTCTTCTTTGCTTACTGCCCCAGCACTGAAAACACTAGGTTCTCAGTGACTATTTTATTCATTTCGCTGCTGATATAAAAAAAAAAATTATGTTCAAATTGTTGAGCCAATACAATCTATGTGGCATTTGTGTAATAATATCTTCATCATCTATCTCTTTGCTTATATGTAGTTACCTAAATGAGTACATATATAAGTCTGTACTTTTACTATAAACTATGATATATAAACTGTGTGACAGTTTCCCACTATGATATAGTGTCTCCTAAAGAGTAGTAGCCCTCTGTATTTATAGTATCTTACCAAAAATAAACATATTTTCTAAAAAAACTGTGAGAATGAGAAAATAAATAATTTTTGCAAGTATTTTCTGACTATTTTATCAGCTTTTTAAAAACATTATCAAATAAGTCCCAGATGTATTGAGTCATGCAGTTTCTCCCCCTACCATGATTCATCATAATTTGTAAGACAATAGATAATAATAATTTAATGATATGCTTGGCACATATGAGTAATTTGTGGAACAAATTTGGTTTGGGCAGATAATATACCTAGTTAAAAGGGTATATGTTCCAATGGTCTTAACAGTAATGTAAAAAGTTCTGGTAGGAATCCAGTGAACAGACCTCTGTTTTTTTATTTCTGAGTAACTTAGTTTCCTTGACTTAGGGGTGACCATCTTGTTGCAGCCAACTTCTATAATGCCTGTAGGGGACTGGAGAGGGATAGATTCTATGCCAGAAGAAAGCACAGTTGACAAGACAATGAAAATGCCACAGCTGTAAATGATAGAATCGAATGTTTGAGGGACTCAAGTTCCCAGTGGAATCTTTGAACCACTACATCAGTCTCACTTGCCCACCTGACATTGTGGTGGTGGTAAATTGTTATTAGTATTCATTAATGTACAAAACTAGTAATCATAACCTCTGCCCTTTATTAATCATTTACACTGTGTTTGGCAGTGCACTTTACATACGAGATCATGCATGTTATTTAAATAAATCCTCTGAGTGGTTATATTTATTCTCATTTAAGAAAAGAAAGCCAAGAATTATAGAGTTGAAATAACTTGCTCAAACTTTCATTTCAGAATACAGTGATGGACAGATAATAGTCTTAATCTCTCATAGAGCAACAATAAAAACTTGGGCTACATTAAGAGAAACTAAGTAGAAAATAGCTGCTAAGGGCTTCAAAAATAAACAGAGAACTGGCAGTCACATGGAATTAGGAAGTCAATATTTGGAATTCAGGACTAATAAGGAAGAATGACTGGTTAATACCCCATATTTTCAGTGGAGACTGCAAGTTCAGTTTAGTTCAGTCACAGTCCTGTCCAACTATTTGTGACCCCATGAACTGCAGCACGCCAGGCCTCCCTGTCCATCACCAACTCCTGGAGTCCACCCAAACCCATGTCCACTGAGATAGTGATGCTATCCAACCATCTCATCCTCTGTCGTCCCCTTCTCCTCCTGCCCCCAATCCCTCCCAGCATCAGGGTCTTTTCAAATGAGTCAGTTCTTTACATCAGGTGGCCAAAGTATTGGAGTTTCAGCTTCAACATCAGTCCTTCCAGTGAACACCCGGGACAGATCTTTAAAATGGACTGGTTGAATGTCCTTGCTGTCCAAGGGACTCTCAAGGGTCTTCTTCAACACCACAGTTCAAAAGCATCAATTCTTTGGCACTCAGCTTTCTTCACAATCCAAATCTCACATCCATACATGACCACTGGAAAAACCTTAGCCTTGACTAGACGGACCTTTCTTGGCAAAGTAATATCTCTGCTTTTGAATATGCTATCTAGGTTGGTCATAACTTTCCTTCCAAGGAGTAAGCGTCTTTTAATTTCATGGCTGCAGTCACCATCTGCAGTGATTTTGGAGCCCCCCAAAATAAAGCCTGACACTGTTGCCACTGTTTCCCCATCTATTTGCCATGAAGTGATGGGACCGGATGCCATGATCCTAGTTTTCTAAATGTTGAGCTTTAAGCCAACTTTTTCACTCTCCTCTTTCACTTTCATCAAGAGGCTTTTTAGCTCCTCTTCACTTTCTGCCATAAGGGTGGTGTTATCTGCATATCTGAGGTTACTGATATTTCTCCAGGCAATCTGGATTCCAGCTCATACTTCTTCCAGTCTAGCGTTTCTCGTGATGTACTCTGCATATAAGTTAAATAAGCAGGGTGACAATATACAGCCTTGATGTACTCCTTTTCCTATTTGGAACCAGTCTGTTGTTCCATGTCCAGGAGTTCCACCTAAAACCTAAAAACAAATAAAAATTAAATCATCTTTAAATAAATCAAGTGATCTCTCTATGAATTTCTGCCTGCTACCAAAAGTAATAAGCACAAGTAATTGGTTCCGCTAGAAGATATCACCAAATGACTGAAAACCAAGAGAATGTGTATAATGTGAAAGAAATCCTAGAACAGAAAATTCTGATAACTGAAATAAAGAATTCAATCAGTGGGTGTGAAAGAAAATTAACATTGCTGAAGAGAGGATTACTGTCTAATCTTCTTTTAAAGCAATCTATTGAATTAAGCAATGAATATCCATCATGAAGAACAGAGACCAAAAAAATTAAAAAAAAAAGAGAGTTACGTTTAATTAGAATCATAAGGGAGAGAAAAGAATAGGCAAAAACAAAATTCAAAGCGATACTCATATATAATATTCCAAATCTGACAAAAGATATGAGACTGAAGAAACTATAAAAATCAAAAATGAGAAGAAATTCTAGCTACTTCGTATAAAATCTGCTGAAAAATGAACACAGAAAATCTTTATAAGGAGTCCAAGGGAAAGGCATCTTGTCTTCAAAGGAACTAAATGAGATTGAGATTGACAGCTGACTCACATTCTTTATAAAATCATCAGGTGTACAACAGGTATAACCTCAATAAAGTAAAAATGAAAAAATGACATTTTCAATATCTACCACATTTTACAAAAATACATATAATACATATATAACATGCATTATATATGGTATTATTCCAATATTAAAAATTTCAAAAGCAGATGAAGTTAGTCTATGATAACAGAAGTGAAATAAGTGGTTAGTGCAAGATTGTGGGGAAGACTGATGCCTGGAAGAGACCACAAGGCAAGATTTCATGCTCCTGGAAATATTCTATAATTTGTTTTGTTAAAAACCAGGATCAATAAATATGTTGTTTGTAAAAATTCATCAAGCTATATAGTTAAGAATTATGCACATTCTTATGTGTTTTTTTAAATTATCGTTTTCAAGTTAAGATTTTATTTTTATAACAGTTTTATGATCACAAGAAAATTGAGTAGAAGGTACAGAGATTTTTCATATATGCTGTTTGTCCCCACATTTACATAGCATCCTCCATTATCAACATCCCCCACTGGAGGTGTATATTTGTTACAATCGATGAACCCACACTGATATAGCATTATCACCCCCAAATCTATAGTTTAGATTATGGCCATTCTTGGTGTTGTACATTCTATGTGTTTGGAGAAATGTATAATGGCACATATTCATCTTTATGATATCATGCAGAAAATTTTCTCTGCCCTAAAACTCCTTTGTGCTCTCTTGTTCATCCTTTGTCCCTTCTCCTAAATACAGATCCTTTTTTCCCCCAACTCTGTAGTTTCCCAGTCTCAGTGAATTTTCCAGAGTGTCATATACTTGGAATCGGACAGTATGTAGTTTTTTCAAATTGACTTATTTCACTTAGTAATATGCATTTAAAATTGTGTCTTTTCATGGCTTAATTTTAGCACAATATGTTAATAACATTCTATTGCATGGATGTACCACTGTTTTATTTTTTTATCATCCATTCAATTATTAAAGAACATTTTGGTTAATTCCAAGGTTTTGCAATTATAGTTAAAATTGCTGTAAATATCTGTGTGCAGATTTTCGTGTGGACATCAGTTTTTACGTCCTTTAGATAAATACCAAGAAAGATTGCTGGATTATATGCCAAGAGTATGTTTAGTTTTGTAAAATGCCATCTAACTGTCTTCCAACATTGTTGTACCATTTTGCATTTCTATCAGCAATATATGAGAACTCCTGTTGCTCTACATCCTTGCCAGTATTTGGTATTGTCAAACTTCTTTTAATTTGCATTTTCCTGATGACGTATGATATGGAGCATCTTTTCCTATGCTTATTTGCCATCTGTCTATCATCTTTGTTTAGGCATCTTTTATTAAAAATGTTTTGCCTACTTTTAATCCAGTTGGTGCGCTCTAGTGAATTTTGAGTTATTTGTGTATTTTAGATAATTATCCTTTCTCAGAGGTGTCTTGTAAAAATATTTTCTCCCTGTTTATGGCTTGTCTTCTCATTGTCTTGACGCTGTCTTCTGAAGAGTTTATTTGTTAGATGTTACATGTGAACGTTTATTGATATCCCAAAGTGTAACTGAAACTAAGGGAGATAAATTACTTTGGAAGTGAAAATTGAAGGACCTAATAAAGAATGAGATATGCAGACAAAAGAAAGAAAATAACATGTATTATACTGTGTAAAGCAGTGGAGCTAACACCTGTCTCATCAGAAGGATTCAATAAATATTAGCTGCTACAGTAATTAGAAAGAGTAGACAGAAGAAAGAAGAAAATGCAGCAAGGAGAAGGGTTGATTGAGAGAGAAGTCAGAGGAAAAAAAGGGATTAAAAAAAGAAAAAAAGAAGCAGTATTAACTGTGAGAATTGCCATTCAAATTCAGTATTCAATTATCATTTATTTTTTGCTTGCTACTTTTTAATGTCTTATTTTATAGTGATACTCAATGTTGTTACATACATACGTGTTGTTACATACATACGTGTTGTTACATGTATTTGTTTAAAATCTTTAAAACTAATATGAAGACCAGCTTATTTATTTTGAAGGAGTTTATTATAACTGATTAAAACACCATTATCTTAAGCTTTTTATACAAGTACAGTTTTGTACATGGGCTGCCATCTATGGGGTCACACAGAGTTGGACACAACTGAAGCGACCTAGCAGCAGCAGCAGTTTAAATTTTGGAATCTATGCAAATGAGACAAAGGGAAAAGAATGTGCATCTGACAACTGTTTTATAAAAAATATAGAGTTTTAAGTGATATGAAGGAAAAAAGTGTGGTATAAAGGACCATTGTGTTGCATAACTTCTTGTGCACCATTTCCATTTGTAGAAAGCAATTTTTTGGAGTTGTACACTACTACTGTGATCCATCTGAAATTCAACCTCTTTTACTTTTTCTGGCCTAGCCCTTATAATTTTTCTTAGTATTAATAATTTTATGGAGATATGGTGTAAACAATAAAATATAAAGTATAACCATTTCAAGTACATATTTTGATGAGTTTTGATAAATGTATGCCACTGTGTAACAACCTCCACATTATGATACTAAAGATTCTTCATTTTAAAATATGCCCTTTTCAGTCAGCATTTCTGTCCCCAATCCCTTTGCAGCATATTGGTAATCTACTACTCTCTGACATAATCTGGATTTCTTTTTTTAACTATACAAAATATCACAAAATTTATTTTGCTCTCAGGGAGAGGTAATACAATGTTAAATGACTTAACTATGAGATAATTAGTCATATACATATATTCTGGAATACTAAGTTGATATAATGTCATGGCATATATATATCATGGCCCACAAAATTAGTAAAGACATGACCCTCAATGGGATTTTATTTACATATATTTTTCTTACTCTTCACTGCTTTTATTTTTCTTATGTATTTTCTCTTTTCTCTCTTTTGTTTTCTCTTGGTCTCCTAATTATTTAAAGAGATCCCATTTTCTTCTAAGGAAATTTTGAAGGAGACCAAGTCTACTTAAAGCAAGAAAAGTTACAATGAGATCAGTTACAATGACCAGTTACAACTGGTCAATCTATGGGGTTATTGTTGAAAACAATTCCATTAAACTTGTTTACTTTTTACCTATAACTGATTCTTGTGCAGTGCAGTGACTTTGTGATTAATTTAGTAACGAATAATCTCAAATTTGATGACTCTATTGACACAGTTTTGTTATTTTAAGTTATGGCCGTGGTGTTTCCAGTTATTCTTTTTAACTCAGACCTAAGTGTTCAGTCACAATTGTAGATACAGAATTCTGCTTATTCAGAGAAAAGGTGCCCTTTGGAATACTGTTTTTGCTTTAGGGCCCCTATTCTGTATTATGTTCTCCTTAGTACTATTCATCTCTTGATTCATTTGTATCTTTCTATTTCAAATTTATCTATTATGTAAAACACTAGTGATGCATGATCAAACAAGCCATCTTCTTACTAGTGTATGATCTGATAATGGTAAATGTTTAGATTGGAATTTAACTTGTAGGTTTGCATACAGCGCTTTCGTTTCTAATATGTAAGGCCTGTTCTAGGCATTTCACATGTTTTATTTTCTTGTCTCTTTACAATCAATGAAGAAAATGAGTGCTACTATCTCCTTTTGATAGATGAGAAAAATTTAGCATAGAAAAAATATAAAACTCATAAAATTTTACATATAGTCAAACATATTTTGTTATCAGTGTGATAGACACACTTTTCCACCATAGCTAATTACATTCATATAGATCAGAAGAGTGAGTTACATGATTAGCTTTAAGCCATGATAGCAGTTTTCTTCTTATTGAGTGAACAGTAAATAATATAGAAAACAGTACATAATGTTCAAATTAGTAACGTGAGGAAAAAGCATCAAGATAATACAAATGATAAGGTACTATTTTATGTTTCTCCTTTTTTCTAAGACATTGATTTTGTAAATCTTTCCCCCAAAGCAAGTCTTTTCTCTGTCAGAATCTCAAGAAGTTTTGTAAAAAGGTAATGCAAAATGAATACAGAGTAATATCTGTGCTATACCGGTATATTATTTTGAAAAAGTAAATGCATTATTTACCTTGACAATGTCATCTGTAACATCCTTCCAGGGATAAATATGATTATTCACATGGCTATTTTCCTACTGGGACATTTTAACCTGATCTGTATGATTGTTTTCACTATCAGGACAAAATGGCCTATACCCTTAGCAGTGTGTTTTCACAACCTTTCAAATTCTAAAGAACATATATTATATGATTTTATTATATATTTTTGTGTATATATATATATATATATATGCACTGTGTGTTTATATATATAAGTTTTTGAAACATACATATCTAGAAAAGTACAAACTCTTAAGTTAATGACTCAGTAAATTTTCACAGGGACCATATCTCTATAAATATAAACCTAATAGGAAAGAAAATATTACCAATATTTCAGGAAACCATTTCATACATCTTCCTAGCTATCTTCAGTTTAGCCACAAGATAACAAGTAAGCTGACCTCTATTACCATAAATTAATTTTGACCATTTCTGAAGACTATATAAATGTAATTATAAAAGATAACATGCCTTGTGTGTAACATCTTTTCTCAACATTATGTTAAAAAGACTCACCCGTGTTGTCGTATATAGCAATAGTTAATTCTCATTGACAGATTTTATTATATTACATGAATATTCTGAAACACATTTATCTATTTTACTGCTAATGAACAAATTTTGTATAGTTTTCAACTGTCGGCTTTTGCAAAGAGTTCATGCAAACAATATAATGTACACCTTCTGATCCCGTTTTCTTATATTTTTTGAGTATGCAATTAGCATTGTGGTTATTGGGTTATAGGATAAATATATTTTTAGCTTTGCTGTATACTGACAGGTTTTCAAAGTACTTGAGCCAGTTTGCTAAACAGTAACTTTTAATAAGAGTTCTACTTGTTCCACATTCTTCCCATATCCTGAAATAATGTTTTAGACATTTTTTTCAATAAGGTAGTCATGCATTTCCCTGATAAGAATTACTGTTGATCACACTTTCACTTGGTATTGGCTGTTTGCACATTGTTTTGCATGGAGTGCCTGTACAATTTTGGCCTTAAAGTATTAGATTGATTGCATTTTTCTTGTTAACTTCAGGAGTTTTATGAATATGTTTACTATAAATATTATTGAAGCATAATTGCCATAAATTGATCTATCCATATGTAAAGTGTGAAAGTTGATTAGCTGTAATGTATTTATAGACTCATGAAACCATCAAGACAATCAAGATAAAGAACTCATCTTTTACCCACAAAAGGTTCCTTATGACCCTTGACTATTCCTAAGCTCTATTAACCCATTTTCTAGTCTCCAGACAACAACTAATATGCTTTCTGTCGCTATGAATTAGCTTACATTTTTAGAATTTTATATGAATTAAATCATGCAGTATGTACTCATTTTATTTCACTTCTTTCATTCAGTATAATTACTTAGAGATTGCTCTATATCATTGTACATATCAATAGGCCATTACTCTTGAGGAGCTGTTGTTTACTGAACACAGAGTTTTGGTTTTGCAAGATGAAAAAAGTTCTGGAGATGGTTGTACAATAGTGTGAATATACTTAACACTATCAAACTTAAAAATGATTAAGATGGTAAATTTTATGTTATGCATTTTTAACACAATAAAAATAAAATTAAAACTACCTTTTGTTTTTAGCTTAAACAATTGGTAAATTTTACAAATAGAAAACAAAGAAGCAAACAAACTGGAGAGAAGCAACAACTGCGAAGACATAGTAGAATCTATTGTTTTGTTTTGGTCATGTTGAATTTAAAAATACATGTTAGAGAGGCAAGAACTGACATCAGTAAGCAGATGGAGAATCTCCTTTGGATTACAGTGGAAATGTCAGATGTAAGTTTGATAACCAAAAGGATATAGATAATAATTAAAGCCATGGACCTGAATGAGAACACCTACAGGACAAGTATAGATTGAGAAGAAAATGTGTTTCAGGATCAACAAAGTAGTAGTATTCAGGTAAAGGAGCACAAGCCAGCAAATGAACCTAGAATGGAAGGCCTGGAAATTGTGATAAACATCACAAGCATATAGCATCACTAAAGCCAACAGGAAACAAAGCTTCCATAAGGAATTAGTAAACCAAGTTCAGAAATAATTGATTGATCAGTTAAGATGAGATTTATTTGAATGACTCATGAGTATGGGCTCTATAAGGGTTAATTGAGAAGGAATTGAAAAGTGAAAAAGACCTTTTGAGATATTTTCAAATGAAGAACTATATTGACACAGGAGAGTTTGAGTATATATAAATTGAAAAAATACATTGTTGGTGGGAGGGTTTTATCTCTAAATACAGGAAAATGTTAAAACAGCTTTAAATGATAAGAATGATTCAGTTTAGAAAGGAGAAGTGATGTGAATGACAGATTAGCAAGCGAAAAGTTCTCTGAGCATCTAAAAGAGTTCATGGTTATAGTTCAGAGGAGTTTGACAGAAGGTTAGAGTGGATTAGGTGAATTGGAGAAGGCAATGGCACCCCACTCCAGTACTCTTGCCTGGAAAATCCCATGGACGGAGGAGCCTGATAGGCTGCAGTCCATGGGGTCTCAAAGAGTGGGACATGACTGAGCGACTTCATTTTCACTTTTCACTGTCATGCATTGGAGAAGGAAATGGCAACACACTCCAGCGTTCTTGCCTGGAGAATCCCAGGGATGGGGGAGCCTGGTAGGCTACCTTCTATGGGGTCACACAGAGCTGGACACGACTGAAGCAACTTAGCAGCAGTAGCAGCATATAGTGATTACTATTTTCTCAGTGAGGTCAATTCTGTCCATTGTAATTGAGAAGGTAGAAAGTGACATAAAGAAAGGGGAAATGCTTATCTTGTTCACTATTTTATCCTAAAAACATAGAAAGGAATCTGTTACCTAGTAGATATTTAATAGGTAATTCTTAAATTTTAAAAAATGCTTAAATTAAATCACAAGAAATTATCTTTTCAAAGTTCATTTGTAATCATTTCCAAAGTCATACAGGAAGAGACCTTTTGTTTCTTCAGTGTGTTGCAGCTGCAGATACATTATAATTCTCTAAATGTTTATTCCCCATTTCACATCAGCAGGCTAAAGCACATAAACTTTTTTGTCTTGTAAAATTTTGGGGTGTTTTTTTAGATCGAAACATAGTTGACTTACAATATTATATCAGTTTCAGGTTTACAACGTAGTGATTTGATACTTTTGTGGACTATAATCCAATATTGGCTGTTTCCCTGTGTTGCACATTGCTATCTCCGTAGCATTTATTTTATACCTAGTAGTTTTCACCTCTTGATCTCCTTCACCTATCCCCCCTTCCTCCCACACTTCTCCCTATTTTTTTAAATTCCAGACATAAGTGAAAACATAACAATATTTGCCTTTCTCTGATTTATTTCAATAAGTGCCACAGTATCCAGGTTCATCCGTTTTGTTGTAAATTGGAAAATTCCATTCTTTTTGTGGCTAATATTCTGTTGTGTATAGATGTATATCTTTATCCCTTCATCTGTTTCATAGATTGCTTTCATAGCTTGGTCATTTTAAATAATGATACTATGAATATTGTTATGCATATATCTTTTTGAAGAGTGTCACCTCACACCTGTCAGAATGGTTATTGTCAATAGGATAAGAAACGGCAGGTGTTGGCAAGGATTTGGTAAAAAGGGAATCCTAGTATACTACTAATGGGATGTAAATTGGTTCAATCACTATAGAAAACAATCTGGAAGCTCCTCAAAAAATTAAAATTAGAACTATCATATGATTCAGCAATTCCACTGGAAAAAAACTGAAAGCAAAAACTTTTTTTTTTTTTTTATCTTGGAAATCCTGTTTTAGAAAAAGTGGTTTAAGACCTAGTTGACAACATCAGAAGATCCTATCTTTAAGAATTTAGTAATTTGTCAAATCATTTCTTTTTATGAGCCTTATTTTTCTCATGTGTGAAATAGAGAAACTTAACACCCTCTTCATTATTCTGATGAAAGAATTAAATGAGAATATGTTAGTGGAAAATTTTATAAAGGCAAATGAGATAATTGTTCACAGATACAAACCTTAAAATAAGTATGAAGGGCTTCTTCCTCCACACTCTGCCTCTCTAAGTAACATAATGAGAAGATAAGCCGTCTGTGTTCTTGGAAGGGTAGTGTATGTATATCCATCTGTAGTATTCTGAATTATATTTAAATTTTTAAATGGCACTGGTATCTACAGATAAAAATAAGGAATGTTCTGCTTTCAAGGATTTAGGTTCTTTAAATTTAGTTAAAGGTTTTACTTTTAAAGACTCAGAAATACATAGAATTTTACGCTTGTAGAATATCTAGATTTTTATCTAATTTTTAGGAGACATATCTTATAAATTATAATTTTTAATTTTTAGACCTTTATACAATTATAATTGTATAGTTGTAAATTATTTTGGTATACTTGTTTAATTTGTATGATGAAAAATAACCTATCAAATATGAAAATGCAAAATAACTCTGCACTCTTCTATGTAATTAATTCATATTTTTCAAAAGGTGGCACTGCTGATTGTTTAACCAGACCTTACACTCATGGGAAGAAAGGCAAAGATCACATACTCATGTAGTTGTAAGATCGATGTATTGCTCAGATATTGTTAGAAATGATACAATTTGAGACTGTTTTTTATTGAGGCTTATTTTTTGATCTAGTGTTCACTTTTTCTTGGTAACAGAAATGTGTCACTCATAGTTATGATCAGTTAATGCTCCTCTAAATATTTAAATTTTAAAAATAAGAAAAAAGTCCAGGCAGTTTAACCCCTTCATTGCTGTCATAAAAATTGAAGGATGTGATTGTGTTTGGACCCCTTTGGAGGTCTCAGCAGAGGAATAGTGGGACATTTAACAATACTCAAAAATCCAAGTGAGTTGGTCTCAGATTCTATGGTAAATTGTATGCATTATCAGTATGGTTTCTGTGCAGAGCAGAGATGTGATAGGTCACTTGATTTTGATCAAATTGTGAATTATGGAGACCTAATAATATTGGTTTCCCTTAGCATATAAATAATAGACTGAATATTTTCCAATTAAAAATGAAGACATACAGATACCAAGTAAATTTATTTATTGATGCCATATTGATTTAAAATGCTTTTTTTTAAAAATCTTGAACCACACTTTCAAAACCGAAAGATATTGACATAGTATTAATAGTATAACTGACACTCACAATTTTATGGTTTCTTTAAAGACACTAATCTCAGCAATGAATAGAGGAAGTCAAACAGCAAGTACTGAAACACGCAACACCAATTGGCCTGTTTAGAAAAAGTCTACCAGCGTAACAGTGACTAGATTCAACATGCAAGTACCATCATGAGGAATATTTATAACACTTTTTTGAGAGCCAATTATACTGTTTTCTGTGGTGTGTGTGTGTGTGCACGCAGAGACTGGAGATCAGCCAGATCAGTCATGTGCACAAAGCTGCTTTGGGTCTGTCTTTTCAAACAGGAGCTGCAGAAAGTGTTATAACAAGTTTGAAGCTTTATTCCACTCTGGTAAAAGAAGCTTTCTTTTTCTTTGCAGTGGTGAGAGTTTGATAAGAAATCCTTTTAAACCATAAGGTGGTCAGGGAGTCGAGAAGCTATTCTATGTAACAAGTCATAAAATGATTCCTTTTCTCTTGAACTGTTTGTTCATGATGCTTTTTGCCTGTATGTTATAGTGAAATAAAACTGGAACACTAAGTCATACTGCACATGTTAAATTTGTACTGGAGGTAGGGGAGTCTTAAAGTACTCGTTTCCAGAATGAAATGTGGTGTTATTTTGTGTTTTATACTCTAGATCTCCTGGTCAGGACAAAAGGAAAAAAATCAGCATTCTGACACTCTGGCTGAGAGTGAATCCATGTATAAATTTTCCCCTGACCAGTGTTGTTATTCATGCTCTGAAGCTCACCACCATAAAGCTTCAAGAACCAAACCAAATTTGATGTCTGGGTTTACTTGAAAGCATTTCCAACCCACTCTAACTTCTTTACATTTTAAAAATTGGAAAAGCTGGGGATGGAAATGCTGGATGAGTTTGTCTACTATGGCATTTGTCCACTATGGCACTTAAGCTCTAAATAATATAAATGCACATATATATACAGAATATAAGGTTTTGTTTTTCATAATAATTTCTTTTATCTGTAATGTGCCTTGGTATTTCCAGAAAAAAAAAAAACCTCCCTATTATTAATTATACTTGAATTCATGTCTGTCTAAAATGACAGGAAACAGTTGAGTATGTCAATATACGCATATGCATATATATACATGAATATATATAAATATTTGATATACGCACATTTAATTTAAGATAATGGCAGATTTATTTATTATAGTAATATGATTCCCACAAGAACTAATCATTTTAAGTTTGCATTCATGTAAATCATTTTCTTGGTGAGCATTTGTTCAGAAAAAGATGCATTAAATATCAAAAAGA
Source organism: Capricornis sumatraensis (assembly GCF_032405125.1). NCBI lineage: Eukaryota > Metazoa > Chordata > Mammalia > Artiodactyla > Bovidae > Capricornis > Capricornis sumatraensis. The sequence goes on along the minus strand of NC_091072.1, from coordinate 61,012,123 downwards.
CTTTAAAACCAGTCAGCTGCATTGAAGGCTAAATCTATGTTTTAAGGTGTACTTTGTAGTTTCCAGTAGTTTGAATATATCTGTGACTATATAAGTACCCATGAAATATGAATATGAATTTTTTTAAGAGTTTATTTCAGAGTTGTGCTCCCAGCTTCAAAGATGTAAGCAACTGGTAATGTCATTATACAGTTAGAGTTCAGTTGCTCAGTCATGTCAGACTCTTTGCAACCCCATGGACTGCAGCACACCAGGCTTCCCTGTCTATCACAGATTCCTGGAGATTGCTCAAACTCATGTCCATTGAGTCGGTGGTGCCATCCAATCATCTCATCCTCTGTCATCCCCTTCTCCTCCCACCTTCAATCTTTCCCAGCATCAGGGTCTTTTTGAATGAGTCAGTTCTTCTCATCAGGTAGCCAAAGGATTGGAGTTTCAGCTTCAGCATCAGTCCTTCCAATGAATATTCAGGACTGATTTCCTTTAGGATGGACTGGTTGGATCTCCTTGCAGTCTAAGAGATTCTCAAGAGTCTTCTCCAACACCACAGTTCAAAAGCACCAATTCTTAAGTGCTCAGCTTTCTGTCTGTCACAAATTCCATTCTTTCCCTATCTATTTGACATGAAGTATTGGGACTAGATGCCATGATCTTAGTTTTCTGAATGTTGAGTTTTAAGCCAGCTTTTTCACTCTCTTCTTTCACCTTCATCAAGAGGCTTTTCAGTTCCTCTTTGCTTTCTGCCATAAAGCAGAAATGAACAATCAGAATTGAAAAATCAGATACATTATTTTCTTTGCAGCTGAAGATGGAGAAGCGCTAAACAGTCAGCAAAAACAAGACCAGGAGCTGACTGTGGCTCAGATCATGAACTCCTTACTGAAAACTTCAGACTTAAATGAAGAAAGTAGGGAAAACCAGTAGACCATTCATGTATGACCTGAATCAAATCCCTAACAGGTATACAGTGGAAGTGACAAATAGATTCAAGGGGTTATATCTGATAGAGTGCCTGAATGTCTATGAACAGAGATTCATGACATTGTATAGGGGTCAGTGATCAAGACCATCCCCCCAAAAAAAGAAATGTAAAAAGATAAAATGGTTTTCTGAGGAGGCCTTAAAAATAGCTGAGAAAAGAAGTGAAAGACAAAGGAAAAAAGGAAATATATACCCATCTGAATGCAGAGTCCCAAAGAATAACAAGGGCAGATAAGAAAGTATTCCTCAGTAACCAAGGCAAATAAATAGAGGAAAACAATAGAATAGGAAAGACTAGAGATCTCTTCGAGAAAATCAGAGATAGCAAGGGAACATTTCATGCAAGACAGGTGCAATAAAGGACAGAGTATCGACCTAAGAGAAGCAGAAGACATTAAGAAGAGGTGGCAAGAATGCACAGAACTCTACAAAAGAGATCTTCATGATGTAGATAACCACAATGGTGTGATCACTCACCTAGAGCAGAGATCCTGGAATGCAAAGTCAAGTGGGCTTCAGGAAGCATCGCTACGAACAAAGCTAGTGGAGGTGATGGAATTCCAATTGAGCTATTTCAAATCCTAAAAGAAGATGCAATTTAAGTGCTGCACTCAATATGCCAGCAAATTTGGAAAACTCAACAGTGGCCATAGGACTGGAAAAGGTCAGTTTTCATTCCAATCCAAAAGAAAGGCAATGTTAAAGAATGTTCAAACTACTGCAAAATTACACTCATGTCACACACTAGAAATGTAATGCTCAAAATTCCCAAGTAAGGCTTCAGCAGTACATGTATCAAGAACTTCCAGATATTCAAGCTGGATTTAGCAAAGGCAGAGGAACCAGAGATCAAATATCCAGCATCTGTTAGATCACAGAAAAAACAAGAGAGTTCCAGAAAAAAAAATCTACTTCTGCTTTATTGACTACACCAAAGCCTTCAACTGTGCGGATCATCAGTCCAGTTCAGTTCAGTTCAGTCGCTCAGTCGTGTCCGACTCTTTGCAACCCTTGTAAAATTCTTAAAGAGATGAGAATACCATAGCATCTTATCTGCCTTCTGAGAAATCTGTATGCAGGTCAAGAAGCTACAGTTAGAACTGGCCATGGAGCAATGGACTTGTTCCAAGTTGACAAAGGAGTGTGTCAAGGCTGAATCTTGTCACTCTGTTTATTTAACTAATATGCAAAGTACATCATGTGAAATGCTGGGCTGGATGAATCACAAGTTGAAATCATGATAGCCAGGAGAAATACCAATAACCTCAGATATGCTAATAATACCACCCTTATCGCACATGCAACTCTAATAAGTCAGTAATAAATATTCATGTTCATTTGATCATTTTAATAAGTATTTATTGAATATCCACCTCCCTTAAGATCAAGGAGAAGAAATATGCAGCTTTTAAAGAAATGTATAACACATGTAGATTTAAGAATGATTCAACAGACGTACTTGAAAATAATTTGTATTGAGGTTTTATCTGAGGAAAACTAAAGGAGGGTACAGTCAGGGACAACAATAAAGGCAATGAGAATTAATTTTTCAAGTTAAAAAAATAATTTGAGCCTTTAATACATGATCCTGAACTACTGTTGCAATGCCATTTTCCCCTTTTATCCTCTTTTAAATTATGCATCCATTGAATATAACCCATTTTAAATACTTGTGCTGTGTACATTGTGGTAAAAGAAATATAAAGCAGCCCTGCCCTTGAAAGAGAGTCTGGTCTAAAGGGGAGCTAAGGCCAAAGAAAATTATATCACCATAGGTCCTTATAGTTAATAAAATGATAACAATATCAATAATTCAGTTAACATTCTGTGGTTTCTGCCCTCTTAAAAAGTGTGTGTTGCCCTTAGGCACCTGCAGCAGGCAACAACAACAGCAAAAAGTAAACATATATGTGTGTGTGTGTGTGTATACATATATAGTTTCATTATTACCTTTACCTTTAGAAATTATATTTACCACATGCACACACTCAATTTCACAAGTCAGAAAAGAAAGCAAATGTATGATACATGTAGCTCCTGTGTGTGAGTAGAGCACAGCAGGACCTCAGAACTTTCCGCCTTTATCCCTTTACTTTAGTTATTTATGCCAAGAACATGGTTTTTCTATTGTCTGGTGTCCAGGTTTTATGCGTCCTTTATAGCTCAGCATAGAGGCTACTTTATATAGTGATGTCTTCCCAGCACACCTCATGCTTACTTCACGTAAAATTATCTCTTCCCTCTTGAAACATTCTTATCAGTTTATCATTGCAGAGAAAGTTCAGTTCAGTTCAGTCACTTAGTTGTGTCCGACTCTTTGTGACCCCATGATCGCAGCACGCCAGGCCTCCCTGTCCATCACCAACTCCTGGAGTTTACTCAGACTCATGACCATCAAGTCAGTGATGCCATCCAGCTGTCTCATCCTCTGTCGTCCCCTTCTCCTCCTGCCCCCAATCCCTCCCAGGATCAGGGTCTTTTCCAATGAATCAACTCTTTGCATAAGGCGGCCAAACTATTTTAGAGTTTCAGCCTTAGCATCATTCCTTCCAAATAACACCCAGGATTGATCTCCTTTAGAATGGACTGGTTGGATCTCCTTGCAGTCCAAGGGACTCTCAAGACTCTTCTCCAACATCACAGTTCAAAAGCATCAATTCTTTGGCACTCAGCTTTCTTCACAATCCAAATCTCACATCCGTACATGACCACTGGAAAAACCATAGCCTTGACTAGATGGACCCTTGTTGGCAAAGTAATGTTTCTGCTTTTGAATATGCTATCTAGGTTGGTCATAACTTTTCTTCCAAGGAGTAAGCGTCTTTTCATTTCATGGCTGCATTCAACATCTGCAGTGATTTTGGAGCCCCCCAAAATAAAGTCTGACACTGTTTCCACTGTTTCCCCATCTATTTCCCATGAAGTGATGGGACTAGATGCCATGATCTTCATTTTCTGAATGTTGAAATTTAAGCCAAATTTTTCACTCTCCTCCTTCACTTTCATCAAGAGGTTTTTTAGTTCCTCTTCACTTTCTGCCATAAGGGTCGTGTCATCTGCATATCTGAGGTTATTGATATTTCTCCCAGCAATCTGGATTCCAGCTTGTGCTTCTTCCAGCCCAGTGTTTCTCATGATGTACTCTGCATATAAGTTAAATAAGCAGGGTGACAATATGTAGCCTTGACGTAGTCTTTTTCCTGTTTGGAACCAGTCTGTTGTGCCGTGTCCATTTCTAACTGTTGCTTCCTGACCTGCATATATATTTCTCAAGAGGCAAGTCAGGTGGTCTGCTATTCCAATCTCTTTCATGATTTTTCACAGTTTATTGTGATCCACACAGTCAAAGGCTTTGGCATAGTAATAAAGCAGAAATAGATGTTTTTCTGGAACTCTTGCTTTTTGATAATCCAGCAGATGTTGGCAATTTGATCTCTGGTTCCTCTGCCTTTTCTAAAACCATCTTGAACATCTGGAGGTTCACAGTTCACGTATTGCTGAGGCCTGGCTTGTTGAATTTTGAGTATTACTTTACTAGTGTGTGAGATGAGTGCAATTGTCCGGTAGTTTGACCATTCTTTGGCATTGCCTTTCTTTGGGATTGGAATGAAAAATGAGCTTTTCCAGTCCTATGGCCACTGCTGAGTTTTCCAAATTGCAGGGAAAGGTTGAAGTTTATGAACAGCATGCAAATGTCTTATTTCATAATCACAAAGACAATGAGACACCTTTGTTACACATTCTCTCCTTCCAGACATTGTTTTCAAAGTCTGCTCTTTACTTGTTAGATATTTCTTTCCCTTCTTTTCATTTCCTTCAGATGACAGTCTTTCCTTCTGTTTCACTGGGAAAGTAGGTGTCATCTGGTGGGGTCTCCTCATGTTCTTTTACCGCCAAATATAAAAAGCTTACTTCATTCTACACCCATTCTTCTCTTTGCACTTTTCATAGTGAGAGGAAAGCCCCAGACTTCTATCAGTGTTCAACCTCTCCTCTACTGCTGACTTCTGGGGTAGTCACCTCAGGCAAGTCAAGTCTCTTCTAAGCATCAGTTTTATTTTCTCCATAAAATCCTTCCCACTGGAAGTCTGTGTTAACTCTATATTCCTTCGAATTCATGGCTGGGATGGCACATTCTCCTCCAGCTGCATCCATATTTCTGCCTGTATCCACAAACTTCTCAAAGGGGTTTTTGTTGTTAGATACCACTTTCATGACCCTGCCTGCCTCCACTTCTCTTCAGTCTTACTCTGCCTTCATGCCTCTTCCAAACCTTCTCAGGTAGCCACTTGACTTTCTTGTTGGTAAATCCACTGGACACTTTTCAGTTCTCATCTTGCTTTCCCACTAGTATATAAATGTTGACTATTCAGTCCTTTTTGAAACATATCAACCTTTAATTCCCTGATTCCACATTTTTATAAATGTATTTGATTTTCCTACTTTTTGGTGGTTTCTTTTTCTATTCTTTCTCTTTTACTGGACCATATGTTTAAAAGGGCTACAAAACTCAGTCATGGGCCTCATACACCTCTCCTTGTTTTCTCTTTCCCTCCCTCCCTTTCTCCATGACCTTTATCACTCACATTTAAACACATTTTGAAATATCAGCAATCTTACAGTGAATTGTACCAAGAGCTATGTTCACCCTTTGATAAAATGGAGACATACCCAACAAGCATATTATATTCTGGGTCAGCCAACAAAATACCCTCTATTGTAAACAATATTTGATTTAAATGACCATGTTTCTATTTTTATTTTTTTTTTATTTTACTACTGAGCATCACTGTCTTGTTTCATATATTAACTATTTCTTTACATAAATTAATGGAAAGAGAAATCATAGGAAGGGAGTAGAATAAACAGATTTTTTATTATCATATTAATAAGATATTCTTAACTTTCAACAAAATAAGTAATAAATGAGTCAACATATGAGAAATGGTGCAAATGCTGATGTGGTTATCTTTGTTTTGAGGTCTGTGAGATTTAAGCAAAGATTCCTGGTGGAGAATTTTTAACCAAACTGAGAAGCAACATCTGAAAAGAAATGTACAAATAAGGAAATTATATCAATTAAGCTCTTTTGGGTTACAATAAATAGGGAGAAAAATTGTTTGCTTCAATCATTATTCTGGAAAATATATTTCAAAGTAGAATTCACTTAAAAGTAAAACCACTTGCTTTTTAATATTAATAATTATAGAGTAAATACCTTTAGATATTACAGTATTTGGACATTTACCTAGAATAAAAAATTACAGGGAAATAAGAATAACAATAATATAGATATGATGAGAAATTACAGGGGAGGGGGATAATGACTTTTAACTAATGAGTGAATACAACCTACTTTGAAATAGACAGTGAAAATTTCAGCATGGGAAATAAGAGGTCAAGGAAACTTTAGTCAACTGCAGTTTAGAAGAAAGGAAGAGAAGGACACTGAGCACAGAGTTAAATCTGTCTCTAGAAGAAAATAAAGGGATTATATGAAATATCAGTGAAAATAAAAAGGTTAGTGTGAGTGCATATATGTGTGTGTGTGTGTGTATAACATGTACTCTGATGTTTAGATCAATCTCTGTCCATCATAGACATGCTTCAAAGCAATATGAATAGGTGCATTATTTCTGATGTTAATACAAATATGATAATTCTAACTTTCCTTGTGTCTTTAAAATTTAGACTATATTCTAGGAATTATAAAGAGTTTTCTTTTTTTTCTATATTCCTTTCAAATGTGGTTTACCCCATACAACAGATTCTTGACAGATAAATTTATTTTATGTGTGATCCACTGATAGATAAACTTAAAAGTTTGTTATCAGTTTTTATAGAATCAGATGAGCACTACTCAGGAAGATATAACAACTGATTTCTGTTCAAATGAGTTAAGCTGGATCATGGAGACCAAGAGAGATATTCTAACATCTTTAGAGTATTTCTGATAGCAGGGAACATGGGTTGGTTTTTCTCTAGGACAGTTAATAAGCTGACAAATAATCTCTAGGTGTGCATAAGTAGGTTTGGCTTAAAAAATTTTAAGGCAGATACCCTTACTGATAGCTCCCTCATTTATCTATATACATCAAATACCACCTCCTCAGAAAGACTGCTGTAGCTTCCCCCTCCTGTGGTCACTCTGCATACCATCACCACACTTTCTCCACTTGATATTTTATTACTTACTTGATTATTATTGTCTACTAGACTAAGGGAAACTAGGTTTAACACTGTGCGGTGAATGTGGGGTGTCAACAGAAAAAACACTGTGATTATTCTACGTTGATAACCATGGCTATTCTTTTGTGGGATGGTCCATTATGTAATTATTGTGACAGGTAAAAAACACTCATAACATTATTTAGTTAACATTGACACTTTATGTCCAACACTAACTGATACACACACACACAGTCATATACACATATGCACAGTATATTAAAGAAGCCTATGACATTTAATTAGAAAAGTTTTATAAAAAGCTGGATTTTTTTATTCTCATTAGTTCATGTATCTTTTCTGAGATAATACTCTAAATCAGGAAAAGAAAATAAAATTGACTCCTGTAAGTAACTTGGAAATTGTTTTCATTTGTTACTTTCAATTCTTCAGGCAAGGCTGGTTACTATGGCTGCAAGGTCCTGTGTTTGACAAACTTTATTTCAGTTCTTCCACCACTATTTGTGAATTTAGGCAAGGGAGATAAACTCCCTCGTCACTGTAATGAACATAACATTTCCATCTCTACAAAATGATTAAAATTCAATAAGAAAAATAAATAAATGCCAGCTACAAGAATGCCTGGCACACATTACTACAAACAGGTTAGTCACTATTCTTTTGAGGTACTTTTTATATCTCAGATATCCACTAACAACTGTCTTTATGTGATAATTCTCAGAAGGCAACCATATTTTCTTCCATTCCTAATATTTTTATTAGGTTACCATTGCACTAACCATTTTGCCCCCGTGATTTTAATAGCCATCATTCCCACTGTCAGTCGGTCCCTAAATATTATCATAGTCTTTTCCTCTGTCATGTGTGACAGACATGTGTGGGTGCTCAACCTCTCGGTCATGTTCAACTCTTTGCTACCTCCTGGACTGCAGCCCACCAGGCTCCTCTGTCCACGGAATTTGCCAGGCAAGAATACTGGAGTGCGCTGCCAATTCCTCCTCCAGGGGATCTTCCCGACCCAGGGATCAAACCAGCCTCTCATGCATCCCCTGCATCGGCAGGCAGATTCTTCACCACTGAGCCACCTGGAAAGGCCCATACGACTGACACAGTGCCCTATAATCAAATGTTAAATCATGCAGTTTCTTTTTCTCAAGGTCTCTCACCCCTGGTTCATTTCTTTCCATTTCCATGACATTCCTTGGATTAGAAATAGATTTGGAAAATATATTCAAAGAAGTTTTTGAAAAGAAGCAAGGGAGGCTTTTATATTTATAAAAGACTATTTGCCTTAGGGAGTTTTGTATCAGAGAATGGAAAATGAAGACTACAAGCTAAAGATAACCTGAAATAGAACAAGAATCAGTGGTGTCAGATCCTTCATCAGAAACTGAACGGAGAGTAGCACTCTGAAATCTATAGAGATGACATGGAATGCTATCAGTACTGTGTGCGGACTTACCATTTTCACAATACACAATGCTTGAAGTCCCCCAGAGTAAACATAACATTAGGAAAGAGCCATGCCTATTTTTTTTTAATATATTTTCTCCTTAAAATATCTAAATTATGCTGGCATAACATAATTTTGGATTCATTAGTTTGTTGTTTCAGGATGAGAAAAACTTCAGAGCATTTGACTCATTAGGATGAAGTTTGTAAATATTTAGGAATGATATTCAGATTTTAAAAACATCTTTTAGTTTCAAATATAACTGTAGTACAATCCAAATATAGCCCCAAAAGCTTCATGGAACACTGTCTGAAAATCCCTATAGTTCTAGTATGCAAGACAGAGGATGTGTTTCAAGGACCAAGAACATAAAGAAGCATCTAGAATAACAACTGGAGGTCAGGCTGAGGGTAACATTCAGTGAAGGCTGAAGCTGCTGATCCTGGTGATGTTCATTTTTGGACACCAAGGTAAAGACTGAGAAGGGTTTCATGTTTTAGTTAGCAAGTCTTGGAAATAGAGACAGAAGACAGTAGTTTTTATACTAGACTCTATTTTTCACTCTTACTGATTTAGAAACCTTGATTAAATTACCTTAATTTATTGAATCTCTGTTTATTCAGTTGACAGATATAAAACAATTACTCTCTTATAGGTTACAGTAAAGATGGAGTACAAAGTTTTAGTAGTTATTTGAAAATGTTACTGGGATTTTGAATGGAACTGTATGGAAAGTCAGAGAAATCATATGTGCAGATATTTGGAATTACAAATATTACAGTTGCAAGGAAATTATGACTTTTCTTTCAAGTAATGGTTAAAACTTAGATTTTGTTGAATACCAAGTACATCAAATCATCTCTTCGTTAACCTAGTTTAACCTGGAAAACCACATATAAATGTATGGATGATGACTCTGCTGCTGCTACTACTGCTGCTAAGTCGCTTCAGTTGTGTCCAACTCTGTGCGACCCCATAGGCGGCAGCCCACCAGGCTCCTCTGTCCCTGGGATTCTCTAGGCAAGAACACTGGAGTGGGTTGCCATGTCCTTCTCCAATGCATGAAAGTGAAGAGTGAAAGTGAAGTCGCTCAGTCGTGTCCGACTCTTAGAGACTCCATGGACTGCAGCCCACCAGGTTCCTCCACCCATGGGATTTTCCAGGCAAGAGTACTGGAGTGGGTCACCATTGCCTTCTCCAGGATGATGACTCTAGGTGACCAAAAAGAGTTAGTCCAAAATGAATTATTCCTAAAAAAGATAAAAATAGATCAGTAGTTGATGTAGGTTTTAAAATCTCATGTCCTATTTATCTTTCAGTAATATATTTTTAAAATCCTAAATTTAACCTGGTGATGAATTAAATTATGTAGTTCATTGTTAGAAGCAGAAAAAGTCTGATGCCAAATTTAAGACTTTATACTATATTTAACTTTTATTTTATAGCTGCTAATTACTTTATAAGATTTAAAATAAAAACGTACCAATTATTTAATTGTACAAATATATATAAAATAAACAGATTGCTGAGAGCTAGGTGGGTAGATGGAGTCTCCTATATTAGATATGTCAGATATTAGATATACTTTTGATAAAATGTGATTGATTTTATACTCTGAAAAGTAAATGACTGTAAAAACAATATTACTTCCCTCATTACTTGAATTACATTTACCATTAAATAAAAAAAATCAAGATGTTTTAGTGCCAAGATCTTGACGCCTAATTCTTTACTGTACCGTCAAGATGACAGAAACAGGATTTTGCAACACTTTCTGAACAAGCAATGATGAAACTGAGGCCTACATTCCGAAATTATTTTCTGTTATGCTCCCAACTTGTTCTCTGTAGATACAGAGTTAAAAACAAGTATGTGAGGATCAGGTAACCTTAGTTCAAATCCCAGTTGCAGTATCCACCAGTTGTGAGAAACTGAACATGTAACCTAAACCCGTGACAACTACATTTTCTAACATGGAGATAATAGCATCTATCTTATAGAATTTAATGAGACAATATAGATAAAGAATCCAGTCATGAATTATATATAATGCATACTTTTCCCATTTCTATAACCTAATATAATATAATTTGACACATAGATTTTATACTATATTAAATTTTAATATTCTATATGGGCAAAAACTTTCACCTTTGTGACATTTTAAAACACGTGTGAGAATCATGTATTTCACTTACACCAATATAAATGGAACAAAATTTTCTATTATTTGACATCTAAAAATATGACTACTAATGATATGGGGGCAAGTTATATGCAAAGTACATCATGAGAAACGCTGGACTGGAAGAAACACAAGCTGGAATCGAGACTGCTGGGAGAAATATCAATAACCTCAGATATACAGAAGACACCACCCTTATGGCAGAAAGTGAAGAGGAACTAAAAAGCCTCTTGATGAAAGTGAAAGAGGAGAGTGAAAAAGTTGGCTTAAAGCTCAGCATTCAGAAAATGAAGATCATGGCATCTAGTCCCATCACTTCATGGGAAATAGATGGGGAAACAGTGGAAACAGTGTCAGACTTTATTTTGGGGGGCTCCAAAATCACTGCAAATGGTGGTTGCAGCCATGAAATTAAAAGACGCTTACTCCTTGGAAGAAAAGTTATGACCAACCTAGATAGCATATTCAAAAGCAGAGACATTAACTTTGCCAACAAAGGTCCGTCTAGTCAAGGCTATGGTTTTTCCTGTGGTCATGTATGGATGTGAGAGTTGGACTGTGAAGAAGGCTGAGCGCCGAAGAATTGATGCTTTTGAAATGTGGTGTTGGAGAAGACTCTTGAAGGTCCCTTGGACTGCAAAGAGATCCAATCAGTCCATTCTGAAGGAGATCAGCCCTGGGATTTCTTTGGAAGGAATGATGCTAAAGCTGAAACTCCAGTACTTTGGCCACCTCATGCGAAGGGTTGACTCATTGGAAAAGACTCTAGTGCTGGGAGGGATTGAGGGGAGGGGGAGAAGGGGACAACAGAGGATGAGATGGCTGGATGGCATCACGGACTCGATGGACGTGAGTCTGAGTGAACTCCGGGCATTGATGATGGACAGGGAGGCTTGGCGTGCTGCGATTCATGGGGTCACAAAGAGTCGGACACGACTGAGCGACTGAACTGAACTGAACTGTGTGTAAGTGTGCAGTGTGTGTGTGTGAGAGGGCTGATAGAACCAAATTTTTCCATAATTTAATTAGAAAAATACTTCAATTGGCCAAACACAAGCTTTGAGGTGTTAGAAACTCTTCATTTTGAAGGGATGGAAAGTGAAAAGTAGAAAATTATTTTAATATGTTGAAACATTGTCAGTGTATTGATATGGCATTGTAATGATAGTGTATATTACTCCTTATCTTTCCAGTAAGTGGATGATTCAAATCTTGGATATAAGTATGGAGTACATGTCAATTTTTACTGCATGCCATTCCACAGAGAAATCTAGAACAAGAGCATCCAATCTATACACCAAGGGATAAGGTGACCCCTCCTTAGGAAATACACCCTCTCCTTTCCTAGAAATACACAGAACAAAGCTATAAGAGGAGGATCCCAAAGCTGATGTTTTCCTTTCTTTCTTATTCTTTCAGCCCCTGTCAGCTGACATTAACAAGGCACAGGCCCATTAAATATGTGCAGTTGTTTGCGTGTCAGTTATATCTCAATAAAGCTGTTCAAAAATAAATAAATAAGGCACAGACACTCAAATAGGACAATTATGACAGAAGATATTTTTATTTATGTCTTACAGCTATAGAGATGTTTCCATACAGCACTGAAAGACGTGCTCATTAGGAGCAGGGACTTAATCCCAGAACCGTTTCTTCTGCCCAGGTTAGCTGTATAACCCTGGGCAGGTTGCCTAAAATTCCTAAAGCCTTTGTTTCCTTATCTGTGTTAAGGTAGATGATACTTGTTTATTCTACATATGATTGTTATACTTTATATGTGAACATAGACTGAAATGATATGCATATTTAATATAGTACCTGGTGTCTTACAAATGATCAATAAATAATAATTATTAGAATTTTATTGTGATGATATGTTTCCTCTTCTACTATTCTCAATGTTTAGTAATAAGGCAACAGGCTTTGAGTCAAAGGGTGAAGGAATGGCAGCATAAGGTTCTCCATTCTCTTCAAATGAAAAAGTATACTAAGGCTCCAAGAACACTGCTGAAATAGAAAATACCCGAGAATCACTGGCAACGATGGAGCCCACATTCAGAGTAGTGACGAGGCAGATACTGTAATATATTACCTCTCTAGGTGAGCACTAAATGGGTGATATCCCTCTAGTATTGAATATGTGGTAGTATCAAAGTGAAAGATCCTCATTAGAATTTAAAAATGTGTATTACATTTACATAGCCTGCTTATATTATGGAAAGAAGAAAAGGTTTTACCATCAAATATATAGTTATTATTACGGGAGTGTGTGCTAAGTCTCTCAGTCATGTCTGACTCTTTGAGACCCTTTGGACTGTAGCCCTCCAGGCTCCTCTGTCTGTGGAATTCTCCAGGCAGGAATACTGGAGTGGGTTGCCATGATCTCCATCAGGGGATTTTCCAACCCTTGGATCAAACCCACATCTCTTATGTCTCCTGCATTAGCAGATGGGTTTCTTGTCACTAGCGCCACCTGGGAAAACCCAGATACTGATATATGTGTAGATTATTACTCTCATAAGTGAGCATACTAAGAAATAGAGTATATAGTTATTGATATATGTATAGATTATTACTATTACAATCATTAACTTTATTAGCATATTTAAATTATACAGAGACAGAAAATAAGTTATAAAATCCCAGTACAATCAGAAGTAAACTCTGTTAAACAAATGCAAGTTTAATACCCTTCCATTGACCTTGCAAAACTCCAAGGTGTTGATGAAGTTATTTGCATCCAGTACTTTAATATTCTCATTGGCATAGGATCATCAAATAATTTTCTTTGGTATTTGGTGCAAGACGCTACAGATATGAGAGAATGGACTCAGCGCTACCTAAAATGTGCCACAGTCAGGATCCAAATCATCAAAAGCAGGTGTAATATTTGCAACAGGTTTGAAAGTACTGGGCTAGTGCATTTCTTATTCTTCTTAAAGTATGATGAAAGTGTGCTTGGTGTCATGTTCAAAACAAGATATCTAGAGCCACTGCTTTGTAGCCTGAGCTTGAGTTCAGGTTATACCACTTAATGGCTGTGTTGCTTTTAACAAGTTACTTTATCTCTATGTGCCCAGATTTATCATATGTGCAATTGATATGTGTTCAACATTTATAAGAATTAAAAAATTTAATAAACATGATCTTTAGAATCTTGTGCCTGGCATAAGAGATTATACTGTATAGAAGTATTTGTAATGATGATGATGATGTTCATGCCTAGCCAGTCTTACTCGCGAATCAGTTGACTTCAATGATTTAGGAACCTAGAACAATCAGATATCTCTTAGTTATGACTATTGAATATTAATTATTTGGTATATCAATCATAATAAAGGAAAACTTGAAAGCTGATCCTCAAATGTAACAACGTCAAACAAACCAGTAAATCCTAAAGGAAATAAACCCTGAGTATTCATTGGAATGACTGATACTGAAGCTCCAGTACTTTGGCCACCTGATGCAAAGAGCCAGCTAGTTGGAAAAGACCCTGATGCTGGGAAAGATTGAAGGCAGGAGGAGAAGGGGACAACAGAGAATGAGATGGTTGGATGGCATCACCGAATAGATGGACATGAATTTGAGCAAGCTCAGGGAGTTGGTGATGGGGTCACTAAGAGTCAGACATGACTAACTGAACTGAACTGAACTGATTTGTGCTGACAGAGTTAAAAACAAATTTATTTGCCATATGTTCTCTGAAACTTCCCAAAGGTATTTTTTTTAATTTAAATAGAATATTTTAGACTGATAAAATGTTAAAACTATGGCTTAAATAAGCAGAGACATTACTTTGCCGACTAAGGTCCATCTAGTCAAGGCTATGGTTTTTCCTGTGGTCATGTATGGATGTGAGAGTTGGACTGTGAAGAAGGCTGAGCACCGAAGAATTGATGCTTTTGAACTGTGGTGTTGGAGAAGACTCTTGAGAGTCCCTTGGACTGCAAGCAGGTCCAGCCAGTCCATCGTAACAGGGATCAGTCCTGGGTGTTCATTGGAAGGTCTGATGCTGAAGCTAAAGCTCCAACACTTTGGCCACCTCATGCAAAGAGTTGACTCATTGGAAAAGACTCCGATGCTGGGAAGGATTGAGGGCAGGAGGAGAAGGGGACGACTGAGGATGAGATGGCTGGATGGCATCACGGACTCGATGGACGTGAGTCTGAGTGAACTCCGGGAGATGGTGATGGACAGGGAGGCCTGGCATGCTGTGATTCATGGGGTCGCAAAGAGTCGGACACAACTGAGTGACTGAACTGAGCTGATGGCTTAAATCATGTTATTTCAGGTTAAATGACAATAATAATGCTTTAAAGCTTTAAAGGTATTTGACATTTAATATTAATTTATTTACCCCACTCTGACTACATAAAGCAATGAAACACATAACATTTGACACTAATGGGAAATATTCGTGTAGTCTTAAAATGTTCATTAACTTACAAAATAATAAAATTAGGAGTAATTTACATTCAAGCAAACAGCAGTGGCAAAGAGAGAGCTGCAAAAAGAATCTTATAGAATACAGTAACTAATTTTTCTTGAATTTTTCTCATAACTGTGCTCTAAAAGGCCATTTATTTTGATGTTTGTGCTGATTGCTTTTTGCCCATTTTCCATCTTTCTCTCTGCACTGTACAAGAAAATGCATAGGTGATAGCTCTCAGCATTTCACACTGGTGGGAGAGATTAGCAGGAGTGGTGACTTTGACAAATCAGATATATTAAGCCTTTGCTGGAGGGATCTACTGCAGAAAAGCTGGTCTGTCAATGTAACCAAGATCTTTTACTTTTTTCCCAAAAAAAGGCAACATTCTTCAGAATACTATAAAGAAACTGAAACTAATTGCCTGTACATCAAATTATTGTTTTGCAATATCCTTGTAGAGCTTTGTAACATTAACCAACTATTGACCTATATCATTTTATAAAGAAAAATACAAATTTTATGTATCATTTCTACATGGGAGTTACCATGGGCATAAAAATTGATTTAAAAATACTACTTCTTGGACACAGAAGTTGCTCGTTGTTCAGAATATTTCGGGTCTATTGCAGTCTTACAACCAAAGCTATTGACATGTTTGTGTTTTTATATGCTACAGCAATTTTTAAGATTGTCAAGAGTTGAAAAATGACATTTTTCCAAATGCATAACTCTTTCAGAGATATTGATGTTCTTTTAACTGATCTGTGAGTAAGTTTGGCAAAGAAATTGGTTTCCTTTAAATTCCATTTTTAGTGGTTAAGGCAGCTACCCAGGGCTTCTCACAGTTCCAAGATTGTGAACATCAGCTCTATACCTGCTGATAGAATTTTGTACTTCAGTTACCTGTGCTTAAGCCAGCGTGAGAGTGGGATAAAGGAGTGATAGGGATAGTGGCAAAGCAGATTTGAGAAGAGTGTTTAAATGGTAGAATATTTATTATAAAATCTGTCTCCATTTATCATAGTTCTGAGAGTCCTTGATTGTCATCATTCTGCCATTACGTATCCTTCTATCTCTGAAAGGAATTCCAATTCTAAGCCTCCACTCAAGAAAAATCATACTTTGTACCTAACCTTTAGTAACCTTAGTGTTTTACTCTGCACTAATCTTGTCTATATACTAAGTTATTTGAGAGTGATTCTTGTGAATGATTTCCAGATTAAAACATGATTTCTGTGCATGCTCCATATTTACGTTTCCTTAAATCTATGCTAGATACATTTGACATTATGGGATGTTATATGGGACATGTTATATGGGGTTTATATTTTTTTCTCCTTAAATTTAGGTTTGGAAAATACTTCTTGATAAATTCTAAAATATGATTTTTAGAATAAAATATCTCTAAAGGTCATTCAGAATAAAGTTACTACATGCAGAAGATAGATGTTGAGAACCAAGGTAATAAGACTCAGTCGAATTCAAAATTTAAAGACTAATGATAGATTTGATAAATGTAACTAAGGGCCCAATATCTGGTCATCTAAATGTCATAGTCACTACATCAGCAAGGGTATAGGTGATACTCTAATCACTGACACATCCTAAACACTTTTTAGTATAATTGAGTATTTGATCATTAACGATACTTCATAAAAAGCTTTCTCCTATGTCAGTCATGGAGACACACTTAAAATAAGGACAAAGAAGACTCAAGTTTGAGATATGTTTTATCCAAAAGAGCTGTTCAGATTCTGACCCAAATTACATTTTGTCTGGTTCACTCAACGGGGGGAAAAAAAAATGAAATATCTACCAATTTGACAGTATATTCAGAGCTTTAACCTGACATTGAGTTGGCTGTGATTCAGATTTTACCAGAAACATTTATTAAGTAAAGAATTATCCACAAGGCTAAATTGTTCAAGCTATAGGCCATGTGGCATTGCATTATATTCCTAGAGTTGTTATAAACTATCAGTGATTTTGAATGCAAATTGTTATATGGTACAAATTACAATGTGACTTGTAGGGTATTTTGAATGTTTTTATGGTTTATTTCTCAGAAAGAGAGAGACATAATGTTTGGAATTCATCTAGAGAGTGATTTCATATTATAAGCTGCTAAATCTTGACCCAACCTATTTTGTGGGACCATAAATTTTGCTTAAATTTAGAGAATTTATTAATAGGATTTTCTACCCAAAATTGTTGTTCAGTTGCTAAGTCGTTTCCAACTCTTTGCAACCCTGTAGACCCTAGACTCCTCTGTCCTACATACGTTATCTCGCAGAGTTTGTTCAAATTCATGTCATTGAGTTGGTGATGCTATCTAACCATCTCATCCTCCACTTCTCCTTTCCCCTTTACTTCAGTCTTTCTCAGCATCAAGGAAAGATTGATTTTTTCAATGAGACACCTCTTCATATCAGGTTGGAGCCTCAGCTTCAGCATCAGTCCTTCTTATGAATATTCAGGGTTGATTTCCTTTAGGATTGACTGGTTTGATCTTGCAGTCCAAGGAACTCTCAAAAGTCTTCTCCAGCACTGCAATTTGAAAGCATAGATTCTTCAGCGCTCATCCTTCTTTATGATCCAACTCTCACATTCATTCATGACTGACTACTGGAAAAACCACTGTTGTTGTATTTACATTTATCAAATCTATCATTAGGCTTTATATTTTGAATTCAGCTGAGGCTTATTATTTTGGTTCTCAAAATCTATCTTCTGTATGTAGTAATTTTATTTTGAATAGCCTTTAAAAAATTTATTCCAAAATAATATTTCCCAGTTAGTCAAGAAGCCTGATACTTTTAGAAAGAACATAGTTTCAGATCTAAGGAGAAAAAAATGTAAATACCATACAACATGTCCCATATAACATCCCATCATGTCAAATATATCCAACATATGTTGCTTTTTGTGACCCCATGGGCTGTAGCCTGCCAGGGTCCTCTGTCCACAGGATTCTCCAGCCAAGAATACTGGAGTGGGTTGCCAATTCCTATTCCAGAGGATTTTCCAGACTCAGGAATTGAACTCAGGTCTGTTGTGTTGCAGGCAGATTCTTTACCTTCTGAGCTATAGGGAAGTCACCTATGAATTAGGTTAAATAGTAAACTCTTATAAAGCGTATTTTCATAAAGGCTACATGAATAACCCAGAGTTTCACAACCAAACAAAACAGTTAACTTAAAAAGAAATTTGGCTTTATTGGCAATTCCTTTACTAAAGGGAGCATATTCATATTTGTGTGAAGTATGGGCAACTTTTTCTATCACACTTGGCTTCATATTTGCGTCTCCACTCAAGGCATACATACAAAGCAATCTCCAGCCCTGGTTTACAGCGGTCCTACAACAATTCCCTTAAGTGAAGTGAAAGTTTCTCGGTCATGTCTCAGTCGTGTCTAACTCTTTGTGACCCCATGGACTGTACCCTACCAGGCTCCACTGTTCATGAAATTCTCCAGGCCAGAATACTGAACTGGGAATACTGGACTGGGAATGGGTAGCCATTCTCTTCTCCAGGGGATCTTCCCCAACCCATTGACTGAACCCAGGTCTCCCACGTTGAAGGTGGATTCTTTACCATCTGAACCACCAGGAAGTCCAAGAATACTTGAGTGGGTAGCCTATCCATTCTCCAGCAGAACTTCCTGACCCAGGAATTGAACTGGGGTCTCCTGAATTGTAGGCAGATTCTTTACCAGTTGAGCTACCAGGGAAGGCACCTAAATGAACTTTCTTCCTCCCATACGACCACCCACTATTATACTAGCACAATCATATTGATTCCTTGAGCATTTGGGGCTCATTTTTGTTAAATTAACCAACTACTGCAAGACAACTGTGTGAACTAAAATGGCTTAATCCATTCATCTCCACTTAAATTTATAAATATTACCGATCATTGCTCTGTGTGGATTCTGACTTTCCTATTCCCTGTGGTTCATTTCCTAAAACTAAAATGTCACCCTTATTCTCTTCTATTCTCCTTTAAAAATTCAGAATAAGGCTCTTACTCCATTCCTTGGTATAGGAGGCTGGAAAACTGGCTGAGCTGCAAAAGTGTTCACGTGACTTTATATAGTTTATATATTTATATATGTCTACATTTACATTGTATATGTATACACAAACACACACAAGCTGAAAAAATATATATATATTTATAGGTTTCTTTTGCTCCTTTGTAATATTGCTGGATCCAAGCCTTTGGGTTTGAAATGGAGGACTTTTCAGTAGGGAATTTTAACAGACCTGTAAGGTTAAAGCCTTTACAGGTGGCTCAGTGATAAAGAATCTCTGCTAATACAGGAGTTGCTGATTTGATCCTTAGGTCAGGAAGATCCCCTAGAGAGGGAAATGGCAACTCACTCCAGTATTCTTGCCTGGAAAAGTCTCTGAAGGGCTACAGTCCATGGGGTCACAAAGAGTCAGACGTGACTTAGCAACTGAACAACAAAGAGGATTCGTACCTAAATCCTCTTAATTTAGGTACAAGAAATCATACAATTTAATAAAATTCTGCATTTTTCCCATATTTAGATAGTAATTATGTAATAGATCATGAAGCTTTGAAATATGAAGGAAAAAATATTTTTGTTTCCCTCATGATTTCTATAAATACATTTGATTGAAATAGAGTATCTAATAAGTGCAATATTTTGAAAAAAAAATTACCGTTCTCTAATGTAAACCTTTTTGCAATAATTTTAATAACCCCCAAAACTAGAGAGATCTGACAATTGTTCTCATGGACAAAAAAAAAATGGGATTTTTCTGAAAAGTCATTTCAGCAGAAGATTTGACCACAACCTTCTATCAGCATTATTTTACAGAGTCATAAATAGTTTCTTGGCAAAATCCAATCAATTTTCTTCCTTTTCCCAGTTGTATTTGCAAATCTTTCTAATACCTTTTTCTTCATTATCTTACCTGAAGCTTTACTTTTTTTTTTAACTTTGTTTTTCTTTTCTAGCTCTTCTCTTTATAATCAATTTCTGATGTACCCAGTTCCTTGCAATATTCTCTAAACATTAAACATTTGCAAACTCATTTTTCTAAAAAATTGAATAATTATTCATTGTCTGTTTTGTGTTAAATACTTAGGCAATCTATCAACTACTCTCCTGGACTTAGGTTTGTTTATATTTATGGCTCACGAATCATATGTTCTGATCAATCAGTCTGTTTCCAATTAGTTACAAGTAGATTTGAAATGAGAAAATTAAGATTTAGAATATTTTATCAAAATCCTTTAAAATGGCTTCTTCTGTTTTAACAAAGGCAAGGAGTTAGTTCTGTGAATGTAAGAGCTTTGACTATATAATTATGTAATTTACTCAAACAGTATGCTACTGCTACTGCTAAGTCACTTCAGTCATGTCCGACTCTCTGCAACCCCACAGACGGCAGCCCACTAGGCTCCGCTGTCCCTGGGATTCTCCAGGCAAGAACGATGGAGTAGGTTGCCATTTCCTTCTCCAATGCAGAAAAGTGAAAAGTGAAAGTGAAGTCGCTCAGTCGTGTCTGACTCTACGTGACCCCATGGACTGCAGCCTACCAGGTTCCTCTGTCCATGGGATTTTCCAGGCAAGAGTAGTGGAGTGGGGTGCCATTGCCTTCTCCATCAAACAGTATAGTGATTAATAATAAAAGTTCTGGAATGTGAATGGGCTGTATAATATTTGCAGCAACTTCTAAGTTTTGTTTGTTTTTCACAAATAAATGAGAAAGGTCTTGTAAATTGTGTGATATAGCAAGTACTCTTTGAAGCCTAGGTCTAATAATGATCATCACAATTGCCTTTATAAGTGTTATCAAGAAATCTGTCTATATTCCTCTCTGGATTATACATACTCCAAAGTGACAATAAAATTCTCAATATCATATACTATCTATAAAAATCTCACTCAAATTATAGAATTATACAAGTAATTAGTTATTTTTAGAGTCAAGCATTTATTAATCAAAAAATATGCACCAAAAAATAAAAAATAAAAAAATGCACAAATAGCCACATTTAGAGTCAGGATAAATATTTAAACACAAAATATTTTTGTTTTGTTCAATTTATATAAACTATAATTTAATTAAATAAGTGTTACATAAATGTGTATGGGCATGCCTAGTTAAGTTGGACTGTTGGAGACCCTATGGACTGTAGTGCACCAGGCTGCTCTATACATGGGATCATCCAAGCAAGAGTACAGGAGTGGATTGCCATTTCCTTCTCCAGGGGATCTTCTGGACCCAGGGACTGCATCTGCTGCACTGGCAGGTAGATTCTTCACCACTGAGCCACCTTACATCTGCAAAACTCTATTTCCAAATGAGGTCACACTCACGGGTACCAGAGGTAGCATTTTCATATATCTTTTTCGGAGACACAATTTAACTGTAACACTGACCATCTTGTTTTATTGTTCCTTCCTTCTCCCAGTCTTTCACAGCCTTTTCCTGGATGCACTATCTTATCTATACATCAAGCAGTGTGCCAACAATACCCATAATTTGTGTTCTTCCTATTCTGTGGGATCCAATTTAATAATCTTTTGTCGCTGCTTTTCGGTTGCTAAGTCATGCCTGATTCTTTGCAACTCCATGAACTGCAGCATGCCAAGCTTCCCTGTCCTCCACTTTCCTGGTGTGCTGTGTTCTTAGTCACTCAGGTCCACCTCTTTTTGATCCTGTGAACTGTGGCCTGCCAGGCTCCTTTGTCCATGAAATTCTCCAGGCAAGAATACTGGAGTGTGTTGCCATGCCCTCTTCCAGGGGATCTTCCCAACTCAGGGATCGAACCTAGGTCCTGCATTGCAGGCAGATTCTTTACTGTCTGGATTCTTTATTCCAACAAGACCTTTGGAGTTTGCTCAAATTTATGTCCACTGAGTCAGTGATGCTATCTAACCATCTCATCTTTGGCTGCCCCCTTCTCCTCGCCTCAATCTTTTCCAGCATCAGGGTCTTTTCCAATGAGTGGCTCTTCCCATCAGGTGGCCAAAGTACTGGAGCTTCAGCATCAGTCCTTCTTATGAGTATTCAGGGTTGATTTCCTTTAGGATTGACTAATTTGGTATTCTTGCAGTCCAAGGGACTCTCAAGAGTCTTCTCCAGCACCAAAATTCAAATCATCAATTCTTTGGCACCCAGACTTCTTTACTGTCCCGTTCTCACATCCATCCTTGACTAATGAAAATACCATAGCTTTGACTCTGTGGACCTTTGTCAACAAAGTGATGTCTTTGCTTTTTAATATGCTGTCTAACTTTCCTGCCAAGGAGCAAGTGTCTTTTCATTTAATGGCTGCAGTCACTGTCCCCAGTGATTTTGGAGCCCAAGAAAATAAAAACCATCATTGTTTCCGCTTTTTCCACTTCTATTTGCCATGAAGTGATAGGACTGGATGCCATGGTCATAGTTTCTAAAATGTTGAGTTTTAAGTCAGCTTTTTCACTTTCCTCTTTCACTCTCGTCATTTAGTAACCTTCCTGCCCCCAAATCTGACAAAAGGCCTTCTTTTCTTTTTCACATATGTGATTATAGGGTTCTGGAGTCAATTTTGAAATTTTTAAGGCAGCTACCGCTACCCAAGTGTAGTGTCAGTCTTCAACTGGGTAAACACTGCCATTTGTCAATAATTCTTGATGTTATAGCTGTCCCCTCTTCTGGTCTCTACTTAGTTATTTTAAAACCTTCAGCATTTTCTCTAAGTTCTCTACCATTTCAAGATAAGGTTAATTCATGATTAAATCAAATACTGGTTTGTAAAGGAAAATTTGAACCTCAGAAGGTAAATTCATCCACCCCCACAGACAATTTATCTGGAAAAGCTATAACACATTTATTTCAACCCCAGAAGAATACCTATTTTTCTCTTCTAATAAGATATGCTTCCCATTGGCTTTATTGTTCTCTGGTGGTTCAAACAGTGAAGAGTCCACCTACAATGTAGGAGATCCTGGTTCAATTGCTAGGTTGGGAAGATCCCCTAGAGAAGGCAGTGGCAACTCACTCCAGTATTATTGCCTGGAGAATTCTCTAGACAAAGGAGCCTGGCAGGCTACAGTCCATGGAGTAGCAAAGAATTGGATATGACTGACCAGCTAACACTTTCACTGTTTTCACTTTTGATTAGCAATCTCAATTTAGTTAATATTATCTTTCTTAGTGCATTATCAATCTCTATCTCTTTTGGATTTTTTCCCTTAGCATAAATATTTGTGTACATATCCCTCAATATCAAATTAAAAAAAAAAAAATCTTTCCTATGAGAGCCTGGGCTTCTCTAGTGGCTCATTTGGTAAAGAATCTGCCAGCAATGCAAGAGACCCAGATTCAATCCCTGGATTAAGAAGATCTCCTTGAGAAGAAAATGACAACCCACTCCACTATTCTTGCCTGGAGAATTTCATGGATAGTGATACCTGATGGGCTACAGTCCATGGGGTTACAAAGAGTCAGACAAAAGCAAATAACACCTTCACTTTTCATGGGATCCTAATTTTCCACCTTGCTATTCTGTTTCATTTTCTTTCCTTGCCGTTGTTGCTGTTTATTTGCTCAGTCATGTCCAGCTCTTTGTGGCCCCATGGACTGCAACATGCCAGGCTTCCCTGTCCTTCACTATTTCCCAGAATTTGCTCAAGCTCATGTCTATTGATTCAATGATGCCATCCAATCATCTCTTCCTCTGTCTTTCATCTTATTCTTTATTAACTAATGTAATAGATTGCCTGCTTCAAAGGTTTGTATACTCATTAATCCTTTTACAGTTTTGCCAGGATGATTTTTCTAAAACTCAAATATTAGGATATCATTCCTTGGCTACTAAAATCTTCAGTTATTTATGAACTTACCATTGTCTACTGGTAACAAACTCTAAACTTAGATTTTTATCAAGATCTAAATACTATGGAGCTTGTCTACCACTCCAAACTCATGTTCCTTCACTTCTTAAAATATGCTACATGCTTATGTATTTATATGCCCTCAACCTTATTAGCGCCTCTCCCCATTTAGCCCCCTCTCCTCACAGGCATCATGTTGTACTTATCTTTTTATGTGTGGTAATTACCATAATATCTAGTGCACCATGGAGATTAATAAATGTAGAATGAGTGGTAATTGAGGAAAAGAAGTCTGATGTCCATGTCATTCAAGAGGCCTTTCTAAATTTGCCCCGGTTAGAGCACCTGAAGGTGACTGTGCTCTCTTCTAGAATTCAAACTTTCTGATGTAGTGAAGTAATTCTTGCTAGATTTGAAGCATAAACATTTCATCGGGGTCCAGTGTCACTGTGGCTCTCATCCATTTCTTTTCCTCCCCACAATTTTCACATAGATTACTCATCCATCATTGCTTCTAGGATGGGGACATAAAGTAAAGAACAGATATCTTTGCCTCGGTTCTGTTTCACCAACTGAAACTCAAGATGCATCCTGCCATAGATCATTGTTATAAATTCTTATGTATGGCAGTACAACTAGAATTCAGTCACATTATGGGTTAAATTTGCTTTGTAGGGAAAAGGAGCATTTGGCCTATAAAATGAACAATCATTTATTACACTGAATTCAGCTTCAAATAGCTACTACTTCTGCTGATTAAATTAGGGAAATGTCAGTTTGGGAAATGTAGCTTGAATTAATAAGCAGTTCTCCCCATCTGGTTCAAAGCAAGACAGCCCTATAACAAGTACACTTGTAGCACCTATTGAGCAGTCAGCCATTAAGGTACATAGTCAGGAAACCAGAAAAGGCACCGTGATTAGGTTTATAGATCTTCAACATGGACTAAATTTATTTTTGCTCAAAAAAGTGACTAATCGTTGTTTTAAAGCATCTACAGTTAAGGAAATTTTGTTACAGCTCTAAAAAATGAGATTCCTTTTGACAACTCATATATTGTCTAAATCAATAAAAAGTAGCTAATATGTGCCTAGCATTTTATAAAGGAGACTCTTGGGTTTGAAATTATTCTTATGAGAATAGGATTAACTTGCTACATTTTGCTGAACAAGTACAATATTGTAAACACTGTGTTCGTGAGGGGAATAATGAAAAGCAAGAATCTATTTTTCTGTACACTTTTTCGATTGATGCATATGATTTCCTGGTCTGAGAATATGTCTAATGCTAATTAAAATCCATTCTTAGAAGCTACAGGTTTTCTCACAATAGTAAATTTAGCTCAAGGTCTTGATTCTTAAAATTAATTAGCTGCATGGAAATTAACAAATTATTTGTTTTACCTTTTTCTCTCTTTTCATACTTCATTCAAATTTTTCCTTAAATACTTGCAAAAGAAATTAAAAAAAAAAAAACTTTTGAATTTCATTGATCATTTTTTGATGTTTCCTCCTTGAAATGCTTTCTTGTTGGAGACAGCTAAAACTGCTGTTAACTACCATTAATGTGCAGGTCTGGTTAGTATAAACATTACTGAACAAAAATATTTCTCTCTCTGTCTCTAAGTTTCTTTCTCTCCTGCCCTCCCTCTACCCTCTTGCCCCTCCATTCCTCCTTCCTGTTCCTCACAACTTCTGTTATACTAACTTGGTCAAGTTCCAGCCAGGTTAAATCTAACCTTCATGACCAAATGGGGAACTGAAGGAGCAGATAGAAATTGCACTTTGCTGACTGGTTTCATAATCAATTCATGAGCATAATTTAGATGGGCCCCTTGGTGTGACATGGTCTTACTGCATTTTCAAGAAAAATTACTCTTAGAAATCTATTATTTTATAACATCTCTGATCTGTTCAAATGTCCCACACCACCCCTGTCTACCATTCAGCTGCCTCCTCTTTTTCCATTAATGCTGAAACAAAAACTCTCAGAAGAGACCTCACACACCATTTCAATCTACCATCCATACCTCTCAGCCTATAGATCTCATTCCTTCCCACCTAATTTAGAACATAATTCCAGCAATTTATCATTTGCAAGCTGGTGTTTCTTGCTATGAATGCTCTGCTGAGTTTCAAAAGCTTGTATTCAAATATTAGGCATTCTGTCCTCAGGTCTGACATTTCATTTCATTCTTTTGCCTATGAACAGTCTTCTTTGCTTCTTGTTATTACTTTTCCACTTAGAGTTTTGGCCAAAATCTAGAAAAGTCAAGTCATTCTTCACTGTTTCCTCTTCTTCAACAGCACCTTCCACATTAATTTTAGTTCTATCTATGAAATTACTGTAATTATTTTGCAGCCTCTCTATTCTTATTTCAAGTAGTTTTTTTAATACTTGAACTTATATCTGGGATCGTACAATGGCTCTACAATCAGTCTCTTTGCCTCCATACCAGATCTGAAGTGCATCTTGCACATCACTGTAAATGGTTATCAATCTAACAGCAAAATATGGAGTCACATTTCATGACTAAAATGTTTTATACTAATTCATTATGCTCTGAAGTCAGATAAATTTATGAAATATTTCTGTCATTCTGGGGTCTTTCTTAAAATTTTAAATGTTCATGCTCCTGTTTTCTTGCAAATTAGGAATAAAAAGAATAACTTGTAAAGACTTGTTTTAATGATCAAATGATATGATACATGTAAAAATCTTAAGTGCCCAGAATATGCAAGCATTCTATAAATGCTAATTTGCATTATTGTTATTAATCTTTTATCTTTGGATTTTTTAGTTTTTGCTATCATGGTATATTATTCATGTTGTTATTGTTTCTAGTATTTAGTGCAGTTGATAGAACACAGTATTTCTTACATAAATTTGGTTGTCCCAGTGAATAAACTTCGAGTTATTCTTCATTAATATTTGCATTAGCTAATTTCGAGAAATAAAGTGACCTAATGGAAACAGATAATCACGATGGTGTAGTCACTCACCTAGAGCCAGACGTCCTGTAATGTGAAGTGGGCCTTAAAAGACATCATGATGAACAAAGCTAGTGGGGTGATGGAATCCCAGTTGAGCTATTTCAAATCCTAAAAGATGATGCTGTGAAAGTGCTGCACTCAATAGGCCAGCAAATTTGGGAAACTCAGCAGTGGCCACAGGACTGGAAATGGTCAGTTTTCATCCCAATCCTAAAGAAAGGCAATGCCAAAGAATGCTCAAACTACCCCATTATTGAACTCATCTCATACCCTAGCAAAGTAATGCTCAAAATTGTCCAAGCTAGACTTCAGCAGTACATGAGCCATGAACTTCCAGATGTTTAAATTGGATTTAGAAAAGGCAGAGGAACCAGAGATCAAATTGACAACATCCGTTGGATCATCGAAAAAGTAAGGGAGTTCCAGAAAAACATCTACTTCTGCATTATTGACTATGCCAAAGCCTTTGACTATATGGATCACAATAAACTGTGGAAAATTCTTCAAGAGATGGGAATACCAGACCACCTTACTTGCCTCTTGAGAAATTTGTATGCAGGTTAAGAAACAATAGATAGAACTGGACATGGAACAAGAGACTGGTTCCAAATCTGGAAAGGAGTACATCAAGTCTGCATATTTTCACTCTGTTTATTTAAATTATATGCAGAGTACATCATGAGAAATGCTGGGCTGGATGAAGTGCAAGCTGGAATTAAGATTTCCAGGAGAAATATCAATAACCTCAGATATGCAGATGACACCACCTTTATGACAGAAAGTGAAGAACTAAAGTGCCTCTTCATGAAAGTAAAAGAGGAGAGTGAAAAAGTTGGCTTAAAGCTCAACATTCAGAAAACTAAGATCATGGCATCCGGTCCCATAACTTCATGGCAAATAGGAGGGAAACAGTGGAAATAGTGGCAGATTTTATTTTGAGGGGCTCCAAAATCACTGCATGTTGTGACCAACCTAGACAGTATATTAAAAGGCAGAGATATTACTTTGCCAACAAAGGTCTGTGTAGTCAAAGCTATGGTTTTTCTAATAGTCATATATGGATGTGAGAGTTGGACTATGAAAAAATTGAATGCTAAAGAACTGAGGCTTTTGAACTGTGGTGTCGGATAAGACTCTTGAGTCCCTTGGACTGCAAGGAGATCCACCCAGTCTATCCTAAAGGAAATCAGTCCTAAATATTCATTGGAAGGACTGATGTTGAAGCTGAAATTCCTATACTTTGGCCACCTGATGCGAAGATCTGAGTCATTTGAAAAGACCCTGATGCTGGGAAAGATTGAAGGCGGGAGGAGAAGGGGACAACCGAGGATGAGATGGTAGATGGCATCACTGACTTGATGGACATGAGTTTGAGTAAGCTCTGGAAGTTGGTGATGAACAGGGAAGCCTGGTGTGCTGCAGTCCATGGGGTCCCAAAGAGTCTGACAGGACTGAGCGATTGAACTTAACTGAATGGAAACAACTTAGCAACTAAACAGCAATAACAATGGAAACAGTATTATAGAATTGAGTTCCTGACAGAGCATGTGATGAAATGGAATCCTTTGCTCTCACTCTTTCTTACGTGTTAACTGTTTCTATTCAGAAGCTTAGTCCTGCTTTCTCTACTACAGCTCTGCAGCCCAACTAGCAAACACACTTGTGGGCATCCAAGGAAAATATATTAGAATGAAAACGTCTAAAGTCTTTTCCCAATCTTTGTACAAATTCACTGAATGCCTGAACCTAAAAAATATATAAACCATTCTGGAAGAAGATTCTGAAACTTTGAAAAAAATAGCTATATACTGTTTAGTGAAATCGCTCAGCCATATGCAGTCCCGTGAACTGTAACCCATCAGACTCCTCCATCCATAGGATTTTCCAGGCAAGAATATTGGAGTTGGTTGCCATTTCCTTCTCCAGATACTACTTAGAGGACAGCAGAAATAATTAAGGGTCTAAAATGGGCATTTTATTCTGGGAAAATAAGGACTACAGTTTTATCTTTCAAATAGCTCTGCAAATAGTGAGCTCAATTTAAGTGTTTCTTCAAAGAGGAAAAGGAAAAATAAATAGTTTAATAAACTTGATTTGTTGAGAGTCAAATATTGTAGGATTTATTTTTGATATATTCCTACCTACCAAAATTTCTTATAATTCTTCTTTCAGTGATGGTCTATTCCAGAAAGAGAACCTAGCTATGATAGACCAATTAGGAAAGCAAAAAATAAATAAAATAGAAATAAAAAAATAAATCTCAAATATGTAAGAAGTTATGTGCATACCATTTCATATATTCCACTTATATGAATGATTAGAAAAAAAAGATTATTTCAGTTTGTTCAAGTTGATATTTTCTTTACCATAATCTCCTAAAACAGTGATATAAATCCCCTAAGAACACTCACTTATTCCTAGAAAATAAATGGTTTTATCCTTTAAATTTTGAGTGACTGAAAGTCTATGGATAGGTCATATTTCTATTAAAGGCTCACCCCAAGGAGGATATATTTTATAAAACAATTTCATTTTGATGTCAGCCACATATGTATTCAAATGTATTTTATGGTCACAGCATTTGTTTTCCTTTTCTCTGTGTGTTTAGTTCTGGCTGTGCTGGGTCATTGTTGCTATGTGCACTTTTTTTTCTCTAGTTTTTCTCTAGTGTGAGCAGGCAGCTACTCACTAACTGCTGTGTGCAGGCTTCTCGTGGCAGTAGCTGCTGTTTATGTGGAGCAAGGCTCTGGGGCAAGCAGGCTCCAGTAGCTGCAGCAGGTGGGTTGAACAGTTGGGACTCCCGGACTCTGGAGCAGAGGCTCAATGGTTTTGGTGCATTGACTTATTTGCTCTCCATGAGGGATCTTCACTGGATCAGGGATCAAATCTGTAGCTCCTGCATTGGCAGGCAGATTGTTTACCACTTGAACCACCAGAGAAGCCTGGTCACAGCATTTTTTAAAACACAATAGTTTTGGTCATTCCTGCAAGTGTGTGTGTGTGTGTGTGTGTTACTTGTTACCATCAAATTACAGGAAGTATTTTTAATCTATCCTGGGAAGTTGCCTGGCAACAACATTAAAGTCAATTGCATTGCAGGGTGCAATATGTACCCATGTTTGGATTGCTATTTATCTTCATTATAACTAAGTAATTTAGGCTGTCAAGTCTCTTGTGGCTATTGGATATCTGTTAACTATACATTTAATGCTTGACTACACTGTGCTTCCAAAAAAGAAAAAAAAGCAGCTATAAATTTCTGTGTTGAGTTTAAACCTTATGGCAGATATAATGCTACGATATGTCTTCATCTTCTTGAAAAAACATTGTCTTTCTACCAAGTGTGTACTAAATGGACCTTACAGAGTAGTGAGGGGTGTGATTTATTCACAAATTCATACAGAATAAACAGTTTTATGACACTGTCTCCAATTGCACCTGAGGGAATTGTTAAACCAAACAGCAAAGTGACTAAACTTAAAAAAAGAAAAAAAAAAAAAAGCAATATCCAAGGCTAGGAACCTCCACTGTAAAATGTTATTAACCCTACTGAATCAGAATACAGTGCATTTTTAAGCAAATAAAAACTTTACCCAAACTTTTTTTTCTTCCTCAAGAATACTGAACTCTGCATACTCAATATTCTCATATTTCACAGTAAAAAAGAATAGTAAAATGTGATGAAATTACTTCTTTACACCACTGAGTTATATCCTAAGAGCACTTATTATCTTAAATAGCATCTTCAATTGTAATCTGGCGTATAATACCCAAAATTATAATACTGAGAAAAGATGCTTTTTATATACCCTATAAACATGCTTTAATAAAGATATTAAATTTTATCATGCTTTAAATCACAATATTAAATAAATTACATAATAAAATTGATAGAAAATATGTGAATAAAATAAAAACTATTTTTTAGTGTTTGCATGTTGAATATATCATAAACAAAGAAGATAATTTTATTTAAATAAATTAAATCACCTTTAAAATTTTGTGTAGTAATGTAAGTTACTTTGGTTTTTACATCTAATAAAATAGTACTAAGTACTTCTGCTGCTGCTGCTGCTGCTGCTGCTGCTAAGTCACTTCAGTCATATCTGACTCTGTGTGACCCCATAGATGGCAGCCCACCAGGCTCCCCCATCCCTTGGATTCTTCAGGCAAGAACACTAGAGTGGGTTGCCATTTCCTTCTCCAAGGCATGAAAATGAAAGTGAAGTCGCTCAGTCGTGTCTGACTCTTAGCGACCCTATGGACTACAGCCCACAGTCTCCTCTGTCCATGGGATTTTTCAGGCAAGAGTGCTGGAGTGGGGTGCCACTGGCTTCTTTATTTATTGGCAAATCTTGAACACTAATGTCTTTGGTCATCATTAAACTATAAAATGCTAAATGTCAAGGTATGGTATATGGGAAAATAAGACAAAAAAGAGTAGAGATATAACTGATTGACTTTGCTGTACACCTGAAACTAACAATGCTGAAAATCAGTTGATTTATACTCCAACAAAAATGCTTTAAAAATAAAAGTAAGTTATGGTAAATGAATTTGACAAATTGATAATAATTTATAAACCTTTCATTTGCTTTGCAATAAACTCATTAAATGTTACAAAACTATTTCAGTCTAGTGAAGTGCAGGTAAGTTTTTCTAATTAAAGATATGATTTTATGAGGTCAGCATCCCTCTGAACTAGACCAAAAAAAAAAAAAAAAAAGAAAAGTATAAGCCAATATCACTAATGAATATAGATGCAAATATACTTGACAAAATATTAGCAAACTGAATCAAACAATACATTAAGAGTATTGTATACCATGATAGGCATTTTCCCAGGGATGCAAGGATTTTTAAATATTTGAAAATAAATATAAATAAATAAATAAATAAAAATATAAATATACCACTTTAACAAATGAATAAAAATCATGAGCATCTCAATAGATGCAGAAAAAGCTTTTGACAGAATTCAGCATCCATTTATAATAAAACCCTCCATAAAGAGGGTATAGAGGGAACATACTTCAACATAAAAAAGGCCATATATGACATAATCACAGCTAACATCATCCTTATTGGTGAAAAACCAAAAGCATTCCCTCTAAGATTAAGAACAAGACAAAATGCTCACTCTTCATGACTTTTATTCAACATAGTTTTGGAAGTCCCAGCAGTAGCAGTCAGAAAAGAAGAGAAAAGGAGTTGAAGTTAGAAAGGAATAAGTAAAACTGTTACTCTTTACAGATAACATGATACTATATATTGGAAATTCTAAAGAGGCCACCAGAAAACTTCTAGAGTTCATCAGTGAATATGATAAAACTGCAGGATACAAAGCTACAGAAATATGTTGCATTTCTATACACTAATAGCAAGCTATCAGAAACTGAAATCAAGGAAACAATCTCATTTACCATCACATCAGAAAGAATAAAATATCTGGGAATAACCTATCTAAGGCTTCCCTCATAGCTCAGTCAGTAAAGAGCCTGCCTGCAATGCAGGAGATTTGGGTTTGATTCCTGGGTTGGGAAGATCCCCTGGAGAAGGAAATGATAACCCTGTCCAGAATTCTTGCCTGGAGAATGCCATGGACAGAGGAGCCTGGCAGGCTACAGTCTAGGAGGTCTCAAGAGTCAGACATGGCTGTGCAAATAAGCACACATAAAAGGAGGAGAAGAACCTGCATTCCAAAAGCTATAAGACTCTGACTAAAGGCAATGAAGATGACACAAACAGATGAAAATTTATACCATGTTCTTGGGCTGACAGAGTTAATATTGTTAAGATGACCGTATTACCCAAGGCAAACTATAACCTCCATCAAAATACCAATAGCATTCTTACAGAGCTAGAACAATTAATTTTAAAATTTGTATTGAAATGCAAAAGACCCTGAAAAGAACAAAACAATCTTGAGAAAGTGGAAAAGAGCTGGAGGAATCATCCTCCCTGACTTCAAACTATGCTACAACATTGCAGCCATCAAAATAGTATGGTCCTGGTACAGGATAGAAAGTTGAGAAATAAACCCACACAAATATGGTCAGTTAATCTATGACAAAGGAAGCAAGAGTATACAATGGAGAAAAGACAGTCTCTGCAATAGTGGTGCTGGGGAAACTGGACAGATACATGTAGAAGAATGAAATGAGAACATTCTCTAACAACATACACAAAAACGACCTGAAAATGGATTAGACCTAAGTGCAAGACCAGATACTCTAAAACTTCTAGAGAAAACCATAGGCAGAACACTTTGGGACATAAATCACAGCAATATATTTTTGGATCTATGTCTTAAACCAGAGAAAATAAACACAAAATAAAGAAATGGGACCTATTTAAACTTAAAATCTTCTACAGCAAAAGAAACCACTGACGAAAGGAAAATATACCCTACAGAACAGTAGAAAATATTTGCAAATGATATATCCAATAAGGGTTAATATGGCACTTTTATAAACAGCTCATGCACCTCAACATCAGAAAAAGAAAAATTAAAAGAGGGACAGTAGAACTTAATAGACGATTTTTTCCAAAGAGGAAATGAAAATGGCCAACAGGCATGTAAACAGATTCTCAACATTAGTAATCAGCAGGGAAATGCAAATCAAAAGCACAATGAGATATCACTTCACACCTCTCAGAATGGCTGTCATCAAAAAGAACACAAATCATGCACCACATCTGTTGAGCCTATACTCTGGATCCCAAGAACCACAACTACTGAGCCCACGTGTCACAACTACTGAAGGCCACGTGTCACAACTACTGAGCCCACGTGTCACAACTACTGAAGGCCACGTGTCACAACTACTGAGCCCACGTGTCACAACTACTGAAGGCCACGTGTCACAACTACTGAAGGCCATGTGCCCTAGAGCCTGTGCTCTGCAACTAAAGGAGCCCACACAGTGCAACAGAGAGTTCTGTTTTCTGTAACTAGAGAAAAGTCCATGCAGCAATGAAGACCCAGAAGAGCCAAAAATAAAGAAAGTAAATTTTAAAAAAATTAGAAAGAATACAAATGAATAGAGTGGGAGAAGATGTGCAAAAATGGGACCCCTTGTATGCTGTTGGTGGCAGTGTGAACTGGTGCAGCCACTGTGGAAAACAGTATGGATATTTTTTAAAAAGCTAAAACTAGAACTAACTATGACCCAGCAATTTCGTTCCTGGTTATATAACCCTCCCCCCACCCCCGCCTCGAAAAAAAAAAATCACTGATTTGAAGACAAACATGCACCCAAATGTTTATAACAGCATTATTTACAATTGCTGAAATATGGATGCAACCTGAGTACCCTTCAACTAATGAATAAAGAAGATGGAATGGAATACTACTCAGCTATAAAAGAAATGATATTTAGCCATTTGTGGCAACAAGGAAGGACTTGGAGAACATTATGCTGAATGAAATAAGTCAAAGATAAATACTGTATGATATCACTTTTATAAGTGGAATCTAAAAAATAAAACAAACTAATGAATATAACAAAAAGACACAGACACAAATACAGAGAGCAAACTAGTGGTTAAAAATGAGGAAAGGGAAGTGGTGAGGAGAAACATAGGGATGGGAGATCAAAAGATACACGCTAGCAGGTGTAAAAATTGTACAAAAATATATTGTACAACATGAGGAATATATATATAATACATATAGATAACTAATAAAGACCTACTGTATAGCACAGGGGACTCTATTCATTACTCTTTGATGACCTATATGAGAAAAGAATCTAAAAGAAACTGAATATATGTGTATATTTATAACTGCTTCTCTTTGCTGTATAGCAGAAATTGACACATTATAATCAACTATACACCAATAAAATGATTAATAAAAAATAACTCTCCTGAAAGGGTTGTCAAAGGCTATACACAGTTGGTGTCCTTTCAACTGTTTCAGGGTACACATTTTCTTTATAATGGACTTTTTCTTCAAGACTCTAAAACCCTTTTTATTTCAGTGTCAAACCTCTGATGCACTTTTCTTTAATTAAAAATTAATTTTGAGAAATTTAGAGTTCATGGAGTTACATAGTAATAGAGATATCATGTATTGATTGCCCAATTGTGACATTCTGAAAAAAATATCACAGTAGGGGTATTAATATTGATACAATCAAGATACTGAATGTTTTCATCAGCTCAGGGATCTCTCACATTGCCCTTTTTAGCCAAATACACTTCCTTCTAATTTCCACTCTGGATTTATCCTATGACAAACAGTGATCTGTTCTCAATTATATAATTTTGTCCTTTTAAGAATGTTGTAGTAATATAGACTGAATAATGCAGTTTTTATTATTACTGCATTAAATTTTATTTTATTTTATTCCAAATTTCCATTTGGAATTGACTTTTTAAATTCAGCATTAACTCCCTGGAGATGCAACAAGGTTGCTCCATGTATCAATAGTTTATTTTTCTTTGTAGCTAAGTACTCACATTAAAGGGCTTCCTAGGTGGTGATTAAAGAATGGTCCCATTGCTCACATAACATACAGTCACATTACTAAAGGATTATTTACAGTAGTTCTTTTTATGCAATATATTATTAATATGTCTGGCTTTTAAGAATACAAGGTATACTAAAAGGTAAAATAAATAAATAAATAAATTTTTAATAAACATACATTTTGAAGAGGAAAAGCAAGCATCAAAACTAGACTCAGATATAGCAGGGATGTTGGAATTATCACGCCAGAAGTTTAAAATAACTGATTAATACCCTGGACTTCCCAGGTGGCATTAGTGGTAATGAACCCGCCTGCCAGTGCAGGAGACATAGGAGACGTGGGTTTGATCCCTGGGTCAAGAAGATTCCCAGGAAAAGGGCATGGCAACAACCCTAGTGATTTTGCCTGGAGAATCCCATGGACAGAGGAGCCTTGCAGGCTACAGTCCTTAGGGTCAGACATGACTGAAGCAACTTAGCACACATGCACACACTCACGCTAAAGCTATACCTTATTTGTTTACTTGCTCGTGTATAGATCCTGGGTTAAAAACTATAAATAAATCTGATATAATATTCATGTAGAACTTGTTTATTTTGTAAACTTAGATTTTTTTTTTTTACATGATAGTATACATGTTTCAATGCCATTCTCCCGAATCATCCCACCCTCTCCCTCTCCCTCTGAGTCCAAAAGTCCACTATACACATCTGTGTCTTTTTTGCTGTCTTGCATACAGGGTCATCATTGCCATCTTTCTAAATTCCATATATATGTGTTAGTATACTGTATTGGTGTTTTTCTTTCTGGCTTGCTTCACTCTGTATAATCGGCTCCAGTTTCATCCATCTCAACAGAACTGATTCAAATGTATTCTTTTTAACGGCTGAGTAATACTCCATTGTGTATATGTACCACAGCTTTCTTATCCATTCATCTGCTGATGGACATCTAGGTTGTTTCCGTGTCCTGGCTATTATAAACAGTGCTGCGATGAACATTGGGGTACATGTGTCTCTTTCAATTCTGGTTTCCTCGGTGTGTATGCCCAGCAGTGGGATTGCTGGGTCATATGGCAGTTCTATTTGCAATTTTTTAAGGAATCTCCACGCTGTTTTCCATAGTAGCTGTACTAGTTTACATTCCCACCAACAGTGTAGGAGGGTTCCGTTTTCTCCACACCCTCTCCAGCATTTATTGCTTGCAGATTTTTGGATTGCAGCCATTCTGACTGGTGTGAAGTGGTACCTCATTGTGGTTTTGATTTGCATTTCTCTAATAATAAGTGATGTTGAGCATCTTTTCATGTGTTTGTTAACCATCCGTATGTCTTCTTTGGAGAAATGTCTATTTAGTTCTTTGGCCCATTTCTTGATTGGGTTGTTTATTTTTCTGGAATTGAGTTGCATAAGTTGCTTGTATATTTTTGAGATTAGTTGTTTGTCAGTTGCTTCATTTGCTATTATTTTCTCCCATTCAGAAGGCTGTCTTTTCACCTTGCTTATATTTTCCTTTGTTGTACAGAAGCTTTTAATTTTAATTAGATCCCATTTGTTTATTTTTGCTTTTATTTCCAGAATTCTGGGAGGTGGATCATAGAGGATCCTGCTGTGATTTATGTCTGAGAGTGTTTTGCCTATGTTCTCCTCTAGCAGTTTTATAGTTTCTGGTCTTACATTTAGATCTTTAATCCATTTTGAGTTTATTTTCGTGTGCAGTGTTAGAAAGTGATCTAGTTTCATTCTTTAACAAGTGGTTGACCAGTTTTCCCAGCACCACTTGTTAAAGAGATTGTCTTTACTCCATTGTATATTCTTGCCTCCTTTGTCAAAGATAAGGTGTCCATATGTGTGTGGATTTATCTCTGGGCTTTCTATTTTGTTCCATTGATCTATATTTCTGTCTTTGTGCCGGTACCATACTGTCTTGATGACTGTGGCTTTGTAGTAGAGCCTGAAGTCAGGCAAGTTGATTCCTCCAGTTTCATTCTTCTTTCTCAAGATTGCTTTGGCTATTCGAGGTTTTTTGTATTTCCATACAAATCTTGAAATTATTTGTTCTAGTTCTGTGAAAAATATGGCTGGTAGCTTGATAGGGATTGCATTGAATTTGTAAATTGCTTTGGGTAGTATACTCATTTTCACTATATTGATTCTTCCGATCCAT
Organism: Capricornis sumatraensis; assembly: GCF_032405125.1. Lineage (NCBI taxonomy): Eukaryota > Metazoa > Chordata > Mammalia > Artiodactyla > Bovidae > Capricornis > Capricornis sumatraensis. Next base: position 60,974,390 of record NC_091072.1, on the reverse strand, counting down.
GAACATGGTATATTTCTCCATCTATTAGTGTCCTCTTTGATTTCTTTCATCTGTGTTTTATAGTTTTCTATATATAGGTCTTTAGTTTCTTTAGGTAGATATATTCCTAAGTATTTTATTCTTTTCGTTGCAATGGTGAATGGAATTGTTTCCTTAATTTCTTTTTCTACTTTCTCATTATTAGTGTATAGGAATGCAAGGGATTTCTGCGTGTTGATTTTATATCCTGCAACTTTACTATATTCATTGATTAGCTCTAGTAATTTTCTGGTGGAGTCTTTAGGGTTTTCCATATAGAGGATCATGTCATCTGCAAACAATGAGAGTTTTACTTCTTCTTCTCCAATTTGGATTCCTTTTATTTCTTTTTCTGCTCTGATTGCTGTGGCCAAAACTTCCAGAACTATGTTGAATAGTAGCAGTGAAAGTGGGCACCCTTGTCTTGTTCCTGACTTTAGGGGAAATGCTTTCAATTTTTCACCATTGAGGATAATGTTTGCTGTGGGTTTGTCATATATAGCTTTTAATTTCTCTATTAAATGCCTAATATTTAATTGCTTGGTGTGTGGTGGTTACATGTGTAGTTTTTAAAGTAAATGCCAAACAAATTTCCAGATAGCCTGTACTGGTTTTTTCCTACCAACAATGTGTGAATGATTAATTTTGCTATATCCTCACCAGCATTTGGTTCTGTCACTGTTTTTTTGCATTTTAGCCATTCTGACAGGAATGTACTAATATGACTTGCTTTTCTCTAACTGCTAATGATATTGAGCATCATTAGCTTATTTGCTTATTTTACCTGCTTATTTTCCATTTGCATATAGCATTCAGTGAAATGTCTCAGTGTCGTTGGCTCATATTCTGATAGGATTGCTTTTTTTTTACTACTGAGTTTTGAGAGTTCTATATATATTTTAATACTATGGTTTTGTTGAATAGGTGCTTGGCATATATTTTCTTTCACTTTCAAATGTCTCTTCCTCTTAGTAAGTAATTTTACAAAGCAAAAGTGTTTAATTTAGGTTAAGTCCAGTTTATCAATATTTTGTTTTGTTCATCATCCTTTTAGGGTCAAACCTAAGAACTTTTTGACTAGTCCTAGATTCCAAATATGCTTACATACATTCTATTTTTTCTAAAGATTTTATAATTTGTTTCATATCTTACATTTCCACGTAAAGTTAAATTTTTTTCAAGATATAAGACTTAGGTCAGAATTAATTTTTTTGTGGGGGGAGGGGGGCAGACGGTGTCTGTGTATGTCAAGTTGTTCAACCATTTGTTGAAAAGCCATACTTTCCTTCCTTGAATTGCTTTTTCAGTTTTGTAAAAACTTGATGAGCTTCCCTGATGGCTTAGTGAAGAATTCTGCAACGGAGGAGACCCAGGTTCCATCCGTAGATCAGGAAGATCCCCTGGAGAAGGAAATGGCAGCCCACTCCAGTATTCTTGCCTGGAGAATCCCATGGACAGAGGAGCCTTGCAGGCTACAGTCCTTAGGGTCAGACATGACTGAAGCAACTTAGCACACATGCACACACTCACGCTAAAGCTATACCTTATTTGTTTACTTGCTCGTGTATAGATCCTGGGTTAAAAACTATAAATAAATCTGATATAATATTCATGTAGAACTTGTTTATTTTGTAAACTTAGATTTTTTTTTTTTTACATGATAGTATACATGTTTCAATGCCATTCTCCCGAATCATCCCACCCTCTCCCTCTCCCTCTGAGTCCAAAAGTCCACTATACACATCTGTGTCTTTTTTGCTGTCTTGCATACAGGGTCATCATTGCCATCTTTCTAAATTCCATATATATGTGTTAGTATACTGTATTGGTGTTTTTCTTTCTGGCTTGCTTCACTCTGTATAATCGGCTCCAGTTTCATCCATCTCAACAGAACTGATTCAAATGTATTCTTTTTAACGGCTGAGTAATACTCCATTGTGTATATGTACCACAGCTTTCTTATCCATTCATCTGCTGATGGACATCTAGGTTGTTTCCGTGTCCTGGCTATTATAAACAGTGCTGCGATGAACATTGGGGTACATGTGTCTCTTTCAATTCTGGTTTCCTCGGTGTGTATGCCCAGCAGTGGGATTGCTGGGTCATATGGCAGTTCTATTTGCAATTTTTTAAGGAATCTCCACGCTGTTTTCCATAGTAGCTGTACTAGTTTACATTCCCACCAACAGTGTAGGAGGGTTCCGTTTTCTCCACACCCTCTCCAGCATTTATTGCTTGCAGATTTTTGGATTGCAGCCATTCTGACTGGTGTGAAGTGGTACCTCATTGTGGTTTTGATTTGCATTTCTCTAATAATAAGTGATGTTGAGCATCTTTTCATGTGTTTGTTAACCATCCGTATGTCTTCTTTGGAGAAATGTCTATTTAGTTCTTTGGCCCATTTCTTGATTGGGTTGTTTATTTTTCTGGAATTGAGTTGCATAAGTTGCTTGTATATTTTTGAGATTAGTTGTTTGTCAGTTGCTTCATTTGCTATTATTTTCTCCCATTCAGAAGGCTGTCTTTTCACCTTGCTTATATTTTCCTTTGTTGTACAGAAGCTTTTAATTTTAATTAGATCCCATTTGTTTATTTTTGCTTTTATTTCCAGAATTCTGGGAGGTGGATCATAGAGGATCCTGCTGTGATTTATGTCTGAGAGTGTTTTGCCTATGTTCTCCTCTAGCAGTTTTATAGTTTCTGGTCTTACATTTAGATCTTTAATCCATTTTGAGTTTATTTTCGTGTGCAGTGTTAGAAAGTGATCTAGTTTCATTCTTTAACAAGTGGTTGACCAGTTTTCCCAGCACCACTTGTTAAAGAGATTGTCTTTACTCCATTGTATATTCTTGCCTCCTTTGTCAAAGATAAGGTGTCCATATGTGTGTGGATTTATCTCTGGGCTTTCTATTTTGTTCCATTGATCTATATTTCTGTCTTTGTGCCGGTACCATACTGTCTTGATGACTGTGGCTTTGTAGTAGAGCCTGAAGTCAGGCAAGTTGATTCCTCCAGTTTCATTCTTCTTTCTCAAGATTGCTTTGGCTATTCGAGGTTTTTTGTATTTCCATACAAATCTTGAAATTATTTGTTCTAGTTCTGTGAAAAATATGGCTGGTAGCTTGATAGGGATTGCATTGAATTTGTAAATTGCTTTGGGTAGTATACTCATTTTCACTATATTGATTCTTCCGATCCATGAACATGGTATATTTCTCCATCTATTAGTGTCCTCTTTGATTTCTTTCATCTGTGTTTTATAGTTTTCTATATATAGGTCTTTAGTTTCTTTAGGTAGATATATTCCTAAGTATTTTATTCTTTTCGTTGCAATGGTGAATGGAATTGTTTCCTTAATTTCTTTTTCTACTTTCTCATTATTAGTGTATAGGAATGCAAGGGATTTCTGCGTGTTGATTTTATATCCTGCAACTTTACTATATTCATTGATTAGCTCTAGTAATTTTCTGGTGGAGTCTTTAGGGTTTTCCATATAGAGGATCATGTCATCTGCAAACAATGAGAGTTTTACTTCTTCTTCTCCAATTTGGATTCCTTTTATTTCTTTTTCTGCTCTGATTGCTGTGGCCAAAACTTCCAGAACTATGTTGAATAGTAGCAGTGAAAGTGGGCACCCTTGTCTTGTTCCTGACTTTAGGGGAAATGCTTTCAATTTTTCACCATTGAGGATAATGTTTGCTGTGGGTTTGTCATATATAGCTTTTAATTTCTCTATTAAATGCCTAATATTTAATTGCTTGGTGTGTGGTGGTTACATGTGTAGTTTTTAAAGTAAATGCCAAACAAATTTCCAGATAGCCTGTACTGGTTTTTTCCTACCAACAATGTGTGAATGATTAATTTTGCTATATCCTCACCAGCATTTGGTTCTGTCACTGTTTTTTTGCATTTTAGCCATTCTGACAGGAATGTACTAATATGACTTGCTTTTCTCTAACTGCTAATGATATTGAGCATCATTAGCTTATTTGCTTATTTTACCTGCTTATTTTCCATTTGCATATAGCATTCAGTGAAATGTCTCAGTGTCGTTGGCTCATATTCTGATAGGATTGCTTTTTTTTTACTACTGAGTTTTGAGAGTTCTATATATATTTTAATACTATGGTTTTGTTGAATAGGTGCTTGGCATATATTTTCTTTCACTTTCAAATGTCTCTTCCTCTTAGTAAGTAATTTTACAAAGCAAAAGTGTTTAATTTAGGTTAAGTCCAGTTTATCAATATTTTGTTTTGTTCATCATCCTTTTAGGGTCAAACCTAAGAACTTTTTGACTAGTCCTAGATTCCAAATATGCTTACATACATTCTATTTTTTCTAAAGATTTTATAATTTGTTTCATATCTTACATTTCCACGTAAAGTTAAATTTTTTTCAAGATATAAGACTTAGGTCAGAATTAATTTTTTTGTGGGGGGAGGGGGGCAGACGGTGTCTGTGTATGTCAAGTTGTTCAACCATTTGTTGAAAAGCCATACTTTCCTTCCTTGAATTGCTTTTTCAGTTTTGTAAAAACTTGATGAGCTTCCCTGATGGCTTAGTGAAGAATTCTGCAACGGAGGAGACCCAGGTTCCATCCGTAGATCAGGAAGATCCCCTGGAGAAGGAAATGGCAGCCCACTCCAGTATTCTTGCCTGGAGAATCCCTTGGACAGAGGAGCCTGGCCGGCTCCAGTCCATGGGGTCTCAAATAGTTGGATACAACTGGGTGACTAACACTTTGGGTGAGATATGTTTATGTGGATTATTACTGGGTTGTCTATTCTGTTCCATTGATCTTTGTCTATCCCTCTGCCAGTCTGTAACTTTGATTATTGTACTTATATATTAAATCTTGATATCAACAGACTAGTGTTTTCCCACTTAATTGTTCTTTTTCAAAATTGTTTTAGACATTTGGACTCTTTTACTTTTCCTTATCAATTTTAGAATAATATTTTATTATAGTAGTTCTCTCCACTTTTTTGCATCTTTTTTTCTTTCAGTAGTCTTGTATAATTTTATTGTATAAAATCTGTGCACATTTTGTCTTTATACCTAAATATTTTTGAACAGTTTTTAAGTGGTACTTCTGTAATTGAAGACTTTATTTATTTATTTATTTTTGGAAAAATTTAAGGTTCTCAACAAAATTGAGTGGAAGATATAAAAATTTCCCATATACTTATTGCTCCCACACATCTATAATCTCCTCTATTATGAATGGTGTATTTTTAACTTCAGTGTCCACATGCTAATGTATAGAAACATAATTTATTTCTGTATGTTTATCTCACATCACTTGAACATACTTTTTAGTTCTATGAACTTTTTGTAGATTTCCTGGTATTTTCTACATAAGTAATCATATCATCTGCAAGTACATCATTTATCCCATCATTTTCCTTCTTGCTAATATAAATAAAATATACATTAGATATAGATATTAGTTTGAATGGGCCCATGGGCTCCTTTATGAACCTTTCAAAAGTCAAAGTGAAGTCACTCAGTCGTGTCTGACTCTTTGCTCTTTCCAGGCAAGTGGAAAGCCATTTTCCAGGAGTGGGTTGCCATTTCCTTCTCCAGGTGATCTTCCTGACCCAGGGATTGAACCCAGGTCTTCCACAATGCAAGTAGATGCTTTACCCTCTGAGCCACCAGGGAAGCCTCTTTAATTGGTGGCAAAAAGTCAGGGGAAAATCTCAGAGAGAGGTGAATATGAGGCATAAACATGTAAACTGTGGAAAATGGTGAATATAAAGATGCTTAAAACAGAATTTTGAATGTGGACATACTCAGTTATCTTTGAGCTTAAATGAATGTGAAGCTGACTGTTTTATTGAGCCATCCCTTTATTCTGGACATATATATCAATATGAAAAAGACCATACTAGTTGCTGGGGACATAAAGGAAAGAACCCATTTCCTGCTCCCCATGAAACTCTTCTGTATTTTGAATCAGTTCAGAAGTAATAGTGGGCAATTTGATACTGCTAAGGAGAATAGTGTATTAAAAGATTAGCAAGTATAATAGTCAATATAATAAAAATAATTTTTAAGCAGTCATCAATACTTGAGAACTTGTATTCATTATGTGTGAATGAAGCTTTTAAATATGTAGGTTTTGGTAGCTTGGATACAAGTGGTTTTCAAATTGTACTTTGACAAATGCTCCTATAGAGCAATTAATGAGTACATGCCAAGGAACATCTGTGAGTTTAAAAAAAAAAATGAGAGAGAGAGAAAAGACGAGCCAGAATGACATAAAATAAGTAGGTAAAGATAACTGCTGGAAAACCACAGAATACACTGTCACAAAGATATTTTTTATTACAAATTGGTACAAACCTGCTTTAATCTTTCATGATTGGAGCCAATTAATGTTAGTTTCTTCACTCTAATGGGATAATTAATTTCACAGTAACAAAGTGTGTAACTTGATATCATAGCTTCATCTCTCTCTACCTCATCTGCCACTTCTTGCTTTCCGGCATGCTACCTACCCCTCCAGTGAGACACAAAGCTATGGCATTTGGAGGAAAAGATGTTTCATATATGGATAACAGCCTTCCATAGAAATGTGATATGAGCTGAATAATGGGCATCTAGGTAATTGCCAATAGAGTTAATTTCCTGCTGGTGGTCAAATGCGACAATGTCCTTTCACCAAAAGGTACAAAGGAAAATCAGTTTTTTAAGATGTGTGAAACTTGATAATCTTCAAGTCTTTTATGCTTTCAAATTCTTTAGACTTTCAGCATAAAAGCACTTATTTATATAAATGAATGATTATAAATGAATAGGTTTTTTGTAAAGATTCTCAATTTGGCAATGCATAAGAATCAGTGGGCTGCCGTCTATGGGGTCGCACAGAGTCAGATGCGACTGAAGCGACTTAGCAGCAGCAGCAGCAGCAGCAGCAAGAATCACCTGGAATGCTTTTAAAAAGCAGGCAGACATGCTTCACTCTGGAAAATTTAATTAGAATTTTTGGAATGTGAGCTAGGCATCAATATTTAAAACTATCCCAAATGAATCAAAAATATATCTATTTTTTTAGATCAAAGAGTTGAAAATAAAGATTTACCTTTTACTCGTTTACTCATTTTACATTTACTCTTCATTTTACAGTATCTGGTCATCACAGAATCAAAAATGTTGTTTAATACTAGTTATTATCTGGAGAAATTATTATTCTATAGGAAAAAATAGCAAAATAAGCACAAATCAATAATTTACATTTAAATATGGGCTAAGAGAATTAGTTACAGGAAAATATACTAACTATAAATGTCCAGCATACAGTATGTGAAGTTACAATTAGACTGTATTTCCACATAATACTTTTCTGTTGCATTTTTGATTAATGATCTATTTGTGATAGCAAATTATTATTGTGAAACTTTGAGATATATTGTTAGCACATTCCACAAACACATATTACTACCAACAAGCACACAAAAAACATGTATGTTGTGAAGGCACTCACTTTAAGACTATGTTGTACTTTTCAAGGAAAAGAAAATCAAGGACTTACTATGGTATTATAGTCAGTGTGCATTGAATTGTACATCCAAAAGGCCACTGCACATTAAAAATACAAGATCTCCATGATACTTTGGTTGATTATGCATACATAGCAAGGCACAAATTTTACTAAAAGATTTTCCTTGAATATAGTTTTGGAATTTTAACCTAAGCTTAATAATTCAGCTCAATGCTTTCTAACATTTTGAGTAGTATACACTTCTGAGGTATGTAGAGTAGCTTCCATTTTATGTGTTTATGTTAAAGCAGATTTTTAAAATGTGTTGAATGTGCATCAGTTTAACTATTATGACATTTTTTGTTATGAGTACTTAAATTGATTAAGAAAGATAAGTAAATCATGAACTGTATGATAAACTAATAAAATATTAATATTTTAATATTATGATTAATAAATAAGCAAAGTAATATAAAATAAAAAGTAATAAAATATTGTTAAAAATAAACAATGATCTTTTTTTTCAGTTCTAAAATTTAGCAAGATTTTCTCATATGTGAGAAACTGTTTAGAACTCAAATTATAAATTTTTAGTATCTAAATTAGTTGGATTCTCTGTTTTCTGGAAGTCATTTATTATGTACAAGTTTTTATTTAATCTTACATCACTTTACTAAATGATTTAATGTCCCTATTTATCATCCAAAAGATTATATTTTAATTTTTTAAGCTCTTAGATATATTGTTTCTTGGCAAGAGAACATTGATAAAAGTGAGGAGGAAGGGACTTGTGAATGTACTCCCACACTATCCCTTAAACTGTTGTTCTTCAGTCACTGTGTGATTCGGTGACACAGTGGACTGACTCTGTGACTGACTCTGTGACCGACTCCACGTCCGACTCTGTGACCCCCATGGACTGCAGCACATCGGGCTTCCTGTCTTTCGCTGTTTCCCAGAGTTTGCTCAAAACTCATGTCCATTGAGTTAGCGACATCATCCAATCATCTCATTCTGTGTCTTCTCCTTCTTCTCCTGTCCTCAGGCTTTCCCAGCACCAGGGTTTTTTCCAGTGAGTCAGTTCTTCATATTAGGTGGCAAATGTAGTGGAGTTTCAGCTTCAGCATCAGTCCTTCCAATTAATATTCAGGGTTGATTTCTTTTAGGATTGACTGATTGGATCTCCTTGCTCTCCAAGGGACTCTCAAATGTCTTCTCCAACACCACAATTTGAAACTATAAGTTCTTTGAAACTCAACTTTTTTTATGCTCCAACTTTCACATACATACATGACTACTGGACAAACCATAGCTTTGACTATATAGACCTTTGTTGGCAAAGTAATTTCTGTGTTTTTTAATATATTGTCTAGGTTTGTCATAGCTTTCCTTTCAAGAAGCAAGTGTCTTTTAATTTCAAGCCTGCAGTCATTGTCTGCAGCAATTTTGGAGCCCAAGAAAATAAAGTCTGACACTGTTTCCACTATTTCCCCATCTATTTGCCATGAAGTGATGGGACTGGATGCCATGGGATCTTAGTGTTTTGAACGTTGAGTTTTAAGCCAGCTTTTTCACTCTCCTCTTTCACCCTCATTTAGAGGCTCTTTAGTTCCTATTCACTTTCTGCCATAAGGGTGGTATCATCTGTATATCTGAGGATGTTGATATTTCTCCCCCAATTTTGATTCCAGCTTGTGAGTCATTCAGCCCAGCATTTCTCATGATGTACTCTGCATAGAAGTTAAATAAGCAGGGTGACAATATACAGCTTTGTCATACCCCTTTTCCAGTTTTGAACCGGTCTGTTTTTCCATGTACAGTTCTCACTATTGATTCTTGACCTGCATACAGTTTTCTCAGGACACAGGTAAGGTGGTCTCATATTCCTATCTCTTTAAAAATTTCCCACAGTTTGTTGTGATCCACATAGTTAAAGGCTTTAGTGTAGTCAATAAATAGTGAAATGATATTTTCTTTCTTCACACATAATATTTCTCAAAAAGTAAAAGAACACAATCAAACATGGAGCCAGGAAAATATTCAGGGGCCTAATATCAGTAATGTTCACAGCTTTTTTTAAAACAAGCAATAACATTAGAATGGCTTAACAATAGCTAAACAATGTTTACATTTCTTATTTCCAAACAACAAATTTACCCAAGATATCTCTTGTGTCAGAGCAAATGACAGATACCATAACCAATATCATATAACCAAATGGCTATGTGTTTTTGTTAATTGAGAAGTACAGGGATATGTATTCCTTGCATTCATTTTGTGACTTTTCTCTCCTTTTCTGCCACACTTTCACTATCATGTTAGAGACCTCATCCTCACATCATGGCTGTTCAGCTACATCTGCCTTATCCTGTGAGAAGAGTGCACACAAAAATGAGGCAGATTCTGGGAGAAAAGATGAGTTGTCTTCACAGGACTATGTCTTTATTTCAGGGAGAAAAATCACTGAAATCTATGACAGACTTCACTTTCTGTTTCATTTGGTCTGAATTGGGTATTTGGTCTGACTATGCCCATGTACTCCTTCCTGGCACAGTGGGACAAGATCATCATGACTCGTTCAGCCATTGTTTCCAACTGGTAACACTAGCATTCTGGATGAGGCAATTCTTTATAGTGTAGGACTGTCCCTGCATCCCTAAGCACTAAATGCTTGTAGCTAATCACAACAGCCAACATCATTCTTCATATTTCTTGGAGGAACACTACTGCTATCTGTTGAGAACCAGTAATTAGGACATCCGTGATTCATTCTCTTGGCAAACAGAGAATAAATTCATTTATTGTTTATCACGGGAAAAGGAAGACTGGTCTTGGGTAGATGACCAACAGTGTCTGCCATATCCTAGAAGGAAATAAGTTAGTGATTTGATTAACTTTAACAAATAATAGAGAAGAAAATAGGAGGTTCCAACTTTTGTTGGCTAATTGTGTGTTATTGTTTTATCTTGTGAAACTTTAATTTTCTCATCTCTGAAACGATGGCTTTGGACTGCATGATATCTTGCATTGCTTCCAATCCTAAAGAACCTCAGGTGTTAGATATATTGTAACTTAGAGGTGATGCATACAATAATTTAGAGATTTTCTATGAGATTCTATAGCTTTCCACAAAAGGACCCTTGCCACAGCAATCTCTGGAGAGTAAAATAAGAATATTTTCTTATCCAAACAAATTTAGAAAATATATACTGCCTAATTTTAATGATAAGAAAAACAAAGTTACATAAAAGTTTTTTGTTTAATTTTCCAAAAAGCTAGAAATATAATAATGCTTTACCTGGGAAATTTGACTATCTAAGTTTTGTTAAATTCATGTTTGCATATATATGTGAATACTTTTTAAACAAGCAAATATTTTTTTCAGTTATTTGTGTACTGAAACACTTCAAAATAGCAGTGAAACCTTAAAAACATAGATCACCTATGCATCAAATTTATTTAGATTCTTTGTAATAAGCTTATTTATATTATACAAGTTACAGAATGTTTTCTCAACAATGATAATTTCTTCTAACAATTATCATAGGAAAAATAAATTTTGTCAATAGGTAAAATCTTCAATCATTAACACATATTTATTATATTTATATTTATCAATCAGGTATTTACTGGATGTTTATTGCATATACCAAAGACTGTGAGCAATTTGACTTCACATTTTCAACTATCTTGCATGCCTAGCTCCTAAACATTCTTTAACTCTGGGAGTGTCATTTGCTCTCAAAGTCTCCTCTCAATACCTTCCCATGATTAAATATTCTCCTTTGTGGTTTTTGTTGCACTCTGTGCTCCTTAGGCAACTTAGTGCTCCTTAGCCTCCTAGGTGCTCCTTAGGGCACTTAACCACTTACAGAAATTCCCTCGTTACTTGCTCTTCCTCTATAAGATCATAACTTTTGTCTTGGTATCTCTATTGCCAAACCTTTTGCTTACCTTTTAGATACATATTATTTAATAATCATCACAATCCTATAAGACAGGGTTTTATTATCCCCATTTTATTGTCAATAAAACCAGGATATAAAGAGGATTGATAACTTACTCATTAAACATTGCTAATATGTAGCAGAACTTATAATAAAGCACACATGAACTTTGCTCCATGATCACTTATAAATGCCAGTTTTTGATTGATTATATTAAGATACCAACTTCCTCGGTGAATATTACTATTAGACCTTATCAGACACACAGACAACTTCCTTTAATCCAGAAATCAATGCTATTTCTTCTCTCTAAAGAGAAAAAGCTGGCATTTGAAAACATTTGCCATTTCTGTATTAAACATAAATGTGTCCTCAAAAGCATTATTCTTTGGAGACTGCAATGATAAAATACACATAGATTATGTTATCTTGTTTTAAAACGTTAGTAAAATTTTATACATTGAAATATGAAACATTTCTGCTATTATTATTTCCCATAATTTGCCTAAATTAGATAATACTTACTAACCTATTACCCAACAATAAAATATTAAATATTAAATATTAAAATATGAATTTAATTAACAAAAATAAATCTTTCTTAACTACTGACCTGCCTCTTGAGAAATCTGTATGCAGGTCAGGAAGCAACAGTTAGAACTGGACATGGAACAACAGAATGGTTCCAAATAGGAAAAAGAGTACATCAAGGCTGTATATTGTCACCCTGCTTATTTAACTTATATGCAGAGTACATTATCAGAAATGCTGGGCTGGAAGAAGCATAAGCTGGATCAAGATTGCTGGGAGAAATATCAGTAACCTCAGATATGCAGATGACATCACCCTTATGGCAGAAAGTGAAGAGGAACTAAAAAGCTTCTTGATGAAAGTGAAAGTGGAGAGTGAAAAAGTTGGCTTAAAGCTCAACATTCAGAAAACGAAGATCATGGCATCTGGTCCCATCACTTCATGGGAAATAGATGGGGAAACAGTGGAAATAGTGTCAGACTTTATTTTTGGGGGGTCTCCAAAATCACTGCAGCTGGTGACTGCACCCATGAAATTAAAAGATGCTTACTCCTTGGACGGAAAGTTATGACCAACCTAGATAGTATATTCAAAAGCAGAGACATTACTTTGCCAACAAAGGTCCGTCTAGTCAAGGCTATGGTTTTTCCTGTGGTCATGAATGGATGTGAGAGTTGGACTGTGAAGAAGGATGAGCACCGAAGAATTGATGCTTTTGAAATGTGGTGTTGGAGAAGACTCTTGAGAGTCCCTTGGATGGCAAGAAGATCCAACCAGTCCATTCTGAAGGAGATCAGCCCTGGGATTTCTTTGGAAGGAATGATGTTAAAGCTGAAACTCCAGTACTTTGGCCACCTCATGCAAAGAGTTGACTCATTGGAAAAGACTCTGATGCTGGGAGGGATTGCAGGGAAGAGGAGAAGGGGACGACAGAGGATGAGATGGCTGGATGGCATCACTAACTCGATGGACGTGAGTCTGAGTGAACTCTGGGAGTTGGTGATGGACAGGGAGCCCTGGTGTGCTGCGATTCATGGGGTCGCAAAGAGTCGGACACGACTGCGCAACTGAACTGAACTGAACTGAACGGTAGTTAAGAAAATGTAATAGTCTCTTAACAATAATACTCCAGAAAGTCATATATTTCTTAACTACAGAGTGATAATGCTGTATTATAAATTTTTTTTTTTTTAATTCTGGCTTACAATAAAGTCACTAATCTATGAGTCAACTGTGGCTCGGTGGGATTCTGTTGGAATCAGTTCATTGACTCTACATCAGTCCGTGGTTCAACTGAGCATAATTCCAGAATCTCATTTGTATCCAAATCCATTTCATTGAGTTTGCATCATGAGTCTGGAGCCAGGTTGAATGTCCAGCTGATAATGGAGTGAATGCTCTCTCACAGAGGATCCCAGGAGGACATAATCAAATCAAACTGCATGGGTGCATTGAAGATATCTACACTCTTGTGTTTCTTTCATATGGCTGAAGCAAGTCACATGCCCACCTCTTTGTTATGGGGAAGTATACTATAACTTGAGAGAAAACAGAAAAACCAAACATTTATTAAATAATAATTTCATTAATCACATATAACATTCTTTTGGAAATAATATAGAATTTGACAATCATATTTTGAAAGAAAAAACCCTCAGCGTTAGACATAACAAGTTGTGAAATGTTAATATTTTATTTTTAGACTCAACAGCTTCAGTGAGACTCACCTTATACCTCTCATGTTCTTTCCATATACTAGAGGGAAAAAATAAATCTCATGTTTAGAAATGAAACTAAGATCATCAAGTTTCAGTGATAGTGTGTTTCAGTGGATATATTTCTTAATTGGGAGGCAGTTCTTATATAATTTCTATTATCTCCTCTGATAAATCTAGGAGGCTCATGTATAAAGTAAGTTTCATGATTTGATGTCTAGGAATTGCTTTAAAAATTACATTTGCTCTTTAAAATATTACTTCATTGCCACCAATATTGCTTTTCATATGAAAATAAAGAATCCTAATGAGCTAACTTCTCACTCCAAATCTTTAAAAAATACATGCAAAATGAAGTAATTGTTCTCCTGTTGGAAATCATAGTATATTTCCTTTCCTAGAGGATGATAAAATTAAAAATTATGCAGTAAGTATTGGTTTCTTTATCACATTCATATTTTCTGCTCCAAAATGTATATTCAAATCTAATTAAATACAAATTCATAAATAACATGGTAAAAGCTTCTGACTTTTCCACATTTTTCTGATAGAATACAAATCTAATATTTTAATAATATATCATTATTACAGTCTTCCTGCTGCATTTATAAAAATGCTTTGCAGAAATCATTTAAGATAAATGTTTTGAATATTTATATTACTGAAGGAGAAAGAAATTTCAGCACCCATGTCTGAAATATAAGCATCTATTTGGTCTTGCACATAAGTGCCTTAGCATTAATGTCTTGAAACTGCACTCTTACTGAATTTCATAATACTAGTTCATGTTCCTGCTTCGTAAAACAATAGGGCATTTTGTCATGGTGCCTTTGCAATATACACATTCATCAAATTATGATTAGCTAAGGTCAAGCTTGCAGCTACAAATAACATTCACAGTATTTGATAAATAATGCAATAAAATATCATTAACTGCTCGGTGTAATGGATGATCTACTTCTTTCCCCTTCTTTTGCTCAGATATAATCTTTGGGCTGCAAAAGTCACACTACGTCTCTGGTAATAATGGCTTGTTATTGAATCCATTAACTTTATATTTTCCCATTTTATTGCACATTTTAGATAAAATAACCAATTGGCAGCATTTATAAATAATGCCATTGAACATTGAACATTGTAGGTTTTTACCATGCTTCCTTCCTCAGTTGCTCTTTGTATGTAGCCTATGGATTTATTTATAGATATAAAAATCATAAATGCAGAATATAAATATAGAAATTATGTATAATATAAGCATAAATATTCTCAAAATTTCTTGAACGAAAAAAGTCAACATAATGTGGTTGCAAGTATTATTCCTATTTAATTCTAAATTGATAATAATAGTATAGATATTATATATTGGTGAAATAAAAATACACATTTCTTACTACTATGAAAATCCATATGTAAGTTTATACATATAAATATATACACACACACTCATATATATTTAGTAATATATAAATGTAGATGCACACTCACACATAGAGTGTAATAATATTAAGAAAAAGAGGATGCCCTGAATATTAACTTATATGAATCTTGAATTCAAAAGATGCACAATCATTACCTCTGGGGAGATTATGACTAGCAAGTAAGTAGGCAGTAAAATTTTTGGACTTACAATCATTTGGAAATTCTTCAAGAGATGAAAGAATTAATTCAGACAACTATTTTGTTTTGAGAAAATCTGTTAGAAGGGAAAGAAGCTCATTATAGTGCCTGAAATATTGCCATTAGATAATATTCATAAAATCGCAACAATATTTAAGCCAATTTATATAAAATGAGGAACAAATATGATAAATTTTATCCATGCAACTCTTTTCAAATTTTAATCATTTGGTAGTTTAGACTTCTGGGAGGAAATTTATGTAAAGTGATATGTTTAAATAGCTATGCAAACACAATAGCTAAGTTGAGCATTTTATGAATATATTTGCATTATGTATTTAAAAATTCAAGTAGAAAAAGAGAATTCCTCTCAATACTTGGCATATACAGTGGCATACATGACTGGCATGCTCACTCGTGTCCAATTCTTTCACAACCTCATGGACTGTAGCTCTTGCCAGGCTCCTCTGTCCAAACAATTTTCCAGGCAAGAATACTGGAATGGGTTGCTTTTCCCATTCCAGGGAATCTTCATGACCCATGGGCCATCCTTTGTCTCTTGCATCTCCTGCATTGGCAGGCAGATTCTTTACCACTGTGCCACATGGGAATCCCTGGCATATACAATGATGTAATCCAATTTTTATTAATATTTTCCTGAGGTCCACCAAGATATTTTAACCATTATCAACTTTGTTCTATAGTGATTTTTTTCCTTTAAGAATAGTAATCCAAAATATTAAGTTATTTGAACTTAAGCAATTTCTTACAATTTTTTGCCTTTAGTCACCATATGGGACAAACTTCGAAATAAGCAGAAACAATGTAACTGCAAAGAAAAGGAAGAAGCTATGTACACAATTCTGTTTCAGAATGTGAACCTGGGGTAATCTTTCAAAATGAAATATGTTT
Organism: Capricornis sumatraensis; assembly: GCF_032405125.1. Taxonomy (NCBI): domain Eukaryota; kingdom Metazoa; phylum Chordata; class Mammalia; order Artiodactyla; family Bovidae; genus Capricornis; species Capricornis sumatraensis. The sequence goes on along the minus strand of NC_091072.1, from coordinate 60,958,164 downwards.
CCCTATGACGGTGAAGTCCTGAAAATGAATGGAGAGTACTCCGCACAGGACAAGGAAGCTCATTCACCAGTGAGCACTATCTGTATATGCCAGTGACTAGGAACCTGAGGATCAAAGGGAGATCCCACAGCTTCAGAGTTTACTGCACAGTCAAAGAAAATAGGGAAACGCAGATTCTTCTCAGCTACACTATGAGGACAGGTCATGCAACCACCTGTTTTTCACTGTATCCCCTGAGTATGGGCGGACTAACGCAGAGCTTTGTACATAGGCTGATTCTCCAAAATAAGTATTGATGGATAGGAAAAATATTGTTCCTAAACAGCTGAGAGAGAGCATGTTGGATGCACACCTAAGCAACAAGGGAAGATAGAAAAAGATACTGTGAGGAGATGCCATCCAGATTTAATTTTCAGCCATGTGAAGGAACTAGCCAAGTAATTGAAAGGATCTAAGCAAGACAGATGTGAGTAGAGGCAACATGGCATACAGTCAGGAGGAGCAGCAGATGAGCAGGTTCAGTCCCACAAAGTTCATGGTGAATTTTAAGTCATGACCTGTGGCTGGAGTGGACTGTAGATAGTGGTGAGTGGCCAGATGTGAAAGCGGCAATATGTGGTGACGCTGATCATGAAAGGTCATATATGCTGTGCATCAGCCATTCAGTTTCAACTTATAAATGATGAACAACCCATGAAAGACTTAGAAAAATGAGATTCAGACTAATATTTTGATTTTTTATAAAATCACTCTGGTATCCAACTGGAAGGGAGAAGTTGAGATGAACAACTAATTAGGAGTTTATTTTTCTAATTTCTCTAATTTACTATGAACAGATAGTAAAGAACAGATACTAAGAGAGAAATATTTAGATGGATTTGAAAGTTATCATTTTAGAGATGGAAGGCATAGAGTTTATGCTCCAGGAAACCATTTCATTATGTTGTGTTAGTCTCTCAATTGTGTCCAATGCTTTGCAACCCTATGGACTGTAGCCAGCCAGGCTCCTCTGTCATGGAATTCTCCAGGCAGGAATACTAGAGTGGGTTGCCTTTCCCTTCTCCAGGGGATCATCCTGACCCAGTGATCGAACCTGGGTCCCTGTATTGCAGGTGGATTCTTTTTCCTCTGAACCACCAGGGGAAAATGACCAAATGAACTGAAATACATAGGTTACTTTTTTTAGGGCTTCCCAGCTTGTGTTAGTGGTAAAGAACCCGCCTGCCAATGCAGGAGATGTAACAGACACAGGTTCAATCCCTGGGTCTGGAAGATCCCCTGGAGAAGGGCATAGCAACCCACTGCAGTATTCTTGCCTGGAAAATCCCATGGACAGAGGAGCCCGAGGGCAGGCTACAGTCCATAGGGTTTCAAAGAGTTAGACATACCTGAAACGACTGAAGAGACATCCCCCCTCACACACACATTAAAGTATTTCATTTCATTGTTGTTTTAATTGTTTTTGATCATCATGCCAGTCACCAGTTAAAAGTTATGTAACTCTGCCAGATCCATTGCTTGAGCACCTACTGTTTTAAGAAATGTTGTACCATGTTGTGGAATACTGTAGAAAAGTATGCAAAAAAAGAGTTAAAACATTTTCTCTAGTTGTGTTTCAAATGGTAGCACACAATTTCAAAATATTTTTCTTACTAGACATGGGGAATGACTTCCCCATGTGGGAGTACATGGGGAAAAGGACAGGGGGTTAGGAGAAATTAAGTAAGTCAAAAATTGTTAAAAATTGACACAATGAATTATTAGATTACTGAGTAGAACCATTAACAAGTATCCATACAGGTAGGAGAACAGGAGAGCTGATTGTGAGAAGCTGCAAAGAAGAAGCCATAGGAAAAGGATGTAGCAGCTATTAATTTACACAGGGGTTGAGATTCTGTCCTACCCAGAGCACTAATCCTTAAAGAGGAAGTTAGTTTTATATTAACCTGATTAATGTGATTGGTGGGCTTTCCTGGTGGCTCAGTCAGTAAAAAATCTGCCTGCAATAAAGGAGACATGGGTTCTATCCCTGGGTTGGAAAGATCCAGTGGAGAAGGAAATGGCAACCCACTCTAGTATTCTTGCCTGGAAAATCCCATGGACAGAGGAGCCTGTCAGGTTACAGTCCATGGGGTCGCAAAGAGTCAGACACGACTTAGCAGCACCAAAGCACAACCTGATTGACATCTTGATTGTGCTGTTATAGAAAGGAAATGAGAATCTGTAAGTATTTTGTTACACTTTAGTGTAAAGTGGATAACAGAGATTAAGTAAATCTTATTCTCTTAAAGGCAGAATATTTTCACAAATTATGTTTGATTCCTCGCCTCTTCATGTATTAGTTTATAAATCTGGGCAAAATGTTTGAACTCTTTTAAGCTCTATCATAAACTAATTATCATAGGACAGACTTTATTTTGTTTTCATGAGGATAAAATGAAATAATTCATATAAGTGGCTTAGTACTTTCTATTTGATATAGTGCTTAGGTTTAGTCTCATCATGATTTTTCATCCATTTACTATTTTAGGTGCTGAAGAAACAGCCCTGCTTTAAGACAGAAGTCTATGCCTTCATGGTACTTCACTTCTGCTGAGTAAAATCATACTTATTTTCCTGTTTTAGCTTTCATAATGTTTTTCATCTCTGAAATTCTATATACAGTATTCCAACATATTGGGTTGGCCAAAAAGTTTGTTCAGGGTTTTCTGTAAGATGTTAACGGAAAACGCAAGCAAAATTTTTGTCAACCCAATATGTAGAATTATTGCCTTGGTAATAATTCCAATTAGCAGAACAGTTCTTGTTTTTCTGTTAAAAACTGTTACGAGAGTAAGTCTTTGTAACTAAGAGAAAAGAAAGCTAGATAAAACAGCATTTCAGAAAACTGATTAATTTCTTCCATTTTTTTCAGTGTATCCAATATCACTAAAGCCTTCTGTAGAAGCTCTATTTCTTACCATTTTCTACTTTACAGGAAGACTGTGAATTGTGATGTAGATCAAGAATTATTAAGCAGAACAGACTTAAACATATTCTAGTGTTACAGCACATTAGTCAGTGTTATCACAAAAAAGAAAGAAAATGAATCATGTAAAAAATAATTGTACTAGGCCTATTCATTTCTAGTCTTTGGCCTATCCAGCAATATCTAGGCAACCAGCACATTTAGAAAACACTGAGTAAAAGACTAGAATAATACTTGACTGTACTATTCTTCCTACAAAATGCCATCTGTGAGTCCCCATACATTTTTCCATGCAATGATTCAGTGATTTGTTTATGAATTTGCCTTGGGATGTTAAAGGAGTATATTTAATAAGAACATCTTATGCTAAGTCAGGGGAAATGAAATGCTTCATTAGAGAATGTCAGACTGGAAAAAAAGATACAATGACAGAGATGAGATTGTTGAAAATTATAGTAGGAATGAGTAAGCTTTAAATCATGGTGGTTGAAAGTAAAATTTTAATTAATTTTACCTATTTTAAACAAAAAAGAAGCCTATTATTTCCTATAGATTATATATCTTACCCCAAGAATGCTTAAAAGTAGCAAATTTTTCAATGAATAAATTACACACCAGTATCTCTCATAAATATAGATGAAAAATACTCAGGAAAATATTGACAAGTTAAATCCAACAACAAAGAAAAGGAATTATACAACACAATTAAGTGCAATTTATCCCAGATATACAAGATTGGTTCAACATTGGAAACATAATTAATTTACTCTATCACATCAACAGACTAAAAAAGGAAAATCATGTGATAATATCAACAGATGAAAGAAAAAAAAACTGATGAATTTGAAAATAATTAATAAGAAAAAAATCTCAATAAAATAGAGATAGAAGAGAACTTTCTCAAAACTGGCAAAGAGTAACTACAAAAATGCACAGCTGATATCATACTGAATAGTAAGAAACTCAAACCTTTCCCACTTGTACCTATCAGGTACAAGATAAAGATATTCTAGTACAATAAAAAAAAGAGAGAGAAAATGGAGGGGAGAAGGGAGGAGAGGGAGAGGAAAGAGAAGGGAAGAGAGAGAAAGAAGAGTGGGGAGAAAAGAAATGGGAAGGTAGAAATAAACTGATTTGTTCACAGATGACATGACTGTTTATGTAGAAAAAAATTTTTTTTTAATCAAACAAACAAAAAACAACTCCTGGAATTAATAAATGATTATACCAAAGTTGCAAGATCCAAGGTCAGGGTAAAAAAGTCAACCACTTTCCCATATACCGGTAACAGATGAGATTTGAAATTAAAAACAATCTCATTTATATTAGCAACTTAATGTAAATAAGTAAATACATGTGCACATGTGTGCTAAGTCACTTCAGTTGTATCCAACTCTTTGCAGCTCCGTGGACTGCCACCCACCAGGATCCTCTGTCCATGAGGTTCTCCAGGCAAGAATACTGGAGTGGGTTACTATGCCCTGCTTCAGGGAATCTTTCTGACACAGAGATCAAACCACATTTCCTGCGCCTCCTGCCGGCAAAGGTCCATATAGTCAAAGCTATGGTTCTTCCAGTAGTCATGCACAGATGTGAAAGTTGGACCATAAAAAAGGCTTAGTGCCAAAGAATTGATGCTTTTGAACTGTGGTTCTGGAGAAGACTCTGTGGTTCTGGAGAGTCCCTTTGACAGCAAGGAGATCCAACCAGTCAATCCTAAAGGAAATCAGTCCTAAATATTCATTGGAAGGACTGATGCTAAAGCTGAAGCTCCAATACACTGGCCCCCTGATGTGAAGAGCTGACTCATTGGAAAAAATCCTAATGCTGGGAAATATTGAGGGCAGGAGCAGAAGGCAACAACACAGGATGAGGTGGTTGGATGGTATCATCAACCCAATGTCCATGAGGTTGAGCAAATTCCAGGAGATACTGAGGACAGTGAAGAACAGGGAAGCCTGACTTACTGCAGTCCATGGGGTCACAAAAAGTCAGACAGAACTACAACAAAAGACCCAGAATAGGCAACACAGTGTTGAGGAACACTTGACTTCAAGACTCACTGAAAATCAACCTTAAACAATACAAGGTGGAATTGGCAAAAGTATAGATAAATAGTTTAGTGGAACTGAATAGAGAGCCTAGAATATAGATCTTCCTAATCTGCCAAATAAGGAGTTCATGATCTGAGCCACAGTCAGCTCCCAGTCTTGTTTTTGTTGACTGTATAGAGTTTCTCCATCTTTGGCTGCAAAGAATATAACCAATCTGATTTCAGTGTTGACCATCTGGTGATGTCCATGTGTAGAGTCTTCTCTTGTGTTGTTGGAGGAGGGTGTTTGCTATGACCAGTGTGTCCTCTTGGCAAAACTCTATTAGCCTTTGCCCTGCTTCATTCTGTATTCTAAGGCCAAATTTGCTTGTTACTCCAGGTGTTTCTTGACTCCCTACTTTTGCATTCCAGTCCCCTATAATGAAAAGGACATCTTTCTTGAGTATTAGTTCTAAAAGGTCTTGTAGGTCTTCAAAGAACCATTCAACTTCAGCTTCTTCAGCATTACTGGTTGGGGCATAGGCTTGGATTACTAGTCAAGGCTAGGGTTTCTCCAGTAGTCATGTATGGATGTGAGAGTTGGACTGTGAGGAAAGCTGAGTGCCAAAGAATTGATGCTTTTGAACTGTGGTGTTGGAGAAGACTCTTGAGAGTGCGTTGGACTGCAAAGAGATCCAACCAGTCCATTCTAAAGGAGATCAGCCCTGGGATTTCTTTGGAAGGAATGATGCTAAAGCTGAAACTCCAGTACTTTGGCCACCTCATGCGAAGAGTTGACTCATTGGAAAAGACTCTGATGCTGGGAGGGATTGGGGGCAGGAGGTGAAGGGGACGACAGAGGATGAGATGGCTGGATGGCATCACCAACTCGATGGACATGAGTCTGAGTGAACTCCCGGAGTTGGTGATGGACAGGGAGGCCTGGATTGCTGCAGTTCATGGGGTTGCAAAGAGTTGGACACGAGTGAGTGACTGAACTGAACTGAATCTGTCAAAGCTGATCTTTGACAAAGGAAAAAAGACAATAAAATGGAGCAAAGATGGACATTTCACAAATAGTGCTGGAACAACTGGACATCCATTCAGGAGAAAACTTAGATATACATCAGTATGGTGATGACTTTTTAAACACAATACCAAAGACACAATTCATAAAATTATTAATTAATAATTTGGAATTATTAAAACAAAACAATTTCTGCTTTACCAAAGACAATAATAAGACAATAACAAAAATCACAGACATGGAGAAAATATTTGTAAAAGACACATCTGATAAAGGACTGAAGTACTAGGAACTCTTAAAACTCAAATAAGAAAATTAGCAATCTGATTAAAGGATGGGCCAAAGAGCTTAACAGACACCTCATCAAAGAAGATATGTGAAAGAAAGTCGCTCAGTTGTGTCCCACTCTTTGCAATCCCATGGATGATACATTTCATGGAATTCTCCAAGCCAGAATACTGGAATGGGTAGCCTTTCCCTTCTCCAGGGGATCTTCCCAAACCAGGTATCAAACCAAGGTCTCCCTCATTGCAGGCGGATTCTTTATCCACTGAGCCACAAGGGAAGTCTGAGGATATGTAGTTGACAAATATAAATAAGAAAAGATAACCTACAGCATATGTCACTAAGAAAATACAAATTAAAACAACAATGAAATAGTTTAGTAATACACAGACATACTGTTTATTCCCTTGCAAGGGAAAGCAAGTAAATTCCAGAAAAATATCTACCTCTGTTTCATTGACTACACTAAAGCCTTTGACTGTGTGGATCATAACAAACTGTGGAAAGCTCTTAAAGAGACGGGAATATCACACCATCTTACCTACCACCTGACAAACCTCTATGCAGGTCAAGAAACAACAGTTAGAACCCTGTATGGAACAGCTGATTGGTACAAGATTGAGAAAGGAGTACCACAGGGCTGTCTGCTGTCATGCTGACTGTTTAACCTAAATATCATGAGCAATCATGAGCAATTCTGGGCTGGATGAGTTACAAGTTGGACTCAAGATAGGTGGGAGAAATAGCAACAACCTCAGATATACGGATGATACCACTCTAGTGGCAGAAAGTGAAGAGGAACTGAAGAGCCTCTTGATGAGAGTGAAGGAAGAGAGTGAAAGAGCCAGCTTACACCTAAATATTAAAAAGAAAAACCTAAGATCATGGCATCTGCCCCCATTATTTCATGACAAATAGAAGGGGAAATGTGGTAGTAAGGACAGATTTCCTCTTTTGGGGTTCAAAAATCATTGTTGGATGGTGACTCCAGCCTTGAAATCAGAGGATGATTGCTTCTTGGCAGGAAAGCTATGACAAACCTCGAAAGTGTGTTGGAAAGCAGAGACATTACTCTACTGACAAAGGTCTGTATAGTCAAGACAATGGTTTTCCCAGTGGTTATGTACATTTGTGAGAGCATGGTCAGAAAGAAGGCAGAATGCCAAAGAATTCATGCATTTGATCTGTGGTGCTGGAAACAGCTCTGGAAAGTCCTCTGGACAGCAAGGAGATCAGACCAGTCAATCCTAAGGGAAATCAATCCTGAATACTCATTGGAAGAAATAATGTTGAAGCTGAATCTCCAGTATTTGGGTCATCTGATGCACCCACTCCAGTGTTCTTGCCTGGAGAATCCCAGGGATGGCAAAGCCTGGTGGGCTGCTGTCTATGGGGCTGCACAGAGTTGGACACGACTGAAGTGACTTAGCAGCAGCAGCAGCAGCAGCAGCAGATGCTAACAGTCAACTCCTTGGTAAAGCCCCCAGTGGTGGGAAAAATTGAGGGCAGAAGGAGAATAGGACATCAGAGGATGGGATGGCTGATGGCATCACTGATGCAATGGTCATGAACTTGGGCAAACTTTGGGAGATGGTGAGGGACAGTGAGGTCTGGCGTGCAGCAGTCCATGGAATCACAAAGAGATGGGCATGACTGGGCGTCTGAACAACAAAATCTGTGTTTATTACACTTTGCATATATTGTGTTCTTTAATACAGATTGAAGGTTCATGGCAACTCTCTGTTCAGCAAGTCTATCAATAACATTTTTTCAACAGCTTTTGTTCACCGTGTGTCTCTATGTCATGTTTTGGTAATTCTCACACTATTTCACTTTTTCACTATTATATTTGTTCTAGTAATCTCTGGTCAGTGATTTTTGATGTTACTAATGATTTTGGCATATTTTAGCAATAAAGTATTTTTTTAAGTATTTACATGGTTTCTTATGGATGATTCTGTTGAAAACTTAATAGGCTGAATTGTACTAACATAATATTTGTATGCACAAATAATAGAAAAAAATCCATATCACTCATTTTATTGTAACATTTGCTATATTGTGGTGGTCTGCAATCAAACTCACAGTATCCCTGAGGTATACAGTACACAATTATTGGAATGGCCAAAATTCAGAACACTGACAGTCACACCAAATGCTAACAAGGATATAGAACACTAGGAACCTTCATTCATTGCTAGTGGGTATGTGAAATGACAGAGTCACCTTGGAAGACTTTCTGGTGGTTTCTTACAAAGCTAAACATATTCTAACCATGCTGTCTAATTGAAAATTTATGTTCACACAAAAGCATGCACATGGATGTTATAACAGTTTTATGCACAATTGCCAAAAACTTGGACACAATCAAAAGATGTCCTTGAGTAGATGAATGATAATTAAACTGTAGAACATCCAGACAATAGAACATTGTTCAGCACTAAAAAGAAATGAGCTATCAACCTATGAAAAGACATAGAGAAATATTAAATACACATTACTAAGTGAAAGAAGATGATCTGAAAGGGTTATATACTGTATGATTCCAACTCTATGACATGACATTGTGGAAAAAGCAAAAATATGGAAACAGTAAAAATGTAGTGATTTTCAGGATTTGGGGTGATGAGGAATGAATAAGTGAAGTACAGAGGATTTGAGGGGCAATGAAAATACTCTGTATGATACCAAAATAATAGCTATGTGTCTACAACATATCTAACAACAAGAGTGAACCCTAATAAACTATGGACTTGGGTGATGAAATATGTCAATATGTTTCATCAATTGTAGCAAACACACAACTCTGGTCAGAGATGTTGATCATAGGGGAGGCTATGTAGAGGCAGGAAGTATATGGGAAATCTCTGTACCTTCCCCTCAGTTTTCCCATGACCTAAATGTGCCTTTAAGCAGTAGTCTTAATTTTTAAAATGCTATCTGCAGTGGAGGCTTCATTAATTCATGCCTATAGTACTAACTTAGTTCTATTTTTAATATCCTTAATAATTATAGTTTCTACCATTATGAGCAGTAAGCCCTCACTAGTGCACCATGAAACAGAAAACTACTGCACAAAATCTGAAGGTGTGCTCCATTTTCTTCTTGAAGGGCATATGCATGGTAAAACTGAGCTGTATGGCCAGAAATGCCTCATTTCAAATCTCAGTTTGGTAATTTGTTTAACTGGGGTTAATGTCCTCATTTATAAAAATGTAAGAAGTAGTAAGACACCTGTAAAGAATATAATATAATGCATAGAAATCCAACCTATTCATTTTTTGCCAATAGTATTTAATAAATGGCAACTTTTTTTTTTTTTTTTTTTGCTGTTCTTCTCTAAACTCATCAAAGAATATAATCCCCTTTAAGTGCCTGTGGAGACTCTGTTCTCTTTATGGGACTGTAGCTAGCACCTATTGGATATACAATAAAGTCTTCTGAGTGCTAGATATATTACCTTATGTGTGGTTACAAAATTATTCTCACCACATCATTATCTTCAGCACACTCTTCCAGAGATCAAGGTCCTTCATCTGTGAGTTAAATTCCAATCTTTTGCATGAAATTTAAACACTGTAATCTGGCTTCCACAGCCCGTGTATTTTTACTTTACACCACTGAACCCTGCACTATGTGGTAATGCATCTCATTTTTTTAATATGTATTCTTTGCCATATCTTTTCTACCTTTTTTACAAAAAGCAGGATAATCTTGACATTGTTCCTCGATGGTAAAGTGATAGTTTTGTTTTGTTTTTTGGCTTTTGTCATCACATCATCACAACCTAATACAACATTTGAAACCTACTAAAAACTCAAACTATTATTTGTTGAATGCATGAATAAAATGTACAACTATGTAAACCAGTGACTGTCAATGTGAAGATTTCACTGAATAAATTAATGACAAGATGTTGAAAAGAAGGTCACTGAAAATGGGGCAGAAAGGACGCAGATTAAGTTGTTCAGTAGATGTTATCCATGAAAGACGCTTAGTTCATGTTTTATTGACTCACACACTGTGATTTTTCTCAGCTGTTCAGATCTGCTCTAATATGGTTCGTTAACTCCATGCACAATAGAGAACTCTATCACTTCCAAAAATAATGTTTTCTTTTGTGATGGCATTTTTGCCTATAATCAATATTTAGTCTGGAAATACACAGAAAGACTATACATTTCTTCTTTTGATCTACATATGAGGAAGACAAAAACAAAACAAAAATTCAACATGAACTGTATATAATAAGAATAGCATAGATTTATTCTGTCTATTACACTTTCACCATATCCTTCATTGAACAATCATGATAAATGCTTACAATAAGATCAGTTCCAGACTAATATTTGAATCCTTAAAGCTGAGTCAGTTTAGTTAAACAAAGTCTGAAGAACTGAATGCATTTAGTTTAGAAATGTTACAGTGAAAATAAAAATGGTGTTGAGATCATGCACATTTCAGATCGGCTTCCTCTTGAATCTTAGTACTATTAGTTACTAACATGAACAATGTGATTAGTATCTCTTGGACTTAGGCTTCTCATCATTTATAAAGGTATAATAAGGCTTAGCATTTAGTTTTACAGTGAAAATTAAATGAGTTAACATATAAATACTGTTGACACTAAAAGTTATATAAATAATTGTCTTCTCTTGCCTTTTATGGTAATTTTATTTTAATAATTATTCATATTGCATATGTGTGTATTTATGTGTACTTAATTTCATTTATAATTCAATAATTTCCAAAATGGAATATGAGGCTGCTTAGAAATATAGCTATTCTATCATTTAAATTGCATATTTGTTGAGCATCTATAATATACAAATTGATGCCCTGGATGTGCTAGATCTAGTAACAGAAGAAAATTTGGTGCTAAACTAAACACAGACAGAGGAAAAACCATAATAAGAAATAGAGGTTGAGGCAATCCATTGTAATTGAATGTAAAATTGTCTGAAATACATGGCAAGTCACAGTTTATCAAATATATTTGATTAAATGCAACACTCCATTGTCTAATTCCTTTGTTTTGGATTGCCACTATCCAAGGAATGACCATATAAAAACATAAAATACCTCACATAAACTTGGGTTGTCTATCCATAGAAGCTTTCAGAGGAGAAGTATGTTCTATTCTTTCAGTAGATGGATTGCATAATTCATCATTTCTCTAATAGTATCCAAATAAGAAACTGCCATTGTACTTTATTTATACCCTGTATATAATAGGTAAGAATAGAATATGTGATTTTAAAGCATTAGTTTTGTTAGAGATTAATTGCTTTTATCAATAAGAATTTGGAGACATTTTATAAGATTAAGATACTCCAGGGTGTATTTTATTGATCCACTAATACATGATTTGGGTGGTTAAAGCACTTAGCCTTTAGGTTTATAGCTCAAAATGTACCCTAGGCATGAATAAATGGAATAATAAAATGTACCCTGGAGTGTCTTGATGTCATATTAAAAATAATAAAACACATGAACTGATATCTTCTGAATTCAAATAAAGAAGAGGATAGCAATACAAACATTCAGTACTCTGAATTGCATTAAATTGACACTTTGTCAAAGCCTAATAATATGGTTACTATAGATAAAATTTTGTTCTACTCATTATATTTTGTTAAATTTGTTTTCTAAAAGTCATTCAATAGTCTTGGAAAAAAATCTTGTTTAACTTTGAAAATCCCAAAGGCAAACATTGAATACTTAAGTACAGAAGTATTCAACAGAAACATTCTTAACATCTCTCCTTTCCAAAAGAATGTTTCTTTCATAATTTATTGTCTTATTTAACTTCTAGGTCTTGTTCTCAACTTTGGGTTAATTTATTTTTATTTAATTCACTTCAAACAGTATTGTGTACTTTCAACATGACAAAAACTAGGCCAGGAACTTTGCCAAGTACCTCGGATTCAAAGATGAATAAAATACATTCCCCACCTTTAATTATTCACAGTCAAGTAAAGAAAAACAACATAAGTAATTTCATGCAAAGAGAAAAGTACTATAATTCTAAATTCTACCTTCAGGGTAGAAAGGAAAGCTTTAGAATAGTACATTAATAAAAAAGTATGAAGGATTTAAAAGTAAAGGAAAAGACAGCAGCCTTGCTGACGAGGTGGGTCACCATCACCAGTGAGAAGTGTCCTTTGATCTGCTCAGAGTTTTGGACTTCTCCCGAAAGGCAGTAGGAGACCGCCAAATGCTGCTGTTGTTGTTTTATTTTATTTATTTATTTATTTTTACCAAGGGAACATTAGGATAAAAATTTATCTTTTGGAAAGCTCCCTCTAGCAGCAGTGTGGAAGATTGATTGTCCTGGAGTGAGGTAGTTACCAAAGTTTAAGTGAGAGATGGTAGACGACCAGAGAGGGTGGGAAGGAAATGAAGAGTGAAATTTGAGGGAAAAGTCCGAGTTACAGCTCTCCCCCTTCATAATGACAAGGCTGGACAGCGAGTCCTAGTGACTGTAATGATTTAGGATGTGAGAGAGTAGCATGGAAACATATACATTGCCATATGCAAAATAGTGGCAATTTGCTGTATGACAATCTGCTGCTCTATGACAACCTAAAGAGGTGGGATGGGGTGGGAGGTGAGAGGGAGGTTCATGAGGTGAAGGGATATACTTATCCTACGGCTGATTCATGTTGATGTATGGCAGAGACCAACACAATATTGTAATGTAGTTATCCTCCAATTAAAAATAAATTTTAAAAAGATGTGGGATGTGGAGGTAAAGGGCAGGAAGGAAAGGAAGAATGCTTTTAGAATATTTGCTCCTCTTTAACTGGAGCAGTAAGAAATACTAGCCCAAGGGAAGTAAGCACCTTTCGAAACTTTATTAATCTTGCAAATCTCAGTGTAATTTTTTTTTTTTTTTTTACTTACAGGAAATAGTTCCTAAATCAGGTGCTCTAAGATCCTAGTTTTTCTTTCTCTCTTCCTCTCTCTCTCTACACACACACACAAAACTGCATAGTTTTGTGAAGTCATGCTAGTTAAAGGGACTACCCTCCCCAGTAAAGCAGTAATCTTTGAAAACAGGAAACCTGTCTTATTCATCTTATTATTTCTAAGACTTAGCACAATGCATGTCATTAGACATAATCAATCAGTACTACTGAAATAAATGTACCTGAGGAATTATGCATGCATGTTGACTCAGAGAACTTTTGGATATTAAGCAGAAAGAGTGGCAAGCAGAAAAACGAATACTGAGAAGCAGTAGACCTCACCATGATGTGATAAGAATCATTCATTAGGCATTTTGCCCTTAGTACTCTACACTGCCCTCATACTTACCTTTCAACTCTGTATATCTAGTCAAGTTGCTTCCTTTGTTAGAACCCATCTATCCTCCATTACTTTCTAAAGGAGATTCAACTTCTTTGGTAGAAACAAAGTCATTCAAGATCTGATAACTGTTTACATCTGGTAGCTTATTGAAGCTCATCACCAGCCAAGTTTCCACTTATAGCATACAGTTCATCTAAATTCAGTGCTTGTATTTTTCTTACCCATCACGTTTATTCACTGCTTGATGTTTGATGTTTTGTACATGTTGCTTCCTCAATTTGAACATTTCTGTTTATCTTTCAATGCTGAGTGCAAGTATCAAACCCTGGTGGAAGACTTCCTCATCACTTCCTGTCTGAATAGGAGAAAGGAAGTGTTTGGTCTTAGAACCATATGCAATTCTTGGCCTGTCAACATCATGTTCTGATTCAATATGTACCTCTCATTGTTGCCATGAACATTTGACAGTATTGGACAAACCACCTTAAACCGAATAGTAAATAGCTGAATAAAAAGAAGAAATAAAAGGGAAACTCCCAGGTGTCACAAACAGAGAAGGAACTTGTGGCTAGAACAGTAACATTTTGAACTGATACAGTTGAAGCTGATAGCCAGGTATGATATGAGTCAGATATACTTCCTGAATGAGCTATGTTTTTAAAGCCCAGAATAGAATGGAGAAAATCTTGCAGCAGAAGTATACAACATTTACTGGGCACCAAGTTCATATATATATAAACTTATTCAGTTGCTAAAATTGTGTCCAACTCTTTGCAACCCCATGCACTATAGCACACCAGGCTCTTATGTCCATGGGGTTCTCCAGGCAAGAATACTGGAGTGGGTTGCCATTTCCTTCTCCATCATTTAGATACACACACACACACACACACACACACACACACACACACATAATGTGTACATTTGAAGCCAAGGGATCAACAGCAAAAATAACAACAAAATCAATAATGACAAGTGGATATTCATTTAGTGAAAGCCCTGAAATTCAGGAGAGAAACAAATGCAAAACAAATCTGAAGAGAACCATCTTGTATCCCCCAGGTTCATGCAACTGTACAACACTTAGAAAGATTCACAATAAAAATGTACATATCAAAAGACAGAATGATATTAAAGAATAAATGAAGGACAATAGTCTCCAAAATCATTAAGAAGTTTGAAAGAGACTGAAATCAGGAAGCATTTTATGTTTAAAGGAATAAAAGGAAAGTTTAAACTCACACATAATGACAACAATTTGGTTTGGAGAGAAAGGAACATATCTGAAAAATGATTAAATAGAACTTTTAGCAATGGCATGCATAGTCAATAAAATGAAATCTTAATTGATAAGTTAAACAGCAGATCAAACATTTCTAAATAGAAAGATTGTTTAAATGTAATTGAGATTTTAGAGAATTTAAAATATTCAACATAGAGGACTGAAGCACAAAACATATGGTGGGAAAATGTTGAGAAATACACAAAATAGAATTAGAAGTGCCAACATATAAGTAAAGGAATTTCCAGAAACAGATAATATGTGAAAAGCAATATTTAAAGTTATAATTGCAGAAGGGTCCCCAGAATAGATAAAATAATAAAATCTCAAGTTAAAGAATCAAATGTTATCTTCACTAGAAAACAAAGGCAAGAGAGTCACACCTACACATATAAAACTGAATAAGTCTGCAAATAGAATATTCAAGAAAAATTATATATTATTTTTAAAGATATTAGAATTTTAACAATAGCTGACTTCTCAAGAAATAGAATCCTTAATACCCAGTATCTTCAAATGTCTGAGGAAAGTAACAATCAGTCGGAAATGTGGTATCAGGAAGATAGTGGACAAAAATTCTCTTTGCTTTGGTAATTTGCTGACTAGTGAAGAATGAAGAGCACACAATGTTGTTCTCAGCTAAAGCTAAGCTTGGTGAAGAACCGAGGAATATATTTGTGTATTTTTTGTGCTCTTGTATTCACTGCAAGCCCTGAAACTAACATGTGCCTTATTGATAGTCAATTCTCATAAATAAGTATTGATGAAAAGTGGGAACAGAAGAGGAATAAAGATGGTGAGGGCAAAATGAAAATATTCTTTTAAAAGGTCTGAAAAATATACTAAGATCTTTATTCAAAAGCTGCATAAATTTGTACTATAGTTGGTAATAACACAGAAAGAAAAAAATGAACACAAAGTAATGGTAAGCAAATTAATTAGTAAACAGTTTGACTACAAAATAAAAGATATATATATATATATATATATATATATATATAACCAAAACAACCATACTGATTAGTAGCAGGACATTTATAAGTTAGATGTCATTTTAATACCAACCTACATGAAATAGGTAGTTATTTTGCTTTTCTGGTTCTTGGAATATGCTAAAGCAGGGCAAGATACTGAAGTAACTTGAGATTTAGTTGACTACAATTTGCAAATTTCAATTTACTAATAACTAAAGTAATAGAAGGAGATCAGCCCTGGGATTTCTTTGGAGGGAATGATGCTAAAGCTGAAACTCCAGTACTTTGGCTGCCTCATGCGAAGAGTTGACTCATTGGAAAAGACTCTGATGCTGGGAGGGATTGGGGGCAGGAGGAGAAGGGGACGACAAAGGATGAGATGGCTGGATGGCATCACCAACTTGATGGAAGTGAGTTCGAGTGAACTCCAGGGGTTGGTGATGGACAGGAAGGCCTGGTATGCTGCAATTCATGGGGTCACAAAGAGTCGGACATGACTGAGTGACTGAACTGAACTGAACTGAAAGTGATTAAGTCACTGAGCTTCCCTGGTGGCTCAAATGTAAAAAATTTGCCTGCAATGCAGGAGTCTCAGGTTCTATCCCTGGGATAGGAAGATCCACTGGAGGAGGGCAGGGCAACCCACTCTAGTGTTCTTGCCCAGGAAATTCCATGGATAAAGAAACCTGGTGGGTTACGATCCATGGGGTGCCAAAGAGCTGGACACAACTGAAGTGACTGAACATGCATGTAAAATAGTAGAGAATATGTAAATCCCAAGTGAATAAAGACAATATAAAACATGAAGGTGGAGGATGGTGACTACATGCTGACCGCAAGCAAGGAGGCCCTAGTCAGGTTGGGACAGAAGGTTGAGATTCTGGAGATATCACCCTGATACAGCCATACCAATCAATCGGAAGAAAGTCACACACCCTGCAGCCCTCAAGCCCTCATCCCAGATTTTGCCTTTAAAAATCCTTCTCTAGAAACCATCAAGGAGTGGTCTTTTGAGTGTGAGATGCCCCTTTTGCTTGCTTGATGCCCTGCAGTAAAGCTTTCTCAGCTGCAAATTAACGTTTCAGTTTGTTTGTCCTCACTGTGTTGCACACACAAACTTGGATGTGACAACAAGATGACTATTCTGAAAAAGTCAAAAGACAGTAAGAGTTGGCAAGATAGGGAAAAAAGGAAACCTTTGTGCACTGTTGGATGGAAATGTAATTGGTATGTGCATGTGTGCATGCTAAATGGTTTCAGTGGTGTCCAACTCTGCATGATCCTTTGGACTGTAGCCTGAAAGGCTCCTCTGTCACTGGGATTCTTCAGGCTAAAATACTGGAGTGTGTTGCATGTCCTCCAGGGGATCTTCCTGACTCAGGGATTGAACACGAGTATCTTATGTCTTCTGCGTTGGCAGGTAGGTTCTTTACCACTAGCACCACCTAGGAAGCCCCATAATTGGTATACCCATTATGAAAAACAATATGAAAATTTCTTAAGAAATTAAAAATAGAGCTAGCATGTGATTCAGAAATTCTACTTCTGAGTATATATCCCCAAATACAAAATCATTATCTTGAAAAGATTTCTGTACTTTCATGTTGATTGTAGTATTTACATTAGCTATTACATGGAAACAATCTAAGTGTCCATCAACAAATGAGGAAAAATGGTATGTGTGTGCATGTGTGCACATTATGCAATGAAATGGGATATAATATACAGTAAAGTATTTATTATTCAGTTTTGAAAAAGTAGGAAATCCTGTCATTTGCAATGACATATATAAGCCTGTAGTACAGTAGTCTTGTATAAATGTGAGAGTTAAGCTAAGCACCGAAGAATTGATGCTTTTGAACTGTGTTGTTGGAGAAGACCCTTGAGACTCCCTTGGACTGCAAGAAGACCCAACCAGTCAATCCTAAAGGAAATCAGTCCTGAATATTCTTTGGAAGGACTGATGCTGAGGCTAAAGCTCCAATACTTTGGCTACCTCATGCAAAGAACTGACTCCTTAGAAAAGACCCTGATGCTGGGAAAAAGTCAGGAAGAGAAGGGTATGACATAAGATGAGATGGTTGGATGGTATCACCGACTCAATGGACATGAGTTTGAGTGAGCTCTGGGAGTTGGTAATGTACAGGGAAGCCTGGTGTGCTACAGTCCATGGGGTCGCAAAGAGTCAGACATAACTGAATGACTGAACTGAACTGAACCGAAGACATAGTGACAAGTGAAGTGGGCTCAGCGCAAAACGATAAATGCTGTATAATTTCACTTACATGTGGAAGCTGAAAATGTCAAACTCATAAACAAGTTGAAAGTAGAATGGTGGTTACTGGTGTTGGGGACGTGTGTAATTTTCTCGATTCTGTCTCGTCACAACAAAAATTTGAAGCAATGGACCAGCGTACCAGCCCTCGAACAGACCGTGTCACAGATCTCGGACAGATCAGTGTCACAGCTCCGTGTTACAGTTCAGTTCTACTTAGAAACTAAAGGAAAATACATCCTCGAGGTGTGAAGGCATGCTGACCCAAAAGACGAGAAGGAAGAGAGAGAGAGAGACCCCCAGCCCTTTGGCTCCTCTTTTTATATGTTTTTTCTCCTTCCCTTGGGCCTGCTGTATGTAAACTGGGCTAGCCAGGAGTGCTGTTTTTTCCTACCTGAGGTCCTCATTCTGGTCCTCGGACCTTTCTTTCTTCTATTTTTGTGGATTTTTCCCTTCTTTGTCTTTTAGCCACCACCATTCTGGACTCCTTTTTTCTATTCTAACTACCTAACATTCCCCCTTCAAGAGATGGGAGGCCCAATTCTTTGGGAATAGGGGCATCAAGGTCTCTCTGGCTACTTCCTGCTGAACTGGGATGGCGAGGGGCATTGGGCTCCCCGCCCCCCTTGCTAGCCTCAGGCCTCAGCGTCCTTATAGCAGTGTCCATCTGAGGGTGAGTGATATTTTCCGTGGTTGGCTGTAGTTCTATATATCCTTGTTGAACTGGCACTGCATGCTGTAGCTTGTTGACCTGGGCAGAGACAAAATGGGTTAGACAATTGATAATACATGGAGCAATCACAAGCAGCAACAAGGTATGACAAGGTATGACCAGGTATGACAAGGACTAGTAGGGGCATTAGCCAACTCCAAATTTCCATCGCCAGGATGGCTCAAGTCCCTCCTTATTCAGGGATCAGAGGATCTATCTCCTGTCTGTTTTAGAGTATAACCCCTGCCAAGCTGTGTTGGCCCTTTAGAGCTGTCCTGAGAAATCTTATCCCCATAAACTAGATTTGGGGGTGTTCATTAGAATGGCACTCATTTGTAGTTCTGAATATGTATCTGAGATCTCCCAGGGGCTCACAGGTTTATTGACTGTCCTCTTCTGTTTCATCCTATCGCTTGACTCTTGAGTAGTGAATCCAGGAGGCATGTTGGTAACTTGACAGCTGTGGGGGTAGAAAGGATTACAGGGGGCTGTATTCCATGAGCTGGAGTTGAACCTTTAGGAACCCATCTTTCCAGATTTTTATTAGGACCTGAGTCCATGGAGCATATAGTGGTGACTCCTTAGAATCTTTTGGGTCCTGGTTCACACCCCACAGCATATATCCTGTTGGAATTGACCAATGGCCATAGTATAAGACTGGAGGGTCTGAGCCTCTGGATCTAGGAAGAGGTCATTGACATAAACAAAAGGTCTCCCATATAGCATCTCATAAGGATTAAGACTAACCTGTTCCTTAGGGGTAATATGGGTGCAGAGGAGAGCTATTTGTAAAGCATCCTTCCATCCCAGGGAGGTCTCCTGGGTTATCTTTTTTTATCACTGATTTTAAGAATTGGTTGGCTCTTTCTACTTTTCTTGAAGACTGAGGCTTCCAGGCACAATGGAGATAATAAGTAATGTCCCATTGTCACTTTGTAATGACCTAGGCAGACCAAACCTCGGAATGATGTCATGGAGCAGTTTTTTACCACCTCCTTAGCTTTCTTAGTCCAGGTTGGAAAGCCTTCAACCCATAACCCCATGATGTATCTATCATATCTATTTATATCCTTGAGAAATTGGCATCTGGGTGAAGTCCATCTGCCAGTCCTCTCCTGGGTATGTCCCACATTGCTGGGCAGGCTGGGCCAATTGTGGTCTTTGAGCTCCTTGAGGGTTGTTTGATTGGCAAGTGTGACAAGAGAAGACCACTTGCCTTATAGTCTTTTGGAGGCCTGTTCCTCTGAAGGACCTTTCTAGTAATCTTTGGAGGGCCTTCTCCCCTAAATGAGTGGTGGCTTGCAAGGAGTTAACTAACTTCCACTGGAGGTTCCCAGGCAGAAAAAGGAGTCCCTCCTTTTGGAACCACCTCATATGATCTTCTTTAAAGCCCTCATTCTTAGCTTTAAGAGTCTCACCTTCAGTATATGAAGGAGTTTCTGGCAAATTAGTCTGTGGAACTAAGGTGGCAACCGCTGGTGGTGGTCATTGTTCTGTAATGCTGCTTTCTTAGCTGCCTGATCAGCTGCTTGATTCCCTCGTGCCACTTCCATGCTCCCTTTCTGGTGTCCTTTATAGTGGGAGACTGAAACCTCAGCAGGTAGACGGACTGCCTCCAAGAGTCTAAGGATTTGATCACCATATTTGATTGGGGACACTCGGGTGGTCACTTGTCCTCTTTCTTTCCAAATAGCAGCATGTGCATGTAGCACCAGAAAGGCATACTTGGAGTCAGTGTAAAAGGCTACTCTTTTTCCTTTTCCCAGCTCTAAAGCTCAAGTCAGGGCTATGAGCTCAGCTAACTGGGCTGAAGTACCTAGTGGCAAAGTCCAGATTGGTAAACTTTTGGAGGGCCTCTTTTAGCCTTTCCAGAAAGGGCTCCTGAGTTATTGCTAAGACCTGGGCATAGCTGATTACTTTTTGCTGGGCTGCTTTCAGTCCTGCCTTCACTCAGATCCCTTTCCCAGGTATCATGCTCAGGGTCATTATAATTCCAATTAGGATCTGAGGAGGGACTGCAGTTTCCCCTACTGCGTATTTATCGCTTAACACGTGAAGCCCCGTTGCATACCTTCGGGCTTCCTTTAAGACCCTAGGACGCTCAGGGTCAGATAAAGTTTGACTAAATACCACCATGATGTCCTTCCATGTTAAGTCAAAGGCCAAGGTAATGTGTTGGAATGTATCTATATATTTGCCTGGGTCATCTGAATAGCTTCCTAGGTCTTGTTTGATCTGTCTTAGTTTTAACAGGGAGAAAGGCTTATGGACCCAAGTTGGTCCAAATGCTCCTGCGGTTTCGACTAAGGGACATACTCGTGTTGGCTTTTGTGGAGGGGATGCTCCTGGATATGGGGGCACATTTGCATACAAGGAAGGAGCCCCAGGCAACTTGGGAGCTGTGGGAGGTGAGCCTTCAGGGGTGGGGAGGGGGGCGGTTCCTTTTGGTTGCCTGTGTCTAACACCATTTGCCTAGTAGGCTCACTTTTAGGGCATACAATAATCCTGTACTTAAAACAGAGTTCCTTCATATCTCTTAGTCGGAAGAAAATTTGGACATAGGGGATCTCTGTCCATTTCTCGTGTTTTTGGCAGAATAATTCTAGCTGCAGGATGGTATTGAAATTTAAACTCTCATCCTCAGGCCAGTGTTCCTTGTGCCCCAGAGGATACTGTGGCCACACAGTGGCACAAAAAGCATTGTAAGTGACTTCTCCTTAGAGTTAGAGGATCCAGTTATCAAGGATGCATCTCAAGGGCATCTGCCGGGAAGTGGATTGGTTATTTCTCATGAAAGACAGTCATGACAGGGAGGAAAAGAAAAGAGAAATAAAGGAAAAGAAAAAACTAATAGGCCTCCTTCAATTTTCATGGGTGGACTTCCTTAAGGGGTGAGCCTTTTTGAGGCTTATCCTACCCACTACTGTTGCAACCTGAGAACCAGGCATTCCTGGGTCAGGGTACAGATCCCCAGGAAAGCTGAGGCATGACAGCCTCCTGGAGATCTAATCCCTGGGCAGGTTGAGGCAGGTTGGCATCCAGAGAACTGAGTCCCTGGGCAGGTCGTGATGTGATGACCTCCTGAGACCCCTGGACTGGCGGATCCCCAAGCAGGTTGAGGCATGACAACTTTTTGAGGACCAGATCCCTAGGCAGGTCAAGGCAGGTCGACCTCCTGGGACCCCCGGACTGGAGTTGGGCGTCCCCAAGGTCTCCAGTGTGACCAGTGCTGGGTAGGATTAAGGGGTTGTAATTTTAACTCATTGCCAGTTTGTTCACCACAGATGGTAATAGGTATCATGATGTAAAGCAATCCAAGGCTGTTCTCTGAGATTGCAAACCTGGTGAAACAGTCATAAGCCTTATCCTCTTACAGCTATAAGGGAATGTAAGTCACTGATTTCCTCCCCTCGTCCTCCGTAAAAGCAGCTTAGGGTGTTTCCAGTGGTAAACATTTAATTGTCATAGACCCACTTTAGGTAATTATAGAAATAATGACAAAGGAGTGGGTTATCTGGTCCTGTTAGGGGAATTCAGTTCAGTTCAGTTCAGTTGCTCAGTCGTATCTGACTCTTTGCGACCCCATGAATCGCAGCACACCAGGGCTCCCTGTCCATCACCATCTCCCAGAGTTCACTCAGACTCACGTCCATTGGGTCCGTGATGCCATCCAGCCGTTTCATCCTCTGTCGTCCCCTTCTCCTCCTGCCCAAAATCCCTCCCAAAATCAAAGTAATTTCCATTAAGTCAACACTTCGCATGAGGTGGCCAAAGTACTGGAGCTTCAGCTTTAGCATCATTCCTTCCAAAGAAATCCTAGGGTTGATCTCCTTCAGAGTGGACTGGTTGGATCTCCTTGCAGTCCAAGGGACTCTCAAAAGTCTTCTTCAACACCACAGTTCAAAAGCATCAATTCTTCGGCGCTCAGCCTTCCTCACAGTCCAACTCTCACATCCATACATGACCACTGGAAAAACCATAGCCTTGATTAGACGGACCTTACTCGGCAAAGTAATGTCTTTCTCTGCTTTTGAATATACTATCTAGGTTGGTCATAACTTTTCTTCCAAGGAGTAAGCGTCCTTTAATTTCATGGCTGCAGTCACCATCTGCAGTGATTTTGGAGGCCAAAAAAATAAAGTCTGACACTGTTTCCACCGTTTCCCCATCTATTTCTCATGAAGTGATGGGACCAGATGTCATGATCTTCGTTTTCTGAATGTTGAGCTTTAGGCCAACTTTTTCACTCTCCTTTTTCACTTTCATCAAGAGGCTTTTTAGTTCCTCTTCACTTTCTGCCATAAGGGTGGTGTCACCTGCACATCTGAGGTTATTGATATTTCTCCCAGCAATCTTGATTCCAGCGTGTGTTTCTTCCAGTCTAGCGTTTCTCATGATGTACTCTGCATATAGGTTAAATAAGCAGGGTGACAATATACAACCTTGATGCACTCCTTTTCCTATTTGGAACCAGTCTGTCGTTCCATGTCCAGTTCGAACTGTTGCTTCCTGACCTGCATACAGATTTCTCAAAAGGCAGGCTAGGTGGTCTTGTATTCCCATCTCTTGAAGAATTTTCCACAGTTTGTTGTGATCCACACAGTTAAAGGATTTGGCATAATCAATAAAGCAGAAATAAATGTTTTTCTGGAACTTTCTTGCTTTTTTGATGATCCAGCGGATGTTGGCAATTTGATCTCTGGTTCCTCTGCATTTTCTAAAACCAGCTTGAACATCAGGGAGTTCACGGTTCATGTATTGCTGAAGCCTGGCTTGAAGAATTTTGAGCATTACTTTACTAGCATGTGAGATGAGTGCAATTGTGCGGTAGTTTGAGCATGCTTTGGCATTGCCTTTCTTTCGGATTGCAGTGAAAACTGACCTTTTCCAGTCCTGTGCCCACTGCTGAATTTTCCAAATTTGCTGACATATTGAGTGCAGCACTTTCACAGCATCATCTTTCAGGATTTGAAACAGCTCAACTGGAATTCCATCACCTCCACTAGCTTTGTTCGTAGTGATGCTTTCTAAGGCCCACATGACTTCACTTTCCAAGATGTCTGGCTCTAGATTAGTGATCACATCATCGTGATTATCTGGGTCATGAAGATCTTTTTTGTACAGTTCTTCTGTGTATTCTTGCCACCTCTTCTTAATATCTTCTGCTTCTGTTAGATCCAGACCACTTCTGTCCTTTACCGAGCCCATCTTGGCATGAAATTTTGCCTTGGTATCTTCAATTTTCTTGAAGAGATCTCTAGTCTTTCCCATTCTGTTGTTTTCCTGTATTTCTTTGCATTGATAGCTGAAGAAAGCTTTCTTATCTCTTCTTGCTATTCTTTGGAACTCTGCATTCAGATGCTTATATCTTTCCTTTTCTCCTTTGCTTTTCACATGTCTTCTTTTCATGGCTATTTGTAATGCCTTCCCAGACAGCCATTTTGCTTTTTTGCATTTCTCTTCCATGGGGGTGGTCTTGATCCCTGTCTCCTGTACAATGTCACGAACCTCATTCCATAGTTCATCAGGCACTTTTTCTATCAGATCTAGGCCCTTAAATCTATTTCTCACTTCCACTGTATAATCATAAGGGATTTGATTTAGGTCATACTTGAATGGTCTAGTGGTTTTCCCTAGCGGTTTTCTTCAATTTGAGTCTGAATTTGGTAATAAGGAGTTCATGATCTGAGCCGCAGTCACCTCCTGGTCTTGTTTTTGTCGACTGTATAGAGCTTTTCCATCTTTGGCTGCAGAGAATATAATCAGTCTGATTGCGGTGATGGCCATCTGGTGATGTCCATGTGTAGAGTCTTCTTTCGTGTTGTTGGAAGAGGGTATTTGCTATGACCAGTGCATTTTCTTGGCGAAACTCTATTAGTCTTTGCCCTGCCTCATTCTGCATTCCGAGGCCAAATTTGCCTGTTCCTCCAGGTGTTTCTTGACTTCCTACTTTTGCATTCCAGTCCCCTATAATGAAAAGGACATCTTTTTTGGGTGTTAGTTCTAAAAGGTCTTGTAGGTCTTCATAAAACCGTTCAACTTCAGTTTCTTCAGTGTTACTGGGTGGGGCATAGACTTGGATAACTGTGATAATGAATGGTTTGCCTTGGAGATGAACAGGATCATTCTGTCGTTTTTGAGGTTGCATCCAAGTACTGCATTTCGGACTCTTTTGCTAACCATGATGGCTACTCCATTTCTTCTGAGGGATTCCTGCCTGCATTAGTAGATATAATGGTCATCTGAGTTAAATTCACCCATTCCAGTCCATTTTAGTTCGCTGATTCCTAGAATGTCGACGTTCACCCTTGCCATCTCTTGTTTGACCACTTCCAATTTGCCTTGATTCATGGACCTGACATTCCAGGTTCCTATGCAATATTGGCCTTTATATCTTCGGATCTTGCTTCTATCACCAGTCACATCCACAACTGGGTATTGTTTTTGCTTTGACTCCATCCCTTCATTCTTTCTGGAGTTATTTCTCCACTGATCTCCAGTATAAGTGGGGAGGAGTAATGCTACCTATAAGGAGGAAGGGTCCTGGTTGTAGGAGTTAGTAATTGGCTTAAGAACAAATTGATAAGAGGCAACAGACCAGATGACCAGATGTTCCATAAAAGTGGAGTGGAGATTTGATTTGATGGGGCGGGGTTGGAGGGGGGGTAGTATATGTTTGTAACTTTAGGAGAAGGGTGGTAAGGGTTTGGGCCCAATTGGCCTGCAGGGCTAACTTCCAAAGTGGCAAGCATTATCCCTGAAAGCCCGATTGCCTTTGAAGAGATGCCAACAGATGGACTCCTCACAGGAATTGTGTGCCTGTCTCCCACCCTAGCAGGTCCACTGAGAGATGGTGTTGTTGCACATGTTGTAGGAAACATGGAAGATGAAGGTCTGAATATCTAGAGGGATTGGATACTATACAGTATTTCCCTCTCAAGGACCAGCTATTTTCTAGTTGTCCTTCCAGAAGATTGTAGAGGCAGCACTGTGGGCCTGGACGGGGCTCAGGAAAAGAGCGTGAAACAGGAGGGAAAGGGGCAGGGCACAGCTTTTGAAAGAATGACATAGAACCAGGGCATAACATAAACCGATTAAAATCAACTGGGTACAAGATGACAAATCAAATTCAACTAAACCTTGCTCCCCCATCTGCAAGCTAGATGACACACCCAGGTAGCAGGACAGTTCCAAGGCAGTGTCAAAAGACAGAGGAGTGGGTGATTCCCCAATGGTTGGGATGATTCTCCCACTCATTAGCATATGAATTCACCCAGCTAGCAAAAACTAGCCACACTACATCCCATGGCCAAAGCACTTGCCCCTGCAATGGCCCACACCCTGCTGAGTGTGCTTCTCTCTGAATCCAAACAAGTCCACCTCTTTCCTATCCCATCGCTGTGTCTCTAACTGAATATTTGCAATGAGACATCAGAGCCTGAGTTTCATTAGGTCCTGAAGCCAGGCATCATGGGTTTTGGCTGGGCTCAAGTCCCAGGAGAGAGGAGCTGAAGGACAGAAGGAAAAATGTGCCAAGGAATCCCCTTCATAATCTGCCAGATAATCTGCTAAATACCTGACCTGTGCTCACAGTTTTCATTGGCCTGATCCTTGGCACAAAGACGATTAAGGACAGAAGAATCCCCACCGGCTTGGGTAACAGCTACTAGAGTGCAGAGGATAGTGGATCCTTCAGGACACGCTGAGGAGTAGCCTCTCCAGAGTCCCTCAGTTGTACCCACTGCCACTCACAGGGGTTTGGGGGGCAGGGTTCGAGGAAATAAGGAAAGAGATTGTAAAGGAATTAAGATGGTAAAGGAATTAAGAGATTGTAAAGAAATTAAGGCATATGTCCTTCCAGCCATAGGCGTGAGGACCTCCTATCTTAACCGGAGGTCTTATGGAATCTGAGACTGAGCCACATGAGCTTTCTGCTGAGTTTGTTTTTTGCTGTCCCAGTTGGTTTCCAGCACACTGGGCTTCTTATCACCCACCCTGTGCTGGGTTTTCTTCCTGTTCCACTTCCACTGTGGGAGCTTTTGCTGAGTTGGGTCCCTGCTGTGCTTGGCCTCCTCTTTGCAGGGGCCACGCAGAGGTTGTTTCAGCCAGGTTAAATTGGAGTCACGGCACCATAGATGTTGGGAGAGTGTGTAATTTCTTCTTTTCTGTCTCCTCACAACAAAAATTTGAAATGACAGACCGGCATTAGAGCCCTTGGACAGACCGTGTCACAGCTCTAGGAGAGATCAGTGTTACAGCTCCATGTTACAGCTCAGTTTTATTTAGAAAATAAAGGAAAATACATCCTTGAGGTGTGAGGGCATGCTGACCCAAAAGACGAGGAGAGAGAGAGGAGCCCTTTGGCTCCTCTTTTTATATGTTTCCCCCCCCCCCTCCTCGGCCTGCCCTGTGTAAACTGAGCTAGCCAGGAGTGCTGTCTGTTCTACCTGATATCCTCACTCTGGTCCTTGGAGCTTCCTTTGTCCTACTTTTGTGGATTTTTCCCTTCCTTGTCTTTTAGCCACCGCCATTCTAGACTCCATTTTTCTATTCTAACTGCCTAACAACTGGAAATGGAGATCATAGATATTAGTCAGATGTTACAAACTGTCCATTAAGCAGCACGAATAAATTCTGGAGATCTAATATACCAAGTGATAACCACAGTTAACAATACTACTTTTGTTACCTAAAATTTCCTAAGAGGGTAGATCTTTAATATTCTCATCTCACACACACACAAATAATAACTGTGAATCTGTGGATATGTTAATTAGCTTGATTGAGGTAATCATTTAACAATGCATATGCATATCAAACTATCACACTGTAAATTTAAGTATATACTAATTTTGTCAATTATGTATCTCAGTAAAGCTGGAGTGAGGAAGAAACTTAAGGCCAGTCACAATTTTATGAATGATGTTCTTACATTTTTGAAAAATGAGTATATTACCTGGAATGTATATGAGGTAATTATATTAATATATCTAAAATACTTTGTGTTAAAAGTTTCAAAAGAAAAAAATTAAAGTCTGAGATTATGATGCATAAGTAATGGAATATTTTTCATGATTTCATTAGTATTCTTCTTAGGAATTTTTATAGAACTGAAAGAGATTTTTAAGCTAAAAGAGATGTATGTACCTATAAATAGTTATCCCAATAGTCACAAACTAAATAGAAGCAAGCTGTTATTTGATAGCCAAAGATGTCACATAATTAATCCAATGGACAGTAGCCTTCTCTTGAGAAATCTTATGTTTGGTCCTTTAGAAGTTATCCCACCATCACCCTTATACAGACATACTCACTGAGGAAAAAGACAGCTTTATTGCTGACTATTTAACACTTAAAAGAAGTGACATTTTCTCAATTAAGCTTTTTGTATTTTAGGTATTTTAAAACACACTTGGTTAGTCTCTATTCAATGTATATAAGGTACAATCAATTGAAAGCTTTCTGATACTTCTAAAAGACTAACAAGAAACAGTAGAGAAAAAGAATTTAGTTTTGTTTAACTGTCTTAACAACGCTTGGCTTTTAAATGCTTTAAATAGCATTTAAAGTGCTATTTTTCAAAGTCAGTTTATTTTGGGGGAGTGGGGACAGGTAAGCTTTTCTTCTTTGGAGTAGAAAAACTGTCAAGGAGTGAAAAAAAAAGTAACCTTTTAGTTCTTAGGGCCTTATCTAATCAATTTAAAACAAATTCTTTTTTGAGAATAAAAATAAGTTTAACATAAAACACTAAAACGGATTTAAAAGAGTGCAAATATAGTTTCTTTTCAAATTATATTCACTTTTTCTTTGAACAGACATCTCAAATTTAGTGAGAGAACCCGTATCCTTCTTAAAAGGTTATTTCCTTGAAATTTTTTTTTTTTTTCCATATCTGTTCAATTTTCTTGAAGAGATTGTCTTTAAAATTCAGGCTATGTTTGGGGAAAAGAGGGTATAGGGGTAAATTGGAGAATCTACAATTCTCATTTTATTCTGAAAGATAATTCTGTTTTCAGTGTGGAACAAGTATCAGGAAAATTTAGCAAAGAAACAGAATGAAGAAATGGTACAGTTACCAAACTTCTCCCAATACAGGTCATCACTGCATGGATTCATTGTTTGGTTTAAAAAGAATAGTGAAAACAGCAAGCATTCAATTCAAATGTAAGAACACATACACCTAAAAAACTGATTTATAAGACAAAGAATGAATGCATACCTACAGCTAGATTTAGCTTCAGTGCCTGCTTTCTCAGTCCTGTCTGTCTCTGTGCAACCCCAAGAACTGTAGCCCACCAGATTCCTCTGTCCTTAGAATGATCCAGGGAAGAATACTAGAGTGGTTGCCATTCCTACTCCATTGGATCTTCCTGACCCAGGGATTGAACCTGTGCCTCTTGCATCTCCTGCATTGGCAGGTAGATTATTTACCACTACACCACCTGGGAAGCCCCTTAGCGTCAGTAGCTTTACACTAAGAATGATTGAATGAAGTTTCATTAGAGTTGAAAAGAAGGTGGTCAGGGACTGATGGTAGGTAAGATGAAGATTCATCAAGTGCTGATGAGGAAGTATTTGAAAGCAGACAGATTATAAGAGCGAATCTTTCGTCTTCATATGTGTATCTAGAAGATACTTTAGGTTTATCTTTGTACTTGCTATTATAAATTCACAGTTCTTGATATTTCAAACCATGAGTTCAATTTAAGTCCTGAGGTTCCCTTGTTTATTGTTGGTGCAGTAAATTTAAAGGAAATTATGTAATAAAAATTATTTTGCCAAGACTTATTTATTTCAGTAAAAACAAGATAGTTGTATGACATAATTAAAAATGGATACTTTTCATAAGAGGAAAGAAAAACTGTATTTTTTCCACTTATCTTACTAATGGATCATTTCATTGTTTAAGGTGGCAATATAATAATCTAAATATAGTTATTCAGTTTCAGCTCTGAAAATGTTTCACATAAGATATAAGTTGAAGTTATGTCAGTTTCTAGTATAGCTCTTTTTAACAGTCCTTCTAAAGCTAGTGGATATGTCATGTTTGCATCCTTCCCTTCTTATTTTCTGCTTCCTGAAACCTGAAAATGCTGGGATTGAAGTAACAATATTCCAAACAACTTAAAGGTGGAAATCATTTGCTTTGCGTGGATAATCAGAAGCATTCCTGGTTCTTTGATGACCACAAAGCTGCCAAGCAGCCCAGAACTTCTTATCTCAGTCTCACCTGAATTATCTCTGTATCTATCCATCTAGCTGTCTGTCTATATTTGTGGTTATTATTATCTGTGTTGTTTGCATTTGGACCTCATCTAACTTCTGGAAACAGTCATGATGATGAGGATAGCACTGAACACAGTACACTCTGTTTGCACCAATCTTTCTTAAAATTTGATAATTTCAATAGACAGTTTTCATTAGCTGATTCCTATGAATCAGTTGCTCCAAACACATGGTTCCTGCCAATTCCACATTATTTATTCACAAGATATTTATTGAGTCTGGCATTGCTTTAGGTGCTGGAGATAGTAGCAGGAGAAAAAAGCTTTTCCTCTACCCTATAAGGTTTAACACTGGGACTCTCAAATTAAATTGACAAAAAAAAAAAAAAAAAGTTAAACAGATTTATTTTATTTTTATGTGTTTGAAGCCTCCATAGAAAAAAAGTGGGTTCCCAAGCAATGGTTAGACTTGGAAGCTTATATTTTTAACAAAAGGGAATACACTGTGGGTTAGACAAAGAAAGGGAAATTTGGGTTTCTGGGAGGGTAAATACATGGGGAAATTAGTGGAAAGTAAAGGCTATTTTAGTAAGCTTTTTGTTTGTTGTTTTGTGGGTTTTCATTTTTGATTTTGCTTTATTTTTGGTGATGACTTGTCTTAATGTTGATTCTCCATCTTCTTCATGGCCATAAAAATCTCTCAGAGAAAGGATTTCGGGCAGTCCTCATTTCTCTGAAGTTTCTGTCTTTAGTCACAGAAGGGAAGTTCTAAGAAGGCTTCTTTCTGGGTCTGTTGATTCTCAATTACCTTCAGCTCAGAATAATCCATATTCAAAAGTGGCATATGACAAGGTGGTGTATTCTGAGTTCCTACAGGATAAATTATAATATAAAAACAAACAGGGCCTCTGCCCCTTGAGGGACCTAAACTGGTAATAATTTTTGTCAATAATGTTAGAAGCACATATAGAATAGAATCTGTGGCACTTGCTAGAAAACAGAGAAACTCATCAGCATCAGATAGTGTTAAAGGAGGCAGGGAGGGTAGCAGGGCTAGGAATGAAACAGCAGGTACAATTCTCTCAACAACAAAAAAGTCTTTAGCAAAGAATAATTATCAACCCTAAAAAAAGGCACTGCATATTTCTTAAAGGATATTATAAAATGAGATAGAAAGTGGACAAAGAAACATGTGAGAAAGATCTGATAATGTAAGATTTGTTACTAGCAAAGAAATAGTGGAAGCCTTGTGTGTTTAAGGGAAACAAAAACTATGATGCCTGGAGTATCTTGGACATGACATGTACTGTGTATGTGAATGTGTGTGTGCGTGTGTGTGTGTGTGTGTGTGTGTGTGTGTGCATACACAACAGGAAATTATAATCAGACAGGCCATACGAAGGAGTGTGAATTTTAGATTTTTATTGAGGTATAATAGAAATCCATCAGACTGTTGGTGATTGTAGATTTATCTGAGCTAGATAAACATTTCTATATATGTTTTGCAAATACTAATACAATGGAATAATCATATCTAGTTGGGAAGACAAAGAAAAATAAGTATCATTACAGATTTTTCTTTAAAATAGACTTTGTGTGATTTTCAAGGAGACAGATGTCCAATTCATTCTTTAAAGTCTACCTGAAATATGTCTTTCTATTTTTTTTTTAAGTTTCTCTGATTTTATCTTTGTGCTTTCTATCTTGCTAAAATAGTTTTTCTCCTATTGCCCCAAAGTTCTTTGATCTTTAATATCCTCTTAGATTATAGAGATTTATTATAGCTCTCTAAGCTCCAGGTACTCCAAAACTACTCTATTACAGCACTATTCACACACGGCTTAAGGATAAAAGTTCTGGATCCAGACTATCTGGTTTGAATCTGTGCTCTCCATATACTATGAGGATTGGGCAAATTACTGAACTTCTATTTGCTCTAATTTTTTCATGTGTAAGAGAAGAATAACAATATTATCTATAAATGAATTAATACATGTAAGTAGTAAAAAGCAGTGTCTGATAAATAAATATGCTAAAATATATATTAACTCTTTCTCTTATGATTACTATTGCATTTTAGCTATACTGGAGATGACATATGATTTGTGTGAGCAAACAAGCTCCCCTTGTAAAACATACCAGATGACAATCACAAAGACATCTACTACAAAGTTCACCCCAACAGAGATTACAGCATTCACTTTTCAACATTAGAAACATTCTTCTAACTAATCAGAATGCTATTTCAAAATGTAAACTTGATCATAGTTCTCTATTTTTAAAATGCTTCAGTTTCTCTTTTCTTTAGAGAATTCTCTGTGACTTGAGCAGCCCTCATCATTGATATCATCATAGATGACTATCATTGTCTGTTTCATCATCATCACCATTGATCCTTTTCATGTCCTAAAGCTTGTGCTGGGTTTCCCTGGTGGCCCAATTGGTAAAGAAGCTGCCTGCAATGTGGGAGACCTGGGTTTGATACATGGGTTGGGAAGATCCCTTGGAGAAGCGAAAGGCTATCAACTCCAGTATTCTGGCCTAGAGAATTCCATGGACTCTATATCCATGGGGTCACAAAGAGTCAGACATGACTGAGCAACTTTCACTTTCAAGGCTTGTACTGAATATTTTATCTACATTTTTTCTTTTAATCCTCACAAAATCTCATGAAGTGAATATTTTTAATCCATTTATGAAATGGGGAAACTGAGGGTAAGATAATTTAGACTACTTGCATAAATCATATAATTTACAAGAGATAGAGCCAGATTTCAAAGCCTGAGAGTCTGATACCAGAGCCCATGGCATTGAACTTAAGTTGTATTACCTCTCCATAAACATGTTGATTAGAAGAAAAACGAACTGTATGATTAAATGCCTTTTCTTATCTTTTTGCTACATTTCAGTCTCATTTCCTGCCCCCTCCCACATCACTGTGTACAATGCAGACCTTCTGATATTATTTTCTTTGCACTGAAATGTTTATTTTGTCTCTCAACTTTCACACACGCTGGACCCTCTTCCTGGGGCATTTTCCCTTGTGCAGTTTCCCTGAATGATACCTCATCTTCTATGAAGTAATAACTTCAATGGCACTTGTTCTGTTACACTTTTTATTATCTACTCCACATGGCTCAGACAGTAAAGTGTCTGCCTGCAATGCAGGTGACCTGTGTTCCATCCCTGAATCAGGAAGTCCTGGAAAAGGAAATGACAACCCATTCCAGTACTCTTGCCTAGAAAATCCCTTGGACTGAGGAGCCTGTTAGGCTACAGTCCATGGGATTGCAAAGAGTTGGACATGACTGAGCAACTTCACTTTCTTACCACTTTTATTTGTTGCCCCATTCTGTTCACACAGTTATAGTGTTGATCACATTCTAAGAATCAGTTTACATATCTGAGTCTCCCAACTAGACTGTAGGTTCTATTAAGACAAATAAATGTCCACCTTCTATACTGCTGAATTACTACTGTATTGGCACATAATAAATGCTTGAGGATATAAAGGAAAACTTGCAACAGATGGAGTTAGACAAGGAAGACTTTATTCAGACTATTGCAAAAGGGGGAGATATTGAACCTAACTGCTGAAATACAGGGTAAGGACTTTTTAAAGGTTGGGATGAGCTGGTGAAAAACTACTAGAAGATATTGAGGAGAGGTTAGTCAGTGTGATGAGGTCATCTGTGCTTGTCACTAGTGCTTATTATTAGGCTCAGATCCACACGTAAAAACTGGGAGATGAGGTGCTATCTTTCTTGATGATTACATCTCAAAAGAATGGCTCCCAAGTCTTTGAGAAAGACATTCCTGGGTCATTAAATCTGGTGAGACATTGGGAAAAGATCTCAAAGGGCCAGAGCAATAATTCACAGTTGCAAGCTTAAAGTAAATGCTCTGAGAAAAGGGAGGTCAGGAAGAAACTTGTGTAAAGTTTAGTGAAGCCAAAGGGAATTGTAAGGCCAACTTAGTCAAGATCTATTTGTTAGATAAATGGATAATACATCAGAAAATTTGACCACTTCATACTACAGTTTTAAAAAAAAAAGCATGACATGTACTGATTGAGAACTTTTGCATGACTTTGTATTTATAGTTTAGATACACACATGACATTTGCTTTTAAAATATTCAATCTAATTGTTCTGATTACCTTTGCATATTTTTCTAAATCATAAAAATAAACTAACATTATTATAATATAGTACTTCACAAGTAGATTAATGTTTTGGTTGAATATTTTAGTTCTCAAATACTGCAGTTTCTAAGAAATTACTGATGATGTTAGAGTGCATTGTAAATAAATAACTGAATATAAACATAGTCCTTGGTTAGAGCACAAATAATTTTAAATGGTGTTTAATATTGCTTAAATTATTGTGGCTGTAAAGAACATCCATCTAATATAATTAAACCTGTGTAATTTCAAAGAAGGTAAACTTAACAGCTACATTAATATTCCCCAGAGTGTCACTGAATATGGTATTGGTTATGTTTTCAAAGTAGTTTTGCTTTCCTTTTTGGACATTAAGAATTTTATGAATCATTTGAAGTATAGGATAGCAGTTAGTTTAGCTATATATATATCATATTGTTCAGTTTAGTTCAGTAGCTCAGTCATGGCCAACTCTTTGGGACCCCATGAACTGCAGCATGCCCGACTTCCCTGTCCATCACCAACTCCCAGAACCTGCTCAAGCTTATATTGTACATTCTTTAAATTATATATTTATATATATTGTTTCCTTTCCAGCATCACCCTTTCTCTCCCAATTCCAGAAGCCAAACCATGTGCATGTTTATAGAGGTTAATCTCAGGCCTGAATTTCATTAACTGACCATATCCATAGTTGAGTTTCTACAGTAATGAGTTCATTGGGCAGAAATTTTACAAAGGTATGGGGGGAA
Source organism: Capricornis sumatraensis (assembly GCF_032405125.1). Taxonomy (NCBI): domain Eukaryota; kingdom Metazoa; phylum Chordata; class Mammalia; order Artiodactyla; family Bovidae; genus Capricornis; species Capricornis sumatraensis. The sequence goes on along the minus strand of NC_091072.1, from coordinate 60,923,156 downwards.
GGGAGGGGTAAACATTATCTGCATTTGAAAGGACCAAATTTACAAATCAGTAGCTTTAATGAAATTTTTTTCTCCTTGATTAACTGGGGGTTTATTTGCATGCATTCTAAGTGGCAGTGCATGGGAAACTAAGATTTTTGTTATTTTGGTTTAACACAGACTCACCCAGAAAGAACAACCTTGATTTTGCATGAGAAGGACCATCGACAGAACCTAAAACGTGAGTCCTGTTGATTTATACTATTGAATTCTATGCAATATTATTGCCCTTGTAATAAGATATGGCATTAATGAAGATATATAATGAAAGTCTTGATTTACGTGTTAAGTCTAGACTATAAGAGGTATAGGAAGTAAGAACTGATTTGTCTTCATATCAACTTAAGGAATTCTAGTAATCAGTAGATACTTAACTTTGAAGAAGATAATATATGTGTGCTTTCATTGATACTTAATTTAAAGCATATAGCTTTATATAGTTTTAATAGTCCAATTTATTTATGGCTGATAAAATATATAAATATATTCCATTACAAATAAACAGTTCCCATGCTATTTTATGCATTTTTTAATCTTTTCTATAATTATTATCCCTAAGTACATAGAGTATGTATTTAGTGTCTCAGTTTTTCTCTGAGTTTTTTCAAAAGGAATAAGGAGTTGTTTCAAGATAAAAAAGATCGGTGCATCTTTCTTCCTTGTTCGGCCACAGATCTTTCAGTTACTGAGTAACTGTTGGCATCTCTTCTCCTGTTGGCTTCTGATAAGTCGTCTTTGATAACCTGCTGTTTTTTCTTGCACTTTGCCATGGCTACAACTCTAGGGTATCAGAACTGTCAAAAATAAAAGTAAAGAGTAGAGGCACAGAGCTTATGAAAGTTAGAGAAGACCTAAGGCCTGGTATCAGCTGATGAATTTCTCTGCTGGCAGGTAGTTTTCACTTTACCCCATTTGCTGTCACAGTGTACAGTACCTGAAATAATAAGGGAATTTTCCGCCAATAATGGACGATGGGGGCTGTTTGCTTTGTGAGAATCTGCCAAGGCAACATGCCATGTGGCTTTATCTTTGAAAGTGAGCGTGAAACAAGCTTGCCTGGCTGCAGATAAGCGACTTAGAAGGAATCCTATTCAGATATACCTGTCACTAATTTATCTGGAGGTTTTGTGATTCATACATACTGCTCTGTGTGCGATGAAGCATTAAATTGGTTTCCTCTGGGAGCAGGTCACATTCAGGGGTCGTCAGGCCCGTGCTATGGGATGGTGCGTGCTTGATTCATATAACCTCTCACTACTGAATTTTTATCTGTTAGAAGGCTGGTAGTGTGAACATATGTTAGATGATCTCTTGCAAAGTTTCAACATCAAAGAGATTGACAAAAATTTATCTGTTAATATGCAAGTGTTTGTAATAAAAAATTAATCAACTTTTCTGCTGTTAGCACAGTCATTTATTCTGATAATTGAGTACAGATATGTTTCCCTATAATGGCCTTACTCTTGATGAGTGTATTTCTGTGGCTCCTTTATTTATTGAAACACAGGGATGTGTACTTAACTGCATTACTGTATGGTTTTAAAAAAATGCACAGTTTATGTGAAACAGGTCTCATGAAAGAAAAACTTTAGGAAAGAAAGAGTTTTCCCATTTAAAATTTAGTTTTGTACTGTGGCAATTCTACCTTATTACTCTATATATTTTGAAAGAAAATGGCATACCTTGGAAAATGAGACAGATAGTGTTTCAAATTTGAAAGGAATATAAAATAAAGATATTTAACGAATGCAAGAACAAAACCAAAAAAAAAACCATTCTTCATTTTATTATTTCCATGATGGGGTATATAAAACTAAAACCTAATATCTTCCCTTGGGTTTTTAACTGTGCTCCATTTGGTGTAAAATTAAGTCAATAAATGACAAAGAAGTAGTTAAATTAAAGCAAACTGTGAAATATTTCTAAAGTGTTTTTAGCATGCATGACAACAGTCTTAGCAGTGGGTAAATTGGCAATATAAACTGATAGGTTTATTTTTTTAATTTAAAATTGTTTCTTCTGTATCACAATTCAAAAAAAAAAAAGAAGAACAAAAAACTTTATCATTTCATGAAATAGCAAAATGAAAGCTCTTACAGCTGAATGAACATGATGACTTTGTGCTGCTTTTATATGGTATAAGTCTTTTGATTTTGTCCTAGTTGTAGACATGTGGAACATTTAATATAAAACTGGAATTTTCTTATTAATGAGTTAAAGCATAATTAGGCTATTACTGTAGGAACCAATAGGTCAATTATACATAATTCATAATATTCAAATAAAATATTCTTCAAACTTCACAATCCATAGTTCAGCTGTGATCTCAAAATCTTGTAAGGCTTCATAATAAACAGGAGTGTGAAATAAATATATTTAAGAATATTATTTTAAGACTTCAAAACAGTCTACTAAGCATTTTGGGGGGGGTGGGAAAAAGAAAAATAGTTCATGAAACTAAGGGAAAAAATGCTATTATACTAAAAGCAAAGTACACACGATTATGCATATTTCTGCTCCCTTCTCCCTTTATTGTCTATAGACAATAAAACAATATGTAAACTTTTAATTTCCCATATGTTTATTAAAATCTATTATATGCCTCTCTATGAAGTATTTTCTTAATTTCTTTTAAGAAAAATCTTTTAAAATACAGACTAAACTTACATTATTTTGAGAGTAATTAAAATGAATCATTTTGTTAGAGACATTTAAAGGATCTAATAAGCATTTTGCTCCTTAGATTATAATGGTACTTTTAGACATTTTTCTGTATCTATTATCAGTTTTTCCTCTGTCCTGATTTTTAATGATATATTTCAGGTGTACAACTTTATAATTTAACATCTCTATACACTACAGAGAAATCACCACCAGAAGTCTAATTACAATCCAGCTCCACTCAGTTGAGCCTGGTTTGCTTATTTTGGCTACTCTCAAATTCCTTCCCCTTAAATAATGACTAATCTTATCTCTGTATCTATATGTTTATTTACTTTTTTCAGATTTAACTTATAAATGAAATCACAAGATATTTGTATTTTTTTTGTCTGGCTTTTTAAACTTAGCATTATTCCTTTAAGGTTCATCCATGTTGTGGCAAGTGGCAGGATTTCATTCTTTTTATGGCTGAGTAGTAAATGGCACCCCACTCCAGTACTCTTGTCTGGAAAATCCCATGGACGGAGAAGCCTGATAGGCTGCAGTCCATGGAGTTGCAAAGAGTCGGACACGACTGAGTGACTTCACTTTCACTGTTCATTTTCATGCATTGGAGAAGGAAATGGTAACCCACTCCAGTGTTCTTGCCTGGAGAATCCCAGGGATGGGCGAGCCTGGTGGGCTGCCTTCTATGGGGTCACATAGAGTCGGACACGACTGAAGCGACTTAGCAGCAGCAGTAGCAGTATTCTATTGCATAAATATACCACAGTTTCTTTATCCATTCTTTTATTTATGGACACGTATGTTGTTTCCACATCTTGACTATTTAAAATAATGGTGCAGTGAGCATAGGGGTATGTATATCTTTTTGAATTAGTATTCCCTTATTACCCAGAAGTGGAATAGCTGCATCATATTATAGTTCTATTCTTAAATTTTTGAGGAGTTTCCATAACTATTTTCCATGACTTCACTATTTTACAGTCCCATCTACAGTGTATGAAGATTCCTGTTTTCTACATACTCTACAACATTTGTTATTTCTTATCTTCTCAATAATAGCCATACTTTTTGTCTATGCTTTATGTGGTGAGTGAAGTGAAGTGAAGCTCAGTCGTGTCCGACTTTTGCGACCCTGTGGACTGTAGCCTATCATGCTCCTCTGTCCATGGGATTTTCCAGGCAAGAATACTGCAGTGGGTTGCCGTTTCCTTCGCCAAGGATCTTCCCCACCCAGGGATGAACCTGGGTCTCCTGCATTGTAGGCAGACGCTTTTACCGTCTGAGTCTGCTTCAGTTCAGTTCAGTCGCTCAGTCGTGTCCGACTCTTTGAGACCTCATGAATCGCAGCACACCAGGGTGCCCTGTCCATCACCAACTCCAGGAGTTCACTCAGATTCATGTCCATCAAGTCGGTGATGCCATCCAGCCATCTCATCCTCTGTCGTCCCCTTCTCCTCCTGCCCCCAATCCCTCCCAGCATCAGAGTCTTTTCCAGTGAGTCAACTCTTTGCATGAGGTGGCCAAAGTGCTGGAGTTTCAGCTTTAGCATCATTCCTTCCAAAGAAATCCCAGGGCTGACCTTCAGAATGGACTGGTTGGATCTCCCTGCAGTCCAAGGGGCTCTCAAGAGTCTTCTCCAACACCACAGTTCAAAAGCATCAATTCTTCAGCGCTCAGCCTTCTTCACAGTCCAACTCTCATATCCATACATGACCACAGGAAAAACCATAGCCTTGACTGCTGCTGCTGCTGCTGCTGCTGCTGCTAAGTCGCTTCAGTCATGTCTGACTCTGTGCGACCCCATAGACGGCAGCCCACCAGGCTCCTCCGTCCCTGGGATTCTCCAGGCAAGAACACTGGAGTGGGTTGCCATTTCCTTCTCCAATGCAGGAAACTGAAAAGTCAAAGTGAAGTCGCTCAGTCGTATTCAACTCCTAGTGACCCCATGGACTGCAGCCGACCAGGCTCCTCAGTCCATGGGATTTTCCAGGCAAGAGTACTGGAGTGGGATGCCATTGCCTTCTCAGAAAGCCTTGACTAGACGGACATTAGTCGGCAAAGTATTATCTCTGCTTTTGAATATGCTATCTAGGTTGGTCATAACTTTTCTTCCAAGGAGTAAGCGTCTTTTAATTTCATGGCTGCAATCACCATCTGCAGTGATTTTGGAGCCCCAGAAAATAGTCTGACACTGTTTCCACAGTTTCCCCATCTATTTCCCATGAAGTGATGAGTCTGCTTATACAACTTTAATGCATCTCTTCAAAAAAGTATTTTCTAATAGTCTAATGTAGTCAATCTCTTATAAACTTCTTTGATCTCATAATATTTGCCATAATATTTAATTATTTCCCCTATATTTCATAAATATGAATTATATAGATAATATGCTATATATATTGAGAGCAAGAGAATATTATATACTTGTTTGTATCTCTTCTACAAAACTAAGCATAATTTCAAGTATCTAGGATAGTGCCTTGAATATGAGTCAATAAAACTTGAGTGAAGAAAATCATATCATAAAACCAAATAATTCCATAAATAAGAATATAAGGAATATAATGTATATATTATATACATAGAAAAAAAGTTATATAATTGCTGGTTTATTTAACAAAATAATTGCAAATGTATGAAGATCAGGGAGCAACAGTTAGAACTGGACATGGAACAACAGACTGGTTTCAAATAGGAAAAGGAGTATGTCAAGGATGTATATTGTCATCCTGCTTATTTAACTTATATGCAGAGTACATCATGAGAAACGCTGGACTGGAAGAAACACAAGCTGGAATCAAGATTTCTGGGAGAAATATCAATAACCTGATATGCAGATGACACCACCCTATGGCAGAAAGTGAAGAGGAACTAAAAAGCCTCTTGATGAAAGTGAAGGAGGAGAGTGAAAAAGTTGGCTTAAAGCTCAACATTCAGAAAACGAAGATCATGGAATCCAGTCCCATCACTTCATGGGAAATAGGTGGGGAAACAGTGGAAACAGTGTCAGACTTTATTTTGGGGGGCTCCACAATCACTGCAGATGGTGACTGTAGCCATGAAATTAAAAGACGTTTATTCCTTGGAAGAAAAGTTATGACCAAGCTAAATAGTATATTCAAAAGCAGAGACATTACTTTGCCAACAAAGGTCCGTCTAGTCAAGGCTATGGTTTTTCCTGTGGTCATGTATGGATGTGAGAGTTGGACTGTGAAGAAGGCTGAGCACCGAAGAATTGATGCTTTTGAACTTTTAAAATAGTTTAAAAAGAAGCAAAAATATCTATGATTTTTAGAAACATCCATTTATTTTACAAGCACTTACTGAGAATTGTCTATGTGTGAAACTGTGCAGAGATCTAGGAGATTTATTATTGTAAATGGTTAACTCTCACCTCATGAAATCAATATTTATAGTCAGAAAATTCCATTTATACTTTTAAAAATATAGTAGAACAGAAGTTGAAAATGTTAATAGCATTCAGCAGAATTAGAGTTCGTTTTCAGCTGAGGGAAATAATAGCAGCATATTGCAGAGGTTAATTTGACACTAATCTTTGAAGAAAGCTGAAGGAATTCTTGGCACAGGGGATAGCATAAGTAGAGGCATGAAGAAAGTGTTTTGTAAGAATTAGTTGTTCATTTCACCAGGTATATCAACTAAATGTAAGAGGATATATTAAGTTGTTTGGTAGATGTTATGGATGGAAGTTATGTCCGAAAATAGTTTAGGACAAGATTGTGGAAGATTAAACATTAGTTTAAGAGATTAGGATTTTGTTGGCATATAGTTATGTCCTTGTATCATGTTCAATCTCTTAATATCTTAGAAGCATATAAAAAATAAGAATGTGATTATTTTGAATGATAATTTACACAGAAAAATTTGGCATTAGGTAATAAAAGATCTCTCTTTTGTTTGTGCTATACATTTGTATACATACATATATTTACATGTATGCCCTAACACACACAGGGGTGTTTGTCTGTCTGCATGTGTGCATAGATAGATGTGCACCACTTAATCTGGCTTTATTTGACAAAACACCTTAGAGGAGAAGTCAGTGTCATGTATGGAAACTACTAATGACTTTAACAAATACTCAATAAACTCATAAAGCAAGGAAACATGAAATAAAACAGCAGTAATGAAAGGCTTCCCTGGTGGCTCAGTAGTAAGGAATCTGCTTGCAATGACAGAGATGCAGGTTCAATCCTTGAGTCAGGAAGATCCCCTGGAGAAGGAAATGGCAACCTACTCCAGTATTCTTGGCTGGGAAATCCCGCGGACAGAGGAGCTGGCGGGCTGTGGCCCATGAAGTCACAGAAGAGTCGAAGAAAACTCAGTGACTAAACAACAAACAAATGAAGGGAATATCTTTCAGAGAAACACTTGGGGGAAAACTCATAAGAATGATAACTTGTAAAATATTAATAAGAAAAGAGAAACCAAATGTCTTTTTACACTCTAACTGATGTTTATTTATTTATTCTACTTTTAATTGGAGTATAATTGATTTACAATGTTGTGTTAGTTTCAGGCATACAGCAAATGAATCAGTTATACATGTACATATAACCATTCTTTTTAAGATTCTTTTCCCATATGGGCTATTACAGAGTATTAAGTAGAGTTCCCTGTGCTCTCCAATAGGTCCTTATTAGTTATCAGTTTTATATATAGTAGTGTATATATGTGAGTCAATCCCAATCTCCCAATTTATCCCTCTCACCTTTATGCCGTAGTAACCAGCAGTATATTTTCTACATCTGTGACTCTACTTTCTGTTTTATAAATATATTCATTTGTGCAAAAGTCAAAGTGTTAAATTAAACCTTGATGATTAAAAAACCATGATACCTGTAACTGATTACTTCCCTAAATGTATTCTTTGTAGCACATACAATGCAAGATATAAATAGGAATTTTGTGATTATTTTATTTTTTGTGATTGATAATTTCAAATAAATTTGGCCAATTTTGTATCAAGTACCTGTTTTAGAAATGGAAAAATCACAATGGCCTATTAAAACTATGACAAATTCTTACACTAATAAATTTGTTGGTGTTTAACTCAGTATTTACCAAATTAGTTCAACTAGGTAATCTTTATTTCAAGGCCACGATCTTTCCATGATTCTATGTTGCCTCTATACAAATTTACAGTATTATTTTCTGAAAGCATTTACAGTAGGAAAGCAAATGCAACCTTTATTTTTGTTATTTTTGAACTATTTAAGAATCTTGGCATATTTCAAGATTACAAAGTTATTCTCCATATTTTCTTCTAAAATTTTTTTACTGCTAGCTTTATGTTTAGTCTTACGAACCAGCTAAATAACTTTTGTATTGAAAAAGTAGAGATCAATAATAATTTTTAAATACAAATATCCAGTTAATTCCAGCATCATTTCATAAATATTTTTCTTTCCCATTGAGTTGGCTCAGGCCTTTTTCCAAAATTAGTTGAAAATAACTGAGATTTTTATTGTCCTATTGATCTTTTTGTGTATTATTAAATTCTTAAAATATGCTATGGACATTTCTATTACTGCAGATTAAGAGCAAGCTTTGAAATGTTAGTGTAACTCTACCAAATGTTTTCATTTTCAAGATTATTATGAATATTCCAGATTCTTTTCCATTTCATCTTAGAATCAGTTAATATTCTCTTGATATTTTGACTGAAATTATATTAAAGCTAACAAGTCAGAAAATCTGGCATCTTAAAAATATTGAGTGTTCTCATTTATAAAGATAGCATAGCTCTCCCTTTATTTAGGTCTTATTTTATTTCTCTCTGAAGCAGTCCTACTTTTCATAAGAGAGATCCTACACCTATTTGCTAGACTTATTTCTACTTGATATATGTTGATACTATCATTAATGGAAATATTTTAAAAAGTTTATTTCTCATTGCTAGTATATAGAAATATATGCAATCATTTCTTATACCAATCTGTATCCTGTGAGCTTGCTAAATTTACTTATTACTCCAAGTAATTACTCTAAGTAGATTCTGGAGGCTTCTCTGTAAACACAGGCATATTATCTGATATTAAGTTTTTCATGCTAACTTTTGTATTTTTATTCCTTTGTCCAATTTAACTAGCTAGGCCTTCCATTACAACATTAAGCAGAAATTATGAAAATGAATTCTTTAGTAATATTCTAAATGGGAGAAAAGAAACACTAAAAATATGATTTGGGGTTTCACATATATTCTTTTTTTTTTTTTTTTTTTTGATTTTTTAATATATATATTTTATTGAAGAAAAATTGACTTACAGTGTTTCAGGTACACACCAAGGTGAATCAGTTATACAAATACATATATATAATTTTTGACATTATTTTCCATCTTAAGTTATTATATTTCACATATATTCTTAATGGGATTGAGAGTTCTACTCTCTTTCTTGTTGTTTGGTCACTAAGTCGGGTCCAACTCTTTGCCACCCTGTGGACTGCAGCATGCCAGGCTTTCCTGTCTTTCACTATCTCCTGGAGTTTACTCAAAGTCATGTTTATTGAGTCCATGATGCCATCCAACCATCTCTTCCTCTGTCACCCCCTTCTTGTGCTGCCCTCAGTCTTTCCCAGCAGCACATATATTTTTGATGAGATGGAAAGAGTTCTGCTGTCTTCCTAGGATTTTAAAAGGCTTTATCATGAATGAGTGCTGCATTTGAAATATTTTTTTCTGCACCTTTTTGGACGATCTTATTATTTGTCTTCTCTATATTATATATATGGCAAGTTGCACTGATTAATTTCTGAATGCTAAACCAGTCTTGCATTCCTGGAATATTTTCCAATCGATTATCAAGCTTCATATCTTCAGCCTCCTTCATATATATGACTGGATATGATTTTCTAATATTGTCTTTAAAAAATTTGTGTTTATGTTTACAAGAAATACTGGATTATTAATTTTTTTCAAGTCTTTATATCTTTTGGTGTCAAAATATAAAATAAGCTTTGGAAGGGATTCTTTTCCTTTATTTTTTAAGTTTCTGTCCTATTTCTTCTTCAAGTAATTGATAAAATTCACTGGAATAGCTACTTAAAGAGCTATTTTAATAGCTCTTTAAATAGCCTAGAATTTTCTTTATGGAAAAGTTTTGAAATGTAATTTCCTCAATGGGTTTGTGTGTTCAGTGGCTCAATAGTGTCTGACTTTTGTGACCCCGAGGACTGTAGCCCAACAGCCTCCTCTGTCAATGGGATTCTTCAGGCAAGAATAGTGGAATGGGTTGCCATTTCCTACTCCAAATCCTCAATAGATAAAAGGATATTCAGTTTATCTTTATTACTTTACATCAGTTATGGCAGTTTATGTCTTTCAGAAAATTTGCCTATTTGTTTTCTAAGTTATTGCATCTATTTATATAAAATTATTCATAAAATACTATTTTGAAATATTATAAAATTTTATTTTTGGTTAATCTGTAGTATTGTTTGCCTCATTCTTAATATTGGTATTTTGAATTTACCCTTCTTTGTTTTCCACAAATATGGGTAATGATATAATAATTTTATTAACCTTTTCAAATATCTTTAACTTTGTTGATTTTTAATTTTTTTTTTATTTTCAAATTCATTGATATTAGTTTTCCATCTTCTAAATGTAGGAGATTAGATTATTATTTCTGTACTTCACCAATGTAAACTTAACATATTTTCTCCATGTGCTGCTTAAACTGTTACATGACCTTTCACATGGTCTGCTTTCATTCATGTACAGTTTGAAATGACATCCAAATTCTTTGTTTTCTTCTTTGAACCATGGATTATTTACAAGTTTAATCTTTAAATTCTAATTATTTGGAGATTTTTTCATTGGTTCCTAATTAATAGCTTTGTGGTAAAATAGTATACTGTACACTCTTAATTATTTGAAGTTTATTGGCAGTTGTTTTATAGTCCACTATATGGTGAATGCTCTATGTACTAAAAAGACTATATATCTCACAGTTTGGGAAATAGTGCTTTTAATGTCAATTAGTTAATATAAGCTGATAATTTTATAGGTTGATTTTTTAGAATTTTGCTTTCAATTATCAAAACAGTGTTAAAATCTCCATGCAAAAGTATAGATTCTTTCTTCAATTCTGTCCATTTTTGTCTCATGCATTTCAAAATTTTGCTATTAAGTACATATATAATTGGGTTTGTTATGTCTTCTAAATGAATTGACCCCTTTTATCACTATGAAGTATTTCTTTGGTGTCTGAGAATCCTCTGTCTTGATGTCTACTTTGTCTCTAATTTTTTATCTCATTAAGTACAGGTGGGGGGAAAAAAAAAAAAACTTAAAGTGGTGTATTTTCAAGAGTGACTGGCTTTGAGTGGAAAAATTACTTCTAGCCAAATTTGCCTCACAGCTTACTGATGTTGTAACAGTAAGGGTTACAAAACTGAAAAGTTCTGGCAAACAAAGGGAGGGTAGGATGCCTAGGATTTTCGCATGGCCTAGGTGACATCGGGAAGATCGTTCACCCCATAGTATTGAGCCAGTGAGAAACTGGGGAGGGACTTGAGTGCTAGGGTAGAAATTGCTTATTGAAGTACACAGTGTGCCTGCCCACCAAACACCAGATCCTGCAAGGCGTTATTAAAGCCTTGCTTCCCACTTCACTTCATCTTCAAGTCCGTTCTCTGGGTTTCAGCTGGTGGACTTTATTTCCCACAATGAATAATAAATAATCAAAGCATTAACTGAAAAAATTCTTATAATAATTATAGTATTATAATAATTACTATTTATAAATTAAAATATTTATTTAAAAATTTTCCAATTTGATTCAGTAATTTTTAATACTCACCCACAGTAATTGAATTAAAAATATCACCCAGACATTATTTTATGCAGAAAGGCATTTGAAAGATTACAAGATAAAAATTGTCAGGATATGCATATCATATTTAAATGAGAGACTTTAAGGCAGGAGTAAATAATTGAAAGCCATATTTTGAAATCTGCAACTAATATGAACATTATTGGACAATGTTTCACTTTACACATTGAAAAATTAATTCTGTGAGAAGCCAAAATCTAGTTTCAAACACAAATATCATTAAGGTCTAGAGTATCAATGTTCTTTGTTCTACAAACTATTGGTATAAGGTCCTTGTGGAGACATCAAAACTGAAAGAAAGAAATAAAGGTTTAAAATATTTACTGATAATAGGAAAATGGAAAATATCAATGTAATACTATCCTTAACCAAGTTCCTAAATCTTCAAATACATCATCTTTTCAGTTATAAAAATGATCATAGTTCATAAAGGAAAAGTCTCTATCTTCATGTTTCCTTCTAGCTTGGGGGAAAAAAAAAAGACATTTCAATTCGGGTGTCATTGACTCAGAGCAAAATATTCTCAAGAGTAAAAGAGTAAGGGCTTAATTGTATAATGGAAAAGTGAGAAGAGAATAGCCAGAATAAATACCATTCATGTTAAACACCAAAATATTCTTCTAGGAGAGTAGACATACTTGTGTGATTATATACATAGAAGGAAAAAGAGCTATTTAGGCTATGTCCTTGTTCTTCAATGTTTACTCTCAATGTGATTATTCTTACCTTTTGTACCTTAGACCATGACTCCCATGCCCTTTAATTTAAAAAGTGTATGTCAAAATCTTCATCATATTAATTATTTTAATAGGGTATGGAAGGGTTACTTAATCACACACACACACAAAGACATGTAAGGGAAAAATTTTGGCAGAAAACAATTAGATTGAAATGTCAAATTAAGCACTGCATTAGGATTGTGGCAATTAGCTCAGTTCAGTTCAGTCTTTCAGTCCTGTCCGCAGTCCTGGACTGCAGCCCATCAGGCTTCCCTGTCCATCACCAGCTCCCAGAGGTTACGCAAACTTATGTCCATCAAGTTGGTGATGCCATCCAACCACCTCATTCTCTGCCATCGCTTTCTCCTCTTGCCTTCAATCTTTCCCAGCATCAGGTCTTTTCAAATGAGTCAGTTCTTCACATAGGTGGCCAAAGTATTGGAATTTCAGCTTCAACATCAGTCCTTTCAATGAATATTCAGGACTGATTTCCTTTAGGATGGACTGGTTGGATCTCTTTGCTTCTCTTGATCCTTCAAGGGAATCTCAAGAGTCTTCTCCAACACCACAGTTCAAAAGCATCAATTCTTTGGCGCTCAGCATTCTTCACAGTCCAACTCTCACATCCATACATGACTACTGGAAAAACCATAGCCTTGACTAGATGGACCTTTGTTGACAAAATAATGTCTCTGCTTTTTAATATGCTGTCTAGGTTAGCCATAACTTTTCTTCCAACGAGCAAGCATCTTTTAATTTCATGGCTGCAGTCACCATCTGCAGTGATTTTGGAGCCCCCAAAAATAAAGTCTGACACTGTTTCCACATCTATTTGCCATGAAGTGATGGAACCAGATGCCATGATCTTCGTTTTCTGAATGTTGAAATTTAAGCCAACATTTTCGTTCTCCTCTTTCACTTTCATCAAGAGGCACTTCAGTACCTCTTCACTTTCTACCATAAGGGTGGTGTTTTCTGCTTATCTGAGGTTATTGATATTTCTTCTGGCAATCTTGATTCCAGTTTGTGCTTCATCCAGCCCAACATTTCTCATGATGTACTCTGCATACACATTCAATAAGCAGGGTGACAATAAACAGCCTTGTTGTACTGCTTTCCCTATTTGGAATCAGTCTGTTGTTCCATGTCCAGTTCTCACTGTTGCTTCCTGACCTGCAGACAGATTTCTCAAGAGGCAGGTCAGGTGGTATGGTATTCCCATCTTTTGAAGAATTTTCCACAGTTTGTTGTGATCCACACAGTCAAAGACTTTGCCATAGCCAATAAGGCAGAAGTAGATGCTTTTCAGGAACTCTCTTGCTTTTTCAGTGACCCAACAGATGTTGGCAATTTGATCTCTGGTTCCTCTGCCTTTTCTAAATCCAGCTTGGACATCTGGAAGTTCACAGTTCAGGTACTGTTGAAGCCTGGCTTGGAAAATTTTGAGCATTACTTTATTAGCGTGTGAGAAGATTGCAGTTGTGCAGTAGTTTGAGCATTCTTTCGCATTGCCTTTCTTTGGGATTGGAATGAAAACTGATCTTTCCCAGTCCTGTGGCCACTGCTGAGTTTTCCAAATTTGCTAGCATATTGGGTGCAGCATTTTCAGAGCATCATCTTTTAGGATTTGAAACAGCTCAACTGGAATTCCACCACTTCCACTAGCTTTGTTCATGGTGATGCTTCATAAGGCCCACTTGACTTCTCATTCCAAGATGTCTGGCTCTAGGTAAGTGGTCACACCATCGTGATTATCTGGATTGTGAAGATCTTTTTTGTACAGTTCTTCTGTGTATTCTTGCCACCTCTTCTTATTATCTTTTCCTTCTGTTAGGTCCATACCATTTCTGTCCTTTGTCGAGCCCATCTTTGCATGAAATGTTCCCTTGGTATCTCTCATTTTCTTGAAGAGATCTCTAGTCTTCCCCATTCTGTTGTTTTCCTTTATTTCTTTGCATTGATCAGTGAGGAAGGCTTTCTTATCTTTCCTTGCTATTCTTTGCAACTCTGCATTCAAATGGGTACCTTTCCTTTTCTCTGTTGCCTTTCACTTCTCCTCTTTTCTCTCTTTAATGCAGTTTCACATGCATTAGTGTTGCATTTAGCGGAAGCTGTCCCTCTACATTCTTTATCATGTTTCATTACTTTGTTCTTACATTTTTTTTTTTTTTTTAAATTTATGACTTGACATAGATGTCATCTCTTCTGGGCTTTCCCTGAACTACCAAGCTACAGTCAAACCTTCTTCTGGTTGTATGCATAGCACCTCAAGATTTTTTCCATTATAACACATTTCAGAGTGAAAATAAGGCTCAGTAGTATGTCTATAATTTTAAAAGATTGTATACTCACTAAAGAGTATAGTACCTGATACACAGAACACCACTGCTAGAAAATGGTTATGTTTTACACATCTTAAACTTCACTGTAGAAATTTGACTCATTTCATTTTGTTTCTGTGCTGGTAATGACTAGTATCTTATAAACCCAATAAATGTTTAAAAAGGAAACTTTAGATAAATATGGTAGACTGGACACTTACCTTTGCTTTTTTTTCATCTTCAAACTCTAATGAAATGACAATAAAATATATTCTTTGTTTTCATTTCAAGACACAGAATTTTAGGTCAGGGAGATTGGGAGTTGAGAATAATGCAACAATACTTTGCAAGCTGGGAAATCTCTGGGTTAGAAGTAAATAACAAACACATCAGAAAAATAAACCTGAAGCCAACAATGGGGAAAGGCAAGAAATAATGTAATTGACTTCATCCTGCAGAATTCCCCAAAGTCTTAGTTATTTGAAGCACAAGATATCTCTGATTGTTAGGATAAATGATGGGGTAGGATAGAAGAAAATTTAGAAGTTATTAACACTGAGAAACTGTTAGTTCTCTGAACTGTCTGTGTTTTGAAAATAGTACCCAGTTATTTGTGGCAATGTCTTCATAGCTTTCCAATTAAGTCAGAATTTTAGTTTATTTTGAAATCCTATTTTATTAATCATCTCAATTTCCTCCAGTTTTTGTTTTCATATTTTTTAAAGTTTGACTTTTTAATCATAGTTCTGTTATACTAACCATAATGTCCTTGGTCTGGATTAATAACTCAATGCATAAAACACAAAAGGCTTTACCCAGCACCAGGTATACTTTGCTCAAAGAGAGAATATATGGCAACTGGCATTAAACAGAGATGAGACTAGGGTGAATCAAATGAAGATATGAGTTTTGAAGGTAAGGGTATAGCAATCAACTCAATAATCTGAACAAAGTACATTTTAATACAATATTTTAAAATTAATGCTTTAATCTCAAATTAACAAAATAATTTTAAAAATGAAGGAAATATAGGTATTGTTGATTTTTTTTCTTTTGTTTCAGCTTTAGTGTGGTTCAGCACAGGATTGCAATAAAATGTCAGAAGGTAAATGAGAATAGTTCCCAGGAAGAAAAACAAAGAGACAAAGAAATGAGAACTGGAAGAGAAAAATTAAGCAAATGAGTGTATTCATCTAGGAGTTCCAATATCTGAATTATTGACTTTCAAAAAAAGGGAAATAAAAAGAATGGGGAAAGTATCAATAAAATAACTCAGTACAATTTTCAAAAGTTGAAAAACAATTTCCCATATTATAAGACTCCACTACATACTCATTACAGTGGATGGCAATAAAAGTGAATCCAGTCATGGTAAACTTTTAGGAGTATGAAAGTTTGTGCAGACTTTTAGGGATGAGGCAGGGCAGTAAAGTTATCAGACTGAAAACACCAAAACCCAGAAGGGATTCGAATTTTTGAATAGCACTTATTTTCTACCAAATTCAGATGTTTTCACAAACCACAATTTTTTTAAGGCAAAGATATCCACATATATCTACAGAAATCTATCTACTGGTGATAAATGTTTGTGATGGAAAGAAGAGAATAGTTAATGAATAAGAGCTAGGAAATGCCCAGCTGTGCAAGTATCAAGATGTTGAATGAAGCCAGAGGTTAATTTGATTAAACCCAGACAGTAGGGGGACTCGACTTTCTGGTGCAGGTCCCCCAGCCTGGGAAGCCCAATGTGGGGGTTCTGAGCCTTTGCTCCTCAGGGAAGGCCTCCAGGAGGGTGGTATCTTTCCCATCTGTGGGTCATAGCACTGGGAATGTGAGTCCTGTCCAGACTGTCTTTGTCCCTCCTAACCATCTCAGTGTGGCTTTTACACCCGTGGTGGATTCATGTCAATGTATGGCAAAACCAATACAGTATTATGAAGTAAAATAAAGTAAAAATAAAAAGTTAAAAAAAAAATAAAGATGTCCTGCATCCTAAAAATAATTGACAATAAAATGGAATGGAAGAGGTAATGTCCCACACAGCTGAAAAAAAAAAAATAAATAAAAAAAATAAAAAATCTTTAGTTGTGGAATATTTTTTCTGCTAGTCTTCAGGTCATTCTCAGAGATAGTTTCTCCAATTGAAGTTGTCATTTTGATATTGATTTCAGGTAGGAGCAGGGCTTAGGTTCCCAACCAGAGATTAAGGCTGAGTCATGGTGGTGAAAGCACCAAATCCTAGCTACTAGACAGTGGTCATTGACAAGGGCCCTGGCCCTTCATCTTTGCAGAAAAGAATTTCCCCAAAGACAGAAAAGTAGTGAAGCAAGTAAAGTATTTATAAAGAGGAAAAGGAGTATAATACACATGGGTAAGCACATGGACAGACTCAGAGGGAAAATCCCCGAGTTGCGCCCTCATGGCAATTTAAATAATTATGTCAGAGCATTTTTTTCTGATTTTCCTTTGGCCAATCAATTTGATTTGCCTGGTTCACAGTTCATTTGGTATATCTTGGATCCTTCCATGCTTGTGCATGCATCTCTTAGCCAAAATGAATTCAACTGCAAAGGCCTCTAGGTAGAGTGCAGGGGTCCAGCCCCGGTGGATCCAGGGAATTCAAAGTGGGGATGGGATTGGCATGAGAAAAATTTATTTATTTATTAATATAGGATTAGATTAGGAAGAAATAGTGTAGTAGGAAGATTAAGTGGAGAGAAGAGGCTGATTAACTTGGGTTACGTGGAAAACCAATAAAATTCCAGACAAGGAGCTTGCACCATCTACATTAGGCCGCCGGCGCCCGTTTGAATATCGGAGAGTGCCCCGCCTTGGGCTCTCTCTCTTACGGATCTTAAAAGCCAGTACAAGTAAGTAGACATATTTTTTTTTTTTTATTAAATTTTAAAATCTTTAATTCTTACATGTGTTCCCAAACATGAAACCCCCTCCCACCTCCCTCCCCATAACATCTCTGTGGGTGATCCCCATGCACCAGCCCCAAGCATGCTGTATCCTGCGTCAGACATAGACTGGCGATTCAATTCTTACATGATAGTATACATGATAGAATGCCATTCTCCCAAATCATCCCACCCTCTCCCTCTCTCTCTGAGTCCAAAAGTCCGTTATACACAGCTGTGTCTTTTTTCCTGTCTTGCATACAGGGTCGTCATTGCCATCTTTCTAAATTCCATATATATGTGTTAGTATACTGTATTGGTGTTTTTCTTTCTGGCTTACTTCACTCTGTATAATCGGCTCCAGTTTCATCCATCTCATCAGAACTGATTCAAATGAATTCTTTTTAACGGCTGAGTAATACTCCATTGTGTACATGTACCAAAGCTTTCTTATCCATTCATCTGCTGATGGACATCTAGGTTGCTTCCATGTCCTGGCTATTATAAACAGTGCTGCGATGAACATTGGGGTACATGTGTCTCTTTCAATTCTGGTTTCCTCGGTGTGTATACCCAGCAGTGGGATTGCTGGGTCATAAGGTAGTTCTATTTGCAATTTTTTAAGGAATCTCCACACTGTTCTCCATAGTGGCTGTACTAGTTTGCATTCCCACCAACAGTGTAGGAGTGTTCCCTTTTCTCCACACCCTCTCCAGCATTTATTGCTTGCAGATTTTTGGATCGCAGCCATTCTGACTGGTGTGAAGTGGTACCTCATTGTGGTTTTGATTTGCATTTCTCTGATAATGAGTGATGTTGAGCATCTTTTCATGTGTTTGTTAGCCATCCGTATGTCTTCTTTGGAGAAATGTCTATTTAGTTCTTTGGCCCATTTTTTGATTGGGTCATTTATTTTTCTGGAATTGAGCTGCATAAGTTGCTTGTATATTTTTGAGATTAGTTGTTTGTCAGTTGCTTCATTTGCTATTATTTTCTCCCATTCAGAAGGCTGTCTTTTCACCTTGCTTATATTTTCCTTTGTTGTGCAGAAGCTTTTAATTTTAATTAGATCCCATTTGTTTATTTTTGCTTTTATTTCCAGAATTCTGGGAGGTGGATCATAGAGGATCCTGCTGTGATTTATGTCTGAGAGTGTTTTGCCTATATTCTCCTCTAGGAGTTTTATAGTTTCTGGTCTTACATTTAGATCTTTAATCCATTTTGAGTTTATTTTTGTGTGCGGTGTTAGAAAGTGATCTAGTTTCATTCTTTTACAAGTGGTTGACCAGTTTTCCCAGCACCACTTGTTAAAGAGATTGTCTTTACTCCATTGTATATTCTTGCCTCCTTTGTCAAAGATAAGGTGTCCATATGTGTGTGGATTTATCTCTGGGCTTTCTATTTTGTTCCATTGATCTATATGTCTGTCTTTGTGCCAGTACCATACTGTTTTGATGACTGTGGCTTTGTAGTAGAGCCTGAAGTCAGGCAAGTTGACTCCTCCAGTTCCATTCTTCTTTCTCAAGATTGCTTTGTGAGCCTCCACGCCCCAGATGGGAATTCAGCCTGAAATTAGAGTAAAGAGGAGACACGGGGAAAACCAGTCCAGCGACTGGCTCTACTTCTATTGTCCTTCAAGGCCTTTTATACTTTTGATTATACATAGAGATGAATGGGTAATACAAAATTATGTAGCGTTAGCAGCCCAGACTCTTTCTGTATATGTTTTTGTATACAAAAGTTCTCAGGTAATTTACATTATCTTCTGGCCAAGAGGCTTGTTAACACTTTTTGGCTCTCTTCCTTAATGAATGTTAATTTCATTTCCCCTGAAGTGTTTTTCTTTAATCTGCATCTCCTTAAAGCATTAAAGTTATATCTCTATAGAACAAAGGTGCAGTGGGTTATAACAAAGAAGGTACTTAACTCAAAGATCTAATGTTGCTAATACCAGGTCTATTACTTGTTTTTCTATATACCAACTATATCTAAAAATAAAGGATATGAAAATTTGGCAGTAAGTATAGGCTCAACAAATGAAACCTTTAATCAGTCCTATTCTAATGACTTTTGACTCCTTGGAAGCCCCTACATTCCTAGGATGTTTTAAGCTTCCTGTGCCTCCTGTGGTCAGGAGGCCTCAAACAATCACATACGCAGCTGTACAAGTCCTGCAGGCAGGCTAGAAAGCCATCAGAGGGGTTTTTGGATTGAAACACTCTTTCAAATGCAGAAGACTAAAGCCCTGAATTGACTTTTTCCAGAGAATGTCAGAAGAGTGGAAAAGCAGGCAGATTCTTTTTTTTTTTTTTTTGGGAGGGGGGGGTGGATGCTCAGGAAATTCCAGGGGGAAAACCTGAGGTCTCATTAGCCTTGCCATCAGAGCTCTGTCGAATGACCTTGTCACGGGTGAAATTCCTCATGCTGGCTCCCGGCAGTAGAGCATCGCTTGACATTGCTCCCCCACTGGCTTGCAAGGAGACTTTTCTGCACATGCGTAATTGGGAAAGTCTCCTGATTTGAGGAATGAGAGATATGTGATCTGGGCAGGGCCCAACCTCCCTTAATTTTCTGCTATTCTCACCTTGGAATTTAAGTCAATAGAGAATGAATCTCCAATTGCTTTACCCTCATGGGAAAAGGGGCAACATCTGCCTCCTTCCTCAATATATCCATGGGAGAAGGCAAGTCCAGGATCTTCCTACTCCACCAAGTTGCTCTAGCCTGCTACTCAGTCTAGAATTCTGTCTCCAAAGTGTCAGTCAAATGTAAGCATAGATTAAATACCCTGTTAAACATTCAAGGTCTCAAAACATTAATTTTCATGCATCATTTCTCAGAAATCCACAAAAACAGTAATGGATACCAAGAAAGAAATACAGAGAGAGAAATGAGAGGTTTAAATAAGAGGAAATGGACATTCCCAGGATAATAGTGTAGGGGAAACAAGGAGAACGGCTGTGTGTCAGACATAGAACAGGCCAAATATGAGCACAGTGGAGATCTCTGTGAAAAATTTCTCCAAAAAGAGAAAATTGATAGAATACCTACTATGATCATTTTGCGAGAAGATTTAGACAGCTGGGGGAGAGATCCAGGTGAATAAGCAATAATAACAACAAAAATAGCAGCTATAAGAAGTCCAAGCAAACTTACTGCTAGGAAAAATTTAAAAAGTAGGTTATATACGATAAGAAACATTAGGTAACTGTAATGTGAATACTATCTACATGGTAAAAAAACTGTTTTGTTTTTTTTTTTGTTTGTTTGTTTGTTTGTTTTTACCTACATTAAAATAAAGTTAAATTATAAGGAAAAAGTAGAAAGGTTGTCCATGGTTATTAGGGTAGGGAGAGGAGAAAGTGCTAAGTTCTTTACTGTCCTGGTGAGTTGCTGATAGGTGTCTAAAATGGAAAACAAAGCAAGTAGCATCAACAGAGCAGTTACAAAAGTTGAAAGTGTTTTCAGGTTTTCAGGGGGCTGATGAGGAGGAGGGGTCACTGGTAATTCTATTAGTAAAACAAAAAATAAAAACTAATTTAATGCCAATCCTTAAACAATTATTCTGATTACTGCCATAAAATTCACCTGTTGGACTAGTTATTAATACGTTATTTCGGTATGCTTTACAGAGTCATGCATAAACATGAATACACACCCAAATGCATAAACACTTACACTTACAATTGAGCCTGATTAAAATGTTTTCTGGGCTTCCCTGTTGGCTTAGCCATAAAGAATCCGCCTACAATGCAGGAGACTAAGGTTTGATCCATGGGTTGGGAAGATCCCTTGGAGGTGGGTATAGTAATGCACTCCAGTATTCTTGCCTGGAGAATCGCAAGGATAGGGGAGCTTGGTGGACTACAGTCCATGGGATTGCAAAGAATCAGACATGACTGAAGTGACTGAGCATGCACTCAAAATGTTTTCTAAGTATTCTTCTTTCAGTTCAGTTCAATTCAGTTGCTCAGTCCTGTCAGACTCTGCGACCCCGTGGATTGCAGCACGGCAGGTTTCCCTGTCCATCACCAACTCCCGGAGTTTAACTCATGTCCATCAAGTCGGTTTTGCCTTCCAACCATCTCATCCTCTGTCATCCCCTTCTCCTCCAGCCTTCAATCTTTCCCAGCATCAGGATCTTTTCCAATGAGTCAGTTCCCCACATCAGGTGGCCAAAGTATTGGAGTTTCAGCTTCAACATCGTCCTTCCAATGAATATTCAGGACTGATTTCCCTTAGGATGGACTGGTTGGATCTTCTTACAGTCCAAGGGACTCTCAAGAGTCTTCTCCAACACCACAGTTCAAAAGCATCAATTCTTCAGCGCTCAGCTTTATTTATAGTTCAACTCTCTCATCCATACATGACTACTGAAAAAAAAAAAAAAAACATAGCTTTAACTAGATGGACCTTTGTTAGCAAAGTAATGTCTCTGCTTTTTAATATGCTGCCTAGGTTGGTCATAACGTTCCTTCCAAGGAGTAAGCATCTTTTAATTTCCTGGCTGCAGTTACCATCTGCAGTGATTTTGGAGCCCCACAAAATAAAGTCCGTCATTGTTTTCCCATCTATATGCCATGAAGTGATGGGACCAGATGCCATGATCTTCGTTTTCTGAATGTTGAGTTTTAAGCCAACTTTTTCACTCTCCTCTTTCACTTTCATCAAGAGGGACTTTAGTTCTTCACTTTCTACCATAAGGGTGCTGTCATCTGCATATCTGAGGTTATTGATATTTCTCCCGGCAATCTTGATTCCAGTTTATGCTTCATCCAGCCCAGCATTTTGCATAATGTACTCTGCATATAAGTTAAATGAGCAGGGTATTAACAGTTACTATTAACTAAATTAAAGATAATTGGATCTATAGTATCAAAAAATACATGTCTGTGTTTGTCTTCCTACTACAAATAAATGTGTTTGATATTGATCCAGTAGCTTCAAATTGTTATTCATACTTGTGTGAGGCATCAGTGAAATAGACAACATTTATATCAAACTAATTGCTATGCTTCTAAACATCTACTTAAGTCAGAAAAATTGACATTTATCCTATAAAACATATTAGAATAGCTGAAAAAAACTTAAAAACTCTCATCTGGAACTGAACTTGTCATTTTAATACTTCAGAGCTGAATAAAAATCACTAGGAAGTCGTTCTTTGGGGAAAATAAACAATTGTCATTAGATTCATAAGACTTACATCCAAGTGGCTCTAATAAGCCACATCTCCTGAGGATGATACAAGCCAAGTAAATATCTAGACATAAATTTGGTGCAGAGAGCAAATGTTACTGGAAAAGAGACATTGACTGTTTTCCTAATTTGTTTGCACAGACAGGGGAAAAAAAACCCACCTCATTTCTTTATGGACATGTTCCCAAAGTATTTATTTTCTTACTACTTTACCTCCTAATAGAACATTTGAATTTCTAAATGGTACAGTTACTATGTTGCTCATACAGTTTTCCCTTTAAAATTCACACTTAATATATTAAGTGGCATATTTGAAACATGCTCTAATTACTCCTGGATTCAGATCACATGTGTAGCAATAAAATCTACTGATAAAAGTTAAAGCAAAAATGAAATTAAAAAAACATCAAAATCTAACAAAAAACACAATGTATGTAAAATAAATTTTAATCAATAGGTATCTAAAATGCACAAAAGATGAAAAAGATGTGATATAATAGGCATATGTGGCAGAAACCATTTCTTGATGATACCAGGCATACTTATGTTTCCTAATACAATATAATGTGTTTTCTTGATATGCAGTTTAATACACAAGAGCATTAACCACTATTTTGCTTCCCATGAGTATCTACAAAAATTTGAGAGACAGCTAAAATAAAGTAGAAATATATAAGCAACCTTAGAGGAAAAATCTCTATTTTGTTGCTACTAGTGAAGATTTAATTTACTTGTTAAGAAAAGATCAATGAGTTTGTGACAATACACCTAATTTTCATTGCTATATTCAATTGAAAAGAAGTTCTGCTTCTAGTGATAAATCAACTAAAGAATAAAATTCATTGAAGTCTATTTTTATTCCTAACTTTCTTTTGATTAGTAAAGGCTTATAAAGAAAGTTTAACATTGTCTGCATTCAAAGACAGTATTTTGTCTTCTACTAATCTCTACATTTTATAACCTTGAATGATTTCTGTGAATAAAACCTGATTGATTCATTTAGACTAATGGGTAAGATTTAGTAGTTTACTGTAGCCTTTAGTTTTAAATATCATGTTGGTATGAAAGGGATTATGGAAATCATCAATGGTTTTATTGGGATATTTTTCAGTCAAAAGGAAAAACACATGCATATTTATTTTGAATGATTTTAATGAGTAATATAGAAAAAAACATATTGTTACTTTTGTTTCTTTTTACTCTTATAGTTATTTTTTAATTCCTATAAAATTCCTGTGAATTATGACTTGAAATCCAACACCTATAGGACAATATTATGCTTTTCTTAAAGTATAAAAGCTGAATTGTCATTGTTTTACATAATTTTTTTCTTTGCCTACTGTATATTAAAATTGCTTTAATTGTTTTATGACTCTTAAGAAAGCTAATGGTTCTTTTCATATTTCTACTTCTTTAATCTTATTTTAGGAAATAGATGAAATAAAACTGTAACAAATTAACCACTAACAGATTAACAAAATCAAGTAAAACTTTGAAATGCAGATTATGATTTACTCTCAATTCCTGGTGGTTCAGATGGTAAAGAATCTGCCTACAATGCAGGAGAGCCAGGTTTGATCCCTGGTTTGGGGATATTCCCTGGAGAAGGAAATGGTTACCCACTCCAGTATTCTTGCATGGAAAATTCCATGGACAGAGAAAGGTTTGTAGGCTACAGTCAATGGGTTCTCAGAGTTGGACACAACTGAGTGACTAAACTTTCACTACTTTCACATGTACCTTTAGAGTAAGAGGCAAGTTAGCTTATGGGCTATGTACATTTCATTCTTATACTTTATCATTCCTTGATACAAAATAAAATAAATATGACAAAAAGATGTATTTCCTTATTTTATATAATTCTTCAGCCACCATACCTAGGAACAAAATTTTTAGACACAAAGAAACATTTGGTATTTTAAAATATGTTTCATATACTTTAAATCAAAAGTGTAGTCTTTCTTCAAATGTATTCACAATGATGATATTCATAAATAATATCTATAATTAGTCAACTTTTCAAATCTTTTATACTCTGAAACTGTGATTGTCTTTGAATGGATTCCTTTATTTTCTTTATATAATTCTTTTGTACAATTTAATTTTGTGATTGGCTAATGATGGAGAAGGCAATGGCACCCCACTCCAGTACTCTTGCCTGGAGAATCTCATGAGCAGAGGAGCCTGGTGGGCTGCAGTCCATGGGGTCGTGAAGTGTCGGACGCGACTGGGCGACTTCACTTTGACTTTTCAGTTTCCTGCATTGGAGAAGGAAATGGCAACCCACTCCAGTGTTCTTGCCTGGAGAATCCAGGGACGGGGGAGCCTGGTGGGCTGCCATCTATGGGGTCTCACAGAGTCAGACACGACTGAAGTGACTTAGCAGCAGCAGCAATAATAACATCAAAATCAGATTTCATCTTAATTCAATAAAATATTATGGGCATAAGCAGGTAAGTTAAATGTTTTAAGTCATCCTTTAATACTATCATTGATTTTTCTTAAATTCTATTTTTAATTTGAGGATACTTGCTTTACAATATTGTGTTGGTCTCTGCCATACATCAACATGAAGCAGCCATGGGTATATATTTGTTCCTTCCCTCTTGAATCTCTTTGCCATCTCCCACCCCATTTCACCCCTCTAAGTTATCACTGGCACAGAGCACCTGACATGAGCTCCCTGCATCATACAGCCAATTTCCACTGGCTATCTATATTGCATATGGTAATGTATATGTTTCCATGCAACTCTCTCAATTCTTCCTACCCTCTCCTTCCCCTATTCTGTCCAAAGGAAAAAATTAACTAAAACAAAATATTTATTATAAAAATCAGTATTTCTTTAGCTGATAAGTTATATCATCTACAGCCTAGAAAATCATGACTATGTGATTAATATGTATATAAAGATAAGCATATTTATTATTTATCTAATCAGGTATAAAAATTAACACATAAGCATATATAATTATTAAGATTTGATAACAAGATACATTATCAAGCAATTTTTATACATATCAGTGGCATAAATGCTATATTAATCATATAATTTTTCATATAGTTGCTGAAATCATTATTCTCATATACAGGTTCAGTTCAGTTCAGTCACTCAGTCGTGTCCAACTCTTTGCGACCCCATGAATTACAGCACTCCAGGCCTCCCCGTCCGTCACCAACTCCTGGACTTCATGCATACTCATGAGCATCGAGTCAGTGATGCCATCCAACCATCTCATCCTCTGCCATCCCCCTTTCCTCCTGCCCCCAATCCCTTCCAGCATCACAGTCTTTTCCAATGAGTCAACTCTTCACATGAGGTGGCCAAAGTACCAGAGTTTCAGCTTTAGCATCATGCCTTCCAAAAAACACCCAGGGCTGATCCCCTTTAGAATGGACTGGTTGGATCTCCTTGCAGTCCAAGGGACTCTCAAGAGCCTTCTCCAACAGCACAGTTCAAAAGCATTACTAGCTATCTAATGCATGCGTTGTTGTTCAGTCACCAAGTTGTGTCAATTTCCCTTCAGTTTCAATGTGCATGAGCTAGTTAAGAGTACCTGATTAAAAAAAAAAAAAAAAAAAAAAGTCCTTCCATCCACGTTGGAGACAGTCCCTTACATTATGTATTTTTCCAGTCCTGGTTGCAGGTCATGAGGCATCTGATCATCCAAAGATAGATTACTGAGATAAGCTTTAGAAACAAACTTAGGGTGGTCTTTAAGAATTCAATTAAATTTTACATTAATATCACATAACAACAAAGAACTATCCAAGAAATGAGTCTTACTAGACACAGACTTCCATTAACAAACTGGGATTTAACATTTATTGAAACATCTTTTTCTCCCTGAAATTACCCTCATTTCTATCAAATATAACCAAATTAAGGCTAGTTTGTTTGCAAAATAGGTCTTCTCTCACTAATTTTGGCCTGATGGTTTATATAACCATAATTAATCATATACTTTTTATTTTGTTCAACATTTATAGAGTATCAGACTGAACTTTTAAAATAAAACAAGGCTGGGAAACTTACTCCAAAGGCTCATCACAGATTTCACCTGACAAATCTAGGTGAATTCTTCCCTTTTAAAGTTCTCAAAAATTCCTTGAGATTTTTGTACCTGTTAGTGAGATAATCTTCCTAACTCATTTGATAAACTTAACCTAAGAGTTTCCAATTTTTGGAGGAGTCAGATAGAAAATATAATTGTTTTGTTTATGACATATAATTTTACCAAATTATTGTCATAATTAGTTTGAGAGGAAGGTTTTCCCTACTCCCGGAAAACACAAAATTCAAACTTGTAATTTTTCATACAGAAACCATAAAAGTTACAAGCATATCTGCTGGTTCATTCAGTCCTTTCGTTAACTTTTGTGAAGTCATCAGGTTTTCTATTAGAACACATATGTTCTGTTAGGACATATCAGAATGTTAAGAATTCCATATAATTTCTAGAATATCTATATTAGTAATATTTACCATACATTATAACATGAGAGGATTTATTACTCATTTGACAATATTTTTCATGTAATTATCCAACCAAATAAACACAATTAGTTTAATGTCTGTCTTTGGGATATTTCAGGGACCCTCTGAAGTATCCCAAAGTTAGCGAGAATCAAAGGAACTTCAGAAGAATTCAGTTTAGGAAGTTTTGTCAAAAAAAATAAATTAAAAGAGTTTAGAACATTAGGTCAGATTTAGTGAATGTTGAGTGTATATCATTGTAGACAGATGCTTTACCGTCTGAGCTACCAGGGAAGTCATATATCATTGAGCTTGCTGATATGTCACAACCAGCTTATATACAGAGGCTCAAGGTCTAGGGAAAGTCGACTCCACCATCTTGGACCTAGTTGGCTCTAACCAGTTTTCCTATGACTGTGTCATTCCTAACAAAATCCACTTATATAACTAATTGTAATCCAATTTTAGAAAATCCTGATCATGTATAACTCTTTTTAGTATTTTATCATACCTTTTTTTTTTTAACTGAAACCACACTTTTTACTTTCCTTTAGCAACCAAGAACTAACTTTTTTATTAACATTTTATAGATTGGTGAGCATAAATACCAGTGATAATTTCTAAAACACTTGCTTTCTTAGAACATTTTAGGATGGCACCAAACATTCATTTATAGTCCAAAATCTCTTTAGTTTTTCTGTAAAAGGAAATTAGTATTTAGTAGTAAATGTTTCAAATTTTTATTTTATTTGGTCATGATATAACTACTCAATAGACTTCCAATGCTTAGTTTAGCACAACCCTTAGAAATTCAAGTTACCCCAGTCTGGAGGGACTGTTTTAGGCAGATATTCCTAAAGCATAATTATCCCTAATAGAGTTTATCTAAAAGCTCATATCTCATTTACATTTTTTGAGAAGTTTCTTCACTTAAAGTAATTTCCTTGTTGACAAACTTGAAACAGGTATGATAATATTTAACTTATATTACACCTAGGTACAATGAAAATATTCTACTTAATGTTAATTACTCTAAGACATGTCTATATTAGGTCAACAAAAAAACATTAATATCAGATATTTAATATTGAATATTTCTCAGTTCACATGAATCTGAAATTTATTGTTTTATTTAGAATTATTTGATTTATAAGTGCTTACTTTTCTTTAAGCCAATTAAATAGAGCTAATTTACAAATTAACCTCAAAAATATTATCCAGAGACAAAGACATACTGAGACATAATTTAGACAGACATAACACAAGATCCAGCTTTATTTTCTAAGCTGGGTCATGAATTAGATATTACAATATAAAATTTACTAGTTTATAAAAACAGCTGGAATAAATAAAAATTTTAAAGGCTTTTTCCCATTTTTCCCTCAGTCTCAGGAATTAGAGATGGTCTAGATAAGTGTTCCTGGCACAGGGAAAACAAATCAAGTCCTAAAAAAATGAAGCCAGGTCTAAACCAAATAGTGGCCAGACAAAGCAAAGTGGCCATCAGAAATCACAACACAGAACACAGAGTTAAAGCACACACATAGACCTGGCAGCCCTCATCAGACACTCCCTTAAATACAAGAATACAGTCTCTCAGAAAACCTCCTATAGTGACACAGAGCTTCAGATCCAATACTAAAAGAGCAAATGAAAATATCCCAGGTCTTCAAAGATTTCAAAGGGAGGAAAGGAAGCCAGGTTGAAAGAAGAAGGGGAAGGAGGCAGGGTAGGGGAGCAAAAGAGCGGGCCTTGCAGATGTCTCCTGCCACCTGCAGATACCCAGGCATTATGGGACTTCACCCTAGGCCTCCAGGGAGGATTAGAACTCAGCCCTACCAGAAATCACATCAGAACAGAACCAAAATTCAAGTTCTCTGTCAAGAGGAGGTGATCAGTCTCTAATCCTCAGCTCAGGCTGAGGCCCTTTGTCCAGATTCCAGAGTCTAGGACCAGGGGACTAGAAAAAAGGGGAAGGATAGGAAGGGTTAAGAAGAGGAAAGAGAGAGGGAAGGGAAGAGAAGTCAATAAAGAATCTTGTTCCTTACACAGTCAGGGCACTCTGGCCAGTTGTCCGTGTCAGGATGAGACCAGGGTCCCAGATGCAGCTGCTGGGTCTGATCCATTGGCAGGCAAGCTGGTCCCTGAGTACCCCAAGTGGTTAGGATCTCAGTCGCAGTGGAGAAGAGTCCCCGCCAGAGTCACCATTTGTTGCAGGAAGGGGACTCCTTCCAGGGCCCCAAACTGGGCTCTTTTCTAACACTTGGAAATGAATTGTCTGAGGAGATACATGTGCTGACAAACCAAGAGATTTTATTGGGAAAGGATACCCAGGTGGAGAGCAATAGGGTAAGGAAACCCAGGAGAATGTGGCAGAGTTTTATGGGTTTTATGGTAATGGGATTAGTTTCGGGGTTTCTTTAGCCAATCATTCTGACTCAGAGTCCTTCCTGGTGGTGCCGCCTTGTTCAGCCAAGATGGATGCCAGAGAGAAGGATTCTGGGATGTGGTCAGACATGTGGTATTTCCTTTTGACCTTTCCTGAACTCTTCCAGTTGGTGGTGGCTTATTTGTTCAGTGTTCCTTACCAAGACCTCCTGTCGTAAAACAACTCATGCAGATGTTTACTATGGTGCCTGGCTAGGGTGGGTGGTTTCAATCAGTGCACTTTCCCAATAGGAGGAACAAAGGGAATGGATGTGAAGAAGTAGGGTATATATTGAGAACTCTGTCAGACATTTTTTACTTACATAGTTTTATTTTATAAGAACATTCTGTAAACTACCATCTTTCCTTGCTTGCTATCACTATCTATTTATCTATCTCTCTATCTATAAGTGAGTTTTCTGGGGGGAAAACACATAAAATTTTTGATGATTTGATAGATAATGAAATGGGAAGAGTTAAGTTTCCATCAGTTTTATTATTTTCTAAATTTTTACCTTAATTTTTTATTAATATAAACAATTTTAATATTATATCCATTTTATTTAGGGTTTCATTGAGACCTTTTAAAATTTCACAAATTATTTTTTTTCTGTTTCCTGTCAATTAGTATGCATATGACTAAGTGTTATTATATAGATAGTTAGCATGCAAGATAACCTCCATGAGAATATTTCTGTGGGCTTTATTAAGTCTTTCAAATCCCTCTAAAATTATACTATGCATGGTACCTCATGTGTTGTTGAATTTTACAATAGCATTTAGGAGACAAAGCTGATGAAAATGAGCAATGTTTCTGAAGAATTTATAATCTTTTAAATAATTACTTGAAAAATGAATAAAATCTGGAATTAACTCCCCTCCCCCTTCTGACTATGTACACAGAAACTGAAGCTGGCATTATTGTAAATTCGATATACTTACAAACTCAGTCTAAAGTACCTTATCTCACACTATTGCAATTTTAAAGTCTTAAAAATGAATGCTCTATGACTCCTTTTTGAGCGCATTCCTGAGCTACCAAAAATGAGGGGACATAGTGTCTGCAGACGGAGAAGGCAATGGCACCCCACTCCAGTAAAGGGATTTTCTTGCCTGGAAAATCCCATGGACGGAGGAGCCTGGTAGGCTGCAGTCCATGGAGTCGCTAAGAGTCGGACACGACTGAGCGACTTCACCTTCACTTTTCACTTTCATGCATTGGAAAAGGATATGGCAGCCCACTCCAGTGTCCTTGCCTGGAGAATCCCAGGGACAGCAGAGCCTGGTGGGCTACCGTCTATGGGTTGCACAGAGTCAGACACGACTGAAGTGACTTAGCAGCAGCAGTGTCTGGAGAATATTCTCTCTGATTTTCAAGTCAAAGCAAATGAAATGACTTTCTTACTGATCACTTCCACTGAATTTCAACAAAGCAGCAATACTGACAGCTCTAATAGCAGGAGCTCTAATAAAAATAAATTTAAAAGAACCTCTAAATTCTTTTTTTCTAAACAAATTCAATATAATACTAATCTTGCTTTCATCTCTTAAAAAAATAAAGACAAGAAAAAGGTTAAAGATCTTGATAAGATGATGACTCTAAAAAAAGGAATACTAACCATGTTAGTTCAGTGTTTTAAAGCAGTGGTTTAGAATAGAGAAACATGTAAAGAGCTGTCTGATCTCAAAAGCAAAAATTAATAATATGTTTCAAAAGAACATAGTACTAAAGAACATAGGAGTACTTGAAAAAATATAATTTATAAAAGCCATTTCAAACATGTCATTAAAATATTCATCTAGGAACTCCCTGGCGGTCCTGTGGTTTAGAGACTCAATGCTACCGGTGCAGGGGGCATTGGTTTGAACCTAGTTAGGGAGCCAAGATCCCATTTGTGGCAACATGAAACCAAAAATTAAAAACAAAACCTAACAAAGCAAAATGAACATATACACAAATAGAAGTGCAAAAAAAGAGAGTAACTATATCATTTAAAATATTTTTAAAAGATTAATATACTAAAGTTTCAATGATGTCTCCCAATTTTCCCCTTTACTTTTATAATTAAAAAAAAAAAAAAATCCAAGCTGTCAAGATACTTGCTAAAACTTTATAAAAGTCAAATTAAAAATTTCACTTTGTCTGGAATTTATTTTTTTAATTCTTTTATTTGCATCCAAGAGGAAATTTATCTTTTTTATGTCATAGCAAATCTCAAATTTAATCAAAATTAGGACCTGGAAGAACAAGAATATGAATGTTGTATTTTAGGCACAGGATAATGTAGTCTTTAGAAATCACACTTTAGATAATTAGGTATTTGAATAATTTAATTGATTTGATGTTTCTTATTTATTATTTATTGCAAAATGATGAATGGCTGAGCTCCATCCCCAAAAGAGCATATTTGAACTCTTGATAATAACCACAATCAGAGAAATCATATTTTAAAAAATTGAAAAAAAACCATGAATGTAGAAATTGCACTTTAGATCAAAATGTCTACAAAGAAACTGAAATGGCCTTGTATTTTAAAATAAAAAGTATCACATAATTTTTTCTATTCTTTAAATTGTCAGATTTTTAAAACAACTTTTACAAAAAGGTTTTAGAGACTGTTGAAAAGCAAAACATAAGGACAGATACCTTAAGACTCATTTATTATTAAGGAAAATTATAGTGTATCTTGGAGAATTTAAAACATATAGAATAATATTAAAATGTATCTAGGTTTTAAAAATATCTATAAAAATTGTTGACCTAAAACAAACTACCAGGTATTTTTCCAGCAAGGGTGGGTGTATTTGGAACCATCAGAGAATTACAATTTGGGGTCTGCAACCATGATGACCCACATACAGGCCCTCAGGCAGCTCTGCTGAATGAGAACACTTTATACAAGAGGGAAAGGAAGCCGAGAGGCCTGTGGTCAACAATGTGTCCCTAGCTTTCCATCCGCTGAGTCTTGCTGGGACAGAAGAGGACTCTCTTCTTCCTGTTGGCCTCTGCTGTCACTGCAAGGCATGAGAGCCTCCTCTCCTGGTCTCTTCACTCTATTTAATTGAAGATTCTGTTTATTAATTTTCCACAGGTTTTCTAGTTACAATGCCTTTTCCTCTCTCAGTGCCAAGAGGGACATTTCCTGAATGTAGTGTTTCATGTTCAAGGAAAAGTGCACAGGTTGGAAACTTACTGAATCTCATATGAGTAACTAGGAGGGCTAGTAGGAAGAACTCTCACCACTTTTTAATCTAAACTCCTTCCATTTTATGTAGATCATGGACATCGGAGGTCATCTTAAGTGTTTTGTCATCATCAAAGGTTTCAAGGCAAATTTCCAACAGGGCTGGGCTGGAAAACTTTGGAAAGCTGTCTCCTCAGATGTTGCCTTCTCCAGTTCTGGGAAATATCTACTTTTAGGTCTCCAGATGGTGTATGGGTCTAGTCAATGTTTGGCACTTTTTTAGGTGTGTCCCCTGAATCCAAAAGTCTGTTTCCTGGCCTTTGCTGGCACAAGATTTAGAAATACTTGATAGGGGCCTTTCTAGTGAGACTGAAGAGAGTTCTTCTTGAGGTATCTTTTCTAATAGGCAATATCTCCAGTCCTCAAGGTGTAATGTTTAAAGTCTTCACCTCCCAAAAGTGTACTGTGTTAAGATTGCCCTACCAAAACATTGTTATTTTTGATCAAGAAAGTAACCTGGCCAGTAATATGGGTTTATTGATCAATGTGAGGTTCAAGAGGTGTTTCCCAAATTGGTGTACTATTTTCCAAAAGGGCTTTAGCCACAGAAGAGGGAGTGGCCTGTCTGCAATGGAAGGCTTCAGTCTTAGTGGGAAAACATAGAGACCATGACTAAAGCATATTTTACTTATGATATGGTGTAAGACACATGAAATCTATTTGTCAGACCTCCAATGGTCTATTAAGCAGCTTAAAATGTCCAGGAAAAGTGCAAAAATAGACTTCCATGCATTTTACTTCTGACAACTGAAATAAGTGAAGTATGTACTTTTCACAGCCTAATGGTTAATGTTTCCCCACCAATGTTGATTCATGAATGTTATCATTTTGTTAGAAGATCAGTGACTTAAGGCATCTAAAATAGAAAGGAATAGAAATTTTATAGTCTTCATTAAGACTAAGATGTTATTTGGTCTAAACCAGAGCTTTCTCTTTTTGTCAGCACTTATTGAGTTTCCAATCTTGTTTTTCCTTTTCTGAGGCCAGTTGTTGGGTTTCTCTACCCAATTCTTAATTATCATTTGGATCAATATTCCTGTGGACCATAAATAAGGTTTGGTTGCTATAAGCTTCTTTAAGGGCAGCATTTCTTACAAAAATATCAGCAAGGTACCTTCCCTTAGCTTCCAGATAGTCAAGTTTAGCATGTTCCAGAATCTTAAAAACAGCTGAAGTGGTAGGTATAAGTGTTGCATCCAATAATTACTGTATATTTAATTTTATTTATAACTGATAGTAAGGAAGCTATGTATAGACCGCAGCATCCCATAATCATGAGCTACTCCAAAAGCGTATCTACCATCAGTATAAATACTGGCAGTTTTATGCTTTTATAAGTATAAGCCTGTGTAAAAGAGTATAATTGAGCTCGTTGGGCTGAAGTAGCCATAGATAAAGATGCAACCTCAATAACGTCAAAAAGAATTGCAATCATACTCAGAACACTGTCACTTTTTAAATAAGCACTATCAGTGAACCATACAAGGCAACGTTACCTAGAGAAATTTCTTGCAGATCATCACAAGGAGTCAAGAGGTGGTCTGTGAGCATCAAATAGTCACTAGAGACTTCTTTGGTGATAGAAGGAAGAAAAGTTAAGGTTAAGTTTCAGGATTAAGGTTAATAACATTGTAGAAGACTTACATGATGGGCAGTTAAGAGAAAGACTTCATAGAGTGAGGTAGGTGAGGTGAGGTAACAGACCAAGAAATACTGTGTGATGAGTCAAGAGAGCTCCTACTGTATGGTGTGCAAAAAGGTTTAAAGAGGATCCCACAATGATTCTCTTAGCAATCTTAACCAAAGAGGCAGTGGTAGTGTTGGCTCTCAGGTGAGGAGAGTAGCCTGGAGCCACAGGGTACAGTTGCTGACTATAATACCCTGTATGGGTCCCTGGTGGTCCCTGTGTTCTTGGGTGAGTATCCCCAAGGGAATTCCTTTTCTTTTCATATGCATGAAGGAAAAAAGGAATCTGATCATTGGGATACCCAAGGGCAGGTGAGTTCATCAAAACTCTAGTGAAGCCATGAAAATTATATTATCTGATTCTTACCGTAAAACTCATTTGGTTGTTATTGCCTGGTAAAACATACAGAGATTGAGCCACAAGAGAAAACTTGGAATTTAATTTCAACAATAATCAACTAGGCTGAGAAAACCTCATGGTTAGTGCTTAGCTTTGGGTTTCAGGAAATTTAAACCACTATCAATCTGGATTTAGGCTTAGGCTTTGTTCTAATATTAGATGCCCTAAACATTAAACCTAAGTTTGGGCCTGGAGGAGGCAATGGCACCCCACTTCAGTACTCTTGCCTGGAAAATCCCATGGGTGGAGGAGCCTGGTGGGCTGCAATCCATGGGGTCGCTAAGAGTCGGACACAGCTGAGCGACTTCACTTTCCCTTTTCTCTTTCATGCATTGGAGAAGGAAATGGCAACGCACTCCAGTGTTCTTGCCTGGAGAATCCCAGGGACGGGGGAGCCTGGTGGGCTGCTGTCTGTGGGGTCACACAGAGTTAGACAGGACTGAAACAACTTAGCAGCAGGTTTGGGCCAGCTGCAATTTTTCTCTGGTGAACTTCTGTTCCTTTAAGGCTGAAAACAAGTGGATGCTGTCAAATCATCCACATATTGCAGCAAAGTAGAACCTCTAGGGAATGTTCTATCATCCATAGCAGCCTTTAGGATTTTCAGGAAATAAGGGCTCTCAAAACAAAACAAAACAAAACAATCCTGAAGCATTACTGTCCAGGTGAATTGATTCCTCCCAAATGAAGGCAAAAAGGTACTGTTTAGCTTCATCAAATAGAATACTAAAGAATGCACTGTGTAAATTAATTATAGTAAAGAATTTGTTTCCTGTAGGAATGAATGTTAATAAAGGTATGTAAGCTCAGTTCAGTTGCTCAGTCGTGTCCGACTCTTTGTGACCCCATGAATCACAGCATGCCAGGCCTCCCTGTCCATCACCACCTCCCAGAGTCCCCCCAAACTCATGTGCGTCAAGTCGGTGATGCCATCCAGCCATCTCATCCTCTGTCATCCCCTTCTCCTCCTGCCCCCAAACCCTCCCAGCATCAGGGTCTTTTCCAATGAGTCACCTCTTCGCATGAGGTGGCCAAAGTATTGGAGTTTCAGCTTTAGCATCAGTCCTTCCAATGAACACCCAGGACTGATCTCCTTTAGGATGGACTGGTTGGATCTCTTTGCAGTCGAAGGGACTCTCAAGAGTCTTCTCCAATACCACAGTTAGGAACAAGTTTTGTGGGATAGGAGTGTTTTTTATTGTTTGGAGGTTCTGGGCAAACTTTTACCCTTGGCCTTTAGGTTTTCTTACTCATAGAATGAGAGTGTTACAGGAGATAGCACAGAGCATAATGATGCCCTTATAATCTGTTATGGTCTTTATGCCTTGAAAGGCTTTTTATATGAGACTCTTTAATTCTGGGAAGCAGTTTCAAGGAGTCTTTCGAAACTTGATGGGAGATGTATGATGAATTTTGCTGATATCAGTTGAAGATTTTGTCCATAAGGAAGGTGGTTGCTAATTCAACAGAAACATGACCAAAGGCTTTTTCAGCTAGTTTCTTTTCCAAAGGCTGAACTGGACAGTTTCAGTGAAAGCAGCACCTGTTCTTCTTCTTCCTTTTTTTTTTTTTTTGTAGCCCCTGTTCTTGAAAGAATGGGACGAAGCCTAACTGGCTTCAATTGTAAGAATCCTATATCAAAATTAGACCAAAGTGCCAAACAAGTACTTGCATCCAGAACAAGGTATAACTAGAAAGAACAAAATCTTAAAACAGATCCAGAATAAAGTCTGGAGAGTTTCAAAGGCAAGGAGGTTGTGAGCTCAAATTCAGAAGTAAAATGTGCCGTCAATCCCTGGGCTCAGCAAGAAAAGCAGTGAAGGAAAACAGGCTCAAGTATTGGTACTGCATCTGTTTGCTCACCAGCCCTGGGACCTTTGGGAGTCTCCTCTGGTCCTCAAACAGGCTGCCAAAATGTTGACCTACAACAAATTTCCAGACATTTCTCCAGCAAAGATCGTTTTATTCAGGATCATCAGAGAAGTGGAATTTGGGTTTGCAAACAGTGAACCTTGTTCAAGTTCTCCCCCAACCTCCCCCGATGGCAAGGCAAGAATATTTCTGAAGAAAGGGAAAGGAAATTGAGAGGCCAATAGTAAAGAAAGTCCGTGGTTTTTCTCTGAGGGAGTCCCTGCCGGGAAAGAAACATCTTCCTTCTTCCTGTTGCGTTTTGCTATCATCACATGACGTGCGAGCTCCCCCTTCTGGCCTCTCAATTCTATTTGCTTGAGATTTCTGTCTATTATTATTATTTTTTTTTTACAAAATATTTACACTTTTAGAATGTCAAATTAAAAGAATTTTCTTTCATTCCTTGGAAATCCTCTATTTGATGTTACATATCTTACCAGTTGAGGAACAAAAATAGGATTAAATAATGTATATTATTTAGGTGATAGATTTTGATACAGTAAAGAAAATGATACGGTAATAATTAGAGCTAATAAAAATCTAAATTTCACTTTATGATGTCATGAATCTTATTCACAAAGAAGGGACTCTACTACCTGATTGAACTAATGCAATCAGATTTGCATTTTAGTCAGATAAGTTGAGATCGTGGAGAATAATTTGGTATATAGAGGAGATGATAGGAAAATCGTGTATGGGTAGTAGTAACAGGCTTTTCCTTGACAGTTACACATGTGAGGTACAAAGGAGTGAATTATATTTGGGGGTGGGTTAAAAAATACACTTAACGTGAGTTTTCTAAGAGGAGTAGGTGTTACATCTTGAAAAACAGGGATTGGGTGATAGAAGTTGAAATTCCAGGCAAAATGGAAAGAATAGCAAAAAGCACATGGAAATCACATCTTTATCACTAATGCTTTCTGGCTAAGGTGTAAGACCACAATGGTAAAGGTCAGAGATAAAACTGGCAGTCTTATCTCTTAAGAGTGATAAAAAACAGCAGCCTAAAAACCATTAATAACAGGAACCTGGAGTGATTCTGAACGGTGAATATAACAGAGGAATTTTGTACTAATGTGGAAGATGTACCATTATGATGTTGTGATGAATGTGAGAGGAAATTTTTTACATTTTACAAAAAATATTATATGATTTACTATAGTGTAATATAATGTAATATAGTCAATATTTTTTGTTGGCTTCTTAGATCTAGAAGCTATGTAATTTAATCCAATTACATAGTAAACTCATAGTACAAAAGAATACAATATAGAAAGAAAACCTATATACTTAATTTATACAGTCTAGAAATTGGGCTTAATATGAATGTGTGTGTGTGTGTGTGTGTGTGTGTGTGTGTGTGTGTCTGCATCCATGCTCTCTCAGTGTCTCCAACTCTTTGAGGCCCCATGGACTATAGCCCACCAAGCTCCTCTGCCCATGGAGTTTTCCAGACAAGAATACTGGAGTGGGTTGCCATTTCCTATGCCAAGGGTATGTTTCAACAATTCGAGGGGTCCAAGAGTGAAGTGGGCTGGCTAGTACCAGCACCATCCAGTCTAGGGAGCCAGCTTGCGTATAGATGCTATGAGACATCACGTGCATCGAGTCATCAGGGTGCTGAGGCATCAGCTTGCATCAAGATGCTATGAGACATCAGGGCAATGATGTGTCATCCAGCTGGGTTATGGTTGCTCCCTGAAGCAGAGACAGTGCCGTTTAGTACTAATATTTCATTCTGTGAAAAGTATTGGAAAAGAAAGTTCAGGCTAACCAGAAAGATTTAACATTATCTTTTTCTCTGAGGGGTGAATTTGAACTGAGTATGGACAATAAGAAAATTCTCATAAAATACATTACATATTTCATGTTACCCAGGGAAAGCTAAACCAATCTTTCCCCACAGAACCAATTTCTCCTTCATAACTTGTTTATATAGTGCTAGCTTCATTTTTCCTTTGATTTCTCTAAGAGGTTTTCAGTGAAAGTATCTTCAATGGAAATTTAATATAGGGCTTTATTTTGCCTGGAGTTAAGTTAAATTTGTTGTTTTATTTCTGAAAGCTGAACATAAGATGTACACAGAGAAGGAAAATGGCACTTCTGAGATTTATTATTACAAAATGCAGTTAAATATATTTTAAAAAAAATAATTTGGTTGTGGCATCTAGTAGCAGTTATTTGAAAATAAATCTGTTAAAAGGCATGTTAAACTATAAAATGTCAGATTGCTATGTCTCTTACATATATGAAACACTCCTCAATTATCTTATTGAAAATTCATTCCATGACAAGGTGGTTCATTCCAGTGTTATTCATTAGAAGAGACATCCATATTTTCAGCCAAAGTTGAATTATATCCCACACTCCAACTTCTCATATCCTAATTGTTCAGGAAAAAAAGTGTTCATATTGTCATCAACTTAATATATATGGGCTTCCCTGGTAGCTCAGCTGGTAAATAATCCACTTGCAATGCAGGAGACCCTGGTTCAATCCCTGTGTCAGGAAGATCCCCTGGAAAAAGGATAGGCTACCCACTCCAGTATTCTTTCCTGGAAAACTCCATGGACAGAGGAACTTAGCAGGCTACAGTCCATGGGCTTGCAAAGAGTTGGACATGACTGAGCAACTTTCACTTCAGTAACATGTATGTAGTGTGTGAGTCTGTGTGTGTGTGTGTGTGCATGTGTGCACACACGCGCACACGCTCAGTTGTGTCCACCTCTTTGCAGCCCCATGAACTGTAACCTGTCAGAGTCTTCTGTCCATGGAATTTTGAGGCAAGAATAACGGAGTGGGTTACCATTGTCTACTCTAGGAATCTGCCTGACCCAGGGATCAAAACTACACCTCTTGTATCTCCCGCATTGGCAGGCAGATTCCTTACCACTAGTGCAACCTGGATATATGCCTAACATCAAAACTACCATCCCAGGCATACTTTCTTCCACTCTCAACCCCATTCCCCAAAAGAAAAAACTACCCTACACTTGTTTGTTATTCTTTTCTCTGACATATTCAAATCCTCTAATAAAATGCATATCTATGTTGTATTTTTATCATTTTTTGGATAACACCTGCCTTTCTTCCACTAGGGATTTATATCTATCCTAGAAATTTAGATTCTCATTCTCATTTCTTGTTTCTTCAACTACTGTTATTGTCTTTTGACTCTCCTCTTTACAATGATATT
Organism: Capricornis sumatraensis; assembly: GCF_032405125.1. Lineage (NCBI taxonomy): Eukaryota > Metazoa > Chordata > Mammalia > Artiodactyla > Bovidae > Capricornis > Capricornis sumatraensis. The sequence goes on along the minus strand of NC_091072.1, from coordinate 60,883,105 downwards.
CCCGTCTTTTCTTCGGCTCTCCCTTCCCTTCAGTCTCACAACCTTTGCTATCTAGAGTTCCATTTTTGCTTTGCTTATATTGATAGCATTTAAATACTCTTTTAACACTGTTCTCATCTACTATCCCTTGCAAAAAGATTGATTATAACTGTTAAAAATTAATACACAAATTAGCTTTATGCAAGTGTGCATACTGTAGTCAATGACCATTTCATTTTTCTTTCTGTACAGCTGTTCTTTTCTTGAATTTGCTTTCTGTTTTTTCTCTCTCTCTTTTTTTACACATTGTACGTGTGTTTGATGTTTCAGCTCAAACTTTTTATTTTTAATTCCACGTGCTTTTACTTTAGGGCCCCTCCTCCTTCTGTTCCAATCCAGGATAGAAATTTCTATGCCTGATGCACAAGTGATAAAGTATAAATTCCCTTTCTTTATTTCCTGATTTTGAAGCTACTCTACCTCAGTTAGTTCAGTTCAGTCACTCGGTCGTGTCCAACTCTTTGCGACCCCATGAATTGCAGCACGCCAGGCCTCCCTGTCCATCACCAACTCCCGGAGTTCAGCCAGACTCACATCCATCGAGTCAGTGATGCCATCCAGCCATCTCATCCACAGTCGTCCTCTTCTCCTCCTGCCCCCAATCCCTCCCAGCTTCAGAGTCTTTTCCAATGAGTCAACTCTTCACATGAGGTGACCAAAGTACTGGAGTTTCAGCTTTAGCATCATTCCTTCCAAAGAAATCCTAGGGTTGATCTCCTTCAGAATGGACTGGTTGGATCTTCTTGCAGTCCAAGGGACTCTCAAGAGTCTTCTCCAATACCACAGTTCAAATGCATCAATTCTTCAGTGCTCAGCCTTCTTCACAGTCCAACTCTCACATCCACACATGACCACAGGAAAAACCATAGCCTTGACTAGACGGACCTTAGTCAGCAAAGTAATGTCTCTGCTTTTGAATATGCTATCTAGGCTGGTCATAACTTGATGTACCCTTTACTCAAGCTCAGTCCCCTGGAAGGCAAATTCTGAGATATAGATTAGAATGTAAGAGGTTTTTTAGAGTGTTCTCAACACCTACAAAATAAAAGGAAACAAAAAAGAGAAACTGAGTGAAAATACAGTCTTACTGAAGGTTCTGATGGGATGATCCTTCAGGAATTTGTACCTCTAAACCCTACTTCCATTTGGCTGTTTGTTTGTTTTCAACTGTCTGATGAGTTTCTTCCTGTGTTTATTCATAGTTCTGATTTGCCACTAGAACCTTTAACCCATTAATCACTATGAATTGCCTAAGTATGTTTTTTTGTGTTTACTCAATTTGTCCGAGCATGTTTCTGTGTCCTTTTTTGTGTGTTATTTGGGATACTTTGAGCTTTTCAACCTGTGGATTGATATTTTTATTGAAATTTGGGAAAATATTATTTCTACAATTTTTGCCCCAATTCTATCAGTGTTAAATGGCTGGACTTTGTCCCATGAGTCTCTGAATATTGGTTTCACTCTGTTTTTCAGTTGGAATGTTTCCATTTCCAGGGCTTTGTGCACACTGATTTTATTCTTTGTGGTTTCTAATCTGATGTTAAAGCCACCATATATATTGAAGAAATGAAAGTGTGAGTTGCTCAGTAGTGTCTATTAGCTCACTAGGCTTCTCTGTCCATGGGCTTCTCCAGACAAGAATATTGGAGTTGGTTGCTATTTCCTCCTCCAGGGGTTCTTCTCAATGCAGGGATCAAACCTGGGTCTCCAGAATTGCAGGCAGATTCATGTATATACCATGCGTGTATATACACAATCTCACACACACACACACACACACACACACACACACACACACACATATAAAGCATGTATTGGATGTTCAATTGATTAATTATTCCTTTCATCTTGAAATCTGATTCTAATTATTGAGTTTTCTTCTGGTCTACCAGAGTCATGTCCGACTCTTTGTGATCCCATGGACTGTAGCCTGCCAGAGACTCCTCCCTCCATTGGATTCTTCAGGCAAGAGTACTGGAGTGGGTTGCCATTTCCTTCTCCAGGGGATCTTCCCGACCCAGGGATTGAACCTGGGTCTCCCACATTCCAGGCCGATGCTTTAACCTCTGATCCACGACAGAAGCCCAGGATTTCCTTGGTGGCTCAGATGGTAAAGCATCTGTCTACAATGCGGGAGACCTGGGTTTGATCCCTGGGTTGGGAAGATCCACTGGAGAAGGAAATGGCAATTCACTCCAGTACTCTTGCCTGTAAAATCCCATGGACAGAGAAGCCTGATAGGTTACAGTCCATGGGGTCGCAAAGAGTCAGACACGACTGAATGACTTCACTTTCACCAGAGTCATGTTTCCCTGTTTCTTCTATTAACCCCATGATTGCATGATATATATTTTGACCCACTACTTTTTTTCTTATATTTTTCTTAGAAGTGTTGAAGTCTGTGTCAGGGAGTTCATTTATTTTAAAATCAGCCTGATGCTTTCAAAGCTTATTTTTAAAATTTGCTGCTGCTAAGTTGCTTCAGTCATGTCCGACTCTGTGCGACCCCAGAGATGGCAGCCCACCAGGCTCCCCCATCCCTGGGATTCTCCAGGCAAGAACACTGGATGGGTTGCCATTTCCTTCTCCAGTGCATGAAAGTGAAAAGTGAAAGTGAAGTTAAAATTTGCTAGTGTGTCTAAACCGGAGAAGGCAATGGCACCCCACTCCAGTACTCTTGTCTGGAATATCCCATGGACAGAGGAGCCCGGTAGGCTGCAGTCCATGGGGTCACTGAGGGTCAGACAGGACTGAGCGACTTCACTTCACTCCTGTCTTAAGGTTTATACTTTCCTATATTTTTATTGAATGTCCTAATAATAGTTTGGATCCTAAACATCTCCCAGTCCTGTGTCACCTAAGAGAGTTGTTCAGTTTCTTGTCCTCAGTTGCTTTTTTCCCTAGTCGTTGTTCTTTATCTCTGAGCATCTCAAGTGCAGAATTGTAGAGCTTTTTAACTATATAGATATTTCATGCGTGATAATTTATCTTCAGCTTCCCTGAATTTGTTTTCCAAGCTTAACAAGGCTGCCATATTTATTTTGACCCCTTTCTTATGCCACATTCTTGGTTGGACTTCCACGCAGAAAGAACCCACAGAGAGGTCAACTCATTTATTATTTTATTTTTTCAGGGATCAAAGAATGAATGAATTCCATTAGTCAAATGTTTGAAAACTATTGTTTTATATATTACATGGTGTTTTATAGCTATTTACTGAGTAGGGATGGAATTAGTGAACATTTTGGCTTACTTCTAGTTATTGGTGATTTCAAATAAAAATGTATGAGAATTCATGTGCACATCTTTCTGCAGACATATACTTTCATTTCTTTTAAGTAAATTTTTGGAAATACAATGGCTGAATTAAAAGACAGGTAGATGTATGTTTAAAGTTTTAAGAAACTTCCACTGATTTCACAAAGTGTGTGAGAATCTTCCATGTCGCCATATCCCACTCTGCACCTGGTATGATCTTTTCTTTGCTTTCTCTTTTCTACTTTTCTTCTTTCCTCCTTTTCTTTCCTTCCTCTCTCCTTTCTTTCCTAGTTAAAAAAAAAAAAAAAGCACATAACATGAGATCTCCCCTTTTGACAAAATTTTAAGTGTACAGTACAGTGCTGTTAACTCTCAGGGCAATATGTACAACAGATCTCTAGAAGCTTTTTTATTTTTCATAACGGAAACAAAGATGTAAGTTTCAGTCCAGCAAGGTGGACTTTCTTTTTAAATTTAGAAATTATACTAGCTGTGCAGTTTCTATGGACTGAATTGTGTTCCCTAAAAACGTACATGTTAAAACCCTAATCATTCTGTCGTTTTTGAGATTGCATCTGAGTACTGCATTTTGGACTATTTTCTTGACCATGATGGCTACTCCATTTATTCTGAGGGATTCCTGCCTGCAGTAGTAGATATAATGGTCATCTGAATTAAATTCACCCATTCCAGTTCATTTTAGTTCGCTTATCTCTGTTCGTTTCCAAGGCAAACCATTCAATATCACGGTAATCCAAGTCTATGCCCCAATCAGTAACGCTGAAAAAGCTGAAGTTGAACGGTTCTATGAAGACCTACAAGACCTTTTAGAACTAACACCCAAAAAAGATTTCCTTTTCATTATAGGGGACTTGAATGCAAAATTAGGAAGTCAAGAAACACCTGGAGTAAAAGGCAAATTTGGCCTTGGAATGCAAAATGAAGCAGGGCAAAGACTAATAGAGTTTTGCCAAGAAAATGCACTGGTCATAGCAAACACAGTCTTCCAACAACACAAGAGAAGACTCTACACCTGAACATTGCCAGATGATCAACACTGAAATCAGATTGATTATATTCTTTGCAGCCAAAGATGGAGAAACTCTATACAGCCAACAAAAACAAGACCAGGAGCTGACTGTGGCTCAGATCATGAACTCCTTATTACCAAATTCAGACTTAAATTGAAGAAAGTAGGGAAAACCGCTAGACCATTCAGGTATGACCTAAATCAAATCTCTTATGATTATACAGTGGAAGTGAGGAATAGATTGAAGGGCCTAGATCTGATAAATAGAGTGCCTGATGAACTATGGAATGAGGTTCGTGACATTGTACAGGAGACAGGGATCAAGACCATCCCTATGGAAAAGAAATGCAAAAAAGCAAAATGACTGTCTGGGGAGGCCTTACAAATAGCTGTGAAAAGGAGAGAAGCAAAAGTAAAGGAGAAAAGGAAAGATATAAGCATCTGAATGCAGAGTTCCAAAGAATAGCAAGAAGAGATAAGAAGACTTCTTCAGTGATCAGTGCAAAGAAATAGAGGAAAAGAACAGAATGGGATAGACTAGAGATCTCTATAAGAAAACTGGAGATACCAAGGGAATATTTCATGCAAAGATGGGCTCGATAAAGGACAGAAATGGTATGGACCTAACAGAAGCAGAAGATATTAAGAAGAGGTGGCAAGAATACGCAGAAGAACTGTACAAAAAAGATCTTCATGACCTGGATAATCACGATGGTGTGATCACTCATCTAGAGCCAGACATCCTGGAATATGAAGTCAAGTGGACCTTAGAAAGCATGACTATGAACAAAGCTAGTGGAGGTGATGGCATTCCAGTTGAGCTATTTCAAATCCTGAAAGATGATGTTGTCAAAGTGCTGCACTCAATATGCCAGCAAATTTGGAACCCTCAGCAGTGGCCACAGGACTGGAAAAGGTCAGTTTTCATTCCAATCCCAAAGAAAGGCAATGCCAAAGAATGCTCCAACTACCGCTCAATTGCACTCATCTGACATGCTAGTAAAGTAATGCTCAAAATTCTCCAAGCCAGGCTTCAGCAATACATGAACCGTGAACTCCCTGGTGTTCAAGCTGGTTTTAGAAAAGGCAGAGGAACCAGAGATCAAATTGCCAACATCCGCTGGATCATCAAGAAAGTGAGAGAGTTCCAGAAAAACATCTATTTCTGCTTTATTGATTATGCCAAATCCTTTGACTGTGTGGACCACAATAAACTGTGGAAAATTTTTCAAGAGATGGGAATACCAGACCACCTGACCTGCCTCTTGAGAAATCTGTGTGCAGGTCAGGAAGCAACAGTTAGAACTGGACATGCAACAACAGACTGGTTCCAAATAAGAAAAGGAGTACATCAAGCCTGTATATTTTCACCCTGCTTATTTAACTTATTTGCAGAGTACATCATGAGAAACGCTGGGCTGGAAGAAACACAAGCTGGAATCAAGATTGCCGGGAGAAATATCAATAACCTCAGATATGCAGATGACACCACCCTTATGGCAGAAAGGGAAGAGGAACTAAAAAGCCTCTTGAAGAAAATGAAAGTGGAGAGTGAAAAAGTTGGCTTACAGCTCAACATTCAGAAAACAAGGATCATGGCATCCGGTCCCATCACTTCATGGGAAATAGATGGGGAAACAGTGGAAACAGTGTCAGACTTTATTTTTTGGGGGGCTCCAAAATCACTGCAGATGGTGACTGCAGCCATGAAATTAAAAGACACTTACTCCTTGGAAGAAAAGTTATGACCAACCTAGATAGCATATTCAAAAGCAGAGACATTGCCGATTAAGTTCCGTCTAGTCAAGTCCATGGTTTTTACAGAAGTCATGTATGGATGTGAGAGTTGGACTGTGAAGAAGGCTGAGCACCGAAGAATTGATGCTTTTAAACTGTGGTGTTGGAGAAGACTCTTGAGAGTCCCTTGGACTGCAAGGAGATCCAACCAGTCCATTCTGAATGAGATCAGCCCTGGGATTTCTTTGGAAGGAATGATGCTAAAGCTGAAACTCCAGTACTTTGGCCACCTCATGCAAAGAGTTGACTCATTGGAAAAGACTCTGATGCTGGGAAGGATTGGGGGCCGGAGGAGAAGGGGACAACTGAGGACGAGATGGCTGGATGGCATCACTGACTCGATGGGCGTGAGTCTGAGTGAACTCCGGGCATTGATGATGGACAGGGAGGCCTGACGTGCTGCGATTCATGGGGTTGCAAAGAGTTGGACACGACTGAGTGACTGAACTGAACTGGAAACCCTAATCAACGTGATGCTCCTTGAAGATGGATCCTTTGGAAAATAATTCGATTTAGATGGAGTCCTAAGAGTGAGGCCCTCATAATTATAAATAATTATAAAAACTGTATAGTTTTGTTGGCATTGTAAATGGAGTTTGATAAATGGCTTTATATTAGTTACTAAATTTATCTTTTGATTTCAACTAAGAAATTCTTCCTAGAGGGTTTTCCAGGTATCTTTACTTATCATTTCTTTTAAAGTGCTATTCAGTTATATCAGTGAAATGCTTATATTTTTATTGGAATGTTTTAAAATTGCCTTCTTGAATATCAAAGTCTGATACCATTTAAGCTGCCTTCTTGATTATCAGGGATTCTAGAAGACAAGTCTTATCTTTCTCAAACTTTTTCAGGGTTTTAAATCTTCTCATCTCTGTTGAATATTTACTTTATAATTTCCAAGGATATCACAACATCATTGGATAACACTTGTTGCTGGTGAATGAAGAGAGAGTAAACAGAGAAAAAATGTTAAGATATTCATTAATATTCTTTATAAACCAATAGCTTGAAAACAAAATAAAATAACTATAATTTTTTCTTATTTTTTGAATCAGGCAGATTTTGGGAGATTTTATGAATTCAAACACAGTGGTTTCACATAATGGAGATCAAATGGCTTTAGATTTAGTATTTTTCTCTGGTTTCAACTGTAGGTTTCTTATTCTATTTCTGATGTCTCACTTCTTTATCTTCTATTTTTATCAGCTCTACTCTGTGCTGTTAAAATGTCCCACAAACTTCATTCTTTTGTGCTAAGCTTTAAATGATCTCTACAAGAAACAGAGAGTGAATGGAGTCAAAAGATAGAAAAAGATAATGTGAGAAATCTGAGGGGGTGGTACTATATTGCTTTCTGAAATAATAAATATAGGAAATGTTTGTCCCTTTCCAGTAAATACAGAGCAAGAAAACATGGGCCTACATGAAAACAACTATGGTTTGGTTTAATTCATTGAATTAGAAGTGATTTATTTAGTTACTTCAACTGGAATTAATTCCAAATACTACTTTGGTCCCTACAATTTCAACAATGATTTAAACTTGTTTCACATTTGTGCATCCCATTTCACGGTGCTGGCTCTTCTTCCATATATATTGTAGATCATTTAGAAAATGTTTTTAGAAACACATAAGCTTTCCCTTTTTGTTTCTAGCATTTATCACCAACCAAAATATTATTCCTAATAATCTTGGTCATTAGGACCTAGTTATCCTTATCATATTAGTTTCCTTGCTAAGATGTAATTTAGTTAACCTGCAGCTGCGGCTAACTTGCTTCAGTCGTATCCGACTCTGTGCGACCCCATAGATGGCAGCCCACCAGGCTCCCCCGTCCCTGGGATTCTCCAGGCAAGAACACTGGAGTGCGTTGCCATTTCCTTCTGCAGTGCATAAAAGTGGAAAGTGAAAGCAAAGTCGCTCAGTCGTGTCCGACTCCTAGCTACCCCATGGACTGCAGCCTACCAGGCTCCTCCCTCCATGGTATTTTCCAGGCAAGAGTACTGGACTGGGTTGCCTACAAAACCATATTGTCCCATCTTTCCAAATAAGCTCTGTTCTTTATTGATTGCATAGGCTTTGTAAGTTCATGAAAGACTAATTATTTTTTTTTATCCTGGATTTTCTCATTTATAAAAATGTGATTTGTTCTTTTGGCTAAATATCTTAGAGGTCTTATGCTGCCTTCTGCTAATCATTACTTGTCTACACTTGAGTTACTGCACATACTGCAGCTATTAGAAAATGATTTACATAATATCTTTTAGTAAGCAGATTGTGATACTTATGCCTAAAGTCACAGATTTCATGATCTTGAAAACAGGACCATGACATTTTAATAGCAGCACAATTTGTCTCTGTACAATTTGTTTTTCCACAGTTCTGACCTAAGCTGTGCGATTTCATTATAAGTCTACATGAGTTAGGTGCTGTATCTGTAAATACCCTCCATAATTTCTCAGAGACTATTTAGAGGAAACCAGTAAGAAATTATAGCTGATTTGGAACTTAATTTTATTATACTTCAAATTGCTGTAATTTCATAAATACTGTTTACCTCATAATAGAAGCGAAGAAGATATCCAGTGTTATGTTTCACTAATGGTGGGTTATCGTAGACATTAGCCATTACTCTAAATATATTAAAGCCTGCCAATTAAGTTAATATAGAACCACATTGTTATATATCAAAAAAATCCAGGAAATTCTCAATATCTAAGAAAAAATATGGTGTGTGAAAGACTCTAAATACTTTGCTTGGAACCAAGGAGTTCCAGCCCCCGTGGATTAACTTTAGATTTGCCACTGAAGCACACACTTTGCCATCTCAATTCTTCCACATAATGATAGTTGATGGGCTTACTCAGGTTCAGTGGACACAGCTTTAGAAATACTATAAATAACTTGTGATCATTCCAACTAAAATTACAGATTCTTTGTACTTCATGTAAAATGAATTTACCATGTATGAATTGAAATATTAAAATATAAAATATTCTTTAAGTTGTATATGTATATTTTTTTCTGGAGAATGTGCCTGTACCATATGCTAGGCATTATGCAATGTATTTGTATCATATTACACCATTCAATCAGAACAATACTGCAAGGCCATTATTATAATCATTTCATAGAAGAGTGAAACAGGCTAAGAAGAGTTAAGTATTTGCCCAAGTGGCAGAACTGGAATTTGAATAAGATTTGTATGAGTACATCACAGCTTTGCTTTCACAGTATTTGCATGAGAAAACTGAAGTGAACAAGCAAGTGTGTTAAAAAAAAAAAAAAAAAGGACTTGCTATTCACACTCTCCAGATTTGGGGTGTAGAGTCATGCCTGATTCTAAGAGGAATTGCCTCCCATTTCTCTTAACTCTTTTAAATGTTCAGTTTTTGCTGAACTTTTCGTTTGACTCTGCATGTTTTAGAAAGAGGAGGTGAGGTTTGTAAAGGGCAAGGGAAAGACTAGGTAAGCAGCAATAAAATACCCTGATAAGCAGAAGAATTTTCAGGGCCTAGTATAAAATGAACTTGTGGGACTCGTTAAGTAGGGAGAAAAAGTCTTTTCTTCTGTGGTTTCTCTTGAATTGTCATGGAGATTTTTATCTTCTACCTAATCCCATGTCCCTCAAGCATGGGGATACTCTAAGGGTGAGCAGAGTGGCTCACTGGCACGTGGGGTCAGTCCCGTGAGGCAGCGCCTAGATTTACATGGCTCAGCCAATCCATGGGTCAGGAAGATCCCCTGGAGGAGGGAATGACAACCCACTTCAGTATTCTTGCCTGAAAACTCCCATAACCGGAGGAGCCTGGAAGGCTATAATCCAAAGGGTAACAGAGTTGTACACTACTTAGCATGCACACACGTGCATGTGCACACACACACATATATATGCATATATACATATGTATATATGTAGGGGGTGTAGCTGGGTAAGAGAAAGATAAAACTATTCTTAAAAATTTGACATCTTCTAGAGTCTATTGATTAGTATCCCAGGTGGCACAGTGATATAAAGGATCCTCCTGCCAATGCAGAAACACAGGTTCAATCCCTGGGTCAGGAATATCCCCTGGAGAAGGAAATGGCAACCCACTCCAGTATTCTTGTCTGGAAAATTCCATGAACAGAGAAGTCTGGCAGGCTACAGTCCAAATGATCGAAAAGAGTTGGATGCAACTGGGTGACTGAGCATGCACACACTAGTGGGGGTCTCTTCTAATCTGAGCAGTTTACTGAATAGCAATAACATCACTGGGAAAAAAAGATGAATGATACAAGCATTTCTTAATAATTTTGCCCCTAGGTTTTTATTGTTTCTGAGGAAGTTTCAGCACTGTAGCCACTGACTTAGAAAACTTTCTTTTGTCATTTACTAGCCTGTATCTAAAGATCCAGTTACTGGTTGTCAGGGAGCTAGCTGAGAATGCATCACTGATCCAGGTTGTTGTTCAGTCCTGCACACATTAGCAGGGCCTTGCCATAAACAAAGTTCAAAGTACTTATTTGCTTCACTTTTTGGATTCAGTTCAGTCAGTCGCTCAGTGGTGTGTGACTCGGTGTGACCACATGGACTACAGCATTCCAGGCTTCCCTGTCCATCACCAGTTTCCAGAGCTTACTCAAACTCATGTCCATCAAGTTGATAATGCCATACAACCATCTAATCCTCTGTCATCCCCTTCTCCTCCCACCCTCAATCTTTCCCACTATCAGGGTCTTTTCAAGTAAGTTCTTCTCATCAGGTGGCCAAAGTATTAGAGTTTCAGCTTCAGGATCAGTCCTTCCAATGAACATTCAGGACCAATTTCCTTTAGGATAGACTGGTTGGATCTCCTTGCAGTTCAAGGGACTCTCAAGAGTCTTCTCCAACATCACAGTTCAAAAGCATCAATTCTTCAGTGCTCAGCTTTCTTTGTAGTCCAACTCTCACATCCATGTATGACCACTGGAAAAACCATAGCCTTGACTAGACGGACCTTTATTGGCAAAGTAATGTCTCTCCTTATTAATATGCTCCCTAGGTTGGTCATAACTTTTCTTCCAAGGAGCAAGCGTCTTTTAATTTCATGGCTGCAGTCACCATCTGCAGTGATCTTGGAGCCCTCCAAAATAAAGTCTGCCACTGTTTTCCCATCTATTTGCTGTGAAGTGATGGGACTGGATGCCATGACCTTAGTTTTCTGAATGTTGAGCTTTAAGCCAACTTTTTCACTCTCCTCTTTCACTTTCATCAAGAGGCTCTTTAGTTCTTTTTTGCTTTCTGCCATAAGGGTGGTGTCATCCGCATATCTGAGGTTATTGATGTTTCTCCCAGCAATCTTGATTCCAGCTTGTGCTTCATCCAGTCCAGCATGTCTCATGATGTACTCTGCATGAAAGTTAAATAAAAAGCGTGACAATGTACAGCCTTGACATCCTCCTTTTCCTATTTGGAACCAGTCTGTTGTTCCATATCCAATTCTAACTGTTGCTTCTCTACCTGCATACAGATTTCTCAGGAGGCAGCTCAGGTGGTCTGGTATTCCCTTCTCTTTAAGAATTTTCCAGTTTGTTGTGATCCACACAGTCAAAGGCTTTGGCATAGATGATAAAGCAGAATGAGTTGTTTTTTGGGAATTCTCTTGCTTTTTCAATGATACAACAGATGTTGGTAATTTGATCTCTGGTTCTTCTAACTTTTCTAAATCCAGCTTGAACATCTGGAAGTTCATGCTTCATGTACTGTTGAAGCCTGTCTTGGGGAATTTTGAGCATTACTTTGCTAGTGTGTGAGATGAGTGCAATTATGGGTGGTGTGAGCATTCTTTGGCATTGCCTTTCTTTGGGATTGGAATGAAAACTGACATTTTCCAGTCCTGTGGCCACTGCTGAGTTTTCCAAATTTTCTGGCATATCAAGTGCAGCACTTTAACAGCATCATCTTTTAGGATTTGAAATAGCTCAACTGGAATTGAGGATTTTGGATTAGGAGGCAATTTAAAGAGTTGGGATAATATGGTAGTTGTCCTAATACAATTCTAGCAGCTGACTGAGCACTTTTGGATTGAACTGGATCTAATAATACTATGGATGCACAATTAGCATTAATATGTCATTGATTTCACTTTTATTATTAAGTCAAATACTAATCCTAAACAGTCTCTTCAACGAATATAATGTTCTAGTTACAGTCAGTTCAGAATTCCACTGTGACTTTAGATAAGTCTTTTCTCCTTGAAGTCCTCTTTGAAAAAAGTATAAGTAAGGATAAAAATCGAATATCACAAATTTATTTTGAATGTCAAATAAAAGAATGACTATAAAATACTTAGCACAGTGTATTAACAAAAATATGTTCATACTAAACATTAGTACAAAAGAATTAACCCTTGAAGACTTCTGTATTTGATTTAAGCAGAAGCAAATGCCTCTTTGTATACTTCTCAGATTTTTTATGTTTTGCCATCCTGCTTCTTTGTTAAATGGTTTATTTATTAAAATCGCGACCATCATCATTAGGCTGTTACATGACCAAGCAAGAAATCAAGCTTTTCTTTTTTTCTTTTTGCCAAAAAAAAATTCTGTTTTATTCCTATTCTCCAGATCTCTAAGTGAAAGTGAAGCTGCTATTAGTCTCATAAGCCTTTATAGATTTATATAGATTCAAAGTTTTCAGCAATTATATTTAGAGAGAAATTAGACATGAAAACTCTAAATACAATAAGGGTAAGTTTGCTATTTTCTTTGTATTTTCTCTCTCTAAATATATCTGGCACAAAATAGGAATTTAGACATTTTTTGAATAAGTAATGGACTTTTGGACTCTGAGGGAGAAGGAGAGGGTGGGATGATTTGGGAGAATGGCACTAAAACATGTATACTATCATGTAAGAAATTAATCGCCAGTCTATGTTCGATACAGGATACAGGATGCTTGGGGCTGGTGCACGGGGATGATCCAGAGAGATGATATGGGGTGGGAGGTGGGAGGGGGGGTTCAGGGGTGGGAACTCATGTACACCTGTGGCGGATTCATGTCAATGTATGGCAAAACCAATACAGTATTGTAAAATAAAGTAAAAATAAAAATTAAAAAATAAATAAACAATAAAAATTGTATATGTTTTTAAAAGTAAGATTTTCAAACATGCTGAAAAAGAAGGAATGAACTTTATAGTACCCCTCCCAGGTGGCACTAGTGGTAAAAACCCACCTGCCAATGCAGGAGATATAAGAGACGTGGGTTCAATACCTGGGTGTGGAAGATCACCTAGAGGAGGAAATGGAAGCCCATTCCAGTATTGCTTGAAGAATCCCCATGGACAGAGGAGCTTCGTGGGCTACAGTCCATGGGGGTCACAGAGTTGGACACACTGAGGCAACTGAGCATGCATGCATGCCCATATGAACACACCCACTGTTAATATGTTACTATACTTGATTTATCAGTTATCCCTCCATCTACCTATAGTTCAATCATTCCTTTTATTTATTTCAAAAAAAATATCAGGTATACATACTCCTAAAAATCTTAACATATATATAATCATTTAAAGGTCAATTATTTGTTAATTAGTGGCACAATGGTGAAGAATCCACCTGCCAATGCAGGAGATTTAGGAGACTTGATTCAATCCCTTGGCCCTGGAGGAGGACATGGCACCCTGCTCCAGTACTCTTGCGTGGAAAATCCAATGGACAGAGGATCCTGATAGGCTACAGTCCATGGGGTTGCATAGAGTCAGACGTAACTGAGCAAAGGTCATTTTTTGTGAATTTATTTTAAAATAAAATATCTGTATGATAAACTGAACAAATCTTAAGTGTATTACTTGATACATTATGACAGCTGTGCACAACCTTGCAATCCAATCGACTATCAAGGTACAGAACATTATCATTATGCAATAAAAGTCTTCATGCTTTTTTGTAGCCAGATTCCTTTCCCATCAAACCCCAGATGTAACCACAAACCTGATTAATTTCACCTATTTTAAAACTTTATATAACCAAAACCATTCTACATATACTTTCTTGTATAAACTTCATTCTCATCTCTTGAGATTTATATATGCTATTGTGTTTATTGATAATACCTTCATTTTTATTGCTGAGCAGTTTTCCATCATATGAATATGACTGACTTAAAAATCCAGTCTGTTGATGGCAACTTAGGAACTTACCAGTTTTTACCAGTTTTTCTTAAATCTATATGAGCTTTCTTGACAAGCTGGTGTGGGCATTTGCTTTAACTGCTTGCTCTTTGGTAAATATGTGTGCATGTTAGCCACTCAGTCATGTCCAACTTTTTGCAACTCCATGGACTGTACCCATCAGGCTCTTCTGTCCTTGGGATTCTCTGGGCAAGAATATTGGAGTGGGTTATTTCCTTCTGCAGGGGATCTTCCCAACCCAGGGATCACACCTGGTCTCCTGCATTGCAGGCAGATTCTTTACTGTCTGAGTCACTGTGAGTGAGTAAATATTTAGGAGTACGGTTGTGGGGGTATATAACAGAAGTAGCTTTCAGTTCAGTTCAGTCGTTCAGTCATGTCCGATTCTTTGTGACCCCACGAATCATAGCACGTCGGGCCTCCCTGTCCTTCACCAACTCCTGGAGTTCACTCAAACTCATGTCCATCGAGTAGGTGATGCCATCCGGCCATCTCATCCTCTGTCATCCCCTTCTCCTCCTGCCCCCAATCCCTGCCAGCATCAGGGTCTTTTCCAATGAGTCAACTCTTCGCATGAGGTGGCCAAAGGATTGGAGTTTCAGCTTCTGCATCAGTCCTTCCAGTGAACACCCAGGACTTATCTCCTTCAGGATGGACTGGTTGGATCTCTTTGCAGTCCAAGGGACTCTCAAGAGTCTTCTCCAACACCACAGCTCAAAAACATCAATTCTTTGGCACTCAGCTTTATTCACAGTCCAACTCACATCCATACATGACTACTGGAAAAACCATAGCCTTGACTAGATGGACTTTTGTAGGCAAAGTAATGTATCTACTTTTCAATATATTATTTAGGTTGATCATAACTTTCCTTCCAAGGAGTGTTTTTTTAATTTCATGGCTGCAGTCACCATCTGCAGTGATTTTGGAGCCCAAAAAATAAAGTCTGACACTGTTTCCACTGCTTCCCCATCTATTTGCCATGAAGTGATGGGACCAGATGCCATGAACTTCTTTTTCTGAATGTTGAGCTTTAAGTCAACTTTTTTGCTCTCCACTTTCACTTTTATCAACAGGCTTTTTAGTTCCCCTTCACTTTCTGCCATAAGGGTGGTATAATCTGCATATCTGAGGTTATTGATATGTCTCCCGGAAATCTTGATTCCAGCTTGTGTTTCTTCCAGCCCAGCGTTTCTCATGATGTACTCTGCAAATAAGTTAAATAAGCACTGTGACAATATACAGCCTTGACGTATTCCTTTTTCTATTTGGAACCAGTCTGTTGTTCCAAGTATCTTTAGGCTTGTCTGCAAAAAGACATTGCCAGATCTTTCCTCAAAATGTTTGTAACTTTAGTTTTATTTCCTTGTTAACTTCATAATTTATAAATTAGACTAAGCTACCCATTCCCTTACTTCTATCACCAGTCATATCCAAAACTAGGTGTTATTTTTGCTTTACCTCCAACTCTTCATTCATTCTGGAGTTATTTCTCCACTGACCTCCAGTAGCATATTGGACACCTGCTGACCTGGGGAGTTCATCTTTCAATGTCCTATCTTTTTGCCTTTTCATATTGTTCATGGGGTCCTCAAAGCAAGAATACCACCCTGGTTTGCCATTCCTTTCTCCAGTGGACCAGTTTGTCTGACTCCACCATGACTCATCCATAGTGGGTGGCCAACATGGCATGGCTCATAGCTTCATAGAGTTAGACAAGGCTGTGGTCTATGTGATCAGATTGCTGTTTTCTGTGATTCTGGTTTTCAGTTTGTCTGTCCTCTGATGGAGAAGGATAAGAGGCTTATGGAAGCTTCCTGATGGGAGACACAGACAGAGGGAAACTGGGTCTTGTTATGAGGGCAGGGCCAGCTCAGTTAAGTTGCTCAGTCATGTCTAACTCTTTGCAACCCATGAATCGCAGCACCCCAGGCCTCCCTGTCCTTCACCAACTCCAGGAGTTCACTCAGACTCATGTCCATAGAGTCAGTGATGCCATCCAGCCATCTCATCCACAGTCGCCCCCTTTTCCTCCTGCCCCCAATCCCCCTCAGCACCAAAGTCTTTTCCAATGAGTCAGCTCTTCACATGAGGTGGCCCAAGTACTAGAGTTTCAGCTTTAGCATCATTCCTTCCAAAGAAATCCCAGGGCTGATCCTCAGAATGGACTGGTTGGATCTCCTTGCAGTCCAAGGGACTCTCAAGAGTCTTCTCCAACACCACAGTTCAAAAACATCAATTGTTCGACGCTCAGCCTTCTTCACAGTCCAACTCTCACATCCATACATGACCACAGGAAAAACAATGGCCTTGACTAGACGGACCTTAGTCGGGAAAGTAATCTCTTTACTTTTGAATATGCTATATAGGTTGGTCATAACTTTAATTTCAAGGAGTAAGCGTCTTTTAATGTCACGGCTGCAATCACCATCTGCAGTGATTCTGCAGCTCAAAAAAACAAAGTCTGACACTGTTTGCACTGCTTCTCCATCTATTTCCCATTGAGTGATGGTACTGGATGCCATGATCTTCATTTTCTGAATACTGAGCTTTAAGCCAACTTTTTCACTCTCCTCTTTCACTTTCATCAAGAGGCTTTTTAGTTCCCCTTCATTTTCTGCCATAAGGGTGGTGTCATCTGCACATCTGAGATTATTGATATTTCTCCCAGCAATCTTGATTCCAGCTTGTGTTTCTTCCAGTCCAGAATTTCTCATGATGTACTCTGCATATAAGTTAAATAAGCAGGGTGACAATATACAGCCTTGACGTATTCCTTTTCCTATTTGGAACCAGTCTGTTGTTCCATGTCCAGTTCTAACTGTTGCTTCTTGGACTGCATACAGATTTCTCAAGAGGCAGGTCAGGTGGTCTAGTATTCCCATCTCTTTCAGAATTTTCCAGTTTATTGCGATCCACACAGTCAAAGGATTTGGCATAGTCAATAAAGCAGAAATAGGTGTTATTCTGGAACTCTCTTGCTTTTTCCATGATCCAGTGGATGTTGGCAATTTGATCTCTGGTTCCTCTGCCTTTTTGAAAACCAGCTTGAACATCAGAAAGTTCACGGTTCATGTATTGCTGAAGCCTGGCTTGGAGAATTTTGAGCATTACTCTACTAGCATGTGAGCTGAGTGCAATTAAGGGATAGTTTGAGCATTCTTTGGCATTGCCTTTCTTTGGGATTGGAATGAAAATTGATCTTTTCCAGTCTTGTGGCCACTGCTGAGTTTTCCAAATTTGCTGGCATATTGAGTGCAGCACTTTCACAGCATCATCTTTCAGGATTCTAAATAGCTCTACCAGAATTCCATCACCTCCACTAGCTTTGTTCTTAGTCATGCTTTCTAAGGCCCACTTGACTTCACATTCCAGGATGTCTGGCTCTAGATGAGTGATCACACCATCGTGATTATCCAGGTCATGAAGATCTTTTTTGTACAGTTCTTCTGTGTATTCTCGCCACCTCTTCTTAATATCTTCTGCTTCTGTTAGGTCCATACCATTTCTGTCCTTTATCCAGCCCATCTTTGCATGAAATGTTCCCTTGGTATCTCTAATTTTCTTGAAGAGATCGCTAGTCTTTCCTATTCTGTTCTTTTCCTCTATTTCTTGCATTGATCACTGAAGAAGGCTTTCTTATCTCTTCTTGCTATTCTTTGGAACTCTGCGTTCAGATGCTTATATCTTTCCTTTTCTCCTTTGCTTTTCACTTCTCTTTTCACAGCTATTTGTAAGGGTTCCCCAGACAGCCATTTTGCTTTTTTGCATTTCTTTTCCATGGGGATGGTCTTGATCCCAGTCTCCTGTATAATTTCACGACCTCATTCCATAGTTCATCAGGCACTCTATCTATCAGATCTAGGCCCTTAAATCTATTTCTCACTTCCACTGTATAATCATAAGGGATTTGATTTAGGTCATACCTGAATGGTCTATCTGTTGTCCCTGCTTTCTTCAATTTCAGTCTGAATTTAGTAACAAGGAGTTCATGATCTGAGCCACAGTCAGCTCCTGGTCTTGTTTTTGTTGACTGTATAGAGCTTCTCCATCTTTGGCTGCAAATAATATAATCAATCTGATTTCAGTGTTGACCATCTGGTGATGTCCAGGTGTAGAGTCTTCTCTTGTGTTGTTGGAAGAGGGTGCTCGCTATGACCAGTGCATTTTCTTGGCAAAACTCTGTTAGTCTTTGCCCTGCTTCATTCTGCATTCCAAGGCCAAATTTGCCTGTTACTCCAGGTGTTTCTTGACTTCCTACTTTTGCATTCCAGTCCCCTATAATGAAAAGGACATCTTTTTTGGGTGTTAGTTCTAAAAGGTCTTGTAGGTCTTCATAGAACCATTCAACTTCAGCTTCTTCAGTGTTACTGGTTGGGGCATAGACTTGGATTGCCGTGATATTGAATGGTTTGCCTTGCAAACGGACAGAGATCATTCTGTCGTTTTTGAGATTACATCCAAGTTCTGCATTTCGGACTCTTTTGTTGACCATGATGGCTACTCCATTTCTTCTGAGGGATTCTTGCCCAAAGTAGTAGATGTAATGATCATATGAGTTAAATTCACCCATTCCTGTCCATTTTAGTTTGCTGATTCCTAGAATGTCGACGTTCACTCTTGCCATCTCTTGTTTGACCACTTCCAATTTGCCTTGATTCATGGACCTGACATTCCAGGTTCCTATGCAATATTGCTCTTTACAGCATCAGATCTTGCTTCTATCACCAGTCACATCCACAGCTGGGTTTTGTTTTTGCTTTGGCTCCATCCCTTCATTCTTTCTGGAGTTATTTCCTCACTGATCTCCAGTAGCATGTTGGGCACCTACTGACCTGGGGAGTTCCTCTTCTGGTATCCTATCACTTTGCCTTTTCCTACTGTTCGTGGGGTTCTCAAGGCAAGAATACTGAAGTGGTTTGCCATTCCCTTCTCCAGTGGACCACATTCTGTCAGACCTCTCCACCATGACCCGCCCTTCTTTGGTTGCCCTGTGGGCATGGCTTAGTTTCATTGAGTTAGACAAGGCTGTGGTCCTAGTGTGATTAGATTGACTAGTTTTCTGTGAGTATTGTTACATACCCACAGTTTTCTTTGAGTAAGATAATGCAATTTCTTTCAAAAGATCCCATGCTTGTACTACTACACTCAGAGCCCCCAACCCTGCAGCAGGCCACCGAAAACCCACACCTCTGCTGGAGACTCCTGGACACTCACAGGTAAATCTGGGTCAGTATCTTGTGGGGTCATTTCTCCTTTCTCCTGGAGATAATGCCATAAAGAATGAAGAGACAGAGCCAAAGCAAATACACACCCAGTTGTGGATGTGACTGGTTTTGGAAGCAAAGTCAGATGCTGTAAAGAGCAATATTGCACAGGAACCTGGAATGTTAGGTCCATGAATCAAGGCATATTGCAAGTG
Source organism: Capricornis sumatraensis (assembly GCF_032405125.1). Taxonomy (NCBI): domain Eukaryota; kingdom Metazoa; phylum Chordata; class Mammalia; order Artiodactyla; family Bovidae; genus Capricornis; species Capricornis sumatraensis. Next base: position 60,863,400 of record NC_091072.1, on the reverse strand, counting down.
GTCAGACAGGAGATGGCAAGAGTGAACATCGATGTTTTAGGAATCAGCAAACTACAATGGACTGGAAAGGGTGAATTTAACTCAGATTACAATTATACTTCTACTGAAAGAGGAGAGCAAAAAAGTTGGCTTAAAGCTCAACATTCAGAAAACGAAGATCATGGCATCTGGTCCCATCACTTCATGGGAAATAGATGGGGAAACAGTGGAAACAGTGTCAGACTTTATTTTTGGGGGCTCCAAAATCACTGCAGATGGTGATTGCAGCCATGAAATTAAAAGATGCTTACTCCTTGGAAGAAAAGTTATGACCAACCTATATAGCATATTCAAAAGCAGAGACATTACTTTGCCAACTAAGGTCTGTCTAGTCAAGGCTATGGTTTTTCCTGTAGTCATGTATGGATGTGAAAGTTGGCCTGTGAAGAAGGCTGAGTGCCGAAGTATTGATGCTTTTGAACTATGGTGTTGGAGAAGACTCTTGAGCGTCCCTTGGACTGCAAGGAGATCCAACCAGTCCATTCTGAAAGATATCAACCCCGGGATTTCATTGGAAGGAATGATGCTAAAGCTGAAACTCCAGTACTTTGGCCACCTCATGTGAAGAGTTGACTCATTGGAAAAAACTCTGATGCTGGGAGGTATTGGGGGCAGGAGGAGAAGGGGACGACAGAGGATGAGATGGCTGGATGTCATCACGGACGCGATGGACATAAATCTGAGTGAACTCCAGGAGTTGGTGATGGACAGGGAGGCCTGGCGTGCTGCGATTCATGGGGTCACAAAGAGTCGGACATGACTGAGTGGCTGAACAGAACTGTGGGCAAGAATCCCTTAAAAGAAATGGAGTAGCCCTCATAGTCACAAAAGAGTCCAAAATGCAGTACTTGGATGCAATCTCAAAAGCAACAGAATGATCTCTGTTCATTTCCAAGGCAAACCATTCAATATCATGGTAATCCAAGTTTATGCCCCAACCAGTAACGCTGAAGAAGCTGAAGTTGTATGGTTCTATGAAGACCTACAAAACTTTTTAGAACTAACACCCAAAAAAGATGCCCTTTTCATTATAGGGACTTGAATGCAAAAGTAGGAAGTCAAGAAACACCTGAAGTAACAAGCAAATTTGGCCTTGAAGTACAGAATGAAGCAAGACAAAGGCTAATAGAGTTTTGCCAAGAGAATGCACTGGTCATAACAAACACCTTCTTCCAACAACACAAGAGAAGACTCTACACATGGACATCACCAGATGGTCAACACCAAAATCAGATTGATTATATTCTTTGCAGCCAAAGGTAGAGAATATCTATACAGTCAGCAAAAACAAGACCAGGAGCTGACTGTGGCTCAGACCATGAACTCTGTATTGCCAAATTCAGACTTAAATTGAAGAAAGTAGGGGAAACCACTGAACCATTCAGGTATGGCCTAAATCCTTATGATTATACAGTAGAAGTGAGAAATATATTTAAGGGACTAGATCTGATAGACAGAGTGCCTGAAGAACTATGGATAGAGGTTCGTGACATTGTACAGGAGACAGGGATCAAGACCATCCCTATGGAAAAGAAATGCAAAAAAGCAAAATGGCTGTCTGGGGAGCCCTTACAAATACCTGTGAAAAGAAGAGAAGTGAAAACAAAGGTGAAAAAGAAAGATATACCCATTTCAATGCAGGGTTCCAAAGAATAACAAGGAGAGATAAGAAAGACTTCCTCAGTGATCAATGCAAGGAAATAGAGGAAAACAATAGAACGGGTAAGACTAGAGATGTCTTCAAGAAAATTAGAGATATCAAGGTATCATTTCATGCAAAGATGGGCTCAATACAGGACAGAAATTATACGGACCTAATAGAAGCAGATGATATTAAGAAGAGGTGACAACATTACACAAAAGAACTACAGAAAAGTTCTTCATGACCCATTAATCACAATGATATGATCACTCACCTGGAGCCAGACATCCTGGAATGTGAAGTCAAGTGGGTCTTAGGAAGCATCATTATGAACAAAGCTAGTGGAGGTGATGGAATTCCAGTTGAGCTACTTCAAACCCTAAAAGATGATGCTGTGAAAGTGCTGCACTCAATATGCCAACAAATTTGGAAACCTCAGCAGTGGCCACAGGACTGAAAAATGACAATTTTCATTCCAATCCCAGACAAGGGCAATGCCAAGGAATGCTCAAACTACTACACAATTGCACTCATCTCACATGCTGGTAAAGTAATGCTCAAAATTCTCTAAGCCAGACTTCAACAATATGTGAATCGCGTACTTCCAGACAATCAAGCTGATTTTAGAATATGCAGAGGAACCAGACATCAAATTGCCAACATGTGCTGGATCATGGAAAAAGCAAGAGAGTTCCAGAAAAACATCTATTTCTGCTTTATTGACAATGCCAAAGCCTTTGACTGTGTGGATCACAATAAATTGTGGAAAATTCTGAATGACATGGGGATACCAGACCACCTACCTGCCTCTTGGGAAATCTGTGTGCAGGTCAGGAAGCAACAGTTAGAACTAGACATGGAGTACAGACTGGTTCCAAATAGAAAAAGGAGTACATCAAAGCAGTATATTTTCACTCTGCTTATTTAACTTATAGGCAGAGTACATCATGAGAAACGCTGGGTTGAATGAAGCACATGCTGGAATCAAGATTGCTGGGAGAAATATCAATAACCTCAGATATGCAGATGACACCACTCTTATGGCAGAAAGCGAAGAACTAAAGAGCCTCTTGATGAAAGTGAAAGAGAAGAGTGAAAAAGTTGGCTTAAAGCTCAACATTTAGAAAACTAAGATCATGGCATCCAGTTCCTAAGCTTCATGGCAAATAGATGGGTAAACCATAGAAACAGTGAAAGACTTTGTTTTTTGGGGCTCCAAAATCACTGGAAATGGTGAGTGCAGCCATGAAATGAAAAGATGGTTACTCCCCAGAAGCAAAGTTATGACTAACCTAGACAGGATATTAAAAAGCAGAGCTATTACTTTTCCAACAAAGTCCATCTAGTCAAAGCTATGGTTTTTCCAGTAGTCATATATGGATGTGAGAGTTAGATTATAAAGAAAGTTGAGCACCAAAGAATTGATGATTTGAACTGTGGTGCTGCAGAAGACTCTTGAGAGTCCCTTGGACTGCAAAGAGATCCAACCAGTCCATCCTGAAGGAGATCAGTCCTGGGTGTTCATTGGAAGGACTGATATTGAAGCTGAAACTCCAGTACTTTGGCCACCTGATGTGAAGAAACGACTCATTGGAAAAGACCCTGATGCTGGGAAAGATTGAAAGCAGGAGGAGAAGTGGCCGACAGAGGATGAGATGGCTGGATGGCATCACCAACACAATGGACATGAGTTTGAGTAAACTCCCAAAGTTGGTGATATACAGGCAGGCCTGGCATGCTGCAGTCCATGAGGTTGCAAAGAGCCAGACAGGACTGATCGACTGAAGTGAACTGAACTCATTCCCTGGTAAAGAGAAGTGCACATTAAGTGTAAGGCATTGCACAGCAGGATGACCCTGTCAGTAAAGCCAGTCCTTTTAAAGATGCATAAAGATGGAAAAAATATAACTTTATGAAAAGAGAATATCTCTTACTACTTAAATTTATTTAATTTCAAATCACTCTGTGGAATAGTCTAGATTCTTATTAAAAATAATAATGTTAGGCTTTATTCCTATAAAGAAAATAATCAAAATATTATTTTGATTATAATCATAACAGCATTTATTTTGATGCATTCAATTAAGTGCTGAATATCCTCATGTATTCTTTTGAGCCAAAACTAATTTAGACCATAATTGAAATTACAGTTCTTTTAAATATAGACCCAGTAGCATATATCAGTTTTCTAGAGTTGCTTCAGTTCAGCTCAGTTCAGTCACTCAGCCATGTCTGACTCTTTGTGATCCCATGAACCACAGCACGCCAGGCCTCCCTGTCCATCACTAACTCCCAGAGTCCACCCAAACCCATGTCCATTGAGTCGGTGATGCCATCCAACCATCTCATCCTCTGTTGTCCCCTTTCCCTCCTGCCCTCAATCTTTCCCAGCATAAGGGTCTTTTCAAATGAGTCAGCTCTTCTCATTAGGTGGCCAAAGTATTGGAGTTTCAGCTTCAACATCAATCCTTCCAATGAACACCCAGGACTAATCTTTAGGATAGACTGGTTGGATCTCCTTGGAGTCCAAGGGACTCTCAAGAGTCTTCTCCAACACCACAATTCAAAAGCATCAATTCTTCGGCACTCAGCTTTCTTCACAGCTTTTCTTCTCACATCCATACCTGACTACTGGAAAAACCATAGCCTTGACTAGATGGACCTTTGTTGGCAAAGTAATATCTTTGCTTTTCAATATGCTGTCTAGGTTCGTCATAACTTTCCTTACAAGAAGTAAGCGTCTTTTACTTTCATGGCTGCAATCACCATCTGCAGTGATTTTGGAGCCCCAAAAAATAAAGTCTGACACTGTTTCCACTGTTTCCCCATCTATTTGGCATGAAGTGATGGGACCAGATGCCATGATCTTAGTCTTCTAAATGTTGAGTTTTAAGCCAACTTTTTCACTCTCTTCTTTCACTTTCATCAAGAGGCTCTTTAGTTCTTCTTCACTTTCTGCCATAAGGGTGGTGTCATCTGCATATCTGAGGTTATTGATATTTCTCTCGGCAATTTTGATTCCAGCTTGCGCTTCCTCCAGCCCAGACCAAACTGCTATAACCTATGTAACTTGAAACAACAGAAATGCATTGGCTCACAGTTCTGAACCCTCAGAAGTTTTAAATCAAACATGTCCGGACTTGCTCTTTCTGATCTGTAGGGCAAAAATCTTCATATTCTATCTTTCTCTGGTGGTTTGATAGCAGTCCTCAGCATCCTTTGGATTGCAGCTTAAGCACTTCAGTCTCTACCTCCACTTCACATGGTACACTCTCTTTACATGCCTGTGTCCCTACTCTTTTGTAAGAACACCAGTCCTATTTTTTTATGGCTTACCCTAATGACCTCATCTTAACTTGATTACATTTTCAAAAACTTTATTCAAATAAGGTCACCCTCATGGGCACCAGTGGTTAAGAATTCACTGTATCTGTTTAGGGATCACAATTCAACTCATACCATAGACCATATATTTAATTTATTTCCCGTTGTGAGTGTAGTGTGATATGGCAGCAACATTTAAACGTTAGTCATTTCCTTCTTGAATATATCAGGATGTTTGATCATGCAGAAATTATTTGACTGTTGGAATAAGTATGTATTTTGGATTTTGCTAGCAGTTTTATTTTTAAATTTTATCTTCCTAGTCTAATAGTTTTAGAAACAATCATACAGAATGCAGATTATGGTAACAACTGTTTCCTTCAACTTATTACATAAAAACACAAAACAATAACAGTCCATTTCACAAAATCAGCAAAACATTACTGACTGAAAAAAACAGCTTAAAGAGTGAGCTTGTACAACTCTTCATCAAGAAAGCCTATTTGCCACCAAAAAATATTTGGGGTAACTGAAAAATAACGTTTTAAAAAGATTGTGCTTATTAGTTACAGTTCTAGCAAAGCCATTGATTTTTTTTTTCTCTTGCTTGCACTAATGGAAGTTTCAAATCAAGTAGATTCAAAATCTCCTAAAAGTACTTAAATTTCATAAAGAAATAGAACTTCCTTACCTCATGTCATTTTGAGAGATTAACCTATTATAAACTCAAGTTTTATTTGCAATGCTCACCATCTATTCTAATAGAAAAAAAGAAAAAGACAGACATAGAGGTGAAGAGAGATAAAGAAAGAAGAGATTGATTTTAAACAATGTAATGAAGGAGAAACTACAAAGTGTCATAGGTAAACAAATCTTTGAAAATAAATATAGTCTAGCAAAAGTAAAAAAAAAAAAAATGAAACATACTAATTAGCTATGAATTTTGGACAACGTTTTAAGTCCAAGACAGAATACATTTGTATGTTCTGTGTACAGAAGTGAAAAGTATAATAGCCTGCCTTACAGTACACAGAAATGGAAGGTCAGCATTATCTAAGTTGGCACAACTAGATGAGGCTAGAGACCCTGAATTTGATTGATTTTTTTTTTTAACTCTAAAGGTTAGTAACTTTACTTGAAAAAAACCTTACTTTAACCATTCTCCAGGGTTTAACTGCAAAGTTTGGTTTTAAGTTCCAGCTGTAGAAGAAACTAAATTGAGGTAGACAGAAATGAGTTCTATCATAAGATTCTGATTTCATCTACGCCTAGGGGTACACTCAGCTAATGGTGTCCTTCAAAAAATTAATGGTTTATAAATGTGGGTAGGTAATTCCATCAGATTCCAAGTCTTGTATTTCAGTTAATAAATTCGGAGAAGCCGGCATGGTTTGGAGGATGAAAGATCAGCATACAGACATAATCAATAAGTAATAAAAACAACTTAAAACATTTACTTTAAAAAGAATAGGTCTGTATGCTTATTTATTTATTTTTTACTTTTTTAAATATAAATTTATTTATTTTAATTGGAGGTTAATTACTTTACAATATTGTATTGGTTTTGCTGTACATCAACATGAATCCACCACAGGTATACACGTGTTCCCCATCCTGAACCCCCCTCCCTCCTCCCTCTCCGTACCGTTGTAAATTCTTCTGCCTTCATTTTTTATTAGAGTAATATAACTGAAATTAGTTCCACAAAACAAGAGGATTAAAATGTTAGGAGTTACAATAATAGTACTGGAAATAGAAAAGAGCAAAAAAAAGGGGGGAGGGGGAGTAAAATTATTATCAGAAAACTAAGGGCAAAAATTTGAAGCTCTGCTCTATGAGCTGATGGCAAAAACTTGCACCTTCACAGTGTTAAAGGGATTAAGCTCTCAGATCCTTTCCTCAGAGTAAAACTCGTCATTGCTTCTCAGAATCTTGACCTCTTAGCTTTCATTTGGCGCACCACGGTCCTTCAGTCCAAACAGAGATAGTGAAAATGTGTTAACTTTTGAGATCGCTGGTTGACGTGGAGTCAGATTTCCTAATAATTTTAAGGCAAAAAATAGATCAGCTTAGAAAAGTAAATAGCTAAACAAACAAAAAACAAAAAAGATGGCAGCTATTGCCTCTGTTTCACTGACAGTTCCCTACGAAATATAGATCCTCATACAGCAGAGGCAATCAAATTATCCTCAAGTTTATTTACAGTTTGACTTAAAAAAAATGTTCAGCTATTTAATCAGATGTGTCAAATTTTATATTTATTTGAAGCATTTTAGAAAACCTACATTTATTGACATTTCTATTACAAGAAAGTTTAAATCCATGTTTAATTACACATTGGAGCAAAATATCAATTCAGGAAAGAATAATTACAATGAATATTAAAGCTACATTGAGACTGAGACAATAAGCTTTTTATTCAGGTATGGATTAAACCTAAACTTTCATAAGTGAATAAAATAGATTAATGAAATATTATAATAATACAAAGCATAGATCATTTTCTTTTTGGAAAGTGACAGGAGTTGCTGCTGCCTGTTCAGCTAGTAGTAAATAGGTAACTATTATAAATACTGTATCTTAATCAATTCTAAGATTCTACCAATCATAGGGTGTATTATAAACCTTGACTAGTACCTTTTGTGTGGAAAGTTGCACCAGTGCACACAGCAATTTATAATGAAGCTTGATTGGAGAAATATTAAAAGAAATATTAAAATGAGAAAACACTATTTTCACAAGAAAAGAAATATCATGTGATATTTTAGAATCCATTTCTTTATTTTTTATTTATTAAAGTGGAAACACGGACTTTTGGACTCAGAGAGAGAGGGAGAGGGCGGGATGATTTGGGAGAATGGCATTCTATCATGTATACTATCATGTAAGAATTGAATCGCCAATCTATGTCTGATGCAGGATACAGCATGCTTGGGGCTGGTGCATGGGGATGACCCACAGAGATGTTATGGGGAGGGAGGTGGGAGGGGGTTTCATGTTTGGGAACACATGTAAGAATTAAAGATTTTGAAATTAAAAAAATTAAAAAAAAAAAAAAAATAAAAAAAAAAAAAAAAAAAAAAAAAAATAAAGTGGAAACACTTTGCACCAGGATGAGGGACAGTCATCTTGTATTGTTAAAAAATAAATGAGCACATGATAAATCTTATGTGAAAAAGTATTGACTAGACTGCCTGAGATACAAAGCCCAGCTAACCATGACCTGTTTCCTTCCTTAATGCTTTGAGATGATCAGAATGTTCAGTTTGTGAAGCCTCCAGTGTGGATGAGTTAATAAGGACCTAACATTGAGCTACTACTTCTTGATAAAACGTAAAGGGCTAAGAAGTGGAATGAAAGAGAGTTACTGTCTCTCAGGGCTCCCCCTTGCCCTTGTCAGATCAGATCTGCTGTCTCTCCATGAGTCCCCTGGGGCTTCCCTTGTGGCTCAGCTGGTAAAGAATCTGCCTGCAATGCGGGAGACCTGGGTTTGACCCATGGATCAGAAGATCCCCTGGAGAAGGGAAAGGCTACCAGCTCCAGTATTCTGACCTAGAGAATTCCATGGACTACAGTCCATGGGGTCTCAAAGAGTTAGACATGACTGAGCAACTTTCATTCTCTCACTCCCTGAGTCCCAGTATCACAAGCAAATATTTCATTTAGATCACCTGGCCCACTGTTTTCAATTGATTTAATCGTTATTAGAGCACTGTTTTTAGACTGTAAATTTCTCTATTTTAGGATAATATTTAGCATAACTTTTATATCCTAAAGGCTAATGATTGCCGAGAATATTGCAAGTGCTTAAGAAGTGTTGAAATGATAAGTGTTATTTTGAATTATTTATGAAAGTATCCCTCCGGAGAAGTTTCAGGTGAATTTTGGCAAAAAAACAAACAAACAAACAGATGACTTTCATTTGAGGTTCATGTCAGTTTTGTAGTCGCTAAGTCATGTTCTACTCTTTGTGGCCCCATGGACTGCATGCAGCATGCCAGCCTTCCCTGTCCTTCACCCCAGAGTTTGCTCAAACCCATGTCCATTGAATTGGTGATGTCATCCAACGGTCTCATTCTGTCACCCCCTTCTCATCCTGTCCTTAATCTTTCCCATCATCAGGGTCTTTACAAATGAGTCAGCTCTTTGCTTCAGGTAGCAAAAGTGTTGGAGATTCACCTTCAGCATCAGTCCTTCCACTGAATATTCAGGGTTGATTTCCTTTAGAATTGAATGGTTTGATATCTTTGTTCTACAAGGGATTCTCAAGAGTCTTCTCCAACATCACAGTTCAAAAGCATCAATTCTTTGGCACTCAACTTTCTTTGTGGTCCAACTCTCACATCCATACATGATTACTAGAACCACCATAGCTTTGACAACACCGACTGTTTGCAAAGTGATGTCTCTGCTTTTTAACATTCTATATAGGTTTGTTACAGCTTTTCTTCTAAGGAGAAAGTGTCTTTTAATTTCATGGCTTCAGTCACTATCTGCAGTGATTTTGGAACCCAAGAAAATAAAATCTGTTACTGTTTCCACATTTTCCCCATCTGTTTGCCATGAAGTTATGGAATTGAATGTCATGATCTTTGTTTTTTGAATGCTGAGTTTTAAGCCAGCTTTTTTACTCTCCTCTTTCAACTTCAGGAAGAGGCTCTTTAATTCCTCTTCACTTTCTGCCATTAGAGTGGTATTATCTTTACTGACTTTAAGGTAAATTAAAATTATGAAATAAAATTAACAGAAAATAGTAGCATTTTTAAAGATCAAGTCTTCTTCGTGATTTGGAAGAATGTATTTAATTTTATATTATTAAAACAAGATACCTGTTTTAAAATAACACAAAAGTTTGATCTACTTGTGTCTTTCTCATGCAGAAGCAGTTAATAGCTCTATTTAACATTCGAGAGTGTTATTCTAACATTCCCCAGTCCTAGACATGGGGAAGTGAGTTCTTCTGCATCCTGCCTCTGTATTCCTCTGCCTGAAATTTCCAGTTTTGCCTAGAGTGACCTCAAACATCATTTGTTCCAGGACTTTCCTGAGATCTCAGTGTTCTGGATGGAGACAGTATAATCTCCCAGTCAACTTGATAGTGTTATGCAGTGCACATTTATTTTATACTCAGTGCATGAAATGAAAGTACAGCTGAGTTTTCATAGGAATTCAGACAGGGAGAGAGAGGGGGCAATTGTTCCATGGCAGTTTATACTAAATAAAACCATAAATGCACACTGATGGTTTTCTAAAACAGCATGTTGACAAGCTGATTATACATGGAATTTGAGGATGTGCAATAGCTCTGTCACTTCTTGGATAAAACAATCACTCCAAATCTGTGCTTATAATAAAAGAACAACTCTTCTCAGTCATTCCCAACTCATTTCTAAATTCACACTCTATAGATGTAGACAGGGTTTGATCAATTTCTGGTCAACTGATATAAATTGCCATCTTCAATTTCATTATTTTAAGAGGCAGTGGAGTTTCTGAAATATATGTATTTTTAAAATCTCAGGACCATGTCTTGATGGTCAGGAGCAGACAACTAGTTTCTGCTATAATTTACTTTCTAATAGAATACAGTATGTTTTCCTTCTGTGATAGGTATTTTTGATGACTTTCATCTCAGTGTGAGGCTCCTATCACTTCTTAACTAACAACAAAGAAAAAGAATAGGGGAAAAAAATGCATAGGAAATAAAATTTCACACTGGGTGCTTTGTAAATGTGAGCCAACTCTCACAAATCCTTTAGGCATCAGTAGAAATAGAGCTGAGCCAGAAGAGAAGAAAACATGTCCAAACAGAGAAAGTTTGTTGAGCAAATTGAAATTCACACCTAAAACTGAAAACTTTGAGTTAAACCTACTCTAAAGGGTAGGTTTACTTTACTTTATTATTTTTTAAACTAATTTTTACCTTAGTTTAATTTTAATTTTACTTTACTCATTTTTTCCTAAAATGCAAATTTATTAAATATTGATTTTTGTTACAAATTCTTTGCATAATTTCAGTTTCTCCTTCCACTTAATCTTTCAACATAGTAATTATCACACAGGTAAATGGAAATAAAAACATAATGGTGAATATTGGAACAATTTCCTCTGAGTTTACACACAGAAAAGTAAAATATACTCTTCTGTGTAATTATAGCTCAAAATGACAAATATAATCTGGCCTTATTTTCCCAAACCAAAGTCCTTTTATATTATTGCATAATATGTTTAATGAAAAACAGTTTTGGGATAATTTAGAAAACTTTTACATTGAATACTGTGTGATTTCATTACTTGAGCAATGAGTATCAAGCTTGTGAAATGAAAGTATTTTGTAATCTGAAAATAAGATTTTATATAGGAGGAAAGATTAAATTTTATCAAAAGGGTAGGTAGAATTAATAATACATTAAATATTATTTGTCCCTTGGGACTCTATTTGAAGTATAAATATAGTTCTCTTCATTTCTAAATTTGATTGACATTGTCATTTACTAACATTGGGGAGATATTTTTTGAGGTAGAACTTTACTGGCAAAACTCAACACACTCTATATATGTTTTTACATCTCTATTATATTTTGTTCTTCATGACCAATTAAGTGGAAGTATGATTAATAATGATTTGGATTTTCACTTCTTGTCTCACTGAAAGCCAGCTATAACATAGTGATTTTAGACTTTTCATTTTGAAACCAAATCTTTTCAGGCTACATATTGACTAGCAATGTATGAAAATTACCATTTCTTCACATCCTCACAATATTTGATTCTGTTGAAATTTCTAATTTTTTTATACCAGTGAGTTTGCCTTCAAAGTTACTTCTTCAGATTTCTTTTTTAAACCCTTTGTCCATTTTTATTATTTTCTTCTTTTCTGCTTCACTTACTATTGTTTTTGTTAAGTTGTTAAGTCATATTTGACTTTTTGTGATGCCATGGACTGCAGCATGCCAGGCTCCTCTGTCCTCCAGTATCTCCTGAAGTTTGCTCAAATTCATGCCCATTGAGTCAGTGATGCAATCCTACCATCTCATCCTCATCTCCTCCTTTTACCCTCAATCTTCCCAGCATCAGGGTCTTTTCCAATGAGTTGGCTCTTTGCATCAGGTGGCCAAAGGATTGGAGCTTCAGCTTCAACCTCAGTCCTTCCAATGAACATTCAGGGTTGATTTCCTTTAGGATTGACTGCTTTGATATCCTTGCAATCTATGGGACTCTCAAGAGTCTTCTCCAGCACAACGATTCAAAAACTTCAATTTTTTTGGTGCTCAACCTTTTTTATGATCCATCTCTCACATCTGTACTTGACTACTGGAAAAATAATTGCTTTGACAATTCAGACATTTGTTGGCTAAGTAATGTCTCTGCTTTTTAATATGCTATCTAAGTCTGTCATAGCTTTCCTTCCAAGGAGCAAAAGTCTTTTCATTTCATATCTGCAGTCACCATCCACAGTGATTTTGGTGCCCAAGAAAATAAAATCTGTCACTGTTTTCTCTATTTCCCCTTCTATTTGTCATGAAGTGATATGACTGGATGTCATGATCTTTTGTCTTAAATGTTGAGTTTCAAGCCACCTTTTTCATTCTCTCCTTTCACCCTCATCAAGAGACTCTTTAGTTCTTCTTTTCTGTTTATCATTAGAGTAATATCATCTGAGTATCTAAGATTTTTTATATTTCTCCCAGCCATCTTGATTCCTGCTTATGATTCACCTAGCCTGGCATTTCACATGATGTACTCTGCATATAAGTTAAATAAGCAGGGTGACAAGATATAGCCTCGTTGTACTCTTTTCCCAATTTGGAACCAGTTGTTCCATGTCTGGTTCTAACTGTTGCTTCTTGACCTGCCTATGGGTTTCTCAGGGGGCAGGTAATTGGTCTTGTATTTCTATCTCTTTAAAAATTTTCCAGAGTTTCTTGTGATCCACAGAATCAAAGGATTTAGCATAGTCAGTGAAGTAAAAGCAGATGTCTTTCTGGAACATCCTTGCTTTCTCCATGATCCAATGAATGTTAGCAATTTGAACTCCGGTTCGTCTGCCTCTTTGAAACCCAACTTTTACATCTGGAAGTTTTCAGTTCCATAGTGCTGAAGTCTTGCTTGAAGAATTTTGACCATAACCTTACTAGCGTGTGAATTGAATGCAATCACATGGTAGTTTAAACATTCTTTGGCATTGCCCTTCTTCGGAATTGGGATGAAAATTGACCTTTTCCAGTCCTGTGGCTAATGCTGAGTTTTCCAATTTTGCTAACATATTGAGTGCAGGACTTTAACTTCATCATCTTTTACTAGGATTTTAAATAGCTCAGATGGAATCTATCCCTTTCAGTCACTTTGTTTCTGGTAATACTTCTTAAAGTCCACTTGACTTCACACCTGAGAGGTCCAGTTCTAGGTGAACCACCACTTTGTGATTATCCAGGTCATTAAGACCTTTCTTGTATAACGCTTCTGTGTATTCATGCCACATCTTCTTAATCTCTTCATTTATTAGAGATAGTCCATTGTTTTAGATAAAGGTTAGGGCAAAGGTTAACTGAATTCTGCCAAGAGAATGCACTAATCATAGCAAATACCCTTTTTCAACAACACAAATGACAAATTTACATAGAGACAAAACCAAATCACATAATCCAAATCACTGCAGATGGTGATTGCAGCCATGAAATTAAAAGATGCTTACTCCTTGGAAGGAAAGTTATGACCAACCTAGGCAGCATATTAAAAAGTAGAGACATTACTTTGTCAACAAAGGTCCATCTAGTCAAGGCTATGGTTTTCAAGTAGTCATGTATTGATGTGAAAGTTGGACTATAAAGAAAGCTGAGTGCTGAAGAATTGATGCTTTTGAACTGTGGTGTTGCAGAAGACTCTTGAGAGTCCCTTGGACTGCAAGGAGATCCAACAAGTCCATCCTAAAGCAAATCAGTCCTGGGTGTTCATTGGAAGGACTGATGTTGAGGGAGAAACTCCAATACTTTGGCCATCTGATGCGAAGAGCTGACTCATTTGAAAAGACCCTGATGCTGGGAAAGATTGAGGATAGAAGGAGAAAGGGATGACAGAGGATGAGATTGTTGGATGGCATCACTGACTCAATGGAGATGAGTTTGGGTAAACTCTGGGAGTTAGTGATGGACAGGGAGGCCTGGCGTGCTGTGGTTCATGAGGTCACAAAAAAGTCAGATATGACTGAGCGACTGAAAAGAACTGATAACCAAATGTTCAATACCAAAATGAAATTGATCACATTCTTTGTACCTAAAGATGGAAAAGCTGTATACAGTCAGCAAAAACAATATCTGGAGCTGACTGTGCCTCAGATCATCAGCTTCTCATAGCAAATTTCAGATTTAAACTAAGAAAACTTGGAAAAAACACTAAGCCAGCCAGGTATGACTTAAGTCAATGTCCATATGAATTTTCAATAGAGGTAATGAACAGCTTCAAGGGACTAACTCTAGATAACAGTGTACTTGAAGAACTATGGACAGAGGTCCATGATATTGTACAGGAGGCATGAATAAAGCCATCCCAAAGAAAAAGAAAACAAGAAGGCAAAGTAGTTATCTGAGGAGGCTTTGCAATAATGGAAGAATGGAGAGAAGTGAAAAGCAAGGGAGATAAGGAAAGGTACATCAATTAAATGCAAAATTCCAAAGAACAGCTAGAAGAGGCAGGAAGGCCTTCTTCAATGAACAGTGCTTAATAATAGAAGAAAACAACAAAAGGGGAAAGACTAGAAATCTCTTCAGGAAAACTGGAAATATCAAGGGAGCATTCCCCCCAAAGATGGGCACAATAAAGGATAAAAATGGTAGAGCCCTAGCAGACACTGAAGAGATCAAGAAGAGATGGAAAGAATACACAGAAGAATTGGATAAAAAAGATCTTAATAAACCAGATTACTATGATAGTGTGGTTAGTCACCCAGAGTTAGACATTCTGGAGTGCAAAGTCAGGTAGGCCTTAAGAAACACTGCTGTTGATAAAGCTAGTGGGTGCAATGAAATTCTAGCAGAACTATTCAAATCCCTAAAGGATGATGCCATCAAGATTTTCCAATCATTATGTCAGCAAATGTGGAAGACCCAGCAGTGGCCACAGGACTGGAAAAAGGCAGTCCTCATCCCAATTCCCAAGAAGGGTAATACCAAAGAATATGCTAACCCTCAGACAATTGCACTAATCTTTCTTGTAAGTAAGGCCAAGCTTAAAGTCTTGCATGCTAGGCTTCAGCATTATACAAACCAAGAACTTCCAGATGTTCAAGCTGGGTTTAGAAAAGGAAGGAACTAGACTTCAAATTGCCAACATTTGCTGGATCATAGAGAAAGCAAGGGAATTTCAGAAAAACATCTACCTCTGTTTCATTGACTATACAAGAACCTTTGACTGTGTGGATCATAACAAACTATGGAAAGATTTAGAGAGATGGGAATATCACACCATCTTATCTGTCTCCTGAGAAACATGTATGTGAGTTAAGAAGCAACAGTTAGAACCTGGAATGGAGCAACTGATTGATTCAAGATTGAGAAAGGAGTATGACAGAGCTCTTTGCTCTCACCCTGTTTGTTTAACCTATACACTGAGGACATCATGAGAAATAATGGCATGGATGAGTTGCAAGCCAGAATCAAAATAGGCAGGAGAAACATCAACAACCTCAGATATGCTGATGATACTACTCTAATGGCAAAAAGTGAAGAGGAACTAAGCAGCCTCTTGATGAGGGTAAAGGAGGAGAGTGAAAGAGCCGGCTTAAGATTAAATTTTTTTCTTCTTAATTTTTTTTTATTTTTATTTTTTAATATAAATTTATTTATTTTAATTGGAGGTTAATTACTTCACAATATTGTATTGGTTTTGCCACACATCAACATGAATCCACCACGGGTGTATATGTGTTCCCCATTCTGAACCCCCCTCCCACCTCCCTCCCCATACCATCTCTCTGGGTCATCCCAGTGCACCAGCCCCAGGCATCCTGTATCCTGCATCAACCCTGGACTGGCTATTCGTTTCATTTATGATATTATACGTTTCAATGCCATTCTCCCAAATCATCCCACCCTCTCCTTCTCCCACAGAGTCCAACAGACTGTTCTATACATCTGTGTCTCTTTTGCTGTCTTGCATACAGGATTATCATTACCATCTTTCTAAATTACATATATATGTGTTGCTGCTGCTGCTAAGTTGCTTCAGTCATGTCCGACTCTGTGTGACCCCCATAGACGGCAGCCCATCAGGCTCCCCTGTCCCTGGTATTCTCAACAAATGGGACCTAATTAAAATTAAAAGCTTCTGCACAACAAAGGAAACTATAAGCAAGGTGAAAAGACAGCCTTCAGAATGGAAGAAAATAATAGCAAATGAAGCAACTGACAAAGAACTAATCTCAGAAATATACAAGCAACTCCAGCAGCTCAATTTCAGAAAAATAAATGACCCAATCATAAAATGGGCCAAAGAACTAAACAGACATTTCTCCAAAGAAGACATACAGATGGCTAACAAACACATGAAAAGATGCTGAACATCACTCATTATCAGAGAAATGCAAATCAAAACCACAATGAGGTACCATTTCACACCAGTCCGAATGGCTGCGATCTAAAAGTCTGCAAGCAATAAATGCTGGAGAGGGTGTGGAGAAAAGGGAACCCTCTTACACTGTTGGTGGGAACACACACTAGTACAGCCACTATGGAGAACACTGTGGAGATTCCTTAAAATGCTGGAAATAAAACTGCCTTGCTGCTGCTGCTGCTGCGTCGCTTCAGTCGTGTCCAACTCTGTGCCACCCGAGAGATGGCAGCCCACCAGGCTCCGCTGTCCTTGGGATTCTCCAGGCAAGGACACTGGAGTGGGTTGCCATTTCCTTCTCCAATGCATGAAAGTGAAAAGTGAAAGTGAAGTGGCTCAGTCATGTCCAACTCTTCGTGACCCCATGGACTGCAGCCTACCAGGCTCCTCCATCCATGGAATTCTCCAGGCAAGAGCACTGGAATGGGTTTCCATTGTCTTCTCCTTATGACCCAGCAATCCCACTGCTGGGCATACACACCAAGGAAACCAGTATTGAGAGAGACACGTGTACCCCAATGTTCATCACAGCACTGCTTACAATAGCTAGGACATGGAAGCAACCTAGATGCCCATCAGCAGATGAATGGATAAGAAACCTGTGGTACATATACACAGTGGAGTATTACTCAGCCATTAAAAAGAATACATTTGAATCAGTTCTAATGAGGTGGGTGAAACTGGAGCTTATTATACAGAGTGAAGTAAGCCGGAAAGAAAAACACCAATACAGTATACTAATGCATATATATGGAATTTAGAAAGACTAAATATTAAAAACACTAAGCTCATGGTATCTGGCCACATTATTACACGGCAAATAGAAGGGGAAAGGTGGAAGCAATGACAGATTTCCTCTTCTTGGTCTCCAAAATCACTGAGAATGGTGACTTCAGGAAAGCGATGACAAACCTAGACTGTGTTGAAAAGCAGAGACCATTACTCTGCTAAAAAAAAGGTCCGTATAGTCAAGGCTATGATCTTTACAGTGATTACTTATGGTTGTGAGAGCTGGACCCTAAAGAAGGCAGAATGTCAAAGAATTGATGCCTTCCAATTGTGGTGCTGGAGAAGACTTCTGAAAGTCCTTTGGACAGCAAGGAGATCAAACCAGTCAATTTTAAGGGAGACCAACCCTGAATATTCACTGGAAGGACTGATGCTGAGGCTGAAGCTCCAGTATTTTGATCATCTGATGCAAACAGACAACACACTGGAAAAGTCTCTGATGCTGGGAAAGACTGGGGGCAGTAGAAAAGGGCATCAGAGGATGAGATGTCTGGGTGGCATCACTGACGCGATGAACATGAACTTGGGCAAACTCCGGAAGACGGTGAGGGACAGGGAAGCCTGGTGTGCTTTAGTCCATGGGGTCACAAAGAGTCAACATGACTTAACAACTGAACAGTAATAACACTGTTTTAGGTGTTAAACTGGTAAGACCAGTTTTGTGTTGCAAATGTGTCTTCACGTAATTTTGTCCCTCAGTGAATAGAAATCAGTGTTTTGATATACTTATCCGATCTCTCTTTGTCTTTAATGTTTTTCACTCATTTGGACTCTATAGATTCTCCAAACCATGACCATAAATATGCTGCCCTACATTCTCCTCTATTACTTGTATTATACGTTTATGTATGTATGCAAGTATGTATCTATTTATCTATTACTTACATGATTTATCTACCCTTCTTTTATATTTTTCTCCAGAAAGCGAAGCATTGTTTTCTAATATCCTTTACTTTAAAATTAATTATTCTCCACTGAACTTTGGTGCTACAGTTATCATGGATCAAGTTATCATATTTACATGGCCTCCCTGTCTGTTATTTCATTTATCTGCATTAGTAACACAATATTTGTATTCATATGACTTTATAATATGTCTAGATAGGATGAGGAATTCCAAATTTTTGCCCTTCTTTTCTCAAAGCTGAATTAGATTTTCCTAAATCTCCTAAAGCTCTTAAATTGAAAAAACATGATCAAGGGAACCACATACTCACAAATCTCATCAGGATCAATTCTGTCTTTTAAAAACAGACCCTTCTTCTAGTTTCTGATTGGTATTCTATAGAAATCTCATCAGTCCTCCACACATGGATAGTATTATCAGACAAGGATTTAGAAAATGTTTACACTCAGGCTTTGGGTACTAACCCTTCTGCAACTAAATTGATTCCACAATTTTCCCCTTAAGTAATATTCATAGATTCAAATGTAGTTTAAATAAAACATCAACAGGTAGATAGAATAAAATTCTAGATAAGATTCATTTATATAGTTTCTTTTGATAAAGGTTGGTACATATTCAATATATGTATGTATGTGCATTTATATATATGTATACACATATTTCCTATCAACTTTGAAATTACAATATTATTGTACATCAGAAATGTAACTATATACACCCCTGCTTACCCTTTTTTACAGGAATAAACTCCAGGACACAATCATTACAGTTGTTAAATATTCACAAGGTAATGTCATAACTCTTATATATTGATAACTCAGAGCCTTTGTGAGGTATTCAAAAGCCCAGGTCACCTTGTCAATGGTGAAAATATAGAGTATTACTTTGCCTCCCTATGGATATCTTTTCTATTCATTTGAGGTTATATCTTCTGTCAAGTTTTTCACTGTAGATTTAACCTTTCTTTTTTTCACTTGGGAAATATTTTCTGGAGAAAAGGGAAATCTATAATTTCATTTTGTCTTCATCTGGCTTCTTTACAAGAAAATATTTTAATCCTTGACTGTTATACTTCGTAAAATGGTACAGAATAAAAGTCATCAGAATTATCTGTCTAATTTGAATTTCTGTCCAATTTGGAAACTGAGTTTTAAAAGAATATTCGAATTAGGAAAAAAGGTGAAATATATCAGCCTACCAGGCCTCTCAGTCCATGGGATTTTCCAGGCAAGAGTACTGGAGGGGGTTGCCATTTCCTTCTCTGTCTATTATTTTAACATATTTTAAATAATTTCTAATATTTTAATAAATTATTTATAATCACTTTTCATGGAAATGTAGTACATTTAGGATGAAATTAAGGAATAGATAAGCAGGATGAAACCATGGATAGCAAAAGGTTAAGGAATTTTGTACAAGGTTGTTATTATAGAATCATATTTTGTTTTTAAAGGGTCATTCTAACAATGTGGTGAGTTGGTTCAAAGTGAGCAAGACCAATTGAGCAATTTTGAAATGACTGAAGTAAGAGATTTTGTCTCAGGTGTTGTTGCAGTAGAAATGAGACTGATAAGTGGACTGAGATATCTAGGAAGTGTCTTTGATAGTACTTATGGTTGATTTAGTATTGGGGCAGATGGGAGGGAAAGGAGTACAAACAAATGATGGAAGACTTGCAAGTCTGTGGCTTAAGCAGCAAAATGCTTTGGGATTTCATGTACTAAGATAAGGAAGATGGAAAGCAGTATATTTAGGAGTTAAGATGAGGTACTCAGTTTCTGACTCTTTGGCTTTATCTGAACACTACTCACATGAGGTAGCCACTAAGGAGCTGGCAATATGAGCCAGAAAGTAAGTCAAGCATAAAGCTAGAAATATTCAGGAAGTAAAGCCACCATTTTTCCTTACCTGGAGTTCTGCAAAAACCTTCTCTGTGGTCTAACATCTGTCTAGATCTCTTATGTCATCTCATACCTTCTTTCTTTCTTCAGGGTCAAAGACTACTCCAGGGGTTTTTTGTTTGTTTGTTTGCCTAAGAACATACCAAATGTTTATACATATCAGGGTTTTTGCCCTAGCTGCTCCTTCAGTATAGATCTTCCTCACAGAAGACAAATTCTGCCCCTATTCCTATGTATTTCACCACCTATATTTACTATAGTTTGTTTACTCATATCACTAGTGATTAGAGAAGTATCTGGACTTAATATACATTTGTTGAATGAAAGAATCTACATCTGGATGTAGGAACAAACAAGATTAACCAGGGAATGTTGTCAGAGGAAAGAAGTGGGCTCCTTGTAAAACCATCAATAATATTGTCCGGCGCACTAACCGCAGGCGGCTGCGGCCGGCGCACTAAGCGCGGCCGAGAGGAGCTACCCAACGTCCGAGATCGGGGCAGCGGCCTAGAGTGCCAGGTTGCAAAGGCCCAGGAACGGCCAAGAGGAGCTACCCCGTGTCCGAGGTCAGGGGCGAAGGCTGGGAGGAGCTCCACCGCGTCTGAGGTCAGGGCAACGCTCCTGAGAGGAGCTAGGCCGAGAGAAGCTACCCGGCATGCGAGGTCAGGGTCGATGGCCGAGAGGAGATACCCCATGTCCGAGGCCAGGGGCGGCGTGGGAAAGAGCAACCCCATGTCCAAGGAGTGGTGGCTGCGCGGGCGCAGGAGAGCCTAGAGGAGCTATTCCACATTGAAGGTCAGAAAGGGCAGCGGTGAGGAGATACCCCTCATCCAAGGTAAGGAGCAGCGGCTGCACTTTGCTGGAGCAGCTGTGAAGAGATAACCCACACCCAAGGTAAGAGAAACCCAAGTAAGATGGTAGGTGTTGCAGGAGGGCATCAGAGGGCAGACACACTGAAACCATACTCACAGAAAACTAGTCAATCTAATCACACTAGGACCACAGCCTCTTCTAACTCAATGAAACTAAGCCATGCCCACGGGGCAACCCAAGACAGGCGGGTCATGGTGGAGAGGTGTGACAGAATGTGGTCCACTGGAGAAGGGAATGGCAAACCACTTCAGTATTCTTGCCTTGAGAACCCCATGAACAGTATGAAAAGGCAAAATGATAAGATAATGAAAGAGGAACTCCCCAGGTCAGTAGGTGCCCAATATGCTACTGGAGATCAGTGGAGAAATAGCTCCAGAAAGAATGAAAATATGGAGCCAATGCAAAAACAATACCCAGTTGTAGATGTGACTGGTGATAGAAGCAAGGTCTGATGCTGTAAAGAGCAATATTGCATAGGAACCTGGAATGTCAGGTCCATGAATCAAGGCAAATTGGAAGTGGTCAAACAAGAGATGGCAAGAGTGAATGTTGACATTCTAGGAATCAGCGAACTAAAATGGACTGGAATGGGTGAATTTAACTCAGATGACCATTGCATCTACTACTGCAGGCAACAGTTGCTCAGAAGAAATGGAGTAGCCATCATGGTCAACAAAAGAGCCCGAAATGTAGTACTTGGATGCAATCTCAAAAATGACAGAATGATCTCTGTTCATCTCCAAGGCAAACCATTCAATATCACAGTTATCTAAGTCTATGCCCCAACCAGTAATGCTGAAGAAGCTGAAGTTGAACGGTTTTATGAAGACCTACAAGACCTTTAGAATTAACACCCAAAAAAGATGTCCTTTTCATTATAGGGGACTGGAATGCAAAAGTAGAAAGTCAAGAAACACCTGGAGTAACAGGCAAATTTGGCCTTGGAATGCAGAATGAAGCAGAGAAAAGACTAACAGAGTTTTGCCAAGAAAATGCACTGGTCATAGCAAACACCGTCTTCCAACAACACAAGAGAAGACTCTACACATGGACATCACCAGATGGTCAACAATGAAATCAGATTGATTATATTCTTTGCAGCCAAAGATGGAGAAGCTCTATACAGTCAACAAAAACAAGACCAGGGGCTGACTGTGGCTCAGATCATGAACTCCTTATTACCAAATTCAGACTGAAATTGAAGAAAGTAGGGAAAACTGCTAGACCATTAAGGTATGACCTAAATCAAATCCCTTATGATTATACAGTGGAAGTGAGAAATAGATTTAAGGGCCTAGATCTGATAGACAGAGTGCCTGATGAACTATGGAATGAGGTTTGTGACATTGTACAGGAGACAGGGATCAAGACCATCCCCATGGAAAAGAAATGCAAAAAAGCAAAATGGCTGTCTGGGGAGGCCTTACAGATAGCTGTGAAGAGAATTGAAAAGCAAAGGAGAAAAGGAGATATAAGCATCTGAATGCAGAGTTCCAAAGAATAGCAAGAAGAGATAAGAAAGCCTTCTTTAGCGATCAGTGCAAAGAAATAGAGGAAAACAACAGAATGTGAAAGACTAGAGATGTCTTCAAGAAAATTAGAGATACCAAGGGAACATTTCATGCAAAGATGGGCTCGATAAAGGACAGAAATGGTATGGACCTAACAGAAGCAGAAGATATTAAGAAGAGGTGAGACGAATACACAGAAAAACTGTACAAAAAAGATCTTCCATGACCCAGATAATCACGATGGTGTGATCACTCAACTAGAGCCAGATATCCTAGAATGTGAAGCTAAGTGGGCCTTAGAAAGCATGACTACGAACAAAGCTAGTGGAGGTGATGGCATTCCAGTTGAGCTATTTAGAATCCTGAAAGATGATGCTGTGAAAGTGCTGCACTCAATATGCCAACAAATTTGGAAACCTCAGCAGTGGCCACAGGACTGGAAAAGGTCGGTTTTCATTCCAATCCCAAAGAAAGGCAATGCCAAAGAATGCTCAAACTATTGCACAATTGCACTCATCTTACATGCTAGTAAAGTAATGCTCAAAATTCTCCAAGCCAGGCTTCAGCAATACGTGAACCATGAACTTCCAGATGTTCAAGCTGGTTTTAGAAAAGGCAGAGGAACCAGAGATCAAATTGCCAACATGCACTGGATCAGGGAAAAAGCAAGAGAGTTCCAGAAAAAAACATCTATTTCTCCTTTATTGACAATGCAAAATCTTTGACTGTGTGGATCACAATAAACTGTGTAAAGTTCTGAGAGAGATGGGAATACCAGACCACCTGACCTGCCTCTTGAGAAATCTGTATGCAGGTCAGAAAGCAACAGGTATTACTGGAGATGGAACAACAGACTGGTTCCAAATAGGAAAAGGAGTACATCTAGGCTGTATATTGTCACAGTGCTTATTTAACTTCTATGCAGAGCACATCATGAGAAATGCTGGACTGGACGAAACACAAGCTGGAATCAAGATTGCTGGGAGAAATATCAATAACCTCAGATATGCAGATGACACCACCCTTATGGCAGAAAGTGAAGAGGAACTAAAAAGTCTCTCGATGAAAGTGAAAGTGGAGAGTGAAAAAGTTGGCCTAAAGCTCAACATTCAGAAAAAGATCATGGCATCCGGTCCCACCACTTCATGGGAAATAGATGGGGAAACAATAGAAGCAATGTCAGACTTTATTTTGGGGGGGCTCCAAAATCACTGCAGATTGTGACTGCAGCCATGAAATTAAAAGACACTTACTCCTTGGAAGGGAAGCTATGATCAACCTAGATAGCATATTCAAAAGCAGAGACATTACTTTGCCGACTAAGTTCCGTCTAGTCAAGGCTATGGTTTTTCCTGTGGTCATGTATGGATGTGAGAGTTGGACTGTGAAGAAGGCTGAGTGCTGAAGAATTGATGCTTTTGAACTGTGGTGTTGGTGAAAACTCTTGAGAGTCCCTTGGATTGCAAGGAGATCCAACCAATCCATTCTGAAGGAGATCAGCCCTGGGATTTCTTTGGAAGGAATGATGCTAAAGCTGAAGCTCCAGTATTTTGGCCACCTCATGCCAAGTGTTGACTTAATGGAAATTACCTTGATTTGGGGAGGGATTGGGGGCAGGAGGAGAAGGGGACGACAGAGGATGAGATTGCTGGATGGCATCACTGACTCGATGGACGTGAATCTGAGTGAACTCTGGGAGATGGTGATGGACAGGGAGGCCTGGCGTGCTGTGATTCATGGGGTTGCAAAGAGTCAGACATGACTGAGCGACTGAACTGAACTGAACTGATTGGTAGATAGGAAGAAGAAACGTCTCTGAAAGATTGGAAAGAGGAAAGCTAAACTCTAGCAGAAAACCCATAAATAGGAAACAATCTAAGTTGAAATGTGAATATATATTAACCTCATAAAAGTTTATTATATGAATCAGAATGATAGATAAAAATGTGGTATCTAGGAAGAGGTGTCTCTGTGTTTGCTTTTTTGTTTGTTTTGTTTATTTTTGTTTGTATTAAATACTGTACAATCTAGAGTTTATTAAAATCCTCTGAGGATAAACTGGTTGAGTAGGGGAGATAACGATTCTAAGTCAGGATTGACCTTAGTCTGGAGAAAATACAATTATATTCTGCTGTAATAAAGAAGGAAATGAAAAGAATGTGAGCAGATGCAGGTAAATTTGCGATCTTGAAGCAGTAAGTTAAGGGAGTTCTTACAAATAAGCATTGGTTACCTGTAAAGTAGTGGGCTTCCTCTGGTAGCTCAGTTGGTAAAGAATCTGCTGGCAGTGCAGGAGACCCAGATTCAGTCCCTGGGTCAGAAAGATTCCCTGGAGAAGGAATTGGCAAATCACTCCAGTGTTCTTGCCTGGGCCATCCCATGGACAGAGGAACCTGGTGGGCTACAGTCCATGGGATCACAAGAGCCAGACACTATTTAGCAACCAAACCACCTATCTATAAAATGATAATCAATGTGTTCAGACTGATACTAAAGGTGAAAGGATCCTAACATTTAGAAAAGTGAGTAAGAGAAAGTATTAACTCTTGTTCCCAACGTGTAGTTAACTATAAACCAAAAATAATGAAACTTTACTAAAATATTTCCCACTGCCTTATAAAGACCATCACAGAGTCCCCTGAAGCCACTTTTTGCAGTCAAGATATCATATCTAGCTTTTGGGGTTGGAGAGGGCCTTCTGGCTCTGCTTTCAGTCCCATACTGGACCTGTTCCCTTAGCTTCCCTAACCCAACAGAAATATTATAAGTAAAAATTTGAGAATTTGTCATCTTGCCCAATATGGTAAATAAAAGAAAGAGTTAAAACACTTTTGATTCTGGGAACTGATTAACATGATGGTATGAGGTGTGTCCATTGTACAAAGGGGGAAAAAAAAAAAAAAGAACATTGGAAAGCAGTATAGTAGGATAAAATTAAAAATACCTTTTGCTTCTTTGGTTTTGTTTTTCAGAATATTTAAGCCCTGGGAATATTTGCAGGCAGAGGAAAAGAAGTATAGTTGAAGAGGAAGGGTGTGCTAGACAGGAAGAGAATAAATTTGGAAGCAAAGTTCTGGAATGAGAAATGATAAAAATAAGAATTTAGGAAGAAAAAGCAGTTTTAATGAGTGTGAAGAACACTTTTTCCCCTTGTGATAAAGGGGGAAAGATAGGAAAATAGAAATAAACTTCATGAGATTTGAATTAGAGAAAGCCAGGGGAGGACTGAGATAGGAGATCCAAGGAAAATATTAGTTGGAGGAGGGATTTGACGTGATATTAGTTAGGGCTTTCCAAGTGGCTCAGATGGTAAAGTGTCTGCCCACAATGTGGGAGACCCAGGTTCGATCCCTGGGTTGGGAAGATCCCCTGGAGAAGGAAATGGCAACCCACTCCAGTACTCTTTCCTGGAAAATTCTATGGACGGAGGAGCCTGGTGGGCTGCAATCCATGGGGCCACAAAGAATTGGACAAGCCTGAGCTACTTCACTTTCACTTTGGTTAACTAAATAAAAGAGCTTCCAGAAGAGTCTCAGATACAGTTGGGCTGTATAGTTTTTTTTTTTTTTTTTTAATTCTTATTTTATATTTTCTTTAATACCACATGCCAAGTACACATCTAGGTCCTGGAGTATTTATCTTGGTCCCAGTCTACCCAGGTAGAGTTAACACTCCCTGGTGGGAAAGGCTGTTACCAAGCATTAGAGCCAAAGAATTAATATGTGATATGTGATACTGTGGTGTGGATTGCTTACCCTTTTTTGCACTGAACTACAAATAATGGACAGTGACTCAGTTGTTAAAAACCTGGTTTAGTAAGACTCTTTTTCAAATTAAAACAAACAAACAAGGAATAGGTAATACCACAGGATCCAGAATTCAAAATTCTTCAGTGGAAAGAGAGAGTAAACATTCTTCAACTCCCAAAGAAAGTTCAGGTTCTGAGTTCTAGAATTTCTATAATTGCAATGAACAGGCCAAAGAATGGTGATAAAGATGAAAGGCACAATGCTTTTTAGAATAACAGCTCATTATCCCCTAGTAATCAATGATATTAAATATTAAGTTAGTGATATCTATTTTCTTTTCAGCATCCAACTGCCCCCTTCACTCCCCACACGCATGAACAGTCCATTCAATTCCATGAGCAGTGAAGTAAGCACATTCCTAAATAAAATCATTTTCAGTCTTTACATCAAACTAAACATTTAAATAATAAGACCTTAACAGTTTAGCATAAAAATCTTGTTTATTCAGGGTTGCACTAATGTTTAAAACATTTTCAAACATGCTTTTCTCTTTGGATCATTTGTGTGTATCTCTAACCTGTCCAACTAATTTTCTCATCTTTTCCTTTGTGTTAAATTACACACTAATTAGCTTTCATTAATTGTTTGGAGATTAGCCCAAACTCTTTATAACCATTAATAAACTGCTAGTTATGATCTAAAAGTCCCAAAGTCTCAGGTTAAAATAGCAGTCATTTATTTTACCTGTCCATCTCCCTAGTAATAATAGATAACTCACAGCAGCTTTTTTTTTTTTTTTTCTTCTGTCAGGAAAGCTGTACCTACATGATTAAAATAGCACTCCAAGTTCTGTTATCAATTATACCAATTAAAGTCAAATAGAATAGAACAGTAGTCTTTGGGGAAAACAATATGAGCAATATAAACTGTTATTAATTTAAAGACATCATAGGATGTGAGAGTTGGACTGTGAAGAAGGCCGAGCGCCCAAGAATTGATGCTTTTGAACTGTGGTGTTGGAGAAGACTGTTGAGAGTCCCTTGGACTGCAAGGAGATCCAACCAGTCCATTCTGAAGGATATCAACCCTGGGATTTCTTTGGAAGGAATGATGCTAAAGCTGAAACTCCAGTACTTTGGCCACCTCATGCGAAGAGTTGACTCATTGGAAAAGACTCTGATGCTGGGAGGGATTGGAGGCAGGAGGAGAAGGGGACGACACAGTATGAGATGGCTGGATGGCATCACGGACTCAATGGACGTGAGTCTGATTGAACTCCAGGAGATGGTGATGGACAGGGAGGCCTGGCGTGCTGTGATTCATGGGGTTGCAAACAGTTGGACGTGACTGAGTGACTGAACTGAACTGAACATAGGTACTGATGACAGCTTCTTTCAAAGTTGTCATTAATAATCTCTAGACAGTCACCGACAACCACATGTCCAAAATCCACATGTTATTATGTGTTCTTTGAGTTGTGGGGAAAATTAGGCCCCAGAGAAATTCAGTGTTTGCCAAAAGGATTAGCTCACTCTCCTGACATCTTTGCTAAAGCAGTAGTAGTAGGGTTATTTTTGTGGTTTTTTTTTAATATTTTTTTAATAATAGACATGTAATAATTATGAATGTTGCTGTCTTTCCAAAAAAGAAGAAAAATTACCAATATTTAGCCTCTTTGAAGTAAATTAAAATAATTTTTGCATGTGTATATCGTATAAAATATTTTATATTTATATTGTTATATTTGCTTACCTAAAATATACTATATATTTTTATTTAAAATAATATTTTAATTTCATTATAAGATGAAATTATTTTTGTTAAAATGTGTGTCTATACTCAGGGTCATTAATGCTAACTTACACAACAGCTGCAAATGACAACAGTAGTCCAGGAGTCCTAAAGTTTGAATGCAGTTAAAGTGTATCTGTTGTCCATCCCTTTCTGAGTGGTTTACCTGTAAATAGATTCCTACCATCTTTTAATGCCTCCATCTTTGTCTTAAAGAAGTGAAGAAGTGTGGAAGATCAGATGGGAGATTTAATGGACCAGCCTTAGTCATAAAATTCCAAACTGATTGAAATGCAGACTGAACAAAGTAACTCTGCATTCAAGATACATCAGACACAGTTTGATAATTCTCTAGCAGTATCTTGCTTGACAGTCTACACTTCTGATCACCAAATATTCCTTTCATACTATCTTGCATATTCTCAACTTTCTCAAATGAATAATCCCAAATCTCATCTGGTCACAGCATCTGGTTTATATTCTGGGATGTTTGAACGGTGACAGTTATCTTCATCAGATTCATGTATGAACCAAAAATGTGGTTCTGAAATCTGAAAGGTAAAAAATCATGCTTTCTGCCCCTGATGCTCCATGTACACCTACCGCAGACAAAGACAAAATTTTCTCAACAACTCTATTTGGAAAATGAGAGAAAAGAAGATACACAAAAGTAATTGATCTATGGCATTTATGGAATATAACAAGGCAGATATTGTAAAGTCCCACTTTCTGGGAAAAAAATAAAGATTCTCAATTAGGCACCATTATATTCCCTCAGAAGAATGCCTGTGTTAAGATCAAATTCCTTGAAGGTTGTTTCATCTTATCCTTGGTGGTCATATCTGAAGTAGCCATTGAAGAATATATCTTTCTTGGCTGCGTATAACATACAAAACCCACTTCATGCTTACGGAAATGTAGATGTCTAAAAGTCATTTTAAGGATTGTAGAGTCACAGACTTTTTAACATGGACTTGTGGTTGTTTAGCCATATGATTATTTTGAAAACTTGCAAACTATTCGGTTCCAGTCAATTTCTAACACACGAAGCAAGAACTGCCAGATTTTAATACCAAATACCTTTCCTTTCTTTGGTATCTTGCTTATCATTGCTCTCTCCATCTTAACTTAAATTCAGATAATCTTGAACCTGTCAAGCTTGAATTGTCAGAACATGTCCTTCATTTGATCTTTGGCACAAATCTGAGTCACTCTGTGCAGCTGAGAAATCTCACTGGGTCTTAGTTCTTCAAAGTCTTTTACATACCATCTCTTCTTTCTCTAAACTTTTCTTTTCCCTTTCAATTCTACTTTAAACTTGCCAGTTATTTTCTCAGCTTACATCTTTCTTACAATACTTTGCTAAAACCATCCATAATAATATATACATATCATTAATATCTATTTTCCAAACATCTCTAGAACTATAAGCTCAGTGAGCTTTGGACTGTCTTCTAAACTATCATAGGTGACAGCTTTTAAATGCCTTTTCACTGTAATCACCAATTAACCAACCTGTTTTATTCTACTATTAAATAAAGATGCCCACTCCTAAGCCAGTGTCACATATTCTAATTTTTGTTTATCAGCATCTCACTTGAAGGTACTGGTTTTTTTGTATTAGTCATTGTGATTAGTACTATCTGCTGCAATAAGCAATCTCAGTTCCTTTGTGCTATTCTCTCATGCAAAGCCCAGTGTGAATGTTCCTGATTGCTCAGCTTTCCTAAGAAGTACTTATAGAAAAAGTGATTTAGAGATTCAGCATCCTTGAATCTAGAAATCTCATTATATTTAAGCATATCCTGAAATGACTCCTCTAAGGGGAAAAAAAGAAATTGGGCCTGAAAGTTCACTTGTCATTTTCCAGTCATATGTTTTCAATATAAATGCAGAGAAGGCTATGAAATATAGGTTAGGTATGAACCCAGGGGGAAATATCAACAACCTTATATATGCAGATAACGCCATGCTAATCGCAGAGGAGAGTGAAAAAGCTGCTTTAAAACTCAACATTCAGAAGACTAAGATGATGACATCCAGTCCCATCAGCTCATGGCAAACGGATGGGGAAGAAATGGAAAAGGTGACAGACTTTATTTTGGGGGCTCCATAATCACTGCAGATGGTGATGGCAGCCATGAAATTAAAAGACACTTGCTCCTTGGAAGAAAAACTATGACAAACTTAGACAGCTATTAAAAAGCAAAGACATCACTTTGCCAACTAAGGTCCATCTAGTTATGCTATGGTTTTCCAGTAGTCAAGTATTATCATAAAGAAAGTTGAGCACTGAAAAATTGATGCTTTTGAATTATGGTGCTGGAGAAGACTCTTGAGAGTCCCTTGGACAGCAAGATCAAATCAGTCCATCCTAAAGGAAATGAACCTGAATATTCATTGGAAGGACTGATGATGAGGCTGAAGCTCCAATACTTTGGGCAGCTGATGCGAAGAGCTGCCTCACAGGAAAGGACCCTGATGCTGGGAACAATTGAGGGCAGAAGAAGGGGAATGACAGAGAATGAGATGATTGGATGGTATCACTGACTCAATGGACATGAGTTTGAGCAAACTCTGGGAGACAGTATGAAGGACAGGGAAGCAAGGTGTGTTGCAGTTCATGGGATCAGAAAGAGACAGGCACAGTTTAACTGAATAGCAACAATGAACCCAGGAAAAAAAGTGACATCAGTGAATACCTCAAATACAAAAGATAATAAAGCAAACTTTAGTAATCCAATGGAAAATGTTCTTATTTCATTTTCTGTCATTTTACTTCCTTTGGAAAAAGTAACTTTCTACTTGGAAACTATTGTCAAACTTCATGACTAATCAATTTATAAAGTATTCATGCTTAATAAATGTTCAGTTTACTGCCATGTTTTGAAATGCAAATACTTGTTAGCATAAAGAATTTTGGCCCATTAGCTGTATTATTTTCTACATCCCAGTTCTTGTTTCCCAAACAAGTACAAATATATGCCAATTATGAAAAACGCTTTCATTGAAAGCTTAATGTGCAAATAGTGCATGGCCACTTACTGCTAAAGATGGAGGTTTAATTAGGGCATCTCTAATGTTCTTTTTCCTGCTAACATTTTATCAAATGTGACACCCTTGAATTTAAGCTAAAGTCATGCTAGGCTAACATTTTAATGTGTATGGAACTTCACAGACTCTCTCCAGCTCACTAAATAATCTAAATAATCAAGATCCGTTTTCTGATGACATTTTGAAAGAATAAAAAAAAAAAATTGATACAGGAATTACAATGAAAAGGCTTTTAAGGTAATTTTTGTCCTGATTTGTAAACAATATGCTCATTACCAAAAACAAAAAACAAAAAACAAATAAAGAATAAAATTGCAGAGGAAGGTAAACTTCCAAACTCATTCTATGAGGCCACCATCACCCTAATACCAAAACCTGACAAAGATGTCACAAAAAAAGAAAACTACAGGCCAATATCACTGATGAACATAGATGCAAAAATCCTCAACAAAATTCTAGCAATCAGAATCCAACAACATATTAAAAAGATCATACACCATGACCAAGTGGGCTTTATCCCAGGGATGCAAGGATTCTTCAATATCCGCAAATCAATCAATGTAATTCACCACATTAACAAATTGAAAAATAAAAACCATATGATTATCTCAATAGATGCAGAGAAGGCCTTTGACAAAATTCAACATCCATTTATGATAAAAACTCTCCAGAAAGCAGGAATAGAAGGAACATACCTCAACATAATAAAAGCTATATATGACAAACCCACAGCAAACATTATCCTTAATGGTGAAAAATTGAAAGCATTTCCCCTAAAGTCAGGAACAAGACAAGGGTGTCCACTTTCACCGCTACTATTCAACATAGTTCTGGAAGTTTTGGCCACAGCAATCAGAGCAGAAAAAGAAATAAAAGGAATCCAAATTGGAAAAGAAGAAGTAAAACTCTCACTGTTTGCAGATGACATGATCCTCTACATGGAAAACCCTAAAGACTCCACCAGAAAATTACTAGAGCTCATCAATGAATATAGTAAAGTTGCAGGATATAAAATCAACACACAGAAATCCCTTGCATTCCTATACACTAATAATGAGAAAGTAGAAAAAGAAATTAAGGAAACAATTCCATTCACCATTGCAACGAAAAGAATAAAATACTTAGGAATATATCTACCCAAAGAAACTAAAGACCTATATATAGAAAACTATAAAACACTGATGAAAGAAATCAAAGAGGACACTAATAGATGGAGAAATATACCATGTTCATGGGTCGGAAGAATCAATATAGTGAAAATGAGTATACTACCCAAAGCAATTTACAAATTCAACGCAATCCCTATCAAGCTACCAGCCATATTTTTCACAGAACTAGAACAAATAATTTCAAGATTTGTATGGAAATACAAAAAACCTCGAATAGCCAAAGCAATCTTGAGAAAGAAGAATGGAACTGGAGGAATCAACTTGCCTGACTTCAGGCTCTACTACAAAGCCACAGTCATCAAAACAGTATGGTACTGGCACAAAGACAGACATATAGATCAATGGAACAAAATAGAAAGCCCAGAGATAAATCCACACACATATGGACACCTTATCTTTGACAAAGGAGGCAAGAATATACAATGGAGTAAAGACAATCTCTTTAACAAGTGGTGCTGGGAAAACTGGTCAACCACTTGTAAAAGAATGAAACTAGATCACTTTCTAACACCGCACACAAAAATAAACTCAAAATGGATTAAAGATCTAAATGTAAGACCAGAAACTATAAAACTCCTAGAGGAGAATATAGGCAAAACACTCTCAGACATAAATCACAGCAGGATCCTCTATGATCCACCTCCCAGAATTCTGGAAATAAAAGCAAAAATAAACAAATGGGATCTAATTAAAATTAAAAGCTTCTGCACAACAAAGGAAACTATAAGCAAGGTGAAAAGACAGCCTTCTGAATGGGAGAAAATAATAGCAAATGAAGCAACTGACAAACAACTAATCTCAAAAATATACAAGCAACTTATGCAGCTCAATTCCAGAAAAATAAACGACCCAATCAAAAAATGGGCCAAAGAACTAAATAGACATTTCTCCAAAGAAGACATACGGATGGCTAACAAACACATGAAAAGATGCTCAACATCACTCATTATCAGAGAAATGCAAATCAAAACCACAATGAGGTACCACTTCACACCAGTCAGAATGGCAGCGATCCAAAAATCTGCAAGCAACAAATGCTGGAGAGGGTGTGGAGAAAAGGGAACCCTCCTACACTGTTGGTGGGAATGCAAACTAGTACAGCCACTATGGAGAACAGTGTGGAGATTCCTTAAAAAATTGCAAATAGAACTACCTTATGACCCAGCAATCCCACTGCTGGGTATACACACCGAGGAAACCAGAAGTGAAAGAGACACATGTACCCCAATCTTCATCGCAGCACTGTTTATAATAGCCAGGACATGGAAACAACCTAGATGTCCATCAGCAGATGAATGGATAAGGAAGCTTTGGTACATATACACGATGGAGTATTACTCAGCCGTTAAAAAGAATTCATTTGAATCAGTTCTGATGAGATGGATGAAACTGGAGCCGATTATACAGAGTGAAGTAAGCCAGAAAGAAAAACACCAATACAGTATACTAACACATATATATGGAATTTAGAAAGATGGCAATGACGACCCTGTATGCAAGACAGGAAAAAAGACACAGCTGTGTATAACGGACTTTTGGACTCAGAGAGAGAGGGAGAGGGCGGGATGATTGGGGAGAATGGCATTCTATCATGTATACTATCATGTAAGAATTGAATCGCCAGTCTATGTCTGACGCAGGATACAGCATGATTGGGGCTGGTGCATGGGGATCACCCACAGAGATGTTATGGGGAGGGAGGTGGGAGGGGGTTTCATGTTTGGGAACACATGTAAGAATTAAAGATTTTAAAATTTAATAAAAAAAAAAAAAAAAAAGAAAGAAAAAAAAAAAAATAAAATAAAACAAAAAAAAAAAAAAGAATAAAAAATTAAACAAAATTTTTCAAAGAACTTATCACCCTCTAAACAGATAAGTTCTTTCTATTTTATAGTTGCTTCTCTGTTTGTGTTTTATAATAAACATGATCTTCTACATATATAGTTTTCCATTTCCATTAAGTCATTAAAAATATATGATTTAAATGCACTAATAATATTTCACCCTATATATGTCACGTTATCTACTTAATCTTCTGTTAGATATTTAGGCAATTTGTAATATGTTTGCTTCCCTGGTGGCTCAGATGGTAAAGCGTCCGCCTGCAATGTGGGAAACCCAGGTTTGATTCCTGGGTAGGGAAGATCCCCTGGAGAAGGAAATGGCAGTCCACTCCAGCACTCTTGCCTGGAAAATCCCATGGATGGAGAAGCCTGGTAGGCTACAGTCCATGGGCTCGCAAAGAGTTGGACACGACTGAGCGACTTCACTTTCACTTATGGACTTGACTGTATCTGTAAAACATATCTTGATACATAAATTTTCATATATGTCTCTGAAGCATTTAGGGTATATTAATGTTTCTGAGGCTTTTAAGCAGAACTATAAAATCATGTCCTCTGAATCAATGTATCAATCTGTACTTCTCCCAGCAATGTACAAGAGTGCTTATTGCCATCATTCTTGTTTCAATTATTATTATCGCTTTCTATACTGTCAGTTTAATAGCTGGATAGTTTTTTAAATGGTTACTTGATTTCCTATGATGTTGTATACTTTATATGTTGTCTGCAGTCCATGTTTAGATGTGTCATGTAAACGGCTTGTAGGATCACGGCTTTTCTTCATTCAATCTATGCTGACTTTTTGCTGGTTACAAGGTATAATACTATACACTGAAGATGCAGTGGTAAACAAGACAGACAAGATCCCTATCCTTATAGAGCTTGTAGTTAGCAGGATAAAGGACATTGAATATGTATCAAAAAACTCTCTTAACACATCTCAACATAAATCACTCTCCAACTTAATCAACACCTTCATTCCTTCAGCAAAACATAACAACTTAGAAGAGGCTGAACGCTTGTGGTTAGGAAGCTACTGTCAGGCAAGAACGTACATTTCTGCTCCCTTCACTTGAGTTATATGCCTACCAAGACTTAAATGAGTGTGATCACAAACTTCTTCTTCCAAGATGTTCTGGTTATGGTAATTTTGTACTTTCATGAATATATTTAGACAAAGAAAATATGAGTACAAAAGAAATATAGTTTTGCTTTTATAAGATTTTGATCCAGTATTTAGAGAAACTTAATTGTTAATACTATTAATTTACATTAAAATAGTGCATGTTTAGAAGGCATATGCACTTAGGGTTTTCTGATTAAATTTTTCTTCCACCTAAAATGAAAAGAAAGTGAAAGTTATCATATGTTCACAAAGTATATTTTTAGTTGGTAGAGACTGTATGGACCTCTACTCAACAGAGTGTTGCCAAAAGAAAAAGCCTTTAGCTATAAACTGAAGCAAATAAATGAACAAACATAAAAATTATAATGTATATTTATATGGTTTATGTCACAATAAATGCCTAATACATACATATATAATTGTTCATGATTTTGTCTTATTCTACTGTCTATTTGTAATTAATCAAACTGTTTGATAGTAAGATTTCTAATGTAATTAAGCAATAATAATCATGAGAGACAAGAGAAAACTATAAAATATTTTCATCTAGGAAGTATGATTTGCTTTCTGGCTTGATTTTTGGCAGATTTCCTTGCACTAGTTTAAATTCCAACCTCTAATAAATAGGAAGATCCTGGTCTAGATTTTAGAAATTGGTGAAATCCTGACTACTTAAACAAGTGCCTCTAGAGGAGGTTTGCAAGCCACAGTAATTACTTTTTATCTTCTCTAGCAATGTGTGTTACACATTACTTCCCAGGTGGCACTAGTAGTAAAGAACCTGCCTGCCAATGCAGGAGAAGTAAGAGACTGATTTGATCCCTGAGACAAGAAGATCCCCTGGAGGAGGGCATGGCAACCCACTCCAGTATTCTTGCCTGGAGAATCTCACGGACAATGGAGCCTGGCTGGCTACAGTCCATAGGGTCGCAAAGAGTTGGACACAACTGAAGCAACTTAGCGCACATGCACATATACACACATGTGTATCTCCAAATCAGGAAACCAATAGGAATTTTTATTTTTAATTATTATTATTTAAGTATCTCTCTCTTCTTTATTTTAGAAAGAGTTTTATAAAGAACAATCCATTGTATAATTATTGGTTTGTTTCCCAACTCTGGATAATGTATTGTTATGCATCTATGTTGTATTTCACTTCATTATATAAACGTTTTTTTGCTCCTTCATCACAGCATTTTGCTTAGATAATGCAAACACATTTATATTTGAGCTCACTTAAAAAAAAACAAAAAACTTTGTGTTTACCTTTAATTCGTCCATAAACTTCAGTGCATCCAGCAATGATTGTTATAGTGGATTCAGTGGGTACAGAGAGGATCAAATTGTAAACATTTTGAAGCAGCAATGTCTTAGCACAAAGTGTTGGACATGCTTTGAATTCTATACAATGATATACTGTATCTCTACAGAACTGTCAGGGTGAAGAAAAGGAGTATTGCAACAGTTATAAACATATCACATACAGGCATTTATTCAGACAAATAGAGATGTAGCTAGGTGTCATTTTAAACCTCAGCTATTTATGACTTTGGCAGATAGTGAAAACAGAATGCATTTATAGCTCAGAAATGTAAAAACAACCAACAGTACATTGCCAATGGTTAGTGTATCAGGATTAGCATAAGCACGTGAAACACTGATCGTTCTCATTATTTTTATTTCACATTTAATCATTTTATTCATAAAAGCTAGAACAGCTAAAAAGAAACTAAAGTTGTTTCATTGTGAAGGTTTTTAAACAATTTTTTTATTCTCTCATTTTCTATCTTATTCTTATAGGAAATATAATCAATTTTTTTTAACTGCCAAATTTACCTAGTGTGTTTCAGAGAAGGAAGACTAATAATTTCCAAAGAAAATAATGGAAATTGACTGTATATATATTTGTGTATATTATGAATATATCATATTATATGTATACATATGTGAAACCTGTGAGAAACAGAGATGAACCTCACAAAGTGTCAGTTCTATGCCTGGTATAGCTTTCCGAATTGTGGGACAGGATAGGGAGGTGAAGTCTAAGTGAGTTTGGTGACCTCTCCTTCCTGAGAAACTAAAGACCAGAGTTTGACAATGATGAGGTGATTGGAACTGGTATTGAAGTCTACAGAAACAAAAAGCTTCAGCACTTTCCCTAGGGGTTCTAATTATGTCTTTTGCCAAAGACTGAGCTTTTCTGTACTTGCCCCAGGTAATGTTCTGCAAAGTTCTGCTCAGAAAAAAAGAAAAAAAAAGAACAGCTGGAGAAAATACCAGGTATAACAAATCAGATTTCATCTGAATACTCTAATCATTTCTTTGAGAATCCAGAAAAAGACACGATCTAGAATATCTTTTGCAAAAGGGTTTCTATTAACCCAAAATAAAGGCTACTCATTCTATAACCACATTTTTAAAAGCTGAAAAACAAGAGTGGAGATAATTACACTGATGTATCAGTAAATTAGCTGCCTGCCAGAGCAACATGCAATACATCAAAAGAATACAAATAAATCAGATTTTCAACAATATAAAATTCACAATGTTCAACATATATATTAGATAGCTGAAGAAACAGAAAAATGTAATTCAAAACTAAGCAGTAAAAAATAATTCAAAACAAACACAGAAATGACAGGTCAGAATTAGCTGCTTCAGCATCTTAGACTGCTATTATAATAATTGAAAAAAAGGAAAATCTTACTAGAGAAATGGTAACTATGATAAAAGAGCTAAAAAAATTCTAAAACTGAAAACTATAATATGTCCAAAATGAAAAAAAAAAGCACGCACTGGATGGACAGAAGACAAGATATTGTAAAATATGTTATAAGTTATCTGGAAGATAGGAGAATAAAAATCATTGAAACCAATACACACAAAAAATAAATTTTTAAAAATTTAAGAGGCAGTCAATGACCTGTGGGACAATATCAAGCAGTTTAATATAGGTGTCATTGGAGTCCCAGAAAGGGAAGGAAAATATATGAGGTAAATAAATACTAGCTGAGCATTTTTTTGAATTTGAGAAAAATAATACCAACCTGTAAATTAAAGAATTACAACAAACCACAAACAAGATAAAGTTTTTTAAAAAAGACACATGTAAGCATATAGAGTCAAACTGCTGAAAGCCAAATATAAGAATATTTTTTAAACTAGGTGAAAGGGAAAAACATACTGCCTACTTAGGGAATAATGATAACTAGGACTCAATACCTCTCATTAAAAAAACAAACAACGAACAGTGAAATAACATCATCAAGGCTAACATATAAAAAAAATTAAAGTATAATTCAAAGTCCAGAAATGTGTCCTTCAAATATCATCCAAAAACAAAGGTAATATAAAGATATTTTCTCATGAACAAAATATCAAGAATTTACCACTAGCAGATATGTAGTATATGAATGGTGGAGTAGGTTAGTTAGGCTAAATGATGATACCTGATGAAAATTAGAATCTATATTCCCTCCCCTCCAAAAAAAAAGGACTTTCCTGGTGGCTCAGATGGTAAAGCTTCTGTCTACAATGCGGGAGACCCGGGTTCGAGCCCTGGGTTGGGAAGATTCCCTGGAGAAGGAAATGGCAATCCACTCCACTGCTATTGCCCCCTGCTATGGGGTCGCAAAGAGTCAGACACGACTGACTTCACTTCATCCCCCCAAAAAAGGGAAGGGTAATATGGTAATTATGTGTCTAGTGTAAAAGTCTTTTAAAGTCAGTTTTTTTTTTAATTTCCCCAAAAGATAATTGATTGTGAAAATAGTGAAACCTATAAGGCATTGTTTATAGATGATAGATGAATGCATAGATAGAGGGAATGGCAGGAGGAGGAATGAAATGCGTAACAACTGTGTAAAGGACTGGAAAGAAAATTGAAGCTCCTTAAATTGTTCATAAAATAACCTTCAAGACAGACTACTGTTTTAAATAGAGGGTGCATACTGTAATTCATATAAGAACCACAAAAAGCATGGAAGGACAGAATAAAAAAAAAAAGATAAGATAAAATGGAATAATAAAACATAACCCAAATGGAGACAGAAAAGGAGTGGGTAAGAAAAGGAAAAGATGGAACAAACACAAGATAAATAGTAAGATGGTGGGGATGGTTTAGTTGCTACGTCGTGCCTGACTTTTGCAACCCCATGGACTATAGTCTGCCAAGCTCCTCTATCCATGGGATTCTCCAGTCAAGCATATTGAAGTGGGTTGCCATTTCCTTCTCCAGAGGATCTTCCTGACCCAGGAATCAAACCCTGGTCTCCTGCATTGCAGGCAGATTCGTTACCAGCTGAGCTACAAGGGAAACCCAAATAGTAAGGTAGTAGACATAAAACTATGTCAATGATTATGTTAAGTGTAAATGAACAAAATAATCTAATTAAAAAGCAAAGATTGCCATAGCGGTTGAACAAAGAATGACCCAACCATATGCTGTTTATAAGAGATGCATTAAGTATAAAGGCACAGAAAAAATTGAAAATAATAATATGCAAAAACACAAACCATAACAAAGCTTGAGTGGTTTTAATAATTTCAGACAAGGTTAACAGCACAATTACTTTATTGCAACTCTACAATAAAGAGTATTAACAAAGATTTGTTAAAAGTCATTTCACAGTAGTGAAGGATCAACATATCAAAAAAGAATGGAAATCCCAATGTGTAAGTAGTAACTGAGGCTCAAAATGTAACAGTAATTGACAAAATACCAAGAGAGAAGTAGGCAAATTTATATAAAAAAATCTAAAAGTCATATGATACCACTTATATGCAGAATCTAAAATATGGTCAAAATGAACCTATCAACAAAACAGAAACAGATTCACAGACATGGAGATCAGATTTGTGGTTGCCAAGGAGGAGAAGTGTCAGGAGAGGGATGGACTGGGAATTTAGGATTGGTAGATGCAAACTATTACATTTGGAAGGAATAAAAAACAAGGTCCTACTATCACAGGGAACTGTATCCATTCTCCTGGGATAAACCCTAATGGAAAAGAATATTTAAAAAAAAAATGTATATATTTGTAAACCTAGGTCACTTTGCTGTACAGCAGAGTGAAATGACATTGTAAATCAACTAATTCTATGAAAAAGATTTAAATTTTTTAATTAAAAAATAAATAAAAGCTATAAATTTGAAAAAAAAAAGACTTTAAATATTTTATATAAAAACATTTTTGAAGGACCATACAGGAATTATCTGTTAATAAATTTTCTTTCTAGAATAGAGGCCATAGATCCTGAATGGAAAGAGCAGTTTTGATTTTTATTACATGTAATTTTTTTATTTTCAAATACTTATAACTACAGGTTTTTTCATAATATAAATATAGCTAAAAATAAAAATAATTCCTTCCTTTAAAGAAACAGATCCCTTATGTAGCACTGACCATGGTTTTTTTTGTTGTTGTTGTTTTTTTTTCATTTTTCAGTAATAGTATCAGTTGATATTTATTATAGAATAATTAAGTGCTGGTGTATTTGGTCCCTATTGTTGTCTAAGTTAAAAGGTCTCCTCTTTAACCTTTCAAGTTTTTAAGTTTCCACATAAACTTTAATGGCTTAAAACTGTACAAATTTTTTTTTTATATATATAGCTTTGCATGTCAAAAGTTTAAACTAGGTCAGTACAGCTGTTTTTCTTCTGCAGATTCTAGGGGAGAACCCATGTCTTTCCTAGCTTCCAGTGGTGGCCTCATTGTGTGGCTTATAGCCCTAGGTTACTTCAACCTCCACTTTCATCCTGACCTTTCCTTCTTTGACCATGACCATTGCTTATCCCTCTTCTCAGCAACTTTGTCTTTACGTTGGACTGACCAAGATAGTCCAGAATAATGTCTCCTCTTCAAGAACCTTGATTTAATGACACTTGGAAATTTCCTTTTGATAAGTAAGGTAATATTCACAGGTTCTAGCAATTAGGACATAGATCTCTTGGGTAGTCATTATCTGACTACCACAGCTAAGCATTGTGCTAATTACCTTCATTCTTTATTTTATTTAATCCTTACACAATTTTATCAGTGGGCTTTATTCAATCAAGGAAACAATTTTAGAGGGATGAAGTTCTCATGGAGGTGCACAGAAGTTGAGCTGCTGCTGCTGCTGCTGCTAAGTCGCTTCAGTCATGTCCAACTCTGTGCAATCCCAGAGACGGCAGCCCACCAGGCTCCCCCATCCCTGGGATTCTCCAGGCAAGAGCACTGGAGTAGGTTGGCATTTCCTTCTCCAAGAAGTTGAGCTAAGAAACTGGAAATGAAAAGTTTATCTTAATGGCTTCAGAACCTTTACTCTTAACTATTTTAATATATACTGTCATTAATATTTGGCTTCCCTGGTGGCTCAGATGGTAAAGAATCTCCCTGCAATGCAGTAGACTCAGGTTCGACCCCTGGATCGGGAAATTCCCTGGAGAATGGAATGGCTACCCACTCCAGCTGGAGTAGTTTGTATTCTTTCCTGGAGAATTCAATGGACAGAGGAATCTTCCCCAATGGATCAATCAGTAAAGAATCCACCTGCAATATAGGAGACCTGGGTTCAATCCATGGCCCCTGGAGAAAGAAATGGCAACCCACTCTGATATTCTTGCCTGGAAAATCCCATGGACAGTGGAACCTGGTGGGCTATAGTCTATGGAGTCACAAAGAGTCAAACACAGCTTAGCAACTAAACCACCACCACTCATTAATATTATCATACTGCTTTTAGGCATATATAATTTGTGATATTAGCTATTGATTATCATTTAAACTTTCAAGTGACACTTTTTGCTTGTTCTGACTCTTTGTGACCCCATGGACTATAGCCTGCAAGGTTCCTCTGTCCATCTAATTCTCCATTCAAGAATACTGTAGTGGGAAGCCATTCCCTTCTCAAGGGGATCTTCCTTACCCAGGGATAGAACCCCGGTCTCTTGCATTGCAAGGCAGATTCTTTACCGCCTGAACCACCAGGGAAGCCCAAATAATACATGTGGTATTAAATTAAGCTAAGCTAAGATAGATGACATTACTTTGCTGACTAACGTCCGTCTAGTCAAGGCTATGGTTTTTCCTGTGGTCATGTATGGATGTGAGAGTTGGACTGTGAAGAAGGCTGAGCACCGAAGAATTGATGCTTTTGAACTGTGGTGTTGGAGAAGACTCTTGAGAGTCCCTTGGACTGCAAGGAGATCCAACCAGTCCATTCTGAAGGAGATCAGCCCTGGGATTTCTTTGAAAGGAATGATGCTAAAGCTGAAACTCCAGTACTTTGGCCACCTCATGAGAAGCGTTGACTCATTGGAAAAGACTCTGATGCTGGGAGGGATTGGGGGCAGGAGGAGAAGGGGATGAGAGAGGATGAGATGGCTGGATAGCATCACTGACTCGATGGACACGAGTCTGAGTGAACTCCGGGAGTTGGTGATGGACAGAGAGGCCTGGCGTGCTGCAACTCATGGGGTCGCCTAGAGTCAGACACGACTGAGCAACTGAACTGAAGATAGATAAACTGTTGAGTACAGATTAGTTTTGATTTTCTTGAACAGAACAACCTTATCAACTTCTTCAAACAACTTTAGTATTGTAGAATCCAAGTGACCATATATCTAAATGTCTGTGAGCCCCTTGACATGTTAAACTACACTTCAGCCAATCTGCAATCTCATGATCCAAGACTTTACTCTTAAGAGGAATTTTTTGTAATTTTGTAGCAGTTCAATTTTCTCACATTCTTCTTTACAGAGAATGGTGTTAACTCTTAGGCAGAGATTGATTTTCAAGTCCACTTATATATTCTGCCCTGACATGTTTGGAAGCAAACAACTGACCCCAATGTTATTTTTAACCTTAATATAATAAAATGACTCCAGCAAGTCTGGGTATATAATATGGATGGAGGACAGCTAAGCATTCTTATATAAATACAGGTTCTGCTTCTCATTTAGTCCCTGAAAAGTCATATTTGGAATATACCATTTGAAACTCTGCCAAGGAATTCTTACATAATTAAATAAACTTTTTATGTCATTATTTGGTGCAAAACCTCAGTAGTCCAAAAGTTTTCAAGGATTAATCTATGACATTCATGTGGGCTCAGGGAAGAAAGATATAGAGAGCTATTGTTTAATGGGTACAAAGTTTCAGTTGGGGAAGATGAACAAAATTCTGGAGAGGGATGATAGTGATGGTTTTACAACAGTGGGAGTGTGCTTAGCCTCACTAAGCTGTTTAACAAAAACATAGTTAAAATAATAAATTTTTATGTTATGTATATTTTACCACAATACAATTCTTACTAAAAGAATAGCTGAATAACACTTTCAATAAAGATGGAAACAAGGGAGCTTCAAAAGCATGCATAGCAGAACTTTATTGACTTCCAGAGTAGTTCTTTTCCAATCGGTATACTCTAGATTTCATCACCTCTTAGTTCAAATATTCAAGTATTCACCTGTGGTCAGTGAATCTTCAGGAAGGTGAGGTCATTTAGCCTGAAGGAGACAGAGCCCTTTTCAGAGCAGTTCCT
Source organism: Capricornis sumatraensis (assembly GCF_032405125.1). Classification (NCBI taxonomy): domain Eukaryota; kingdom Metazoa; phylum Chordata; class Mammalia; order Artiodactyla; family Bovidae; genus Capricornis; species Capricornis sumatraensis. The sequence goes on along the minus strand of NC_091072.1, from coordinate 60,819,548 downwards.
ATGAGAAATGAGTAGACAAACAAAAATTAATGGAGATATCTAATACAACTGACAACCAGGCCAAAAAAAAGAAAAACTGAATTGGAGAGTTTATAAATGAGTTAATACTGAAAAACTGCCTTTGTCCTAAGCAACACTGACTAAAATGCACTAACAATTACCTTTCATGATTTAAGTTAACTGGGATTTTTTTTTTTTTTTTTTTACCTACTGGCAAGAAATGTCAATAGATCTTAGGCACCAGATCTAAATTCAAGTGACAAGCAGAAAAAAAAAAATTAAGAGTGAATCTTATTTAAATATTTGTTGGAAATAAATAGAAATGCCGAGGGAGTTTGTAATTTCCCCAGTTCTGTCTTGCCACAGCAAAAATTTGAAGTAGGGGATGGACCAGTGTTACAGCTCAGTTTTATTTGGCAAGCAAAGGAAAATACATCCTCCATGCCTGAGGGCATGCCAACACAAAAAAATGTAAAGACAAAAGAGGCCCCTTGCCTCAATTTTGCCTCCTCTTTTTATATGTTTTTTCTCTCCCCCTGAGCCTGCCCTATGTAAATTGGGCTAGCCAGGAGTGCTGTTTGTTTTACCTGAGTGTCTGTCTCTGGTCCTCAGACCTTCGTTTCTTTTATTTCCGTGGGCGTTTCCCTTCTTTCTCTTTTAGCCACCATCATTCTGGATTCCTTTTTCCTATTCTAACTACCTACCTAACAGAAATAAATCCTATGTCTCAAAATTAAATAAAGACAAATTTACAGATCAGAAATGACCTATATAAAGATATTTTAAGTCAATATTATAAAAATTGTATGCATGTTCTTTCGAAACACTACACTGTAGCTGCTGCTGCTGTCGCTACTCTGTGCGACTCCATAGACAGCAGCTCACCAGGCTCTCCTGTCTCTGAGATTCTCCAGGCAAGAACGCTGGAGTGGGTTTCCATTTCCTTCTCTAATGCATGAAAGTGAAAGTGAAGTCGCTCAGTCGTGTCCATCTCTTAGTGACCCCATGGACTGCAGCCTACCAGGCTCCTCCATCCATGGGATTTTCTAGGCAAGAGTACTGGAGTGGGGTGCCATTGCCTTCTCCCTCCAAACAGTATACAGCATAAAATACAGTATAAGAACTCTGTGCTCTTCTTTATAGTATTTTAACTAATCTTTTTAAGAACTTGTGATTATCAGCTAAGTCTCATAACAATTGAGTAAAATGGCATTGAGTGAATAAAAACAGCATGGTGTGAGATTAAGTATACAGTATAAGATACAGTATAAGAACTCGCTGCTCTTCTTTACAGTATTTTAACTAATCTTTTTAAGAGCTTGTAATTATCAGCTAAAGTCTCACAACAAATAAGTAAAATAGCATTGAGTGAATAAAAACTTAGCATGGTGTGAAATTGAAAACACATGCATATATGTATACACATATAAAATGTTGTGTTCCAGGTGTAGGTTGGAAAAGAATTTCCAGACATGATACAGAATGAGAGGGAAATAAACTTTATTAGAATTGGAGACAGTGTTAGAACAGTGGGCCAGCTCAAGGGAGAATAAATATTGAACAGGGGTACTAGATTCAGTTTTTTACCTTAGGTGTAAGGAGCAGCATAGGGATCTTACAGGTCATTTGCTGAAAACTGAGCCATGCCCGCGGGGCAACCCAAGAAGGGCGGGTCAAGGTGGAGAGGTCTGACAGAATGTGGGCCACTGGAGAAGGGAATGGCAAACCACTTCAGTATTCTTGCCTTGAGAACCCCATGAACAGTATGAAAAGGCAAAGTGATAGGATACTGAAAGACGAAATCCCCAGGTGAGTAGCTGCCCAACACACTACTGGCAATCAGTGGAGAAATAACTCCAGAAAGAATGAAGGGATGGAGCCAAAGCAAAAACAATACCCAACTGTGGATGTAACTGGTGATAGAAGCAAGGTCCAATGCTGTAAAGAGCAATATTGCATAGGAACCTGGAATGTCAGGTCCATGAATCAAGGCAAATTGGAAGTGGTCAAACAAGAGATGGCAAGAGTGAACGTTGACATTCTAGGAATCAGCTAACTAAAAAGGACTGGATTGGGTGAATTTAACTCAGATAACCATTATATCTACTACTGCAGGCAAGAATCCCTCAGAAGAAATGGAGTAGCCATCATGGTCAACAAAAGAGTCCAAAATGCAGTACTTGGATGCAATCTCAAAAACGACAGAATGATCTCTGTTCGTCTCCAAGGCAAATCATTCAATATCACAGTTATCTAAGTCTATGCCCCAACCAGTAATGCTGAAGAAGCTGAAGTTGAATAGTTCTATGAAGACCTACAAGACCTTGTCGAACTAACACCCAAAAAAGATGTCATTTTCATTATAGGGGACTGGAATGCAAAAGTAGGAAGTCAAGAAACACCTGGAGTAACAGGCAAATTTGGCCTTGGAATGCAGAATGAAGAAGGGCAAAGACTAATAGAGTTTTGCCAAGAAAATGCACTGGTCATAGCAAACACCATCTTCCAACAACACAAGAGAAGACTCTACACATGGACATCACCAGATGGTCAACACTGAAATCAGATTGATTATATTCTTTGCAGCCAAATATGGAGAAGCGCTATACATTCAACAAAAACAAGACCAGGAGCTGACTGTGGCTCAGATCATGAACTCCTTATTACCAAATTCAGACTTATATTGAAGAAAGTAGGGAAAACCGCTAGACTATTCAGGCATGACCTAAATCAAATCCCTTATGATTATACAGTGGAAGTGAGAAATAGATTTAAGGGCCTAGATCTGATAGATAGAGTGCATGATGAACTATGGAATGAGGTTTGTGACATTGTACAGGAGACAGGGATCAAGACCATCCCCATGGAAAGGAAATGCAAAAAAGAAAAATGGCTGTCTGGGGAGGCCTTACAAATAGCTGTGAAAAGAAGAGAGGCAAAAACCCAAGGAGAAAAGGAAAGATATAAGCATTTGAATGCAGAGTTTCAAAGAATAGCAAGAAGAGATAAGAAAGCCTTCTTCAGTGATCAATGCAAAGAAATAGAGGGAAAAAAGAGAATAGGAAACACTAGAGATCTCTTCAAGAAAATGAGAGATACCAAGGGAATATTTCATGCAAAGATGGGCTCGATAAAGGACAGAAATGGTATGGACCTAACAGAAGCAGAAGATATTAAGAAGAGGTGGCAAGAATACACAGAAGAACTGTACAAAAAAGATCTTCACGACTTCCATAATCACGATGGTGTGATCACTCATCTAGAGCCAGACATCCTGGAATGTGAAGTCAAGTGGGCCTTAGAAAGCATCACTATGAACAAAGCTAGTGGAGGTGATGGAATTCCAGTGGAGCTATTTGAAATCCTGAAAGATGATGCTGTGAAAGTGCTGCACTCAATATGCCAGCAATTTGGAAAACTCAGCAGTGGCTACAGGACGGGAAAAATCAGTTTTCATTGCAATCCGTAAGAAAGTCAATGCCAAGTAATGCTCAAAATACCGCACAATTGCACTCATCTTACATGCTAGTAAAGTAATGCTCAAAATTCTCCAAGCCAGGCTTCAGCAATACGTGAACCATAAACTTCCTGATGTTCAAGCTGGTTTTTGAAAAGGCAGAGGAACCAGAGATCAAATTGCCAACATCCGCTGGATCATGGAAAAAGCAAGAGACTTCTAGAAAAAACATCTATTTTTGCTTTATTGACTATGCCAAAGCCTTTGACTGTGTGGATCACAATAAACTGTGAAAAATTCTGAAAGAGATGGGAATACCAGACCACTTGACCTGCCTCTTGAGAAATCTTTATGCAGGTCGGGAAGCAACAGTTAGAACTGGACATGGAAAAACAGACTGGTTTCAAATAGGAAAAGGAGCACATCAAGGTTGTATATTGTCACCCTTCTTATTTAACATATATTCAGAGTACATCATGAGAAACTCTGGACTGGAAGAATCACAAGCTGGAATCAAGATTGCAGGGAAAAATATCAATAACCTCAGATGTGCAGATGACACCACCCTTATGGCAGAAAGTGAAGAGGAACTAAAAGCCTCTTGATGAAAGTGAAAGTGGAGAGTGAAAGAGTTGGCTTAAAGCTCAACATTCAGAAAACGAAGATCATGGCATCTGGTCCCATCACTTCATGGCAAATAGATGGGGAAATAGTGGAAACAGTGTCAGACTTTATTTTTGGTGGCTCCAAAATCACTGCAGATGGTGATTGCAGCCATGAAACTAAAAGACGCTTACTCCTTGGAAGAAAAGTAATGACCAGCCTAGATATCATATTCAAAAGCAGAGACGGGCGTGCTGCGGAGGAACGGCTGTTGCCCTGTGGTTGATTCAAGCTCCCGGCTGGTCGGGGGCTCCAGTGCTCTCCTCCTCGCTGAGCTGCTGCCTGGTGCAGAAGAAGCCATGGCGCTCCGGATCACCAGGAACACAAAGATTAATGCTGAAAATAAGGCGAAGATCAGTATGGCAGGGGCCAAGCGCGTGCCTGTGGCCGGTGTTGCAACCTCTAAGCCCGGGCTGAGGCCCCGAACAGCTCTTGGAGACATCGGTAACAAAGTCAGTGAACAACCGCAGGCCAAACTGCCTCTGAAAAAGGAAGCAAAAACTTTATCTGCTGGAAAAGTTACTGCTAAAAAAGTACCAAAACCTCTGGAAAAGGCTCCTGTACCTGTGCCGGAGCCCCAGCCAGAGCCAGAGCCGGAACCCGAGCCTGTTAAGGAAGAGAAACTTTCCCCTGAGCCTATTTTGGTCGATACTCCGTCTCCAAGCCCCATGGAAACATCTGGCTGTGCCCCTGCAGAAGAATATCTATGTCAGGCTTTCTCAGATGTAATTCTTGCAGTGAGTGATGTGGATGCAGAAGACGGAGCGGATCCAAACCTTTGTAGCGAATATGTAAAAGATATCTATGCTTATCTAAGACAACTTGAGGAAGAGCAAGCAGTGAAACCAAAATACCTAATGGGTCGTGAAGTCACTGGAAACATGAGAGCCATCCTGATTGACTGGCTAGTGCAAGTTCAAATGAAATTCAGGTTACTGCAGGAGACCATGTACATGACTGTTTCCATAATTGATCGGTTCATGCAGGATAACTGTGTGCCCAAGAAAATGCTGCAGCTGGTTGGAGTCACTGCCATGTTTGTTGCAAGCAAATATGAGGAAATGTACCCTCCAGAAATCGGTGACTTTGCCTTTGTGACTGACAACACCTACACCAAGTTTCAAATCAGACAGATGGAAATGAAGATTCTAAGGGCTTTAAATTTTAGTCTGGGTCGCCCTCTACCCCTGCATTTTCTTCGGAGAGCATCTAAGATTGGAGAGGTTGATGTTGAGCTACATACTCTGGCCAAATATTTGATGGAACTGACTATGCTGGACTACGATATGGTGCACTTTCCTCCTTCTCAGATTGCAGCAGGAGCTTTTTGCTTAGCACTGAAAATTCTTGATAATGGTGAATGGACACCAACTCTACAGCATTACCTGTCATACACTGAAGAATCCCTGCTTGTTGTTATGCAACACCTGGCAAAGAATGTGGTCATGGTGAACCGTGGGCTTTCAAAGCACATGACTATCAAGAACAAGTATGCCACATCTAAGCATGCTAAGATCAGCACTCTAGCACAGCTGAATTCTGCACTAGTTCAAGATTTAGCCAAGGCTGTGGCAAAGGTGTAACTTGTGAACTTTGGAATACTATCTGCAAATAAAATTGGCACCATGTGCCATCTGTACATATTATATGTTACATTTATTTACTTTTAATAAAGTTGTAGTTCTTTTTACTTACCCTTTAACTCATTTGAATGTGGCTACTTTCCACTTGAGGATAAAAGTTGTTTTAAAGGTATGGTGGGGATTACTTAAAAACAGTTTTCAGTTACCTGGGGACCCAACTAATACATACAATTGGTTCTTCATGGCTTTTGTTTTATATGCCTGGCTTTACTTAAGAAGATTTACTAAGCTCTTGAAGGCATTTAAAATCTAGATGTACTTTATATGTCATACTGTGTGTAAGCCCAAGTCACCTTAAGAGATTCTGCTGCCTAGTTCTACATAAGGAAAAGTCTGCCATCTCATTCCTAGTCCTCCTGATTCCTATTTACTCTGGTGGTTGCTGCCGTAATTCTAAGTAATCTACTAGTACCACTTTCTTAAATTATCAACATTAGCTAGTATCAGCATTTTCACTTGGAAAAATAAGAATTTTAATTTATATTCAAAGCCTAGTTTTTGTTTATTAGTTAAGAAAATAAAACAATCCTTAAATATGAAAGTATCTTAAAAACTTTATTTACCCACCCCTTCTTACTGTCCTGTCTCAGTCTCATCTGAAGGATATAAGGAGTTTGGAGTGTATCGATTCATGAATATAGATTGTGTATAGACCTGGGTATGTAATATGGGACGTATTAAAAACGGGGTCATTTTGTATACTTAGCAATTCATTTCAACATGGACAGGCCTACCTGTATTTGGGCATTACAGTCCATTGTATGGATATATTATAATGTATTTAACTGTTCGTCTGTTTACATTCAGATTGCTTTTTCTCTTTGTTCCTATAGACAATGCTGTTTAAATGTCATTATAGCCCATACTTTCCTTTATGTACATTGACTGAGTTCTCCAAAGAATGTGAGTTCTAAGTTCTGGCAGGTGTAGCCAGCGGACGTTCTCAATGTCATCACCAATAAATCTTCAAAAGTTAAAAAAAAAAAAAAAAAAGCAGAGACGTTACTTTGCCGACTAAGGTCCGTCTAGTCAAAGCTATGGTTTTTCCTGTGGTCATGTATGGATGTGAGAGTTGGACTGTGAAGAAGGCTGAGCACCGAAGAATTGATGCTTTTGAACTGTGGTGTTGGAGAAGACTCTTGAGAGTCCCTTGGACTGCAAGGAGATCCAACCAGTCCATTCTGAAGGAGATCAGCCCTGGGATTTCTTTGGAAGGAATGATGCTAAAGCTGAAACTCCTTACTTTGGCCACCTCATATGAAGAGTTGACTCATTGGAAAAGACTCTGATGCTGGGAGGGATTGGGGGCAGGAGGAGAAGGGGATGAGAGAGGATGAGATGGCTGGATGGCATCACTGACTCGATGGACGTGAGTCTGAGTGATCTCAAGGAGTTGGTGCTGGACAAGGAGGCCTACCGTGCTGCAACTCATGGGGTCACAAAGAGTTGGACACGACTGAGCGACTGAACTGAACTGAACTGAACTGAGTTAGACTTATTGGATGGAGAAAGTTGGGGCTGTTAAGGCAAATACCTTCTCCTATATGGGAAGGAGGAGAGACATATTATACTGGTCAGGAGGACATGCAATTCATTAATAGACATGGAAATGATTAACAGTTACAACATTGGGGATGGAAAGGCAGGTCAATAAGTGTCTGATTTTTCCATTCCTGCATTCCGAGACCCTCCTTTGTTTCATCTGTTCTTGCATTCCAAGACTCTCCTTGGTTTCATCTGCTCTTTTGTGTCCTTGGGTCACCACATTGCTAGTTGAGTTCTTTAGCAGAAATGGTAATGGACAACCAAAGGGCCTTAGATTATCTCCCAGCCAAACAAAGGTGAGTTTGTGCAGTCATCAACAAAACTTTTTGCACATATATTAACAGTAGTGGCCTAGTAGAAGAGGATATTAAGAAAATATATGAACAAGCTAAATGGTTACTTTCCTTTGGGAAAGGGGCCCCAGATGCAAATACCATTTGGGAAACTATCAAAGGGGTCCTACCTAATGTAACATGGTTTTAACCTCTCCTTTGACCTTCCATCACCTTCCTCCTGATATTACTGTTTGGCCCATGTATTATTAACACATTATCTAAGTTCATCTCCCGAAAGGTTCAGAAGATCCAGTTCCAAATGATCTTTCAAAAAGGATACCAGCCAGTGGATACTCGGACAGTGTTATATCGTTCATGGATATATCATGCCATATCGTTCTGTGGAGTCCCACTTTCCTCCCTAAGTATACCCTGACAGAGAGCAGGCAAAGGGAACCCAGAACCCCATGACCCCCCTGTACAGCCTGAAGAAGCCAGAGTGGTCATCGCCACTTTTCCCTTGAGACCAGGTTCCCAAATGCCTGAGAAGGGAAATAGGTAAATAGACATGAGCAGGGTATCAAAAGGGGCCAAATAACTGGCCCTAAAAATAAAGAGAGGAAGGAATGTGGTGACCCAAAGACAAAAGAGCAGATGAAACCAAGGAGGGTCTTGGAATGCAAGAATGGAAAAACCAGACCCTTACTGACCTTCCCTCCCATTGCCAATGTTGTAACTATTAAAGAATTCCAGGTCTTCCTGACCAGTATAAACATATAGGGAGAAGATATTTGCCTTTCTCCCTCCCCCCACAATAAGTCTACCTCATCCAATCAGCAAATGACCTGCCAGATTCCTATACCACTCCTTATACCCAGGGTATAAAAAAGAATCAAGAACCCCGGTTCAATGTCGACTCTCCCTGACTATCAAGAAGCTGGCCCACTGTACTGGCAGTGACTCACCCCACCCCACTCTAATAAACTTTATTCTTCTTTCATCCTGCCTTGTGTCTGAAAATTATTTTCCAACCCATGCTTAGACCATGACACATATATATTTGTGTACATATATATACATATATATATATATACTCATACATATGACAGAATATATTTAAAAGTCAAGTGTACTGTGTATGTATGTGGGGAGTTGTGTTTAAGTGGAGGACCAAATATTTTCTCTACTTGTTGTGTAGTCAAAACAAACAAACAAATCACACACACAAACAAAACTTGCCTTTTGGCAATGCACTCCTGTAGTCTTGCCTGGAAGTGAAGTCGCTCAGTCGTGTCCGACTCTTTGCAACCCCATGGGCTGTAGCCTACCAGACTCCTCTGTCCATGGTATTTTCCAGGCAATAGTCTTGGAGTGGATTGCCATTTCCTTCTCCAGGGGATCTTCCCAACCCAGGAATCGAACCCAGGTCTCCCATATTCTAGACAGACGCTTTACCATCTGAGCCACCAGGGAAGTCCTTAGTCTTGCCTGGGAAACCCCATGAACAGAGGAACCTGGTGGGCTACAGTTCATGGGATCACAAAGAACTGGACACGACTGAGCATATATATATACACACATATACATATACATACACATTGAAAACATAAGATGGAAATTACTTCCCCAAAAGATTATAAAATGGAAATTACATAGGAAATTAAATATAACTACATCCTGCCAAAGACTTTAATTTTACATACATATTTTGTGTAGTATATTGAAATGGCTAGATGTTTGTTTAACCTACAAATCATATTGAATATCTAACCTAGCAAGCAAAATCAGACATATGGTCTTTTTGCAAGGGCCTTATATTGTAGTGGGAGATACAACATTTTAAAAAGAGAAATAAATCTATTTATTGTAATAATAAGTACAATGAAAGAAAGGTACCTGGAATCAGAGCATATAATTGAGATTTGGCTTAATTAAGGAGATCAGGAAAGACTTCTTTAGTCAGGGAATGTCTGATTGGGATGAGTACAGACATTTGAATAAAGAAGGAAATGGGGTGGATATAAAGCATTTAGACAGAATACAAAAGATGTGTAAAATATGAGACTAAAGCTAAAATATGTAACATGACTATGAATGAATAATGGAACATTCAAATGACTTTTATTTTGATAACAAGGAGTAATATGAAAATAAGAATGTGTAAAGGTCATTTCAGTCAGTAGAAACTGATTTTACAAGCAGGTCCTCTGGGAAAGGTGTTATGGCAAGAAATGGGACTAAAATCTGTTATATGAGATGCAGAAGAAAGAGAGTAAGAGTGAGATTAAGAAGGCTGGTAGCAGATGAAACTAGAGAAATTAGAGCTAGATCAGACAGGACATTCTAAATTATCCTAGGGAGGGTCCCTTTATTTTTATTTTAAGAATGACAAGAATGCCTGAAGGGTTTAAAACAAGGCATGGAGGTGGTAGAAGTGGGAAATGAAGGATCTGATACACTGGAGTTACAGGGTTTTTCTGGTGGCTCAGTGGGTAAAGAATCCTCCACAGATCCCTGGGTTGGGAAGATCTCCTGGAGGAGGGCATGGCAACCCACTCCAATGTTCTTGCCTGGAGAATCCCCATGGATGAAGGAGCCTCGTGGGCTACAGTCCATGGGGTCACAAAGAGTCAGACATGACTGAATGACTAAGCACAGCACAGCATGCTTGCCTTACAGGTCTCATTCACTATGATTTTTACTCTCCTCCAGCACAGATCCAACACTAAAGCACAACACACTTTTGATATGCCTCTCAATTAATCATGAACTCTATTACATCTGATCAATCCAATATAATTCAGAACGTGCTTGAGTGTCTTGATGTCTTCTTGGTCCTGGTTGTGTGTATTGAAAATCAATACAGTACTATGTAGATACAGGTTGCAAAATATTGCTCTTAATCAATCACATTATTACATATCTAAAAAGTTGCTTTTCTCAAGAAATTGCTTCTAGTAGTTTGCTAATTTGCTTTATTTTTTTTCTATTAATAAAAGTACAAAACAAACATTTAATATTTCAGCCTTCTAGGTAAACATTCTTATCTTAACTGACCAAGAAGAAAACTGGTCTGCTATATTTTATTTAACGTTTCAAGCTCTCACCTGACAGAGCTCCTGGAGACCAAAGTATGGATTCTATTCATAACTGTATCATAGCAGTTCACACAATGTCAGGCCATCCATATCTGTTGATTGAATGAATGGAAAAGAAATTCATGCAATTCCTTTTGTATATAATCTCCTAAAATATTTAACTAATTCTTAAAATGTCACTTCCATTCAATAAATATTTAATGAGTATATACTCTCCCACTCCAGCACTCTTGCCTGGAAAATCCCATGGAAGGAGGAGCTTGGTGGGCTACAGTCGATGGGGTCGCTGAGCGTCAGACACGACTGAGCGACTTCACTTTCACTTTTCACTTTCATGCATTGGAGAAGGAAATGACAACCCACTCCAGTGTTCTTGTCTGGAGAATCCCAGGGACCGGGGAGCCTCATGGGCTGCCATCTATGGGGGTCACACAGAGTCGGACATGACTGAAACGACTTAGCAGCTTATACTCTCCACAAGAAAGTGACAGGCAAATTTTTATAGGTCCCCCACACAAGTGTTTTCAGATATTTCTTCAATAAATATCTTTGTCGAGAACCATCATTGTTTTAATATATACCCCATTGACCCTCCAGATTCTGTTATTTTCAAGTATTTATAAATGTTTTTACAAGCATTTAAAGTACTTATAAAAGTGAGTAAACTTTCCTCTTTAAAACACACAAAATACAGTTTTCTCTTGACAAACATGATGTTGAACTTCATGGGTCCACTTCCACATGGAATTTTTTCAGTAGTGAATACTACAAATTACAAGAGCTGAGGTTGATTGAATCTAAAGGTACAGAGGAATTGCATGTATAGAGTGCTGATTATAAATTATACACAAATTTTCAACTGTGCCAGGGGTTGGATCCTAACACATGAGTTGTTTGAGGGTGAATTGTGTATCCATATTTGGTCTATAATTTTTTTCTGTTTCCAAGATAATTTACTATGTAAGAATAGAATGAAATTTAGAGTAAATGGCTATCTCTTCTTTGAGTAATTAGTAAGTGCTAAGTAATGGCCTAAATAATTTACAAAACCTTTTTCTCCATTTAATAACTTTAAAAATCTTTTGAGATAAATTACAATTATGACTTCATCTTAGAGTAAGTTAGAAAATCCCTTTCAGAGAAGGTAAATAACTTAGTGCTTTCCAAGATGATATAATTATTAAGTATAAAACCAGTAATTGAACTGAGAATCACTGATTTACACTCTGTGCTCTAATTTGGTTTTACTATTGGACAAGAACCAGGGAAATTAAGTAGATCATACCTAAATCTATGTTATCGTTTCCTGTGGAAACACACACTGCTTTAAAAATCATTTTTGAGTCAGGTACTTCCATTGGGAACTTGGCAGTTTGTGGATTTTTAATGTTAGCTGTTTGCAATAGTAGGTGTCATGCTATTAAGATACGGTTATTCCTGTTTTAAGTTTCAGTTAAAAGAGCCCTAATTAGCCACATAGCAATCAGGAAGGAATAAGTTGAAAGACTAGCTAGAATTAAGATAGAATTTTAAGACATGGGTACAGGGTCTATTCTTAGTCTCATTGGAAAACTTAAACCTGGTGGAATGGCAGCAAGAGGGTGAACCAATAAAAGATGAAACCAGCCAGTGATCAAGAGTGGACCTCTTCTCACAAGCATATTCTCTATCTCTTTTCATATGTTTTTAGTTATCTTATTATCCCCTTCCCCACACGCAAATTTATGAGATTTTCAACATAAATTTCAATTTTATGTTGCACTCATCCATCCACTATTTCAATAAAGACATTTTAGAGCAGTTTTAAGCTTACAACAAAACTAGAAGATACAGATTTCCCATATACAACATCACTGGGAAATAGTGATTTTCCATTATCAACATTACTCACCAAAATGTTACATTTTTACAGCTATCATGAAAAAAATCCTCCAACAATAAGTTCTGGAGAGGGTGTGGTAAGGCAATCTTCCTACACTGTCGGTAAGAATGTAAATTGGTATAGCCACTATGGAGAAAAGTATGGGGATTCCTTAAAAAACGAAAAGTAGAGCTACCATATGACTTTGCAATCCACTCCTGGGCATATATCTGGAGAAAAGCATGGTCTGAAAGGACACATGCACCCCAGTGTTCAATATGACATCAACCTATATGCAGAATCAAAAAAGAAATGACACAAGTGAACTTAGTTTTGAAACAGAAACAGACTCACAGACTTAAGAAACTGAACTTCTCCCTTGCGGAAAGGGTGGGGTGAAGGGATCATTAGAGAGATGGGACTGACAGGTACTCGCTGCTGTATGTAAAATGGATAACCAACAAAAACCTACTGTATATAGCACAGGAAACCCTGCTCAATACTATGTAACAACCTAATGGGAAAAGAATTTGAAAAACAATAGATGTATGCATTAATACATGTATAAATAAATCATTTTGCTATACACCTAAAACTGTCACAACATTGTTCATTAACTATGCTAAGTCGCTTCAGTCATGTCTAACTCTTTGCGACCCCATGGACTGTAGCCCACCAGGCTCATCTGTCCACGAGATTTTCCAGGCAAGAATACTGGAGAGGGTTGCAGTTTCCTTCTCCAGGAGATCTAGCGAACCCAGGGCTCAAACTCACGTCTCATACATCTGCTTGGCAGGAGGGTTCTTTACCACTAATGCCACCTGGGAAGACCCTTAATCAACTATACTCCAATATCAAACAAAAAGTTTTTAAAAAGAGCACTTTTCTTTTAAAGTCAAGAATAAACCTCCATTGACACAGTGTATAACTTGCAGTTCATTCTTGGTGATATGTTTTCTATGTGTGTGTTAGTCACTCAGTCATGTTCAACTCTTCGTGGGACAATGGACTATAGCCTGCCAGGTTCCTCTGTCCATGGAGTTCTCCAGGTAAGAAAACTGGAGTGGCTTGCCATTTCCTTCTCCAGTGTATTCTATGGGTCTGGACAAATGTATTATCACATGAATCCATCATTATAGTATCATACTGAGTATTTTCACCGCCTTAAAAATCCTCTGTGTTCTTTTCATCTCTCCTTCCCTGCACTCAATACCACATATCAAAACCAGGAAAAGGCTATCAGTTTCTCTCTAAACTGTTTTCACTGCATCCCACAAATCTTGATAAGTAATATTTTCATTTTTATTTTGTTCAAAATATAATTTTATTTTCTGAGATTTCTTCTTTAGCCCATGTGTTTTTCATCTGTGTTCTGTTTATTCTCCATGTATTTGGGGATTTTTCAGCTATCTTTCTGCTGTTGGTTTCTAGTTTAATTGTACCATGTTCTAAGAGCAAACATTGTATGATTTCTATTGTTTTGAATTTTTAAGGTGTGCTTTATGGCCCAGAATGTGATCTATCTTGATGAGTGTTCCATGTGAGCCTGAGAAGAAATGTATTGTGCTGTTGTTGGATGAAGTAGTCTGTATATACCAATTATATCCTGTAGATTGATGTGTTGAATTCAGCTATGTTCCTACTGATTTTTTGCTTGTTGGATTCATTTCTGAGAGGTATTGATGTCCCAAACTATGATAGTGGATTCAACTATTTCTCTATGAAGATCTATTGATTATTGCCTCACACATTTGGATGCTCTGATATTAAGCCCATATCAAGGACTTTTATATCTTCTTGAAGAATTCTCCCTTTATTATTGCATAATGCATTGGCTTATCCCTGATCATTTTTCTTGCATTAAAATATGGTCTGTCTGAAGTAATATAACTAATCTTACTTCTTTCAGTTCTTGTTAGTATGGAATATCTTTCTCTATCCCTTTAAATTTCAATGTGTCTTTATTTTTAAAGTGCATTTTCTGTAGAGAATGTATAGTTCAGTCTTGTGTTTTAAGCCACTCTGATAATCTCTTTTAATTGGTATATTTTGACCATTAGCATTCGAAGTGATTATTCATGTATCAGTAACTGATTCAGTTCAGTTCTGTCCCTCAGTCATGTACGACTCTTTGCCATCCCATGGACTACAGAAGGCCAGGGCTCCCTGTCTATCACAAACTCCTGGACTTTACTCAGACTCATGTCCATTGAGTTGGTGATTCAATACAACCATCTCTTCCTCTGCTGTCCCCTTCTCCTCCCACCTTCTATCTTTCCCAGCATCAGGGTCTTTTAAAATGAGTCAGTTCTTCATATCAAGTGGCCACAGTACTGGAGTTTTAGCTTCAGCATCAGTCCTTCCAATGAATATTCAGGACTGATTTCCCTTAGGATGGACTGGTTGGATCTCCTCGTAGTCCAAGGTGCCCTCAAGAGTCTTCTCCAACATCACAGGTCAAAAGTATCGATTCTTTGGTGCTCAGCTTTCTTATAGTCCAACTCTCACATCCATACATGACTACTGGAAAAACCATAGCTTTGTTGGCAAAGTAGTGTCTCTGCTTTTTAATATGCTGTATATGTTGGTCACAACTTTTCTTCCAAGGAGCAAGCATCTTTTAATTTCATGGCTGCAATCAACATCTGCAGTTCTTTTGGAGGCCCCCCCCCCCCTCAAATAAAGTCTGTCACTCTTTCCAGTGGTTCCCATGAAGTGATGGGACCAGATGCCAGGATCTCAGTTTTCTGAATGTTGAGTTTTAAGCCAACTTTTTCACTCTCCTCTTTCACTTTCATCAAGAGGCTGTTTAGTTCCTCTTCACTTTCTGCCATAAGGGTGGTGTCATCTGCATATCTGAGGTTATTGATATTTCTGCTGGCAATCTTGATTCTAGCTTGTGCTTCTTCCAGCCCAGTGTTTCTCATGATGTACTCTGCATAGAAGTTAAATAAGTTAAATAAGAAGTTAAATAAGGGTAACAATATACAGCCTTGATGTACTCCTTTCCCAACTTGGAACCAGTCTCTTGTTCCATGGACAGTTCTAACTGTTGCCTCTCGACCTGCATACAGATTTCTCAAAAGGCAGGTCAGGTGGTGTGATATTCCCAGCTCTGTAAGAATTTTCCACAGTTTGTTGTGGTCCACACAGTCAAAGGCTTTGGCATAGTCAAAGAAGCAGAAGTAGATGTTTCTCTGGAACTCTCTCACTTTTTTGATAATTCAACGGAAGTTGGCAATTTGCTCTCTGGTTCCTCTGCCTTTTCTAAATCCAGATTGAATATCTGGAAGTTCACAGTTCATGTACTGCTGAAGCCTGGCTTGGAGAATTTTGACCATTACTTTGCTAGCATGTGAGATGAGTGCAATTGTGCAGTAGTTTGAGCATTCTTTGGCATTGCCCTTGTTTGAGATTGGAATGAAGACTGGCCTTTTCCAGTCTAATGGTCACTGCTGAGTTGTCCAATTTACTGGCATATTGAGTGAAGCACTTTCACAGCATCATCTTTTATGATTTGAAATAGCTCAACTGGAATTCCATCACTTCCACTAGCTTTGTTTGTAGTGATGCTTCATAAGGACCACTTAACTTTGCGTTCCAGGATGTCTGGCTCTAGGTAAGTGCTCACACCATCATGATTATCTGAATGAAGTACAGCAAAGGCTAATAGAGTTTTACCAACTTTTACACATTTATCATAGCAAACACATTCTTCCAACAACAAAAGAGAAGACTCTCCACATGGATATCACCAGGTGGTCAATACCGAAATCAGATTGATTATATTTTTTGCAGTCAAAGATGGAGACACTCTACAGTTAGCAAAAACAAGACTGGGAGTTAATTGTGGCTCAGACCATGAACTCCTTATTGCCAAATTCAGACTTAAATTGAAAGAGGTAGGGAAAACCATGGAAAACCATGGAGAAGGAAATGGCAACCCACTCCAGTGTTCTTGCCTGGAGAACCCCAGGGATGGGGGAGCCTTGTGGGCTGCTGTCTCTGGGGTTGCACAGAGTCAGACATGACTGAAGCGACTGAGCGGCAGCAGGGAAAACCACTAGAACGTTTGGTTATGACCTAAATCAAATCCCTTATGATTATACTTTGGAAGTGAGAAATAGGTTCAAGGGATTAGATCTGATAGACAGAGTGCCTGATGAACTATGGGCAGAGGTTTGTGACACTAAACAGGAGGCAGGGATCAAGACCATCCCCAACGAAAAGAAATGCAAAAAGGCCAAATGTTGTCTGAGGAGGCCTTACAAATAGCTGCAAATAGAAGAGAAGTGAAGGGCAAAGGAGAAAAGGAAAGATACACCCATTTGAATGCAGAGTTCCAAAGAATGGCAAGGAGAGATAAGAAAGCCTTCTTCAGTGATCAATGCAAAGAAATAGAGGAAAAGAATAGAATGGGAAAGACTAGGGAAAATTCTTGAAGAATTTTCTCTTCAAGAAAATTAGAGCTATCAAGGGAATATTTCATGCAAAGATGGGAACAATAAAGGACAGAAACATTATGGATCTAAGAGAAGCAGAAGATATTAAGAAGAGGTGGCAAGAATACACAGAAGAACTATACAATAACTAGATTAATCTACCATATTTGTTGCTGTTTTGCCTGTGTTCTTTGTTTCTGTTTGTGTCTCCTTTTTTCCTATCTTTGTGATTAACTGAGCATTTTATAGTTCAATTTTCTCTCCTCCTTAGCATACCAGTTACTTTTAAAAATTCTTTTTAGTCATTACCCTTGAGTTTACAATATGTGTACAATTAATCCAAGTCCACTTTCAAATAGCATTATACCACTTCATAGATAGTGTAAGTGCTTTACAATAGAAAAAAAATCCTAAAATCTTCCTCTCATCTTTTGCATTCTTGCTGTCATTCATTTCACTTATAGATAAGCATGCATATTTTAGGGACTTCCCACCCAAAGAAAGTGGTAAAGCATCCTCCTGCCAATGTAGGAGACACAAGAGACATGGGTTTGGTCCCGGGGTCCAGAAGATCCCCTGGAGCAGGAAATGGCAACCCATTAACAATATTCTTGCCTGGAGAAACCCATGGAGAGAGGAGCCTGGAGGGCTACAATCCATGGCGTCGCGGAGTCAAACACAACTGAGCGACTGAGTACATGATGAGTGCATATTCTAACAGCGCACCTGTCACATATATTATGCATGAGCATACATATTCAGATTCATTGTTATTTTGAACAAACTGTTACGTTAGATCAATTAATAAGTAAATGTTTTACTTCATTTATCCCTTCTCCAATGCTTTCCTTTCTTTATGTATATCTGTTTCTGATCTATATGTGTTTTTCTTCTCACCAAAGAATTATTTTTAATATTTCTTTCAAAGAAAGTCTACTGGCAACAAATTCCCTTAATTTTTGTTTTTTCTGAGCATGTCTTCATTTCTCCTTCACTTTGAATGATAATTGCACAGAGCATAAAATTTTGTGTTCTTGTTGGGTTTTTTGCTTTCCTCTCAGAATTTAAAATATTTCACGCTTCTCTCGTTGCTCACATGAATTCTGAGGAGAGATCAGATGTAATTCTTATCTCTGTTCCTTTACAGGTAAGTTTTCCCCCAAGTTCTTACAGGAAGTTGTCTTCAGTTTTGATTTTCTGTAGTTTGAAAATGATGCCCAGATGTTGGCCTTCATCGTGTTTGATGTTCTCTGAACTTTCTGGATCTGTGATTGAGTATGTGACATTAATTTGGGGGAGATTCTGTTATTATTGCATGAAATATGTTCTTCTGTTTCTTTATCTGTCTTCTGTCTCCTTCTGACATTCCTATTACCTTTGTACTATATTATGGATACACTTATGTAGTTGCCCCATAGTTCTTAGATATTCTATTCCTTTTTTTTTTTTTTCTGTATGTTTTTCCCTTTTGGAGGTTTCTATTGAGATAGCCTCAGGTTCAGAGATTCTTTCCTCAGCCACATTCAGTATATTAACAAGTCCATCAAAGACATTCTTCATTACTGTTACATACTGTCTACTTATCCATCATAGCCTTAATTTTATTAATCACTGTTGTTTGAAATTCCTTGTCTTATAATTCCAGCTTCCCTGCTGTATCTGAATCTGGTTTTGATGCTTACTCTGTCTCCTCAGAATGTGTTTTTTATTTTTTAAATTTTATTTACTTATTTACCTTTTAGTATGGCTTGTAATTTGTTGTAAAAGCCAGAATATTAATAATATACTGGGTAGAAAGAGCAACTATAATCCTTTAGTAATGTGACTGTATGGTATGTGGGTAAGGGGGCCCTTCTACAAGCTTGTGATTAGGTCTCAGTGTTTTAGTGAGGCTGTTTGTCATGACTGTGACCTTCACATGTGTTTCTGAGTCTTGCCCCACTCCCACCTTCATCAGTGGGATGACATGGCTGGAGGGGCTTGTTGCTAAGTCATGTCCAACTCTTTGCAACCCCATGAAATGCAGCACACCAGGGTTCCCTATCCTTCAGCATCTCCTGGAGTTTACTCAAACTCATGTCCATTGAGTCGGTGATGCCATCCAACCATCTCACCCTCTGTCATCCCCATCTCCTCCTGCCTTCAATCTTTCCCAGCATCAGGGTCTTTTCCAATGAGTCAGCTCTTTGCATCAGGTGACTAAAGTATTAGAGCTTCAGCTTCAGCATCAGTCCTTCCAATGAATTTTCAGGTTTGATTTCCTAATTAATCTTGGTGAACCTTTTTCCTCTCCCCCAGTTAAGTTAGGTCTGATAAAACCACTTCAGACTATGCTCCGGTGTAACTGTGTGCTCTAGAAAGCTGACCTTGTTAACCTTGTTAAAAAGAACGGAATATGTAGATTTGTTTCAGAATAATTCCTTTTCCCATCCGCCTACCAGAAACACAATCTTTGTTTTTCCTTATATTCACTGTGAGAACCTGGCAGAACTCCAGGAAGTAAAAATCACAAAATTGTGTCGTGCTCCCACCATCAGGGATTGAGTCCCACTGTGGTTTTTGTCTCTCAGACCTCTCCCTGCTGAGCTCTGGCAATTCCTCAGGTAGAGTTCAGGTTTTCCACTCTGATGCTGGCTCCTGTGGTTGTGTCAGCTTTGGGATTTCTGCTCTGGTAAGTAGTGCGTCTCTGTATCTTCCTGAGTATCTATGAAGATTTGTTCATTTTCTGGTTTGTTTGACTTTTCATTTGTTAAGACGAAGTGACTACTTTCAAGGTTCTCACAGGCTAGACTGGAGACCAGAAGTCCTCTCTCTAATTTTTAAAAATCTGAATGCAGTAATTTTGCCTTTGGTGATTCCTACCATTCCAATAGTTATGTCACATTTAAAACTTAAGATTTGTATTATTGATTAGTAGACAAGGGGTAAATTCCCTTCTTTTAAGTAACCTTTGGCTTTCCTTGCCTTTTACGTGCCTCATTTTCCATTGGTATCCTTAGTTTTCTATTCAGTCAGTTCAGTTCAGTCGCTCAGTCGTGTCCGACTCTTTGCGACCCCATGAATCGCAGCACGCCAGGCCTCCCTATCCATCACCATCTCCCGGAGTTCACTCAGACTCACGTCCATCGAGTCAGTGACGCCATCCAGCCATCTCATCCTCTGTCATCCTCTTCTCCTCCTGTCCCCAATCCCTCCCAGCATCAGAGTCTTTTCCAAGGAGTCAACTCTTCGCATGAGGTGGCCAAAGTACTGGAGTTTCATCTTCAGCATCATTCCCTCCAAAGAAATCCCAGGGTTGATCTCCTTTAGAATGGGTTGGTTGGATCTCCTTGCAGTCCAAGGGACCCTCAAGAGTCTTCTATTACTCGTCTCTAATTTGGGCTTAAACTCTCTCAGAAAAATACATCTCCCTTCAATATAATAAAGCAAATCAAAACTCTTTTGGTTTTCTTTCTTTTTAGTTACTTTTTTTTTAATTTTTATTTTTACTTTATTTTACTTTACAATACTATATTGGTTTTGCCATACATTGACATGAATCCACCATGGGTGTACATGAGATCCTAAACATGAACCCCCCTCCCACTTCCCTCCCCACAACATCCCTCTGGGTCATCCCCGTGCACCAGCCCCAAGCATGCTGTATCCTGCATCGAACATAGACTGTTGATTCGATTCTTCCATGATAGTATACATGTTTCAATGCCATTCTCCCAAATCATCCCACCCTCTCCCTCTCCCTGAGTCCAAAAGTCCGTTATACACAGCTGTGTCTTTTTTGCTGTCTTGCATACAGGGTCATCATTGCATCTTTCTAAATTCCATATATATGTGTTAGTATACTGTATTGGTGTTTTTCTTTCTGGCTTACTTCACTCTGTATAATCGGCTCCAGTTTCATCCATCTCAACAGAACTGATTCAAATGTATTCTTTTTAACGGCTGAGTAATACTCCACTTCACACCAGTCAGAATGTCTGCGATCCAAAAATCTGCAAGCAATAAATGCTGGAGAGGGTGTGGAGAAAAGGGAACCCTCCTACACTGTTGGTGGGAATGCAAACTAGTACAACCACTATGGAAAACAGTGTGGAGATTCCTTAAAAAATTGCAAAAAGAACTGCCATATGACCCAGCAATCCCACTGCTGGGCATACACACCGAGGAAACCAGAATTGAAAGAGACACATGTACCCCAATGTTCATCGCAGCACTGTTTATAATAGCCAGGACATGGAAACAATCTAGATGTCCATCAGCAGATGAATGGATAAGAAAGCTTTGGTACATATACACAATGGAGTATTACTCTTTTTAGTTACTTTTTATTACAATATTCTTACTGGAGATTGCTGTCTTTCTTTTCTAATTTGTACATGATTAGTCTAGGTCTGCTACCTAGCTGTCATCCTAAAATTGCTTTTCATCATCATCAACTGGAAAATTCTCATGACGTCTCTCAAAAGTTAGATCATTTCCTGAATGTGTATTTTTCTCTTTCTTGCTTTACCCATTGTTCTGATGGAGCATATGTTACAGCAGCTTCCTGAGAATGGGTGTGGAAGGTAGCATTTTTATGAGTGTATGTCAGAAGATGTCCTGACTAATTGCCTCAGATTTAATTGGTAACGTTGAGGAGTATAAATTTCCGTATTGAAAATCATTTAGCCAGAATCTGCTGTTCCATTGGTTTCTTTCTCAGTTTGACTGTAGAGAAATCTGCTACTGGTCTGATTCCTGAAGTTTTTGATGCGACTCGATTTTTTTCTTACTTCAGACTTGGAAGATCTCTTCATCCCCAGTGATTTTAAATTGCATGACAATGTGTTTTGATGTGGTTCTTTTTCATTCATTTTGTTGGAAGCCCCATAGGACCTTCCAATATAGAAATATGTGTTCTTCCAAGATGTCACTCCATCAGCTGCATGAGGCAGAAAAAAAGAATCTGTCTCCATTTTTGAAGAATCTTTGTGGAGAGGCATCGAGTACCAAGGGGAATTTTTTTTTCCAAAACTCTCCTAATAGGCAGTTTTTTGCCAAAACTCCCCCTAATAGTCACAGCTAAACACAAATGTAATAGAAGCAGGTAACCTGTGGCATTTTCGGAAAAACAGCTTCTTGTTATTGCCTATGTTTCCACACTGTTCTCTCAATGATTTGATTTTTTCTATGTTTTTGTTGTTCAGTTGTTGTCGTGTCCAACTCTTTGTGACCTCATGGACTGCAGCACACCAGGCTTCCGTGTCATTCACCATCTCCCAGAGTTTGCTCAAATTCATGTCCATTGAGCCAGTGACGCCATCCAAGCATTTCATCTGTCGCCTCCTTCTCCTCCTGCCCTCAATCTTTCCCAGCATCAGGGTCTTTTTCAATCAGTCAGCTCTTCACATCAGGTGGCCAAAGTCTTGGAGCTTCCCTGATGGCTCAGGTGGTAAGGAATCTGCCTGCAATGAAGGATACTCTGGACATGAATTCGATCCCTGGGTTGGGAAAATCCCCTGGAGAAGGGAATGGTATTCTTGCCTGGAGAATTTCATGAACAGAGGAGCCTGGTGGGCTACAGTCCATGTAGTCCCAAAGAGCTGGACGCAACTGAACAACTAGCACTAACTGATTTAATGTGAAAAGAGAGAATGTTTTCCAGGCATACAGTTTCAAAGATGGACTGATAGAGATGATAGATAAATATGAGTTATATCACAGATGCTTAAGTTGCACACATGTGTCATTTATATTGACAAAGTTTAAGTTTCCTGTAGCCTTTATAGAAATAATTTACCTTTGGTGAGTCCATGGATTAAGTTGAATGAGTTTCTGGATAATGATCAAACAAGATTTGGTTAAAGGACCTTAATTCATATTGAATCTCTACAATCTCCTGAAACAATGGCTCTAATTTAACTTTTAAAAAAATGACTAGAAAGAACACCCCGGTATTGCCTATTTATTGACCACAGTTGTATGCATACAGTGTTATTGAATCACTTCAGTAAAGTGTATCACCGGTAAAGTGTAGTGGACA
The DNA here is from genome assembly GCF_032405125.1 of Capricornis sumatraensis. NCBI lineage: Eukaryota > Metazoa > Chordata > Mammalia > Artiodactyla > Bovidae > Capricornis > Capricornis sumatraensis. Next base: position 60,796,542 of record NC_091072.1, on the reverse strand, counting down.
ATACATTTCTTAATAGGAAAAACAGTAAAAAAAAAAAAAAAAAAAGTACAGGAATACAAAGGAGGTTATTTAACAACACTTGAAAAAAATAACAAATTTAAAGTAAGTCATTTTAGTCCTACACTGCTGAAGAGAAGAAAGCTCTGAAAAAAGCCTTAAATAATGTCAGATTTATATGAATAGTTGGAAAACAACCGCTTCTTACAGATCATTATGAAACGAAGATAAGAGAATTAATTTTAAAGTAATTTTAAACTTTAAATATAATAAGAAAGAAGCTGACTATATATATATATATATATATATATATAGGTATACACTAGTACTAAATTAGACACTCAATCCTTAAAATTCTTAGGGTGTCTATAATTAGCTTCCTATTAACTCGAGCAACTATTTAAAACTTTTTTTTTGCATTTACTTAATTGTATATACCCAGAGAGATAAATATATGCGCTTCATTACAGAGGATTTAACAAAAGTACTATTCTCACTTGTATCTTTAGAAATGTACCATAATCCAACTTTATTAAGATGATACTTAATGATTAATTCTGAAGATATGAGTTCTTCTATACATATGAGAATGAACAATTAAAATAATGCATATCTCAGACACAACGCTTGATTTGTTAATATAATTCAGTGAAATCAGAGAGAGCTATAGAAAAATTAGTCAGTTATTTTCTGTCATAGGTTGTTCGCTTTTCACAGAATCAATTCACTCCCAAGTACAGATACTAGGATTTTTTCCACTCCACACACAACTACTATCCATTTTGGTACCATCCTCTGAAGCAGTGGCCTTGTAAGCATCCTAGACTTTCACAAAAAAATACATAGGACATTTAGGGTGGAGCTCAGTATTATGTCAACAGACGGTGTCACTTGTCCCAGATAATATGCAGAAGAAAACTTGTCTCAAGGGAGCGCTGGTTTCTAGATTGTTCTGGCAGGTCTGGGCACTTTAAGATTAGTTTCCAGTGTTGCAGGGCAGTCTCTGAAGGCTGAATCTCCTCCTCTTCCCATCACCCACTTACTCCTTATCCTTTTGTCTTCCTCACCTACCGCTGATCATGCTTCATCACAATTTCTTCCTCAGACTTACCAGAGAGGTGATATTCATCTCTTTACTTTGGTGTTGCAGAGTAATCTGTATTTTTCCTTATTCATTCTCCAAAGTATGTTTTAACATATAAACCATGCCATGTTTCCTTCACAGACTTCACTTTAGATTTTTGAAACACTTTTTACTTATTTCAGTAAAATCTGCCATTATATATCAAAACCTTTACCTCACATATGCAAAGGATTTGGCAAAGACTTTTAAACCTGGCAACAGAGAGACATTTAGATACGAACACATACCACTACTTCCCATCCCCCACACTTTGATATTCTCATGCAGATAGTTGGGTTGGGACCTGTCTTAGTCTGTTTAGGCTGCTATAACAAAGTACCATAAACTAGGCAGCTTATAAACAACAGAAACGTACTGTTTCACAGTTCTGGAGATGAGGAAGGTCAAGATCAAGACAGACACCAGCAGATTTAACACCTTATAAGAGCAAGCTTCCTGGTCCACTGATGGCCTCACATGGCAGAAAGAACTAGGTAGCTCTCTGTGGTCTTCTTATTATAAGGGCACTAATCCCAGTCATGAGGCTCTACCCTCATAATTTAATCACCACAAACGCCCACTTCCTAATACCATCACACTGGGCTTTTGGTTTCAACATATGATTTTTTTGGGGGGTGGGAGGCACAAATATTCAGTTCATTGTGCGTGAATGCTGTCACTTCAGTCGTGTTCAACTCTTTGCAACCCCATGAACTATAACTCAACAGGCCCCTCTGTCCATGGAATTCTTTAGGCAAGAATACTGGAGCAGGTTCTTTGTAGGTCCCTATATATTGGCATTTCCCAACTGAGATTCAAATAAGTAGTTTCGATTGAAAAATATTAGCTTATAGTGTATAATAGCCCTTTACAGTCTTTACATTAACCTCTCTTGGCATCTGTTTCAGTAAACAAAACAAAAAAGAACAAATTAGTTGCTAAATGTAAAATATTTAGCAGAGTGTCTTAGAACCAACTAAACATTTAAACCAGTGATGATGATATTGTTCACTCTTTTACTATTACAATAATCCTAATCCTCCTTGTAGTAATGTGGATTCTTCTGAATGATTTGAAGAGTCTCCGGCAGAAAGGTAGGCATGATAAAATACTGTACAATGATTAGTCACCTATTTACCATTATCTTTCATGTGTAAACATCCATGTGTGTGAAACAATGTTCTGAGCACAATCGGTTCTACATTAATAATCCCTTTCTCTTAATAACTGTAAAATGGTTGTATTCAGATGTTCCTCATCAAGAGCTAAATTCAATTCTAAATTTCTGTGAGTTTAATGGTGTTCTGTATTTGTCAAGATAGAAGTAGTAGGCCTTGATTTGATCTAGTTTTGGGTAACATGAGACAAAAGTGTAACATGAGACAAAAGTGGGGGAAACTGGAGTGAAGGGGAAAGGTCATGAATGAAACTGTAAAATTTATGTCAGGAACAAAGCAAAATATATTTATAAGAAAGCAAGCAAAGTATCGTTCACTATGGAGTAGTGGGCAAACAGAATAGTTATTCAGTGAACCTGGTGGAAAAAAATTATTTTGCCCACTGATTTTTAGATCTATCACAGAGATTAATTATGATGTTCAATCAAAATCTAGAAAAATAAAATAGAGTATATATTCACTACAGATATCTTCCATAATGAGTTAATGTTTTCAGTTTGCATTAGGTGTTCTGAATCACAAAGACAGCATTGGCTTCTTACCTTCATGTCTAAGAATTCACATTTCTGTAACATACAAAAGGAGAGAATTTTCTTTATTTTTATTTAGCCATTTTCTTCTCCAGAGTAAAATTTACTGACACATAAACATAGTTAAACATCTTGGGAATATTTATTCTCAGAAGAGAAGGTGATATGGCCTAATAATTCTAAGTATTTTCATAATTTTATCTACCCAGGAAACAGAAATAAAGATAACGCACTAAAGCTGCCACACAATAGATTTAAGGTAGACATAAAGAAAAAAATTACAGTGAAGATGACTAAGTGTGAAAAAAGGAATACAATCAAGGTCAGTAAATAGATATTCTTATCAGATTTGATTATTCCTTGAATTTAGTCTATGAAAAAATATAACCCTCAGAAATTTCTTACTGTACTGTTCAGTTATCATTGATTCACAAAGTTGTTTTGAACATTGTTTGCATTTTAAAAAGCAATATAGATGTTTTATGAAACAAAATAAAACCATTTATTTTGAATAGATTAACATCTGAAATGTGGTTGGGATGAAGCATTTGGGCATGTGTTAGCAAAAAGTTGTGTTTAAGTGACACATTTAAAGATGATTTAAATAATTCTTGCTTTTCACTTGGTTTTAACAAGTACCCTTAATCACTTGGGCTTCCTAGGTGGCTCAGTGGTAAAGAATACACCTGCCAATGCAGGAGACAAGGGTTTGATCACTGAGTCCAGAAGATCCCCTGGCCAAGGAACTGGCAACCCACTCCAGTATTCTTGCCTGGGAAATTCCATGAACAGAGAAGCCTTGTGGGTCACAGTCTATGGGATTGTAAAGAGTTGGAGTGACTGAGCATGCGTGCACAATAAATCACTTATCCCTCCTAGAATGAAAAGTTTCCTAATATAAACATTCATGCATGTAAGTGTTTTATATACTTTTACATATTACATTTCTCATAATAATAATAGTAACAACAAGGCAAAGGAGAAAAGGAAAAATAAACTGCTTTGAATGCAGAGCTCTAAAGAATAGGAGAGATAAGAAAGCCTCCCCCAGTGATCAATTTAAAGAAATAGAGGAAAAAATAGAATGGGAAAAATTTGAGGTCTCTTCAAGAAAATTAGAGATAGTAAGGGAACATTTGATACAATGATGGGCACAAGAAAGGACAAAAATGGTATGAACTTAACAGAAGCAGAAGAAATTTAGAAGAGGTGGCAAGAATACACAGAAACTACACAAAAAAGATCTTCATGACCCGGATTACCATGATGGTGTGATCACTCACCTAGAGCCAGACATCCTGGAATGTGAAATCAAGTGGGCCTTATGAAGCATCACTACAAACAAAGCTAGTGGAGGTGATGGAATTCAAGTTGAGCTATTTCAAATCCTAAAAGATGATGCTGTGAAAGTGCTGCACTCAATATGCCAGCAAATTTGGAAAACTCAGCAGTGGCCACAGGACTGGAAAAGATCAGTCTTCATACCAATCCCAAAGAAAGCCAACAATTGTGCTCATCTTGCATGCTAGCAAAGTAATGCTCAAAATTCTCCAAGCCAGGCTTGAAAAGTACATGAACCATGAACTTCCAGATGTTCAAGCTGGTTTTAGAAAAGGCAGAGGAACCAGATATCAAATTGCCAACATCCGCTGGATCATCGTGAAAGCTAAAGAGTTCCAGAAAAACATCTACTTCTGCATTTGACTGTGTGGATTACAACAAACTGTGGAAAATTCCAGGGAATTTAGGGAATTCCAGGGAAGATGGGAATACCAGACCACCTGACCTGCCTCCTGAGAAACCTGTATGCAGGTTAAGAAGCAACAGATAAAACCAGACATGGTAAAACAGACTGGTTCCAAATTGGGAAAGGAGTATATCAAGGCTATATATTGTCACCCTGCTTATTTAACTTATATGCAGAGAACATCATGTGTAATGCTAGATTAAGCATTTCCAGGATGGACTAAGCACAAGTTGGAATCAAGATTGCCAGGAGAAATATCAATAACCTCAGATACACAGATGACACCACTCTTATGGCAGAAAGTGAAGAGGTACTGAAGAGGCTATTGATGAAAGTGAAAGAGGAGAGTGAAAATTTTGACTTAAAACTCAACATTCAAAAAACTAAGATCATAGCATCTGGTCCCATCACTTCATGGCAAATAGATGGGGAAATAATGGAAACAATGAGAGACTTTATTTTCTTGGCCTCCAAAATCACTGCAGATTATGACTGCAGCCGTGAAATTAAAAGACACTGCTCTTAGAAGAAAAGCTATGACCAACCTAGATAGCATATATATATATATATATATATATATATATATATATATATATATTAACAAACATGGTATCATTCCCTTTTTTTTAAACTTTCTTTCTTTTTTTTTTTTAAGCGAGACAGCAAAAGAGACACAGATGTATAGAACAGTCTTTTGGACTCTGTGGGAGAGGGAGAGGGTGGGATGATTTGGGAGAATGGCATTGAAAGATGGATAATATCATATAAGAAACGAATCACCAGTCTAGGTTCAATGCAGGGTGCAGGATGCTTGGGGCTGGTACACTGGGATGACCCGGAGGGATGGTGTGGAGAGGGAGGTGGGAGGGGGTTTCGGGATTGGGAACACGTGTACACCTGTAGTGGATTCATGTTGATGTGTGGCAAAACCTAGATAGCATATTAAAAAGCAGAGTCCTTTGCTGACAAAGGTCCATCTAGTCAAAGCTATGGTTTTTCCAGTGATCATGTATGGATGTGAGAGTTGAACTGAAAAGAAAGCTGAGCATTGAAGAGCTGATGCTTTTGAACTGTGGTGTTGGAGAAGACACTTTGAGAGTCCCTTGAACTGCAAGGAGATCCAACCAGTCCATCCTAAAGGAAATCCATCCTGAATATTCATTGGAAGGGCTGATGCTGAAGCTAAAACTCCAGTACTTTGGCTGCCTGATGGAAAGAACTGACTCGTTGGAAAAGGTCCTGATTCTGGAAAAGATTGAAGGCAGGAGGAGAGGGAATGCTGGAGGATGAAATGATTGGATGGCATCACTGACTTGATGGACATGAGTTTGACCAGCTCTGGGAGTTGATGATGGACAGGGAAGCCTGGTGTGCTGCAGTTCATGGGATCGCAAAGAGTCAGACACAACTGAGAGACTGAACTAACTCAAAAGATGAACTAGTGTATTAAGAGTATTAGTGACCACAGAAACAGAGCTGTCATCTCATGGATAAATCAGCAGTGGGTCTATTGTTGATGGCTATAAGATAGAGTAAAATGCTATATTCTTAATATTTTTAGCTGCTCAGAGTATCTAGTAATGTTCACAATAGTTTAAACCTTGTTTACATTTCTAAGTCCTGCCTGTAAAATTATCACCTGAAAGATATGTTAATTTCTTCTAAAGTTAGCATTAACCTAAACCTTATTAATATGTAGGCTGGGAAACATTGGGAGGTTGGTTTCTCCAGTTTAATTAGCCTTGAGTGCTGATTTGTTTTGATAATATAAATAATTAGTTTAACCACAAAATTGATGTAACAGAAATAATTGTCAGGCAATTAAATACCGAAATGATTTCAACTCTTGGGAAATATATAGTAGTATGTAAGGATAGTAATAAAATTGAGATACAGTTGGGCTGAAGTACATCAGCCCAAAAATCATCTCTTACTTGATTTATCAAAAATAATTTTATAGATGCCACATTGTTCATATTAAAAAATTCACTAATATAAATTTGCTACATTTATTCCTGTTGTTTTTTTTCCCTTTATAATAAGGTTTTACATGTTTGCTAATGTTAAAATAATTGTTCTTTGGAATTCACAAGTTAGCAGGATATTTTAGTAGGAAGAATGTAATAAATAATAAAACAATGTTGGTAAATTCAATATAAAATGTATGTGTACGTTTCCTTTTTTATGAAATTGGAATTTTTTTTAGCTCTGGAGAGAAGTATGTTTTCCTTTTCTAAGTGCATATGATAAATAATATAGTCCAAAAAAGACACCTTTTTTTGCAGTCCCTTAATGTTTTAAAATTTTATGTTTAGGTTTTATTTTTTTCATGCAATCAGGTTGTATTTTTTGCTAATACTATTTTATGATAGTGGTAAGAATTTTTATGTCTTATCATGAGTGTTCACATTACATATTGGCAGTCTTATTTTTGGCTTTAACTCAGATGTATATGCAGACTGATGTTCAAGTATCATTAGTCTTTCTAAAAGGACATACTGCAAATAAATCAGTGAAAGGCCCTGATCTTTAATATATCTGCCCTTCCTAAAGAATCACTATCAAAGAATTACTAAAACTTCATAACTTCCACTCATCATTAATTTCAGATGATTACTGTCTACCGTAAGGAAATATACTGTTTCAGTTCTCATATGTAGAGTACCCTACTAGAGTAATACAACTGATTTCCACATATGATATATCATTTCTAAATTTATCTGAAGTTTCCTTGAGTGTCTAATTAAAATTATTTGAAACTAACATGAATTCTGTCCTAATGAATTGGAATAAAATTTAAAATTAATTATATGGGGTAAAGATTAATTCACTATTGTTAGCCAGTATTATTTTAAAATGTATCTGCTACCTTTTCTTTCTCCCCTATTCATTCTCTGAGGGATTACATTATACATTATATGCATTCACTTTTCTATTTTGTGCACAATTCAAATATTTATGCTTTCACATTTAACAAGTGAACGCCCTTAAAATTTCTGATGTATTAATTAGTCCTGATCTTGTGTAATGTGTAAGAAAAGAAATACATATTCATAAAAATCTTATTTACATATTTTAATAACATAAAACTAAGGGCCTTTTACCAAGGCATTAAGTTATTAATGAATCGTGTGAAGAGTGTGGGTATTTGATCAAAGTGTTTTCAAAGCACTAGGGATATTTCTATTTCTGCCTTCACAGTGTCTGATGTGGATGTGACATAGTATCACCCAACCCAATGCAAAATAAAATATGAAACATTATAATCTGAGTCACCAGGATATACATGTAACTTAAAAGTTAACTGGATGAGATATTCTAGTTAATTTTTAAGATAAATGGCCACCATATATATGGCCTTCCCTGGCGGCTCATATGGTAAAGAATCTGCCTGCAATGTGGGAGATCTAGGTTCCATCGCTGGGTTGCGAAGATCCCCTGGAGAAGGACACGGCAATCCACTCCAGTACCCTTACCCGGAGAATTCGCTGGAGGGAGGATCTGGTGGGCTACAGTCCATGGGGTCACAAAGAGTCAGACACGACTGAGCAACTAAGAGCGCGCGTGCACACACACACACACACACACACATATATGTATAAGCATGCTTTCTATGTGCAAAAAGATATAATCTAATTTTGCTAGTTATCTATCTCTGCCATTAAATATTTAAACTATTAAAATTGTATACAATGTATAAAATGGAGGGGCACAGTTTATTTCATAAATAATTATTTTCTCCATGACATCATGACATATCTTCTTAGCAGTTACAATGTCTAACTATTATCATTTGTCTACCAGAAATACTAGTTGACATTCCCATTGTCCAAACTCATCTTTCTGATCTGTAATTCAATTTTATGTCATGTTGCATGGCAATGAATTTTTTTTAATACACATATCTATCTAAACTCCCATGTTTTAAGGCAGAAATAAATGAACAGTGTCTTTCATGTTGGCCCAAAGTATAGTTTGATAGTCTTCTCAAATTTAGATTTGTGCACTTGACTAGTATGATTAAACTCCAAATAATAGCAGAAAAATCAACAAGTTCAAAAGGAGACCACTGAGTGAATCACTGTTATAAATCAAGTTAATCTGCAACATTACTTTCTAGTTGAAATTATAAGAGCTTAGGATAATTCTATTTCTTAACTGTTTTGAAAGTACTGACTTGAATATTCATTTTAAATTACCCAAATGCCTTTAAAATGAACATTTCATCTTTTACATAACAACAGTAATATTAATTGCATCTTATATTTATGTAATAGTTTTTATTTTACTTAATATAGTCCATACATTATCTCATTTAATCCCTATATCAACTTTTTTGCTGTAACATTGTCATTCTCATTCTATACATGAAAGTTATTAATTTTCTGAAGTTCTTACAGATAGTATGTGATAGAGCAAGGATTGGAGACTGGGGCTTTTGAATCCAAATCTAAAATTCTTATCCCTATACCAGTATTAACTTGCTACTAAGAATAATCAAATAAACTAATAGTCATGAAAATCAGGACTTGGAAGGAAAATTTGAATTGGTCACCCACGAAAATGTCTTTTCATATATTTTCAATTTTTAGAATTCTCATTGTGCCATGCAATAAAAATAGTTTTCTCTCTTCAGAAATGTGGAGGAATTATAAGAACTCTTTGTCTTGAATCCGTTATTCAGAAGGACGTGAACCAACATAATGGTACACAAGGGCACTGTTGGTGACCTTCCTTTCCCTAAAGATGGGGGTGGATGCTGAGAATTTCTCTCATTCTGTCTCCAGGTGGGTCTACTATTTGCATGCTCCTCCGCACAGCTGTCAAAGAGCTTGCCCCGGGATATGACTGGGCTGGATTTAGAAGGAGCTGGTCATTGAATAGCTCTGGTAATGCTTGCATCTCACAGTTATGCGGCTGACAGCTCCTTTTGGTGGGGAAAGCTTGGATATATTTCAAGGTGATTGTAGTTTTGTCCCTCTGGCAGCAAGCTGCTGCAACCAGCTTAGCCATTATCCTCCTCTCCCACTGGATTTAAGCCTAGGGAGAAGTCTGGGGCTTTTGTCAGAATAGAGGGCAAGGGATAGATAATTATCCCCCATTTGCACTGAAAGAGTACTGCACTATATTATAAAGTAGCCTTCAATTACTGAAATGAGCTTGTCTACAGTTCCAGTGACTTATAAATTAGTCTTTGTAAAAAATAAAATTTAGCTTTATTGCTAGTGATGTTGTACTTTTAGTATCTCATACTTTAAGCTTTATTAAACAAAACTTTATTTAACATGTAACATTTTTAGCATTTAGAGAGTAATATTTAACATTCAGAGATCAATATATATTTTCATTTCAAAAATTTTATTAGATTTTGCAGTACACGTGGCTACCGTGACCAAATTGATCAAAAGCTCCACAGTGCAATTGTCTGTCTACATTGTAATTTTTCTCAATTTGACCCTCTTAATCTCCTGGGGGCAGTTCTGTAAAATCAATGCAAAGTAATTAGAAAATTTTAAATTCTAGATGTTGTGAATATATCAGTTGTCTCCTTCAATATCCATTCAATGGAATACCTTTTATAAATACTATTACTTAATAAACATATCTGGAAAATAAAATTTCCATAGATCCTAATTAATTAATGATGTAAATTTGCCTTAGCATATTTGGGGAAAAGTATTTTCAGTTTTCTATTCTCCAGTAGCTCAGCATCACTTTCACTCCCCTTTTGAGCAAAAATTATAGTCAGAGATGAGCATTTCAATTTGCAGCTGACAGTTTAGGGTTAAGATATGATTCCAGGTAACAGAAGCCAATGAGAGTACACCCAGTTGATGTTTGTGACATCATCTTCCAGTCGGAGTACATAGAAGCGCTGAGGTAGCGTTCAGTTTCAGCCCCAGTGCCATTATGATGGATGTTTACATCTCTTCATTGAGAGCCAATTATCTCGCTTTTGTGTGAGGCCCAGGGATCACTCATGCTGCCAGGCTGCACGGAGCACTGTTGGATGTAGCTGAACCAATTGTTTTCTCTGTCTCTGGTAAGAGCCTCTTCTGTTTTACCTTTTCTTTCAAAATAAGGGTAGATGTATGTAACAGGGGAAACAGTGTGAGAAACTAGTGTCGGGGTTGAAAAGGCTTACTATTTGGTAAGCTTTTAATCAAAGCACTGTTCAGCAGCATTAAAAGGAAGTGTGGATTTAGCAAAATCAATTTTAAAAGAGCATACTAACATGCACCTGGAGAACTAATTTGCAGTAGAAAAAGAACAGCAGGTAATTCAGCTTTTCTTTCGAAAAAGGAAAGTAACTTATATTATGAGATTATTATTTTGAATGTCTTTAAATATATGTGCATATGTATACACTCTGCTCCATTGCCTTATAATTTGCTGTTAGTAGCAAAAAGTAGAAGTAAAACTGGTCAATCAGATAGTGTTGCTATAAATTTAAAATGAGTTAAAGTTTCTAATTGTTGAATGATAGTTCTTTGGAACAGTTTTTGAAAGTTGTATCTATATGGGAAAACAGAATTTACCAAGGAAGCAAAGGCTTTAGCTTCTGAAATGAAGTTGTAGTACTTTATAACCATATTTATTATTTGTAGCCTAAGGAAATAATGCTAGCAAATAGTGTTAAAAAATGGTGTTTTTTTTTTTCTGGAATTGAAAGATGTTAAAATCGTATATTTCATAAAGTGCTTTTGAATGCATAGCAAAATTATATGTTTTATTTATCTGAAAAATATTTAAGTCCTGAAATTAAAGCTTTCAATCATTTAATTATTTATTAGTAGTGATATTTACACCTGGGCATCCTTATGGTATTGTAGCAAAACAGATACATTTATAGCTGTTGAATTACTATGGCCATAGATTATTAAATCTGACAGGAATCCTGAAAAATCAAATACAATAAAAGCTTTTAATTGAGAATTTTCACATGCTACCAAATGAAGAATTCAGAAACACTTTTAAGTCCTCAAATATTGTCTATTATCACAGTAGAAAGCAGAAGACTATTGTTATCTCAGAGTTGAATGATATTTATGAGATGAAGACACAGAAAAGTGTAAATAGCTGTTATTTACTAGAAGATATTGTCTTATTTTAATAGCATCTCCACTTCTTCTAGGGTAATAAAACTTTTGAATAATGACTTGTCCATCAAGCTGTGACACGTTCATGTTTTTCAGATTTATTTTTACTCTCCTTTAACACAGAATATTTCTGCCTGTGCAAACCAGTAATTTGGACAATTAGAAATCAGAGTTTGGCGATGCTCAGTTTGTGCTTGGAGACAGCAGGGACTTCTCAGCTATGTCACACTTCTCTCTCTTCTACCAGCCCAGTCCTTTTGTCAGTGCTTGACATTACTGTTGTTCGACTTGTCTCCTTTAGTCAATTCAGGTCTGAACAAAACTGAGTTTATAGAAAGTGTCAGACATGTATTAATGGAATCTAAAGAACTGAGATTGTTGTCTCAGTCAGGACAATTTATAAACAACCAAACCGCAAATGCTTATAAGCATGATCTGGGGTTAATTTTTTTTTTACAGGGAGATTTATGTTGGCCTACTCTGTAAATTTCAAAAATCTAAAACTGGGAATCCAAAAGTTTTGATAGGATGAACTTGAAAGCCTGATCTGCAGCTTCAAAATGATTTTTTTTTTTTGCCATTAAGTACTTCAAAGTAGAGTTGAATAACTCAGAGGTATTGACTGTCTTTTTCACAGGTGATCAATCTTGAGTAAGGTAAAGCATTTGTTTCCTAACACTTAATTCTCTTAAAACCTATTTATATCATCTGTCAACAATGGAGAAAATCATAGCCAATTAACTGTCTACACATTTAGAATTGTATTTTCTGCCGTGTATAAATGCTTTCCTCAGTGGTACAGTCTCTCATCACAAACACACTGCTTTGGTAGTGATTACAGTTTTAAAAGTGTTCATCTCTTTGTTTTCCTTTGGACAACTTTGTACAATATGAATAGACCTGATATGACACCTGGATGGTAGATTTCATTGACAGAAAGTTTTTGCTTTTTAATTTCTTTTTTAAGAGAAGACATCAAGGGGATTGTAGCGATTTTCCATGCCACAGATCCCTAGGAAGGAGTCTTGGTACAGGGCAACATAGGTGAAGGATGCCTGTGCTACATGCATGCTTATATGTTAGTCACCTCTTTTCCAATACATATGTTTTTTTTTAATCTGAGCTTTATCATCTTGTATCATTTTTCATGTTCCTTCTCCATATTATCTTATCCAATTTTTGTAAATTGTGTAGCAAATGAATGTTACTAAGTGACAGGTTTTACCAATTTTAAGAAGAGATGGAGAAAGTGCACAATGATAAAAAGATTCCTGTTATTCCCTTCTGAAGTTCTTTGCATTTCCAACAGGCTGAGGGTGATATATTGATTTCTTTTGAAAATTGCTCCTCATGTTATGTTATTACTTATTCCATAATAACATTTTTGCCTCTTAAACACCTTAATCTTCTCCTACAACTTAGTTTATATAAGCACCTTCATTAGTGTCTTTAAATTATTGAATGCATGTTACCATTTAGTTTTCTACTTTCTCAGTTGAAGTATTTGTAAGTGTGAAGAATTCTTCACTTGCCTTAACAATATGAAATTCTGGACTTGCATGGCCAACTCTTTAGTGAAAAGCATAATTTTGTAACCACAATGTCATCTTAGTGTAGGATTATATTAGCATGTGAATGTATGGATATTTAGGTGTATACATTGCATGCATAAACATAATTCTTACAAGTATCTTAAAAATTTAACAGTTGTTTATATGGATATACTATCATTTGTTCTTAATATTTGATATATGATAATGTTATTGATACTATGGTACTAAGAAAACAGAGACTAACAGGTTTTAATTTATTGCCAAGATCACCTAGTCAGTACATCAATATATGAAGAAGGTGCAGAAATAGGTTTTCAAATTTTAATGCCCCAATCAATCAGTATCTTTTTTTTCTTTCTCTCCCTTCCTCTTTCCCTCCCTCCCACCATGTATCTGGCTATCTAACTAGTCTACTACTAGTTTTATTTTATTGTCTACCCTATGTCATGTACTCTTTAGGTGCTTGGGATTTATTTATAATTGAACAATATAAAAAATCATTGCTCTTGTTCATGTTTATGTTTTTCTGTCTGGCAAGCTCCACTCTTTTGAATTACTAAAAATAAGAGTGTATTTCAAGGTGTGGCTGAAAAAAACACAGAGAACTTGCTAGGAAACAGGAAACATTAAAGGATGGGCTTATTTGCATTTCTTATGTATCGATGTATCTTTAAGTTCGCAGGTAGTTTCTAACCTAAACTAGATTTGCAAAACTCTAGATATTTTCAAGGAAAAGGCAACTCCAGTGTTCTTGCCTGGAGAATCCCAGGGATGGGGGAGCCTGGTGGGCTGCTGTCTATGGGGTCGCACAGAGTCGGACACGACTGAAGCAACTTAGCAGCAGCAGCAGCAGATATTTTGAAAATGTCTGTTGGTCATTTTATAACTTATCTTTTATTCTGAATGTGATCAATGCAACTTTACAAAAATAAAATGCTTAAATTACAATAGATTCCCCGAAGAGCATTTTAAAACAAAGTTATCTTGTACTGCAGAGCATATTCAAGCACTCTGACTTTATATTTATCCTCTATAATAAAGTTCCTGAGGGTTATAACGCATTGAGTTTACAGTTGTTTGGCTTTAGAGTTTAGATAGTATAAATTGAGTGAGAAATGGATGAATTTTGTCTTTCTTTTTATTAAAAAGTTAACAATATCTTCCAAATGATAGTAGTCTGTGTTTGAATAAAGCAAAATAGAGATAATCTGAAATTTATCCCCCATTTTTCAGTAGTTTGGCATATATTAATTCTAGTTCCTAGGGCAGTTGAACTGAAAGTAAGATTTACTACCCATTGAATTTATTTACAGATGCCCAGAGATTTAAAAGAAAAAAAAAAAAAAAAAGAGGGGGAGAGAAGCCTGAAATCTGGCCTACTCAAAGAAAATCAATCTGCACACAGAACCTACCAGTTGAAGATAAACCACTTTTAGATGGTATCATTTAATTAGCCAGTGAAGAGTCTATCTAGTGACATACACATAAATTGTAAAATAACTCCAAGTTGCCTGCATGAACTTGATTTAACAATTTTTTTTTGTTTGTTAATATTGGATAATAATAAAATTATATCACTGAACTGAACTTAGTCCTTTTGCTAATGTGCATGTGAAATGGGCAGAATGAGGGAGTAAAATTAGAATGTAATAATAGCATGCATTAGCTAAATTCAAGAGATATTAAGCCATACGTGTTTTGCCAAGACAGTGAGCCTTGAATTTAGCTGATTTTATCTAATAGTATTCCAGAATTAGTTTTGATTACGTTTATGGTAAATAAAATGTAAACTGACATCCAAGTGGGTGTTTTAAATGTAAGAAGTGTCTACTAAAAGCAGAGGATTGTTTTGTAACACTGAGTATAAGGACAATTTTGGTCACAGTCTTCATTCAGAAGTGCCCCTCTGCCCTTATGCTAGGGCACACTGTAACTCAAAGGTGTACTGTAGCATTTGAATCAGTGTGAAAATGTATTTTTCCTAGAATAGAGTATACATATTAGTACTGCCAACTCAGAACTGTGTGAAATTTATAATGTGGAGTAAAACATGATAAAATCTGCTGTAATTGATCAAGAGGCATGATGGAAAGTTCAGTTCCAGCAACTGTTCTCAATTTTAAGCACATGAGAGACTATGAATGGGTGAGCAAATAGTTCGGCTTAGCAGATAATAGCAGATGCTCTTCAAGATAATTTTTGTTTGTTTCTGTATTAGTTTTGCAAGCACTGTGGTAAAAGTATGGTTTCTGGGAGCAGACTACCAGAGTATTAATACAGTGTCTTGCTTCCCCTTTTTCAGGCCTCGGTTTCTACCTATAAAAACTGAGGGAAAAAGAATTATCCACCTTATAGGGTTGGTGAGAAAATTTTGTGAGCAAATCTTATGAGCACTGGGAACAGTGTCTGGCATATAGTATGTTTCTAATCAGTGTCACCTCCTTTTAGGATTTTTATCATTACTGAGTTGTTTAGTATTGTGTGTGTGTGTTTATATGTGTGTGTGTGTGTGTGTGTGTGTGTGTGTGTGTGTGTGCGGTCATGTTTTAGTTAATTCAGAAGTTTCATTAAAAACCAATTTTACAAGCAAAAATCTCTGGTATAGCACAAATGGAAAAACTTTGGGAACTATTCCTTCTATTGACTGTTTAAAACTTGATACTGATCTCAGAGGACTTTAGTACTAAATGTATAACCTTATCCACCTGCAATGTGAAAGATCTGGGTTGGATCCCTGGGTTGGGAAGATCCCCTGGAGGAGGGCATAGCAAGTCACTCCAGTATTCTTGCCTGGAGAATCCTCATGGACAGAGGAGCTTGGTGGGCTACAGTCAATGGGGTTGCAAAGAGTTGGACATGACAGAGCAACTAAGCACATAGCCTTATCACTTATTATATATGAGATTTTTGATATGTCTTTGATTTCACATTTTTAATAAAAAAATGAATTATATAAAAATGTATTAAATACATTTAGGAGATTTTTCCTTGCCTGGAGAATCCCAGGGACGGGGGAGCCTGATGGGCTGCCATCTATGAGGTCTCACAGAGTCAGACATGACTGAAGTGACTTAGCAGTAGCAGCAGCAGGAAATTTTTCTAACTTTAAAATTGCATGATATGAGATGTTGCATGTGTGTGTACACACACACACATATATGTATAAACATACCTATGTGTATTTAACTCAAATGAAAAATCCTATAGATTTATATTTTGCTTTATTTGCCTTTCTTTTTAATTTTATTATTTGTTTTATTTTATTATTTGTTGTGGGTTGGTTAGTTTGAAACTTGTAATTATAAAAGGTTTTGTTTATTCTGATATTTGTGGAGGTCAGCACTCTCCTTCTTTACAACAGCTCATGCTCTCACTTGGGTGATGGAGTGGTGATAGAATGAGGCTAAAGTCCTTTTCCAGCTAATGCCATTCTGAATCCCTAACACCCTGAAAGCAAAATAAGTGTGTTTTGATTTTTAAAGTCTCTCTGTGTGTTATGTGTGTGTGTAGATGTTTTGCTTTATTTTAGTGGAATGTGCCTAAACTTACATTAAGAGAGATACAAACAGAAAAACATAAAAAATATTAATTTCTCTTCAGTTCACAATTTTGTAGAATGAAGGTGTTAATATATTGGTAAAACATTTTTTTAAAAACCTAGTCATTTTACTAAGGCATTTTTTTTCCCTTTACTTATAAATGCTCTGGCTTATTCCATAAATTCTTTGAAGCATAGACACACAACTCTTGAGCACCTATTACTTGCCAACAATGAGCAAACCACTACCAGTGCTCTGAAAGGGCTCATGGTCTAGAGATCAACATATAATTGAATATAAATAATTATAATATATTGTGATAGTGTTATAGTAGAGATATGTACAGAGTGCTGAGAGAAAATAGAGAAGTGACTTATTCTATTAATACCTGCAAAAAAAAATCAAAACTTTTCCAAAAGAAGCTATCATTTTAGGTGGCTTTTTAAAAATGAGTAAAGAATTTTCCAGGTGGAGATCATCAAAGGCTATTTCCTACAGAGGGGCTTCTAGTAAGGATGGCATCCCCACCCGTGGGAGGAGAAAGCACAGTGTATTCAGATAAGGACCAGTGTTTGGAATCACTGGAGGCAGGGACCAGGAGAAGCTAATTAGCAACTAATTATCAGAACAAATGCTGGTTGTAAAAAACCAGTAGGGACAACCTGGTCATAACCAGTACAACCTGGTCATAACGGCATAAGTACAAGTCTTGGCCTGAAGGTTAAATTGAGGTGTTTTTTTTTAAAACTTAGAAAGTCTATGGTGAGATAGATCACTCTGGTTTTGAATAAATGCTCCTGGAGAAGGGAATAGCAACCCACTACAGTATTCTTGCCTGGAGAAATCCATGGAGAGAGGAACCTGGTGGGCAAAGAGCTGGGCATGATGGAGTGACTAAATACTTTTATGCTGGAATGCTTTGTAAAAGAGATGAGAAGCAAAATTACCTTGGGATTATTTAAAACAGTCTGACCCATCAAAGAAGAAGAAAGGGCAAAAGAATCTACCTCATTAAGTTTTAAATAGCATTATTAGATTCCCCATTCTATTAATTTATCTTAAAGTATGAGTAATATCCAGTAGGGTGACTAATTACATAAGAATACTGAAGAGAGTCACACAAAACAAAATTGAAAAGTGTATCAGTTTTGGAAGGAGTCCCTGAGTTACTCTTGATGATACTGATCAAACATCAGCTAAAGATAGAAAATGTCTGATCCTAAATGACCCAGTGTTTCCATAACTGGCTAGCTCTAAGCTCAGGGGAATGGATTCTCTCTTATCTGATGACTCAATTCACTGTGAGGTGAAGTCGCTCAGTCGTGTCCAACTCTTTGCGACCCCATAGACTGTAGCCTGCTTGGCTCCTCCAACCATGGGGTTTTCCAGGCAAGAATACTGGAGTGAGTTGCCATTTCCTTCTCCAGGGGATCTTCCTGACCCAGGGGTCGAACCCAGGTCTCCCGCATTCCAGGCAGACGCTTTAACCTCTGAGCCACCAGGGAAGCCCAATTCACTGTACTTATTTTTAAATTACTTAACATTAAATAAAAGCTATTTGTTGTTCAATTATTTTAAAGGAAAAAAATGAAACACTTTCATTCCCTTCTTGATATGATTTAGGTGGCATGTAATGTATACTAAGGGCTTACCTAGTGTCTCAGTTGTAAGGAATCCACCTGCCAAAGCAGAAGATGCAGGCTAGATCCCTGGGTGGGGAAGATCCCCTGGTGAAGTCAATGACAACCCACTCCAGTACTCTTGCCTGGGAAATCCCACGGACAGAGGAACCTAGCAGGCTACATGAGGTCACAAAAGAATTGGACATGACTTAGTGAATAAACAGCAGCAGCACCAATGAAGCCGTTAGAGAAGCGGTGATCCAGGAAAGGAAACATTGTAGGGAAAGTGAAAAGGATATAACAAAAGGATCCACTAGCATACAGTATTGGGCTAGTTAATCATAGGGAATGTGATAACTAAGGTTCCTCTTCACGTACTGAATTCCTGCTCATCATTCAAATTGCAATGAAAGAAATACACTGTTAAGGTAGTCCTCCTTGAGTTCCTTGGCCAGGTCAAATTTTTCCATTATAGGCTTTTAAGAATAATATTTAACATGTACAAGAGTTGCAGGATTTTTTGATTAATAAAGATTTTTAATTCCAATCTTCCCAACTAGACTTTTAATTTTCATGAAAATGATGGCCAAGCCTGTTTTGAGTCATCACTGAATCTCCCTCATCTAGCATAATGTCTAGTGTAAGGATAGCCACTAAATAAAAAGTATAGGCACTTAGAAGATAGAAAAAAAAAAAAAAGAATAATACTTTTCCAAGATAAAAACAAAGGCACTGAGATACTAGTGGATCTTAATACTAAAAAGGAAAGTTGAATGGACTTTCTGAGAGTATTAAAATAATGGATTGGTCAAAACTCATTCCATTTACCCTGTTACATCTTACAAAAAACTCAAACTTTTTGGCTAACCCAATACTCACTCATCTCTGCAGCCTCTTCATCATTGATATGTGGATGACTTATAGGTGGTACACTTGAGCTGCATGTCAAACAACAAAAATGCTATCAATGTCTACTTGTAAATTGTGATATAAATATAGCAAAAGTCCTTTGGAATACAGATATTTGTATACGAATACAGATATGATGAAATGTAGACCCGGCAAAGGTTATAGAAATTGAGTAACCATATGTACAACTTGTACCAGGTATAACTAGTTTTACTGAAAATAGAAAAAAGTATAATTGAGAATGTTCTGGCCAACCATATGAAAGACAGCAGAAAGGCTCAAAATACAGGGAAAAAGGAAATTGTACTTAAAATTGAAGAGAAGGTCACTGGTGGCTTTAAAGAAAGTAGTTTGAGATGCTAGGCAGCAAAGAAATTGATTGTTAGCAATTGAAGTCATGTTCAAGCAATTTAGAAGTGAAAAGGAATGAAGACCTGCTAGACAGAACTGTCAAATAATGACTTCTTCCTAAATGGAAAAGATGTATTCCATGGGTAGATGTGTGAAATATTAAGTAACATTTACCCTTTTAAACTGGTCTTTATAACTTGTACCAAACATATACATAAAAAGTAACTACATGTTGTACACCATTGTTGTTATATTTAAGACATCATCATTGTTAAAAAAAAAAAAAGGAAAACAGCATATCCAAAATGTAGAAAATTGTGGGGATTATTTACTCAGAAGTTAATTTATTCTCATAAAAAATTGTTTTAATTGAAGCTTTCTGTAAGCATCTTTATAGACAATAAGCAGCTCTTGCTTTGTAAGTAAATACATGAATAAACCTCCTGACAGTAAGACTTGAACCCTCCAGAAGGGCAAAAAATATTCCAAAAAAAAAAAAAAAATTAAGCTGTACCAAGAAATATCTACAACCTGCTATATAGAAGAGCTCCCATACCATAAGAGGTTGGAAAGATAAGCTGAAACCCCAAAAAGAGAAAGATATGTGGTGGATATTGGTTAAAAAATCTGTATGATTAGAGAATAAGATGAATGTAAAATAAATGTAAATACATAGAAAATTTTGTATTTTGATATATGCAAAAATACACATTTAGCATTAGAAAATTTTTTTTCAAAGTTGGCCACACATTGAGCTATTTATTCTGCAATGATTATAGAAATCTTAAAAAGAGATTTGTGATTTGCCTAGAACAAAAAACATTTTGCTTAATTTACTTGTTCTTGTGATTTGGGGAAAGGTCAGGGTATCTTTAAATATTCTAGCTAGGGGAGAAATGAGATTTCTCCTCTTTCCAAAATAGTCCCAAAAAGAAAGCAATAGAATTTGACTACTAACTCTAGCAACCTACAAGAGAGGAGGATGTGCTGCCCCAGATTCAGAGAACAGCAAGGTCAAAGAAGGGTTTTGAAATTAGAAAAGTCCACAGTACTATGCCTAGGGAAAACCATGGCCACCTCAACATAAAAAGATGTTCTCTCAGTGTTGTTTTGTAGTTAGACTAGACTCCAGAAAATCTAGAAGCAATCTGAGGATTCTTGTGAAATCAAAAATAAGAAAAGTCCAAAAAAAAAAAGGCAAAACATGGTGTCTAAGGTCAGAGAAGTGGGAATCTAGGCAAGGTGACTGACTTCAGAGACAAGATTCTTATTTTCAAAAAGTCTAGGGAAATGGCCTCATGGTGGAAACCTGGCTTGATAACAAGGGACCTGAGAACTGGGAAAGGGCTAACTCGTCCTCACTTACAAGCAAAAACTCAAGGGCTGTGTGGAGGTGCTGAGGTCAGAGAAATTCTAGAATCTGGGGTGGATTTGAACCTATAGTTTGGCTAGATGGCTCCATCAGTGAAGAATAGAGGCTTGACTTGAAGCCCCATTATTTAGTCTATTCATTTGAGCTACTGACTAGGGTATGAAAGCCAAGGGTTAAAATTGTGTGGCCCGTGAAGCCAGTCAGGTATGCATTAATTTCTGGCTTCACCATTTACCAGTGGTACAGTCATGGGCAAAGCATGTTACCTCTCTTCATCTCAGTTGTCTTGTCTGAGGGACACTGTGGGGATCATATGAGATGATATTATATAACATTCATTTAGCACAATAATGGTATCCTGTTCCCGCTGGATAACTACTGTACTTTATTTTTATGACTAACCTGTAAACTCTACACATCGGTTCCATTACTCCTCAAATGCACCTCTGGTTTAGGTACATAGGCCCTCTACTTGGAGCACTCTGTGTTGTCAATTCCTCTTCATCCTTCATGTCTCAGTTCAGATGTCATTATGGCAGAGTAGAGAGATTCCTTAAGTCTCTTTTGCAATGGGGAGGCATCTCTCTTTTGTGCTTATACAGCACCTGTACTTTCCCTAGCATGTATTTTAATTGCCATTTCCTTCTCTGTATCTCCCATTAGACTCAAAACTCCATATGTTTGGGGATTTCATATGTTTTATCTGGGACTTCCCTTGTGGCTCAGCTGATAAAGAATCCACCTGCAATGCGGGAGACTTGGGTTCAGTCTCTGGACCCTGGTGGATCCAGGGTAAATTGAAGGGGAGTCGGCATGGTGAGGAAAAACTTATTTATTTAGAAATATAAAAAGAGATTAGGAAGAAATAGTGTAGTAGGAAAATTAGTGGAGAAATGAGGCTGCATAACTTGATTTACATGGAGAACTAATAAAGTTCCAGACAAGGAACTTGTACCATCTACGTTAGGCCACTGGTGCCTATTTGAATAGCGGAGGGTGCCCCGCCTTGGGCTCCCTCTCTCATGGATCTTAGAAGCCGGGGCAAGTAAGTAGACATGGCGAGCCTCCACGCCCCAGATGGGAATTCAGCCAGAAAACAGAGTAAAGAAGACACGGGGGAAACCAGTCTTTCCAGTGACTGGCCCATCCTCTATTGTCCAGAAAGGCCTTTTATACCTTTTTTTGTACATAGAGATCAATGTGAAATACAAAATTATGCAGCGTCAGCAGCCCTGACTCTTATTGAGACCAGGCTTTCTCTCTGCATACCTAGTTGTATACACAAGTCTTAGATGATTTACATCATCTTCTGGCCAGAAGGCCAATTAACATTTTACGGCCCTTTTTTGATAAGGGTTTGTCAACCAGAAGACTTATTTGCCCTAATAGTGTTGTTCTTCCCAAAGTCTGGTGCCACTCTCAGAAAGCACTAAATAACGTTACATTCTTACATAGCAAAGACACAACAATTTATAACAATGAAAGAAGTACAGTGATTTATAACAAAGAGAAAGTTAATTAACTCAAAAGTCTAGTGTTGCTAAAACTAACATCAAAAATTACTATATTCCTTTTTCTATATCCCAATTACATTGATTAATATCCTTCAGGTGCCTAAAAGATACAGAATATAGAGGCCTGGCAGCAGTCATTGACTCAACAGTGAAACCTATCACCAGTATAATTTTTAGCTTTTTAGAAAAGGCTCTGTATCTTTAAGATGCTTTAAGCTTCGTGCCTCTCTCGGTTGGGGGCCATAAACAATTCACAATTGTAAAAGTCCGGGCAGACCGGTTAGGTAAGTTAGAAAGCCATCAAAGGGGTTTAAACTGAGACATTCTTTTTATATGCAGGAGACTGTTAACTGAAGCCCTGAGTTAACTTTTTCCAAAGAATGTCAGAAGAGTGGAAAGCACAGTACAATAAAGCAGGCAGACTCTGGTTTTTGGGGGTAGATGTTCAGGAAAACCCAGGGGGAACCCCTGAAGCCAGATCACACCTTTGCGTTTTGTCGGGCTTCTTTCCTCATGACCTTTGCCATGGGCGAGATTCCTCACGCTGGCTCCCAGCACTCTGGGTTGGGAAGACTCCCTGGAGAAGAGAACAGCTACCCACTCCAGAATTCTGGCCTGGAGAATTCCACAGACTGTATAGTCCATTGAGTCAGAAAGAGTCAGACGCGAATGAGAGACTTTCACTTTTCCTGGTAGCTCAGCTGGTAAAGAATCCGCCTGCAGTGCATGAGATCCCGATTCAATTCCTCAGTCGGGTAGATATCCTGGAAAAGGGATAGGCTACCCACTCCAGTATTCTTGGGCTTCCTTGGTAGCTCAGGCAATAAAGAATCCTCATGCACTGTGGGAGACCTGGGTTCCATCCTTGGGTCAGGAAGATCCCCTGGAGGAGGGCAGAGCAACCCTCATCTCCAGTATTTTTGCCTGGAGAATCCCTGTGGACAGAAGAGCCTGAGCGTGCAAAGTCAGATGCAACTGAGTGACTAAGCACACTACAGCATGTTTTATCCACTGCTGTTTCAGCAGTGCTGGCATAGAGTAGATTATTAAATGGTGATTAAATGAATAGATGGTGAAAGACCCCAGACTTAGTTCCCTTAGGAGAGCCAGAATCTGAAAGGAGTTTTCTATTACACTTTAATTTAGGGGCTGGTAATTGGAGAATAGAACTACAAGATCTGAGATCCTTCAGAAGGTTGCAGTAGGACTCACTCCTGTTAATCCTTGGCCCTCTCAAGATGAAAGCTTGAGGTATTGTGCACAGCCCAAATGCTGCCATGCCAGTCACCATCTTCCTCTTTCTAGTTGGTGTAAACATGCCTGAGAACCAATCAATGAAGGACAGCCCATCTTCAGTCAGAGCAAAGCATTCTGGGAAGCACCCTATGGATGCTTCACTTGTGGGCATGTGGGCACACCCTGTGCAGCCCACTGCTCTTCTGAGTATTCAGACGCCCTCCTCTTACATTTATTTTATTTTTATTAACTTGACTGTGAAAAAAAAAAAAAAATGTTTAAACTCTACCAGCAGTGCTATCTAATGGAATCAGTTTGGGAACTTGAAGAATGCATGCAGAGCCCTGAAGAGCTGCAAATAGAAGTCACAGGGACTAAGCTAGGCTATGGTCCTCTTTTCTTCTCCTTGGGTTATGTTCTCACTGCCCTGCAGGAATGTAGCAGTCTTTTAATGCTCTGTGACAAATTACCCCAACCCTAGATGCATACGGGCTTCCTAGGTGGCGCTAGTGGTAAAGAACCTGCCTTCCAACCCTGGAGATGTTAAGAGAAGGGGGTTTGACCCCTTGGTCAGGAAAATCCCATGGAGGGGATTTGCATGGCAACCCACTCCAGTATTCTTGCCTGGAGAATCCCATGGACAAAGGAGTCTGGTGCGTTAGAGTCCATAGTGTAAGGAAGCAACTTAGCACACTTGCACTCACGCATATAGATGCCTAAAACAACAGACATTATTGCACTGGTTCAATGGGTCAGTGATACAGGCGTGGCTTAAACAGATCCTTTGCTCAGTCTTAAGAGGCTGCAATAAAGGTGTAGCTTTGTGCTTTTCTGGAGTTTGGTTTCTGTTTCAGGCCTAGGTGGTTGCTGGCAGAATTCAGTTCCTTGTGGCTGTAGAATTGAGGTCCTTATTTATTTTCTTGCTGGCTGACAGCTGGGAGCCACTCTCAGCTCCTACAGCTGCCTGAGTCCTTTGCTAAGGGGCTGTCTTGACAGGGCTGCTTAGTTTTCCAAAACAGCAGGGGAGTCTTTGCTAGAGTCTGCTAAGATGGAATCTTATGTAACAATATGATTGTAGGCATAACACCCTATCACTTTTGCCATAGTCTATTGGCTATGCATCATTCACAGGTTATGCCCATACTCAAGTGGAGGGAATTATACAAGGATGTGACTCTCTGAGGGTCACCGTTGAGGGTCACCTTGGGATGTGTCCACCACAGGGAGCAATCACAGAATATTCTGAGACCTCTATGTGACTGTGAGCCACCATTACCTAACCCCTTAAAGACTTTCTACAAAACTCTCTAAACTTACAAGAGGCCAGGCTCACAGGAAAGAGCTAATTTTGAGCAAGAAGGTGGATCAGTAATCAAGAGAAGCTGATCATTAGAGCCAGAAAAATGGCCAATTGCCTCCTCCTAATTCTCTCAAGAAGGAAAACGTGTAGCAACATGTACTTAACCATGGGTCTGGGAGCTAGGGCAATAGCTGTTGGGTTTGACTGTCATTAGACATTTTACATTAGGGATTCCTATTTTCAACCCATTACGAAGAGGACAGTTGAGTGTCACATGGCCAATGTCCTTACTTGGGGCCACCACTATTGTTTCTCTGCTTATTAAAAATTGGGGCTTCCCTCACAGCTCAGTTGGTAAAGAATCTGTCTGCAATGCAGGGGACCCCAGTTTGATTCCTAGGTCAGGAAGATCCGCTGGAGAAGGGATAGGCTACCCACTCCAGTATTTTGGTCTGGAGAATTCCATCGACTGTATAGTCCATGGGGTCACAAAGAGTCGGACACGACTGAGCGAGTTTCACGTCACTTTAAGGCAAAATACCTGACAATCTTCCAGTTCCTGGGCTCCTTTAGTAGCTAGAGTCAGTTTCCCTCCTCCTACTTTGCTGAAAGCTCTGAGGGGCCAGTAAAACCCTTAAGAAGCTGGGAAGGGAATGTGTATGTGTGTGTGTGTTGAGTGGGGATGACTGCCTTTCATAAGCCATTGCTGAGGTATGTGTTAGTCTCTCTGTCATGTCCAACTTTTTGTAACCCCATGGACTGAAGCCTGCCAGGCTCCTCTGTCCATGGAATTCTCCAGGCAAGAATACTGGAGTGGGTTGCCATTCCCTTCTCCAGGGGATCTTCCTAACCCAGGGATCGAACCCAGGTCTCCCACATTGCAGGAGGATTCTTTACTATCTGAACCACCAAACAGTTGCACACAACTGGGATTTGTTGGCACAGCTCAACTTTCAGCAGTCCCCTTCCACTTTTCTTCTTCATTTATTCTTTCTATATGCCTTGAAATATCCTAATATTTTATTCTATTTTCCCTGACAATAAAACCAAATCAGTAAACTGCTACTGCTGCTAAGTAACTTCAGTCATGTCCTACTCTGTGTGACCCCATAGACGGCAGCCCACCAGGCTCCCTCGTCCCTGGTATTCTCCAGGCAAGAACCCTGGAGTGGGTTGCCATTTCCTTCTCCAATGCATGAAAGTGAAAAGTGAAAGTGAAGTCGCTCAGTCGTGTCCAACCCTCAGCGACCCCATGGACTGTAGCCTTCCAGGCTCTTCCGTCCATGGGATTTTCCAGGCAGGAGTACAAAGGCCCTTGAAATTTCAACTCCTAAGTCAAGTGTCCTGATATACAGAAACTACAGGATTGAAAAAGAAGTCACTACATGTGGAACACACAGGAAAAGAAATAGTGGAGATTATAGCAACTTTTGAGAATCTAAGACCATCAGGGCTTCACTCAAACATTTAAAATAGAGAAATGATGCAGTTTCAGGTGAAAGAGTGGTTGAACCTGAAGCAGCATCAGTGGTTGGCAAAGACAGCTTTGGGAGTACTGTGCTTTTTGCATTTATCTTGTGGACTCTGCAATGAGAGGGGCTTTGCTACATGTCCTCTACAGTTCAGCTGAATGGTTCCATTGCTGTGATCACCTTGGACAGTTCACAGCATAAAGAGGAACAGGCCTAACTGAAGCTTGAAGCCCTGGAGAAAACTCAAATTTCACTCAGTGATCTTTAAATGCTCTTCCTAGGATCTTACGAAGCTGTAAAAGACTCAGTCAAAGGAAGATACCTGGGTGATTTGAAGGCTAGTAAAGAGAAGAGGGTAGGCATTGAAGTCAGAATAACTTCTGAGACACTAGGAGGCTAACATCAGTAACAGGCACGGTTTCAATTTCTTCCTGTCCCTCAGTCTCAGGTGATGTGAGGGCCGGGTGGCCCACACATGTTCTGTAGGACCAAACTGATTAGTCCGGTTAGTCAGACTGAAGTGAAAGGTCTGTCAGCATGTCAGAACAGGCTGGGTGGCCGTGTGGGAAGACACCTGCAGTGAAGACTGGGGAAGGTTCACTTGGCATTTGGGTGACACTTTGTTGAGCGCTTTCTCACATACAGCGGTCAAGCTAGTCTAGTATCTGAGATGAGCCCTGGCTCAACTGCCACTGAAGATTCATGTCTGCTTTTCACTGCCTCTTCCTCTTGGGAAGGATAGTTCTGGGCTAGAGGAAGTAAGGGATGGTCTTCCTAGACTTTCAAGAGTCAAAGCTTGACTCAGTCTGATTACTATGAGGACCAAAGTAACTAAGCACAGTGATGAATTATAAGCTATTGAATGAAGTAAGAATTTATGAGTCCATATCAATAATAAATAGATAATAAATAGAGGAAGAGGTATAGCCTTTATTTACATTAGATTCAGAGGACCAACTAGGAAATGGAAAGAGTAGAAGTTGCAAAATTGTCATTTTTCTTCCAAAATAGTAATGATTGGATCGAACAAATCACAATTAGATGCAATATCTGTGCTGGGGGGTTTGATGTGGAGCAGAATATCTGTATAGCTGTAAAATGTCTCATAGAGACTGTTTCTCAGGTGAAAGGAAGAACAAAAAAATCATTACAGTGGCAAATCAGGCAACACCTTGACTGTTGTTTTAATTTTCAAAATTAACATCACCAGTGAAAGACAGATGGCTGTTAGGCATCCCCAGATTTGATTCCCAGAAACAAACAAATTTATCTATGTATTATTTTTGCCTGAGATCATCAATCTAAAACTAATCAGGAAACATCAGACAAATCCAAAATGAGAAACATTCAAATAAAGAAGAGACATTGGGGTTTTTATTTCTCAGAACTACCAATGTCATGATAATCAGAAAGGTACGAACATGATTCAGAGAAAAGGAGGCTGAAGAGATAGAGTAGCTAAATGCAATCCCCCATCCTAGACTAAAGGATATTTTTTGATCCAAATACTTTTGTATTGTGGACACTTATTATTTAAAGTATTATATCAGTATTATGCTGTGTGCTAAGTCACTTCAGTTGTGTCCGACTCTTTGTAACACCATGGACTGCAGCCCACCAGGCTCCTCTGTCCATGGAATCCTCCAAGAAAGAATACTGGAATGGGTTGCCATGCCCTCCTCCAGGGGATCTTGCCAACCCAAGGACTGAGCCCTGTCCCTTACATCTCTAACACTGGCTGACAGTTTCTTTACCACTAGCACCACTTGGGAAATATTAGTATTAAATTTACTTAACTGGAGAATTTTAGTGAGTTATGTAAGAGAATATCATTATTCTTAGGAATTAAAGATCAACATATTTAGGATTAAAGGCCATGGTATGTGAAACTTCCTTCCAATGATGAGAGAAAGAGGGAGAAACAGGAGAGATTAAGCAAATAATAGGGTAAAATGTTAGTAACATTTGAATCCAGGTTAAGAGTATATTGATGTTCTTTATACTATTTTTATTCCTGCTTTGTTGTTGTTCCGTCACTAACTCATGCTCTGCTCTTTGCACATGAGTTGAGCATGACTCATGGAGTGCTGGACTGCAGCAGCACTCCATGAGTCATGCTCAATTCATGTGTAAAGTCCTTCACTGTCTCCCAGAGTTTGCTCAAATTCATGTCCAATGAGTCGGTGATGCCATCCAACCATCTCATCCTCTGTCACCACCTTTTCCTCCTGCCCTCAACATTTCCTAGCATCATAGTCTTTCCCAGTGAGTTGGTTCTTCACATAAGGTGGCCAAAGGATTGAAGCTTCAGCTTAGCATCAGTCCTTCCAATGAATATTCGGGGTTGATTCCCAGTAAGATGATTGGTTTGATCTTGCAGTCCAAGAGACTCAGGGGTCTTCTCCAGCACCACAATTCAAAAGCATCCATTCTTTATCACTCAGCCTTCATTATAGTCCATCTCTCACATCCATACATGAGCACTGGAAAAATGAGAGCTCTAACTCTATGGACCTTTCTTGGCAATGTGATGTCTCTGTTTTTTAATACACTGTTTAAGTTTGTCATAGCTTTTCTTCCAAGGAGTAAGCGTCTTTTAATTTTATAGCTACTCTTTAAAAAATTTTTCCATTGTGCTGCATGATGTGTGGGATCTTAATTCCCTGACCAGGGATTGAATTCCCCTGCATTGGGAGCACAAAGTCTTAACCACTGGAATGCCAGGGTAGTCCTCCTTGCTACTTTTTAAAAATACAAATTTAAAGTTATTTCCAAATGTAAAGTTCATAAATGAATTATCCAATATATGTTTCTAAGTTAAAAATATCTAGTATGGTATATTTATTTGCTCTCTCATGTGTTCAAAAATGAATATAAACACTAAGACACACACTCTTTAATATTTATGAAAGTATCTGGAAATATACACATGACAAGAAAGTGTTGTTGACTTTTGCCTCTGGGTCAAGGACTGTGTATCTGGATGGGAGAAAGACCTAGTGTTTTACCATATAACCCTTTTGTAATGTTGGAATTAAAAAATACATGTACCTTTAAAACTGAAAATGATAGCTTAATTTAATTCAGTTTAATACATGTTAATTGCTATGGACATGAGTCTAGGCCCTAGAAATATAGTGAAAGGGCTTCTTTTCAATCGTTTGACTTCAAGTAACACATGTTCTACTTGAAGAGACAAGGAGAAGATGTTTTAATCAATGAAGAAAGGCAGGAAAACTGAGATCCTGTTATTAAAACGAAATAAGGGGTAAAGAAGTACAGAACCATGTTGTACATCTGGATCTCCCACTGTTTTAACTGCACCTCACCTGAGACATTTATACTTTATTTTTTTCACTTTGTAAGAAATTAAGTAACATTTTCCCCACTGCTTTCTACATAAGGGTGTTCTGCTGCTAAGTCACTTCAGTCGTGTCGGACTCTGTGTGACCCCATAGACAGCAGCCCACCAGGCTCCCCCATCCCTGGGATTTTCCAGGCAAAAACACTGGAGTGGGTTGCCATTTCCTTCTCCAATGCATGAAAGTGAAAAGTGAAAGTGAAGTTGCTCAGTTGTGTCCAACTGTTCGAGACCCCATGGACTGTGGACAACCAGGCTCCTCTGTCCATGGGATTTTCCAGGCAAGAGTTAGGGTTAGGGTTAGGCACTCCACTGGAGTGGAGTGCCATCGCCTTCTCCAAGGGTGTGCTAACTATTAATAAAATTATTTTATGGAAATTATTGAACTTCATTTGAAAAGGTCTGAAATAAATACAAATAGGTAATAATATTAATGTCAGTTAAAAAATACTTCTATGAAACATGCTCAAGTGTGGAAGGAAGAAAAAAAAGGAGAGAGGGAACAGGAAAAGGAAAGAAAAGGGATATAAGCCTTCTTCTATTAACTTCTTTAGACTTTTATCTGCTCTCTGAAATTTCTGTGTAATTTGGCATTTTACAGCAAATGTAGTCATGTTCCTTCGCTCACAGGCTTCCAAGAAAGCAGTTTTCATGTTTTCAAGGCCCGTTTTATTGAGACATACAGAAAGTGATGATTTTGGGACAATTACCTTGCAGTCATTCCACTGAGATTGAATCAAAGTTTGCCACGGTCTCTGACAACTGTTTTGGAACACATCCAGTTTAATAACATAGTTACTGTGGAACATTTCCTAAAGGAAAAAGACAAGAACATCAGCAGAATACCACTATATAAACACAAAGTTAAAAAGACTGTGTGTAGAAAGGGTGTTAATGGTCAAATTTTAAGACCACAAAAGCAATAAGTTCAAAGTTTGAAGTTGAAACCTGGGACTTAGAGTTTTCCACAGTACCATATATTACTGCCTGTATTGAATAATTTTTGAATGTTATTCTGATAACTGCAGAATGCATGAGGTCTGCTAGAAATGAACATTTTATATTTTTAACATTAATACCATTTGCATAATACTTTTTTTTCCAAATGCTTTCACATTTATTATCTTACTTGAGAACCTTTGCTGCTTGTCCAATGGCATTTTCATTAAATCACATCCCTTCTTCAGTAACCTATTCTTTCCTTTTGTAAATGAAAAGTACACTTTAATTGTAATCATAAATAATTATATGATTTATTATTTTGCTGGATACTATATTGATTATTGAATATAAAGGTTTAACAATTTGAGGATGGTATATGATACAAATTTAAATATGTTACAAAGCAATGCCTATGCTGCCTAGGTTTTCTGGCACAATTAGAACTGTCCTTTCAGCAACACCTTTGTAACTGCTGACCCTGAAACCCTATAACCTGAATTCAGATAAATTCTATAACAATGCATAGCATTCTACACATGATAATTTGCATGGTAATGCCTTTTTTATGTTTTGGTAAATGTGAAGATTATAATAGAAAACATCAAATTTTGTAGCAAAATAAGGAAATTATAAAAATGTATAAAACAGAACAAGGTAACCCTCAAGACAGTTCTTTCAATCATAGATTATTCTTCTCTGATAGCTCCAAGCATTTCCTACGTGTTCAGACCTTTGTATTACTTAGCCATGCAACATGTTGGGAGGAGACTATCTCAAATTTTTCAGCATGAAAGAACCTGAAAGCTGATTGCTAGAAGTGACAGGAGTGGGCAGTACAATATGAGCAAATTTAGTCTGTAGCTGTGAGTCTAAGAAGCTGTGATCATCCTGATAAATAATTGCTAGAGATGGTTTCCCAACTAAGGCGTCTGTTCGTCTTCTGCCAGTACATCACACATTTCAGTGACAGAGGCTGGAAACAACGGGTCAGGGAATAGGTGAAACTGGAGACGTTGGCGAGGAACGGAGGAAATCTTACAAAAATGAATCTTATAACACCTTGTATGAACTTTGTATTGTTATTCATATGGAGGAGGAAGTCACCAGAATTTCAACTTTATTAAAGCAGTGAACAATATATGTTTATATTTTAGGGGGAAAAAGTTCCGTTTGATTCTGTTAATGAAATGAAAGTAGACAACTTTAGAACAGAGATGGCAGTCAAGTGCACATTTACTTGAGGGTTATTGAGGAAATAGATGATATGGCCTGAACCTCTGTGGCATACGACTTGTGGCATGCGGAAGAGAAGGAAATGAATTTGGGCAAGAAGGATCAGCAGAACATGCATCATTCAAGTGAACTGAAGTTCATGAGAAAGAGCTGTCCTGGGAATCATAAGAATATAAATAGATCTGTGAAAATTGGTGAAATATCACAGTGATGTGAGAAGAGCCTTTTTTAAGCAGAAAAGAATTAAGGACTGGTCTTTGAAAAATATCAACACTTAGGAAAGGCAGAAGAAAATAAATAGCTCAAAGAATGAGACAAAAAAAAATCTAAGAGAAAAGTATGATAAAAGGAGTTAAGAGAAAGAAATATTTCATGAAGGTGGGAGGAGGCAATATTGTCAGTATAGTACTAGTTAATGTGAGGGGAAAAAATAACAAACTGACAAGCGTCCATCAGTTTTAGCAAAAAGGAGGTCATCGGTGACCTTGGGAATAGCAGATTTAGTGGAGTAGTGAGGAAAGAATGCAAATTAGCTTGGGTTTAGGAACGAATTAGAAGTAAATTGAGGGAGACAAAACTCAAGCTACTAACGTGAAGCGAGAAGGAGAGGCATTAAGTAGAGGGGACAACTGGTGTCGGCCATGAACTCTGGACTGATGTATGTATTTGTCAAGAATTCTGACTTATGTACCCAAGAACTGTCAGCACAAACTGGGACTTGTGCTTACATATACTGTTTACCAGACACAGATTGGTACCTATTTTGCATTTAGAATGATACTTAAACCACAACAGCATGCTGACTCAGCAGAGTGGTTCATACTTGATGGAAAGCTTCCCTCAAGTGTGCATGCAAAGTGCAGTGCTTGGCATATAGTCATTCTTCAATAAGCATCCGCATGACATGGCTAAAGAACTGGGTCTATTAATCTTGAGTTGCCTATCACTTTGGGAAAATAAATTCACATCCTTAGTTTTCTTTGCTTATAATTTTTCCCCAGAATGATGCTTCTATATCAATGTAACTGTTGGTTTTGAAATTGGCCCTCATACACAGGGCTAAGAGAGACAGAAGAAAGAGGCAGACCACTCGATGTTGGTAGGTGGCAGTTTTAATAAGCAAGGGAACTTACTTACAAGGCTTGTCTTGGGGAACCATAAGACAAAGAGATCTCCACACCCACCTGCTAATATCTTAAAAGTTTATGTAGAAGACTTTACTGAGCTTTCCAGCTGGCTCATGGTGAAAAATCTGCCTGCCAATGCAGGAGTCCCAGGAGACAAGGGTTTTATCCTTGAGTTGGGAAGATCCCCTGGAGTAGGAAATGGCAATGCACTCCAGTATTCATGCCTGGAAAATTCCATGGACAGAGGAGCTTGATGGGTTATAGTTCACGGGGTCACAAAGAGTTGGACACGACTGAGCAACTGAGCACATGCATGCATGTGCACAATTGTCACAAATCTCACTCGAATGGCCTCAACATCACAATACTCTCAAGGCTGCATCTTGGGCAGCTTCTAGTGTGGGAAAGAAAAGTGAAAGCACACTCCAAGGCCAGGGGTGAGGATGAGGAGTCTGACTGTCTGGCTCCAGCTTGAGAGGCAACTGGCAGGCATGTCCTCTTGATTACCTCCTCCAACATTTCACCCCTTCATGACCAACTTTTACAATTTTATATGGGCCCCTGGCATGCAGCATGCCCTGAGCTGTCAGCCTGGGGTTTAACTAGCATGGAGGTAGCTCAGCTTGGGGTGCTATCTTGCTGTTTTGGAGACAGATGCCATGGCAACTGTATAGGCACGTGTAAGAGAAAACACATTCAGATAATGATTTTCAAAAGAAGTAACTTTTTTTAACCAAGAGCCCCATGACCCAAACCGCTGATTGACTAAGGTAGTGGTCAGATCACACAAGGCATTCACTTGTGTTCTTATGTGGTTTAATAAAGATGACACATGGGCCAACTGATTAGGCATGAACATGCAACATTCTCTTTGGATAACGGTGCGGGTGCCTCCTTGCAGGGTAGTAATAATGCGCAAGGCTGTTTCACTTGGAGGAAAGCTTTTTTATTAGAGACATTTCAGCGTTCAGTATGGACAGGCTTTGTTGGCTATCACTTGAGGCTTACTGAGGGAATTTAGTAAAGGTTCCTATGTGTGCTGTAAATGTCCGCTAGGCCAATGGAGGAGACAAAGACAGTGTCCAGATGATTGTACCAGTGGAAAACAGAATGTGTCCACCTGGCCTGGAAGAGAAGGAGGTTGGTGGCTTCAGGAAATTGACCTGGTTGGCATGCTGTACATGCTAGCCGGTGGAGGCCACACTGTTGGTGTGAGATGATAGACTGGGGGTGGAATACGCCAGACCAGGTCTCCCATTTTCTCCCCTCTTTCAATAACACGTGTTCCATTTCCAGTATAATGCATTTTTAAGAGGTCTGGCTTACAGTACTAAATACTGAGTTGTTTCCTCTCACTCAGGGGTGCAATGTAACTTGCCTGCCCTGATGTGACATCTCATAAATTTTAGTGGATGTCTTTCTCAGGCATGATGGGGCTTGGTGGTCTCAACAGCATAATGCATTGATCCATGATAAGAGTCAGGGAAGAGGCTGGTTTTTGTGTGTGTGTGTGCATGATCTCTATACATTTGTAGCATTGGATATTTTGGCCTGGGTCTCCAGTCTGGTATGCGGGTCAAGAAGTCCCACTGGGTGACCATTCAAAGGTGTTAAAGCCTGAGCAGTACATTAGTCCACCCAGCCAAAGTGGTTTTACTTGTTAGTAATTTAATCTACTGCTTTAATATTCTACCTTGCTTTCCATTAACCCTGCTGCTTGCAAATTATAGAGGAAATGGAACTTTCACATCCTGTTCTGCCCAGTTTTGCATATTATGACCTTGGAACTATGACCCCAGATTACTGTCTATTTGATGAGGCTTTCTGTACATGGTACTCAGCTCTTCTAGTCTTCTAATGGTGTAGCAAGGTCTGTGTGGTAATAGGGGGAAACTTTGGGTTAGTCTAGATACAGTGTCCATGCAAACCAGGGCCTATTTAGAACACTCACACAGAGGAAAGAGGCCAATATATTCAATTTGCCAATCCCTCGTCAGTGGGGGACTCCAGTGAATGGCGTTAGACTCCTTTGGCAGTTATCTTGAGTGGTGTTTAGAACATGCAGGACATGCTGTCTTAAGAGTAATCTGGCATCCTTGGCAATACTCTACCCTCTGGAGGCACTACAGTGGACACTCCTCAAGTGCACTCAATCTGCTGTACTCATGTGTCAGTCACTAGGCTTCATTCTCAGGTGGGGCAGAAGCTTCCTGATTGCCAGAGGGTATCAATGCTTTATAAGTGGGAAAGTGGAAGACAGTGAGGACTGCCTCAGGCTCTTTCAGGTGAACCCAAATTTCTTGACCCCGGAGGACTTATTCATGATCTTCCACACCTGTTTTCCATTGTCTAAACCATAGAGTTAACCCTTTTAGAATAGCTCAACTGTCAGTACAGAGGATTAACAGCCAGGGCTTATGAGTGATTACCAGCCAAACCACTGAGTTCAGCCCACTGGCTGTGGTGATTCCTTTTTTTCCCAGGCATCTATATACCAGGCATCAACAGGAATTTCCCCTGCTCCATGTCTGCAGGCCACGAGGATAAGGATGGGGGCGCTTGGAGGATATGCATACTCTTCAGAGCCTGGAGGCGCCTGCAGTTTTAAAGACTGAGGGTTGGTGAACAAAGTACTCCTGTGCGGCAAGTGGGCCACTAAGTCAAAAAGGGAGTATAAACCATGACACAGGTTAGTCCACAGTACATATTCTCAACCCATCACCCCTTGATAGGTAGGGAAGTTCTTACCAGGCTAGGCTATCCTTTTGTGAGAGGATCTATGGATAAATGCAGTTTCCGCTGATAGAAACTGTTGCTCTATAGGAGTATATTGGGATGTTGTGCCCTACCAGAGCTGAGACCAAAGTCTTAAGGATACTCTCTCCTGTTTTTTCTGTCATAGTGTACAATTCATACCATCTGGAGTCACAGACACATCAAATTCAGATGGTAGTCCTGTTCAGGAGATGCTCAGAGCTCAGCTGGTAAAGAATCCACCTGCAATGCAGGAGACCCTGGTTTGATCACTGGGTCAGGAAGATTCCCTAGAGAAAGGGATAGTCTACCCACTATAGCATTCTTGCCTGGAGAACTCCATGGACAAAGAAACTTGGCATTTTATAGTCCAGGGGATCGCAAAGAGTCAGACACAACTGAGAAACTTTCTCTTTCACTGGTAGTTTTGCCTTCTTAGAGGCAGCTTGTTTTGATCCCCAGTTCCATAAGTGCCCTTTCTTTACTAGGTGGTATAAGGAATGGAGGCACTGTGCCAAGTGAAAAATAAAGATCTTTCAAAACCCCCAAATCATTACAAAGTCTTATATCTCTTTCACATTTGTAAGGGCTGAATAGAATTGCATCTTCTCAATTCCAGATTCCAGAACAGAGCATGTATTAGCCGTCTAAACAACTCCCCAAACTTCTGGCTGTGCCTGGACCTTGAATTTTCTGGGAGTTCATCACCCATCCTCTCCCTCTCAGATGTTCTAGCAAAGTCACAAACTGATCAGCAGCAGAGGCAAGTCTTCATGGGTTAGCATTATGTTATCAGTGAAATGGGCCTGCTTTATTGCTCAGGGAGGGAAAAGAGGGAAAGATCTTGGATTACTTCCCATGACATATTGTAGGTAATCTTGGGGGAGCAATTGAAATGTCCGTCATTGCCTTTTCCATGTGATCTTAATTTTTAGACACTTATCAGAGTCTTTTCCATAAATCTCAAAGATGAAGCTCTTTTGTAGGAACATATTATCAGAGAAAAACAAAATGATCTCCAAACCACTTTAAGATCCCAAGGCTCTGTCCTTGGGTAGCTTCTAATAAAACGAATATAGAACATACATCCCAAGGATGGGTAGGGATGAGGAGCCTCTGATTTGGTGCACTCATGGATCAACCAGCAGACATGTCCTCTTGATTACCTCCTCCAAGAGCAGAATGAGCTTATATCTTTTTCTATTTAAAATGACCCTATTTAAATATATCTTTTTCAGATGTTATTTAGAATTCATATATATATATATATATATATATATATATGTACATAG
Source organism: Capricornis sumatraensis (assembly GCF_032405125.1). Lineage (NCBI taxonomy): Eukaryota > Metazoa > Chordata > Mammalia > Artiodactyla > Bovidae > Capricornis > Capricornis sumatraensis. Next base: position 60,759,290 of record NC_091072.1, on the reverse strand, counting down.
TTCATAGGCACATAATTCACAAATTTACATATTTTTATAGAATAGCAGACTAGATGATTTTTCAAAGTGAATTGTGTGTACCAGATAAATTTTCATCTTAGTAGACTTGCATGCCTTTTTATTGTTTTTACTGTTCCTACCATGATGACATGTATTATTTTAACAATTAGCAAGTAAAAGATTATCAAGTACCAAGTGACTATAGTATATCCAGTTTTGGACAAGAGCACTTAATCAATTACAAAATACTTCTGATAAACCTACATATATCAAAAAATAAATCAAAAACTCTTGAAACTATAATGGAATAAAAAAAACACAGCTGAGTTGTCTTTAACTGATTTTGATAGTAAAACTAAGCTAGGTATATAATTTGTATATATACTTACCAGAATTTCATCTCACAGAGGAAACTTATTATGAAAGATTATATATAGTTCCCAAGGAGGAGGGAGAATCAGTTCTTGAGTTATTTAAACAGAATCTATGAATATTGTTAGATGCTTATATAATACATGCTTAGAAAGGGAATTCCTGATCATAATTTTAAAAAGCTATGTAAAATAAATGAAATTATGTCTTCTGCTTTGCTATTATCAAGTCTGCGCAATTCACCCTTCACTCTAGTCAGAACATAAAGTAAATTGTCTGGGAATTCACCAACAAACCTTTGAGACTGTGGTGATACAACTGTGAAGCCTAACAACTCAGAAGGAGATTAAAGGTTCCATTCCTGAAACACAGTAAGAATGTCACCTATCAAAGGCTGCACCTTTGGAGTCCTCGTAATAAAAGTCTCAGTCGTAATCTAATGTGCCATTAACATCAGAGTGTCTGCCAGCCTACAATATTGGTTTTGCTTTAAACATGTTGAGTACTAACCACCTGGCTTGCTTCCAGATTCCTAGTTGCTTGCGGGGTAATGACTGAAACTTTATCAGAGAAACTTAGCTCTTTGAAAAGAGACTTGCATGTAAGCGGCTTATGAAGAAACTGTTCTCTGCAACATGTCACTTCATTTCTAAAATATGTTTAATTCACACTGAGCATCAGAGGCATTCGTTTTGCAAAATTCCTAAGATTACACCACACTTGCTGTTGTTTAGTTGCTAAGTCATGTCCGATTCTTTTGCAACCCCATGGACTGTAGCCTGCCAGGCTCCTCTGTCCATGGAATTTCCCAGGCAAGAATACTGGAGTGGGTTGCCATGTCTTTCTCCAGGAAATCTTCCTTACCCAGAGATCAAACCTGAGTCTCCTGCTTGGCAGGCAGATTCTTTCACTGAGCCTTCTGGGAAGCCCAACTGACCAGTTAGGTACACATATATGATAAAGCAATAGTTTTGCCTGTATTCCCCTTATATGATAATTTACACATACAAAAAATAAAGATATTTTTAATGGATCTTGCCTCAGGATAAATTATCTCTTTTAGCTTAAAAGTTGCTTAGAGGCAGAAACATTCTCTTTTCAATGATGTAGAAAATATCATCCTTGTCACTTATCAAGCAATTAATTTGCTAGAAGAGGATGTTTTAGAAAATTCCTATTAGTGGCTAAAATCTGATTTATAATCTCTGTAGATTTCTAAGACATTTTATCTGATTACCAGAACAATCAGTGATTCTAAACTTTAGGCATAAATTTTTAGATAGTTTTATTTCCATTTGAGCAAGTCCTTCTATGACCTCAACTATTGTAGGCAACCATGACTGTTCAGGATCGTGTTGACCCTGAGAAAATGCAGTAAGGAAAGGAATGACCAATTCATAATGTAATGGAAATTACTTTTTCTTTTTGGCACATGAATTAGGAAGAAAGTAAGAAAAGGAGAGTGTTTGAAGTCGATCGTCATCTGTTAAAGGTCACATTTTCAGTGACATCTTTGCTACAAATCTGGGGGAGAAATTCTTCAAAATCCTTCGCTTCATCCTGTGGATGGCAAAGGTGAAATTCCTTTTGTATTGTTCAGATTCTTTTTTTTTTTTTTTCTCTTGGCGTGTTACCGAACACACACATGGAAGTGCACTTGTTGTGCTTTCAAGCCTTTTCCTGATCCAAATAGCAATATGTTGGCATGATCAGCTTCACCTTTGTGAAAAATTCCTATTTTCTACTATGTAATTAGATCAACTGACTGGATACATTTATTTTCTCCCAAAGATAACTAGTTCAACTGAAATTCATTTATACAAGCATTGTAGTTTAGGTCTAATAATGCTTTTGTGTTAAAGGATGGATGAAATCGAAAAGGTCAAAACTTATTTGACTCCCTTTAAATGTTTAATAGCCTGTTTACTTAAATTTATTCTATTTGAAATGCCAAGGCATTTGCCCTTTTCATGTAGCTTGCAGGGCTACTCATTAATATTTTTTTCTGACGTCCAGTCATTTCAAAATATTAAACATTTCACAATACATCTATATGTTGATAAAAGTCAATTAAACAGTTCCTACCTTCAAAGAGTGCTCAGTCTGATGGATGTAAAAATCAGTTAAAGATGCATCATAGCCGCCATTGTCAGTGCCTTTTCATTTGTTCAATACATACTTATAAGCACCTATTATATACCAGGCACAGTTCTAGGGTTTAAACACATATCAATAAATTCAACCTACAAAGATCCCTGCCCTTACAAGGAGGTTCCATCTTGTTGTGTAGTTACTAAGTTGACTCTTTGAGAACCCATGGACTGAAATCCACCAGGCTCCTCTGTCCATGGGATTTCCACAGCAAGAATACTGGAATAGGTTTCCATTTCCTTCCCCAGGGGATCTTCCTGACCCAGGGATCAAACCCACATCTACCTGCATTGGCAGGCAGATTCTTTACAGCTGAATCTCCTGGGAAGCCCTTCATCCTAACAAGGAGCAATTAAACTGTTTTATGTTCTGATCAATAAGATTAATGTCTTCTCCCCCCATGGGAACTTGTCAGGGCATGAATAGGCAGAGATGGAAGTAAGAGAATGGAAGTATCCTTTCTTCTCTTTAATAAGGACAATATTTGGTATCAGTCATCTTGAAAATACTTCTACATGGTCATATTGTGCTTTTTTGAAACTGTGCTTTCTTACAAATTATAAGCTGATAATTTGCTTATAGAAGTTAAGTCTAATACTATTTCCTACTGTATAAACTAAATTATGTTTTTCACTTTTACCATGAAGCTTTTCCTGACTGTTCCTGACAGAAGTCTATTCCGCTTTACCCTGGAAAACAACTCTTTATTAAAAACTTCTTTCATGATGCTCATTTTGTTTTTAATTTTGTAATTAGCCCTTTCTATCCTCACTTTCAGGAGAAGGCAATGGCACCCAACTCCAGTACTCTTGCCTGGAAAATCCCATGGATGGAGGAGCCTGGTATGCTGCAGTCCATAGGGTCACAAAGAGTTGGACACAATTGAGTGACTTCACTTTGACTTTTCACTTTCCTGCATTGGAGAAGGAAATATCAACCCACTCCAGTACTCTTGCCTAGAGAATCCCAGGGATGGGGGAGGATGGTGGGCTTCCGTCTATGGGATCGCACAGAGTTGGGCACGACTAAAGCGACTTAGCAGCAGCAGCAGCAGCATCCTCACTTTCAACATCCTCCATGGATTCAACCCACTATAGATGAAAAATATTTGGAAAAAAATTACAGAAAGTTCCAAAAAGCAAAACTTGGGTTTGCCATTCACCAGCAACTATTTACACTGTATTAGGTATTACAAGTCTAGAGATGTTTTAAAGTATACAGGAGGAGTGCATAGGTCATATGAAAACACTACACCATTTTATATAAAGGATTTTAGAATTGGCAGATTTTGGTATCTTTGGGGGTGGGGGGGTACCTGAAACCAATCCCTCTCAGATACTGGATGCCAAGAGATGACTATATGATTATGTGCTTTCTGGTATCATTATGAGATTGTAAGCTGTGCTGTGCTTAGTTGCTCAGTCGTATCCAACTCTGCAACCCATGGACTGTAGGCCTCCAGGCTCCTCTGTCCGTGGGGATTCTCCAGGCAAGAATACTGGAGTGGGTTGCCATGGCCTCCTCCAGGGGATCTTGCCAACCCAGGGATCAAATCCAGGTCTCCCACATTGCTGATAGATTCTTTACTGTCTGAGCCATGAGGGAAGCCATACTTACAGGCCAAAACTATGTGGTAGTCATTCCATTATCTCTGAGACCTAACCCAGCTTATGGCTCGTACTGAAAAATATTTGCTATATTAATTTGAGATATAACCAACCTAAATTAAGAAGTAGAACAAAGAACATTTACATGCACACATCGTATTCTCCATTACTAGTCTCTAATTCTCAATTTGAATTTTGGTGTGATTTTGAATTATGTGTGTTTGCATCTACCTACATCCCTAAATGCTCTGCCATTTTCTCCCAATATGTTAGGAACAAAAGTATAATTTCTGATTTCTATAACTGAGCCATTTTTCCCAAGAGACAAAAAGTAGCTAATTAAAATATCTTATTTTTATATTAATATAATGTTTTTACTCATTATTCTTATAATTCATGTTTTAAGAAATATGCATTTCTAAAGTCATCTAGATTGTATTTTGTGAACACATGTACCTATATCATTATGTGAGAAGTTACAACTCTATTATGACTAATTATTCAAAATTTATAACTATTTTTCATTTGCTTTCCAGTATATTTGAATATCTCTGGTCATTAATATTCAGGCTGTTCATTGATTTATGAACAATACTAGTTAGAGTATCTGAAACAAAATTAGGAAAAACATCAACTCATTTTTTCTCCTGCTAAATCTTTATACGTTTCATGATCACCCTGGATATAAGAAAGCACAAGTTCACATTGATAATCCCTGATAACATTCACTAGCTAGTGGAGATTGGTTCCCTGAGGAGTTAATCAGTTGACAGGCTCTGTTTGTTTAGTTTGACTTTGCTGATCTTAACAAGAATTAATTCTCCTAGCTGTGACGAATATATAAGTGTTGTAATGACATACATCTAACAGTTCCTTGCTGACTTTATTTTTTTGTTTTGTTTTATATAGGAGTCTTACATACACAAACAGAAAACATTAGGATTTGTTGGCATGAGGAATCAGTGTCAAAAATGCAAATCCTACTTCCTTCTGTTTCAAAAGGAAAATTCAACATTCCCTTTATTAAAGTGCAGACAAGTCCTGTGAATGTGAGCTTACTCTTGTCTCTCCCCTCCCGACCCCACCTCCATCAATATTGATTTAAATGTTTCCCCTGATTAATGGAAAGCTCCAGAAACTCTCTTTGGGGATTCAAAGGGCTCTTCTTACTTCAAGCTAAAGACATTTATTCCATTGGTTTAAATAAACATTTTTTAAGGAAAGCATTTATTGCATGTATTTTAGATTTATTGCATGCATTTTAATTTCTTATAAAATATACATAAAAAGGCATCTTAAGATCATCTGTTGATAATTAATGATGCACTCAGGTAAAATTTTAGGCTATTGATCTTTTTTGATCTTCCTGTTTTTTCTAGTCAAATGAGTTTCCCTAAGGGATATTTAATTGATTCCCTCTGGTTTTATTCTCCTTTTCTATTAGGTTGTTTTCCTTGTCTGTAAAAAAGTCAGTAGATAGAAGAGATGGATGTGGATACACAGTTTCCAGAGAAAATGAGCCAAATAAAGGGACCCTATCTTATTCTTTCTTTGTACCTGCAACATCTAACAAAGTGCTTGATGCATAATGTAGTTCAATAAATATTTGTTAAAGTGAACAAGGTGTACGAGGAGGTCATGCATAAGATCTACTGAAACAACATGTTATTGTACTTGAAGGAATAGGTACATGGAGAACATTAAAGTCATGACTCAGAAACTTAGAACATCAAGTTCTAGTCTAATACCAAGATAAAAGATTCTGGCTCATGTTTCTAGCTGTGTTACCACATCATTTAACTCCATTATGGAATAGTAATCTCAAACAATTTATTATTTTATTTCTTTTCCTCTACCATACCCACAAAATAATGTTAGCACATCAGAAGAAAGGATTATTTGGGTCAAATACTCCTATTTTTTCCCTGAATTCTCTCAAACACAGATACTAAACTATCACAATTAAGAATAGTACATTAAAATAGAGATTCATGAAAGATGCTAATTATGTAATGCTAAGTAAAAACAATCAGCACAATATTCTATGATCAAAAATATATTTAGCAAGACCAAAGTTTGAAATTCTATTCTATATGTTAAAATACTGAAATCTGATGCATGATAACAGAACTGCCATATTGAACCTATCAAGAATTCATTTACATGAGGGGATAAGTCACTTGAAATATTAGTTATTTTATCCTGAGAAAACTTGTGCCTGACTCTAAATGGAAAGCTGCAATTAAAAAGGAGGAATATTTACTAAATCTTTTGTTGAGGCATTAGGAGCACAGGACATGGTAATATTTAGAAGAGTGTGGCGGCAGCAGTGATGACTAGGATGTTTCGTCTTTACCTAGAGTTACTGTTGGTACTCACTGGAATATGAAATAGACACTGAGCTGTGAGAGGGGATTGTTCCTGGGGGACCTGTATTTTGAGGACATCACAGCAGCATCTCAGCTTTGTCAGTGCCTAAGGGAGGCTATCAAAAGTCGTGGGAATGAAAAGAATGGTGGCTTAGGCGTTCTCAGACGGAATCAAAATTACGAGGCAATACTGCCAAGGAAGAAAATGATAGAACTGAAATGAAAGCAAGAAGACTATTTCATATACACACTTGAAACACTTCCTGCAGAAAACAAAACAAGATGAGAGGGATTTGAAGAGACTAGAGGTCCTAAATAATTAGGCAGGGGTGATCCCTATAAAGACATTTTGATATATTATTCTGACAATAGCATGATAAGAAGAAACATAAATGATATTAACACATGCTTTTAAAATTTATGGGAAATAAAGACACTTTGGACTTAATTACCTTAAAACAATAACAGTATGCATGCCATGGTGCTGAATTTACATGTATTTCTTTCTGTTTTGCAGACTTTTTTTGTATAGTACTTGCTTGTATTATGTTCTTTAAAGAAACCAGTATAGGTAGTCAAAACTACTCTGCCCAATAATTTACGTTTTGACTACTTCTGAGTCTCATTTCTATTTTCGTTTGTCTCTCCATCCCGTTATCCCCAGTCTTAAAGGATGTTTCCTGAGCACATGAAATTCTCAGTGTGAACTTTGGACCAGATTCAAGGTACAAAATATTAGTTCCTTCTCTGGATTGATGGTAAGGAGATGATCATTGTTAGCTTTCAAGCTTCTCTTCAAAAAATTAACATGCTATGGACTCCAGTCAGAACACAGATATTTCTCTTAGATCCCTTTTTTGAACTCTCTCCGGCCCTGCTTTACTTGTTAGTAGCAACCCTGCTTAGGCCTTAAACAATGAATTTAGTTGTTATACAGAGTTTGCTCACTCTAAATTCAATTTTTAAATATAAGGTCTGAAATATTACTTATTTGACTTTTTTAAAAACACATGAAGTTATGCAGCTGACCCTTTCCTGTAATATAAGCAAAGTGGTGCTTGCCTGATTCAGGAGACTTAACATGAATGCGTAAATCTTGTCATCAAGTGATTCAGAACATCTTTAAATAACTATATGTGTGTCTGTCAGAAGAGTGAGATTATGTGTGTTAAGGTGCGGGGATGATGTGGAGTTAAGGAAAAAATATTGAAGATGTTACGCCTTATGCCTAAAACACTTTACCATCAGGGATGTGTTTTCAAACATAGAAAGTCCCACTTGCCATCCCTGCTGTATTTGAGGACAAACTCAGTTGGCAAAAGAAAAACAGGTAAAGCCAAAATAATTTCTAAAGACTCTAAAATTTTGAATACCTTAATAGAAACCCCAAATATTAAACTCAACTGCATGCAAAAGGCTATTTCATTCTGTTTTATTTTCTGTTTTTTCTCCACCTCTTTTGGAGTACCAAATTATCTTCCCCTCCCCTAGAGCCCATTTTTTGAGACTTAAATGATAATTTAATAAGAAATTTTCAGTGGAAACACTGTTCAAGGCAGAATTCTAATCACCAGCATAAAACAAAACCAAGACTGCTTTTTTGGTGCTTTGCAATCTAGTGAATTTAGATGGAAAATAACAAACAAATAATTACTTTAAGACATGACAATTGCTGGAAAGGAAATCAAGGAGAATAAGGGGAAAGGAGAAAATCATGATTTGAGAAAATCATGATATTTTAAATATTTATAAAATCAGTATTTTATATCATGATCTCTCTAATATGGTAGTTTTTATCAGAGATGTGGAAGAAGTGATATCCAGCCACCAAGGTCAGAATATTTTTGGTGCAGAGAGTTAATGCCTGGAAATAGGCACATGCTGAAATAGAAGAAGGCCATTGTGGATATAGTAAAAAGAACAAGGGCAAGAGTACTAGATCAGGTGAGAGGTGATGGTGGCTTGGACTAAGATCGTAAAAATGGAAATGATGTCAAGGACTTGAATTCTGGATGAGTGGGTAAATACAGATTCCAGCTGAAGACTCAGTCCTGGGCCACTCCATTAATTGGAGGTTGGAAAAATGAGGAAGAACCAGAAAAAGAGACTAAAAAGCAGTATTTATTGAGAAAGGGGGGAGAAAAAGAAAATATCTTTGATGCTGATAAAGAAAACAAGGAGGTAGTGATCAAACATAGCAAAAGCTGAAGAGATTATTAAGGACTGGAAAATGAATACCATTGAACTTGGCAACATGGAATCCATTAATAACTTTGAAAAGAGAATCTTCACAGGATAATGAGAGCAAAGCTTACTTGTGGAGACTTTTAAAACTAGTGGGAGAGTCAAAAAGGGATAGAGCAACATGTACACCCATGACTGATTCATGTTAATGTATGGTAAAAACCACCACAATATTTTAAAGTAATTAGCCTCCAATTAAAATAAATTAATTAATTTTAAAAAGTATATGAAAATGTTTAAATGACAGGTATTTCATTGGTTAGACTCAGATATTATCATATAAATCTTGAATAAATATTTTGAAAAAAATGAGTGAGACAATAAAGTGCAATAATGAACAAATGAATATGTGTTTGTGTGTCTTGAAACACGTTCTTGAGAAAATGTCTGTGTATGTCTGTAAATGGGAGCAGACAAGTGGAGAACTTACTAGGTAGACTGGATTGTGGAGTCAGAAGAGGTTCTTTTTTGAGTTGGGAACCATTATATAACTTTATATTCTGATGTGAGCAGTACAGTAGAGAAGGAAAAAAAAAAATCATCCATAACAGAGAGAAAGAGGGAAGCCAGTTGGAAAATGTATATCCAGGAGTATGCATAAAGGGCTGAAATCCAGGCCATTAGGTAGAGGGATTGGTTTTAGGCACATGATCCTTTCTTTTTCTTTTTAATAGGAGAAAAGACAGATATGTGGTTGAGTATGTAGGTAGGTTAACTGACTTGGTAACTTGCACTGAGGTAGGAGGGTAGAAATCTAAAAGGTTCTTGTTTGATTTCTCCTATTTGCTCAATGACAAAAAGAACAAGGATATCAGGTGAAAAGGAGAGATGAAATGTTGGAGGCTCAAGGAGATAGTGATGAAACTTTCACCAGAATTGAGTTATTCTCAGGTATTGGAAGGAAAGGAAATGAGCAAAGGAGCTGATAGACTTCCTCACCAGTAAATACAGATCCTCAGAAAGGACTCCTCATAAACTGTATTCCAGTCATATGGAATTCTTTTCTTACTCCTCAAATATATCAAACATTAAGGCCATTGAAAATTCTGTTGTCCTGATATGAGAACTATCTAACTTTAAAAAAATAATGTATTGTTTTCTTAATTTTTATTTATTATTATTGGCTGTGCTGTGGGGCATGAGGGATCTTAGTTCTCTGACCAGGGATTGAACCTGGGCCCCCTGCATTGGGAGTGCAGAGCCTTGGCCACTGGACCACCAGGGAAGTCCCAAGAACTATACAACTTTTAATCATTTTTTAAACTTCAATTTAAATTCCAGGAAGTACTCTTTGTACTTGCTCCTACCATTGCAATTATCATATCATATTGTACAAACTTCTTTTCTTTCTCCACTGACTGTGTATCCCTCATATGGTGGCATTACATCTCCAGTAACTATGGGGAAAATATTGCACATTATAAAATTACAAATATCTGTTATTACATGCAGCTGATTTTGTTTCATTTTCTCCCTCTCAACAAAATTTAATTCAGTGAGTACCTACAAATTTGTATTAAAATTATATGTTGTTTTTTAAATTGGAAACTATTAGAAGCACTTTTACTTCAACTTCATGACTGGTAACACTGAAGAAAGGAGAATACAAGTTGCAATAGTCATTTGAAAAATGCATATGTCCACTATGGTGTATGGAGATTTGGGAAAACAACAGCAACAATAATAACAACAGAAACTAGGAGGTAAGAAAGCAATAATAAAGATTATATAATTCTTAAACTTTAAAAGTTCATTTTTGGGTTTAATTATTTCTGAAGAGATTAAAGTTAAGTACAATTCATCTTCTGGCTGAGATTTTTTTAATAGTGTTCCATAATTAACTCAAGCCTGTTAAACTTTGACTGCCATCCAAATATAAAGGTATAATTTAGATGGATAGAAACAGACTTTGCAAGAAAACAATGTAACAATAAAAGCCATTATTTTCTTATTTTATTCAATGTCAGGAAAGTATAATAAAAAAAAATCTGTCACTTTTGATGGAGAAGACATTGTAATTAAATTTAGTCCTACTTGAGAACTTTGTTTCAATTTGATTTTCAGTTAACCAAAGCTCATTGTTTAGTTTAAAAGCTTGCAAATATGGTTGTCTTATCTGCACAAAGGGATACATTTGAAGTGCCACACCTGATTTTAAAATATATTTTCAGGTCTCTCTGATCTGTATTATAATTTTACTTAAAGCTGATTCTCTTTTTAAAAGGAGAAAATTTTTTTCACATTTCTTATTTTCCTTTTTCAGACAGCTTATATTTGGGGTTTTTGTACTGTGGATTGTACCTGTGTGATGGATACAAGTACAGAGTTTCTTTGAGAATTCCTGTTTCTAACTTATGTGTGTGTGTATGAGTATATTGTTGAACAAGATGGAGGGTGCAAAGTTATCCCATTTGTTGTTGAAAGATCTTGCTTTTTTCATTATGATATGATAGAAAGTACCAGAAACTGATTAAAAAAACCAGAAACCTAAAAATGATACAAATGAACTTACAAAACAGAGAGAGGCTCAACACAGAGGGAGAAAACAAACTCATGGTTGCCAGGAGAAGGGATAGTTAAGGACTTAGGGAAGATCATGTGCACCCTGCTACATTTACACAGCAAGTTGTGATAGTCTCAGCAAATGTTGGATATGGCAGTCAATAAAAAAATAAAATAAAATAAAATAAAATGAATTACCAGCAAAGACCTATTGAATAGCACATGGGACTCTGCTCAGTGTTATGTGCCAGCCTGGATGGGAGAGGGGGCTTTGGAGAGAATCAGTTCAGTTCAGTTCATTTCATGCAGTCATGTCTGACTCTTTGCTACCCCATGGACTGCAACGTGCCAGGCTTCCCTGTCCATCACCAACTCCCAAAGCTTACTCAAACTCATGTCCATTGAGTTAGTGATACCATCCATCCATCTCACCATCTGTCATCCCTTTCTCCTCCCACCTTCAATCTTTTCCAGCATCAGGGTTTTTTCCAGTGAGTCAGTTCTTTGCATTAGGTGGCCAAAGTATTAGAGTTTCAGCTTCACCATCAGTCCTTCCAATGAATTCCTTTAGGATGGACAGTTTAGATCTCCTTGCTGTCCAAGCGACTCTCAAGAGTCTCCTCCAACACCACAGTTTAAAAGCAACAGCTTTCTTTATGGTCCAACTCTCACATCCATACATGACTACTGGAAAAACCACGGCTTTTACTATTTGGATCTTTGTCGGTAAAGTAATGTCTCTGCTTTTAAATATGCTGTCTAGGTTAGTCATAGCCCTTCTACCAAGGAACAGGCATCTTTTAATTTCATGGCTGCAGTCACCATCTGCAGTGATTTTGGAGCCCAGAAAAATAGTCTCTCACTGTTCGCATTGTTTCCCCATCTATTTGCCATGTGGTGATGGGACCAGATGCCATGATCTTCATTTTTTGAATGTTGAGTTTTAAGCCAATTTTTTCGCTCTCCTCTTTCATTTTCATCAGGAGACTCTTTAGTTCCTCTTCCCTTTCTTTGATAATGGTGGTATCATCTGCATATCTGAGGTTATTGATATTTCTCCCAGCAATCTTGATTCAGCTAGTGCTTCAAGTCTGTTGTTCCATGTCTGGTTCTAACTGTTGCTTCTGGACCTGTATACTGATTTCTCAGGAGGCAGGTAAGGTAGTCTGATATTCCCATCTCTTTAATAATTTTCCACAGTTTGTTATAGAAATACAAAACCTATGAGAATGCTATACCCCAATACAAAATGTTTTTGGTGTTAAAAATATATAAGTAAATTAAAAAAAAAAAAAGCTGTATCTCTAATAGATAATCCAGAAAGACTTGATTTTAGGCAGAGGAGCTTTGCTCAACCTTCTGCAGTAATGTCTATGGCAAAGAATCCCCAAAATAAGAGATATGCTGTATGTATATGTAATAATTGAATCAGGCAATGTTACACTGACAAGAAGCACAAAACTGGAGATTAAAGAAAAGAAACCAAAAAAATCCCAGAAATTAAGTCACACAAACTTACACCTACAAAATGCACAGCTTGTGGGGAAAAGGACGCCAGGGATAGCAGCCACATATCCTCTTTTTATCTGAAAGATATGTATACCCTAACTTACTCCAGAATGCATGATCCAGGGGGAATCTTGTAAATTATAGCATTCTCATAGAAAACAATCCGTACTCCATAATGAAATCTAATATGGAGTTCTTCCAGGCTTAGGGTATAAAGGTAAATCATGAAGACCCTTTGAGGCCATAGAATCTGAGACTAGAATCCACAAGAAACTGATATTGAAACTACCAAGTGATATTTTGGGGGCTCCGAGGAGCACTGGTTCTTTATGTCTCAGTGCAAAAGTTCAGCAAGAGACAAAATGATAGATAAGAAGTGATTTATTAGAATAGGACACTTATAAGTCTTGCAAATGGGCAGGAGAGCATTGTGTTGACCCAGGTACTTAGTGGGTTACATTTTTATAACCAAAGGGAAAGAGGAAAGGGTGAGAAGACCACCTCCTTCCTTGTTCTTCTAGTCTTCCATCATTAACTCCTCCTACATCTTGGGCAGGGGAGGTTTGAAAAAATTGAGGCCTTGGTATCATAAGTGTCTTTCCCTTTGAATCGTCACCTTTCCCTGAATTATTGTTTTGTGTGTGCAGAGAGCATGTCCTTGGGGTCATTAACTTGTTGAGGTCTTTGGGCAAGGTACAGGCCTTATTTATCCACAATTGTTATATTGTCTTGAGGCATGACTTGCGGCTCCATTGTATGGATTTGTTGCTAAGCAAGTTAGCTTGGTTTTGTTTTTAGGCAAGCTTGTCTGGCTTTCATGCTAAGTGACTTGCCCTGCTTTATGAGCCAAGCAAGCCCACATTGTTTCAGGATTTTCCCATTGCTTTCTTGAATGATCACTCACTCACTTTGGTTTCCCAAAGTTTAAGTTTTTTCTCTGGTTATAACCCTCTAGTGGGATTTCTGAACTATTTGATTATTCTACTCAGTCCCTATCAATATGATGCAATTTGACCTAATGTTAGAATCAGACTATTGGATCCAAAGGAAAGAAACTTATTTATTATTTAGCAAATATTCATTGTGCATGTATTAAGTTTCAAATATTACTCTAGACACTAGGAGTAAAGCAATGAATGAGGCAGGTCTCTACCCTCATGAAACATTCAAAAGGTGGGTGGAGATGGACAAGAAATAAAAATCAGAAGGTAAAAAGCTTTCTGAAGAAAATAAAACAGGATAATGTAAGAACTGATTAAATGGATGTTTCTGGGGGAAGGTCTTTCTGGTGATTTGATCTTAACAGAGAATGACAAACACAATCCAGAAGGGAAAGGGCCTATGACTAAGGAAACAGGAAATGCAAAGACAGAAATGAGAAAGAGCTTGAAGAGTTACATAAACAGAGAAATTCAGTATGTCTAAACTATAGAGATAATTGGAAGAGTAGTCAGAAATGACACCATGCAAGAGAAGAGGATGTAGAGTGGGATACTCTGTGGAATGCAACCAGAACTTAAGGGATGCAACATAACCTGATTAATTTTTTTCAAAGATCACTCAGACCCGCAGGAGAGGAGTGGATTATATGGGCACATAATGAAAACAGGAAAACTATTTAGAATAGTCCAGTAGACAGGTGATGGGGATTTGATTTTAGGCACAGAGATGAAGAAACTTGAAACTTGCTCTAAACATTTTTATCACCACATAATCTTCTCTCATTTTCAAACTGCATCTGTGGTTCTTTCACTTTTAACTTTCATTTGGATGGGCAAAAGCCCTTGTTAAGCAAATATTATACAATCCAATTCCATATATGAGATATGTGAATATTGATGCATATAACTTTTGAATAAGATGTGATCAGTGTCTCAGTTTATTTTCACTTGATCTTAGCCAAAAGGCCAGGAAGCAGTTCCATGCATTTTCAAATTGATATGCTAGTTTCTTTTAATTAATCTGTGTTGAAGGACCATTAAACATAAACTATTTACTTACTTATTTGGCTGCATCGAGTGTTGGTTAGGGCATGCAGGATATTCATTGCATCATGTGGACTTTTCGTTGCATTGAATAGACTCTCCAGTTGTGGCATGAGATCAATAGTTTCAGCATACAGGCTTAGTTGCTCCAAGGCATGTGGGATCTTCCCCAACCAAGTGTCAAACCCATATCCCCTGCATTGAAAGACAGATTTTTAACCTCTGGACAATCAGGGACATCCCAAACATAAACTCCTATGATGGTTGTTCTTTGGATTTTGGAGAATAATGATATAACTATTACATATAACAGTAAAATAACACAGTGTAGTATTATTGACTATTTCTAGTCACTGTGAGATTTAAAACTAAGCGACAAAAGAGGTGTTTATTTCCTTGTATTGCTTTATGGTACTGGCATAACTTTATCACCAAGCAGTCATTTTGCCCCATTGTCTGTGAACCCACCGATCTATGGCAGCGAATTCTAGTGGAGATGGCCTTGAACAGGCAGAGCAGCAGCAGCTCTAGGGAAGGAGCAGTAGGTCTCGGACTCACTTTTGAAAAGAAGCTGACAAGTGCATGTCTGCCCCCAACTGATCTGTCAGTTTAGATCACTGATGCCAAAAACCAGAAAGGCAAATTTATTAGAAAATCTCAAGTAAATTAGAAAGATATCCTCCAGCCACAAGTTCTCTTATCCTTCAGCACAGGAAGCTAATATTCCAGGAGTTTAGCTATTGAGCTGGTAAAGATGTCACACCCTGAAGTCCATGGGGAACCACGTCAAGTTGAATTCGCAGAACACACCATTAAATGCTTTCTTTTAAAGATACAGTCCCTGAGAGAAACTTTTTTTGCAATTTATAAAAAAAACAATAATCTCACTGAAAAGCCATAAGTGCCTTTCTTTTTCTTTTTTTATAACCAACTAGTTTCATATAGCGATCTGCAATATGAGTTGATACTAAAATATCAAATATCAATTAGGTGATGAAAGTAAAATCCAATAAATAAATGCAATCATTAAAGTTTCTACTGCCCATTTTTTTTTTTAATCTTTGGTTGTGGTATAACAATGTCATAGTGATATTTTTTCTCCTGTCAGAGAATAGCTGTACTTGCTTTTCAGTGATTCTGTTTTGTTCAATGATATATATCCTCTGTATTCAAAAACTGTGATAACAAAAGAACTATATTATAAGACATTTAATATAATGCCCTGTATCCTTGGGTAGAAATAGATTAGAATATTTGTAATGTGATTTCATAGGCAGTTTGATGAAACAGAATTTCATTTGAAGAAAACTTGTGCTTGCTAGAAAAGGATGATTTACTGGATATACAAATAAGATGACTATTCTTACTTTATTTTCCTCATCATTATACTAGCCATATTGGAATAGGAATTCTAGGGCTACAGTCTTTGAATTTAGAGAAGCAGTTATTATCTTTCTTTGATGGAAATGTTAGGAGGTAGCATAAAATTTTTTCCCTCTTTTGAAAAGACCAAAGCACTAAAAAGTTACCTGGTTTATTAACACTTAAGTCACACAGCAGCTCAAACTTTCCAGGACTAAGTATGGATCTGGGGATAATCCCTGAAAGAATTCTACCTTGGACAAAGAAAATGACTCAGATCACATCTACAGGATTCACCTTAACAGATGCAAAAATAAAGTCATGTAAGAAGAAACTCTTGTCTGGGTTACCTCCTCTGAAAGTAGGATATGAATAGCAAAAGAAACTAGTAGAAGATATGGGGGAGATGTGGAAGAGACAAGGCATTAAAGACCAAGTTAAAGATGAGAAATAGCTGTGGAATTTTTTCTTACAAAGACAATGGAAGCAAAGGGCATATTGCCGTACGCTAATCCCAATCTCTTGGCTTATTCTGTGTCTGTTCTCTATGTTCTAATAAAGCTTTGTTGATATACTTACCACTTCACACCATATTATTAGCTGACCTCCCTCTCCAATCACATTAGAAGCATAAGAACAAACAGGGAGACTCTTATTTCTTTACTCCCAGTGTCTAGCACTATATCTAGAATACATCATTTGTCAATTCTCTGTCAAATGAAGGAACTAGGTTCAGCACCATACGATCTCAAGAGAGACGAAGTAAGTAGGTAAACATTGAAAACCAAAATAAGTATTACTCTAGAGTAAAATCTGAGATAATATGGAAGCACACACATTGGTATAATTCTATTAAATACAAAGACATTTGACCCTATTTAGCCTATATGTAAACGATGCTTTATAGAAAATGATAATTTCACATTAAGTATTTTGAAATATTTAAAATATTTTTAATGCTTTTAGGTGGCTTTATTGTTTCCTAGTTGGATGCTAGTGATCTAGAACTCAAGAAATCCAATGCCTAGAGTGTTCTGGACCTGGACTAAAGTTGAATTTATGGGTGAGTGTTAGATGGTACCACAGGAAAGCTATCAACCCTGGGAAACAAGACAGAGCCTGACATATCACATCACAGTTCTTTAGAGTTAACTGGTTTATTACTGACAATTCTGTTTACTGAAATTCTGAACTTTGTTACCAGGGAAAGAAAGCTGCTGAATATTGCATCTGCAAATCAGACTTTGCCCCAAGGTGAATCTAGACGTTTAGAAGAGATATATATTGAAGGCAGAGTTGAGCATCACAACTTGATTAGGAAATATCCATTAAAGAAAAGTAGAGACACCTAAGATAAACCAGCTGCTATTGTTATCTGAATGCATTTATCTGTGTATAAAATCTTAGATTCAAATAAAATATCTGTAACGTATGGGACTTGGTGATTAATGGGCAGGTAAATGGGAAGCGAAAAGGATTTCAAGAAAAAGGAAAGTGAGAAAGTTGAGCCTAAATTTTCAGGCTTCATCTTTCAAAGGATGACAGAATTATAATCTGTGTTGCTATTAGAAGGCAAAATAGAAGGCAGATGAGTGAGAGTATTAGAATTTCTATCTTAGCCCAGAAATGATATTCAAGAACTTTTACCCAAGAGGATTTTTTTTTGTTGTTTATAGGATAATAAAGTTATTTCTCACTTTCATCTTTAGTGACTGTGGGATAGAGAACTGAGAACTGGTGGGAGTGATTGAAGAGTGATAAAGAAAATTCATCTTCTCACTTGTGTCGAGCTAGATTCCTTAATCTCATGCTTCTTTCCCTCTTATGTCTAGTCTTGCTTTTGAATTGCTTGCCCGTAGGGAGATGGAAAATACAGATAATTTTTATTTCAATCAACTTGAGAAATAAAATTGATTTGCTTAAGATCAATTAAATTAAACAATAGGTTGGGAAGAATTTCATGTGCTCTAAAAGCTGATGCTGATGCTAAGAATATTAAGAATGTTGAAAGTTCTAAAATTATTTCAGTTTAAAGCTAAATATGAGTCATATGAAAAAATAACTGTCAAAAGTTATATTATCTTTTAACTAATGTTTTCCTTAGAAGAAAATAATTCCAAGGGCTAGAAATAAGATTCTGGCTTTAACAGTATGACTAATAATAAATCACAATGTAGATTTATCTTCATTAAGCTTTGCAAATTTTTTTTTTTCTGAAGGATATCTGACTTTAACACAATAAAAATTTTAATGATTTAATTCTTGTAACTGCTGTTAAATACTGTTCTATATTCAGAGAACAATTAATATGTATGCTGTTGTGCAATATTAAATAATATGAAATATGAACTCATCAAAGAATTATGTACACAAAATGTCATCAACTTTTGTTAGGTTATATTTTCTTTAATTATAGGTAAGATCTACTTTTAAAAATCTATTAATGCAAAGTTTTTATGCATACAGGTAGTAATACTCTCATTGGAATAATGTAATGTCATTTTACTACAAGATTTATATTGAAAAGGTATATATAGAAGAAAAACAGAAAGGAATTTTTGAGGCTAATCAATTTGTTAAAGAAGCAAATATGAACTTATAGGCTCTTATCAAGTTTATTTTCTGTTTGCATAGTCTCTTACTCAGTTCAGGGCAGTCACTCAGTCGTGCCCGACTCTGTGAGACCCCATGGACTGCAGCACACCCAGCCACTTGAATACACCTAGTTTGGTGACAATCAATCTACTAGTTAAGAGTTTTAACCACATAGTTGAAATTTGGATTTTAGATTAAAAAGAATCTAGAGGTTAACTCTCTAAAATGTTCCTATCTTCAGGCCTTGAGGGATTATAATTATGCCAGGGATATCACTTTGCTGACAAAGTTCCATGTAGCCAAAGCTATGGTTTTTCCAGTAGTCATTACGGATGTGAGAATTGGACCGTAAAGATGGCTGAGTGCCAAAGATTTGAGAATTTTGAATTGTGGTGCTGGACAAGACTCCTGAGAGTCCCTTAGACTGAGCACAAATCAGTCAATCCTCAAGGGAATATTCACTGGAAGGACTCATGCTGAAGTTCCAATACTTTGGACACCTAATGTGAAGAGCAGATTCACTGGAAAAGAGCTCGATGCTAGGAAAGATTGAAGACACAAAAGGAGAAGTGGGCAGCAGAGGATGAGATTGTTAGAATCATGGACTCAATGGACATGAATTTGAGCAAACTTTGGGAGGTACTGGAGGACAGAAGAGCCTGGCATGCTGTAGTCCATGAGGTCACGGAGGTCGGATATGACATACTGACTGAACAACAACAATAGAAATTAAACAGATAAAGAACACTTCATTCTAGGCTATTACTATGGGGGATAGAGCTCAGAGTAGAGCTCAGATAGAGCAGTCTGAACTCAACTCTACTGAAAGGAAAGGTTAGAGAATTTTAAGAGACTTAGGGAATAAAGACCAACTGTGTTGGTTAATTGGCACTTCCCCAACAAAAAGTAAATTTTTTTCTTATCTTCATAGGAAAGGAGTTTACATTTTGGAGTGAAGCTCTGACCCACCTAAGCCCACTGTTCTCTTACCTTCCCAGAGTCTGGGGGTTGATTAGAAGCCCATCTCCTTGATGATTCCATATCACAACAATGACTCCCAGTTCTTTAAGAAAAACAATCCTAGGGTATAAACTTGACAAGAGGCTATTTAAAGAGATTTACATCTCAAATAGGCAGAGAAAGAATTGTTAACTACAAATTTTCTAAACTTCCCTAAGGAAAGACAGGATCTCTGTATTCAGGCTGCCTGGATTTGTTAGGATTGGGGAGAGAAAGAGAGAAAGCAAGATTGCTTGAGAGGCAGAAAGGAGCCTTTCTAACTTTGGGCTTCCCTGGTGGCTCAGATGGTAAAGCATCTGCCTGCAGTGTGGGAGATCTGGGTTCAGTCTCTGGGTCCGGAAGATCCCCTGGAGAAGGGAACGACAACCCACTCCAGTATTCTTGCCTGGAGAATCCCTGGTAGGGCTACAGTCCATGGGGTCAAAAGAATCAGACATGACTGAGCAACTTTCACTTTCAAGCTTAATCAAACTGAGGGAAACATTATTATCACTCAGTCAAGTATCAGATTTGTAGGAAAAGCACAGAAGGAACCGCATCATTGATTTGGTTTTAGGTAGTTTTTTTTTTTTTTTTTAAGTACAGTGAAATGAAATACCCATATCAATAAACAAGGATGTCACAGCCATTAGGGATTCCAGCCTTCCAAATATAAATTTCTGAGCGCAGGAAGAACAATAACAGCTATCCAGCAGCCATCAGCCACTTCCCCTGGAAGCCCTGAGGAAGTGAGGGGAATGTGAGAAAGCACAAGAGATGGTCATCAGCCATATCTGCCACTCCTTGTGTGATCCAGGAATTAAGGATGTGTCTAATCAAGAAGCAGAGATTGGTCACAGATAGCTGAGATGCATATGAAATGAATGAATTCAGTGAGCCCAGATGCTTCCATCCTTCCATACATAGAAGAGCACTAAATTCCTTAGTTTGAGATATCTGGTTTTCCTTAATTAACAATAATATTCTGATATTCAGATTACCTCCCCTTCCTAACTACCAAACTTCTATATAGCCTGATTTCTACCCAACTCCCCACTCGCCATCTCCCTCCCCAACCTCCTCACAGCAGTTTCTCAGTGTTACTTGAGATACTGCCTCCCAGGCTTGAAGTCTTAAAAGAAATATTCCTACCAAATAAAACAACTCTCTACTTTCAGGTTGTGACTATTTTTTTAGTCAACAGTTTCAATTCAGTATATACTCTATTAATGTGAATAAAATGATCCATATACATAATTCCATATAAATGTTTTATCATATTTATTTAAATTTACTCATATATCTCCCTGTGTCATTCTTTTTGCATTTTTTTTCTTCAAAGCCATTCTAGTAAAATGTTCCTCTGGCTAAATGTCTCATTATCTCAAAATGTTCTTCAGGGAGGGTCTACTGGTCGAAAAATCTCTCAATTTTGTTTGGACTTTTTTTTTTTTTTTAATTTGAACCTATTTCTTGAAATATAGTATTGTTCAAAAGTTTGCTGCCATGTTTTGGTTCTTTGAATTATCTTTCTGATTCTAAGATATTTAGCACTCTGTTAGTCTAGAATTAACTATAATGCATTAAGGAATTTATTTATATGTATTTCTTCTATTTTGGCCATTTTTTTTTAAATTTTTTTAGAGAAATTTTTTTTCTCATTTTAAAAATTAATTAATTTTTTGAATTTGAGGCTAATTACTTTACAATATTGTAGTGTTTTTTGCCATACATTGACATGAATCAGCCATGGGTGTACATGGACAATATTCTTGAATGAAGTAAACTAGAGGGAAAGTTCCTCATTCAACCTAACATTCTGCCTGACAACTGATTTGCAGATGTTGAGGGAGAAATCAGTTTGGAACTACTGAGGCAGCTAGAATTTGATCAGAGTAATAGAGGGGATGTAACTGCAAAGAAATGACTCCAAAATTCTGCCTAGAGGTGTTTGACAGTCTTCAAGTGAGAATTAGTCCTTATTAGTTCAAGGCAATTACTAGACCTAGAAGAGAGTAGCTGCTGGCCAGCTCAGATCTAAAAAGGAAGTATTAGAGGCCATATACATCACTAAAGTTATACCTTAGCCTTGGGAGCCCGCTGGAGGACCCAGAATGTTCTGTTGAAATAAGGACATCACTTTTAATCAGATCATAATCCTTGACTTAAGGAGACAACATAAATAGCCCCATCCTATCCATGCATAAGATAAAGCCTAAGATGATGGATAGGTTTATGGCATAGATTATGGTGATGGTTTCCAAACTCATCAAGCTATATATAGTAAATATGTATAGCTTTTTGTATGTCAACCACACCTCAATCATACCCAATAAAGTGTTTTTTTTTTTTTTTTTAACCTGACAGAGTCAGGAAGGTCTGTCACAAACTTTACTATCAGAGAAGAAAAATCAGTGCTATTGAAAGGAAAAAAAAAAAATGATCTCTTCCATTCAAGGTGACATTCACAATATGTAAGATTAAATAAAAATTAGCTTTCTAAGAAAACAAACTTGTTACATAATTAGTAGCAAAAGCAGTAGATAAAAGCAGAGGCTAGATGAGATAGATTTTGAATTAATACAATCATAAAAATATGTTTAAACAGAGTTAAAATATATACATATTAAGGAACAGTTGGTGAAACTGCAAAGAAATAGATATTTAAAATGCAAATGGAAATACTAACACAGAAAATGCAATATATGAAGAAAATTCATTAGATACCTAAGTGGCATTTTAGACATGGGGGAAAAAAGAATCAGTAAAATTTATGACAGATCAATGGAAATTATCTAAGTTGAAGATTAAAAAATAGTGAAAAAAGTTAAATGGAAATGTAGGAAAATATCAAGAAAGCAAGATAATTGACTAATTGTGGTTCTCAAAGGAACAGAGAGGAAAGACAGGGCAAAAAAATATTCAAAGAAAAAATGATCAAAATTTGCTAACTTTTGTGAAATATATTAACCTGTATATCTAATGATTCAGTGAAACACAAGCAAAAATTTTAAAACTCCTCAAAAAAAGTTAGTAAATGAATCCAGTAATAAAAAGCATAGCTCATCATGACTAATTGGATCTTTTTTTTTTTTAAATTTTATTTATTTATTTTTAATTTTAAAATCTTTAATTCTTTAACTGGATCTTATCGATGAAACTCAGGGTTGGGTTAACATTTAAAGAGTAATAAATCTAAGTTGCAACATTAATATAGGAAAATATGATATGAATACAATCTTTGCGAATGTATCACTTGGCAATCTTTTAGAATCTATGTAATAAACATCAAGTACACAATAAAATGAGAATAGATGACGAAGGTCTCAATCCGATGAAGTATATTTCTGAAAAACCTAAAGCTAACATTGTACTTAATGACAAAATATTGATACTTTTCCCCTAAAATTTGAAACGTGGGATGTGAGGTGTTGTGATTTTATTTAACATTTTACTGGTGGTCTTGTGAACTTGCCAATGTAATCAGGCAAGAATATAAAAGGAAAATTTAATCAAAAGCTGAAAAGAAAGGAGGAAAGCATTCTTTCCTCACACAAGACATGATTGGATATGTGCAAAATCCTGAAAGGTATATACAAATATTATTGCTGTTGTTGTTCAGCTGCCCAGTCATGTACGACTCTGCGACCCCCATGGACTGCAGCATGCTAGGCCTCCTTGTCCCTCACCTTGTCCTTGAAGTTTGCCCAAGTTCATGTCCATTGCATCGGTGATGGCATCCAGCCATCTCATCCTCTGATGTCCTCTTCTTCTTCTGTCATCAATCTTTCCCAGCATCAGGGACTTTTTCAATGACGAGTCAGTTATTCGCATCAGATAACCAAAATACTAGAGTTTCAGCTTCAGCATCAGTCCTTCCAATTAGTATTCAGGGTTATTTCCCTTAAAATTGATTGGTTTGATTTCCTTGTTCTCAAAGGGACTCTCCAGAGTCTTCTCCAGCACCACAGTTTGAAGGCATCAAATATGACAAATATTAAGTATTTAATATTTAATAATGTATACTATCATGTAAGAATTGAATCGCCAGTCTATGTCTGACACAGGATACAGCATGCTTGGGGCTGGTGCATGGGGATCACCCACAGAGATGTTATGGGGAGGGAGGTGGGAGGGGGTTTCATGTTTGGGAACACATGTAAGAATTAAAGATTTTAAAATTTAAAAAAAATAAAAATAAAAAAAAAAAAAAAAGAAAAAAAAAATAAATTTCACAGGATACACAGTCAATATGTAATAATGCAATTGTATATAATAGTAACAAGCTACTGAAACATTAAAACAAAATATCATCTTCAATAACATTAAAATCATAAAGTCTTATTAATATATTTACTAAAAGCATGCAGTTTCTCTATACTGAAAATTAAAACATTTATGAGAGAAATTAAGGAAAATCTGTGGAAAGATAAATCATGTTCATGTTTTGGAAGATCAATATTTTTTAAATGTTTGTCTTTCTGAAATTATTCTGGAGATTCAAAACAACCTTTGTAAAAATTCCAACAGCCACTTTAATACAAATTGACTGACCAATTCTCAAATTACTCCAGAAATTGGAAAGAACCTAGAATAGTCAGAACAGCTTAGAAAAGCAACCATAAAATTGGATGACATACGCTGTCTGATTTCAAGATTTTTATGTCTTTATTCATCAATACAGCATGTTATTGGCATAGGGTTTAGAAATAAAACAATGGAACAGAGTAATCTGCACATACCAGATAATAGTAAATACACATGTGTATATAATCAACCGGTTTTCAACAGAGTTGTGAAGACAGTTCAATGGAACATGTGAATGCTTATTTCACATACAGAAGTTATTTTGAGATGAATTATATGCAAATTAA
Organism: Capricornis sumatraensis; assembly: GCF_032405125.1. NCBI lineage: Eukaryota > Metazoa > Chordata > Mammalia > Artiodactyla > Bovidae > Capricornis > Capricornis sumatraensis. Next base: position 60,734,721 of record NC_091072.1, on the reverse strand, counting down.
AAGCTTTCAGGAGAAGGGAAAGGCTACCCACTCCAGTATTCTGGTCTGGAGAATTCCCTGGACTTTATAGTCCATAGGGTCGCAAAGAGTTGGACATGACTGAGCAACTTTCATTCCACTTAAAGCTTTTAAAACCATAGAAGTTTTTAGGGAAAAAAATAAAAAATAAGTTTACCTCCTTGAAAATACAAGCCTCAGTCTACGCACTATATAATGTCATTTCTATGAGGTTTAGAAATAAGCCAGATTAATTTATGAGAGATAAAAATATAGATTGCCTATGCAGAAAAACGGAGAAGGCAATGGCACCCCACTCCAGTACTCTTGCCTGGAAAATCCCACGGATGGAGAAGCCTGGTGGGCTGCAGTCCATGGGGTCGCTAAGAGTCGGACACAACTGAGCGATTTCACTTTCACTTTTCACTTTCATGCATTGGAGAAGGAAATGGCAACCCACCTCAGTGTTCTTACCTGGAGAATCCCAAGGATGGGGGAGCCTGGTGGGCTGCCCTTTATGGGGTCGCAAAGAGTCGGACATGACTGAAGCGACTTAGCAGCAGCAGCAGCAGCAGCATGCAGAAAAGAATTTGACAGGAAGTGGTCATAAGGAAACCCGCTTGTGATGGAAATTTTCTATATCCTGATTTGGTGATTAGTTACATAGTACATACATGTGCCAAAACACATCTTAATAAACACTTAAGGGCTATACATTTTATTGTATAAAAACTTTTTAATGGAATGATTCTTTAAACTCTATAGTGCTTTATGATTTTCCAAAGTTTCACACAAATTATTTCATATGATCCCATAATAACTCATCTTTCCCCCTACCCCTTTTTTGCCCCTCCTCGTCTGGTAACCTCTCCCCAGTGGTAATCACTACTTTGTTCTCTATATCTGTGATTCTGCTTTTCTGTTTTGTTTTGTTTTGTTTAATTTGCTAGCTTGTCATGGGCTTCCCTGGCAGTTCTGTGGTAAGGAATCCACCTGCAATGTATAGGACACAGGAGACGTGGTTTCGATCCCTGGGTCGGAAAGATCCCCTGGAGGGGGGAATCTTGTCATATTTTTTAGATTTCACATATAAGTGATATAATACTGTATTTATCTTCATTTGATTTATTTCACTTAGCATAATGCTCCCCGAGTTCATCCATGTTGCTGCAAATGGCAAAATGTCGTTCTTTTTTATGGCTGAGTAGTATACCACTGTGTGTGTATGTACATAGTATCATCAGTTGATGGACACTTAGGTTCCTTCCACATCCTGTCAATCGTAAATAATGCTGCTGTGAATATTGGGATACCCGTATCTTTTCAAATTAGTGTTTTTGGTTTTTTTCAGACATATGCCCAGGAATGAAATTGTTCGGTCATATAGCAGCTCTGTTTTTAGTTTTTTGAGCAACTTGCCTACTACTGTTTTCCACAGGGGTTGCATCAGTCTACATCCCCACCAACAGTGGATATGGGTTGCCTTTTCTCCACATCTGCTACTGTATGCAAACTTTAACTTCAATTTTAAAACACTTTTAAAAAATATTAAATGGAAATTTTTATCAGGTGGTTTAAGTTTTTGACTTTCTGATATAGTACTAATGGTATCCGTTCTCCAAAAATAAAAATATTGCATTTCTTTAGAAATTAACATTTACATTTTGCACATTACTGAGTATTTTAGATGCACTGTATTAGTAAACAGACCAGAATACAAACTCCATAAGAGAAGGTATTTTTAAAGTACATTTTGTTTTTACCAATTTATCTCCAATGTCTTCAACAGACCCAGGTGATATAATAAATACACATTAATTACATACTGAATGAAGAAATGAAATACAACTTGGAAAAAATTTTTAAAAACCTTTTTACAAAATTATAATTGCCTTTTTGCTGAATTTAGAACATGAAGTTTATTCAAAGTAAAATTCTTTCTTCTTCTCCTAGACTGTCTCTTAACACCATCATCTGTACCACGGATCCCTCGTTTTTCTCTCTGCTTCCACTCCCTGCTGCCATAAGCCTTAATGCTCCAACTGCTCCTCACTGCTCCTTTATCCCTGAGGTTTCCATGAGTGTTCAGATTTGTCTGTAATGATATGGTTTCTATTGGTATATCAAAAGTAATTGCCACATGAAGAAAAATATGGAAATGCAGCAACAGCAGTAGTCTATCAGGATGTTTTAAGCCTAAATAAATTTTGGAAAAGATCAATTTGAAATGATCATTAAGATATAACCATTACAAAGTATGCTATTAAATCCTTCAACAGAGCTTTGTTTCACACAGATGGCATTTTTCTTTGAAGATCCCAGGGAACTAAAATGAGCAGATTCTGTCATAGAAATGAGAATTTATTACACATTTGTGATAACCAAGCTTACAAAGTCCAGTATTCTCTGTGGCATACTCTATAGTACACCCTTGATGCCTTGGAAACAGGAAATTTCCATCTGAGAATGAAGATGTGCTGGAGCTTAAGCATTTTAGGGGAACAAATGCGTGGAGTTAAAGCTAATACTTGGAGAAATGCTCTCAAATAAGTATGAGTGTCATAAAAGCATCAGTCCATTGTGAACCACATTCATACTCAAAGAATAAATTCTACCCACATGTCACAATGAATAGAAAGAGACATCTAAAATGACTCAAACTGACTAAAACATCACAGTAAAATGAGAATAATAGATGGAATAGGAAGAACCTTCTGTGCTCATGAACAATGAAAATGTGAGGAAACAACATTATACAAATCCATCAAAATAATTTTCATAATAAACTCATTTAAAAAGATAATGCTTTATAACTGTAGAGAAGGTTATAAAAACAAACAAACAAACAAAAAAACAAATCAGAATGGCAGCCACTATAATAATTTTAAACAGAAAAATATATCATGGAATATATTCATTTGAGGTTTTGTAATAAAGTTGTTGTTTAGTTGCCGAGTCGTGTCTGACCCTTTTGGGATCCCCATGAACTGTTGCCTGCCAGGCTACTCTGTCTATGGAATTTCACAGGCAAGAATACTGGAGTGGGTTGCCATTTCCTACTCCAAGGGATCTTCTCAACCCAGGGATCAAACCTACATCTCCTGCATTAGCAGATGGATACTTTATCACTGAGCCACCAGCGAAGACCCTTGTAATAAAGTAGATATTGAAAAAAATGAAAAAAGTATCTCAACGGCCTTTAGACTCTACTGACAAAAGGAAACAATTTTGGTTTCAGAATTTGTGATTGGTTATGGTGCTGAGGAAGACTCCTGAAAGTCCCCTGGACAGCAAGGAGATCAAACCATTCACTCCTAAAGGAAATCAGTGCAGAATATTCATTGGAAGTACTGATGCTGAAGCTGAAGCTCCAATACATAGGCCACCTTATGTGAGGAGCTGACTCATTTGAAAAGACCCTGAAGCTGGGAAAGATTGAGGGCAAGAGGAGAAGGGGATGACAGAGGAAGAGATGGTTGGATAATATCACTGACTCAATGGACATGGGTTTGAGCAAACTCTGGGAGATAATGAAGGACAAGGAAGCCTGGTGTGCTGTAGTTCATGGGGTCACAAGGAGTTAGACACGAGTAAGCAACTGAAAAACAACAATGTACTTATACATCCACTTAGACCATATAATTCAATTAAATGTTTGGTTAATTGGTTTTGAATGTATCTCAGTGACAACATGTTGGGAACTTCATGTTTAAAATATTTTACTAAACCTAATTGCATTAGCTAGTGTTTTGAATATATAGTTTGAAATATAGTTTCTCATAAAATTCTGATTCTATCCCTGAATAAAACATGATCCATGCTTTGAGCTTCACAATTTCCATTTGCTGAGCTACTTAATCTAACAATATTTAAATTTACCTAATTTTGACCTTTGTTTCTTGTCAACTGTCAAGCAATACAAAGTGTATATTTCTCAAATAATAAATTATGTTTAATGTTTATCATATTTCACTGTTGCACTTAGACATTTCAATTGACACAACAAGGTATCCTGCCTATACTTAACAGTAATTCTAAGATTCCATTGTCTTTTCTCACTCAAAGTAGATCACAATATTTCTACTTAAAAATATAGCACTATCTATTTTTCTACTTATCTGTCTGTCAGCTCTATTTTCAAGAAGAGAAGAAAAAAATCCCATTAAAATATATTTTATATTTACATAGGAATTGTGAATATATACACATTATATGTTATTGGGAAAGAAAACCACTATTGTCCTTTGCAGCCTAAAAGGTCATAAATTAATAGCAAGTTTAATTATCTCTATGTAGTATAACCATGTTTGTGTAAACAATTAAAGCTATGGCTTGCTTTTTATGAGTGTGTGTGTGTGTGTGTGTGTGTGTGTGTGTGTGTATTTCCATGTGCTACATAGAATGTTGTATCTTAGAATATTTTGGCTGAGTGCACATAAAACTTTCAGTTACCAAAAAAGATTATTGTCATTATTGGTGTAAGGTACAGTTCAGTTCAGTTCAGTTCAGTTCAGTTCAGTCACTCAGTCGTGTCCGACTCTTTGCTACCCCATGAACCGCAGCACGCCAGGCCTCCCTGTCCATCACCAACTCCCGGGTTTCACCCAGATTCATGTCCATCGAGTCAGTGATGCCATCCAGCCATCTCATCCTCTGTCGTCCCTTTCTCCTCCTGTCCCTAATCCCTCCCAGCATCAAAGTCTTTTCCAATGAGTCAACTCTTCGCATGAGGTGGCCAAAGTACTGGAGTTTCAGCTTCAGCATCATTCCTTCCAAAGAAATCCCAGGGTTGATCTCCTTCAGAATGGACTGGTTGGATCTCCTTGCAGTCCAAGGGACTCTCAAGAGTCTTCTCCAACACCACAGTTCAAAAGCATCAATTCTTTGGTGCTCAGCTTTCTTCACAGTCCAACTCTCACATCCATACATGACCACAGGAAAAACCATAGCCTTGACTAGATGCACCTTAGTCAGCAAAGTAATGTCTCTGCTTTTCAATATGCTATCTAGGTTGATCATAACTTTCCTTCCAAGGAGTAAGCATCTTTTAATTTCATGGGTGCAGTCACCATCTGCAGTAATTTTGGAGCCCCCCCAAAATAAAGTTTGACACTGTTTCCACTTTTCCCCATCTATTTCCCATGTCACGACTTTAAAATTTAGAAAAAAAATCCACAAAAAACTGTCTTACTGTTTAAGTCCTAGATCGTATTAATAACTGAATTAAACACACTGACACACCGATTTTTTATGTAACAGATTTTGTTTCAAGTTACATCAGTTCTCGGTTGTTTGAATGATGACAGCATTCATAATTGACAATTTCCTTAATTTAAACATCAGTTTCTATTAATAAAACTCTTTAAAGCTACTTTATTCAGTGTTTTGATTGGACAGCTTATTCAAATCATCATTTATTATTTTGACTTTTACTAACCATTCATGTATACCAAGTGCTTAAGTTTGAAAATCTTGGGTCATTATGTTAAAAGTCAACCAAATGTTGACTTGAAATAATTAGAAAGTTTCATGGATGTAACAATTGATTTATCAGAATCTGTCCTTGATTTGTCAGACAGCTTGCCTGATAAAGTAATTAGTAGATTTTGTCACTGTATTTTTCACTGAATTGTGTATAACTTAGTCAATATGTTATCTGCATATTTCTTCCAGTTCCTGTCTTAGAAAAGATCATGGTCAATAAAGATATGTGATCAGATTTGCATTCCAAAACTGTTCATTTAAACACCTAAAATTATTTTGGTATCTTCCCCATAGCCCATGTATTTGAAAATGTTATATATTTCCAAATATATTCTCAGAATTTCATTTTTATCTTTTAGCTTCCCTTTTTAGAATATTTTATTATTAGAATATTACTAAAATAATTTATGGAAATATCATTTTTTCTTTTTATTTTAATTGGAGACTAATTACTTTACAATATGGTAGTGGTTTTTGCCATACATTGACATGAATCAGCATAGGTGTACATGTGTCCCTCATCCTGAACCCACCTCCCAGCTCCCTCCCCATCCCATCCCTCAGGGTCATCCCAGTGCACTAGCCCTGAGCACCCTATCTCACACGTCAAACCTGGACTGGCGATCTGTTTCACATATGATAATATACATGTTTCAATGCTATTCTTTCAAATCATCCCACCCTAGCTTTCTCCCATAAAGTCCAAAAGTTTGTGTCTCGTCTTGCATATAGGATCATCATTACCATCTCTCTAAATTCCATATATATGCATTAGTATACTGTATTGGTGGTTTTTTTTTTTTTTTCTGACTTACTTCACTCTGGGTAATAGGCTCCAGTTTCATCCACCTCATTAGAACTGATTCAAATGTATTATTTTTAATGGCTGAGTAATATTCCATTGTGTATATATACCACAGCTTTCTTATCCATTTGTCTGCCGATGGACATCTAGGTTGCTTCCATGTCCTGGCTATTATAAACAGTGCTTCAGTGAACATTGGGGTACACGTGTCTCTTTCACTTCTGGTTTCCTCGGTGTGTATGCCCAGCAGTGGGATTGCTGGGTCATATTACAGTTCTATTCCCAGTTTTTTAAGGAATCTCCACATTGTTCTCCATAGTGGCTGTACTAATTTGCATTCCCACCAACAGTGTAAGAGGCTTCCTTTTTCTCCTTAACCTCTCCAGCATTTACTGTTTGTAGACTTTTTGATAGCAGGCATTCTGACCAGCATGAGATGGTACCTCATTGTGGTTTTGATTTGCATTTCTCTGATAATGATGTTGAGCATCTTTTCATGTGTCTGTTAGCCATCTGTATGTCTTCTTTGGAGAAATGTCTGTTTAGTTCTTTGGCCCATTTTTTTTATTGGGTCGTTCATTTTTCTGGAATTGAGCTGCAAGAGTTGCTTGCATATTTTTGAGATTAATTCTTTGTCAGTTGCTTCATTTGCTATTATTTCCTCCCATTCTGAAGGCTATCTTTTCACCTTTCTTGTAGTTTCCTTCATTGTGCAAAAGCTTTTAAGTTTAATTAGGTCCCCTTTGTTTATTTTGGCTTTTATTTCCATTCCTCTGGGAAGTGGGTCATAGAGGATCCTGCTATGATTTACGTCAGAGAGTGTTTTGCCTGTGTTTTCCACTAGGAGTTTTATAGTTTCTGGTCTTACATTTAGATCTTTAATCCATTTTGAGTTTATTTTTGGAGTTTTATAGTTTCTGGCCTTACATTTAGATCTTTAATCCATTTATTTTTGGAGTTTTATAGTTTTGGGCCTTACATTTAGATCTTTAATCCATTTTGAGTTTATTTTTGTGTATGGTGTTAGAAAGTGTTTTAGTTTCATTCTTTTACAAGTTCTTGACCAATTTTCCCAACACGGTTTGTTAAAGAGATTGTCTTTTCTCCATTGCATATTCTTACCTCCTTTGTCAAAGATAAGTTGTCCATAGGTGTGTGGATTTATCTTTGGGCTTTCTATTTTGTTACACGGATCTATATTTCTGTCTTTGTGCCAGTACCATACTGTCTTGATGACTGTTGTTTTGTAGTAGAGCCTGAAGTCAGGCAGGTTGATTCCTTCAGTTCCATTCTTCTTTCTCAAGATTGCTTTGGCTATTTGAGGTTTTTTGTATTTCCATACAAATTGTGAAATTATTTGTTCTAGTTCTGTGAAAAATATAGTTGGAAACCTTGTTGCAAGCAACTGCTTTTTACCCTTTATATGTTATTGTTGATGTGTATGTTTGTGAAGTTGTGTGTGTTTGTACATTTGGTATACACACACATATGCTATTGTATGGACTTCCAGGTGGCTCAGAGGGTAAAGAATCCACCTGCAATGCCAGAGACACAGGAGATATGGGCATGATCCCTGGGTTGGGAAGATCCCCTGGAGGAGGAAGTGGCAACCCACTCCAGTATTCTTGCCTGGAGAATCCCATGGGCAGAGGAGCCTGGTGGGCTGCAGTTCATAGCGTCACAAAGAGTTGGACACAACTGAAGCTTCTGTGCACACATGCTCGTGTGTGTGTGTATACATATAAATAGAGATGAGTGAGAGATAGGAGATAAGTGAAATAGAAAAAGATTTGCACTTAGTTATACTAAAATAGCTTTCCAATTCCTATAAGCATTAGACAATAATCACAGTAGTCTCAGATATTGGTTTCCTGTTATTATTGTCAGCTTTCTTATATATCAATGAAGATAGATAACTATATCTATATTTGGTAGAATAGATATCTTTTCAGAAGATAGAACTAATAAATCTTAAATATTATAGTATTTTCATTTTTAAAATATATTATCATATTCTAAAGTGATTGTAGTGCAAGAACTGAAATATATTAACTCATAAGAAATTGCTCTTTTCTTTTATAATTTATAGTGATGAGTATTACCATTATAAAATAATTTGCTTTATAAATATTCTAATACGGTCATTGCAATATAATATATCTTATAGAATGCCAGATTATAAAGAACAACTATGAAAACTAACTTCAGAAACACTTAAATCTATTTTGAAGTATTATAGAATTCTATTAGCAGACAGCTCTTGAATTAAGCCCCTTCAGAGAGGGGAACTATATTGAGCAGTGACCAAATTCCTGTGTCACTTTTTCTTTACTAATTTCTGCAAAAATCGGGGTGCTGAGAAATTGATCATAGCTTCGGACAGTCTCTTGGGACTAGTAAAGTGAAAGTCAGGATTGATGTCTCTCAGGGCAGCCGGAACTTGAATGAATGAGGATCACAGAGATCACAAGGATTAGGGAGCCTAATTTGTGACACCTACCTAAGCATTTGCTGATTTTTAAACTTTAGCCTAAAAGGTAGGAAGTTGAAAGAGCTTTTACCAATTTCACAGTCTGTGAGACAAGCACTTGGTTTAGGATTTGCTAAAAATGATGGGATCCGGTAAATACTTCAGTTTCAATTGGGGTAAGAGAAAACCTAAGTAAACCCTCCTAAGGCAGAAAAAAATATACACCCTTTTGAATGCAGAGTTCCAAAGAATAGCAAGGAGAAATAAGAAAGACTTCCTAAGTGATCAGTGCAAAGAGATAGGGGGAAACAATACAATGGGAAAGACTAGAGATATCTTCAAGAAAATTAAAGATACCAAGGGAACATGTCATGCAAAGATGGGCACAATAAAGGACAGAAATGGTATGGACCTAACAGAAGCAGAAGATATAAGAAGAGGTGGCAACTATACACAGAAGAACTAACAAAAAAATCTTCATGACCCAGATAACTATAATGGTGTAATCACTCACCTAGAGCCAGACATCCTGGAATGCTAAGTCAAGTGGGCCTCAGGAACCATCACTACGAACAAAGCTAGTGGAGGTGATGGAATTCCTGTTGAGCTATTTCAGATCCTCAAATATGATACTGTTAAAGTGCTGCACTCAATATGCCAGCAAATTTGGGAAACCCGGCAGTGGCCACAGGACTGAAAAAGGTCAGTTTTCATTTCAATCCCAAAGAAAGGCAATGCCAAAGAATGTTTAAACTACCACACAATTACACTCATCTCACACACTAGTAAAGTAATGATCAAAATTCTCCAAGCCAGGCTTCAACAGTACATGAACTGTGAGCTTCCAGATGTTCAAGCTGGATTTAGAAAAGGCAGAGGAAACAGAGATCAAATTGCCAACATCCATTGGCTCGTCGAAAAAGCACGAGAGTGCCAGAAAAACATCCATTTCTGCTTTGTTGACTATGCCAAAGCCTTTGACTATGTGAATCACAGCAAACTGTGTAAAATTCTTAAAGAGAAGGGAATACCAGACCGCTTGATCTGCCTCTTGAGAAACCTGTATGCAGGTCAAGAAGCAACAGTTAGAACCAGACATGGAACAACAGACTGGTTCCACATAGGAAAAGGAGTATATCAAGGCTGTATATTGTCACCCTGCTTATTTAATTTATATGCAGAGTGCTTATTGTGAAATGCCGAGCTGGATGAAGCACAAGCTAGAAGCAAGATTGTCAGGAGAAATATCAATAACCTCAGATATGCAGATGACACCACCCTTATTGCAGAAAGTGAAGAAGAACCAAAGAGCCTCCTGATGAAAGTGAAGGAGCAGAGTGAAAAATTTGGTTTAAAACTCAACATTAAAAAAACTAAGATCGTGGCTTCCAGTTCCATCACTTCATGGCAAATAGGTGGAGAAACAATGTAAATAGTGAGAAACAATGTAAATAGTGAGAAACTTTATTTGAATTGTGTTGTTGGAGAAGACTCTTGAGACTTCTCCTTGGACTCTAAGGAGAACGAACCAGTCCATCCTAAAGGAAATCAGGCCTGAATATTTACTGGAAGGACTGATGCTGAAGCTGAAACTCCAATACTTGGGCCACCTCATGTGAAGAGCTGACTCATTAGAAAAGACCCTCATGCTGGGAAAGATTGAAGGCAGGAGGAAAAGGGAACAACAGTTGGATGGCATTACCATCTCAATGGATATGAGTTTGAGGAACCTCTGGGTGTTGGTGATGGACGGAGAAGCCTGGCGTGCTGCACTGCATGGCATCACAAAGAGTCAGACACAACTGAGTGACTGAACTGAACTTTAGGCAGAAAAATGGCTTTGAATAAGTTGTATCCCAGACTGATTAAAGTACAATCATTGGAATTATTACATGTGAACATTTAACTTATAATGAATAATATGCACAGGAATATATCTGACAGATCATTTCAACAGCAAATCGAAATTTATAAAACGAATCTTGTAGTAATTCTAAAACCAACATTAAGAGCATAGTTTGTGATATAGCTAGAGTAGGGGTTAGTGAATAGGAAGATATTTTTAGGAAACAGACTGAAACACAGAAAGATATATTGCAAACACAGTAAAGATCATATAAGATGCATACATGTTGAAAAGTTTTAGCATATTTATTAGATCCTCAAGATGACAGGGGAGACTGCAGTCCCAAGAGGGCAGAGGAGTAGGATGGCTGCTGCTGCTGCAGTCGCTTCAGTCGTGTCCGACTCTGTGTGACCCCATAGACGGCAGCCCACCAGGCTCCCCCGTCCCTGGGATTCTTCAGGCAAGAACACTGGAGTGGGTTGCCATTTCCTTCTCCAATGCATGAAAATGAAAATGAAAGTGAAGTCACTCAGTCGTGTCCGATTCTTCGTGACCAAATGGACTGCAGCCCCCCAGGCTCCTCCATCCATGGAATTTTCCAGGCAAGAGTACTGGAGTGGGGTGCCACTGCCTTCTCTGGAGTAGGATGGGGAGACCACTTTATCCCCCACCAATATGTCAAAAGATCATCTGCATGTCGAACAACCTCCACAAAACAACTTCACAATGCTGGTGGGGAACCCCAGATACCCAGAAAGGCAAACCAATCTCTTTCACAGGAGATAGGGCAGAAGATAAAGATGAAAAGAGAGACAAAGGATTTAGGGGTGGAGACCCATCCTGGGGAGGGAGTCGTGAAGGAGGAGACGTTTCCACACAATAGGAAATCCTTTCATAAGCAGCATCAGTAGGGAACTTTGGAATCTCAGAGGGCAGGATAACTGAACAAACAAACAAACATAAAAAACCTGTGCTGTTCATCCACTGTGAGCACCCCTCACACATGCCAGTAGTGTTTGTTTGCAGTGTGCCTCCTTCTCCACAGCACCACTGAGAGAGTGAGCCCAAATAAATGGTCACTTTCGCCCCCTCTAGTCAGGGTGGAGGTTAGACACTAAAGAGACGTGTAAGCTGACCAGGCCAACCTAAGAAAAGGAGGAAGCACTCCAAAAGTGGCAGGCAAAACAGATCACACTCCTGCAGCTAAGCTGAGAGTGAGCATTTGAGGGGCAACTGTAGACTTTCGTAACAAGTACAAGTGGGAACAAGTGATTATCTGACATGGAACTACATGTTCCATGTATTTTTTTTAATTGTTGTGTTCAATTTTGGTTTTTTATATTGTACTTTTGAGAGCCTAATATCTATTCTAGATTTTTAATTTTTGCTTTTTGATATTTGTTATTAATTTTGTACCTTTACAATTCTAATGCTAATGAACAACCCAATTAACAAATGGGCAAAAGACCTAAATGGACATTTCTCCAAAGACATACAGATGGCTAATAAACACATGAAAAGATGCTCGATATCTCCCATTATTAGAGAAATGCAAATCAAAATCACAATGGATTATCATCTCACGCTGGTCAGAATGGCCATCATCAAAGAGTATACAAACAATAAATGCTGGAGTGAGTTTGGAGAAAAGGGAACCCTCATATACCATTGTTGGGAATGCAAACTGGTACAGACACTATGGAGAACAGTGTGGAGATTCCTTAAAAAACTGGGAATAGAACGGCCTTATGACCCAGCAATCCCGAGGAAACCAGGAGTGAAACACATGTACCCCAATGTTCACTGAAGCACTGTTTACAATAGCTAGGACATGGAAGCAACCTAGATGTCCAACCACAGATGAAAGGATAAGAAAGCTGTGGTACATATACACAATGGAGTGTTACTCAGCTATATAAAGGGACACAACATTTGAGTCAGTTCAAATGAAGTGGATGAATCTGGAGCCTATTATACAGAGTGAAGTAAGTCAGAAAGAGAAAGACAAATACTGTATACTAATGCATATATATGGATTAGAAAGATGGTACCAATGCTTCTACATGTAGGGCAGCTAAGGAGACATAGATGTAAAGAACAAACTTTAGGACTCAGTGGGATAAGCCGAGGGTGGGATGATTTGAGAAAATAGCGTTAAAACATGTATATTACCATATGTAAATTAAATGGCCAGTGCAAGTTCGATGCATGAAGCAGGGCACCCAAAGCTGATACTCTGGGATAACCCAAAGGGATATGGTGGGGAGGGAGGTGGGAGGGAGGTTCATGCATACCTGTGGCCAATTCATGTTGATGTATGGCAAAGAACCATCACAATATTGTAAAGTACTTATTCTCCAGTTAAAATAAATAAATTAATTAAAATTTTAAAAATAAATGTAATCATATTTTTTAAAAAAAGATGAAAGTGGAGAGAGGGAGAGAAAGGAAGTAAGAAGTGTGAGGTCAGTTCAGTCAGTTCAGTTGCTCAGTCGTGTCCAACTCTTTGCGACCCCATGAACTGCAGCATGCCAGGCCTCCCTGTCCATCACCAACTCCCAGAGTTCACTCAGAATCATGTCCATGGAGTCCGGGATGCTATCCAGCCATCTCATCCTCGGTCGTCCCCTTCTGCTTCTGCCCCCAATCCCTCCCAGCATCAGAGTCTTTTCCAATGAGTCAACTCTTCGCATGAGGTGGCCAAAGTACTGGAGCTTCAGCTTTAGCATCAGTCCTTCCAAAGAAATCCCAGGGCTGATCTTCAGAATGGACTGGTTGGATCTCCTTGCAGTCCAAGGGACTCTCAAGAGTCTTCTCCAACACCACAGTTCAAAAGCATCAATTCTTTGGCACTCAGCCTTCTTCACAGTCCAACCCTCACATCCATACATGACCACAGGAAAAACCATAGCCTTGACTAGACGGACCTTAGTCGGCAAAGTAATGTCTCTGCTTTTGAATATGCTGTCTAGGTTGGTCACAACTTTTCTTCCAAGGAGTAAGTGTGAGGTAGGTAAGGTGAAATAAAGCAATATGAGTGAAGAGAAGAAAAGAAACAAAAGTTATAATGGCTTCGAATTTTCCCAAATGAATGAAAGAAACCCAAGTTAATAAAAGTTATGTACCTCAGGGCCTCCCAGGTGGTGCTAGTGTGAAGAAACTGACTGCCAATGCAGATGTAAGAGATGTGGGTTCAGTCCCTGGGTTGGGAGGATCCATCCCCTGGAGGAGGACATGGCAACCCACTCCAGTATTCTTTCCTGGGGAATCCCATGGACAGAGGAGCGTGGTGGGCTACAGTCCATAGGGTCACAAAGATCTGCACATGACTGTGACTTGGCATGGCACACCTGAAATATACAATATTTCAAATATACACATGAAATATACACATATAAAACCTAAGACTGCTAAAAACAAAAACAGAAAGAATGTCTCAGTTTTAAAAAGACGTAAGATTTACATGTTTGCATATGAAGGTCTTTTGAGAGGTGGTGAGTTTTCAAGCAATAAAAAAAAATTTCATTTGGCAGGAGCTGAGAAAAGATTATTTTCCTTGTTTATTTATGAAAAATCAATGACTTCAATTTCTGCTTATGATAAGTGCTAAAAGGGGAAAATCTTTCAATTAAAAAGCACATTATAATATTTTTGAGCATCTTTTGATTTCTTGTTTTTCCTAAGATTCCTTGTTCAATAATACAAACTTCTCTCTCTTTTTGTACAGCTTATAGTTTTTATTTTCAAGTGGATGGCTACCGTAATGGATTGAAAAGTTGGAAATGCTCTTTGGAATGTTATTTTCTAAATAGAAAAAACAGCTGAAATCAACCTTAATCTAGACATAGAAGGTTATGATTCTTTTTCTCTTTTTAATTAAAAAGAGAAAAAACTGGTATCATAAAGAATAAGTCACTGGTTTCTAAAGTATGTTCCTCTGTTTCCACATAAAACTTAAATTCAGTCCAGTCATCCTAACATAACTTCTTTAAAAATCACATTTTAAAAGTTACTTAAAAGTTACATTTATTTGTAAATTCATTTGTTTATATAATTTATTTAAAATTTAGAATATAATTATTATGATATTCAATAGTCATTAAAAATTTCATTATAATGTAGTTTTAGTGACTATTTTTCTTTCAGTAAATTCAAGTGGATGTAAGGTCTTTGGTGTCCCTTCTTCTTTTAAACTGGCAGTGTGATTTTAAAATTATATTAATTAATTCCCCATAGGACATAACTATAAGCTCCAATGCACAAACCAATTATTTCAAATTTCCCAAATGCTGTCTCTAAAACAAATTGTGGAAAGAATTAGTTTTCCTTCTCTGTAGAATTAGAGGTTACATAGTATTGCATTTCTTTTGAACTTTCAGATTATCTGGGGTATTTCTCTAAGGCATATGTTTGTGCATTCTAAATCTATCTCCAGCTTGTCTAGGGTACCAATAGTGCCTCAGAATCTGTAGATTAAATTAGGATCACAGAGAGGAAATAAGTAAATTTCTCCAATTGGGAAGTTTTTCCTCATTTTGTATGTATGTTCCATATGCTATGCCCTGTTGCCCATAAGCAAGGAAGATATAATGTTTAAACTCCTGGGAGAGTTTTCAGTACTGTTTCAAATAATTTATTTTGTATTTTGCCACCAAACAATCACAGTGCATGCAATTTCCAGTCCTCTTTTTCCCACTAGAAAGTCCAGTAGCCAGCGTGAACTCCGTTCCCCTAAAATCTCTGGAATTTTCTGTCATTTCTCGTCATCATTCTTTAGTTCTTGCTTGGAGAACATCATTAGTTGTTTCATGCTCCTCTTTGAAAAAATACTTCTCCAGCAAAATTTGAGCAGAAATGTTGCAGTGGAAAAGAGAAATCCAGTCTCTGCTCACTGGAAGAAATGTAGTTTAAGACAGGCAGAGGCCCAACAGGTCCTTATCTCAGCAAGGCACATGCCTCAGCTTCCATTGCAGTGCACTTTGGATGTGAATGCTTTGGTAATCTATTTTGGGAAACATCTTATAAAATTGTAAAGTAAAATTAAATAAATTAATTAATTAAAACATAAAAAAAAGAAATTAAAATTGCCATTTGATTTGTCAAGGTAATTTTCTCCTAATTCAAGAATATTTCTGGCTTTCTGGAGGTCCCCTAATCTTAAGTCATGTAGAGTATTCTTACTGAGGTGCAACTTAGGTAACTAACCCACTTTCAATATCTTCAAGCCTGTAATAGTAACTGTAAGAAATGACATTTTCTTTGCAATTGGCAAGTAGGAAGACATAATGTCTATGGTCAAAGTAGACTGTGGTTAAGTGTGGATAACTGAAACGGAAAAAAAAAAATAGAAACCATGGATAAGGGGACACTATTGTAGTGAAATGTGCTAATTGACTGCTTATGCTTCCATTCCTTATCACAAAGCATTACCATAATTCTATGTCTCCTTCAAATCTTATATTGATATGAATATCAATGCCAGAATTGAGTAACTACTGCTGCTGAGCAGTAGATAAGTTAGTAGATAAGTTTTAAGTGACTGTCAGTATAGCCTTCAGTTTAGAAACAAGCAAGTAACAAGGAAGCAGATCAGACTAAGGATTCAGGAGAAAAATCAGAGGCCAGGATCATAACAGAGGTGGGGTCACAAAGGCCAGAGCAGAATTCAGTGGTATTGGTCAGGAATAAATAGGGATCTATGGGGCTTCTCTGGTGGCTCAAAAGGTAAAGAATCTGCCTGCAATGCAGGAGACTCAAGTTCAATCCCTGGGTCTGGAAGATCCCCTGGAGAAGGAAATGGCTACCCACTCCAGTGTTCTTGCCTGGAGAACTAAATGGACCTGGCAGGCTACAGTCCATGGAGCCACACAGAGTGAGACATGACTGAGCAACTAATACTTAACTAAGTCAGATAACCTAGGTATTGTTGAGAAACAATATGGCTGTGAAAAAAAAAAAAAAACTCAAAACATGACTAGCAATGAAATGGCGTCAGTCTCATTATTAATATAAGCATCTTATTATTACATTAATGATTTTAAACAAGTTTTACATGTGTTTCTCTCTTAGTCCAGATGTAGTGAAAGGAAGCAATTGTCTTAATGAACAGGAATTTCTGATTAAGGGAGAGCAGTCTGGGAGGGAAATTTCTGCCAAAATTGTTGTTTAACTATAAACAAAAACAGTAACAATAAAAATGTGATGAATAAACAAGATGTAGTAGGGCAAGAAATGTCATTTTAATCTTCTGAGAATAGTAAAAGCAAGAAGGAAGGAAAAAGAAATCAACATTCTACTTTTAATTAAATTCTCAGCATAACTGAATATCCATGCCCTCAACTTCATTCAGCCGCTCAAAGGAGCACTGAGATTGCAAATGCTCTACACAGCCAATATGCTGTGTGTAAATTGTCAAGTTAATCTTCTTTCCATCAGCATATTTGTTATACTTATATTTTATTTCATATTATCAAATCATCTTACATATTCAGTGATGAGTATAAGCAAACTGCCATCTGCATTATTAGCGGCAATTGAATATATTTTAAATATGACTGCTTCAGAGAGGCTAAAATTCTTATTCAATATTATAAAAATTATAATTCTCAGTCTAGCAGATTCATCACAATGTAATAAGACTGTTCTTAGCATAACAATGGAATGCTGTGATCCAGATGTAAATGATTAGTAGAACAAGACATATTCAAAAATATATTGTATTAGACAACGTAATCACAGGTTATTTTTGTAAATCTTTCAGCATTATATTAATTATTTTATAAATAATACTTCCATTTTCTAAAATAAGTCCCTTTTGCATATATATTTGTTAAATATTAGGGTATTGGTAATATAAAGAAAAATTATTTTATGAATTTTTAATACATAGTTTGTACCACCTCTATTAGATAGTTGGAAAAATCTCATAGTTAAGATAATTTGGTTCTAGTTCACAGATGTACTTGCAATAATTTCTCTACGTGTTTTAAAATTTAAAATGGGTCCTTTTCAACTTTTTTGTTTCAAATTTGTCAACATTGACAGATTTTCTCTTGTTCTTTTATTAAAAGTTTTATGCATCAATTCTGGTTAAACAAAGTTAAAATAAAAGCCTATTAATCTCTATAGCAAAGGTTGCTTATATGCTATTTTTGAGAATGTAAATTGGAAAAGGGTATAGAGTTTCCTCAAAAAATTAAAACTAGAATCACCATATCATCCAGCAATCTCATTTCTGGGTATGTATGGTGAAGGGAATGAAATCAGTGTGTCAGAGTGATGTCTGCACTTCCACGTTCATTGCAACATTATTCACAGTAGTCAAGATTTGGAGATAACCTAAGTGTCCATTAATGGATGAATGGATAAAGAAAATATGATATGCATACATTATTGAAAATTACTCAGTGTGAAAACATAAATTTTGCCATTTATAATAACATGGATGATTCTGAAGGGCATTCATCTATGTGAAATAAGCCAGACAGAGAAAAGCAAATACTGTATGATTTCTTTTATATGTAGAATCTAAAAAAGTTTAACTCATGGTAAACAGTAGAATTCTGATTACCAGAGGCTAGGGTGGGGAAAATAAGGAGATGTCTGTCAAAGGGTACAAACTTTGTGATATAAGATGAATAAATTCTAGGGAACTAATGTATAGCGTGGTGACTACAGTTAATATTACTGTACTGTAAACGACATTTCTATTTAATAAGAGAATTGATCTTAAGTGTGTCACCGCACACAGAGAAAAAGGTAACTATGTGGGCTGATGGGTGTTATATTAGGTTGATTGTGTTAATCAAGGGCTTCCCAGGTGGTGCCAGTGGTAAAGAACCTGCCTACCAACGCAGAAGACATAAGAGATGAGGGTTTGATCCCTTGGTTGGGAAGATTCCCTGGAGAAGGGCACGGGCAACCCACTGCAGTATTCTTACCTGGAGAATCCCGTAGACAGGGGAGCCTAGCAGGCTACAGTCCATTGGGTAGCAAAGAATTGGATATGACTGAGCAACACTTTCACTTTCATACTATATATAGTAGATTCTACTTAGCCTATATACCTTGGAATCATTTTTGTTAAAACGTGAAAGTGGTTATCAATATAAAACTAATTTCAAATACCAGGTAGTCTGCTATAAATATGTATTTCAAGTAACTGTACTAATGTTAATTGTAAGCTTATAACAGAAAATGTAAATAAGAATTAGAATGATGCAATGTACTTTCTTTTCCTTCATTTTCTATCTCTAAAATAATAAATCCATTCTTGCTTCTCAACATTTTAAAATCAATAATATTTTATCTTTAAGTGAAGTTTTCTAAACCTTATTTTTATATCACTTCTTCAGGAATGTGTAGGTTGTAAGAGCTAACACTTTTACAAGTGGAGCCACATACTTGAATCATAGAAATGGAAAAGAGTAATGAAGGATAGAATCTTAAGGAAAGCTTGGTTTTCAACAGCCAAAAGTGAGTCACAAGTAAACGATAATACATATATCTGGTGACATCTTCTTGCCAAGTATGGTACAAAATGTATGCATTTTCTCATTTAGCCTTCAAGTGAGCTTCCGATTAGGAAATAACTATCTAGATTTTGTAGATAACAAAAATTAAGATTTAAACAACATTCAATTCATTGGACAGGCATAATAAAAGTGACGGAATGTGAATGTATATCCAGCTGCGTCTTCTTCTGGGTCCTTAATGACTATACCATCATATAAAAAAAGAAGATGGGAAAGAAGTGACTAGGAAAGTACATAAAGACCGAGGTAAATTCATTGTAATAGTGAAAACAAAGAATAGAAATATCCAAAATGAAGATGAATTTATTCAGTTGTGTGTGTGTGTGTGTTATTTGATGAGAGTAACAACTTCTAATTTTGTTGTGAAAAACAAATCATGGTATTAGAATTCCTATTAAATAATGTACTACTGGATATTTTTCTTTCCTTGTTTAAATGTGATATTTTTCTAGTTGAATAAATAATTATTTACTGGAGCAAAAAAAATTATATCATGTTACAAGCAAGCATAAACACAAACAGGAAGAAGGGGAAAATTAATTCAATATTGTAGATCATAGAACACAGTGCAAACTTCAAAAATAAATGTAAAGGAGTCATGAACAGGGAAAGAACAAAAGTAAGAAAGATCAATCCCATTTCTTTTTACTTTTTCTCAGGCTGACTATTTTTGAAGAAAATGTATCCTAATGCACACATCTCCCCTACACCATTATCACCAAATTATATATTAACATTTCTCAATCAAATGACAGTTTAGAAATATTATAATGGACAATCAAACTAAGTATTGGATTACTATTTTGAGTAACAATGTATTTTGAGAGATGCAAATAAATGTTATATGCTTATAATTGTGTAAAAAGCTGGAGCTCACTGTGACCAATTTCTACTTTCAGGTGTATATTATTTTTAAAAAGAAACAATAACATTTAAAAAATAAGGCAGCTAATTAAAATATCCTTAAATAATTATTCTACTGTGGGCCTTACTGCTTGAGGTATAATAATAATTACACAACACACATCAGAATTTCTTAAATTATATCTTCCTAGTGCAGTAAATTTAAGAGAAAGTCATATTGTTTTAGTGATCTGCAGAAAATATAAATGTTCACATATAATAAATTTAGCTGCCCAATATAAAAGTTGCTGATACAGAGTTAAACTAAGTGTTGTAGTATTAAAAACCGCTATTAAGTGAGGGGTAGCAGGAAGCTCTTCTAAGAAATATGGGGAATCCTGTTTAGGTTATTCTCTCCCTGGTACTAAGCAACCACACTGATCACAATTTATCCCAGCCGAAACTGGAAGTCTCCCGCAGAACATTAATGCTTGCTTTAATGTAGATTTTGGTAGATAACATTTTTCTCTGTGACAGTTTCATATTCAGAATTGTATATGTGTGGCTCTGTATGCATATAATTTTATGATTAAGTTTAAAGTATAATGATCATAATTTTATACCTGGAAAAGTCATCAATGATGCTAATAACTTTAACAAATTGAATCAATACTATTGATTATTAAAAGATTTGGTGGAATACACTGAGTCAGAACACCTGGGTTTAAAATTCTATCAGCTTCACTAGAGATGATCTCATTTTCATTTGCTTTATCACTACTAATCTAAGAAGAAAATCAAATAAATCCTCATCAGCAAAAAAATATGATCTGTAGAATAGATGGAAGGTAACCCTTTTTGCCCAGAGCTGAAAATCTAAGGCATGCCCTTAGCAAACTTACAAGATATACAGACAACTGACAAACTCCATAAATCAAAATTTCAGTGGGTGGTCAATTTTGTCTTGAAGATATTAGCTCTAACGGAGTGTTCTGGTTGAATATGGATTTGCTATATGTAATTGCATCATGAAAACAGTTTATTATGTCTCTGCTGCTGCTGCTGTTAAGTTGCTTCAGTCATGTCCGACTCTGTGCAACTCCATAGATGGCAGACCACCAGGCTCCCCTGACCCTGGGATTCTCCAGGCAAGAATACTGGAGTGGGTTGCCATTTCCTTCTCCAATGCATGCGTGCATGCCAAGTTGCTTCAGTTGTGTCCGACTCTGTGCGACCCTATGGACAGCAGCCCACCAGGCTCCTCTGTCCATGGGATTCTCCAGGCAAGAACACTGGAGTGGGTTGCCATTTCCTTCTCCATATTATGTCTCCATCCCCTATTAAAATATCAGAAAACAATAATTTTACCTGTTATAAAACAGTTCTATCCTCAGAGACTAACAAACAGTCTGATACACTATATTTATTAAGTAAAATGAAATATTTGCTCAATATTAAGTCAAATGAAATTTTAAAATATATAAATTTTATTGGGCGTTATATCTTATTAAATACTGTTTTCAGTATGTTAATTTGAAAACACAATCCAATAGTACAGATGAAAAAATTGATTTTAGTAATATAAAACACTATTCTGAAGGTAAAATATGTGGCTGATCCTGTATTCAATCAAATTTTTCTGAGTAAAATAATAATAATAAGCAATAGCATGATAATAATAATAGCTAAAACACACAATAATTGCTAAGTGCCAGACCCTTTCCTAAGCCCTTATTTATATCAACTCATTTAATCCAATTCATTTAACACCTCCTACTATAGGTGAGTTCTAACTCTTCTTTCACCAGAGGGGAAAAACGGAGTATGCAAAGAGGTTATGAAAAGTAACCTCCACATAGTGACTCAGGTAGGAAGTTGAAAAGCTGGGGTTATAAAGCCAGTCTGGTTTGAGACTCTTTCTTTTAGACACTAAACTTTACAGTTATTCAGGGTGACCATTTCTGTTTATAAAACAACTTGGTCCCTCTGTGAATCTACTCTGAATAATCACTGGATGTAGAGCAAATAAATAGATACTCTAGAAATGCAGACCAATTCATCTAGCAAACATTTATGAAGTGTAAGCTACATGATTAGACTGGGGTATGCACACCACAGATTTCTGACATTCTGACATTCAAATTTTTATAATATAATTATTATTTGGTAATGTTTTTGAAGCAGCATGGTAGGCTACAGTGAAAATTAACCTGTAAGAAAAATTGTCCTATCCTAGGTTCTAATCGCCAGTAATGATATCAATAGCCATTGAACAGATGTTTAGCTAATGTGAACTTCAGATTCTTGATATGTTATGTAGGGATTCTAACCTCCTGAGGAAATCAGTCCTGAATATTCATTGGAAGGACTGATGTTGAAGCTGAAACTCCAACACTTTGGCCACCTGATGAGAAGAACTGACTCATTGGAAAACACCCTGATGCTGGGAAAGATTGAACACAGGAGGAGAAGGGGATGACAGAGGATGAGATGGTTGGATGGCATCACTGACTCAATGCACATGAGTTTGGGTAAACTCCTGGAGTGGGTGATGGACAAGGAGGCCTGGCGGGCTGCAGTCGATGGGGTCGCGAAGAGTCAGACACGACTTAGTGACTGAACTGAATTGAACTGAAACTCCTAATATGCTTGCTTAAATGAGTATTAGAATAGTTGATTGACTTAATGTTTGTGGAAAGGGCTTTGTCTATGCTACCTGGGAAACCTCCTGTATCACATAGTGCTATGCAAATTGTAGTACTATCTTTATTGCTTGTTTACAGTTGGTCACCAATGTCTACCAGGTGGCTCTGGTGGTAAATATCTGCTTGCCAATGCAATGTAAGAGATGTGGGTTTGATCCCTGGGTTGGCAAGATACCCTGGAGAATGAAATGGCAACCCATTCCATTATTCTTGCCTGGGAAACCCCATGGACAGAGGAGTCTGGCAGGACACAGTCCATGGGGTCACAAAGAGTCAGACATGATTGAGCATCTGAGCATCAGTGTTCAGAGAACTGTAGACTCCAGGAGTCTTCTAGCCAGCATTGAATGAAACTGTCTCTTCTGCATTCTAACACATCAGGTAGCAAAAAGTCCCCCATCTTTTCCTCACTTCTGAACTGTGTATTGGAGTGGAAAGAATAACATTCATAGGGAACTCTTTTGGCCTGGTAAACAATCACACAAGGCGTTGCTGTCTACACAACCTTTGCTAGGATCTGATGTGAGGAAATGTTGCAAAATTGGGGTATCATGAGATTTGCAACTCCTTTGATTTCTCTTTTGGATATGTTTTCATTCTGTGAACATTTTTTTCCATTTTGCTTCTCCATATCATTTTTGTTTCTCAGTTTTGTTGTTCTTTGAATGTGAAATACACTCTAGTTTTTCTCCCCAAAGACAAGAGTAGATTAGAAAAATTTTATCTGAATTGCTTATATGTGTTTTATCTTTATCTCATTTCTTTAACTATTCACTGAACATCAGCTATATTCTTAGCTCTCTGCTAAGTATAGGAGATAGAGATATGAGCTACTAATGGAGCTTTATCAATGGGAATATCAATACGTAAACAAAAAATGTAGACTAAATCATCCTGGTTGAATCTGCCTGTGCAGGGAAAAGAGTAGGAAAGGCCTGTACATGGAGGTGAAGCTTGAGCTTGATTTGTAAACTGAATAACTGTTATTCAATTGGAAGAAGTTTAGGGAATAGAAACTGTCATCTCTAATGGAAGTTACAAAATATTATGGTCTATTCAGAGCAAGGGGTTCAAAACAGAGAATAAGATAAGGGGAAAAGTAAGACTCAACTGGAAATTAAGGTACAAATTGGGCAGAGGCAAGTCTATGTGGATTCATGAAAAGGACAACATCACCCTCTTCACTGTCTTCATCTTTACTGCATTTATCTGCTTATTCATTTGTGATCCTCAAGTTTAAAACTTGAGTGGAAATAGCAGACGAAAATGATGCATTGCTTTTTGTCTATTGTCACTAAAAATCGCTAAGTATGACACTCACATACTAAAAAAAAAAATAGTGAAAATGCTAGCAGCTGTATTTATGTTTTGACTAGCATAATACTTAATCTTTCCACAACCTCACCTACATCATAACATTAATTTAAAAAACTAATGCAAAATAGAGAAAGTGCTTCCAAGGATCATGAGTTGAGGTATTCTAGATGCTGCTTGTTTTCTTTAACATTGTACTCAGTGAACAATGAAAGCACAGAGAATGAAGCCATAGTGTCTATCACTATGGGCCTAAAGTGTGTGTCATCAGTCTCCAACTCTTTGCAATCCCATGGATTGTAGCCCTCCAGGCTCCTCTTGACATGGAAATTTCCAGGCAAGAATACTGGAGTGGGTTGCCATTTCCTCCTCCAAGGAATCTTCCCAACCCAGGAATCAAACCCATGTCTCAAGTGTCTCCTTCATTGGCAGGCAGATTCTTCACCAGTGTGCCACCTGAGAAGCCCCCACTGTGGGCCTAGGCAGTAGCAAAAAAGAAAAAAGAAAGAAAAAGACACACATTAAGAAGACATCACACCAAACCCTGCATTTCAGGTTGTTTGTACTCACCAGCCCCACGTGATCATCCCCCTCATGATCCAAGCAGCAGGAACGATGGAAAGCATATAATCCCAGTACAACTGTGAAAATCAGGAAATTAACAGTTTTAAAATATTGTTATCTATTCTATAGATTTTATTAATGTCTTCAATTGTCTCAAAAATGTGCTTTATTGCAAAAGAAAATTCTGAATTATGCATGGCATTCAGTTGTTATAATTTCCTTTAACTTGGCATACTACTTTAATTTTTTTTCTTTATCTCATTTTTTTGTTATTTCTTGACACATATTTTTGAAGAGTTAAGAGTTATTTTGTAAAATATCACTCACTTTGGGTTTGTTTAATGTTATCTCACAATGAGTTTCAGTTTAGTCTTTTAATAGAAATATTTCGTAAGGGCGTTGTGCATTATGTAGACAGATACATATTGTGGATTTATTTCCTGACTACAATAATTGATCAATAAGAAGTTTAATAAATCAGCAAAATAATTTAACATGATGAAACTATGGCTGATAAGTTTAAGCTTTCCAGTTAATTAGGACTACATTTGGATTATTCATGCTGTGGTGTAATGCAGGCTTTCAAAGTGATTCAAAGGTAGGGAATCTGCCTGCCAACCAGAAGATGTGGGTTCAGTCCCTGGGTTGGGAAGATCCCCTGGAGGAGGAAATGGCAACCCACTCCAGTATTCTTGCCTGGGAAATTCCATAGGCAGAGGAGCCTGGCAGGCTGCAGTCCATGGGGTCACAAAGACTCAGACACTGCATAGCGACTAAACAGCAGCAGCAGTGCTATAATACAGGCATTGAAAAGAAAACTCATAGGAATTCATGCTTAAAATGCATTTATAACCATGAAGTAGCACTGGAATAATGCTGAATATTTCGTGAATAACTTCCAAATTCTTGGCCACAAATGGTATTTGATAAAGTGACTGCTGTTTTGACTATTTAAATTCAATGGCAATTTTATCATAAACAGTCATCCTAGTTAGTTCTGACAGCTTGTTTTGCAATAGTTCATCCAGACATGAAATATATTTGAAAAAAATTATAAGGTCATTGAGGTCAGAAAATATACCTTATTCCCCATTTATCAAAGCCTGCTGCTGCTAAGTCATGTGAGTCGTGTCCGACTCTATGTGACCCCATAGACGGCAGCCTACCAGGCTTCCCCATCCCTGGGATTCTCCAGGCAAGAACACTGGAGTGGGTTGCCATTTCCTTCTCCAAAGCATGAAAGTGAAAAGTGAAAGTGAAGTCGCTCAGTCATGTCTGACTCTTAGCGGCCCCATGGACTGTAGCCTACCAGGCTCCTCCGTCCATGGGATTTCCCAGGCAAGAGTACTGCAGTGGGGTTCCATTTCCTTCTCCGTTATCAAAGCCTAGATGTTTCTAAATAAATTATTTAGTTGAATCTATTTATATTTTTTAAAGATACCCTTGCATTCAGAATGTTCACTGATTCACATCAAGTTTTCTCCAGTAAGTTTTAATTAATGAAGTTTTCCCAAGATGATTAATTCTGTAATTAATTATTAACCACTATCTGCTGCTGCTTAGCTGCCTCAGTCATGTTCAGCTCTTGTGTGACCCTTTGGACTGCAGTCTGCCAGGCTCCTCTGTCCATTGGATTCTCAAGGCAAGCGTACTAGAGTGGGTTGCCACGACCTCCTCCAAGGGATCTTCCCGACACAGGGATCAAACCCAGGTCTTCTCATTGCAGGCAGATTCCTTACCACTTAGCCACCAGGGAAGCCCCAACCACTATCTACATCAGTACTCCAATTTATTGTGATAAACAGTAAATTGAAAAATAAAATATGATCCCTGACTTCAAAAAATGTACAATTTTAATATGAATATATCCATCATGACTATTGTATTAGTATATACTGGTATCATAATCTTTAATTCCAAGTTTAATATCACTTGGTGGAAATGTGCTTTTCAACACCAAAATTGCAATAGGCTAGTTACTGAGGACAGGTTTCAGTGAATGAAGTTAAATTAATTATTTAATAATTTCATGTGGAAATAATTTCACATGGATGTGAGAGTTGGACTATAAAGAAAGCTGAGCACCGAAGAACTGATGCATTTAAACTGTGGTGTTGGAGAAGATTCTTGAGAGTCTCTTGGACTGCAAGGAGATCCAACCAGTCCACCCTAAAAGAAATCAGTCCTGAATATTTACTGGAAGGACTGATGTTGAAGCTGAAACTCCAATACTTTGGCCACCTGATGCGAAGAGCTGACTCATTTGAAAAGACCCTTATGCTGGGAAAGATTGAAGGTGGGAGGAGAAGGGGACAGCAGAGGATGGAATGGTTGGATGGCATCACTGACTCAATGGACATAAGTCTGAGTAAGCCCCGGGAGTTGGTGATGGACAGGCAGGCCTGGCATGCTGCAGTCCCTGGTGTCACAAAAAGTCGGATACGACTGAGCGACTGAACTGAATAATTTCATACATTTTCCAAAAATGAGTTTGACATTTTAAATTCCCTGACTTTTATTTTGCCCTCTTAATTAATATGAGAATTGAGTATGTTTTCTTAAATTATTTTCTTAAACGTTCGAGTTATTATGATTTATTTATTATTATTTTGAGTACTGTTTCTTGTTTACTATATAATACACTGTTACAACACTATGAAAGATGGGAAAGTAAGGGTTATGTAGTTTTCTAAATGTTGTTACACCATGTTAATTAAGGACATAGCAGTAGTTTAAGGCTACTTAATAGTCAAATTTTATTCCAAATACAGAGTTGTTGTTTTTTTTCCTTCAAAAATAAGATTTATCCTTGAAAATGCTATGTCATGTTTGGATTTAGGTTGCAGTTTATTACCTTAATAATTTTGAAAATAGTTTTCAGCCTGTCAGAAGATATACTTATCCTCAGCTGAGTACCTAATCCGTTATAGTTGACTGTAATTCTATGCCTATGTGCCCTTGCTTCTCAACCTCCAATACATTTAGATAATTTTGGCTGTGGCACAAAAGCAATAAAAATAAGTTACAGACAGCAAAGCAGCATACAAGTTCTTTAAGCATAGTATTTTCCTTTGCATGTATAGTGCACCTTCAAATCTAAGTGTAAAATTTTTATATTATTTGATTTTAAAAATTATTAATTTAGCCATGTGCAATAATCTGTAAGCACTGAGATTTGTTGTACCCTGGTATTGATGAGGCCAGAATCTACTATGACCAATACCAGACAGAAAAATAGATGAAGCAATAGATATGACATGTTTATCATTAAATTTTGTAATTAATAGTATTTTTGGTATCAAAATGGGTTTATAAAATGGAATATTAAAAAGGCATAAATACCCAAACTTTATATCTCAGTCTTAATTTGATTTGGATCCAAATCTCATTGGGAATTTTTTTGTACTTGATAATATGATTCTAAAATGTTAAACGTGAGTAAACAGCTTAAGAAACTGGAATATTTTGAGGAGGAATAATGGAAACAGAAATGTCCTACCACATGCATAAAAACATTGTGAAGTTTCAATTAAACAGTTTTAGTAAAATTTCATTCAATAATACTTTTAAAGGAACAAAATATTTGGTCTTTTGGTACAGAAAGCGCCTGGTTTTTAGTCCATTTCATATTTTACTACAGAACTAATAGATCAACAAAACATATATGAATAATTTTTAAAAACTTCTAAAATTATGCTAAGATTATGTGTAATAAAAAACAGAATCCGTAACCTATGAATCAGTCATTTTTAATTTTTAAAGTACAATTAACTGTGTAATTTGTGATATTGTCAACAAATACATTCTTTATATTTAAATCGTTAATGTATTGCTGTACATGGAGACTTTAAGATATACAAAAATATAATATATAAAATTCAGATATCTATGTATTAATGTATATTGTATATAGCTGGCAGAATGAAGCCATCATTCTGATCTAATTAGTCTGTCTAGAAATCTAATTGTCATAATTGAAATCTTTTTTTTCTTGCACTTCCAATAGCCAGTCTGACTAAATTTTATTTTAAATAACCTTTAATACCTGCCACTTTTCTCCTAACTATCAGGTTATAACCTCCAAATACAATATTTTTACCTGGATGGATTACTCATTTTAGTAGCCATGTGTCCCACACATCCAATGTGACCTTCCCATATACTAGCCTAATTGTACTGTTTTAAGTCCACTGTTAATCTTATATTAACAATCTTCAATGACTCACTACCATTGCTCTTTTTCAACGCAGTGCTATTGAAAGGTCCTAGAGAGCCTTGTTTCATCCAGCACCTGCCTCCCTCTCTAGCTGCTTGACTTATTAATTTTATTTCCTCTCTCTTTTGTACACTAGCATTCTTTCAAAATCTCAAATGGATCCTGTTCCCTGGCACGTCAGGACTACTATGCATGTTCTTTCTTTTGTCTATAATGTTTTTCCCTCAATCCCATATTCCCAGCTATTTAGCCAAAGCATCTCTGCAATCCTAATACATGCTCATGAAACACCAAACACTTTTCCACTGAAGTTGTCACAGTTTTAAGTGAAAAATGTAGTTGTGTGACTATTTGATTAGTGTCTGTCTCTCCCACTTGAATTTAAACTCTGTTATATATGGTAAAGAATTTGCCTGCCAATGCAGGAGGTACAAGAGATGCAACTTGGATCCCTTGGTTGGGAAGATGCCCTGGAGGAGGGCATGGCAAACCATTCCAGACAATACTGATCCTTGCCTGGGAAATTCCATGGACAGAGGAGCCTAGAGGCCTAAAGTCCATGAAGTCACAAAAGAGTCAGATACAACATACATGTCAGAAACAACATACCTGTGCTTTTGCTCAATACAGTGTTGCCTGGTTAGAGATAAGTACTCATTGATTGAATATGCGGTTGAATGTTAATAGCAAGATACATGCATCTCAGTTTTCCAAAATATTTTATATCATCTAGTTCTGGTTGCTCTTCTGGACAGTTACCTTCACCAGAATAGTCAAATTTACACAGAAACTTCAGGATAAACCATAAATCCTTTGGCCTGGCAGACATAAGTCTCAGAGAAGCCCTCTTAAGACACAGCTACCCTTTAAAATTGACTCTTTTTAAAATTTATTTCATACTTCAACTCTTTAAACCTTCTGCTTTTGACAAATTGATTCACACTTTATCTCGCAAAGGCATCCCATATTCTTCTGTTTCTAATGCATCTAATACACTTCTTACTGTTTGCTTATCTAATTCCTGCATGTTAATTCCCATTAGTCATCTCCAACTCTTTGTGCCACTATGGACTGTAGCCTGCCACTTTCCTCTTTCTGTGGAATTTTCTAGGTAAGAACACTGGAGTGGGTTGCCATGTTTTTCTCCAGGAGATCTTCCTGACCCAAGGACTGAAATTATACATTAAAACCTAGTCAGGGCACTTTAGCTTTACTAAGCGTTACCTAAACAAAATGCTTCCCATGATGGCTTAGACAGTAAAGATCTGCCTGCAATGCAGGAGACCCGAGTTTGATCCCTGGGCCAGGAAGATCCCCCAGAGAAGGAAATAAAAACCCACTCCAGTATTATTAGCTGACAAATCCCATGGACAGAGGAGTCTGGCAAGCTACAGTCCATGGGGTTGCAAAGAGTCAGACACGACTGAACCCAACACTTTCACTTGCAAACAGGATGCTAATTGTCTTCTACCCTATATATATACTATGTTTCCTGTTCACTGTCATGCATACATCTGTATTTTATGTGCATGTATGTCTTTTGCAATTACTTTTTTAAAGTATCATGTAAGCAAGAGTCAGGATTCATATAAAATCATATTTATACCTAATAAAAATTTGCAAAAACAATTAATTAATTAATGGATTAAAATTAAAGAAGTAAGGACTGAAATTAAGGAATTATGAAATATAGTCTTGGCAATAAATGCAAGCTCAATGGTTTCAGGTGATGTCTTAGTCTATCTAGTTCAGTTCAGTTGTTCAGTCACATCCGACTCTTTGTGACCCCATGAATTGCAGCACGCCAGGCCTCCCCGTTCATCACCATCTCCCGGAGTTCACTCAGAATCACGTCCATCGAGTCAGTGATGCCATCCAGCCATCTCATCCTCTGTCATCCCCTTCTCCTCCTGCCCTCAATCCCTCCCAGCATCAGAGTGTTTTCCAATGAGTCAACACTTCGAATGAGGTGGCCAAAGTACTGGAGTTTCAGCTTTAGCATCATTCCTTCCAAAGAAATCCCAGGGTTGATCTCCTTCAGAATGGACTGGTTGGATCTCCTTGCAGTCCAAGGGACTCTCAAGAGTCTTCTCCAACACCACAGTTCAAAAGTATCAATTCTTCGGCACTCAGCCTTCTTCACAGTCCAACTCTCACATCCATACATGACCACAGGAAAAACCATAGCCTTGACTAGACAGACCTTAGTTGGCAAAGTAATGTCTCTGCTTTTGAATATGCTATCTAGGTTGGTCATAACTTTTCTTCCAAGGAGTAAGTGTCTTTTAATTTCATGGCTGCAATCACCAGCTGCAGTGATTTTGGAGCCCCAAAAATAAAGTCTGACACTGTTTCCACTGTTTCCCCATCTATTTCCCATGAAGTGATGGGAATGGATGCCATGATCTTCGATTTCTGAATGTAAAGCTTTGGGCCAACTTTTTCTCTCACCTCTTTCACTTTCATCAAGAGGCTTTTGAGTTCCTCTTCACTTTCTGCCATAAGGGTGGTGTCACCTGCATATCTGAAGTTATTGATATTTCTCCTGGCAATCTTGATTCCAGCTTGTGTTTCTTCCAGTTCAGCATTTCTCATGAGGTACTCTGCATAGAAGTTAAATAAGCAGGGTGACAATATACAGCCTTGATGTACTCCTTTTCCTATTTGGAACAAGTCTGTTGTTCCATGTCCAGTTCTAACTGTTGCTTCCTGACCTGCATACAGATTTCTCAAAAGGCAGGTTAAGTGGTCTGGTATTCCGATCTCTTTCAGAATTTTCCACAGTTTATTGTGATCCACACAGTCAAAGGTTTTGGCACAGTCAATAAAGCAGAAATAGGTCATGAACTCTTTATTACCAAATTCAGACTCAAATTGAAGAAAGTAGGGAAAACCGCTAGACCATTCAGGTATGACCTAAATCAAATCTCTTATGATTATACAGTGGAAGTGAGAAATAGATTGAAGGGACTAGATCTGATAGATAGAGTGCCTGATGAACTATGGAATGAGGTTCTTGACATTGTACAGGAGACAGGGATCAAGACCATCCCCATGGAAAAGAAATGCAAAAAAGCAAAATGGCTGTCTGGGGAGGCCTTACAAATAGCTGTGAAAAGAAGAGGGGCGAAAAACAAAGGAGAAAAGGAAAGATATAAGCATCTGAATGCAGAGTTCCAAAGAATAGCAAGAAGAGATAAGAAAGCCTTCTTCAGGGATGAATGCAAAGAAATAGAGGAAAAGAACAGAATGGGAAAGACTAGAGATCTCTTCAAGAAAATTAGAGATACTAAGGGAACATTTCATGCAAGGATGGACTCGATAAAGGACAGAAATGGTATGGACCTAACAGAAGCAGATGATATTAAGAAGAGGTGGCAAGAATACACAGAAGAACTGTACAAAAAAGCTCTTCACGACCCAGATAATCATGATGATGTGATCACTAATCTAGAGCCAGACATCTTGGAATGTGAAGTCAAGTGGGCCTTAGAAAGCATCACTACGAACACAGCTAATGGAGGTGATGGAATTCCAGTTGAGCTATTTGAAATCCTGAAAGATGATGCTGTGAAAGTGCTGCACTCAATATGCCAGCAAATTTGGAAAACTCTGCAGTGGGGACAGGACTGGAAAAGGTCAGTTTTCATTCCAATTCCAAAGAAAGGCAATGCCAAAGAATGCTCAAACTACTGCACAATTGCACTCATCTCATATGCTAGTAAAGTAATGCTCAAAATTCTCCAAGCCAGGCTTCAGCAATACGTGAACCGTGAACTCCCTGATGTTCAAGCTGGATTTAGAAAAGGCAGAGGAACCAGAGATCAAAGTGCCAACATCCACTGGATTATGGAAAAAGCAAGAGAGTTCCAGAAAAACATCTAGTCTATCCAAGTCAACATCATTTTGTATTGTCGAGTTAGGAATTTTAACTTTTCTGACTGACTGCCAATAACCAATCTTAAACAGAGGGTGATTAAAACAATGATTCTCCAGGACTGTGACAAGATGAATAATTCAATAAATAAATCTGTTACATTCCAGGCAAAGGATCAACAATGAGGATGTAAAAATTTATGAAACGGAGTGTCTGGGACTCTAAGAAATGTCATTCTTAAAAGTAAATAATACTTTCAGTCTAGAATGTTATGGGGAAAAGCTGCAGCAATTTTGTTGAGTTGATGATTATTGCATTAAAATCGAGTTATATGGTAAACAAATTGACTGTCAGCTAGAAGTTTTAAAAAGTATTGCAAAGGGATATTGGCAGAATTTAGGTACTACTTGTAGAGATTCCACTCAGTGCAGTTCAGTCAGTCAGTCATGTCTGACTCTTTGAGACCCCATGGATTGCAATATGCCAGGCTTCCTTGTCCATCACCAGCTCCTGGAACTTGCTCAAACTCATGTCCATAAAGTCGATAATACCATCCAACCCTCTCATCCTCTATCATCCCCTTCTTCTCCCATCTTCAATTTTTCCCAGCAGTAGAGTCTTTTCCAATGAGCTGGTTCCTTGCATCAGGTGGCCAAAGTATTGGAATTTCATCTTCAGCATCAGTCCTTTAAATGCATATTTAGGACTGATTTCCTTTAGGACGGACTGATTAGGTCTCCTTGGTATCCAAGGGACTCTCAAGAGTCTTCTCCAACACCACAGTTCAAAAGCATCAATTCTTCAGCGCTCAGCTTTCTTTATAGTCCAACTCTCACATCTATACATGACTACTGGAAAAACCATAGCTTTGACTAGACAGACCTTTGTTGGCAAAGTAATGTCTCTGCTTTTTAATATGCTATCTAGGTTAGTCATAGCTTTTCTTCAAAGGAGCCAGTGTCTTTTAATTTTATGGCTGCAGCCACCATTCATACTGATTTTGATGCCCACAAAAATAGTCTGTCACTGTTTCCATTTTTTCACGATCTATTTGCCAAGAAGTGATGGGACTGAATGCCATGATATTAGTTTTCTGAATGTTGAGTTTTAAGCCAACTTTTTCACTCTCCTTCTTTACTTTCATCAAGATGCTCTTTGGTTCTTCGGTTTCTGCCATAAGGATGGTGTTATCTGCATATCTGAGGTTACTGACATTT
Source organism: Capricornis sumatraensis (assembly GCF_032405125.1). NCBI lineage: Eukaryota > Metazoa > Chordata > Mammalia > Artiodactyla > Bovidae > Capricornis > Capricornis sumatraensis. The sequence continues at coordinate 60,700,849 of NC_091072.1, read as the reverse complement.
TCCCCAGCAATCTTGATTCTAGCTTGTGCTTCATCCACCCCAGCATTTTGCATGATATATTTGGCATATAAGTTAAATAAGCAGGGTGACAATATACAGCCTTGATGTACTCCTTTCCTAATTTGGAACCAGTCTGATATTCCATGTCCAGTTCTAACTGTAGTTTCTTGACCTGCATACAGATTTCTCAGGAGGCAGGTCAGGTGGTCTGGTATTCCCTTCTCTTTAAGAATTTTCCAGTTTATTGTGATCCACACAGTCAAAGGCTTTGGCATAGTCAATAAAGCAGAAGTAGATGTTTTTCTGGAACTCTCTTGCTTTTTCAGTGATCCAACGGATGTTGGCAATTTGATCTCTGGTTCCTCTGCTTTTCTAAATCCAGCTTGAACATCTGCAAGTTCATGATTCACATAATATTGAAGCCTGGCTTGGAGAATTTTGAGCAGTTCTTTAGTAGCATTTGATATGACTGCAATTTAGAGTAGTTTGAACACTTTTTGGCATTGCCTTTCTTTGGGATTGGAATGAAAACTGAACTTTTCCAGTCCTGTGACCACTGCTGGGTTTTCCAAATTTGCTGGCATATTGAGTGCAGCACTTTCACAGCATCATCTTTTAGGATTTGAAAGAGCTTAACTGGAGTTCTATCACCTCCACTAGCTTTGTTCATAGTGATGTTTCCTAAGACCCACTTGGCTTCACATTCCAGGATGTTTGGCTCTAGGTGAGTGATCACTTCATCATGGTTATCTTGGTCATGAAGATCTTTTCTGTACAGTTCTTCTGTGTATTATTGCCTCCTCTTCTTAATATCTTCTCCTTCCCTTAGGTCTTTACCATTTCTGTCCTTTATTGTGCACATCTTTGCATGAAATTTTCCCTTGGTATCTCTAATTTTCTTGAAGAGATCTGTACTCTTTCCCACTCTAATGTTTCCCTCTATTTCTTTGCACTGATCACTGAGGAAGGCTTTCTTATCTCCTTGCTATTCTTTGGATCTCTGCATTCAAATGGGTATATCTTTCCTTTTCTCCTTTGTCTTTTGTGCGTTTTCTTTTCTCAGCTTTGTAAGCCTCCTCAGAAAACCATTTCATCTACTACCATGGGCAAGAAACACTTAGAAGAAATGGAGTAGCCATCATAGTTATCAAAAGAGTCTGAAATGCAGTACTTGGATGCAATCTCAAAAATGACAGAGCAATCTCTCTCTGTTCATTTCCAAGGCAAACCATTCAATATCACAGTAATCCAAGCATATGTCCCAACTGTAATGCTGAAGAGGCTGATGTTGAATGGTTCTATGAAGACCTAAAAGACCTTCTAGAACTAACACCCAAAAAAGATGTCCTTTTCATTATAGGGGACTAGAATGCAAAAGTAGGAAGTCAAGAGCTACTTGGAGTAACAGGCAAATTTGGCCTTGGAGTACAAAACAGAGCAGGTCAAAGGCTAACAGAGTTTTGCCAAGAGACCACACTGGTCATAGCAAACACCCTCTTCCAAGAACACAAGAGAAGACTCTACACAGGGACATCACCAGATGGTCATTAACAAAATCAGGTTGATATATTCTTTACAGCCAAAGATGGAGACACTCTCTACAGTTAGCAAAAACAAGATGGGGAGCCAACTGTGGCTCAGATCATGAACTCCTTCTTGCCGAATTCAGACTTAAATTGAAGAAAGTAGGGAAAACTACTAACCATTCTGATATGACCTAAATAAAATCCCTTATAATTATACAGTGGAAGTGACAAATAAATTCAAGGGATTAGATCTGATAAAATGCCTTAAGAACTATAAATTGAGGTTCAATTTTACTCAGAGAGGGTTCCAATTAGAGTCTAAATCAAATTTGCCTAAGAAGCTTATTAAAATACAGATCACTAGGGCCTATTTCACTGAATCAGGAACTGCCCTAACTGAGTCGTAATCTCAGGATGAATGGCAGACATGAAGCCGTTCTACAGAGCTGGAACACGTTTAATTTTAGGCTTAAGAACATGTTATTTAAGATCAGGGTAGGAAGTTTGTTTTCTACATTTGCAGGAAATCTGAGTAGACTATCCCACAAGTTATGAAGATGTAGGACAGGCAGTTATTTTTAGTGTGAAAAAGTCATTTAGACAAATAGTTCATTTAGCCTTTACACAACTTAAATTTTTTACCAGTAATGATTTCCTAGTTCATAACATAGTCTAGCATGTGACTGGCTGTCTGTAAGATTCATTGACCTAGCCACTTACACTAAGGCCTTATAATCTTTAATTATATTTTTGTCAATTATTGTAATAAATTTTCAATATTTAATGTTCTTTAATGTTATAGTTTATCTATTGCAATTATTGTTTTTCTAATTTTCATTTTTATATTTTGTATAATTCTCTACAGTTCTCTCAAATGAGCATGAAGAGTTGCAGACCCTCAGTATCTCGTCTGTGTTGCTGATTCTTTCCAAGTAAAATATTTATACCAAGAAATATGTTATATATATTTCCCCATTTTATTTATATATTGTTTTAAGCATTTACTTTTTCAATATGTTTAATGATTATATTTTAATATTCTATTTCTAGTTTAGAGTAGCCAAATTCCACTATTAATTTGCTCTATTTTTCTGTTAAAGAAGCATCTCAAATGTCAATTAGTAGATGTCTCCAGCAGGTAAACATGACCAGAATTCTAATTTTACCCTGTTATGAATATTATATTTTAAGAATTGTAGTAAGACTTAGAAGATGGCCATCACGATGTATAAGACACAGACACTAAATAAATAACACATTAATGTATATTTATGAGGGGCTTACCATGTGCTCTGGAGATGCATAGTTGAATAGCATCATGATCTCTGCCCTCAAACAGTTGTAGTTTACTAAAAGGTTATTTATGTAAAGTCAATGACCCTGCATCTAAAATAAATGTACCATTGCCAATGAAATATGTACTATTTTCTAAATTTTCATCTAGTCAATTCAGTTCAGTTCAGTTGCTCAGTTGTGTTCGACCCTTTGCAACCCCATGAACCGCAGCACACCAGGCCTCCCTGTCCATCCCCAGCTTCCGGGGTTTACTCAAATTCATGTCCATTGAGTTGGTGATGCCATCCAACCATCTCGTCCTCTGTCGTCCCCTTCTCCTCCTGCCCTCAATCTTTCCTAGCATCAGGGTCTTTTAAAATGAGTCAGCTCTTCGCATCAGGTGGCCAAAGTATTGGAGTTTCAGCTTCAACATCAGTCCTTCCAATGAATACCCAGCACTGATTTCCTTTAGGATGGACTGGTTGGGTCTCCTGGAAGTCCAAGGGACTCTCAAGAGTCTTCTCCAATATCACAGTTGAAATGCATCAGTTCTTTGGTGATCAGCTTTCTTTATAGTCCAACTCTCACATCCATACATGACTACTGGAAATACCATAGCCTTGACTAGACAGACCTTTGTTGACAAAGTAATGGCTCTGCTTTTTAATATGCTGTCTAGATTGGTCGTAACTTTCCTTCCAAAAAGTAAGTGTCTTTTAGTTTCATGGCTGCAATCACCATCGGGAGTGATTTTGGAAATAAGATGAATTAATTATCATTTCAATCACCTTTAACTACTCCTGCCTTTTCAAGGAAATTATGCTTTTCTAGTCATTTACCATTCTTTATCATTAAATCATTGATATCATATAAGTGGATTTATCCTGTTCATAGCTTCTTGAATCTATTTTTGTGTACCTGTATAACAAGAACATGCATATTAAAGAGTGTGGTGAATAAGAAGGCATTAATTGCATTTATTTAATTTGCATTACATATTTTTATGCATCGCCTTTAATCTCATTAAGAGCTGATTCTTTTCAACTGAGGAAATAATGATTTAAAATAATCATGTTTTAAACTCTATATGGATGTAATTGATTATAATTTTAGATTCAGGATTAACCAATGGCTATAATGCACATTTTTATAATTATATAATGAAAAATCATAAATTAAAAAGAGGGAAATGTAATCATCTACTTAGTTCATGAATACTGTTTCAGTTAAAAAATTTACAGTTGTTCATCTAAAAATCTTGTAGTATATGCAAGCTTGTTTTTCATATGTTGCCTGTATTAAAATACCTTATGCCATGATAGTATTTGCATTTCCTGCATGATCTGTACTTCAACCAATTTTAAAGTTACTCCATTCGGTAAGATAATATAGGATAAGAGATAATTTTTCAGTATACAGAGCATTAATTACAACAATCATGCATGCCAGGAGGGGGGATGGGAATAAAGACAAGGGAGATTGACTAAATTGCCCATTAGCTCTATAACAAATTAAACTATTTTCATATGGTGGCTTATCTTGCTCTTGTGGGGAAAAAAAAAAAATTACATGAAATTTTGAGTCAGGCTGACCAGGGTTCCGTTTGCATTCTACCATCTTTCAGTTGTGAGTTCCTAGGAGGAGAGTTATTTGAACTTTCTGATCCATAACTTACCTAAAAAAAATGAAAATATCAAAACTTCATGGAGTTTTTTGAGCATATAATGAAATTTATACATTTTCTTCTGTACTCTAGAATCATTTTCACATTTTTTTCTGCATTATCTCTTTATATAATCTCTCCCATTTCATAGCTATTGTCTATATGCCAATGGCTTTCAATATATGACTTCAATCATTGCGTTGATTGATTACATTATAATTGTCAAAAAGATAAATTCAGTAATCTCATGCAAATGTAATAAGCAGATACCAAAGACTGTTTAACTTATTAATGAAAGGATGCTAAAATCAATCCAAAGAACATATGCCAAAATAAATGTATATGTTTAAATATGTGTACATGCATATATATATAATATGCAAGTTAATAAAAAAAATTAGGATAATATTTCTAAGTCAAAACTGATATTTGTCTCATAAGGCAGAAACCTATTTTTTTCTGTTCCACTAGACAGAAATTATATTCATATATACTTAATGACAACAACAAAAACAAATCTAGAAGTTAACCTCTGCCACTACACAGTTGGAAAATAGTCTAATTAATAGCAAGTCATGGCCAGCACCACATTGAAAAAAAACACAATAATCTATTTTGTCTAAGTTTAGGATAATTTTCCTAGAACACACAGACACAGACACACACACACACACACACACACACATATATATGTGTGTGAAAGTGAAAATCATTCAGTCATGTCTGACTCTTTGAGACCTCATGGACTATACAGTCCATGGAATTCTCCAGGCCAGAATACTGGAGTGGGTAGCCTTTCCCTTCTCTAGGGGATCTTTCCAACCCAGGGATCAAACCCAGGTTTCCCACATTGCTGGCAGATTCTTTACCAACTGAGCCACAAAGGAAGCCCCAACATATATATACATATATATACACACACACACATATATATGTACATATGTATATAATTTTCTATTATATGACATTATATATATATTTTTTTTAACCAAGTTGGCATTTCCAGTTGGATCAAGAAGTGTCATCAAGCACTATAGATCTTTTGATTATTCTTTTTCCTTTGTATCGCATACTGCCACCATCATGTTCTGTTTTCACTACTTAAGCCATATTATAAACAATCACATTTTGCACTTTTTTTATTCCTGCCTCATTTGGGCTTTTCTGATGGTTCAAGTGGTAAAGAATCCACATGCAATGCAGGAGATGCAGGAGATAGAGGTTTGACCCCGGAATCAGAAAGAAAGATCCCCTGGAGGAAGAAATGGCTACCCACTCCAGTATTCTTGCCTGGAAAATCCCATGGGTGGAGGAACTGTGTGGGCAACTCCATGGAGTTGCAAAGAGTTGGACACAACTTAGTGACTAAACAACAACTATGATACCATTATCTTTCACCTATATCACCTCTGTGTCTGCTTAAATGGTCGCCATTGCCTTCAGCCTTAACTCCTTACCATCCACTTTTCATACACATGCCACTAAACCATCCTGTTGCTGTCCATTATGTTTAGATACAAAATCCCTACTCCTGTCTACAAGGTTTCCTGACCTAGCTCCGAACTAACTCAGCAAGTTCACCTCATACTATTCTCTGCTACACACTTACTGCCCTTCTGTTTGATTTTTCTGTTTCTGAATTCTCCAAGATCTCTCACACCTTGACAATAGTTCATCCCTCTACCCATGATGGACTTCCCTGGTAGCTCAGATGGTAAAGTGACTGCCTCCAATGCAGAGGACCCGTGTTCAATCCCTGCATTGGGAAGATCCTCTGGCAAAGGAAATGGCAACCCACTCCAGTACTCTTGTCTGGAAAATCCCATGGACGGAGCATGGTAGGCTACAGTCCAAGGGGTCCCAAAGTGTTGGACACCACTGAGTGACATCACTTTCACTTTCCATGATATTCATCCAAGGATCATTATTTCTTTGGATTTTTGCTTAACTATCACCTCCAACTAGAGGCCTTCCCACTAGACCTCTCCATATACGTTAGCACTCTCCCAGGAAGGAATTCCACGATGGTCCAGTGGCTAAGACTCTGGGTCCCCAATGCAGGGCCCTGTGATCCCTAGTCAGGGAACTAGATGCCACAACTAAGAGTTTGTATTCTGCAACTAAAGATCCTACACGCAGCAATTAAGACCCAGCACAGCCAAATGAAATAAACAGATAGGTTTTAGAAAGAAAATCAACTCAACTGTATAGTTTATGATTAGTCAAGTCAGTGGTTTTAAATAAATAAATAAGCACTCTCCCATTGGGCTTCCTTGATAGCTCAGTTGGTAAAGAATGTGCTGGCAATGTAGGAAACCTTGGTTCAACTCTTGGGTCAGGAAGATCCTCTGGAGAAGAGATAGGCTACCCACTCCTGTATTCTTGGGCTTCCCTTGTGGCTCAGCTGGTAAAGAATCCGCCTGTAATGTGGGAGACCTGGGTTTGATCCCTGGGTTGGGAAGATCCCCTGAAGAAGAGAAAGATTACCCCTGCCCCAATATTCTGGCCTAGAGAACTCCATGGACTCTATAGTCAGTCCATGGGGTCCCAAAGAGTCGGATACGACTGAGCGGTTTTCACTCATTACTCTCCGTCACATCATCCCACTTTATTTTATCAGAACACAACTTTTTTGTTTATTAATATATTCCATCTTCACTGGAATATAAGCTCCATGAGAACAGCTGTTTTATCTGTCTGATTCAGTGCAGTGTCTTCAGTGTCCAGAAATGGACTAGTCACCTGGTAAAAACACTACATATTTTCATAAAGAATGAATGACACAGATCAAGTGCTAGATGAGCTAAGCTCTCAATAAAAGTGACTTTCTTGCAGAAAATGGTTGGGTCAACTAAATGCTAAATTAATTTATATGTTTTCTCTGGTTTTCCGGCTACAGCTAAGATTGTAATTAGATCTAAATACATTGTGAGAACTAACAGGTCACTCTCTCAGTTACCACTTGTAATAATGGAGCTTGGAATTTACTCAAGAAATATTCAACATCAAATAAGTACTGCTCCATGGCAGTAAATGTTATGAGTTTTGTGTGTATGGTGTGTGTGTATGTGTGTATCCCTATTACTTTCCTTATCTTTTCGACATGGTATGATTGATGTTATTCTACATCACTAAAATATTTTTGTCTACAACATCAAATGTCTTCTTAAAGACACGGTTATGTCTCTTAAAGACACATGATTATGCTCTTCTAAAAAGAGAATGCTCACAGTGAGAACAGAACATATTGAGTATCTTGACTTTTAAGCAACAATTTTAGAGATAACTGTCTTTGTGATTTTTTTATGTATATTTTTATTGACGTATAGCTGATTTACAATGTTGTGTTAGTTTCAGGTGTACAGCAAAGTGATTCAGTTGTGTATATGTGTATATATACTCTTTTCCAGATCACTTTCCATTATAAATTATTACAGGATATTGAATATAGTTCCCTGTGCTATGCAGTAGTCCCCTGTTGTTTATCTATTTTATATACAATACTGTGTATCTGTTAATTCCAAACTCCTAATTTATCCTCTCCACCACTACCCTTTTGGTAATTGTAAGTTTGTTTTTTATGTGAGTCTGCTTCTGATTTGTAAATAACTTCATTTGTAGGGTTTTTTTTTTTTTCCTACATTTTACATATAAGTAATATATGATATTTTTCTCTGACTTACTTCACTTAGTATGATAATCTCTAGATCCATCCCTGTTCCTACAAATGGTTTTATTTCATTCTTTATATGGGTGAGTAAAATTCCATGGTGTATATATGAGTGTGTGTGTGTGTGTCCTTTCTATCCAATCATTTGCTAATGGACACTTAGGTTGCTTCCTTGTATCTTTTTTACTTTTAACTGAACACATGAGATAGAAAGTTAACTTTTCAGAGGATTCAATGCTGTATCTGTTTTGTGGTTTTTAGGATTACATTTCTATGATTTACTTCATGGACAATTTATTAAGTGCATTTATATATTTGTCTAGTGGGTGTGTGCTGATATATTAGTTTTACAGTTGATTGTTTTTCTACTGAGTTTATTATCAGTAAATTCAAGAGATTCTCTCCAAAAGTAGGAGAACTAGAAGTTGAGTACTTGTTGGATTTACAGCTCTTTGCATTGAGAGAGGACAATTTCATTTTTTAAATATATTTTTTGATTTTAATGTCAGGGAGGCTGTGATCCTATGGCTTTCTCCACATTTAGGGGCTCGCAAGGACAAAGAGTGTTAGTTCTACAACCAGTGGTACAGATTAGAATTGGTGGAGGAGAAAACAAAACAGTTTGTACTGTCAGGATCAGGGTATAGCATCTTTAGCAGAATTGAAAGTGATGTAATCTGGATTGGACACATTAGCAAAACCCTAAAGGACCCGTAGGAGTAATGGGAAAGTCAGTTCTACATACCACTCTCTTTTCATTTCTGAAAAACACACTGGGACCTTCTATGTATGTATATGTGTTAATGCAAATGGGTATGTCAGCATAGATTTTCAACTCAAATTACATACTCAAGTATTTCCTGGCATTACAACAGTGCCTGGTATTTAATGTCCACTCACTAAATCCCTGGGGCTTCCCAGGAGGCTCAGTGGGTAACAAATCCGGCTGCAGTGCAGGAAACACATGAGGCACGGGTTCAATCCCTGGGTTGGGAAGATCCCCTGAAGGAGAGTATGGCCCTCTACTCCAATATTCTTGCCTGGAGAGCCCCATGGACAGAGAAGCCTGGTGGGCTATGGTGGTGGGATCACAAAGAGTTGGCCCGATTGAAGCAACCGAGTATACACACACACTAAATCCCTAAATGTTTCTTGAATGCATGCTATATGAATAAGAGATGGTTTTCTTTCTAAACAGGCTAGGCCTGTGAGATCTACCATGACAGAATAGGAAGTTATGTAAAAACCGAGAAATATAATAAGCATTATAGGGTAAATCTTCCAGGGAAAGCAACAAGGAATTAAAAAAAAAAAAAAAAAAAAAGCCCTATATCACCTGGCAAAAGGTGGAGAGGCTGAAGGTAGAGAGGCAGTTCAAGAGAGTTTTCAGGAAGGTCAATCTTGAGGTCAGTGTTAGCAGAACTGCTGAACCTGACAAGTGTGAACCTCATGGTAGATATGAGCCTGGGAAAATGGCGTAGGGCTGGGAGGTCTGGCCATAGGACCTAGAAATTTCATGCAGGAATTTGAGGGGATAAAGGCTATATGAACAGCCTTAGTGGCAGGAACAAGGCGAGGCTCCCTGTGAGGAACCAGAGCATGAAAGCATGAACCAGGGCTTAAGCTACAAGCCATCAGTTATGCCTACTATTGAATGAAGTGCCTGAATTATGGAAATTGATCAATTAATCAGAAAGTAATTTGAAACAGGATATTATTTAACAGCTATAATTAGGTAACATGATTTTATTTTAATAAAATACATAGAAATATTCTTTCATCAATCTTTTCATATGGTGCCAAGATATTTGCCCCCCTCTGTGTGCTAGTCCATTGATTTGAATTACACTTTATATTTCAGAGCAGAAAAGGGTTAACTCGGCAAGCCTGGATTGTTCAAAATCTGTGCATTCCAAAGAAAGTTTTATCTTCATTATTGACCGTTGGCTGGCTCTTGAGAGATAACCCTAAACCCTTGGAATATTGTACTTGCCAGGAGCATTTTTATATGCCTGAGGCCTTGGGCCAGTCTGTTTTAGTCCTATAAGCACTACATGCCTGTATTACTGACCCTCAATAAAACTCTGGATACCAACTCCTGTCTGAGCTCACCACATTGGTAACATTTAGTATGTGCCCTCAAGCATCACTGATGGGTGATTGTTCCCATGCTACTGCACTGAGAGGGGACACTTGGGGGCACCATCTAGTTTCTCCTACACTTTGCCCCATGTAACTTTTCCTTTGTTGATTTTAAACTGTTTCTTTCCTCTGTAATACATCGTAACCATGAAAATGACAGCTTTTCAAAGTCCTTTGAGTCTGTCTAGAGAATTATTGAGCCTTCAGGTTGTCTAGGGACCTCTGACACAACTTTTATGAGCCACATCTGAAACTGCAATTCAGATTGCAACTTGAACCCACAGTCTTAGGACTTCATGAAGCTCAGTTTTCTGATGTCTCATCGTAGAAAGAAGTCAGTTAGAGACAAAGCAGTAGCTAAGAAGTGGACTTATTTGGAGAGAAATACACTCCACAGATAGGGTGGGGACATCTCAGAAGGCTAGAGGGCCTCACATTTGGGGTGATTACTTTTTATGGGGTAGGTAATTTCATAGGTTAATGAGCAGGAGGATTATTTTGAGGAAGAGGTGGAGATTTCTAGAAATCGGGCCCACTTTTTTTGGTTTTAATGGGCAGCCTTGGAATTATCACAGCACCTGTGTGTTTCATGTAGTAAGCTAATGTATTCAAATGACCATATAATGAGGCGCAAAGTCCACTGAAAATCAAATCTTCCGCCATTTGGACCTAGTTGTTTCTAACCAGTTTTTGTCATGTCCTATGATTGTGTGTGCTAAGCTTCCATCGTGTCTGACTCTTTGTGGCCCTATGGACTAGCCCACCAGGCTCCTCTGTCCATTGAATTCTCCAGGCAAGAACACTGGAGTGAGTAGCCACTCCCTTCTCCAGGGGATCATCCTGACCCAGGGATGGAACCCAGGTCTCCTGGACTGAGGACAGATTCTTTACCATCTGACTCACCAGGGAAGCCCATCCTATAGTTATGTTGTTCTTTTGAAGGTTGTATCCTGCCCCCTTCCCTCTTGTTTCATACCCATAATCATTATCTATGATTTCTGGGGTTTGTTTTTGAAGAAGAAGAAGGGGAAATTAATGGCACTTGAAAGCTGGGTGCAAATTTTTACCAAATTTATGATTTTTTAATTAAAGGAAAAATTCCTCTTGCAAAAACATGTATGATGAGTGACACACTGACTTGCAGTGGGCAAGAGGGAGTGAAAAGGCAGAAATACTTCTCGAATAACAGCTAGCATTTACCAAACATGTATTATCAGGGCTTCCTAGGTGGCTCAATGGTAAAGAATCTGCCTGCCAATGCAGCAGAAGCAGGAAACAAGGGTTTGATCCCTGGGTAGGGAAGATCCCTTGGAGGAGGAAATGGCAACACACTGTAATATTCTTGCCTAGAAAATCCCATGGACAGAGGAGCCTGATGGGCTACAGTCCAAAGGGTCACAAAATAGTCGGATGTGACTGGGGACAGAAGCATTATTTGCCAAGCCTTATTGTATACACTTTATGTTTTAACTCAATCTTCAGTTTTGTCACATAAGAGGTATCTACTTGGATACAATGAGATGAATATCACCAAGCAGGGTAATTCTACTTCCCTACTTACAAACAAGAAAGAAAGTTTGAGTTTTTAACTTAACTTACTAATAGAATATTTCCCCTAAATACTCCCAAAATTTATTGATAGTTTAAATCTCCATTTTATTGGGAACTATGGTACTTCTTTATAATTTATATTTGGAGATAAAATTTGATAAAGTGAAAGTTGCTCAGTCCTGTCCAACTCTTTGTGACCCCATGGATTATATACTCTATGAAATTCTCCAGGCCAGAATACTGGAATAGGCAGCCTTTCACTTCTCCAGGGGATCTTCCCAACCAAGGGATTGAACCCAGGTCTCCTGCATTGAGGCTGAGCCACAAGGGAAGCCCAGAAATATTCGAGTGGTTAGTCTATCCCTTCTCCAGTAGATCTTTTTGACTCAGGGATCTAACTGGGGTCTCCTGAATTGCAGGTAGATTCTTTAACAGCCGAACTACCAGGGAAGCCCCCAAATTTGATACTGATGTTGTAAATAACCACAAGTCATTTATTGAGGGAATATTAATATAATTTGAGGCCTCTGTTTAAGAATTATGGTCGAAGATATCATCTCACAAGGAGTCTCCGTTTTAGCTTTTTGTAGCTTTCTTTTCCAGTACAGGTTTAAAATGAAAGTTGAAATTTTGTGCTTTTTACCCTTCCATAGCTATGGAATACTAAATGTTACTAGACTTTGTACGAAATGTTCAGGTAAGAGGGTACTGTCTTATCTTGACATGCTCGAAATTTGTTTTAAGTAAAACCTTAAACAGTTAATTCACTTCAAAAAGCATATAAGGAATTATACTTATTCTGGAATTTAAATTTTGAATGTAAAGTTTAGTCAATAAATGAAAATCAACTATTTCTATTTTGACTGATCTTGAAAGGACATATCCATGATATATGTGTCTCCTTTAATAGTATAATTTAAAAATTGGAATTTGTGGAAATATCAAATTTTCAGAAAAAATCCAATTAAATCTTTGAAAGTGAAGTGTTAATCATTCAGTCATGTCCAACTCCTTGTGACCCCATGGGCTTAGCTCGCCAAGTTCCTCTGTCTATGGGATTCTCAAGGCAAGAATACTGGCATGGTTAGCCATTCCCTTCTCCAGGTGATAATAAAATCTATAAGTGTCAATAATTTAATATTAACTATTACCATGCTACTATTATTTCTTTGGTATGTGAAAACACTTAAAAATATAAGCATTTTTATATTAATGTGAAAGCTTGAAAATATCTCTCACATTGTATTTAGCATCAAGAACTCATTCTTTATTTTTTCTAATATACAAGAAAACTTACAATAAGCATGAGAAATAAGAACTTAAAATATCATATATTATAGACCCTCCCACTGATAAATCATATCACAGTTATACTTCTATTTTCCTTTCTATAATTGTTCATAAAATAAGAAGGGAGGCTCAGCAGTGTTTGAGGAGAGATATAAAAATTGAACATTAATTTTATTCAGATGAGATGATTTGTATGCAAGCTGATCAGGCTACAAGTTTATCTCATTACAAGCTCAAGGTTGTAAGCATTTCATCATTTCTTGGGTGCCATTAAGTTTAGTAATATGACTGCCTGCATTGTGTGTTAAAAATGTGTGGCTGTTCTGCAATTCTGTATGATGATGAAGTGTTTGCGAATTTTTATTACTTCAGTCTTTAGTGCTCTCAACTTTATACTAAATAGCAAAGTTAATTGCTTGTACTGCTCTAATTGCATTGTTCAGAGAATACCATCCTTTTCCTCTTCAGTTGCAGAGATATTAGTAATATGCAGATTTTTGAAGTGCAATAATTGGCATGTGCAATAATTTGCACCCCAAAATGAAGTACAGTAGGTCCACTTAGTCTCTGGCAGAGTCAATTAGCTCCTTGCCCTTTTCTCTGGTAATGCAAGTTCTGCTGATTTGAAGCAGTTACTGGGACTCTGATTTGCATATACAATTTGTTTAAGAAATTTTGATAAGAGCACAAATTTTTAGTGCCAAAAAAAGGTGTGTTTGCAAAAAGCCTTTTAAAAACATACTGTTTAACTAGCATTCACTCTATTCTTCTCTTCCAAATTGGTAGTTCATATGAAATGCTTCAAAAATGCATTTTATTGTCATTATTTACTGTTTTTTTTTTTTTTTTTTTTTTCGCCTTGGTTCTTCAAATGTTTCTCTTCCTTTTTTGCTCTCACTGGAACCCAGTAACTATTCTGATTGGAAATAAAGCTCTGAAATCCAGAGATATGAGATTTAGCCTTTAATTTTGTTTCTCAAGTCTTATCATATAGAGACCATTTTAGTTTTCTATTTGTGCTTCTACATAGTCCAAATAGAGAGTACCCCACCTATATGTTACAATCCAGGCTACTTTCTCCCTACATCACTAATTTCAGTGTAGTCACATGGAATTGTACTAGTGGTTTAAACCTTTACGTATAAACAATTTCACTCAATATGATCTGCATCTTTTCCCCTTCTCTGTGATTCACTGTGGTTTGCAATTTCTCTAACTTTGAAGGAGAGCAAAGTTAAATTTCCTTATACAAATATCTTTGATGCCACACTCAAAAGAGATTTATACTTAATCCAGGTACATGCTGTTTAGGCAGAAAGCATTATTCTAAACAATAGGAAAATTGTAGTATTTTAATTTTTTTGTGTATATCGTTGCTATCTTACCTCTTCTCTTCACCTTCACCTCATCGAGCCTCAGACTCCTCAGTATTTAGACCCACCTTTCTCTGGATCCAGGATGACACATACGCACTTCAAGTTGATAACAAATAAACAGAAATTAGAGCAGCATACACACACAGTTCATAATTTCCATGAAGATAAAGAATCCATCCCCTACTGTTTAGATGGGCCGAGGCTAAGTCAGCTTGCTGAGAGCTGTGTAGTAGATGTGTAGTAGACTTTTACAGAGTAGATAGAGTTTAAGATAAGTAAAATATGCCTGTGAAAGCAAGAGGGATAAAGGCAAGTTGATATAGAAGTGCGTGCAACAATCTTGAAAAAAATAATATTAGAATATACAAAGATAGTATCAAGCAAGGTAGATTGTTGCCAAAATTAAAGGTTCTGAATCTCAGTGATAATGACTTTTAAGTTATGCTGGTAACTATTGATAAGGAGGAGAAGGGAACGACAGAGGATGAGATGGCTGGATGGCATCACTGACTTGATGGACGTGAATTTGAGTGAACTCCAGGAGTTGGTGATGGACAGGCCTGGTGTGCTGCAATTCATGGGTCTCAAAGAGTCGGACATGACTGAGCAACTGAACTGAACTGAACTGATGGATAAGCCACACAATTTTTACCCAATGAATAAAATGTGAGTGCAAGCTCAGTCACACAGTATGTCTGACTCTTTGCAACCCCCTGGACTGTAGCCCACCAGGCTCCTCTGTCCCAGGGATCAAACCCATGTCTCTGGCAGCTCCTGCACTGACAGGTGGAAACTTTACCACTGAGGCACCTAGGAAGCTCCCAATGAATAAAATAATGCTATGGAATTCATGGGAAAGAAAGCTTTCAAGGAACTGGAAATGTTACAAATGTTCCATGCTTTATATTAATGTAAAAGCTTAAAATGGTCTGTCACACAGTATTAATAGTTAACATCAAGAACTCAGTCTTTATTTTTTCTAATATACACTACAACATGCATTGAAAACCAGAAATAAGAATTTAAAATATAATGTATGCTAGAATGAGAAGGTTGTACAATTTGCAATTTCTATGAAAGATTTAAATCGAATAAAAGAACATGGAGCAGAAGTCAGAAAATAATATTCTCCTTAAAATACTTTTAAAATAACTTCAAAAAATAAGTGATAGATATAACTTCTAATTATAAGTACATAAGAGTGAGTGTGAGGTGAGATGTAGAAATCAGGAAGACTCATGTAAAAACAGCAAAAAAATTGTATATTCCCCAGAGAATAGAGTATACATTCTCTAGGTAATTGAACAAATTAATATACATTAAAGTGAAAAATAAGAAAAGTTATGACCAACCTAGATAGCATATTCAAAAGCAGAGACATTACTTTGCTGACTAAGGTCCATCTAGTCAAGGCTATGGTTTTTCCTGTGGTCATGTATGGATGTGAGAGTTGGACTGTGAAGAAAGCTGAGCACTGAAGAATTGATGCTTTTGAACTGTGATGTTGGAGAAGACTCTTGAGAGTCCCTTGGACTGCAAGGAGATACAACCAGTCCATTCTGAAGGAGATCAGCCCTGGGATTTCTTTGGAAACAATGATGCTAAAGCTGAAACTCCAGTACTTTGGCCACCTCATGCGAAGAGTTGACTCATTGGAAAAGACTCTGATGCTGGGAGGGATTGGGGGCAGGAGGAGAAGGGGACGACCGAGGATGAGATGGCTGGATGGCATCACGGACTCGATGGTTGTGAGTCTGAGTGAACTCTGGGAGATGGTGATGGACAGGGAGGCCTGGCGTGCTGCGATTCATGGGGTCGCAAAGAGTTGGACACGACTGAGTGACTGAACTGAACTGAAAGTGAAAAATAAGATAGAACAGATGGGTTCCTTGAAGCAAGCATGGATATTCATTTTACCTGTGGTCTTCTGCACAGAATAACCTGTAGTCACAAGTAAGTAGAGAACACTCCAGTATCAGGGTACGTACACTTCCCTGATAGCTCAGTTGGTAAAGAATCTGCCTGCAATGCAGGAGACCCTGGTTCAGTTCCTGGGTCTGAAAGATCCGCTGGAGAAGGGATAGGCTACCCACTCCAGTATTCTTGGGTTTCCCTTGTGGCTCAGTGGAGAAGGAAATGGCAACCCACTCTAGTACTCTTGCTTGGAAAATTCCTTGGATGGACGAGTCTGGTAGGCAACAGTTCATGGGGATGCAAAGAGTCAGACATAAAGGAGAGACTTCACTTTTTTTCCTTCTATAGTTCCTTTTGCAGAAGGAAATGGCAACCCACCCCAGTGTTCTTGCCTGGAGAATCCCATGGATGGAGGGGCCTGGTGGGCTACAGTCTATGGGGTTGCAAAGAGTCGGGGGCAACTAAGTAACTAACACACACACAGGCACACACACACACACACACACACACACACACACACTTGTGGCTCAACTGGTAAAGAATCCACCTGCAATGTGGGAGGTTCGATCAATGGGTTGGGAAGATCCCCTGGAGAAGGGAAAGGCTACCCACTCCAGTATTCTGGCCTGGAGAATTCTATGGACTGTATAGTTCATGGGGTCACAAAGAGTTAGACAGGACTGAGTGACTTTCACTTTCACTTTCACTTCCAGTAGAACAGTTGGATTGTACCATGAGTGGCTGGTAGGAGAACGCATAGGTAACTGTCTCAGGTGTTCAGATCATAGGAATAGGATAATTATTATTCGGATATTACCAACCTATTGAAATTTGAATATATTCTTCAATTTCTGATCAGAAGGAACATCTGTAACATACTTCTCATGTCTCAAAGAATTGCTATGGACTCCTTTTTTAATTAATAATTATAATGAAATTTTTCTTAAGCTAAAAGCATTTTTCATGTAAACACTTTTTCATGCCCGCCTAATACTACAAGCCTATTCTTGAGGCTATGGCTGGCAGTGTACTGTGACAGTTCTCCCCTGGGATCTAGTATTGGATGGGATTGCTTTATTTAGTGAAAAGTACTTACTGAAATTTATTTTTCTCCTCTCTCTTGCTGTTTCTCTCTTTAACATATTCATTAATGAGATTCTATCTTTTTATATACTGTTAATTTTTATTTCTTTTTGTACCAGAGTTTTAATGTGATCAAATAAAAACAGGTAATGTAGATAAATTACTACCAAACTTTGAATCCTACTTCACTAATTTTCTGTAATTATTAGATCATTGTCAAATGTAAACATATTTAATTTCCTGACAATAATAATCCATTATGAAATGAAAAAATTTATACGAAGCACCTTCTGGACACCTGATTATCTCGGGAACATAGATGTTTTCACAACATTTAAATATAATTAGGTCTAGCTTTGGCCAGATTTAGAAGGGCTTGAAAATCTGCTCCTCGTAATTAATGTCTAATTGTGGGTAATTATGTTGTTTAGTTTTGTGCACAACCCAATTTATTTATTTATTTTTTTGCACCAGGGCCCAAGCCAATTATACTTTGGCCACAACTGTCAAGGCTATCAACAAATTAAACACTGATTGCCAGGGCTGCTTGATAACGGTCTCCTACCAATTTGCGTAAAGTAACGAGGTTCTTAAACTAGAAAAATCAAGTCTGCATTGAATGTTGGATCTCTCACATCACTTCTAATTAAACACGAATGGCTAGCCAGGCCAGAATTTCATTCAGAATCTAGAAGTGAATATCCACATATGTTATAGATATCTATTCCTAATAATGTTTAAAATATTTAGAAACTATTTAAATGTTGTAGGGCCTGACAGAGAATTCAGCAAGATTTTTGCATTTAAATAGCTTTCTGTTTCTGCAGTTGCTTATGATTTACTTTAATGTAGTAAAATAAAATCTTTAATATTTTTCTTTCCTTTCTTTTGTTTTCCTGTTAAACAGCTACATGTCACAAGCTGAAACAATGCAAAATGAAAAGCATGCATTGAAAGTTTTTACAGTTTTATTGATTTTTTTTTCTCATTAGAAACCTCTTAAAATGAAAATAATTTAAAATCCCTAAGGGCTAATTTTACAATATAACGTAAGAACATTTTTAACTCTCTTGTTACAGAGACAACTTAGATAACTTTCAACACAGGAATTAAAACATAAAATCTCTTGTAAAAACCTTCCTATAACGATAATTACTCTACTCTTGCCTATAGCATCCCATAAAGATATGTCACTGAAAATATGTTACACATTACAGTGGTGATATATAATAGCAAGATCCATGATAGAATGAATCTTCAGAGTGAAGGTATTTGGGGTTATAATTCATGGGAACAATAGCTTTTAGTGCTCTACAGTATATCACGAGAGTGGCAACTCAGAGATGAAATACAATACATAATCTCTTTTGTCACATACACCAATTTTTTTTTTCTGACCTGAAGAGTATTTTGTCTCTATTTTAATGTCATGGTTCTTAGCATTGTAGCAAAAGTAGATATAAGAGTTGTACTTGAGGGTATATAACCAGCAGTGTAGTTTCAATTAGAGGAAGCTATCAGCAGTTTCACTACATATAGGCTTCCTGGTAAAAGAAATATTTCACCTGCTGGAATAAAAGAATATTCATTAGTATGGCCTACAATGACTGTGTAAACCTGTTTAAACAGTAATGATTGTTTAAACCTGAAATAAAAAAATTGAATTCTAAGCATAACATGGACCAGATCATCAATAATATGTAAGAAAGTCTAAGGTACATGCAAGATTGTCCCTATTTACACTCCCCTGATGGTCTCACCTGGATGCCTTAGTGTACCTTAGTGACTCCCTCTTCAACTAACCCCAGAGTTTGACTTTATTATAGTCTTTATTCTTGTCGCTGGAATTTACTGAACACATATTATGTGCTAGGCATATCCTAGGGGCTGAGATCACAAAAAAAGAAGTCAACATGGTTTGCATTCTGGAAAAGGCTACCATGGGAACAAGCCACCAAAAATCACTTACTATCACAAGGGATCCTTGATCTATGATATTTTTTCCTTAATTTCTCCTCCCTCCTCCCACTAGTCCCTGCTTTTATGTAATAGGATCAGCAATACCTACAATATGCCATAAGAGTATGTTTAGTGATTAAAATTTCTGGTAAGAATACTTTCTCTTTCTTCTTTTTCTTCTTCTTCTTCCCTTTTTTCTATATTTTTCTATCCAGGTTTTCTTTTTATTGGATTATCTTGATTTGTTCTTTGGTTCTCCTCTCTATCAAATTGATGCTAATATAATAAAATAAGATAAAAATCTTAACATAAAACGAATTTAGCTTGGAGGAAAGAGAAAACAAAATTGGAATATGTGGAGGCATTTCCTAGCAGACTGTGGTTGGGATTACAGAAGTTAGATTTTGATGTGAAATATCTCATTTGATCACAGGTAAGTTTGACAGGCAAATGGTATTGAACCTAACATTGAAGTCTTTCCTCCTTATAGCTATCAATCCATGAAAAGAAGTATGTGTACATAGGCTTCTTGTTAAATGAGTACAAGGAACCAAAGCTCTTTGGAAACCAAATAATGAGAAACTCCATCTGCAATCTCTCTCTGTCTGCTATATTAGCTTGCTTGTCCTCTATGCATACGGCCTTGTTTCCTGCCTTCAGCATCCACTTGATTACCTTAAAGCACTCATGATCACATCACTTGACTTCTAGGTGTAGACAGTGGATCTAATTATCCAACCCTGAACTTTAGTCTTAATATTTCAGAGAGAATCAACCTGGCAAGGCTCAGAAGTTTGTCCCTAGAAGGACCGATGATAACCAGGGGTGCAGATCATAAAGTTTATGAGGTTTTCTTCAAATTCCTGCTTCTACATGCGAATATTGTTTGGATCCTAGCACAAAACCACTACCCTGAGAAAAACGGATGCTGACTCTCATAATAAAGAAGGCAAATTCTGATAAACCTTATATTATGGGATGGTACAAAGATTCTTCAGTTTAACTCTCCTTGGTCTAAGAGTTTGGAGATAATTTCCAGACTGCAGAGGCTACTTTAACCAAGAATAAATTTAGCAGGTATATCTTGCATTTGAATTGTGCTATCTGCATGACTCAAATTATATGCTTTTAGTTATGATATACTCACTGCCTCTGAAATGTAAAAGTTTTTTTTTTCTTTATGACTAAAATGCTAAGCTTGGACATTAGGAATAGTTGATAATTGGATAAAAGTATTTTATATTTCAGCTTTGAAAAGTACAGGTCATCACAAAAAAGATTATAAAACCTTTTGTGAACATCTAATGGAAAATGTTCAGTTTAAAGCTGGCCCTTAAAATGTTAAGAGAAATTGTCAGTTATAGCTTATAATGGCCATAGTCCTTATTGTTTTACACTCAGACGCATGAGAGGATTTATGAGGTAAAAGGCTCATAATCAGTGCCTTAAAATAGAGAAGTCCACCACTTAAAGTTTCTAAAGTTTAAATTTACATTTTACCCTCATCTAAGTTATTTTGAAAAAGGATCTGAGCAGCTATTTATATGTCAAACTAAATTGGATTCATTTTACATTATTGATAATTTTTTTGAGAAAGCTTAAATCTGTTAATTAATTTTGCATCTGTTCCGCTGCACCCTGCTCTTCTATAAGGCCTATACTTGACCAGATTTAAGACTGAAGAAAGATCCTAGAGTCTGCAACAAAGACATCAATGTTTAATGGATGAAGGGGGCTTCCCTGTCTGAAGGAAGATCCTGGAGCAACACCCCGCTGTGTGTGGCTAACAAGGTGGCAGTTTTTACCTGGGCAGGGCAGAGAGGTTGCCAGTTATAGGGAGGACTGATGTCAGGTTGGCTCATTGGTTACCAGGGAAACCAGCAGAGGGGCACACTCCTCACTGTCCCCTTAGATATCACAGTGACTAAAGTTAGACGAGTCATTAGCTGGTTCCTGAGGCAAGTATGTAGCAAGATCAGTCAGCTGAATAGAGCGTAGGTGATGCAGGCACTGGTCAAACAGGAGGCACAGAGAAGAGCCATCTTGGGTGGCCTGACCATACAGTGTCTTTTCAAGTTTCATCCTATTAAGAGTTTGGTGTGCCCCTTAACTTTTGCTGCCTACAATTAACAACCAAATCTCAAAAAGCTTATCAAAAGAATCACTTATATCTCAGTCTCTGGATTAGTCTGTGGTATTTGCCTGATCTGCACTTCCCTCAGTTTTGCCTCATGTTACTCCCACATTTTTTAGGAACTAACAAGCTGGCCAAAGTATGTCCTTCTCATGGTGATGGTAGAAGGCAAGATGGCATACCTAAAAGAGCAAGCACATTCCATGTTTCAGCTTTCATCATACCCTCCAGATTCCATTGATCAAAGTGGTTCATGGCTAAGATGAATATTAATGGCACAAAAGAATACATTCCTCATTTAGAAGTTGGGGGAATTGGAAATATAGAGAAGACATGAATTTGTGCTAAATAATAACTTACCACTTCTGGATAAAAAATTAATATAAAGTATAATGTGTGTGTTTGTATGAATATAGAGCTTAGCCATTCCCATTCAACATATATAATGAGCACTGACTATCAAAAATATTTGCCAGTGGCTCCAAATAATTTGTGAACAACATAGAACCAGAGACTGCAACTGACCTCATTTGACACTGAATGTTACTAGCAGGCACATTAAAGAACACATGTAAAATTTCTTAATTATTTTTGTGATAAATGCTGTATTTAGAAAAAAACTACATACAATGGTAGTTAATGAGAGGTCCTAGTAAACTCTAAGGAATCAAAAGAAGCTTTCTTGAGGAAGCGACATTTAACATAACACAAAAGGAGTGAATTAATCGGGGGGGGGGGGGGGGAGGGGAAAGGTTAAAAAAAAAGAGTTCCAGGAAAAAGTATCATGTATGAAGGTCTTAGGGCAGGAAAAATACCTTAAGGCCAGTGTGGAAATAGAAGGCATGGAGAGTGTTATAAAATATTAAATGATGGAGAGGTCAGAGCAAAAGAATCTTTTGACAATGTTAAACTCTTAGAATTTATTCTAGGATCAATGAGAAACCATTAAAGGATTTTAGGCAGAGTTTGGGTGACTTAATCAGATTTGCATTTGTAAAAGGTCATAGTAGCTGCTGGATGAGGAATGGATTAGATCACACTATAAAATCTTGCGAAAAATGAGAGCAGCTGAATTTCTCACACACAATTGCTAGGATTATAAATATGAAATGCTTTGGAAAATTATTTGGAATTCAAGCTGAAGACATATCTCCAAAGACGTAGTGCTTCTACTGAAGTGTTTGAAGAAATCTCTATAATGTGTATGTCAGAAGACATGTATAGAAATGTTGATTGAAGTGGCATTTATAAATGTTAATTCATTCCTTAATTTTTAAAAAGGAACAACCGCCAAAATTCTGACATTAAATGTTTAAAGTTGTATTATATTTATATACAGTGGAATATTATATAACAGTTTCACATAGCATATATGCATATCAGGAATACAATGTTGATTGAAAACAGTGAGTCATAGAATAATACTTACAGTATTTTTGTATAGTTAAGCACAGGGAAAATAAACAATATATTTTAGAGATATAGACAGATGTTTTAAGGACATGGGAATAAATATTAAAGCTGAAAGTTGGGATAATGGTAATTGCTGAATGAAGACAAAATTGATAGGATCAGGGAGAAGCACATAGAGGTTTTCTTAAACCAGCTGATAAAGAAATGAATAATTTAGTATTTTAGCTTTATGCATTTTAAAACCTTTTATAATATCTTACAATTACCAAATATTTAATAAAACATAAAATAGACTATAGTGAAAGTGAAAGTAAACTCGCTCCGTCGTGTCCGACTCATGGACTGTGGCCTACCAGGCTCCTCCATCCATGGGATTCTCCAGGCAAGAGTACTGGAGTGGGTTGCCATTTCCTTCTCCAGGGGATCTTCCCGACACAGGTATTGAACCCAGGTCTCCCACATTCCAGGCAGACGCTTTAACCTCTGAGCCACCTATAGAAGGTTCATAATCTATAGAGACCATTTTGAAGATTATTGGAGTAATCCAGGATAAATATAATGAACTGCTCTTAGGGTAAGGCAAGTAAGATGTAAGACAAGGATGTTGTGAGAGATGGAAAAACAATTTTCCTTTGTGACCTTTGCATATACTTGAAAATTTCAACTCTTCCTTCCATTTTCTCTTGCACATAAATTATCTACTGTCTCTTCATCCCTCTTGATACAAACCAGATTTTTCAGTGGCTGGTAAACTGTATAAAGTATATCTCTTCCTGAAACTAACCCAGTAAAACTTTCCACACTGCTCCCTCAGATTTTAACTTTGAAGCCTTCTCATGCCTATCATTTTTGTTAATAGAATTCTTATGGTAACAATTATCTGGCTGATTTTCTTCCACAATGTGATTATGTGATACATGGAATGGGAGTTGAGATAGATTATATGCAGATGATATCACTTTAATGGCAGAAAGTGAAGAGGAACTAAAGAGCCTTTTGATGAAGGTAAAAGAGGAGAGTGAAAAGCTGGCTTAAAACTCAGCATTCAAAAAATGAAGATCATGGTATCTGGTCCTATCACTTCATGGCAAATAGAAGGGGAAAAAGTAGAAACAGTGTCATATTTCATTTTCTTGGGCTCCCAAATCAATGTGGACAGTGACTGCAGCCACAAAATTAAAAGATGCTTGCTCCTTGGAAGAATAACTATGAAAAAGAGTAAATATGAAAGAATAACTAGGAAAGCAGAGATATCACATTGCTGAGAAAGTTCCATATAGTCAAAGTTATGGTTTTTCCAGCAGTCACGTAAGCATGAGAGAGTTGGACCATAAAGAAGGCTGAAAACCAAAGAATTGATGCTTTCAAACTGTGGTGTTGGAGAAGACTGTTGAGAGCCCCTTGGACTACAAAGAAATCAAACCAGTCAATCTAAAGGAAATCAACCCTGAATATTCGTTGAAAGGAGTGATGCTGAAGCTGAAACTCTAATACTTTCGCCACCTGATGTGAAGAGCTGACTCTGCAAAAAAGCCTAATGCTGGGAAAGACTGAGGGCAAGAGGAGAAGGGGGAGACAGAGGATGAGATGGTTGGATGGCATCACTGACTCGATGGACATGAGTTTAAGCAAACTCTGAGAGATGGTGATGGACAGGGAAGCCTGGAGTGCTGCAGTCCATGGGGTCCCAAAGAGTCGGCACGACTTAGCAACCAAACAAGAGCAAACTTTTCATTCTGAGGTATATTGAGTTTGAGTTACCTGTGAGACAGCCAAGTGGGAATATTCAGTAGTATATTAGATATATTGTCTAAGGCTTAGAGGAAAGTCTAAGTTGAAAGTGAAAAAATTGCTACTAGCATTAGCTATCGAAATAGATGAAATCGCCTAGAGAGTAGGCAGTGAGAAAAGCATCTAAGTTTAAGTGCTGATGAACTTAACATTTATATGTCAAAGGGAGAAGGAAAAGCTGGAGACTGAAAGCAATGAAGAGGAGCTAGAGGGTATGAGGTAAAACAGAAGAGGATGTTGTCTTAGGTTATGTCTTCAGAAGCTATCCTTAAGATGTTCTAGTGATTTATCAGAAAAGTGCTCCTGAAGACACTGGTAAGGAAGTAGGAGCAAGTGTGCAATTTCAGGCAGTCTCACTTTAGCCTGAATCCTTAGGAAAGACCTAAAGGTGAATTGCTTCTCAGAATTTTTCCCTACTCAATGCAAATAATTTGGACTTTTACACTTCCACAAGGTGTTTGCCAAACTCTGTTCCATGAGGTTTTCGACTCCTGGGTGCTGTTTTGCAAAACAAGAAAAGTCTCAATTGCCTGCAAGTGGCCTCAAGGTATAATTACATGTGAAGGAAGTTAGAAGCAAGGATAATAGAAAGGGAAGGATGGTATGTGTGTGTGTGTGATAACTGCTCAGTTGTGTCTGACTCTTTGCAACCCTATGGACTGTAGCCAACCAGCTCCTCTGTCCATGGAATTCTACAGAATACTGGAGTGGGTTGCCCTTTCCTTCTCCAGGGGATCTTCCCAACCCAGAGATCATACCTGCATTTCTTATGTCTCCTGCACCTGCAAGGGTGTTCTTTACCACTAGGGCCAACTGGGAAGCCCACTAAAATCGTATCAGATATTAATTAACCAACTCTTTCAGGTTAGATAATATATGTGTGATTTAACTCCTTGTCGTTTCTTTATTGTAATCATCAAATGATAATTTGTTATTGTTGTTCAGTCGCTCAGTTCTGTCCAACTCTTTGTGACCCCATGAACTGCAGCATGCCAGGCTTATCTGTCCTTTACCATGTCCCAGAGCTTGCTCAAACTCATGTCCATTGAGTCGGTGATGACATCCAAAAAGCTCATCCTCTGTCATCGCCTTTTCCTCTTGCCTTCAATCTTTCCCAGCATCAGGGTGTTTTCTAGTGAGTCAGCTCTTTGCATCAGATGGCCAAAGTATTGGATCTTCAGTTTCAGCATCACTCCTTCCATTGAATATTCAGGGTTGATTTTCCTTTAGGATTGATGGGTTTGATCTCCTTGCAGTCCAAGGGACTCTCAAGAGTCTTCTCCAATACCACAGTTCAAAAGCATTAATTCTTCACCTCTCAGCCTTCTTTATGGTCCAACTCTCTCATCCATACATGACTACTGGAAAAACCATAACCTTGACTATATGGACATTTGCTGGCAAAGTCATGTCTCTGCTTTTTAATATGCTGTCTAAGTTGGCCATAGCTTTTCTTCCAAGGCACAAGTGTCTTTTAATTTCATGGCTGTAGTCACTGCCTGCAGTGATTTTGGAGTCCAGAAAAATAGTGTCTGCCATGATTTTCATTGTTTGCCATCTATTTGCCATGATGTGATAGGGCTGGATTGCATGATCTTCATTTCTGAATGTTGAGTTTTAAGCCAGCATTTTCACTCTCCTGTCTACTTTCATCAAGAGGCTTTTTAGTTGCTCTTCGCTTTCTGTCATAATCAGTCTTGATTACAGTTTGTATTTCATCCAGTCCAGCATTTCTCATGGTGTACTCTGCATACAATTAAATAATCAGGGTGACAATATACACCCTGGATGAACTCCTTTACCAATTTTGAATCAGTCTGTTTTTCCTTGTCTAGTTCTAACTGTTGCTTCTTGACCTGCATACAGCTTTCTCAGGAGACAGGTAAAGTGTTCCCATTTCTTTAAGAATTTTCTAGTTTGTTATGATTGACACAGTCAAAAGCTTTAGTGTAGTCAATGAAGCAGAAATAGATGTTTTCTGGAATTCTCTGGGTTTTTCTATGATCCAACAGATGTTAGCAATTTGATCTCTGGATCCTCTGCCTTTTCTAAATCCAGCTTGAACATCTGGAAGTTCTCCGTTCACATACTGTTGAAGCCTAACTTGGAAAATTTTGAGCATTACTCTCCTAGCATGTGAGATGAGTGCAATTGTGCAGTAGTTTGAACATTCTTTGACATTGCCTTTCTTTGGGGTCGGAATGAAAATTGACCTTTTCCAGCCCTGTGGCCACTGCTGAGTTCTCCAAATTTTCTGGCATATTGAGTGCAGCACTCTCACAGCACTATCTTTTAGGATTTGAAAGAGTTCAGCTGGAATTCCATCATCTCCCCCAGCTTGCGATGCTTCCTAAGGCCCACTTGACTTTGCACTCCAAGATATCTGGCTCTGGTGAGTGATCACACCATCATGGTTATCTGGGTAATTAAGATCTTTGCTGTGTATTTCTTCTGTGTCTTCTTGCCACCTCTTCTTAATATCTTCTGCTTCTGTTCGGTCCATACTGTTTTTGTCCTTTATTGTGCCCATCTTTGCGTAAAATTGTCCATTGATAGCTCTGATTTTCTTGAAGAGATCGAGTTTCATTCTAAATGATAATTACAGATGTCTTTCCTAATCACTCTATCTAAAATTTAATATCTGTCCTCCACATTACTTCCAGCCCATTTTTCCCTATCTCCTTACCTTCTTTTTATTTCATAGTAATGCAAGTAGCTGACTTTAATTGTATCATATACTCATGGGGATATTTATTTTGTATCTTCTCTAGTAGAATTAAAGTTCCATGATGACAGAAACCCCTCTCACTACCACCACCACCAAATACACCCTTTTTTTAAGAGCACTGTTGCTCATCTGCTCAGTCACTAAGTGCTGTCCAAATCTTTGTGACCCCATGAGCAATAGCCAGCAAGTCTTCTCTATCCATGGGATTTTCCAGGTATGAATACTGGAGTGGGTTGCCATTTCCTTCTCCAGGGGATCTTCGTGACCCGGAGATGGAACCTGGTTCTCCTGGATCTGCAGGCATACTCTTTACCACTGAGCCACCTGGGAATCCTTTGAGAGCCCTACTTGGAATATAAAGAAGAGTCATTCATTATTTAGATTTTGTGTATTTATTTGTAGGCTCTGCTTGGTCTCTGTTGCCATGTGGGCTTTTCTCTAGTTGCCGGGAGCAGGGCCCACTCTCTAGCTGCACAGGCTTCTCATTGCAGTGGCTTCTCTGTTGCGGAGCACAGGCCCTCTGACACATGGGTTTCAGTAGCTGCAGCACCTGAGCTCAGTTACTCTGTGGCATGTAGGATCTTCCAGACCCAGGGATTGAACCCATGTCTCCTGCATTGGCAGGCTGATTCTTCACCACTGATCACCAGGCAAGCCCTCATTCATTCTTAAATCATTGGATGAAATAATTGATACATTCAGCCAACTTAAGGGGATTATTTTATTGACTCCATTTTCTTTTCTTTTTTTTTTAATTTATTATCTTATTTTGAAACACTGTGCAGCTTGCGGGATCTTTGTTCCCTGACCAGGGGTAAAACCGATGCCCTTGGCAATGAAAGTGGGAAGTACTTCTGACACTGGCTGCTAGGGAATTCCCTGTTTTCATGTTAAGGAATACTGTTTGCAAAATCTCATTCTCTTTGTATATTAAAAATCTATAAAAATTAAGCCGCAATTTATTCCCCAATCATAATACAAATCCTTGAATTATTCTAAAGAATCTAGAACTATAATTTTGGTCCCAATGAGTAAAATAACTTTCTTCTGTAATCTTTCTTTAGTTAGAACATATACCTAAGCCAGATAGTCACAGTAATGATTCCTCGAGTGTTTACTTGGTAATTAATTTGTGTCCAGATTCCAAAGTCAGTTTAGCAATTACATGCTTGGGATTAATGTATTGATAGATTGCCTCAGTCTCATTCTTTCCTGGTAAATTAGATTTCTATATGATATTAAGGTGCTGCTAGATCAAAGACAGTATAGACATCATCCTATAAAGGCCAGATTCTGATAAGTCTCACTTTGAGGCACATAGTTTAGGGACAATATATAAACACTCAGTGTGCTTTTGTAATTATTACACACACACTCAAATAGGTCTGAAGGAGATTGAGTTCAAGTGTAGTTCATAACTTTTATTTTTTAATCTTTCCATCATTAATTTCCTATTTTTTTTAAATAACACTATCTCAATACCCCTGCTTGTGCAATTACACTTGTCAACCTTTTCATGCAGCTTTACAAATAAGGTCGTGAACACATTCTCCTTTGATGATCACATGGCTGTCTCTCTCCAAAACTTGGATTTTGAACTGAAAAATATTTAAACAAAAATATCAGGAACCGATTCTTAGTAGTGGAGCTGTCCTGATGAGGACCATTAGCTCCTCCTATCATGATACCAGAAACATTTTTGGATCTTGCCCTTCTTGATCTTCAGTCTTTCCTGGGATTCTGGAAACTATTCTAAGTCCTTGTAATAAACTCATGTTATGTTTTATTAACCCAAAGCTTGTTTCCTTTACTTAGAGAATCACAAATGCAGAGGCCCTATTTATGATTCTTTTAGCGCCCACAACTTGAGGAACGTATATGTGATCTGGTGAAAGAAAGGAAATAAAAGTGTAGTTTCGTGGCATTACCTAAGTCCTATTTATTACTTTCTAGAATTTGTATTGTTAATGGGCTTTAAAAACATTCAGTTATCCAAAGATATCCAGCAGATTTGTCCTTGATGATCTGAGAAGCTGTGAATGATAACTCACATGTAATAAAGGTTTCTTTTTCTAAATTCAGCTGAAATGCCTCATTCTAGGCAAGTCTGTTATTAAATCCTCACATATGACAAATGACTTTCTCTTAGCCTCTCTTTCCCTCTTCACTGTCCATCATCTTAGCCTTGGAGATCAGTGCTCTTCTCCTTTGAATGCATTAGTCATTCATGAATAATGACATAAAAGCTTTGTGATCCTCTGAAAAGGGAATCCTTTATTATACTTTTCTAACATCCATTAATATCTATAACACTCAGCGGTTTTCTAATTTTCTTTTATAAAAGAGCAAGCTGTAACTACATGACAAAATGGCATGGGGTCCAAAATTATTACCAGTTTCAATAGTGAAAGTAAGAGAGCAAAAAAAAATAGAAAAATGAGCTATACTGTCATCAGATATAAGAAACCCTTGATTTAAAAAATATAAAATAATGTTTTGGAGGTGAGGAGATTATTCAATTTATAACAATTAATTACAACAAAAAGAACACTCTATTTAAAAAGGATTTATCAATATTTTCCATCCAAAACTTGTGAGGATTCTACAAGAAATTAAAAACTTTAAGTTTATCATAGCTAAAATTTTGAAGTATATGTATAAATAAAGTTATATATTTTCATAATAGTGTTGACAATGGAATAAAATTACTAGTTAATAAAATGTATTTTTGTAATTATATTTGTTGATAATTTCAGCAAGAATATTATGAAATAAAATAATATTTGAATCTAAGTGAGAGGCTATCATAATTGAAAAAAAAAATGGTAACTGTTGTAGGCGTGTTATAATCACTTATACCATAATTAGGACTACTTTATCTGTTTATGTGTTGCTCTCCTTTCTTGAATTTAAGAAAAATAAAAAATTCAAACACAGTACCTATATTGTTTCATGTTTCTCTTAGATATTTAAAGTTAAATTGGAAATAAAATCTTTTAGTTTGGAGTAAAATCTAGATTTAAGAGCTAAATTGCATACCATTAAGTTCTCCATCATATGTGCTACTCTATTTTTGTTTTTCTTAATTGAATATGTGTCTTTCAAGATAGCCAGGGCAATACCAAAACAAAATTTCAGATTTTCTCTACTCAGGTAGACTTCACCTCCTTTACTTACCTGAGTGTTTACTAAAGACAATTTATTACCCCAAACTTTGTTTTCTATTATTAATTCCAGCTTTTTTTTTTTTTAGATATTTACACAAAAGAATTTTAAATCCATTTACAAGGGGAGAAGGCAACATGGGTAGTTACAGAATGACCTGCATTATAGTAAGTGTAATAAGTCAGTGTGCTAAGCACTAACTTAATTCCATTTATGACTCCACTAGACTAGCCCTGGGTATGTTTAGAGAATGCAAAAGCATATGAGGAAAAGGATTTGTCCATCTAAACTATTGCACTACTCCAATGAAGTAAAGATCTTCAAATGCTCCATCACACAAACTCATTTATTTCTAAATGACTCCAAAATTTAGAAGGCAGAACAAGTAGGAATGTCCTCATTTACAAATAATTCATCATTTGTATCTCCAGCCCTCCACAACCACTGGTTTAATTTCTATGTGATTGCATGTTGGGGGATTTTTATAAATATAAATTCTGTGATATGATTTTAAGGAACATAACTTTCATGCTTTTATCAGTTCAGTTCAGTTGCTTAGTCGTGTCTGACTCTTTGGGACTCCATGGATTGCAGCATGCCAGGCTCCCCTGTCCATCACCAACACCCGGAGTTTACTCAAACTCAAATCTATGGAGTCGGTGATGCCATCCAACCATCTCATCATCTGTCATCCCCTTCTCTTCTACTTTTAATCTTTCCAAGAATCAGGGTCTTTTTCAGTGAGTCAGTTCTTCTCATCAGGTGGCCAAAGTATTGGAGTTTCAGTTTCAGCATCAGTGCTTCCAATGAATATTCAGGACCAATTTCCTTTAGGATAGGCTGGTTAGAACTCCGTGTATTCCAAGGGACTCTCAAGAATCTTCATATCACAGTTCAAAAGCATCAATTCTTCAGCGCTCAGCCTTCTTTATAGTCCAACTCTCACATCCATACATGACTACTGGAAAAACCATAGCTTTGACTTGAAGGAACTTTGTTGGTAAAGTAATGTCTCTGCTTTTTAATATGCTGTCTATGTTGGTCGTAACTTTCCTGCCAAGGAGTAAGCATCTTTTAATTTCATGGCTGCAGCCATCATATGCAGTGATTTTGGAGTCCCCCCAAAAAATAAAGTCTGTCATTGCTTCCACAGTTTCGCCATCATCTATTTGCCATGAAATGATGGGACCAGATACCATGATCTTAATTTTCTGAATGTTGAGTTTTATTTTATTTTATTTTTTTTACTTTACAATACTGTATTGGTTTAAGCTAACTTTTTCACTCTCCTCTTTCACTTTCATCAAGATGTTCTTTAGTTTTGTTTTTTTTTTTTTCACTTTCTCTCAAAGGGTGGTGTCATCTTCATATCTTAGGTTATTGATATTTCTCCCATCAATCTTGATTCCAGATTGTGCTTCATTCAGTCTAGGGTTTTTCATGATGTACACTGCATATAAGTTAAATAAGCAGGGTGACAACATATAGCTTTGACATACTCCTTTTCCTATTTGGCAACAGTCTGTTGTGTCGTATCCAGTTTTAACTGTTGCTTCTTGACCTGCATACAGATTTCTCAGGAGGAAGGTCATGTGGTCAGGTATTCCCATCTCTTTCAGAATTTTCAACAGTATATTGTTTATCCACACAGTCAAAGGCTTTGGCATAGTGATAAAGCAGAAATAGATGTTTCTCTGGAACTCTCTTGCTTTTTTGATGATCCAGCGAATGTTGGCAATTTAATCTCTGGTTGCTTTGCCTTTTCTAAAGCCAGCTAGAACATCTGGAAGTTCACTGTTCATGATTGTTGAAGCCTGGCTTGGAGAATTTTGAGCATTACTTTACTAGTGTGTGAGATGAGTGCAATTGTGTGGTAGTTTGAGCATTCTTTGGCATTGCCAAAGAATTGGATTGGAATGGAAACTGACCTTTCCCAGCCCTGTGGTCACTGCTGAGTTTTCCAAATTTTCTGGCATATTGAGTGCAGCACTTTCACAGTATCATCTTTCAGGATTTGAAATAGCTCCACTGGGATTCCATCACGTCCACTAGCTTTGTTCATAGTGATGCTTTCTAAGGCCCGCTTGACTTCACATTCCAGGATGTCTGGCTCTAGGTGAGTGATCACACCATTGAGATTATCTGGATCATGAAGATCTTTTTTGTACAGTTCTGTGTATTCTTGCCACCTCTTCATAATATCTTCTGCTTCTGTAAGGTCCCTACCATATCTGTCCTTTATCGAGCCCATCTTTACATGAAACATTCCCCTGGTATCTCTAATTTTCTTGAAGAGATCTCTACTCTTTCCCATTCTATTGTTTTCCTCTATTTCTTTGCACTGATCACTGAGGAAAGCTTTCTTATCTCTCCATGTTTTTCTTTGGAACTCTGCATTGATATGGGTTTATCTTTCCATTTCTCTTTTGCTTTTCACTTCTCTTCTTTTCACAGCTATTTGTAAGTCCTCCTCAGACAGCCATTTTGCTTTTTTTGTATTTCCTCCCCACCTCCCCCCACCCCCACCCCTTGTGGATGGTCTTGATCCCTGTCTCTTTTACAATGTCACAAACCTTTGTCCACAGTTCATCAGGCACACTTTCTATTAGATCTAGTCCCTTAAATCTATTACTCACTTCCACTGTATAATCATAAGGGATTTGATTTACATCATACCTAAATGGTCTAGTAGTTTTCCCTACTTTCTTTATGTCTGAATTTGGCAATAAGGAGTTCATGATCTGAGCCACAGTCAGCTTCTGGTCTTGTTTTTGCTGACAGTATAGAGCTTCTCCATCTTCCAATATGATTTCCATGTTGACCATCTAGTGATGTCCATGTGTAGTATCTTCTCCTTTGTTGTTGGAAGAGAGTGTTTGCTATGACCAGTTTGTTCTCTTGGCAAAACTATTTGCCTTTGCCCTGCTTCATTCTGTACTCCAAGGCCAAATTTACCTGTTACTCCAGGTCTTTCTTGACTTCCTACTTTTGCATTCCAGTCCCCTATAATGAAAAGGTCATCTTTTTTGGAGGTGTTAGTTCTAGAAGACTCACTCCAGTACTCTTGCCTGGAAAATCTCATGGACAGAAGAACCTGGTAGGCTGCTGTCCATGAGGTCGCTAAGAGTCGGACACGACTGAGCGACTTCACTTTCACTTTTCACTTTCATGCATTGGAGAAGGAAATGTGTTCACTGAAGTGCTCTCACTCCACTTCAGTGTTCTTGCCTGGAGAATCCCAGGGATGGGGGAGCCTGGTGGACTGCTGTCTATGGGGTTGCACAAAGTCGGACACGACAGAAGCGACTTGGCAGCAGCAGTTCTAGAAGGTCTTGTAGATCTTCATAGAACCACTCAACTTCAGCTTCTTCAGCATTACTGTTCGGGGCATAGACTTGGATTACCATGATATTGAATGGTTTGCCTTGGAAATGAACAGAAATCATCCTGTCATTTTTTGAGATTGTATCCAAGTACTGCATTTCAGACTCATTTGTTGACTATGATGGCTACTCCATTTCTCCTAAGGGATTCTTTCCCACAGTAGTAGATATAATGGTCAAAAAGGGATTAGCTGCATATCTGAGGTTAATGATACTTCTCCTAGCAATCATGATTCCAGCTTGTGTCTCATCCAGCCCAGAATTTCACATGATGTACTCTACATATAAGTTAAGTAAGCAGGAAGACAATATACAGCCTTGACATACTCCTTTCCCAGTTTGGAGCCAGTCCATTATTCCATGTCTGATTCTAACTGCTGCTTCTTGAGCTGTATTCAGATTTCTCAGGAGGTAGATAAGGTGATCTGGTATTCCCATCTCTTAAAGAATTTTATAATGTTTATCTGCTCTCTTATTGAGTTGGCCAAAAAGTTTTCTTGGCCAACCCAATATATATGCACACTCAGTCTACCTCTAATCCAATCCAGTGACTTCCACCCTAAACAATGCTACATAAAGTCTTCTTCAGGAGTCTACCTTAATGATTTCTGAAGAATACACAGGAAGTTTCTTGGTCATGAGGTGTACATATACTTTTTCATTGAAGATCTACAAATTTTCTATAAAAATAACTACATCAACATACATATGTGCTGACAGTTTTTGAAGTTACTGGCTGCAAACATAACCAAAATATGGTAGTATTGGATTTTCTTAAGTTATTAACTATTTTATCAATTAATATTATTGTTTTAATTCTCAGTTGTTTCATTATAGATGAAATGAATATCCCTTCGTATGCTGATTAGCCATTCAGATTTCTTCTTCAGTGAATTTCATAATATCTTTCTTCTTCCATTTTGCTGTTGTATTTTCTATACCTACATGCTATTACATTTCTGTCACTTCGTGAAAGTACCCTGTATATTCTAGTACCAACTCATGTTTTGTCAAATAGCTTTTCTTAACTTATCACTATTAATATATCTACCACAACTATAATTGAACAAACATCAATTAGTATTCATGTCTCTCTATATCTCTCTTACACAAAATTGTGCAAGCATGGCTAGTAGCAAACAATTAACAAAGGCACTTCATTCACACATTTAGAAAGATACTTAAATCTCAAATAGTCAGGAGATAATTCTCCCAAGTAAAAAAGAGAATATGTCACTTTGTTCCATAACTAAGACTAAATGTAGACTCAGTGAAGAAACAGAATCTATCAAGATAATAAGTGAATGATGCAATAAGTAGAGTTACATGCTTAATTTCACTTAATATGACATAGCTATTTGGAATTCTTTTGAAAGTGGAAATGATAGCAGTTAACACTGTCAGTTTTTCATTTGTGTTTTAGTTACACTTTCTGAAAATAGTGTAATCATTTTATATATTTCCTGAACTATGGAAAAACCAGTAAGAAGAGTGATTCTAGGGAAAAGTTCAATAGAAAAGTCAGGGGGAAAAAGCCAAACATTATTGAACTTTAGAATCTATTTATATTGACAAAGCAAAGTTCATATTGTAGTTATAACGAAGCTTCTCGTTCCATTGCATTAAAAGCTACCTATTGTATTTGCCTCCAAATAAGGCAACTATTTCAGATGTTCCAGCCAATAAGAAAGTATTTATTTAGTAGTTACTAAATATATTGACGTTAGTTTCAGGATAAAAATATATGTTTTTTAAGCTTTAGCATTTCAGTAAAAATTCATGAACCTACACAGACTAGCAATTCCTGAAATGAATTGGTGTTGAAAATTATCCGGAGAGAGATCGGCTTCTTATAACAAAACATATTATGGAATTATTCCTTTTACTCACTTGTGCCACATACAGTTTTACTACCTTTAGTATTATCCATGCGTTAAATTATGCTAGATGGTTTGGTTCTTATAACTGAATGAAACAGGCTACATGGTAGTTGCTGTTTGAAGAATACTATTAATTATAGCACTATATTAACATACCCAAAGTTGTATGTATATAGTATACAGCCAACATTCTTTATTTTTTCAAATTAAATTGAGTGTTTCCTTAATAGTTATGTTATACAGACTGAAAAATAATCTGTTATACTTATTACCTCTTTAGTGTTAGTTGTCCATTTGTGTCCAACTCTTTGTGACCACATGGACTGTAGCCTGCTAGGGCCCTCTTTCCATGAGTTTTTCCAGGCAAGAATACTGGAGTGGGTTAGTGGGTTGCTATTCCCTTCTTCAAATGATCTTCCCAACCCAGGAACTGAACCCAGGTCTCTTGCGTCACAGGCAGATTCTTTACAATCTGAGCTATGGGGAAGTTCTTATGATCTCTTTGAAAGTGAAAGTCACTCAGTTGTGTCCCACTTTTTGCAATCCCATGGACTATACAGTCTATGGAATTCTCCAGGCCAGAATATTAGAGTGGGTAGCCATTCCCTTCTCCAGGGAATCTTCCCAACCCATGGATCAAACCCAGGTCTCCCTCATTTCAGGCATATTTTTTTTTTTACCAGCTGAGCCACCTGGGAAGCCCTATCTCCTCTTTCAGTTCAGTTCAGCTCAGTCGCTCAGTCGTGTCCGACTCTTTGCGACCCCATGAGTCGCAGCATGCCAGGCCTCCCTGTCCATCACCAACTCCCTGAGTTCACTCAGACTCATGCCCATCAAGTCAGTGATGCCATCCAGCCATCTCATCCTCTGTCGTCCCCTTCTCCTCCTGCCCCCAATCCCTCCCAGCATCAGAGTCTTTTCCAATGAGTCAACTTTTCGCATGAGGTGGCCAAAGTACTGGAGTTTTAGCTTTAGTATCATTCCTTCCAAAGAAATCCCAGGGCTGATCTCCTTCAGAATGGTTGGATCTCCTTGCAGTCCAAGGGACTCTCAAGAATCTGCTCCAACACCACAGTTCAAAAGCATCAATTCTTTGGCACTCAGCCTTCTTCACAGTCCAACTCTCACATCCATACATGACCACAGGAAAAACCATAGCCTTGACTAGACGGACCTTGTTGGCAAAGTAATGTCTCTGCTTATGAATACACTATCTAGGTTGGTCATAACTTTTCTTCCAAGGAGTAAGTGTCTTTTAACTTCATGGGTGCAGTCACCATCTGCAGTGATTTTGGAGCCCAAAATATAAAGTCTGACACTGTTTCCACTGTTTCCCCATCTATTTCCCATGAAGTGATGGGACCAGATGCCATGATCTTCGTTTTCTGAATGTTGAGCTTTAAGCCAACTTTTTCACTCACCTCTTTCACTTTCATCAAGAAGCTTTTTAGTTCCTCTTCACTTTCTGCCATAAGGGTGGTGTCATCTGCATATTGTATTAAGTGTTAGTCACTCAGTTGTGTCCGACTGTTTGTGACCCCATGGATGGTAGCCCTTGAAATCCATGGAATTCTCCTGGTAAGAATGCTGGGTGAGGAATCATTTCCTTCTCCAGGAGATAGTCCTGACCCAGGGATCAAAACCAAGTCTCCTGAATTACAGGATTCTTTACCTTCTGAGCCACCGGTGAAGCCCCACTATTGTCTTCTTTTATCAGTAAATTATCAATAAAGAATTTGGGGTCTAGAAAGATAAACATCAAAATCTGACCAGTGACGTGAAGCCAGCAAAAATTCACTAAGGTACTTTTCAGCACATTTTTTTCTGGAGAATATTTAAAGTGATTTCTATTGAAAGAAGACATATATAATAAAAGAATAAATGTTAAATTCAATACAGCTCTGAATAGTTGCAAAATGTCTACCACTGATGAATATATATTATGGCAGCTATTTTCAGATCCTTTGCTACAAGAAAATTAATGGATCTAGATAATATCAAAATGTGGGTATACAAAGTTATGAAAGAAATGGAAAACTCAGTATAACAAGAACATCTTCAACCAGGGAGAGGAAGATAAGAATCAACTGTCAGGATAAGAAAAAAATAAATTAATTAATATTTATTGATCTTCAAGCATAATATATACATTATCAACTTCTAGATCTAGATATTCCTACTGTTTTATACCAAACCAAAAGATAAATATTATTATTACGTTTTAAATATGTAGGGAAAAAATGGAAGCTCCGAAAAATTTTGTTAGTGAAACAAAGCTAAACACACAGTAACTGGAAAAAATCTATGTGTTTCTGATACCGCATTTTCCTCTGTACCTGTATTTCACATAAAAGGATGATTAGTGAGATTAGGAAAGCTCAAGAGAAATCACTACAATCAAAACTAATGAAAAGTAGAAATTATTTAGTGAATAACCACAGTATTATCACTTGCAGCAAAAGTAGTAAATATTATAACAATAGTAGTAC
The DNA here is from genome assembly GCF_032405125.1 of Capricornis sumatraensis. Lineage (NCBI taxonomy): Eukaryota > Metazoa > Chordata > Mammalia > Artiodactyla > Bovidae > Capricornis > Capricornis sumatraensis. The sequence goes on along the minus strand of NC_091072.1, from coordinate 60,662,417 downwards.
TAGTAGTAGTAATAATAGTAAAGATGTGATAGTTGTAGTGGTGATAAGGAAATGACAGCCCACTCCAGTATTCTTGCCTGGAGAACCCCATGGACAGAGGCTGGCAGGCTACAGTCTATGAGGTCACAAGTGTAAGACACAACTTAGCGACCATCCATGGAATTCTCCAGACAAGAACACTGGAGTGGGTAGCCTTTCCCTTCTCCAGGAAATCTTCCCAACCCAGAGATCAAACCCAGGTCTCCCACATCGCAAGCGGATTCTTTATCAGCTGAGCCACAAGGGAAACCCTAGCAACTAAACCATCACCATTAATAGTAAAAATCATCATAATAAGAAGTACTGATTATGTCAACATATATTCAAATTAAATAAAATGTAGTTTTAGTTCAGTGGTTAGGTTAATTTCGGAGAAGGCAATGGCACCCCACTCCAGTACTCTTGCCTGGAAAATCCCCTGGATGGAGGAGGCTGGTGGGCTGCAGTCCATGAGGTCGTGAAGACTAGACACGACTGAGCGACTTCACTTTCACTTTTCACTTTCATGCACTGGAGAAGGAAATGGCAACCCACTCCAGCGTTCTTGCCTGGAGAATCCCAAGGATGGGGGAGCCTGGTAGGCTGCCGTCTACAGGGTCCCACAGAGTCGGACGTGACTGAAGTGACTTAGCAGCAGCAGTAGCAGCAGCAAGGTTAATGTAGGTGGGGAATATTTCGACCATTTTTACTGTAGTTTTGTAAATTTAAAGTGAACACTATATCTAGATATTAATATAAACTTTAATATTGGATAATACATATATTATTATAAACTAAATATCTATTTCAAAGAAAAAATAATGAAAGCTTTATTTCTGCTAGAGTCTAGATTAAATCATATTCTTATATTTGCTTTTTTTATATATGAATTTCTATCAGCTTTCTTAATAAAGAAGGCAATTCTGAATTTCCTTATCTCAAGATACTGTGTTCAAATAAGCAATTTATACTGAATGAGGAATGCATTGCCTTGTATTTCCCATGTTTATAATATATATTTTTTTCTATAGTGGTATTTAATTTAGAATATAAAATTCTATATTCTTAAATTCAGGTATTATTTTGTATGCATTTTATCAGTCAAAATATTTTTTGTTTCTTTTTACCTCATTGTTTAATTTAGAGTATACCAAGGACCTGTAACAATCATAGATCCAACTATGTTCTAGCCCAACATTACAGAAGGTTTTGGGGTTTAATTTGGTATTAAAATCAGCAGAGTGGTTGATTAAGTGAGAAAATTAATTTATCACTTTAATATTCAGAAAGAAGAGAAATTTTAGGCCATTGGTTTCCTTAGCAATAAAGAATCTTCATAAACTTGTAGATTTCTGATCCACTTGCTTTTGATGAGTTTCATATGCAGTCAACTGATGGACAGGGAGGCCTGTCGTGCTGCGCTTCATGGGGTCGCAAAGAGTCGGACACGACTGAGCAACTGAACTGAACTGAACTGAACTGAATATTCAAAGTTCTTTGCTTTCTCTTCGTACAATCCAGCACAGGCAGGAAACTCTGGCTCATATTTTAAATAAAATATTGTGTTTGTTTGATTTCCTGTGGCTTATTGAGTTGTTTTTTTTTTTTTTTTTTTTCATCTTAATCTCTGGACTTCCCTTGTAGCTCAGTCGGTAAAGAATCCGCCTGCAGGAGACCTGGGTTCGATCCCTGGGTTGGAAAGATCCCCTGGAGAAGGAAATGACAACCCATTCCAGTATCCTTGCCTGGAAAATCTATGGACAGAAGAGCCTGGTGGGCTGCAGTCCATGGGGTTGCAAAGTGTCGGGCACAACTGGGCGACTGACACTTGACTTAATCTTTGAATATAGCTGGTGGCTCAGAAAGTAAAGCGTCTGTCTGCAATGCGGGAGACCCGGGTTCCATCCCTGGGTCAGGAGGATCCGCTGGAGAAGGCAATGGCAATCCACTCCAGCACTCTTGCCTGGAAAATCCCATGAACGGAGGAGCCTGATGGGCTACAGTCCATGGAGTCGCAAAGAATCGGACACGACTGAGCGACTTCACTTTCATGTGTTTTATATGTTTGTCTGCCGTTATTTCTAATTAGTCTGCAATGGTAGCCTTGAGCTTCTCTTTGACCTGAGTAATTCCACTAGTGACTTTCTCTCTATATAGATAATATCTATATATCTATGCCTATACTGATACCCATTACAATATACACACACATCAGAATTTCCTGTGTTGCTTTAAATTGCTCTAAATTTCTTGGAATAGTGTTCCCTTCAATCATGTTTTCAAAAATGATTGAATATTTTTCTAAAATGGCCTTCTGTTTTCTGTAATAATTCAATTTCATAGGAAAGAATTGTGCCTCTTTCTATATGTAGCCCTTGTGTTATGTACCTGGTAATTTTAAACTCTTTGCTTATCCTTCTTTGTTGCATATCCTTATCTTGTTTTTCACATAATCTAATCAACTGCGCTGTTCTATAACACATTATATGGGGCTTCCCAGGTGGCACTAGAGGTAAAGAACCCTCCTGACAATGCATTAGTCATAACAGATGTGGTTTCAATCCCTGGTCAGGAAGAGCCCCTGGAGAAGGGAATGGCAACCCACTGTGATATTATTGCCTGGAGATTCCCATGGACAGAGGAGCCTGGTGAGCTATAGTCCATAGGGTCACAAAGAGTTGAATATTATATAGGTCAAGAAAGGAAAAGTGGGAAGGGTTACTTTCTGGTTAAACTTCATTAATTCAAGAACAGGAATGGATGAGACCCAAAGGCACCATGAATAGGGAGCTTTTATTTTGGCTATAAAATTCTTCCCTGAGTATGATGTGACAGCCTAGATTTACCAACTGCAACATGATATTTATTTTTTAATAGATATAGTTGTCTATATCTAATGAACATAGGGGCAATTCTGCTTATTATTAACTCCATTATCTGATATATGCTCCAGAGGTGCTGGATAAATTCAGATTTGTCATTCAACCTTCTGCTACATACAGAAAAAACACTGCCATACCCAGCTTCATCCTTCCAAGTAGGTAATTAATGAGTTTTGATTAGAATTCAACCTACATTCCCAGGAAGAGTATTTGCCACACAAATAGAGAGTTGTGGGTTGTGTAAGTATATTCCTCATTCTGGTCACATCTATTCATTCTCTTTCATGGAAATTTCATCAAGTATGTAGCATATATATATCATCTTTTCCCAGTTCTTAGAAACAATTCAATTTTTTTTCTAAAAACTTAAAGAGAATGAAAATGGCCCCAAAGATGGCCCCTTTGAAAGATGTACCATAAAAATGCTTCCTCACTCCCAAAGGGAAATTTGTTTAAGCATTATGTCTTCTCTGTGTCTGGTAAAGATATTACACTAAGGGGAATATATTAGATTTACTGTATGGCCCTGTCTCTGTGCCAGGTAGAAACTGTGAGTTTTCCAAAATTTATCCTAGTGCCTAGTAACTTCTTTCAGCTTTTGGAATAGCGTATCTGCTATAGGACCACAGAGGCTACTATTTTCAGTAAGTAACAAAATGATATGCAGTCCAAACTTCATGAGCCAAATCTGTTCTGCTACTGCTGCTGCTGCTAAGTCGCTTCAGTTGTGTCCGACTCTGTGCGACCCCATAGACGGCAGCCCACCAGGCCTTGCCACCCCTGGGATCATTAACATTTCCCCCATAAATTAAGATTGCTTTGTGAGCTTTGTCAGGATAAGACTGATTTCTCAGCCATGCTGTTGCTTCCTGAGATAGAAAATTATTTATAAGAATCCTTCATGCTCCATATTTCTTTCATTATTTTTACTTTCATCAATAGTTCCTCAAATTTTTTTAGAATGTGAAATATCTCTTTCATTAACTCACAATGTTTTTATGGCTTCTCCACTTTCTAAATTTGGGTAGTAACTCAAAAAAAGAATTTAGGGGAAATAATATTAATAGGACTTTTATTTCACTTTATCACAACTATCCTTGGATTAAATAAATAAAATTTGCCTATGAATGGGCTATCTAGTAATGTTCCCCTTCTCTGAAGTTTTAGAAACAAACTGATTGAAGTATTTCAAAAATGTCTTAAGCCTCACAGATTTAACAAGTTAATTTAACAAGATAGTATGATAATTTAACAAAGAATTACTTTGAGGGCACATGATTTGCCTTTTTTCAGCCCACATAACTGAGCCTGGTGCAGAGTGGTTGTGGTGGTTTAGTCGCTAAGTCATGTCTGACTGTTGTAACTCCATGGACTGTAGCCTGCCAGGCCCTTCTGTCCATGGAATTCTCTGGGCAAGAATACAGGAGTGGGTTGCCATTTCCTTCTTCAGGGGATCTTCTTGACCAAGGATTGAACCTGGGTCTCCCACATTGCATGCAGATTGTTTTTTACCATTTTAGCCACAAGGGAAGCTCCTGGTGAGATCTTTCTGGGTAGTTTTCTTCAAAATATATTTTAATGCAAACTATCAAGTCATCATGAATCTTACTTTCTTTTTTCAATTAGCTTGAAACATGTAGAAATAAAAATGTATTTTTGTTGACACAAATTTTACAACTTTTGATGCTGTATTGTGTCTGATTTACCTTGGGCTGATTTTAATCTAAAAGTTTCACAGAAGGTCGCTACGTTTTCCTCTGGACAAAGTGAGAACATAAAATAATCCAGTCTAAATCATTGTCTCATTTCTCTTTGCATATTTCAAGATCATATCAGGATATTTTGCCATCACTTCAGGTACTTTGAGATATCAGTGCTGAAAAATCAAGAGTTTTCTCATTATTAATTATTACTAAAATTCATTCAAACAGAGTAATGTTTAGAATATATTAAAGACAACATATACTTTGGGATATATATATACCTCATATGAAGAAACAACTCATTGGGAAAGACCCTGGTGCTGGGAAAGATTGCAGGCAAAAGGAGAAGAGGGTGGCAGAGGATGAGATGGTTAAATAGTATCGCTGAATCAGTGATATGAATTTAAGTGAATTCTGGGAGATTGTGAAGGACAGGGAAGCCCGGCTTACTGCAGTACATGGGGTCACAGAGTTGTACTTGATGACGTAGTGACTGACAACAAAATACATAATTGTGTGAGAGATACAAGTGGCAGACTGATTTTCTTTTCACTACTGTGTTGTATTCAGTATTGATACATTGGGTGATTTTTTCAGTAATTCGACACATACAATTGTTTTACTGCTATAATTATGATGAAATCTTTTCAAAATAAGAACACAACCATTATTTTCAAATTGACACACAAATATACAAGCACATGCACACACACACACACACACACTGAAAGAACTTTCAACTATTTTTGTTTATTCCTGTTTATTGTTCAGCTTGTTCCACTTTTATACACTTTATAGCATCTCCTGGCAGATTAATTGGAAGCTTAATGGAACCACTTCCATCTGAGTAGATCAGCTTGCAGTGTTTATATTTCTGTAGTGTAATGTTTACTTTCTTAATTTATGTAATTAAGTTAGATGAGATGCTTGCATACTACTTTAGCGATGGTATGAATTAATTACTTATTTAATTACTTATAACTCAGATAAGATGAAAAGTGCCATAAAAAGTTTAAACACTTCGATTATAACAACTTCTTGCATAGCTGTAATTATGAAAAAAGTACTAGAAAATATGAAGTTGTCACATAAAAATATAGAAAATAGAGTACAATAATAGTAATGACAAAAGAATATTAAATTTTACATCTCGGGATATCAAAAGAAAAATGGCAGGAAAAAAGTGATTGTGTTTCTATAGTGCCTGAGTAAATGCCTCAATTTTTCTTTATTTTTACATGAAAAAAAAAGTAAAGTGTGTATTTTGGCTAATCAAAAGCATTCAGTTAAAAAACAAATGCATTTCGTTAACTCCTCATGATTCACAATGTATAAACTTGAGTTTCCAAATTATTGCAATTATATTGCCTTTTGGGAAACATGATATTGATTTTTCTAATAGCTATGAACAATGGCATGGTAACTCAACATTTTCTAATTATAATAGCAACTGCAGTTTAAAGATTGTAGCTCTTTTGCCAAAATTTTAATTATTTCTGAGCAATTTCAATAAAATCTGCCAACAAAGAATTAAAAAATAATGTATTCATGTTAGTGTCTTACATGCCTCAATGCATTATTCATTTTTTGAACAGGAAGTTTATAATCACAATTTTAAAATATTATTAAAATTAATAATTCTCATAATCTTCAAGGGAAAATTGTGTTCCAAAAATACGGGTTGCTTCATTAAGTGAAATCAATTGTTTATAGAAACTTAGAAGGTTAAAATGTAACCTACTTTTAACAAATAATTATTCCTTGTTACAAACATGTAACCTGTTGTCTCTATTATACATTTTTTTTGTAAAGAAAACAATTGAGTGTTTTTCTAAAATGCCCTCCCCTTCACTACAATAATTCTATTTCATAGGAAAAAGAAATCTCTCTTTCCAGAAGATTGTCATATACTTGGTAGTCTTACTCTGATAAAGAATGCAACTTTCCATTTGGGTGGCTGTAGTTTGCCTTCTGCTTGCAGTTTGTAATTTTTTGGTATGTTAAAATCATAGGTAAGTCAGAATCACTCTAAACAGCTATTCAACCCTCTTTCCCTACTGGGAACATTATGATAGGTTAGCCATCAGCAAAGATTCTTGTAGTTCAAGGCACCATTCTGCCCATGATGCCTTCCCCCCTGCATTGAGATAATTAAGTCCACCTTATATCTGACAGATAAGTAGTGCCGCATGATGACTAGGGAGACCAAAACAGAGGAGGAAAAGCCAGTACAAAACACACTTATTAGATTGACTGCCACCCTACGTAAATGAGATGAGGTCCACAGGGATCTTCTGATGAGCCAAATATAATGAAATCTCAAAAGATAGTAAAAAAATGCATTTGGGGTTTCTATTTTTATGCTACAGAAAGAAATTAACTGTTTACAGACTCTGATGTTGTCTGCAGGATTTCCTATATTTCTATTATTCTTGAAAAGGAGATTCCACTGTGGTCATACAAAATGGTTTTATGATAAGTGCTCCAGTTAGTTAGTTAGTTCAGTCACTCAGTCGTGTCCAACTCTTTGTGACCCCATGAATTGCAGCATGCCAGGCCTCCCTGTCCATCACCATCTCCCAGAGTTCACTCAGACTCACATCCATCGAGTCAGGGATGCCATCCAGCAATCTCATCCTCTGTCATCCCCTTCTCCTCCTGCCCCCAATCCCTCCCAGCAGAGTCTTTTCCAATGAGTCAGCTCTTCACATGAGGTGGCCAAAGTACTGGAGCTTCAGCTTTAGCATCATTCCTTCCAAAGAAATTCCAGGGCTGATCTCCTTCAGAATGGACTGGTTGGATCTCCTTGCAGTCCAAGGGATGCTCAAGAGTCTTCTCCAACACCACAGTTCAAAAGCATCAATTCTTCGGCGCTCAGCCTTCTTCACAGTCCAACTCTCACATCCGTACATGACCACAGGAAAAACCATAGCCTTGACTAGACGGACCTTAGTTGGCAAAGTAATGTCTCTGCTTCTGAATATACTATCTAGGTTGGTCATAACTTTCCTTCCAAGGAGTAAGTGTCTTTTAATTTCATGGCTGCAGTCACCATCTGCAATGATTTTGGAGCCCCCCAAAATAAAGTCTGACACTGTCTCCACTGTTTCCTCATCTATATCCCATGAAGTGATGGGACCGGATGACATGATCTTCGTTTTCTGAATGTTGAGCTTTAAGCCAACTTTTTCACTGTCCTCTTTCACTTTCATCAAGAGGCTTTTTAGTTCCTCTTCACTTTCTGCCATAAGGGTGGAGTCATCTGCATATCTGAGGTTATTGATATTACTCCTGGAAATCTTGATTCCAGCTTCTGTTTCTTCCAGTCCAGCATTTCTCATGATGTACTCTGCATAGAAGTTAAATAAGCAGGGTGACTACATACAGCCTTGATGTACTCCTTTTCCTATTTGGAACCAGTCTGTTGTTCCATGTCCAGGTCTAACTGTTGCTTGCTGACCTGCATACAGATTTCTCAAGAGGCAGGTCAGGTGGTCTGGTATTCCCATCTCTTTCAGAATTTTCCAGTTTATTGTGAGCCACACAGTCAAGGCTTTGGCATACTCAATAAAGCAGAAATATATGTTTTTCTGGAACTCTCTTGCTTTTTCCATGATCCAGCGGATGTTGCCACTTTGATCTCTGGTTCCTCTGACTTTTCTAAAATCAGCTTGAACATCAGCGAGTTCGCGGTTCACATATTGCTGAAGCCTGGCTTGGAGAATTTTGAGCACTACTTTACTAGCATGTGAGATGAGTGCAATTGTGCAGTAGTTTGAGCATTCTTTGGCATTGCCTTTCTTTGGAATTGGAATGAAAACTGACCTTTTCCAGTCCTGTGGCCACTGCTGAGTTTTCCAAATTTGCTGGCATATTGAGTGCAACACTTTCACAGCATCATCTTTCAGGATTTGAAACAGCTCAACTGGAATTCCATCACCTCCACTAGCTTTGTTTGTAATGATGCTTTCTAAGGCCCTCTTGACTTCACATTCCAAAATATCAGGCTCTAGATTAGTGATCACATCATCATGATTATCTGGGTCGCGAAGATCTTTTTTGTACAGTTCTTCTGTGTATTCTTGCCACGTCTTCTTAATATCTTCTGCTTCTGTTAGGTCCATACCATTTCTGTCCTTTATCGAGCCTAACTTTGCATGAAATGTTCCCTTGGTATCTCTAATTTTCTTGAAGACATCTCTAGTCTTTCCCATTCTGTTGTTGTCCTCTATTTCTTTACGTTGATCACTGAAGAAGGCTTTCTTATCTCTTCTTGCTATTCTTTGGAACTCTGCATTCAGACGCTTATATCTTTCCTTTTCTCCTTTGCTTTTCACCTCTCTTCTTTTCACAGCTATATGTAAGGCCTCCCCAGACAGCCATTTTGCTTTTTTGCATTTCTTTTCCATGGGGATGGTCTTGATCCCTGTCTCCTGTACAATGCCACGAACCTCATTCCATAGTTCATCAGGCACTCTATCTATCAGATCTAGGCCCTTAAATCTATTTCTCACTTCCACTGTATTATCATAAGGGATTTGACTTAGGTCATACCTGAATGGTCTAGCGGTTTTCCCTACTTTCTTCAATCTGAGTCTGAATTTGGTAATAAGGAGTTCATGATCTGAGCCACAGTCAGCTCCTGGTCTTGTTTTTGTTGAATGGATAGAGCTTCTCCATCTTTGGCTGCAAAGAGTGTAAACAATCTGATTTCAGTGTTGACCATCTGGTGATTTCCATGTGTAGAGTTTTCTCTTGTGTTGTTAGAAAAGGGTGTTTGCTATGACCAGTGCATTTTCTTGGCAAATCTCTATTAGTCTTTGCCCTGCTTCATTCTGCATTCCAAGACCAAATTTGCCTTTTACTCCAGGTGTTTCTTGACTTCCTATTTTTGCATTCCAGTCCCCTATAATGAAAAGGACATCTTTTTTGGGTGTTAGTTCTAAAAGGTCTTGTAGGTCTTCATAAAACCGTTCAACTTCAGTTTCTTCAGCGTTACTGGTTGGGGCATAGACTTGGATAACTGTGATATCGAATGGTTTGCCTTGGAGATGAACAGAGATCATTCTGTCATTTTTGAGATTGCATCCAAGTACTACATTTCGGGCTCTTTTGTTGACCATGATGGCTACTCCATTTCTTCTGAGGGATTCCTGCCTGCAGTAGTAGATATAATGGTCATCTGAGTTAAATTCACCCATTCCAGTCCATTTTAGCTCGCTGATTCCTAGAATGTCTACGTTCACCCCTTATTGTCTTGAATTTCAAGTACTAATCTAATATTCTACCCTGGACCACAATGACGCTTTAGTCTCTCAGTTGAACTCCTTTAATTAATGGCACCAGATACATGCCATAGTGCAAATTTTTAACAGTGAATAAAGTGAGACAATGATAGGGTCTCAGAGTTTTAGTAAATCATTTACTTTTTGCATTCCTGGATCACATTATTCTTAATCTCATTATACCTATTTTTTATCCATTAAATACAGATACCTCTAAATTGACAGTCTCAGCATTCTCTTTTTTAGTTATATTATATTTGGGGGTAAATTCATCAACTTCCTTTCTTTATCTTAGATATTTTACAGATACATGATAAATTCATATCTCACCCTTCTATTGAATACTGGTATCCAGAAAAAATTACTGTAATGTCACTTATTCCCCAAATCTTTGAGATTACTGCCATGGACATTCCTGATTTTTTCTGATTATATCCTTTTTTCCATAAAACAGGAGTGTTAGCAAGCACTAAAATGGATGAATTCTGTAAGGTTATCTATCTTGGAGTGGGCACAAAGAGATTTATAATGTCTGGTTATCCCCAACTACTGTCATAAATCTCAGTGGCTTTCTTGAAAGGAAACATCACAATATTTCCTTAGGGTAGATAGACTTCAAAACTTCTACTAGTATCTTTAAAACTGTGATAAAAGAAGGTGAAGAAGTACAGTTGGAAGGAGAGAAATTGAAAAGTAGACTTTTAAGGTCAGAAATCTATGAAAATTAAGAAGCAACAGTTAGAACTAGATATGGAACAACTGACTGGTTCTAAATTGGGAAAGGAATACATCAAGGCTGTATTTTGTCACTCTGATTATTTAACTTATATGCAGAGTACATCATGCAAAATTCTAGGCTGGATGAAGCACAAGCTGGAATCAAGATTGATGGGAGAAATATCAATAACCTCAGATATGTAGATAACACCACCCTTTGGCAGAAAGTGAAGAACTAAAGTGCTGCTTGATGAAAGTGAAAGAGGAGGGTGAAAAAGTGGGCTTAAAACTCAACATTCAGAAAACTAAAATCATAGCATCTGGTCCCATCACTTCATGGCAAATAGATGGGGAAACAGTGGAAACAGTGACAGACTTTATTTTGGGGGACTTCAAAAAGACCCTGATTCTGGGAAAGATTGAAGGAGGGAGGAGAAGCGGACGACAAAGGATGAGATGGCTGGATGGCATCACTGACTCAGTGCACATGAGTTTGAGTATGCTCTGGGAGTTGGTGATGGTTAGGGAAGCCTGGTGTGCTGCAGTCCATGGGGTTGCAAAGAGTCAGACATGACTGAGCGACTGAAGTGAACTGAACTGAAAGTCATAAAGATAAGGGTTCAAGTCTGAGCTCTAGTAACAGCTCTTTTGCCTTAGGCACCTAAGAGAATGATGATAAAATTATTTCTATATTTATAAATATGCCAAAAATAAAATGGATAGGAATTACTGTGAAAACTATAGATAATAGGTTTGAATCATTTAAGATAGTTTATGAAAAAAATTGTAGATGCAGGAAAGAAGGAGGCACAGTGAGAGGTATCAGTAAAAACTAAAAAAAAAAAAAAAAAAAAAACTGTGTAGGAAACTGAACCAATAAAGAGAGTTAAAGACATAATTAGGCAGACACCTTGGGAAAAGTCTTGGAGAAAAATGGGTAGATTCAGTGAAGATAGAGAAAATCTAACTCAGGAGTTTAGCAACCCACAGGCATGTTCTATTTTACACTACTAAAACCCCTGTTGTATTTTAAATGGTGAAAGTATGCTATTTCATTTTCTCTTGAGATTCAGCTTTGAGTTTGCTGAGATAGGTCACATGTCTCTTACTTTGCTGGGCATTTTTTAATCCATTATCTGAACTAAAGAGGATGTGTTTCTGTTTCTCCAAGTATGACAGATAGATCTTAATGGAAATAGGACAATTAGACTAGTCTAGGTTTCTTAGTTTATTCATGAGCAGTTGTTTTTACCGCTGGATGCGGACAATATGAAACCTGAAACCTGGTTTCCGTTCTAGTTCAGTGTTCTTTCTGCTCCATCTTCTTGCATTTTGTATCTTTTCACACTACCCAGCACTTCCAGAGTTAAGTAACAACTACACTGCTCTCTTGGCTTTCATGCTGTACTTATCATCATTTTAGTTCTAAGTTCTCTTTTTCACCTTTATTTTTTTTTTCCATAATATTTCTTCCATCTTATCTAAAGGTTTGCCAAATGTAAACTTTAGTGTGGGGAAAAAAACAAAAAACAACAACCTATAAGCCTGTAAGTCTCCTTTAGCCAAAAGAACAACTTTCTTTTGAGTACTTGTAATTAATAATCAACTTGGACAGCAAAAGGAATATTGCACAATACCTAGAGTCTGTAACTCTGCTTCAATATTGCTTAAGTCAGTCTAGAATAATGATAATCCTTAAGAGTTCAATGTATGGCAAACCAATACAGTATTGTAAAGTAAAATAAAGTAAAAATAAAAATTTAATTTAAAAAAAAAGAGTTCTTTCTTGTAATTTCTTCTGAAAGCGCTTAGGAATTTATTTTACCATGCTTCTGAATTTAAATTAAAAAAAAAAAAACTAGTTTATTTTACTGAATAATACCTGAATAAGTATGTAATGAATTTGGTTAGCTGCTAACCAGAGTTATATATTTACCACACTTTGGCAATTACCATTAATTTCACTGGAGGCCAGGATCTCACTGTACAAGTCCAGATTATTGCAATGGTTTTGATTCTCTTGTTTCCAACCTCATCCTTCTCAGTTCTATTTGTATACTTCTGGATGAATGATTATAAAGCAAAACGTAATGTGTTTCCACTGGCTCCTTTTTTCCTCCCCAGTATCTCTGTAATTGAAACCCTTTCATAATCATTTCTTTTTTTTAACCTTTCTCTTTATATTTCACCATATGATGTTCCATGACACTTTGTTTCAAAAAGATTCATCTCTTTATTATCATTCTCACACGTCAGTTTCAATCCTTTGTCACGCTATTACTCTGTCTCCTCCTATTTGGGGAGACACGTCTAGTCCATGAACTATTTAATGGCTACTACAGCCCACAATCATCTCCCTAATTGTTAATCTTTTGTGGCTTATGTCTTCTTTATGACTCAGCTTTAATCCTTGGTTGGTCTTTATTTCATGTATGTTCATTTGCTACAAATAAATAGTATGTAACAGAAACCGTGTAAGATGTTTGTTTGTGTGTGTGTGTGTGTGTGTGTGTGTGTGTATTGTCTTCAGTATTTAGCACAGTAGAATGCATCAATAGATGTTTAATAAATAGGTTTGGCTAACTAATCAATTTCATCCTTTCCTGCAAATGTGAACAAGGACAGAGTTAGCACTGTCACTGCTGATCTTTTTCAGGATGCTATGAATATTTTTTAACTATTTCTATAAAGAAAAATGGACTTTTCAAGGACATTTACACCTATAGGATTAAATGTAACAACAACAATAAAATGCTGGAAATTGGGAACCAAGAAGAAAGGTTACATAGCACCACTTAGGGAATACTGAAATGTCAAATACCCTTTCAAGGTGATAGAGATTTTAACTAGAGAACTAAATATTGCTATAAACCTGAAGCTCACTACACCGTTAGCCTTAATCACAAGATTTTCCATGCATGAATAATATGTAGATGATATGAATCACAGTTTTCATCAATTCTTTTGTATTTAGACAATATGCTTCAAAGTGTGGCTTCTACTGGCATGCATATGTATACTTGTACAGTATATACATGTGCATATACATTTGGTACTTTGTATCAACAGCATTTTCCAGTAGTTATATTTTTCAAACAATTGCATTACTAAAATGACTGGTAATACACTTTCAGCCCCAGGTGGCTCTATTTTCCATTTAGAAGTGATTACAGAAAGATTGAAAAGATATTTTGCATTCCATTTGTGGTTGTCTTTTATTAAACTTGGTTAATGTAACATGCTTCTGTGATTTTAGGTTTTTAAATTAAGTGCAGTCCCCTTGGAGGTGTTTGTGCATAAGTGTGGGTGAAAAATACATAGCCATTCTAGTTAAGCTTTCAAATAATGTCTTTAGGAAATGTTTGAAATTGAGGCTTAGGTTATAGTCTTTCCTTAAATGTGTAGACGTAACTTCCACTACTCTTACAGGGAATTAGACACATCCTGGTGGCTCAGATGGTAAAGCGTCTGCCTATAACGCAGGAGACCCGGGTTCAATCCCTGGGTTGGGAAGATCTCCTGGAGAAGTAAATGGCAACCCACTCTAATATTCTTGCCTGGAAAATCCCACGGATGGAGGAGCCTGGTAAACTAGAGTCCATAGGACCGCAAAGAGTCAGACACTTAGGTGCTTAATGAAGCGACTTCACTTCACTTACAAGAAAGAGTAATCTTAAAATCTTTTGGTTCAAAGATTTTTTAAAATCCCTCTTTCTAAAATAATTAAATAGAACAAAGTTTAAATGTATTTGTCTTTTCTGTGGAAAATCTAGAAATTAAATCTGACTTTATATATCTTCAAATGTAAAGGGCTTATTCTAGAGGCTTGTGCTGCATATACAGATTAACACTGACTGACATTATTTTGCAAATACACAAGAGCAAGATTTGATTTCAGTTGCAGAGCCACAAATAGCAATCCTTCTTACATGATTACACAGTCCTGACAAATGCTTGATAAACCGCCTAAAAATCTCTGTCTTCATTTCCTTCAGTCCTAATGCCATTAATTTCTAGGTAGTATACTGACACATTTATATTTTTATACCTGCATAATAATGTTTCTTGTGCAGTGTGGGAACATTGCTTTTTGTACATAAAGTTATTCTCCCTAAAGTGCCAGAAACTTTATATAGTTTAAAAATTATAACAATTACTTTGACATTTTACCAAATTTATAGAATAAATTTCTATTTCTTAAAGTATCATGAGACATATATTTTTGCTCTTTTTAAAATATTTATTTTTTTGTTTGGTTGTGTCAAGCTTTAGTTGCAGGATTCAGGGTCTTTTGTTGCAGTATGAGGGCTTTCTAGTTGTGCTGTGCAGACTCCAGAGCATGTGGGCTCTGCAGTTGCCATTCACAGCCTTAGTTGCCCCATGGCATGTGGGATCTTAGTTCCCTGACCAGGGATCAAAGCCACATCTCTTGCATTGGAAGGCAGATTTTTTAACCACTGGCCCACTAGTGAAGTCACTGATGCTTATATATTTAAGTGAAATGAAAATACTGCATTTCAAATACCTGAAAAATAACTATCTTTAGTATCTTTAAACTTTAAAGAGGATGTGGATTAAAAAAAACGAAGAACACTAGTTTCACTATGGAAAGACTACATATTTCAAATTCATAGTAGGCCAGGAGAACCATAACTTTAACTGAATCCTGTAAGTCCTGTAAATGATTTTTAGAACTCTTTAATCATTTTAAATCTTTCATGAGCATCGTTTTTGTCACAAGTAGAGTGATAAAATATTTTTAGATTAAAGTTTTATTAAAACTGAGAAAATAAATGATAAGTTTTAGGGATTATGTTGTGCATGCTCAGTTGCTTCAGGCCTGTCTGACTCTTTGTGAGCCTGCCAGGCTCCTCTGTCCAGGGCATTCTCCAGGTTATGTTGTAGAAAATTTTATTTGTTGGAATTTCCTTTAATATTTAATGTCCTAAAAAATAGTTAACAAATTTTAAAAATTAATTTTATGTTTTGAGAAGACTGGGTTTCACAATCAAATGTAAATACAACTGAAAAGTTAACAGGGCATCATTTACTAAACTTTTGATTTCTCCTATTTTTATTTTTTAATTGAAGTATAGTTGACTTAGAAGATTATATTAGTTTCAGGCATATTTGTTATTTTTCATAGATTATATTCCATTGTTGTTATTGTCAGTCCCTAAGTCATGTACAGCACTTTGAGACCCCATGGACTGCAGCATGCCAGGCTTCCCTGTCCATCACTAACTCCCAGAGCTTACTCAAACTAATTTCCATAAGTTGGTGATGCCATCCAACCATCTCATCCTCTGTCATCCCCTTCTCCTCCTGTCTTCGATCTTTCCCAGCATCAGGGTCTTTTCCAATGAGTCAGTTCTCCTCATCAGGTGGCCAAAGTATTAGAGCTTCAGCTTCAACGTCAGTCCTTTTAATGAATATTCAGGACTTATTTTCCTTAGGACTGACTGATTTGATCTCCTTGCTGTCTAAAGGACTCTCAAGAGTCTTCTCCAACACCACAGTTTGAAAGCATCAATTCTTTGGTGCTCAGCCTTCTTTATGGTCCAACTCTCTCACCCATACATTACTACTGGAAAAACTTTAGCTTTGACTATGCAGACCTGGAACATTGGCTGTACAGTGCTGGAGCAGCTGTGAGGAGATACCCCACATCCAAGGGCAGAGAAGCCCCAGCAAGGAAGACGGTAGGCACTGGATCAGCTGCTGTGCAGTGCTGGAGTGACTTTGAGGAGATACCCCCTATCCAAGGGCAAAGAAGAAGCCCCAGCAAGACAGTAGAAAAGGCAAAATCACATTTAGAATCAAACCCCACTCCCATCAGAGACGCTCAGAGCACTTAAACATACCTTGTGCACACTAGGACCCAGAGACCCGACAGAGATTGAGACAGAACTGTGTTAGAGTGTCTCCTGAGGAGGTACAGGTCAGCAGTGGACTGCTGCAGGGGCAGCGGCTCTGGGTGCCATAGACCTAGGTATGGCACAGGCCCTTTTGGAAGAGGTCACCATTAATTCCACCATACAGCATTCAGAAATTACACAGGACTGGGGAAATAGACTCTTAGAGGGCACAGACAGAAACTTGTGTGCACCAGGACCCAGGAGAAAGGAGCAGTACCCCACAAGAGACTGATCCAAACATGCCCATGGGTGGCCAGGAGTCTCCGGCAGAGGTGTGGGTTGGCAGTGGCCTCCTGCAGGGTCAGAGGCACTGAGTGAGGCATGGGACCTTTTCAAGGAGGTTGCCACTAATTCATTACCTCCTCCATAGTTTGACCTCAAGTCAAGCAACAGGGAGGGAACACAGCTCTACCCATTAACAGAAAATTGGTTTAAGATTTACTGAACATGTCCCTGCCCATTAGAACAAGACCCAGTTTTCCCCTCAGTCAGTCTATCCCACCAGGAAGCTTACATAAGCCTCTTATCCTTCTCCATCAGAGGGCAGGCAGATTGAAACCACAATCACAGAAAACTAACCAATCTGATCACATGGATCACAGCCTTGTCTAACTCTGAAACTATTAGCCATGCTGTGTAGGGGCCACCAAAGACAAATGGGTCATGGTGAAGAGTTCTGACAATACGTGGTCCATTGGAGAAGGGAATGGCAAGCCACTTGAGTATTCTTGCCAGAGAACTCCATGGACAGTATGATAAGCCAAAAAGATAGGACACTGAAAGATAAACTCCTCAGGTTGGTAGGTTCCCAATATGCTACTGCAGATCAGTGGCAAAACAACTAAAGAAAGAATGAAGAGATGGATCCAAAGCAAAAACAACACCTGGCTGCGGATATGACTAGTGATGGAAGTAAAGTCTGATGCTATAAAGAGCAATATTGCATAGGAACCTGGATTGCTAGGTCCATGAATCAAGACAAACTGGAAGCGGTCAAACAGGAGATGGCAAGAGTGAACACTGATGTTTTAGGAATCAGAGAACTAAAATGGACTGGAATGGATGAATTTAACTCAGATGACCATTATATCCACTACTGTGGGCAAGAATTCCTTAGAAGAAACGGAGTAGTCATCATAGTCAACAAAAGAGTCCAAAGTGCAGTACTTGGATGCAATCTCAAAAATGACAGAATGATCTCTGTTCATTTCCATGGCAAACCATTCAACAGCACAGTAATCCAAGTCTATGCCCTGATCAGTAATACTGAAGAAGCTTAAACTGAACAGTTCCATGAAGACCTACAAGACCTTCTAGAACTAGCACACCAAAAAGATGTCCATTTCATTATATGGTACTGGAATGCAAAAGTAGGAAGCTGTGAAATATTGGGGAACAGGCAAATTTGGCCTTGGAGTACAGAATGAAGCAGGTCAAATGCTAATGGAGTTTTGCCAAGAGAACACACTGGTCATAGCAAACAACCTCTTCCAACAAAACAAGAGAAGACTCTACACATAGACAACACCAGATGGTCAACACTGAAATCAGATTGATTATATTCTTTTGCCACTGAAGATGAAGAAGCTCTATATAGTCAGTCAAAAATAAGAGCAGGAGCTGACTGTGGCTCGGATCATGGACTCCTTATTGCCAAGTTCAGACTTAAATTGAAGAAAGTAGGTAAAACCTCTAGACCATTCAGGTATTACCTAAACCAAATCCCTTACCATTATACAGTAGAATTGACAATTAGATTCAAAGCAATAGATCTGATAGACAGAGTGCCTGAAGAACTATGGACAGAGGTTCATGACATTGTATAGGAGGCAGTGATAAAGACCAATCCCAAGAAAAAGAAATGTGAAAAGGAAAAATGGTTGTCTGAGCTGGCCTTACAAATAGTTATGAAAAAAGGAGAAGTTAAAGGCAGAGAAAAGGAAAGATATACCCATCTGAATGCTGAGTTCTAAAGAATAGCAAGGAGAGTTAAGAAAGCTTTCCTCAGTGATCAATGCAAAGAAATAGAGGAAAATAATAGAATGGGAAAGACTAGAGATCTCTTCAAGAAAATTAGATAACAAGGGAATTTTTCATTCACAGATGGGCACGATAAAGCACACAAATGGTATGGACCTAACAGAAGCAGAAGATATTAAGAAGAGGTGGCAAAAATACACAGAAGAACTCTACGAAAAAGATCTTCATGACCCAGATAATCACGATGGTGTGATCACTAACCTGGAGCCAGACATCCTGGAATGGGAACTCAAGTGGGCCTTAGGAAGCATCACTATGAACTAAACTAGTGGAGTTAATGGAACTCTAGTTGAGCTATTTCAAATCCTTAAAGATGATGCTGTGAAAGTGCTGCACTCAATATGCCAGCAAATTTGGAAAACTCAGCAGTGGCCACAGGACTGGAAAAGGTCAGGCTGCATTCCAATCCCAAGGAAAGGCAAGGCCAAAGAATGCTCAAACTACCACACAATTGCACTCATCTCACATGCTAGTAAAGTAATGCTCAAAATTCTCCATGCCAGGGTTCAACAGTACATGAACTGTGAACTTCCAGATGTTCAAACTGGATTTAGAAAAGGCAGAGGAACCAGAGATCAAATTGCCAACATCTGTTGTATCATTGAAAAAGCACAAGAGTTCCAGAAAAACATCTGCTTCTGCTTTATTGACTATGCCAAAGCCGTTGACTCTGTGAATCACAACAAAGTATGGAAAATTTTTAAAGAGATGGGAATACCAGACCACTTGACCTGCCTCCTGAAAAATCTGTATGCAGGTCAGGAAGCAACAGTTAGAACTGGACATGGAACAACAGACTGAGTACAAATCAGGAAAGAAGTATATCAAGGCCATATATTGTCACCCTGTTTATTTAACTTATATGCAGAATACATCATGGGAAATTCTGGACTGGGTGAAGCACAACTGGAATCAAGGTTGCTGGGAGAAATATCAATAACGTCAGATATGCAGATGACACCACCCTTACGGCAGAAAGTGAAGAAGAGCTAAAAAGCCTCTTGATGAAAGTGAAAGAAGAGAGTGGAAAAGTTGGCTGAAATCTTAACATTCAGAAAACTAAGATCATGGTATCTGGTCCCATCACTTTATGGGAAATAGATGGAGAAACAATGGAAACATTGAGAGACTATTTTGGGGGGCTCCAAAATCACTGCTGATGATGACTGCAGCCATGAACTTAAAAGAGTCTTGCTTCTTAGAAGAAAAGTTATGACCAACCTAGACAGCATATTAAAAAGCAGAGATAATACTTTGCCAACAAAGGTCCATGTAATAAAAGCTATGGTTTTTCCAGTAGTCATGTATGTACATGAGAGTTGGAGTATAAAGAAAGCTGAGTGCTTTTGAACTGTGGTGTTGGAGAATGCTCTTGAGAGTCCCTTAGAATGCAAGGAGATCCAACCAGTCCATCCTAAAGATAAGTAGTTCTGAATATCATTGGAAGGACTGATTGTTGAAGCTGAAACTCCAATACTTTGGCCACCGGATGCAAAGTACTGACTCATTAGAAAACACCCTGATGGTGGGAAAGATTGAAGGTGGGAGGAGAAGAGGATGACAGAGGATGAGATGGTTGGATGGCATTCCTGACTCAGTGGACATGAGTTTGAATATGCTCCATTACTTGGTGATGGATGGAGAGGCCTGGTGCACTGCAGTCCATGGGGTGGCAAAGAGTTGGACATGACTGAGCAACTGAAATGAACTGAACTGATGCAGACCTTTGTTGGCAACATGATGTCTCTGTTTTTTAATATGCTGTCTAGGTTTGCAATAGCTTTTTTTCCCCAAGGAGCAAGCATCTTCTAATTTCATGGCTGCAAGCACCGTCGACAGTGATTTAATAAAAGCTGTCACTGCTTCCACTTTTTTGCCATCTATTTGCCATGAACTGATGGGACCAGATGCTATGATCTTTGTTTTTTGAATGTTGAGTTTAAGCCAGCTGTTTCACTCCTCCTTCATCCTCATTAAGAGGCTTTTTTGTTCCTCTTTGATATCTGCCATTAGGGTGGTATTATCTGCAAATCTGACATTATTGATATTTCTCCCAGCAGTCTTGGTTCTAATTGTGATTCATCCAGCCTGGCATTTTTCATGACATACTCTGCATATAAGTTAAATAAACAGGGTGACAATGTACAGCCTTGATATACTCCTTTCCCAATGTTTAGTGTAGTCAATGAAGCAGAAGTAGATAAAAATTTCTAATATAACATTGGTTATATCATCTGTGGTGTTCATTTTGTCTAGCAAGTCTTACTTGATTTAACTCCAGGCTCAAGTAGCAGCACTCTTGCCTTGGTATCTTGTAGTCACTCTGACCTTCTTCCCGCCCTCAAAATACCTGAAATCTGACTGTGTCTTTGTCCATGAGTTTTCTTTTCTCTGCAACACTCATCCCATACTTCATCTAGCTAGCTCCTATTTATTCTCCAGTTTAACACTCCTCCTATAAAATCCCTGCCTGATTCCTAGTCTCAGATCCTCTGTTCGTGCTATCCAATGCACCTTGTCAGTTTCTCCATTACTGCTCAGCCTGTTGTAATTAATATTTAGAGTGATCGCTTATTTTTCATATGCTTCCTCCACCAGCCTAAAAGCTCTATAAAGTCAAGGAATTTTTAATTGTGCCCACCGATTTTTTTTTTCCTTTTTCCTGATGACTAATAGCACATTAAACAATAAATACTGGTGAAAATAAAAGAATAAGTTATATTCTGTTTGTTCTATTTATAAATATGCCATAAACATTTTTCCAGATATGTGAATCAGTTTAAAATGGATGAATACCAATAATAATGATGATAATGATTATGAAAATTATAATAATATTGAAAACTATCGTTTTTTACAAAGCCAGTCTACTATACAATAGATGGTTTAATTAAACATTTTGAACTTGTAAATGACATTAATATGAATATCTTTATGTATAGTGCTGTTTTACTCTGTTCAGTTATTTAATAAAACTTCCCATATTACAAAACAGAAACAGATTCAACAGGCCTAGAAAACAAATTCATCTTTACCAAAGGGGAAAAGTGGGAAGGAGGAGTGAATTAGGAGTTTGAGATGAACATATGCACACTAAAGTATATAAAAGGTAATCAACAAGCACATACTTTATAGCACAGGGAACTCTACTCAGTATTCTTTAATAACCTATATGGGGAAAGAGTCTGAAAAAGGATTGGATATATGTATGTGTATAACTGGCTCACTTTGCTGTACACCTGAAACCAGGACAACACTGTGAGTCAACTATGCTCCAATAGAATAACTTTTTTAAGAGTTAAGGCGATGGATAGATAAACAAAGCTCAACATTTTAGTCTGAAAAACCAGAAAACTACCCAGATAGAGCAGCTAGGATAAATGTGTGACCTTTTTATGGATAATGCCATATACCAGTGTCTCTGTAATACCACAAGTGGGTTCATATTGTGCTATTAAAAAACTGTCTTGGAAGACAAGATAAAAGACATAACTAAGAACATGTTGATGTTGGTGTCTAGTGACTAGTTGTGTTTTTTTTTAAAGGATATTTGATAGGAAAGAATATTTGATTAGTTTAAGGCTGCAGATGATCTGCAGTTGGTTGATAGTGGTGCTCACTGTTGTGATTTCCCATGTTGTGGTGTCCCATATTGCAGATTTGCAGTATCCCTGCAGCCTCTGCTCCTCTTTAAGAATCAGCCAATCCTGTACAGTCATCTGTATGGTTCCAAACTCTTCACTAAGATGTGTGAGCAACTGCAGAGGGTTAAGATTATAAAATATTGCACAAAAAGAAAAACTATCAGCAGTTAATTACTTCTTCATTCTTACTCAATTTTATATTTGACTTGCCCTAGAATAAATTTATTGAATATAATCCAATCATAACAGCATTTCCTCAGTTCCATCTGAAAGAATTACAAAATCCAAAGGTACATAAGGCAGTTTAAATGATGCATACATTTTTAGTCATGTAAAATAAGTAATTTTTCTCAATAAATTTATTGGAAATCTTTGAGAATGCAATTTGCATTAATGACTTCATTAAGAAAATCTGTCAACTTTAATTGGTTTTGCCAGGAACTAGAAATGATAGTCCATTTACTAAGACCAATTTTAGGTAAAATTCAAGTAATTTAGTAATATCAGCAATAATAATTACCAAACCAAAAATATATGAGATGTAATTCAATACTTTGTTCTCTAAGTAGAGGAGAGGCAAGTTACAAAGCCTAAGAAAGAAAAAAAAAAATTATATTGACATCTTTTGTGTCATCTGTGCAAATACTAAAAATCTGGGAATGTAAATTTTATATTTCGTTCGGTCATATTTGGTTTACTCAGATGGCGCCAGTGGTAAAGAACCTTCCTGTCAATGTAGGAGACACAGGAGACCCGGGTTTGATCCTTCAGTTGGGAAGATCCCTTGGAGAAGGAAATGGCAACCCACTCCAATATTCTTGTCTGGAGAATCCCATGGACAGAGGAGCCTGGTGGGCTACAGTCCATGGGGCCACAAAGAGTCAGACGTGAATGAAGAGACATAGCACAGAACAGCACAAAATAACATAGTGAATTTATACTTGACCTGTAGTACTGACTGTACAGCATTATATCTGGATTATCATCTTGTTTCTTTAAAAAAAAAAAAAAGATTCTCACATTGATTTTCAGGAATTCTATTTAAGAAAATAACTCTGAGTTGAATACTTAAACTTTTATTATTCAATCTTTCCTCTCATTCATCAATGCATGTGATTTTTAAATATGATGGAAACTAGAATTTTGAAATACAATTAAAAATTTAAATTTGCACTAAATGTGAATATTTGACATATATCATCAAGGCTTGTAAAGTTCTCAATTTCAATTTACACTTTTTTACTGAAGTAAAATCTTTAAGTATAAAGCATATTTAAATGATTTATATTTTTAATTTTCCAAAGCAAAACACCTATACTTCAAGTTAAACATTCACTAATGTGTCAAAAAGGCAAAAACTAAACTTATGACTAGTATCATCCTGTTTTATAAATAGGAGAAAAATAAATAAAATCCATGAAATTTAAAACAATTTAAAATGTATGATGTACATGATAAGGCAGTATGCATACAAGTTCACTCTGTATAGAGGCATTTGTAGAATTTTGGACTAAAACTAGGAGAATGTAATACTAAAAAAGTTTTCTGAAAATGATGTTAGAGACTATGGCTATCATTTTCCCATTAGATTCAGTACTACATACTTATTTTGCTTGTCACTCTGTGAACCCACTGCAATATAAGAACTCAATAAATATTTTTAAAATTAGTGACAAAATATAATTCCCAGCTACACATTTATTTTAGTGAATTGTTTGAGCAGGATTCTTATGTTGAAAGAGTATTCTACCATATTTTACATCATCTGCCAACCATTCTCCTAACACAGTTGTTTAGTTTCTAAGTCATGGCCAACTGTATGGACTGTAGCCCACCAGGCTCCTCTGTCCATGGAATTCTCTAGACAAGAATACTGGAGTGAGCTGCTATTTCCTTCTTCAGGGATCAAACCCAGGTTTCCTGCATTGACAGGCAGATTCTTTACCATCTGAGCCATCAGAGAAGGCTTCAAAAGATTGAAAGCAAAAGGAGAAGGGGGCAGCAGTGAACGAGATGGATAGATAGCATCACTGACTCAATGGACATGAATCTGAGCAAACTTTGGGAGATGGTGAGGGATAGGGAAGACTGGCATGCTGCAGTCCAGGGGGTCACGAAGAGTCGGACTTGACTTGGCAACTGGAAAACAACAACATCATTCACATCAAAGAAAGACTAACTTAAATAGACAATTTGCTCATCAAATATTCATTAAGTAACTACTATATGATTGACATGACTAAATTCTCAAGATGCAAATTTGAATTAAAGATGAATAACATAAGAATCTTATACCGGAGGCTGTCTGATCCAGGCACTATAGCTATTCACTACTGTCCTCTATCCACCTGGCCTCATCCATGAATTAGGTCTAAAAATATGGTCACCAGAAGCTCCCCAACTCATATTTACCACATTTGCCACTGGGAGAGGGTGACACAAAAACCTTCTAAATTAAGATGGGAAAAAGAAGTCACTCAGAAAATATTCTAATTTTCTCAGCTTTTGGCAGGTTTATAGCCTGACTAATCAACTAAATCTACATGGTTGATGAAGGAAAGGATATTAGTGGCAGTGTCTGGGCCAAGTGTTGCCTCCTTTCTTGGTCTATAAGAAGATGGCAACTCACATTCAAAACAAGGTGCAAAGGGATGTGAGTTTAGATGAATCAAGAAACAAACAGGAGATCTAGATAAGTTACCGTGGCTCCTGTAGCAGATTACTACAAAGTTGCTGGCTTAAAATAATAGAAATGTAGGGACTTCTCTGCTGGTCCAGTGGTTAAGACTGCACTTCTCCTGCATAGGGCATGAGTTCAATCCCTGGCTGGGGAAGTTCCACATGCCACACAATGTGGCAAAAAAGAAAATAAATTTTAAAAAGACACAAGAAAGAAAAAAAAAATTATTCTGTCAGTTCTGGAGGTCAGAAGTCCAAAACCAAGGCCCCAGCAAAGTCATCGAATGTCTAGGAGAGAATCCATCATTTGCCTCTGCCAGCTTCCAGTAGCTGTTGGCATTCCTTGACTCTGCCTCTGGGTTTACAGTGCCTTTTCCTCTCCTGTGTGTGCTGTGTTCTCCTCTGTTTGCTTGTTTTAAAACTCAATCAACCTCTCTCTTAAAGGAATACATGTATTTACATTTAGGGCCCACTTTGCATTCATGGTAAACTTCCCTTATCAAGATCCTTAACATAACCTTTTACCAAATATGATAATGTTCCCAAGTTTCAGAGATCAGAATGTGGACATCTCTTTTGGATCACCATTCAGCTCACACAAGACTCATCCTTTTAGCTGACATGTATTATCCACGCTAGTCAAAAGACTAATCATAACTTGGACACTTATAGCACCACAGAAAGCCAGTGATTCAAAATATAGTTTAAATGCAGCTCTTCTTCTGAATATAAAAAGAGATTATATCAAGAACTTAAAAATTGATACTTATTTTTGCCAACATATTACTTGTAATATGGCATCCCTAGAGGCTCAGATGGTAAAGAATCCACCTGCAATGTGGGAGACCTGGGTTCAATCCCTGGGTCAGGATGATCCCCCAGAGAAAGAAATGGCTACCCACTCCAGGATACTTGCCTGGAGAATCCCCATGGACAGAGGAGCCTGGCGGGCTTCAGTCCATGGGATCACAAAAAGGTGGACAAGACTGAGTGACTAACCATAGCACAGCACAGTTTCAATAATGAAATTTACCTTTCCTAGCCAAGATAAGTGAATGCAAAAATCTTATACATTGCAAAAACTTTCCTGTTTTCTATTGCATGTTATAGAAAAAATAGTAACTACTATTAAATTTAAAGGGCTAATCCTGAGGGAAAAAAAGGGTAAACAATAAATCTGTAAGGTTTGTAATAAAGTTCTCAAAGTGGAAAAAATTGCCATTTTACTTTAAAATAGGTTAGGGTTGAGTAAGACTATAATATAAGAATACCTTAATATGATCTGTCACTTCCTTCTCCATTATGAGTTCATTTATTTTTTAGGTTAGGTAATGCTGACTCTTGGAGAAGGAAATGGCAACCCACTCCAGTACTCTTGCCTGGAAAATCCCATGGATGGAGGAGCCTGGTAGGCTGCAGTCCATGCGGTCGCTGAGAGTAGGACATGACTGAGCAACTTCACTTTCACTTTTTGCTTCATCCATTGGAGAAGGAAATGGTAACCCACTCCAATGTTCTTGCCTGGAGAATCCCAGTGACGGGGGAGCCTGGCGGGCTGCCGTCTATGGGGTTGCACAGAGTCTGACATGATTGAAGCGACTTAGCAGCAGCAATGTTGACTCTATACATGGACATCACCAGATGGTCAATACTAAAATCAGACTGATTATATTCTTTGCCACCAAAGATGGAGAAGCTTTATACAGTCAGCAAAAAACAAGACCGGGAGCTGACTGTGGCTCATGTCATGAACTTCTTATTGCCAAATTCAGAGTTGAATTGAAGAAAGTACAGAAAACTAGAGCATTCAGGTATGACCTAAATGAAATCCCTTATGATTATACAATGGAAGTAAGAAATAGATTCAAGGGATTAGATCTGATAGACAGAGTGACTGAAGAACAATGGACAGAGGTTCATGACATCATACAGGAGGCAGTGATTAAGACCATCTGCTAGAAAAAGAAATGCAAAAAGGCAAAATGATTGTCTGAGCTGGCCTTAAAGTAGTTGTGAAAAGAAGACAAGTATGAAATTATGAAAAAAGAAAAGTAAAAGGCAAAGGAGAAAAGATATACCCATTTGAATGCAGAGTTCCAAAGAATAGCAAGGAGAGATAAGAAAGCCTTCCTCGGTGATCAATTAAAAGAAATAGAGGAAAATAGGATGGGGAAGACTACAGATCTCTTCAAGAAAATTAGAGAAACCAAAGGAATATTTCATGCAAAGATGGGCACAATAAAGGACAGAAATGGTATGGATTTAACAGAAGCAGAAGATATTAAGGAGAGGTGGCAACTATGCACAGAAGAACGACACAAAACAATCTTCCTGACCCAGATAACCATATGATGTAATCACTCACCTAGAGCCAGACATCCTGGAATGCGAAGTCAAGTGGGCCTTAGGAAGCATCACTACAAACAAAGCTAGAATTCCAGTTGAGCTATTTCAAATCATGAAATATGATGCTGTCAAAGTGCTGCACTCAATATGCCAACAAATCTGGAAAACTCAGCAGGGGCCATAGGACTGGAAAAGGTCAGTTTTCATTCCAATCCCAAAGAAAGGCAATGCCAAAGAATGCTCAAACTACCACACAATTGAACTCATCTCACACACTAGCAAAGTGATGCTCAAAATTCTCCAAGCCAGGTTTCAGCAATACGTGAACTGTGAACTTCCAGATGTTCAATCTGGATTTAGAAAAGGCTGAGAAACTGGAGACCAAATTGCCAACATCTGCTGGATCATGGAAAAATCAAGAGAGTTCCAGAGAAAAACCTACTTGTGTTTTATTGACTATGCCAAAGCCTTTGACTGTGTGGGTCACAACAAACTGTGGAAAATTATTAAAGAGATGGGAATATCAGACCACCTGACCTGCCTCTTGAGAAATCTGTATGCAGATCAGGAAGCAACAGATAGAACTGGACATCAAACAACAGACTGTTACCAAATCAGGAAAGGAGTACGTCAAGGCTGTATATTGACACCCTGCTCATTTAACTAATATGAAGAGTGCATCATGAGAAGTACCAAGTTGGATGAAGCACAAGCTGGAATCAAGATTGCTGGAAGAAATATCAATAACCTCAGATATGCAGATGACACCAACTTTTCACAGAAAGAGAAGTAGTAAGAAAGAACCTCTTGATGAAAGTGAAAGACGAGAGTGAAAAAGTTTGCTTAAAACTCAACATTCAAAAAGCTAAGATAATGCAATCTGTTCCCATCACTTCATGGCAAATAGATGGAGAAACAGTGGAAATAATGACAGACTTTATTTTGGGGGGCTCCAAAATCACTGCAGATGGTGACTGCAGCCATGAAATTAAAATTGAAAGAAAAGCTATGACCAACTTACACAGCATTTTAAAAAGCAGAATCATTACCCTGCTGACAAACGTCCATCCAGTCAAAGCTATGGTATTTACAATAATTATGTATGGATGTGAGAGTTGGACTGTAAAGAAAGCTGAGCACCGAAAAATCGAAGCTTTTGAACTATGGTGTTGGAGAAGACTCTTGAGAATCCTTTGGATAGCAAGGAGATTCAACCAGTTCATTCTAAAGGAAATCAATCCTGAATATTCACTGGAAGGACTGATGCTGAAACTGAAACTCCAATACTTTGGCCACCTGATGCGAAGAACTGATTCATTGGTAAAGACCCTGATGCTGGGAGAGATTGAAGGTGGGAGGAGAAGGGGACGACAGAGGATGAGATGGTTGGATGGCATCACCATCTCAATGGACATGAGTTTGAGTAAGCTCCAGGAGTTCGTGATTGACAGGGCGGCCTGGCATGCTGCAGTCCATGGGGTTGCAAAGAGTCAGACACAACTGAGTGACTGAACTGAATGTTGTCTTAAAAGCCTATCTCTTGAGCTGTTCAAATATTTGTCAAATAAATAGATTCAGAGAGTTGAAACTACTACTTCATTTCCAAATCACTTTGATGGACTAATATGAACTCATTAGCTTTTTGCAATATTTCATATATTACTTTTTAATTTTAATAGTTGTTACTTTTAAATTGTTCCTAAAATTATTCATAAAAGCAAATAGATTTTTCAGTGGTTTTAAATATGTAGCTAGATTAATAATTTGGCTTTATATAACATCTATTACAACAGGTTAACATACTACTTTTTCACTTTTTTTCAACATCTATTTTAACAGGTTAACATAATGTTGGTTAGGTAAATAAAACTGCTTAATACAAATAGGAGGTAGCAAATGCTATTTTTGCTCCATATGTAGCACCTTCATCTCACTTAAACATTAAAGAAGTTTTAATTTGCAGTTACAATGAAAGCATACGCTCTATTCTATTTCTACATCAATAAGCATGGTCTTTTATTCCTTGTACTTAGTATTCAAGTTTTCATCAGTATTTGTCTCATTTTCCACTAATAGTTTTATTCTGATGAAGTGTACTGACTGTCTTTTAAATGAAATGTAAGGAACATTAAATAGTCATAATTCTTTGCTTTTCTCTGCCATTATTAATTAGTCTGCTTGATGGTACAGACTTTAAGTAAAAAACATTGTTTTTTCCAAAGATGTTTTTATTAATAAAAATATTTTGGAAAAGTATTCTTTGATATATGCAATGCAAAAGAGATTTTCAACTTGGGGATTTAAGATGTTTATTCCATTAAGTTTAGTTCAAGAACACTGAAACTCATAATCTACATGCAGCCTTTGAAGTTCATAGTCGGCTGGTAGAGTATCAAGGGTCGATTAAGTTTCCTTATACTTAGTCTCAAGCACTGCTCTGTTATACACACCTCTCTCTCATCAGCATCACCCTAATCTAAATGCAACCTTTCCTGTACTGAAGTTTTGGCAACCTATTACTAGATAGTTTTGGAGTACCCACTGTGATCTAGCTTGACTGGAGCAGGCAGGTTGATGCTATGTGTCTGAAGGGAGAGCTAAGCATAATTACCTATCTCTAAATTTAGAATGGTATCACTTTAAAAGGTATTTTTCCCCTGGAAATTAGGGAGGCTTACTTTCTATCTCTGAACTATTTTCTGTCCCTTTACTTTTGCTATGTCAATTCATCCACAGAGAAAGATTTTCTATCCTCTTTGTATATTTCAATGCACAGTTAGGTTTTGCTTCCAAGACTCTTTTTCTCTGGGAGGAAATGGTCTTTCTTTGTTTTGAACTCCACCAATAGTCACCCTGTCTGTAACTAATCATGTGGCAGTAAGTTATCTGTGTTTCACATAGATTTTTTTCATTGGTATTCTACAGATGAATAGAAAAAGAGAGAAATAATATACATCTATGTCATTACTTTAAGCTCTAATTATTATTTTAGCAACAATAAACTAATAAATTAATTCTTATTCAGTAGTTTACAATTTGATGCTGAAATCTTGGGAACCATCTTGCAATTCAGTATGCCAAAAATATTTAAAAGAATATAGTCTACTTTGCCCACCCTCCTTCTCCACTAACCCTCAACTGTTCTGGTAGCCCAGTTATTAATATTTAAATCAGAAAAGAAAGAAGCAGAAAAAAATAGCAAAATTTTATTGAACCGTTTGCATGGAAATGACTAAATTTTTTCTTGCCTTGCTTAGAATGGGTGCCTTAAAATTAAAATTGAATCCATTTAAAAGTTAACTTTATATGTATGCATATTTGAGTTTGTCAATTATAAATAATATACAATCAACACAAAGAATGGGGAGCTATAAAAGTAGCAAATTATTGATATACATCAAAGTAATTTCTGTGACATTATATTTTAAAAATTAACAAAAGTTATATGATCTTATCATGACAATGGGTGGCAGGCATTAGGGAACAAAACAAGGGAGGGCTTTGTCTTCTTTGGAAACAGTGTATAGATACTTACAGAAAGCAAAGAGGAACTAAAGAGTCTCTTGATGAAAGTGAAAAAGGAGAGTGAAAAAGTTGGCTTAAACCTCAACATTTAGAAAACTAAGATCATGGCATCTGGTCCCATCACTTCATGGCAAATAGATGGGGAAACAATGGAAACACTGAGAGACTATTTTGGGGGGCTCCAAAATCACTGCAGATGGTGACTGCAGGCATGAAATTAAAAGACAATTGCACCTTGGAAGAAAAGTTATGACCAACCTAGACAGCATATTAAAAAGCAGAGACATTACTTTACCTACAAAGTCCATCGAGTCAAAGCTATGGTTTTTTAAGTAGTCGTGTATGGGTGTGAGAGTTGAACTATAAAGAAAGTTAAGTGCCGAAGAATTGATGCTTTTGAATTGCGGTGTTGGAGAAGACTCTTGAGAGTCCCTCGGACTGCAAGGAGATCCAACCAGTCCATCCTAAAGGAGATCAGTCCTGAATATTCATTGGAAGGACTGATGCTGAAACTGAAACTCCAATATTTTGGCCACGTGATGTGAAGAACTGACTCATTTGAAAAGACCCTGATGCTGGGAAAGATTGAAGGCAGAAAGAGAAGGGGACGACAGAAGATGAGATGGTTGGATGGCGTCACTGACTCGATGGACGTGAGTTTGAGTAAGCTCCAGGAGTTGGTGATGGATAAGGAGGTCTGGCGTGCTGCAGTCCATGGGGTCGCAAAGAGTCGAACACAACTGAGGGGCTGAACTGAACTTATTAACCTTGAATATTCATGATAAATCTTTTTTTTTTTTTTTTTAACATTTTATGTTTAACAGTTTAATCCCATCTCTAAGAAAGATAGAAATTACTTGTTTAAATTCATAAGTATTCTAGCAAGAGGAAATTATTTCCTCAAAATCTTCAATCAACTCAACAAAATTAATAAGGAAAAGGCAAAGGGCAGCAAATAAGTTATAAAAAATAAGATACCATTCCTAAATCTATCAGATCGTAATAGCAATAAAAAGCAATAAATTTGATAGCAATAAATGTGCATATGAATTAATTCCTTGCATAAGAAATCTTATATTATGATTTTTAAAATTCTGGTTTACACTATTTTTCTGGAGGAAAATATGAAGTAAAGTAGGCCAAAGATCGAAAATGGAGAGAAAGAAAACAATGTAGCAGTATGATAAAATAAAAAATGCAAGAATCTAAATTAGCTTTTACATACTTAAAAATGAATTTCAAAATGTAGAGAGCAAACACTATTTGAAGTGAAAGGAGACACTGATAAATAATAAACCATATTAATAAGAAAACAGTACACCTTACAAATCAGTGGAAAAAGAAGACAAAAAGAGAAAAATTTAAGTAACAGAAAATATACATTTTTTAAAAAATATAAAATATATTTGTTTTAATTGGAGGCTAATTACTTTACACTATTGTATTGGTTTTTCCATACACCCACATGAATCTGCCCCGGATGGATATGTGTTCCCCATCCTGAACTGCCCTCCCACCTCCCTCCCCATATCATCTCTCTGGGTCATCCCAGTGCATCAGCCCCAAGGACCCTGTCTCATGCATCGAACCTGGACTGGTGATTCGTTTCATATATGATAATATACATGTTTCAATGCCATTCTCCCAAATCATCCCACCCTCACCCTCTCCCACAGAGTCCAAAAAACTGTTCTATACATCTGTATCTCTTTTGCTGTCTCACATACAGGGTTATCATTGCCATCTTTCTAAATTCCATATATATGCATTAGTATGCTGTATTGGACTGAACTGAACTGATACTGTATTGGTGTTTATCTTTCTGGCTTACTTCATTCTGTATAATCGGCTTCAGTTTCATCCACCTCATTAGAACTGATTTAAATGTATTCTTTTAAAAGGCTGAGTAATATTCCATTGTGTATATGTACCACAGCTTTCTTATCCATTTGTCTGCCAATGGGCATCTAGGTTGCTTCCATGTCCTAGCTATTGTAAACAGTGCTGTGATGAACATTGGGGTACACGTGTCTCTTTCGATTCTGGTTTCCTTGTGTGTATGCCCAGCAGTGGGATTGCTGGGTCATATGGCAGCTCTATTTTCCTTTTTTAAGGTAATCTCCACACTGTTCTCACTAGTGGCTATACTAGTTTGCATTCCCACCAACAGTGTTAAGAGGGTTCCCTTTTCTCCACACCCTTTCCAACATTTATTGTTTATAGACTTTTGGATAACAGCCATTCTGACTGGCATGAAATGGTACCTCACTGTAGTTTTGATGTGCATTTCTTTGATAATGAGTGATGTTGAGCATCTTTTCATGTGTTTGTTAGCCATTTGTATGTCTTCTTTGGAGAAATGTCTGTTTAGTTCTTTGGCCCATTTTTTGATTGGGTCGTTTACTTTTCTGAAATTGAGCTGCAGGAGTTGCTTGTAAATTTTTGAGATTAATTCTTTGTCAGTTGCTTTGTTTGCTATTATCTTCTCCCATTCTGAAGGCTGTCTTTTCACCTTGCTTATAGTTTCCTTTGAAAATATACATTTTAAAAGATATAGTGAAATATTCATGAAAAGTTACTGTGTATCAACCACAAGATTATTGCAGCATATCTGAAGTACACAAAACACACCTCTCATATTTTATGCAAAAATAAAAATAAAAAATTAGAAGTTGATGGTATGGAAAACAGCAGAAAGCATATATGTGAAAAATATTTAAAGTGAAATTCTCTTCTAACTAAAATCTTAGCTTTAATAGAATGGAAAAACAATGAAATCTTTAGAAATGAAAGAACTTGAAATAAAAAGACTCATGGGATCATACAAACCACGATAGAGTTAATGCTGCTGCTGCTGCTGCTGTCATTTCAGTCGTGTCCGACTGTTAGCGACCCCATGGACTGCAGCCCACCAAGCTTCTCCGCCCATGGGATTTTCCAGGCAAGACTACTGGAGTGGGGTGCCATTGCCTTCTCCGTATATAGTTAATAATAAGCTTCAAAAGAAATATACAAGTCCTATATAAAAATAAATTAAAATATTGATCTTTATTGACAGAAATGAAGCGATCTTAAAATAGTGAAGCACCACTCTCATGGAAC
This sequence comes from Capricornis sumatraensis, assembly GCF_032405125.1. NCBI lineage: Eukaryota > Metazoa > Chordata > Mammalia > Artiodactyla > Bovidae > Capricornis > Capricornis sumatraensis. The sequence continues at coordinate 60,628,558 of NC_091072.1, read as the reverse complement.
ATGGCAAATTGTATAAATTTTCTCTAAGCACAAACTATAAAAATATGTTTATATCATAAAACTAATGAATCTGTTATGGCACAAGCATAGAAAACGTATAAGTAATTTGAGAATTCAGATATAAACTGTCATATAAAGTACAATATAATTTATTTTAAAAGAGTAGAATTTCAATAAATGCTGAACTATTGTGAAAAGGAAAGTTTTCTGTCACTGAACAATATTTTGACATTTGAATTTTCACAGCATGGGTATGCCTGATTTTCTTTGTAAAGAAAGCAATGACTTATGGAGAATTGCTATTTACTTGAAAAAATAAAATTGGTCTGCTCATATATATGCAATTTAGACAAATGTTATATGAAGTAATTTGTAGCCATTTCTGAATAAATGAAATATATAAGTTAAAAACAGCAAAAAGTTTATAGAAATATATTTATGTACATAAGTGTGTTTGTGTAAAAATATATATGCATCCCATTTTTACAGTATAAGGTCTTTGTCTGCATATATTAGATGTGTATGGGAAAAGAATTAGGATTAACTGCACAGATATTACTGTTCAAGGAGAGGAAGAAAAAGAGGGTTGAGTTCTTTATATGTCTCCTAAAACTGTGATAGAAACTGGGATTACATAAAGCATCTAATATATTGTCTCTGCCTTCTAGCGATTCACACACTGTGGTGGGAAGCCAAACCTAAATAAAACAATGCATGAAATAAAGGCAATATATGACTGTGCCAGAATCTTGGCCCACTGGCACTCAGTCACACATGTCTCGGTATTTCCAACTTAATGGAAACTTTCAGAAAGTGCCATCACAAATTTTCTCATAGCATGGGGTCAAATTATTTGAGCAGTTTCATAACTGATAGCAAGGAAGGAACAAAAGAACAGATTACCTGGAAAATACAATACCATGATATCCATGTTCCAGCATTGATATTTAGAAAAGGAAAACAAAAATGAAGGGCCAGGTAAAAGGAGAATAGAGGGTGATAAAGTAAAATCATTTTAACTCTTTTACAAGAATATTTTTATCCCTTAGTAGACATTGCGTATTGTGTATTATATACACTATAACTTAAGTACAGAAAATGCTTCTCCTAGGAAATGGTTTTCTAAACAAAGCAATATTTGAAAAGTGTAGAAGAGTCTATCAACTGATACTAAGTGTAATTCAAGCAAATGTTTCTTCCATTAGGATAAGTGTCAAATGACAGATTGCTGCCTTCTATTTTAGTAAAATTCTAATTAGAATTAGCTTGGAAATGAAACATTCAGTGGTTGAAAAGCAACTGCATTTTCAGAGGAAGATGCAGTAATGGCATAGAGTACAAACAGTTCAAGGTAGATAACATTTCTTAATTTAGGTACCTGTTGTTTTCTATTGTTGTAGAAACTAGTTTGAATAAAATTTCTCATGAAATTACTCCTAATAATGAAAATAATAGGCTAATTTTAAATGAATTAAAGGGACTTAAACACACCTATCTAGTTTCTTATTTTAGTAAATACTATCTCTGATAAGTTAAATACAGAAGTGTAATGAAATTTCTGCATCTATGGTAAGTAGTATGTCAAAGATATATACTCTATATTCTAACTTGCAGTATGTATTTCTGTAGATACGTTTCCCCAGATTTGTAAATGCAGTGCCTTCAGGTCAAAGCCATTTTCATTAAACAAACTAAAAAAATGTAATAAATTTTGTTCCCTATGCTATTGAAAAGAGTAAAAGCGAGAAGTGATGTGGGAAGCAGTAAATAATTTGCATATTATGTTAGTATCCAATATTGCAATACGATATCAGTTGCATTGTTATTCTAAAGTCAATGTAAAGATTTTCTGGCAAACAAAGGGCAAATTCAAGCCAAATTATTTTCTATAAAATCTATATATGTTCTGTTTCTCTTATTACTTTTCTCCAACTTATTAGTTTTTAAACAGCATTTAATATTCACATAACAAACTGCAACACTATGTGTGAGGGGGTGATATAAGAAAACTAGAACAAGTTTAATACTTGACTTACAGGAATTAGCAAGAAGTAAGACATGACTTTAAACTTAATAGTACAGAGATGGAGAGAAGGGGGTGATTACTAGCTAATTTCAATATTGCTCATAGGCAAGAAAAATTAGGAAATAGTCTTCCTTTCCCCTTCCCTCCAAAAACACCAAAGAAGCTAGAAGTTTTCATAAAAGCATTAATGTATAGATAATATCTAGAACAAAATATTACCATTCCTAAATAATAAAATTCAGTTCAGTTGCTCAGTCATATCCAACTCTTTGCAACCCCATAGACTGTAGCAGACCAGGCCTCCTTGTCCATCACCAATTCCTGGAGCTTGTTCAACTCATGTCCATTGAGTCGGTGATATCATCCAACCTTCTCATCCTCTGTTGTCCCCTTATCCTCCCACCTTCAATCTTTCCTAACATTAGGGTCTTTTTCAGTGAGTCAATTCTTTGCATCAGAAGGCCAAAATATTGAAACTTCAGCTTCAGCATCAGTCCTTCCAATGAATATTCAGATTGATTTCCTTTAGGATTGACCAGTTTGATCTCGCTGCTGTCCAAGAGACTCTCAAGGGTCTTCTCCAACTCCATAATTCAAAAGCATCCATTTTTCGGCATTCAGTTTCCTTTATGGTCCAACTCTCATGTCCGTACTTGACTACTGGAAAAACCATAGCTTTGACTATACAGACCTTTGTCAGTAAAGATGGCTCTGCTTTTTAATGTGTGGTCTAGGTTTGTCATAGCTTTTCTTCCAAGGAGCAAGCGTATTTTAATTTTATGGCAAAAATCACCATCTGCAGTGATTTTGGAGCCCAAGAAAACAAAATCTATCATGGTTTCCATTGTTTCCCCATCTATTTGCTATGAAGTGATGGGTCTTGATGCATGATCTTAGTTTTTTTTTAATGTTGAGTTTTAAGCCAACTTTTCACTCTCCTCTTTCACTTTCAAGAGACTGTTTAGTTTCTCTTTGCTTTCATAAGGGTGGTGCCATCTGCATATCTGAGGCTATTGATATTTCTCCCTGCAGTCTTGATTCCAGCTTGTGCTTCATCCAGTCTGGCATTTCATGTGATGTACTCCATTTGCGAATATATGTATAAAATTCTAAAAATAGTTGTGAATAAGAGGAAATACATTTAAAGGACTAGAACAGGCAGCTGAGACATCAAAACCAGGTAAATAGTGTACATTAGTATAAAAAGTAATTTTAAAGCATTCTTTTAAAATCAAAAGTAAGATGACAAAAATTAAATACATATTCAGAAACACAGCACAGGAAACTATCTCAAGTAATTTTAAGTATCCTTAGGAGTATGTATAAAATGTGAATACTTAATTAGGATATATTAGGGGATATGATAATAGAGTTGAAATATCCCCTGTGTGAAATGATTCTAGAGGTATCCATAGATGGTAGAGCTAGAAATACAGAACTCATCTACATCTATTTGCTCAGTGATGCACTTTATAGGCTACTGGCCAAGGAGAGCAGGGAAAAGCAGAAGATCTAGAATCATTTACCAGTCAGAATAAAGGGGCAGAGGAAGGGAAGAAATTATAAAATAAAGAGGTAGTAAAGGCTGGATGGCATCACCAACTTGATGAAGGTGACTTTGAGTGAACTCCAGAGGATGGTGATGGACAGGGAGGCCTGGCATGCTGCGATTCATGGGGTCGCAAAGAGTCGGACACTACTGAGCGACTGAACTGAACTGAACTGAAAGTAATAGGAGTATATATTTACTGTGCTATGCTGTTCTTAGTTGCTCAGTCATGTCCTACTCTTTGTGACCACCTGGATGTAGCCCACCAAGCTCCTCTGTCCATGGGGATTCTCCAGGTATGAATACTGGAGTGGGTTGCCATGCCCTCCTGCAGGGGATCTTTCCAACCGAGGGATAGAACCCAGGTCTCCCACATTGCAGGCAGATTCTTTACTGACTGAACCACCAGAGAAGCCCTTAAATGTACTACAGCTTCTTTATTCAGTCATCTGTTGATGAACATCTTGGTTGCTTCAATGTCCTAGCTATTGTAAATATTAATGCAATGAACATTGGAGTAAATTTAAAAAAAAAATAGGATCAAGAAGAGAGTAGTGCTTTAGAAATTATGAAAAGAGTGCATTTAGAAGTTAGATAGTATTCAAGAGCACCCAGGGCTTCCCTAGTAGCTCAAATGGTAAAGAATCTGCCTGCAATGCAAGAGATGTAAATTCAATCCCTGGGTCTGGAAGATCCCCTGGAGAAAGGAATGGCAATCCACTCCAGTATTCTTGCCTGGGAAATCCCATGCACAGAGGAGCCTGGCGGGTTACAGTCCATAGGGTCCCTAAGAGTTGGACACGACTGTGCAACTAACAATTTCACTTTCCTTCACTTTCAAAATCACCTAATACTACTGGAGATTTGGGCTCAATACAGTCTCCTAAACCAATAATTTTTGTGCTATAATATGAGCAATGCCTTTTATTAGGTATTAACCTCATAATGTAATTTCCTTGTTATTAAGCACTGTGCATACTTTATAGGACATAGCAAAATGATTTTACATATTAAACTCCAAAGAAATGATTAATGAGAAACAATGTGAATTTAAATATATCTTGGTATTTTCTGTGTGGTCAGTTCTACCAAATGGCTATTGAGAAAGTTTTGTCTATCAGGAACTTCAGGAGCCAGTTGCAGGGGAAAGGGGAAACGTACTATCAAATGATTTGATAGAATGCTGGGTGAAGAGAGAAAGTGTTCTATATGCAAAATCAAGGAAGTCAAGGAAGGTTTGAAAAATAGGAGAACTTTAGTTTTAAAGAGTGAGTAGAAAGGGACATACTAATAAAAGATATTTAATGATAGGAAAAGTGAGGTTATAAAGGAGAGAACAACAGAGCTCAGGGTTAGCTTTGAAAGAAGGGTATCTACATTTACCCCTGATATTACATGGCAGACGAGAGCATGGAAACAAAGGTTTCACGGGGGATGGAGGGGATCATGAGAGATAGCTTTATATGTTGAGTTCACACTGCAGCACTAAAGACTCAGCTTAACTAAATATAATGGCAAAGGGAAAATGGATCTCATCTTTTTTTAAGATTTTGTGTATTTAATTTTGGTTGCGGGCTTTCTTTAGTTACAGCCAGCGGGGACAACTGTTCCTTGTGGTGGGCAGCTTCTCATTGTGTTGGCTTCTCTTGTTATGGAACATGGGCTCCAGGTACATGGGCTTCAGTAGGTGCAGCACGCGGGCTCAGTAGCTGTGGCACATGGGTTTAGCTGCTCCGAGGCATTTGGAATCTTCCCGAACCAGGGATGGAACCCATGTCTCCTACACTGGCAGGTGGCTTCTTGCACCAGGGAAGTTCTGGATCTATTCTTAAGTAGAATGTTTAAGGTTAAAATAAAGAGTTCACTTGAAATCCAAAAATACAGCATTAACTGAGAATTTAGTTAAAATGAATTTATATGAATTAGTGCTAATTTTTTCCTAGGGCATACATGTTCTACATATACAAATCTCCAATGTTAACATAATATTTTCACTTCCCTTTTTAATATTTTCAAACTCTAACTATAATGATGAGCTTGGGAAATTAAATCACATAAACTCTTTAAGCCTCAGTTTTAATATAAATAGAAGAATAGGGTAGGATAACTTACCTGCATCTTACTTCCAAGTTGTATGAGCATTATTGCCTAATCAAACATGTTAGTGGAATGTGCAGTAACATGATAGTTGCTCTTACATAGTAAAAGACAAGTTTTAAATTCTTTTTCATAGCCTCTAATGACTGATTTTTTATGTGAACCAGGGTGATTGTGTGTGTTATGCCCAGAGTCCGAGTCCCCAAAACTGAGAGAATAAGACATCCACAGCAATGCAAACACAAAAAGGGAATTTATTGCTAGCTCGAGCCAGGGCCCAAGTTTCATCCAACGCAGTGGAGTGGAACAAGGGCCCTGAGTTCTGAATCACCTATACTTTTAAACAGACGGTTCTTTGTTTCTGTAACAGCATAGCTGATTGGTTAAACCCTACGCGCGTGCGGGACTTTTAAACCTCGCATCCCTATCTGGATTGGCTTGGGTCTGGTGCAGGAGGGGGGCTACGGGGATTTTTTTCTGATTGGCCTAGCTACACTGCCTGAGGACCTGCCCCTTAGAGCCTGTCCTGGCTTCAGTTTGGTCCTAACAGTGTGGTTATTTGAGAGAAATATGATCTGCAATGAGAAAAAAAAACCCACAAAGATCCCTTTTCACTTTGGCAAATATTTTTATCCTGTCATATATCAGAGAAGACTAGAAAGCCAAGGGTTATTGTAGGGTGACAAGGAAAAAGCTCTACTTACTTCTTGAAGTTAAAAAAAAGAAGGAAAAACAACTTCAAGTTCTTCCTGTGAAACTGAGGAGTTTGGCTTAGTGCCTTAGGGGTCCTCTCTGGGGAACTGTTATGTGATAAAGGAAAGGCTAGCTTCTTTCTCATAATGCCTTTGTGTGTCTTGTGAATGCCAGAGGCATTCACTTAGAGGTTATGTGAAACTTCTGTGGCAGCATCAAGATGCGATACACTTCAAGGGCTCCTTATCGAGCTATCAGGACCCAGAAACATACCTTTGTCAAGAAACATCTTTTTATCATTTTTTTCCCTGAAACTCTATATTTAAGTTGTAGATTTTTAGCGCAATCACATAAAATAAGAGAGAAGATGTAAAGCTATGAGTTTCAAGCTCTCATTATTTCTTTGTGTTTGCTGTTAGTTGCCTAACTTCCAGCCATTTCAGGACAAAGTCTGCTAGTTTCGAGATACTGTCATTCATACTTAAATTCTTCCTGCCTGATTAGTCCTTTTATGTTCTGCTTCCTTTTGCATTTGGCTAGTGATATTGAAATTCATTAATACTTCCTATAAAACAAAATATCCTGAGGATTCTCAGGGTAATGTTAATATATGGAGTCAGTGGAGGAAAAGTGGTTAACAACCCATCACTATTTTCATGTTAAGAAATTTTGACAATTATACGTCAAGGTTTTGTGTTTCTGCCTCATTTACTCAACTCTTAGGAAATAGCTGTTATTCAAGGCTACTGCTTTTGTTCTTTCCTTCCTACTAAATCTTTTTGAAAACATTTGAGGCAACTTTTTTTTTTTCTCATATCCCTGCTTTAGCATAAAGAATTAGAATAACCCCTGAGCTTAGCACTTCAACTTACTTTAAATGCTTTCCTTTTGGTTTTTCATAGTTTTGTTGTGAGCTAATTTGGTTTGGTACTTTATGTGACACTTTATAGGAAAGAGGAAACATGTTTAACCTTTTAGATAAATCACTGCAACTGGGGAAACAAGATGAATCTGTTTTCCTCTGAAATTTGTTATCCAATAGTAAATTAAACAATAATTTGTGGCTATGGGTTTAAGAAAATACAGTTTAGAAAGAGTCTAGAAAGCAACCCAAACACATGCTAATTTTTTCTGCTGCCCAGATGACCTAACTAACGGGCCTGGAAGAAGAGTCTATGGCTTTCAGTTTTTAAGAGGCTGGTGGCAGTATTTCAGTTTCTAAGTAATGTCCCTCCCTTGCAACCCCATGGACTGTAGCCTGCCAGGATTTCCCAGGCAAGAATTCCGGAGTGGGTTGTCCTGCCTTTTCCTTCTCCAGGGATCTTCCCAACTCAGCAATCAAATCTGCATCTCCTGCATTGCAGGAAGTACAATGCATTGCAGTTAGTCTCCTGCATTGTTAAATCGACAGATATCTTCCTAAGAAATTGGATTTTAAAAACATTTCCCTGAGACCTGATGATCTAATGATTGGGTGGGGGATGGAGGAGGAAGAACATCAAAGATTTTAATTAAAAGCAAACAAGTTCAATCTAATACAGACAAATGTACACACAGGGTTTTATTGACCCTACAATAGTTTAAATTCACAACTATATTTATGTTATTGCATTATGCTATGAAATATATGCAAGAAGTTTGCTACAAATAAATGCAATGTATTAAAAATATAGAGATTCTAGAGAATGGTTCTTTGAATGAAAATGCAATAAAACTACGCAAAGTATTTCAGGAATTTGTTGATAATTTTTCAGACAATTCTTCAGATAAAAGAGGAAGAGTCTCAGCATATTTCACATCATTTTAATAATCTGATATTTATGTTAGGCTCTCTGAGAATTGTACTGAATCTTACAATTTAACATTTTTAACCTGTTTTCTCTTTTCCCTGAAGATGCCTAACCTGTAGTTTATATATGTTAGTACTACATTTTTTTCACACAATAAAGATTATCCTTTAGAAAGCATCAGCAAACACTATATGATTGAAAAAAACCTAAACAGTCTCTCAATAAAATTAGGAATAAGACAAAGATACCCACAGTAGCTACTAAAATTCTGTATTAATTTTAAATTTTAAAATCAGAGAAGACAAAAAAAGTGATAAAAATTCAGATGAAGAAGAGACTAATTTGTTGTTAGTTACAGATGTTATACTGGGATACATAAAATCTGGAAGAAGTGGCTGCAATGGCCACGGGGGCCTCAGTGGTACCTCTGGGTTCAGTGGCAAGGGCCCGGGGTAGGTGGCATTGATGCTGGAGTTGATGGTGTGCACATGTTTGGCCTCAGCTGCCTGCATGGTGCAGGGGTTGGTGCTGGCCCATGATGGCGACACTGACTGGGGCTGCTGTGTGTGCATGAACAGTCCAGGTGCCAGGCATGCACTTGTGTGGCTGCAGGGACTAAGTGCAGGCTCAAGTGCAGTAGTGCAGGCTGGTGACACGAGTCAAGTTCAGCAGCATACAGGTCCACAGCCCCTGATAACCCCCTCTTCCGCAGCTTTCACCACCAAGGATCATGTAGTTGTGATGTCATGGACCCCAACTGCTTGAGCTAAGGAGACATCGTATCCCCCCAAGATGGAAAGTTGCCATGCACCCCTGTACTTGGTACCCCCTGCTATTAGATGCAGGTCAAAGCACACTCCACGATGCTCCCATTCACAGTGAAGCATCTTCTTACCAAAGCCAGTCCAGAAAGTCTGGAAACAGTGAGTGCTTCTTCAAATACACAGACACTGACACAGCGCTGCAGAGCTCATGAAATCAGGGAAACATGACACAACCAGGGGAACACAGTGGAGGCCCAGAAACTGACACTGAAGATACAGAGTTCTATGAACTCATCAAATCTTTAAATTCAGCTTCCCTTTTGATCAATAATCTAAATTTTTAGTCATTTCTTTCTTCTCATGATTAACTACACGTAGTCAGGAGGAACCAGGCTACCAACATTTTGCCTAGAAATTTCCTCAGCCAAGTATCTGGTTTCACTCGTGAATTCTACTTTCCATAAAGCATTTGGAGACAAGCTCAATTCAGTCAATCTCTTTGCCACTTTATAACAAAGATTGCTTTTCCTCAAGTATCCAATAATATATTTCTCATTTCCATCTGAACCCCATCAGAGTGGCCTGTACTGTCCACACTTCTCCAACATTCTGTTCACAAGTACTTTGCTAGTCTCTAAGAAGCCTGAGGTTCTCTCTTCAGCTCCCCTCTTTGCTTTCGAGGTCTCACCAGAATACCTTGTAAAGGTCTATTTAGCAATGCCATTTTGTTTTGTTTTGTTTTCTAACATGCACCTCAAAACTCTTTCAGCCTCTGTCTATTAAATAGCTCCAAAATCACTTCTGTATTTTTACAGCTTTATAGCAGTAGCATCCCTACTTCCAGGTACCAATTTCTCCCTTGGTCCATTTAGACTGCTATCATGCTTGCACTCAGTCACTCAGTCATATCTGACTCTTTGCAACCCCATGGGCTGGCCATGGGGTTCTCCAGGCCAGAATATTGGATTGGGTTGCCATTTCCTTCTTCAGGGGATCATCCTGACCCAGGGATCGAACCCCTGTCTCCTGCATTGCAATCAGATTCTTTACCATCTCAGCCACCAGGGAAGCCCTTAGTCTCCTATAACAAGATACTACAGACTGAGTGGATTAAGTGACAGGCATTTATTACTCATAGCTCTGAGGCTAGGGATTCAAGACCAAGGTGCTAGCATATTTGGTGATGAAGCCTGCTTTCTGGTCCATCTTCTCACTGTTCCCACATGGCAGAAGCAGCCAGGGAGCTTTCCGGCAGTACATTTTAAAAGGCACCAATCCCATCTGTGAGGCCTCACATCAGTACCCAGTCATCTTCCAAAGTCCCCACCTCCATTATCATCACTTATTGGGAGTTAAGTTTCAACATATGAATTTTGAGGGGACATAAACATTCAGTTTATGGAAGATTAAAGTGCAAAAAAAAAAAAAAAAAAAACAAATCAAGAGAGTAAAGTCAGTCAAACATGTTAGAATTATTTTGCTATTGAAAGATTCAAATTAACTTTGGGTTTGTAAACAACCTCTCATTTTCCCCCACACCATTGATTTTTATAATGAACAACCCCCTCGAAAAAATGTATTTATGTAAGGAGAAGTTTCAAATATATTTTGTATCATTTGTAATAGTTTGATCCTTATATTAAACTTCCCTTTTAATAATTTTGTAGTAAAATTTACAATTTACCATTTACAACTGCACTGGAGTATTTTTCTATTTCTTCAGAAGATGCCTATACTGTGGTTGATGCATGTCAGTACTAAATCTCTCTTAAGAAGACCTCATATTTGACAGAAAGATATGCTCCAGAATGTCTCTGCAGAAATATAGTAAGACAAATGAGTTGTTGCCTACCAATTCCTTTTTTTCAGTATAGGCTTTTACTTTATTTCCAGTTAGTCAAAGGAATCATCCCACTGGGAAAATAAAGACACATGATAATGCTGAAAAGAATCATAGGAATCTAGTGGTGAAAAGACCTTAGAGAGAGTTCACTCAGGAGTCCTCAATTTGCAGATGAGGAAATTGAGGGCAGTCTAAGGTTACACAGCTGGTTTAATGGCAGTGCCAGAATTAGAAAGACCATTTCCTGGTTCTCAGTCCAGTGCTCTTTTGATTATACTGTGCTGTGGCCCACTTCA